>NC_090438.1:299417828-300857828 GCF_031143425.1 Pleurodeles waltl
CCGGTGGAGCGCAGAGTGCGCGGAGGGGTGTAGAAGGAGACGCGGGAGTTGATGAGTTTGGGTCCGAGGTTGTAGAGGGCTTTGTGTGCGTGGGTGAGGAGTCTGAAGGTGATCCTCTTGTTGACCGGGAGCCAGTGGAGTTTTTTCAGGTGTCCGGAGATGTGGTGGTGGCGAGGTATGTCCAGGATGAGTCGTGCTGCGGCGTTCTGGATCCGTTGAAGTTTCCTCTGCAGCTTGGTGGTGATGCCGGCGTACAGAGTGTTCCCGTAGTCCAGGCGGCTGGTGACGAGGGCGTGGGTGACGGTCTTCCTGGTGTCGATGGGGATCCAGCGGAAGATCTTGCGGAGCATGCGGAGGGTGTTGAAGCACGCTGAGGTCACCGAGTTGACCTGTCTGGTCATCGAGAGGGAGGAGTCCAGGATGAAGCCGAGGTTGCGTGCGTGGTTGGTCGGTTGGGGAGTGCTGCCTAGGGCGGGGGGCCACCAGGAGTCGTCCCATGCGGAGGGGGTAGGGCCGAGGATGAGGACCTCCGTTTTATCTGTGTTCAGTTTCAGTCGGCTGTCTGTCATCCAGGTCGCTACTTCCTTCATGCCGTCGTGCAGTCTGGTCCTTGCTGATGTGGGGTTGTTGGTGAGGGATAAGATGAGCTGGGTGTCGTCGGCGTAGGATTTGATGTCGAGTCCGTGTTTGCGTGCGATGTTTGCCAGGGGGGTCATGTAGACGTTGAATAGGGTGGGGCTGAGGGAGGATCCTTGGGGTACGCCGCAGATGATCTCCGTGGCTGCGGATCTGAAGGGGGGGAGGCGGACTCTCTGGGTCCTTCCGGAGAGGAAGGAGATGACCCATTCCAGGGCCTTGCCTCTGATGCCGGCGCTGCAGAGGCGGTCTATCAGGGTGCGGTGGCAGACCGTGTCGAAGGCTGCAGAGAGATCCAGGAGAATGAGGGCCACGGTTTCACCCTTGTCGGTCAGGGCTCGGATGTCGTCCGTGGCTGCGATGAGGGCGGTTTCGGTGCTGTGGTTGGCCCTGAATCCGAACTGAGTGGAGTCGAGGGAGTCGGAGGTTTCCAGGGCGGCGGTGAGTTGAGCGTTGACGATTTTCTCAATCACTTTGGCGGGGAACGGTAGGAGGGAGATAGGCCGGAAGTTTTTGAGTTCGGTGGGGTCTGCTGTAGGTTTCTTTAAGAGGGCGTTGAGTTCTGCGTGTTTCCAGCTTTCAGGGAAGGTAGCAGTGGTGAGGGAGGCGTTGATGACGTCTCGGAGGTGGGGTGCGATGATGTTGTCGGCCTTGTTGTAAATGTGGTGAGGACAGGGGTCGGAGGGTGATCCCGAGTGGATCGAGTTCATGACGCGGGTGGTTTCCTCGGTGGTGGTAGGGTTCCAGGCGAGGATGGTGGAGATGTCGTTTGCGGCTTCCGGGGGCGGGTTCATGTTGGTGGTCGTGAAGCTGTTGTAGATGTCGGCAATCTTACGGTGGAAGAAGGTCGCGAGGGAGTCGCAGAGGTCCTGTGAGGGAGGGATGGGGTTGGTTTCTGCGTCCGGGTTGGAGAGCTCTTTGACGATGCCAAATAGTTCCTTGCTGTTGTGGGCGTTGTTGTCAAGTCTGTTCTGGTAGGCTGTTTTTCGTGCGGTGCGGAGGCGTTGGTGGTGTTGGCGGGTGGTGTCCTTGAGAGCTGTCAGGTTTTCCTCTGTCGGGTTGAGGCGCCATGTCTTCTCGCGGAGGCGGCATTCTTTCTTGGAGTTTTTGAGTTCGGTGGTGAACCAGGAGTTTTTCTTGTGGTTGTTGGTGTTGGTTTGGGTCTTCAGAGGGGCCAGGAGGTTGGCGCAGTCGGAGATCCAGTTGGTGAGGTTGTTGGCGGCCTCGTTGGGGTTGCTGGTGCTGGTGGGTTGGTTCAGGGAGAGCGTTGCTGCGAGTTGTTCTGTGGTGATTCGGTTCCAGTATCTTTGTGGTGGTTGCCGGGTGTGGTGATGCACGGTGGTTTTCTTGAAGCTGAAGTGGACGCAGCTGTGGTCCGACCATGTGAGTTCGGTGGTGTGGCTGAAGGTGATGTGTTTGCTTGAGGAGAAGATGGGGTCGAGCGTGTGTCCGGCGTAGTGGGTGGGGGTGTTGACCAGTTGTTTCAGTCCCAGGTTGGCGAGGTTGTCTAGAACGGCGGTGGTGTTGTTGTCGGTGTGGTTCTCCAGGTGAAAGTTGAGGTCTCCTAGGAGGATGTAGTCGGTGGATGAGAGTGCGTGGGGGTTGACGAAGTCTGCGATGTCTTCGCTGAACTTGGTGCGGGGTCCTGGTGGTCTGTACATGAGGGTGCCTCTTAGGGTTGTCTTGGGGTCGATGTGGATCGCGAAGTGGAGGTGTTCGGCGTCGGGAAGTGAGTTGTCGGTGTGGGTCGAGATGCTGATGGAGCTTTTGTGTGCGATGGCGATGCCTCCTCCGGTGCGGTTGAAGCGGTCTCTCCGGATGATTTTGTAGCCGTCGGGGATGGCTATGGCGATGTCGGGTGCCGAGGAGGGGTTCATCCAGGTCTCGGTGAGGAAGGCGATGTCTGGGTTCGTTGAGTTGATGAGGTTCCACAGTTCGATGGCGTGCCTGTGGACGGAGCGGGTGTTGACCAGGATGCATTCGAGGTTGCTTCCGGGGGCGTCGTTCTTGGTGGTGGCGGTGTGGGTCCGTAGGCAGGTGAAGCGGCAGTTGCTGCAGGTGAAGGGTCCGTGGGTACGTTTGGGGGTGGCGCGGTAGCAGCCCGGCGCGCGCCCGGGGTTGAGGTTGGCGAGGGTGGCGGAGTCATAGGTCAAGCGGGGGGCGCGGGGGCCAGGGGTTCGGGCACTAGGCGCGGTCCAGGCGCGGACGGGCGCAGACGGGCCACTGCGCGGCCTCGGAGCGGCCGCATTTAAGGGGTAGGTGGGGAGGCGGGGTCAGCTGGGAGGCGGGAGGTGGGCGGGCAGGGGAGCTGGAAGCGGCAAAAAAGAGCGGCAAAAAAGAGCGGCAAAAAAGAGCGGCAAAAAACGGCGGGAAAAGCGCGGTAGGAGCGGCGGGAAAAGCGGCAAGACGGCGAAAAGGGAACAAGAGCCTACTAAAATCTACTAAAAAGGAGGGGCTGAGAGGGGAGGACGGCGCACGGCACTCGGGGGCACACGCACGGGATACAAGGAGAGAAAAGGGGAATTTCAGTCACTCTGGGGCACACGCATGGGATACAAGGAGAAAAAAGGGATTTCAGTCAGCACCAGCACAAGCTCAAGCACTCGGGGTACACGGGCAAGAAGGGGGGAGCACACTCACAGGAGAGGAAGGCAGTCAGGGACTGGAGGCGCTGCGTGAGCAGGGGAGCGACCTACCCGAGGGTCAAGAAACAAGTTTTTTCTAAATATTTAACCATTTTGAAATGTACTTTAGGTTTCACTTTTTCAATTGTCAATTTTGGGTTGTTACAACCTGTTACTCACCGCTCTGACAAAGTACCGCACCTATAAGATCTTTTGATATACAAGATTAAAAACTCCAGAATAGGGGGTAATTTGTAGTTATGAGGACACCTCATTCATCACTAATTTTTGATCAGCATGTTTCTGCCCTAAACTATAGTGTAGTGGGTGGTGCAATTTGTGTGGTATAATGTTCTAACATTACCTAGGCCTACTGGGAATTTACAAGAGGATTCTTGGCAGGCATCCGTCTATCTATTTGTACAGAAGTCTCTGCCACAAGTGTGCAGTTCCCTTCAGGAGTGTGCAGTTCTCGATACCTTTGAATCCTACCCAAATAGTGGGAAGTGAGAATTCTAAGGCATGCTTTACATCGAAAGATTATGAATGCCTACAAACATTGCTGTTTGTAGGCATTCACAAAGTCTTCTACCCATTCAATTCTAGAAAAAGACAGAGATTTACTCTAGGCAAGGGCTATCATAACTTAATTTCCATTGAGGGAAGGAGGGTGTATTACCATCTAATTTGCTGGGGGTCGAGAAAGGGGATCTTTAAAAAAACAAAGTGGAAAGAAATGATTTTGGGAGCAATGCTAGTGTTGCATAATGAACATACCTATACCACTACCAAAGCTCTAGAAACATGGTAGTATATTTAACACAATAGTAATGGGGCACTGTCACCTCTCACTACTTGCTCTATAGGGTTCTTCTTTGAATGGTATGCAGCCCTTCACCCACGCAAGGTAGAGTGCTTCATCTTTGGGGTACTTCTTCACCAGCAACTATTGTTTCTTGTCAAGCTCAGGTCTTTTTTTCAATTTATTGAGGTTCCTAATTGTTTAAACTTGTATTGCATGTGGGACAGTATTTCTTATTTTATTCTCTCCTCTATTCCACTTTCAAAAGATGATAAACACCGGAATGGGTCTAATTGGTAGTTATTAGGACACCTCCCTCATCACTAAATTCTGGTCAGCATGTTTCTGCCCTAAACTATAGTCTAGAAGGTGGTGCAATTTGTGTACTATAGTTGTGTGATGAAAAGTGTAGGCTGTTAGCCAGGATGCTGTTGGTGAAAATGTATGTTATCCAATGCAATTTTCATTTTTATACCCCAAGAGACTCTGAGATGGATTTAGACTTATTTTTTTTATTTTTTTAACTTTCTACTGCCTTCACACTTTCAATTACTCTGAGACACAAAGATGAATGTCACACAGCAAAAGGTGCATCCCCTAGACAATTCACATGAACTTCTTAGGTACATGCATGGGAAAGTGTGTTTGGAACAGCTTTCAATGCATATTTCTGGGACCATTTGTGAATCTAGAAAGTCATAAATCTGCACTCACACGTAGGCTTAAATCTGTAAGTCCAAATTTACGAACATCATTGTGAATCGAGCCAACGGATATCTCCAGGGAGCAGCTGGGTGTTGTGTGTGCACACTTCAAGCTTATCAAGCTCTGAGAGCAAGCATGGACTTCAGTCTCTAAGAGTATGGCAGCAAGTCAACCAAGCATTGAAAAGGCAACCCTTCAGTTACTTTGACTTACATAAACATTGCACTATAATGGGATTATGCCAAATCTGTAGTACATTTTCACTACCACTAAATCACCAACATGGCTTTTTACCAGACTGTAAAATGTGCTAGCTATATGTAAGGTGCAGCTCACCATTGTTTCTGTGTCAATGTACCATTTATTACACATCATGGGAACTGTTTACTGCCTGAACAGGGATGTGTTTCAAACTTGGGGGTTTATTTACAAGCCCTGTGTGCCGCTGGTGCATCACTTTTTGGCTGCACATTGTGCAGGCCCATATCTGCAAGGCAAAGCAAAGCCACTTTGTGAGTCTCTGTGTCACCTTACATTGCATCAGGAAGGCATTCCAAGGGCATTGCAGTGGGTTTTCCCATGGACCGCCCACGCTTTTTGGCGCATTTCCAGATTTATAAGGCATTGTAAACCTGGGAATGCGTCAAAATCTTACACCTTCTCCGGGGAGGTGCAACAAAGAGAAATATTTGTATTTCTCTTGGTTTTTCCTCTTTCTATGTGTGCTGCATTTTGCAGCACACATAAAAAGAGGAAAAGCCTCCATTGATTCTTTTTGTACAGGAAGGTGTCCTTTCCTGCTCAGAAATAATTGTGTCTCTGGTACAGGCATCTTTCCACCATAGTGAAGGGTGCCTGCGTTGGTGTTAGGCAGCCCTTTGTGCACCAGCGCAGGAGGAGTGGACATAAATGTGCCATATCTTGTATACACAGCACATTTTTGCCCTTTCCCTATGGCACAGGGCAGAAAAGCAATATCACTTGCTGCACTGCCCTGTGCCCCTGGGATTGTAAGTAAGCCCCCCAGGTATTTACAGATCAAGGCCATAAGCATTTCTAGGAGCTGTAGCAAGGCCTTATTTTACTCGTGATTGGACAGCACCCCAAGCTGTTGTCTGCATGTCTATTGTAACCAGCATCAACGAATCACCTGTGCATGCTAAAGTGCTGTCTTGTGCCCATAGCTGCTTCCATTGATAATGAGTACATTTGTTGATATGAATTACTGTGTTGCACAGGATGGGAAATTGAAGTACATTAAATTCAGTTTCTCATTAGGGTCTTTGAATCTGCAGTTCTGTTCTTTGTTGAGGTTGGTTTGACTTGTTCCTGAAGGGAGCAATATCAGGGGGGTTCCTTGACGAGACCATTGGATCCTCATACCTCTAATATATGCATATGCCTTAAGTTGAGTGTAGCCCTTCTAAGGGCCCTTCTACACCATAGGGACTACAGGGTTCCACATTATGCTGCTGACATTGGTGCAGCAAACACCTATGAGTTTGTGTATTATGTTTACTGTGGTGTGCCTATGTTAGACAAGTGGGCTTTTTTGTGCAAGGGTGTTTTGCTTGTAAGTATTCCATGAATATTTCATTGTTGTTCAGCACAGGTGCCTGTTTCTGATGTGGCACCGGTGATGCTGGAAACTGTAATGTTATTGTATGAGGTTTGGTAGAGGTGTGGCCAATGACGCTGAGTTCATGTTTCTTTGTTTGACAAGGGTTTGAGTCACTTTGTTAGCTTTGGACATCTTATGTGGTGCTGTTTATGCCATCACTTACCTCACTGTACACTTTGTCATGCTCTTGTGCAAAAACTAATGAAAGTGCTTTGTGGGCCCGTTAAACATTGAGAAACTGATTTAAAGGTTTGCAGTAATGAAAAATTGCTTTATCTCTTGAGGAAGTGCTAAATCCACAGGAGGACACTCTGGTGGGCTTGTCATGGTGGATGGATTTCTGTTGGTAAAATTCTCTCTGGATTTAGCACTTCTGCAGACTTTGGGGATTTTCCTTATCTAGCTTACTATAGAGGCTGGGTCTAGATGGCTGATACTACATCCCCCATTGTGAACTTTAGCTCCTCCACCACAATGTTGATGGCAAATCTTCTGCATTTAGGTTCTCTATAATGGTAACTTTGGTTTTCCAATCAAGTTGTTGTCTCCACATCGAACGAGCCAAGTTAATTGGAAATTCCTATAAGAAATATCACCAATACCTGTCAGATGATGAAATTACGGTCAGTAACTGTGGTCACTGGATAGAGGGGGTACATTGTATGTGCAAGCACATTACAGGTTGTACTATGGAAAGTGCCCTGGGAGAGCAACAAGCACGTGTGCCTGCTGTGCATGCGCCCAGGGAACTTTGATATTACAGAAAGGGCCACAGACCCTTGTGCAGCACATAGACCTGGCGTACATATAGCACCAGCGCTATCACCAAACAGTGTTCCCTCATTTGCATGGGAATGTGGCCACATGCAAAAGAGGGAATCTCTACCTCTGTGCCCTTGCTGTATCATAGACACAGTAGCAGAGGCAAAGAAGCTGTCAGGAGGTGCATGGACAGTGCGCCACCTAAAATGTAGTGCACTGTCAGTATGCTACCTGATGGCAGCCCCCCGGAGGAGGAGAAGGGGTCCTATGGAGCCCTCAGGAATCCCCTTGCAGGCAGGTGCAGTCACTCAATGCACCCGTCTGCAATGGGATCTCTCACCTCTCTTAAAAGTGCAGACAGGTTGTCGCCTGCATAGCGAAAGACAGAGGGCTGCTTCAAAGCCGCTCTGTATTTCATTAAATGCACTGCCCTGGGGGCTCACGGCTAGCAACAACATGCTTACATTTACTGAAAGTCTGACACCCTTTCTATTGTGACCTTTCACAGGTGTGAATGCACCATCAATGGTGGCAACACAGCCCTTTCAGATCACCATTAGTTCTGCCAGCAGTTATAGTAAAGTTACCTCCGAACCTCGATGGGTTCCATCAGTGGTGATGAAGAAATCTCCACCGGCGGGATGTCCACATCTACTACTGAACTGGATGACACCTGTTGTTTCACAATAGCCTCAAGATAATCCTTTGGGTGACCGTGTGCTCTATAACTGAGCTTATTTTATTATGTTAGGGAACTCCAGATAAGGCAATTAGACTGTCGGATGAGCTGGCTGAAAATCCACAGATTTTGAAAAATACCTCATTACCACAACACTCGATAAAACCCATAGTTGCTTGTGCTTTGTACGTTGTGAAAAAAAGTTTTCAATGTTTGATGCAACATCACTTAACAATTTGAGAAACATATGTCCTCCAACTCAGCTCTTTAAGAGAGTCTACCAGAACACAGACAGAAAAACAATCATCAGTGAGTGTTAATGAAGAAGCATATTTCTTCGAATTGAAACATACTCTGAACTGTTTGTTTAAATATTTAATAAGTTGAAAAATCCTAAAATAAACACACTGAAATGAATTTTCATTTCTCAGGAGGTCGCATGGTGATCTAAACCCCATAATTGCAGACGTTTCAAGTATTTAAATTAAATAAAGAAAAATTAAAGTGGCACAACTGGCAAACAATATTGTGTTTAACGTAACGAAGAAGTTTTTTGAATCACGAAATAGGAAAATAAAGTGTATATTAATATATCCTCTGAGAGACCTTAGTTGATTTAGTCAAGAGAGGAAGAGGTCCAGAGTACCATGTTTATCTGACGCTTTGCCAGGCAGACTTAGCCATCCTAAAACCAACACAGCTAATGTGTGCGGATGAAACAGTATATACATTTGCTTTTCTGTCCAATATAGTTACGTGAAGTATTTGCCTGGAACATAACTTCTACAGAATCAGAAACGTGAATTATTCAGGTTCATTTGTTTATTGAACAGCAGATGGCTTTGTTTTGCCTTGCTTTCAGTGCAGGGCTCTACAATACACTGGGACCCAGCTGCCGATTCTTAATTAAAAATTGTAATGAATGCATTAGGCAGGCTGCTATTTTCCTCGTGGTGTATGATGCATTTACATTTTAGAATCTGCCAGGCCTAGCTGAAAATGACAACTATGAAGGGAGCTCTTCACATCATCACGAGGACCACTAACATAAACGGATACGAGGTTCTCTCTATTTATGACAAAACAAAGACAATTTGCTTTTACATTCTGCGTTTGCGTGACTAAGGGCTCCAGAAAAGGATGCCTTTGGTTGACAATGTGCATCAATCATTAAATGAGTGGTTTCCAAATACGCAGTTTGTAATGTGTGCTAGAGGGGCTCATTGTTCGCAAGGTATCTTTATTCTTCTCACTGTTATTTGGTACACTTGCTCTATCCTTTGCAAATATATTAATACTTTCAGTTGTTACAAGTAAAGTGCTCGGCTCCCTAGAGGGCTCCCCGGTATTTAAATTCCACTAATTAATAAATACATAATAAAAATATGACCTAGCTACAGCAAAACATGGAAAATGTGGTGTAAAAAGACGTCATGACCACTTAGTCAGCCAGTTTTCCTACCAAGCACAGCATCTATGCCTCCATGGCCTGCTATTGAGTTGGGGGGAAAAGGAATATCCGCCCTTTGTGGAAAAGGTACTTCATATATTGGAGAATCTGCCTGTGGAATTCCCTTCAACATTCTACTACGATGGTGGAATTTCTTTCAGCATCATCTCTTTGGCCGCAATTCTGTAGAAAGATTATTTTCTGCATTCAAAGCTTTCTCCAAAAATTGCAGATTTTATTTTAACACCCAAATACAAATTAGTCTTGTAGATACTAATTAGTCTTCAGTTTTGCCACAGTTTATTTTGGTTTATGTTGAAGTACGTGTAATGGCTATTAAATTTTTTCATGCCTTCTCAAAACTACCAGAGGTCTCACTCTAACTTCCGAGACACCACCAAGTTTCTGCCTTGCTTTTCAGTTGTGTTCGTACTATGTTACTTCCAGAGAGGGAGCATAGACTGGTGGAATGTTTATTGCCCTGGTAATGTGGATTACTGGATTGGTACCTGACTAACACAACGCATGCTCTCATATCCACTAGCTACTCTTTAAAAAACAAATGTTCACATTCCCAGGCACCCTGTTAATTCCCTCTCTTTTTTCTCCTCTGCCAGCTAAACCACTGGAAATGAAAATGTGGCACTAAATTGGATAAAAGTGAAAGGTCTGATTTTTATTTTTTTATTTCTTTATTGCATTTATAGTATAACATATGACACAGGCATCAGAGATATACCCGTGCCTCACACATTTGCAATTAACTACAATTCATAACAAAGAACATGTGGGGTAACTAGACTAAACAGTTCCACATACCTACACTACGAAATTTTTCAAGATTGTTACACAACTCGCAAGCGCTCAAGACACTGACCTTGAACATCCATGCCCGTTGGCTACCATACAGCATAGGGTCCTGTAATCCGGAGTGTGTATCTGCACAACGTATCCATTTATACAAGCATGGAACATAGTTAACCTGAGTAGCTATCAACACCTATCCTCAGTGCTTGTAGCAGGGAAATCAAAGCTGATCCAACTCGCGTGTAACATGAGTGTCCATTGTGTCACGAGGGAATACTTGCGCAGCCCCAGTGCATCCTCACACTGGAGAGACGTATACTCTGCACTTGCCCAAACAGAGAAGGAAAGTGCCTATGCCTCATATGTTGGCTACCACAAGCTCTAAATCCAAAAAACGAGATGTGGCCTTCAGCTTCTGGCCCCTAGGGAACAAACCCAGGATACTACCACCCACGTCAGTTGTAAGGGCCGATCTACACAATGCATTAGACACACTAAGATTAAGGACCAGTAATGTCTCAGAGTGGGGCACAACCACATCATATGCAGAAGGTCTGCCCCTATGCTTGGACAGCGCGGGCAGACGGAGACTGTACGGACAAAATATCTGTTGATTTTCCCCAGTGTGAGATAAGCTCTTAGAATCACATAATATTGGATGAGATGGAACTGCATATTACACAGGACATATGTGGGAGTTTCCAATATGGTTACCCATTTTGTGTCTGTGAAGGGCCCCCCTGTCCTCCTCCCAGCCCGCCCGAAGAGCCACCAGTGTTCAGGATTTATGCAGCCATAGAGAATCTGCCAACCAGTGTACAATATGCCTTCCTTCTCTAAAGACATGCATATATTGCAGCATGTAGTGTGTCTGAGGTTCCACTGTGATGTTGCCCCACGCCCGCCGCAAGGCCCCACCCGATAGAGCCATGCAGAAGAAAGGTACGCGCGTCCAAACCAGAAGCCTCCCTCAGTGTGTCATGAGTTTGGAGGGTGCCATCTGTGTAAAGATCACCTAATGTGTAGACGTCTGCCGCGTGCCAATCAGTGAGTTCGGCAGCCGGCGTGACACATGCACCATGGTGCGTCCCCTGGAGCGGAATGGCTGCTGCATAGGGAATAATTTCCTTTGTAAGGCGACCGCACCTATGAAAACAACAATAACCTAATTTCAGCAATAGGGCCTCCGATGCTACAGACTTAGCACAGGGATGAAATAAATGAAGTACTTTACATCATGACCATGCTGGGAAATCAGTTGCCGTATCTGCTAGCTGTCTCGAAGAGAACCAACGGGCCACCCACTGTACCTGCACAGGTAAGCAATAATGCTCCAAATTCAGCAGCGAAAGGCCTCCTGAAGTTAACGGGCGATAAAGTTTGGAAAGGCCTACTCTACAGCGGGATGTGTTCCAGACTAAGCTACGCACATTACACTCCATGGAGCAGAAGAAGGCGGTTGGTATGTAGAGAGGTAGGCTCCCAAAATAATACAATAGTCTAGGCAGCACTATCATCTTGACAAGTGCCACCCTGCCCATGACTGTCAGCGGTAACGTCTTCCAAAACAAATTGACTGCGTAAGCCCGTTTCAGCCTTCGTCATGTTCCCGTCAAACATATCAGTGTCAGTGTGATATACCTGTACCCAGGGTATCTTAAGGTGTTGGGTTGCCATGAAAGGCCAAGCGCTATAGAAGTTAGGCCTGGATCAGATACAGTGGGCGACAATTGGAAAACACGTAAGCCAGACACCCTCCATGGGTGTTGAACAATGGTATTATATTGCCAGGGAACTCCGCCAGGTCTCTAATATACACTAGTAGGTCATCTGCATATAGAGAAACCACATGGTTCCCATCCCCCTGCGGTGTTCCCCAGGTCCGACCCGCTCTGCGTAGCGCAACTGGCAATGGTTCCACTGCAAGTGTAAAGAGCAGGGTGACAGGGGGCAACCCTGCCTCATGCCCTTCCTGATGTTAATGGGGGCCGACAGAAGACGCCCAGTTTTGGTTCGGGCCGATGGATGCGCATACAGTAATTTCATACTTCGGCAGGATGGCAAAAAGGTAATGCCACTCCAGCGAGCCAAACGCTTTCTCCAAGTCAATCACTAAACAGACCACACGCGGCCAGCGACAGGGGGCAGACCTCAGTATCCAGAAGAATCTGCGGATGTTGAGGGACGTCGTGAGGCCCGGCACAAAGCTGTTTTGGTCCTCATGAACTAATGCAGACAACAGCAGGGCCAGTCTCATTGCAACAACTTTGGCTAATATTTTATAATCCGTGTTTAGGAGTGCTAATAGTCTGTAGGAGTGTCTTTGTGCGGTTTCAAAAGGGAGACTAGAGTGGCCTTCCTTAATGTATGGGGTAAGCTTGACGATGCTATGGCTTCTTCATATAAGGAGAGCAATTCGGGTGCTAGTTGAAGGGAGTATGCGTTATAGAACTCGATTGGTAGCCAATCAGGGCCAGGCGTCTTACGTTTGCCAGAAGACAGATAGCTTCCTGCATCTCTGATATCAGAGGAGGGCCGTCCAGCTGCACACACTGGTCAGCTGTGACTCGGGGCAGATGCACCGCAGCGAGGAATAGCTCGATGTCATCAAGAGAGGGACTGAGGTCAGTATTATATAAAGACCTATAATGTGTGTGGAATGCTGCATGTATTGAATCTTGCGTGCATAACGGATCACCTGACTGCGCATGTATTGATAGTACTGCTCCAGGGGAAGACTCCTGGCACTTCAACCGGACGAGCAAAGCTCCTGCTCTGTCAGCTCTAGCATGCGTGTTGGCTGAATGTGTTGTGTAATTGAGGCATCTCAACCGCTCAATGAGTTCTGAGTGGGTTTTATGCATGCCCCCCGCAGTGCTGCCTTAAATGCATCCCACTCTACTGCCCGAGACGATGCCGTGTCTGTATTAAGTTCAAAGTAGCTAGTGATCTGCTGACCCATTGACTCCCGGAATGTCGCATCCTCTAGCACCGTAGGTTGCATCCTCCATGTAGGAACAGGGGTCTGCGTGGTCCCATTCCAGTCCAGCTGAAGGCACTGAGGGTTGTAATCGGAATGGGTAGGGCCTAGATAGTCAGTGTGTGTGACCATTGGTATCAAGCCGGCCGTGCAGATGAGCCTATCAAGTTGTACCTGTAAGCTATGAGTGGCCGAATAAAAGGTGTACACCTGTGTTGTAGCGTTATAGTGACGTCAGACATCCGTCAGCTGCCAGTGGTGAGCCAGGTTACTAGTGCACGGGCATTGGATATAGCAGTAATGCGCTCCAGCGGTGAAAATGACCTATCCAGATACGAGTCTAATACACAATTAAAATCCCCTCCAATGAGCCAAGGAACATCGCTCCACTGTGCTAGTAACTGGTTAAGCGTATGGAGAAAGGGAATTTGATCTGTATTTGGAGCATAGATATTGCCAAGAAGGACATGTCTGCCATTCAGCTTACCCCAGATGAACACATACCGGCCATCAGTGTCAGTGACCTTGCTCTATCAGCTCAAACGGACCCCTGGTTGAATCCATATCACGACCCAACGTGCGTAGGAGGAATAATTTGTAGAATACACCTGCTCTCGCCATTTCCTGTGCAGCGCCTCTGAACTCGTTAGATGTGTCTCTTGCAATAAAGAAATATGAGCATTACAGCGCTTCAAGTAGGAATGTATGGCATATTAGCGTGCTGGGGTGTGCATGCCATGGATATTCCATGTTATAACATTAATGTGCGCCATTTTGCAGAAGAAAAAGAGGGGAAGGGTCCGTGCGCATACATCATGTGGACGAGAGTGTCAAGGACACACGCAAAGAAGCAGTGTAGTGTACAGTAGTTAACGCCATTGTTTGCCTAGTGCCAAATGGGTAAATGGGTAGGTAACAACCAATAACACTGTGCAACAAGACCATAATAAATACTAAGAGAGCAGCACACCAAAACAAGTGGCCACCCAAACCGAATAATTACAACTAAGGCAGAAACAATTGGCCTCAAAGTAAGGGCAACCATCTGAGAGCTCCCAACGTACAGTCACAGAGGAACCGCACCATATGCCACTTAATGGAGAAACCAGTGTACACAGCCAGATACGGAGCACTCCACATCAGCAGCAGCTGTACTCATATGAAAAAGATATGAATATAACCATAGTTAGTGTTAGATGATAGTGTCCGATGTCTGCAAGGTTATGTCCGGTGGGTCATGAGAGCTGTGGACAGACGGCCAAGTAACTGGTCTCTCTCTGTCTGAGGACACAGAGCCCAGAGTGCCCTGACTGGAACAGTGTCCCGCACCAGAGAGCACCGCTGCCCGCTGCACAGCACTATGCTGCTCCTGAATTCTCTGCTTCAAGTCTGGGATCACAGCAGGCCCCATACCCAGGTGTGCCTTCATCCTCCGGCGCCCGCCTCAGTTTCTCCATACATTGCTGCCTTCCGGTTGTCCGGACCGCATTGTGTAAGCAGCTCCACCTTTCGGGTTCTCCACGCACTGCCATGCCTCCTCAGGTGTAGCAAAAAAGTGCGTGGTGCCAGCGGGTACCACTCAGAGCCTGGCTGGAAAAAGGAGAGAGTATGCCAACTCCAGCTCCGGTAGACATTGCTTAACTGCCAGGAAGCTATTTCATTGTCTCTGCACCGCAGCGTGTAGTCAGGAAAAACATAACTTTGGCACTGTCTACCTGCACTTCTGCCAGGGAGCGGGTCTCCTTTATCACCATGTCTCTATCACGGTAGTGGAGGAAGCGTATCACCATCGGCCGCAGGGCAGCACCCGCCGGGGGAGGACGCCTAGTACTCTATGCGCTCATTCCATGGAGAAAAAAACAGGAGGGTGCGTCTGAGGGAAAAAAAAAAAAACAGCCAGGCGTCGATGAATTGCACAGGATCCAGCCTCGGATTCTGGTGCCGCGGCCACTCAGCAGCCTCACATCCGTGCCGATATTAAGGAGTAGCCCCCGGGTCGGCCATGATTCCAGGAGAAACGAGTGGCAGTGCGGAGCACCTCTACAGAGTGCCCGCCATGTCGGCTCCACAAGCCACACAAGTAAAAGGTCACATTCACAAAAAAAGTAAATCTACACCCTTAGAATTACACCCGCATTTGGAAGGAAACTTAAGAGTTGTTGGATTTCTTCTTACAGAATTTCTGGAGCACTCCTGGGAAACTGTGACAGTTGCAACTTTGCAGATTTCCAACAACTATAGGCAGTTGAATAAGCGTATGTAAGTTACATGTACACAGGTTAACATTTTTTGTTTCTCCATAGAGTAAGTATGTCTCTACACTGAGAAACCAGATCCACCAGTTCTGGTACCCTATTCCACCCTGGGTCTAGATTACTCCTTCTGCTGTTGACAAAAGGATATTTCCCTGGCATTCCTAGCTTGGAACGACCACTACGAACCCCTGGAAACAGACCTACTTCCACACAAGTATATGCTATACTGGTGTAATATTCTGTGTGTGTGTGTAAATAGATTGCTGAGTATCAATTTATGCCTTTCGGATTTGCCAGAGTTATTTCAAGAAGCTACAACTTGCGGTGTAAGGTAACCTTAACTCTCACCCCTGCCATGCACAGTTTTTCTTCAATAAATTTAATTCTAATATTTCATTGATATTTTTTATTGATGTTATAAAACTTGTAATGAGTGCTGTAATATCTGGGGTAATTAGCAGTGCATGGTGAGGGCATGAGTTATAGTTACCTTAGGCCATGAGTTATAGTTACTTGAAATAACTATAACTGCTGAATTTCTTTTTTGGTTTTGTGCGAATAAATTCAGAACCTAACTATAACATCCCTGTAAACTTTGGTTTTATTTTGTGAATTTGTATAGTTTAAAAAAAATTCTACTTCCCAAATATAAGGTCCCTGTAACCTTTGTTTTTTTCAGTGAATTTGTATGTTTTTTTCTAACAAAAAGTAATTTTCATTACTATACTTTAATCAAACCACCATGTGCAGCCGGGGTTAGCCACAGGGCCCAAACCCCTATTCCCACCCAACCCCAAGCTGCACACAGCATTCGGCCGTGCACGGCGGAGGTTGGCTGCAGGCCCTGGCCTGCGACCAGTCCATGCAGCCAACCCCCTTAACCATCAACTGCACACTGTACACAGTCTTTGACCATGCACAGCGGGAATGAGCCGCAGGGTCTGTGAGAATAGGTGTGAGAAGGTTTCTCTGGGTGTGAGAGTGGCTGTAAAAGTGCCTGCCTGAGTGTGACAGTGTGTGTGAGAGGGTCTATGTGGTGTGAGAATGGGTATGAGAGTGTCTGATTGCGCTCCAGTAGATGAAAGATGCATTCACAAAGGATTTCAGATCGTTTTTCAATATGGAATTGTGGAGTAAACACACTTGCTTTGCCTTCAACAAGTCCAGGAGTTAGGATCATTTGTCCTTCCAGAAGTGAAGCTTCAACTGGGACACCTGCTACGTTTATATTTGTAAATGCTTCCTGTTGAGGTTTAATTTCTTTGAAATGAGCATCATGGCCAGAATGGAAACTGACCTGTTTATCCAACAAGAGTCCACAGGTTTGTACAAAATGTCTATCCAACCGTAAAACCTTGTATTTGTTAGTTAGAAAGTCCTACAGTTGAGTGAATGGCCAGCGTGGGACCCCATCCCTGGGGTCTGGCCTTCAGTAAATGGAGGAGGGGGCTGCACCGTCCCCCCAGCCCTGCTGATTTCGGCCCTGGGGACTCCATACCCCAGTGCTCAGCTTTATAAGATTTATTTTTGGGGGGAGGGGAGCTGTGCAGCTGATTTTGCCCCAGGGACCCCATCCTTGGGGCTTGGCCATCAGTCCTACATGCCCCACAGGGCACCCAGTGTGCAATGGGACCACGGAGGAGCATGAAGGCCCCGACAGTCCAAGCAGGCTCCCTGCCTCCTATGGGAGCCAGGCTTGCTGTCACAGACAGGGAGATGCTAAACATGCAGCACCCTGCCTGTGAGAGCTATTATTTCCTCTGCATCTCTGCAGGCAGGGAAACAGAGGAAACCTCTGCTTACAGCAATCGAGAGATGTTTGACAACCTTAAAGTTTGGCCGAGGGAGGTGGTGGAGGTACCCGGGGTAGGGAGTCTGCAACAATCAGGAAGGAGGCCAATGCTCTATATAAAAGGTTTGCATAGTGGAAAGTTTATAATGTTCCATGACTAATCAAACTAGAGGCATGCAACACCCATGGATTTGAGGTCATTCCCAGAATTACCATAAGTGGTAGACCTGGGAATGTGCCACGACTGTTTTACCTCCCCAGACGAGGAGTAACTAGGAGAAAAATATTTATTTCTCTTTTTACCTCTTTCTATGTGTGCTGCATTCTGAATCAGGGGGATTGTTTTTCTACAGTAAGGCATACCTCCTGCACAAAAACAATGCTTCCTACAATGAAGGCACCCTTGCACCATGGTGCAAAAATGCCTGCGTTGGTGCTAGGAAGCACATTGAGCACCATCGCTCGAAAACGACAGGAATGCACCATATTATATGACTTATGTTACTGTCCTGCTCTCTCCCTGTCACCCAGTGGAGTAAGGTAGCTTGTTGCACTGCACTGTGTGACTATTTGATAAATATGCCCCTGGGTTGTTAGCTGAGTGGAAGCCCCACTGACGCAACAACTGCCATACTTGTCAGGATGAACCATAAAAGTCACCAAATTACCCTTTGCATAACCCTCATGTATCTTGGCACAAACCAGTCAGGCTTAACTAAGAGGCAATGTGTAAAGTATATATGCAGCACACAAACAGTAATAAAGTGAAAACAAAATACAAGAAAATCCCTTGCAGAAAGGACCAGGTCCAACCTATTATGTGATATGATATTGCTACCATCTTAAAATCTATAAAATCAGGCTCACCATTAGATCCAGCGCCACCAGATGCCTTATTGATGTGGACAATATTATTCTGCCCATTTTACTCAAGCTCTTAAATAAGTCCTTGGCCTAAAGTAAGGTTACTCAGGCATGGATGCATGCTATAGTTAAGCCTTTGCTTAAGAAACCATAAGCAACCCCCTTGAGGACTGAGAATATAGACCTATTTCATTGCTCCCAATTGCCAGTAAAATTTTAGAGAAGCATGGCAACAATTCTCTTTCATGAAAATTACTTTATCCTTGATCCTACTCAGATGGGCTTTAGGCCAGAGCACAGCACTAATACGGCATTGCTAGTGGCCACCAAGACGCTACGGGTTATTTTAGACCGGCGTGGTTCAGCAGCTCTGGACATACTTGACCTCAGTGCAGCTTTCAACACTGTGGGGCACATTACAACTTTGGCGAGCAGTGGAGGCCGCACCCAATGTCCCGCTTTGGGATGACCTCCTATGCGCCGTCCGTCTGTGGGCCCTATTACGAGTTTCCCGCTGGCCCGGCAGGCAGAAACAGCATTTCCACCTGCTGGCTCAGAGGGAAACTTACCACAACATTGACGCCGGCTCGTAATCAAGCCAGTGGCAATGTTGCGGTGCATTGGGTGCAACAGCAGCCATGGCGCTTTTCACAGCCCGTAATTTGGGCAGTGAAAAGTGCAATGGGGCTGTCCATGGGGGCCCATGCACTGCCCATGCCAAGTCCATGGGCAGTGCAGGGACCCCTATTAGGCCCCCGATACCCCCTTTCCACCTGCCTTTGCATGCGGAGGGCAGCACCCTGGTGGATTAAGACCACCAAGACTGCCAGACTGATGACTGGCGGCAACCTGGCAGTGCCAGCAGTCGAATCATGGTCGCTACGCCACAGTTGTAATGTGGTGGTCGGACCGCCCCTATGGCAGCGGCCCGACTGCCACCACAAGTGTGGCGGTCTTAAGCTCTTCACACTCTTAATGACGACCTGTGTCTCATTGTATCTTAATTCAGAGACTGGCGAATGTGGGCATTACAGGCCCTGCACACAAATGGATCAAGGCTTTGTTAGACAATAGGAGTTTCAGTTTTGGGATGAGCCCTTTTTTCAGCTACATATCCTCTTGATTGCAGAGTCCCTTAGGGCTCCTCGTTGAGCCCAACTCTTTTCCATCTATTCGTTCTTCCTTTGGCAAAAATGGTACAGGCATACAGCATTGATCTTATTTCCTATGCGGACGATACTCTGCTGATTCTAGTACTTACACCTGTAACTAATTTAGAAATCTGCCTTAAAGAAGTCACTGAATGGATCTTAAACCATGCAGCAACCTTAAACTCAACAGTGAGAAGACAGAATTTCTCATTGTTGATAATAACATGACTTACTGGAATGAACTGGTGTGGCCTCAGCATCTTGGAGAGCGACTAAGTCCATCCATGACTGGGAAAAGCCTGGGCTTCTTCTGGTTAGACAGCAAACTTAATACGGAGACCCAGGCAAAAAAGTTATGTTGTAGGGTCATTCAGTGACTGCCTCCCTCCTCAAGGAGGATTGTCATACAAGGACTGGTAAACTCCCAATTGGATTACAGGAATTCCTTGTTCTTAGGAAGTCCGCAATTCATCCTAACGCTGCTGCAGGTTGTTCAAAATGTTGCAGCATGGGAACTCTTCAAGATTTCAAAATTCCAATCTGTTGCTCCTGCACTGATGGCGTTACATTGGCTACCTGGGTGGAAAATAATTTACTTTAAAGCCCTATGCATGGCCCATCGAGCCATGCAGGGAAAAGGCCTCCTTTTGTTCCAAAATATACTGTACCACTAAGTTCCTAGGAGGCTACTGAAATCCGAGAATTCCTTTCTGCTGAGTATTCTTAAAATAAGAAAAGCAAGGTGCAGTGGTCGGTCATTTGCATATCTTACTGCTAAGCTATGGAATAGTCTTCTGCTCAAATTAAGGCAACTACAGCAAGAATCTTCTTTCAGGCAAAAAATCAAAACCTATCTGTTTTAGGCCCAACTCAGATCTGTGCCTCTCTCATAGGTGTTTGCCTCAGTGCCAGGAGGCTTTTAAGGGCCAGCTGTGTGCTATACAAAACACCATAACATAACCCAACATAGCATTTTACAGCATACAGTAATGACATGAACCCTTGCTACAAATAAAATATTATTGCTACAAAAAAAATATTACACAATGATGTGTGAACAAGCACACCCGGAGAGATTTGTAAGCTGCTTTAGTAATGCCATCTACATAAGTGTTCTTCCTCAGGGACATTATGTTGGGGAAACTCTTTATGTAGTGTGTAAAACCAGGCACACTGTGCAGAGAGTCCAGGCAACCAGACGTTGGTTTACAGAGATAAAAACTAGACCACCTAATTCTCTAATTTTTATGTTAACTTGTTTGAGCAGTTAGGCCAATCTTGGAGATGTGCAAGGCATTTGTTGTACTCACAGTATCACTAAATATGGACACACACTCAAAAGAATAAATCAAGATCAATTTACAAAAATACTTCATATTTTTACAAACTTTTTAGAACCAAGATCATCGAAATCGGGTAAATACTTTTTAAAATTATGATTTTTCAAAGTGCAGCAAAAATAGTGTAATAACACACCATAGGAGTCAATGTGAGAAAACGGTAATTAAAATGCATATAAAATCAAGCAATGCGTTTACCAATGTCTCCTTCTGTTTATAGGGTGAGGGCATCGAGATGTCCTGTGGACCAGTTGGGGAAGTTCGGACAGCTCTCAGTTTTGGCAGGAAGAGCTTCCGAAAAGTCCTTGGAGCTGGTGCTGGAGCACTGCTGGGGATCACTTGGAAAAGCAGTGCACAGGTGGACTTCAAGGTGAGTCTTGTGGGTCCCCTTGGAGTGTAGAGTTCACAAGGGGTGGGAAACCCTTAGAGCACAGCTGGTTCTACGGTGCAGGGCCCATGAAGGCCAGGTGCAGAGCAGATAGGTGAGCCAAGAGCTGTGCTGAAAGGTGCCCTTGGATGTAGGAGGCAAGTCTCTTTGAGGGTGGATTGCAGGTCAGCAGAGCCACTCTGGGGGGTCGCTCTTATGTGACCTGAAGTCACTTAACTAGGGCTTGCTCCTGGTCCTTTTGGAGTCTGGTGAGGACTTTTCTTCTGGGTGTCAAATGTTCGGGTCCAGTACCCTGGGCTATTGCAAGGTTCAGCCATTGGAAATTACAGTGCCACCAAACTTAGCACACTTACAGGATTTGTCCTCCAAGTCCAATGGGTGAAATTTGGTCTGACTGTTGTGTCCGGTTCTTTGGTTATTGGCCAGTCAGTGAACTGGACTTCGCTGGTCTTTTGCTTCTTTGTTACAGAGAGTGATGCCTTCAGTCTGAAAGGAGATTTTGGGTGATTTTCAGAAGGGTGGAGGTCTTCTGGAGTTTTGTAGAGTCTGTCCGATGTCCCTTAGCAGTGATTGTCAAGTCCTGGGTGCAGCAGGCAAGGTTTGCACCTTTTCTTTTTGCAGCAATAATGCCGTTCTCAAGACTTGGGTCTTCTTTGTTGCAGGCCTTCTTGTGTCTTTCGAATCTAATCTGCAGGTCTAAGGGTGGCTACTAAATACTGCAGTTAGTGGGCATTTAGGGGAGTACCTAATAGAGACTAATGGGTCATCTACCTTAGGGTGGCTACACCCACTATGTGACCACTTCCTGTGGGCAGAGATCGCTTCCCTGCCCCTGGCTATTTTCCTACCATGTGAGATGGAGGAAAATGAAATGGAGATGTCACCCAGCACGCACCACTGTTGCACCTGCCAAAAGTGGGGAAAAGCAATGGGAGCAGCCTTCTGCTGCTAGCAGGAGGGCTGGAGGTCTAGTTTCAAAGGCGGCAAGCCCTTTGAAGCTCACTGGCAGGGCAGTGCACATTCCAGGGGGAGGAGGTGTACAACCTCTGCCCAGGAAGGGCTTTGTTTTCTGAACCCAGAGAACAAGGGCTCTCGCCCCAGGGTTTCAGAATCTTGTCTGGTGGTGGCAGGCTGGTTGTGACCGGCTAACTTCCATGCCAGGGTAGTTAGCTTTTTTCAGGGGGCAGGCCCCTGGGTACATTTTGCAGAGGTCAGCCCCAGGGTACATTTTGCAATAAATCCAATACTGGTACCAGTTTGGATTTATGGATTTATCATTCTGAGTTTTTTTATATCAAATAACCCAGGGTGCAGAGTGGCCATCATGTAGCTGTGAAACTCGTATCGACCAGTGTCCAGCATATGCATGTAAAATGGCTTCTCTGTTCATTTACTATGTCCCTGGTTTGGCAAGGACACATTAGGAGCATATTGCTCCTGCATCTATGCCCATACATGCAGTATAGTGCACCCTGCCTTAGGGCTGAAAGGCCTGCCAGAGGGGCGACTTACCTATATTGCATGCAGTGTGTAGTGGACAGGGCACAAAGGTTGTGTGCCTTGTCAGTTTTGCATTTTAGGATTGCACCAGGACACTCAGCCTGCAATGGCAGTGTGGGGGCATTTGGATGCATGGTCCCTGAGGGTGGCACAATCTGTGCTGCTGCCCTCAGCGGGCTACCCTTAGTACTGTATCCCGTAGGGACTTACAGTGGCACCTACAGGTGTTTCCAATTGTGCCAATACATCACTACAGTTTTGGGAAAGAGATCTGGCCCAAGGAACCTGGTTAGTAGGGCCCGGGGCACTAACAACTTTGAAACCACATCCAATACTGGGCAAAACGTAGGGGCTAATCATGTCAAAAGAGGCCCTTCCTCACAGAGAACTCACTAGAAAGTATTTTCGCTCACATGTAATTCCCAGTATTCAGAAAAATACAAAAAAATTATTGCTTTGGCAAATTTCCTTTTCCTTGCATCAGAAGAGTAGTTGGGAACATTACAATGAATGTTCACCTCTCTTTCTATTTTACTGCATTTTTTGTCCACTTTTGCATTATATTGATGCTGCGGTTGACTATGTGAGATCTGATTTGTCTCCTAGAGACAAAGCAATGCATCTGTGTCATGCAGTGATCTATAATGCAAGAATGGTAACTATTGCTAGGACAAATTGTTAGAAGGAATCACACTATTTTGAAACATTAAAAATAGGTATTAAAAATATCTCTTCTATTTGATAACATTACCTGAAGGGAACAATTTATCTCATTGTCTTTTGAAAGATTAAAAAATCAGAAGTATAATCCTGGAGCAATGCTGCAACATACCACACCAGAAACCACTTTATCATCCTTGATGACAAACTCGCAAAAAATTAACAGGTGAATGCAGTGACCCCATCCTGCCTCAGAATGCTCTGCAAAATTGTCAGTCTACAACAAAAGACCTGCATACCTCAACAACTGACTTCAACTTTACCATCCAACCAGACAACTATGCTTAGCTAAGCCTTGCATGTGTCCCTTGCATCCCCAGAAGCAAGTCAGGAGAGAGCTCCTTCACCTACTTCTCCTTCATTGCCACCGTGACGTGGAGTGAACTCCCTTAACATATCAGGACCACCTCTTTGCTACTCAACTTCCGCAAGACCATGACGACTTGACTGTTCAACTAGGAACTCCACCCAACCTGCGTCCCAGCACCTGGATAGCCTCATTGGTCCTTCTTCAAGTTTTCCAGTGGTAAATGCTATTGAATGAGACCTAAAGCTAACCTATGAGGAATAGTCAAAGGTTGTACAAGCATAGGAGTAAAGAGAAAGAATATGATAAGGCATGGATTTTGGATTCTTATTCACAGTCAAAGATGAATATTTCCATGATCAAAGGGATAGATACCTGAAGAAATGATTTGGGAACCTGTACGCTCTGTATTTAGTACTTGAAGATTTACTAATGGCTTGCACGGGTGCATGTAAATTGAAGCAAAGCATCACAATGTCGTCAAGCAGTGCAAATAGCAGTGCAGGACCACCTTTTATTTGTAAAAGCTATTTTGCGCTTAAAATTGACTCTTGTGCTGTGCTCTGAACCTCTTTGTGCCTTCCCTGTACTGATAAATGCAAAAAGCATGTCTAGAGGGGGCCAGCACAAAAACGTTCTAGAAATCTACTAGAATAATGTAATGTGGCCTTTCCTCAAATTATAATGCCATGAATAAGCTGCCACAAAGGAAGGGGTCAAAGGGCATATCACCTTCATACCTTCATGTAACATGCGCTTTACCCTAAAGCACACATATTATACATCTGACTGATGTGTTGTTGACTCCACCTAGGAATATGTACTGGAGTGCGTAACTGCTACTAAGCTACACACCCTTGCTCATCTTTGTGAAAAAGAGTGATGCTAAGGGTCATACAAATAAGCCAGATTTGGTGCAAGCGCTACTGATTATGTTACCAACAGTCAACTCTTACCAAATCTGACATTGCAGTCTATTCTGCCCTTTGCACAACACAGCATTGCAATAGTTAATCAGGGGCGGCACCTCCCCAATGGTGGAGGAGTGTTGCCCCACTGGCTAAGAGCCAGCAGCAGAAAAATAAAATTAGATATCAGTATCGTTTTATTTTTCTGCTGCTGGCTCAGCCAGCATGTGAAGGGAGGGGTGGGGCTGGGCCATGGGAAGGGGAGGAGGAGTGGAGATTAATAAGTGCACATGTGTGTTTGGCCTGGAGTCATGGGCTGGCCAAACACACTTGCACACTTAGGTTTCTCTAACCTGGCTGTGTTGCACAGCCGGGCTAGAGAAACTGCACAGACCCCAGTGCAATGTCGGAGGTGCAGATCAAGCTGCTCAAACCAATCCTGATGCTGCTCTCATGCTAGATATATCATGAGAGCAGCACCAGGATTGCTGGGTAGCCTGTGCTGGGATCCCAGTGAATGCTGGGACACTAGAAGAGCAGAGGAGCTGTATTTCACGCAGTGCTCTGTTAAATGAGACAGTAAATTTGGGCCTAAGAACATAGATTCATCTGTCTACCTCCACCTATTACAATATTTTAGATCTTGGTGGCACGAAGTCATGGATGGGGACATGTTTGCAGGAAGCCAGGGACTGGTGTCAAAACGTTTATCCTAAACATATTGGTTGTAGTGTTTGGTAAGGCATTTCTCCACATGGAAAGTGATTCTCTGTGGAGAAAAATACGATTTTTTTTTAATTTCAACAAAATATTTTGCACAGTATTCACACCTGTGCAATCATAACATCTGCATAAATGTGCTTTCATGTGTCAAAACGAATTTCCAAACTTCCCCTGGAATCTGAAATTTTTCTATATTCCAAGGTGTACTGCTGAAATTTTCTGTGACTTCCAAAACCGTAATTAATTTGCTCCAAATGTAGTCATGTGCTCAGTGACTGGTTTGTGGATAATTAATAAACATAACAATATAACAATAACACTAATTCTAGTACTACTACTACTTTAGCTGCTGTTACTACTGCTGCTGCTACTACTACTATTACCAAATAATGATAATAATGATAATAATGATAATAATAATAATAATAATAATAATAATAATAATAATAATAATAATAATAATAAAAAATGTTTATTCGAAATTACATTAGCGCCTGGAATGGACCTTTGGGAGCAAGGCAGACAGTCACAATGCTTCATTTTGTGGGTAATAACCACTGTTATAGGCCTGTTCAAAAGTTATTTTGTAGTGGCCAGCAGCCTGACCTTCCGGAGTGTTCTGAACACTGAGCTCATTTACAGCTACAACTTCTTTTTTTAACTTTTTTTCGCCCTCAGTTGAGGGAGTGGTGAAAACATTGCACAGTAGTAGCAGAAAATGGCTTTTCTTGGTTGTACTGAGGTTCCTGGTTTGTCTCTTAGTGGCACTGCTGAAAAAAACCTGCTCTTTCACTAAAGTTACAGAGTGCTGGTTCCACCCCTCGTTTTGCGGGGAAGGAGACAAAAGAAGTAAAGAGATATAAACAAATTCTACTATTTTTTTATTGAGCTCTGATACATTGGGGCTTTCTCTCCACCTCAGCATAGCGAGGGTTGGTGACAGCATGCTGCAAATTCGAAAGAAGAATAGTTTTTCTTTCAGTGGCGTAACCGGGGGCCATATTAAAAATAGGGTGTGAATCAATCAATCAATTATTTGTCTACCGCAATTTCTCACCCTAGGGGTCCCAAGGCGCTGCTGAGGAGGCGCTGATCAATCAAAGAGCCAGGTCTTGAGGTCCTTCTTGAACTGATTCAGTGAGGGGGCTGCCTGGGGTGGAGTGGCACCATGTTGCAGGTCTGCGCGGCAAGGTAGGAGAAGGATCTACTTACTGCTGAGTTCTTCGAGATTGTAGGGATGGCAGTGAGGACCAGTTTAGCAAAGCGGAGTTGTCTGGAGGGGACATAGAAAGAAAGGCGGTGGTTGAGGTAGGCTGGTCCGATATTTGTAGGGCCTTGTAAGAGTGTGTCAGGAGTTTGAAGCTGATGCGTTTCTTGATGGGGAACCACTGCAGGTTTCTCAGGTGGGTGGAGATGTGGCTTTGGTGGGGGATGTCTAGGATGAATCTGGCCACTGCGTTCTGTATTCTCTGGAGTCTTGTTTGAAGTTTCTTCATGGTGCCGGCATAGAGTGCATTGCCTTTTTCGAATTTGCTGCTGATGAGTGCGTAGGTCACCGTCCTTCTTGTTTTGATGGGGATCCACTTGAAGATCTTCCAGAGCAGGCAAAGTGTGTGGAAGCACGATGATTAGACGATGTTGACTTGGTGGGTCATGGACAGCGAGGAGTCGAGAATGATGCCAAGATTGCGTGTGTGGTCATGGGGGCAGGGGCTGTTTCAAGGGCATTTGGCCATCAGGAGCCGTCTCAGGCGGTGGGTGTGGGGCCCAGGATGAGGATCTCTGTCTTGTCCGAGTTGAGCTTGAGGCAGCTGTCTTTCATCCAGTCAGCGACTGCTGTTATTCCGTTGTGGAAGTTGCTCTTGGCTGTTGATGGTTCGTCAGTAAGGGGTAGAATTAGCTGTGTGTCATCAGTGTAGGAGACAATGTTGAGGCCGTGGTTTCTGATGATATTGGTGAGCAGGGCCATGTAGATATTAAAGAGGATGAGGGCAGCTGTTTCTCCGTGGTCCAGTGCAGATGTCCCCTGTGGCTGCGAGGAGAGCAGTTTTGGTGCTATGGTTGCTCCTAAATACAGATTGAGAGGGGTCAAGGATGTAGTTTGTCTTGAGGAACTCCATGAGCTGCGTGCTTTTTTGATTACCTTAGCCAGGAAGGGGAGCAATGAGATTGGTCTTTAGTTCTTTATATCCTTTGGGTCAGCGAAGGGTTTCTTCAGTAGAGGGTTGATCTCTGCATTTTTCCAGTCCTCTGGGAAGGTGGCGGTCTCGATGGAGTGGTTTAATTTCCGGCACAGTTCGGGGGCGATGGTGGCCATGGCTCGGTTAAAGATGTGGTGTGGGCATGGGTCTGTGAGTGGCCTTGAGTGGATAGATCTCATGAGTTTTCGGGTGTCTTCTTTGGTGGTGAGGGTCCAGTGGCTCACAGTCGGTTGGGGGTAGGGTTCGTTGAGGTGCTGATAGGCTGGGAGGGATGCTTGGCTCTTGAATCCTTAGCTGTTCTCGATTTTTCAGTGAAAAAAGGTGGCAAGCTAGTCCCAGAGTTCTTGAGAGGGGTGGGATGTCTGTGGTGTCCGTGCCGGGATTCATGAATTCCTTAACTATGGTGAAGAGCTCCTTACTGTTGTGTGCATTGGTGTTTATGCACTCCTGAATGGCTGACTTTCTGGAGGATCTAATGCGCTGGTGGTTTGAGGTGGCTGCATCTTTGTAGGCTTTGTGGTCTGTCGTACTCTTGCTGTTTCTCCACTTTCGTTCTAGTCATCTGCAGGTATGCTTCAATTCTTGGAGATCGGATGAGAACCAACTGGGTTTCCTGTGATGCTGATTGTCAGCAGATTTCCTTAGGGGGGCTAGGGTGTTGGCACAGTCTGTGATACAGTGGTGGAGGTTGCGGTCAAGGCGTTAGCATCTGTGGTGTCTGGTGGTGGTTAATGCTGAGTGCGTTGGTGAGCTGGGCTTTGGTAACCTTCCTCCAGTTTTTGGAGGGGGGCAGAGGGCATGGTGGGGTATGGTAGTCAGTCCAGTGGTGTTCGGAGGTGTGTGAGATGGAGATGCTGTTTCCTGCTGAGAAGAGGGGGTCAAGTGTGTTTCCTTCTAAATGTGGGGAGGTTGACCAGTTGTTTGAGTCAGTGGGTGGCAAAAAAAGTATAAATATGGGCCTAAATGCGTGAGTGCCCTTACATGAGAGACAATAACTGGACTTTTAAACTCAAACTGCAAACGCTGACGATATATAAAATTAGTTTTTATTATTTGTAAGATTAATATTATACTTTGTTAGGCTGATCAGAATTACAAAGAGGCTACCAGACAATACCCAGGATTTAAGGATTATTTTCTGATGCTTTCCTGTAAAATTGTGCAGCTGTTTTAATCTCTTCAACTACAGCATTAGGTAACGCCCTATCATTTTTAGTTTAACATGGCCTACATGCAGGCCAGCGCAAACAGAAGAGAGGAAAGGTGGAAAAAGTAGAACAAATATCCATAACATGAACACATACTTAAGGAATTATTCAGAGAAAGGTTGTTTCATTACTTTGACTGACTCGAGTACTAGTAACAATTTTTTAATATTGAGGCGTACAGATAAACTGAAATAAATTCAGTCCTATCAGTCTTCTGTTGCCTTTACATTACTAAATAATGTGTTGGCATCAACAACTTTCGTTAAAAAATATTTCAATTTTAAATGGTTTGTTTCAATGAAAATGTTGCGCAGAGGCTGCCAAAGACGATGCAAGCCAAAGAAGAAAACAGGAAGGTAACGAATGGATATCGGACAACGTAAATACTTTATTCTGAGTACCGTATGTAAACTGTAATTCGATCAGGCCCAGTTCTTAATTTGTGATTTTTGTTTCCGGTGCTGAGCACCGCCACTTTTTTTTTGAGGGCCGGAGCTTATTCTTCTACCTCAAGCATTTACTTCGAGCAAAAGACCCTTATGGGAAAGATGGAGGAAGAGAAAAACGAAAAAGCGTCACAAAGGAAGAAAGCAGAAAGATGCAAGTGTGAGGGGAGGGGGCAGGGAGTGGCTGTCAATGGGTTAAAGAATCCCGAAACGGCTTCAGGATTAAGCTGCCTCAGTATTCTCTGCTCCCACATGTAAATGCAGCAGTCGCGTGTTTAAGAGGAGAGCTCTGGCACCGGCACGTTTTTGTTTACAAATTAAGCACGGGTCAGGCCTCTGTTTACTGATTTGCAGGCCGGCAGTATGTCGCCTGAGGCCAGGTGCTGATACGCACAATAGATGCTCTGTAGTCCGATGTAATTATAACATTCCCGCTAAAACGTATTTCAGGAGCTACATCAGGTGTGATGTGGAGAAGTGAAACCCTCAGTAAAGGTTGAACGCTCTCTTTCTGTTACCTACTTCCGTCAGCAACAATACAGACAAAGGGAGCAGTATGAGAACCCGCTGAAAGAGACCATATTGATCTAGAAGTTTTAAAAAGGAATGAAAGAACAAAATATAATTGAAGGGCTAGCCTGAACATATTTGTTAATGTCTGAATTTATTTGGTAGCTTTCTAACTGGATGATTGTACTTTTCCGAGGATGCGGCAGATTGGTCCGACCGCAGCACTGATTGCTCTTGCATTGTCCAGCCAGCTGTTGCAAATGATTAATCATATATCATTCTAAAGGAATGTTGTGTTATAGGATACATTGGAACAATGCAACAAATGTATAAACTAATGTTCAGAACTGAAACATTGTGACGACGAAATCCGCGTACAGAATACTTGTCAATGTCAAACTAATAGCTGACTGTGCACTATACAAGTGTTAAAAAAAACAACAACAACATTCAGCTGGATGCAACATGAAGCGGTTGTACATTTTAATCCCTAAACATATTTCATACATGTATGTGGGTGACATAAATAGCGTAAACTGACTACACCGATGGACAGCTGAGAGCGAAGATACTGCATCATGTGCAACTGAGTACAGTCAAAAGAGCAAAAGAGGAAGGAAGTTGGGGCGGGCCTTACAAACATGGTGGGGGCTGAAAGGACAGTGGCAGACCAATAGGTGGTAGAGAGGGCAGAGAGCTGAAACATATGATGGGTTCTTACAGGTGGTTCGATGGTGAGGACTTTATAGAGTGATGCCAGTAGAATGTCTTGCTATTTTTTCTTCTCTGGCCTGTATTTTCTGATTTCCAGTCTGCCCAAGCTGCTACCTCATGGGCATTTCCAGTGGTATTAATCTTGTTTGTCAGATATGGTGTGGTTCTAGTGTCGATGATCTTGTAAGGATTGCATCATGTCTCGAATGAGATAAGGGGAGTTCTCTGAAGGATGCTCTTAACCAGTGCTTGAAATGGAAAAATAGAAGTGCAGGTACTCTGCACCAGAGTACCTGCTTGTTTCCAAGAAGTGCGGGTACTCTGCAATTCAAAGTATTGCGTTATTCTTGAGAAGTGCCGGTACTCTCACTCTCAAAATAAAAAAGTGCCGGTACTCAGTACCGGACAGTACCGGCCCATTTAAAGCACTGCTCTTAACCATACATTTGTAACACAAGGCATATTGTTCCAACAAAAACATTCTTCATTGGAGTTAGGTGGATCTCATGGACATCAACCAGAGAAGCATTACCTCTGTCTAGATGCTTGGGTGGTGATTCTGAAGTCTGCTATGGAAGGCGCTACATCACTGTGCAAAGTAAGATAAATTGTTGTTAATCAGTTTTCATCTTGTGTGTGATGTGAGTCCATGCTATGGGTGAAGCCAAAGTAGAGGATCAGGGGCTTGGTAGTGTTACTGAATTGAGAATTGAATCGATTAAGTTGGGTGAAGATATGGCCTTAAGTTTACAGCTGCAGACTTTGGAACTGGGGAACTAGTTGGTCTCGGCTCAATAGTCTGTGGTTCTGGGAAAGTTCCTTAATTTCTCAGTACCTAAAAGAATACAACATAATTAATTCTCTTGTAAAACACTCTAGTTCCTTGGACCAAGTTTACACTATGCAAACCTGAAAGCAAATATACTTCAGAGAGCCAGTCTAGAGCCTGTTGTTGTTTTCAATCACTAGTCATGACTATAGCTTCCCTCTCTGTGGTCTTTACCAAGAGGTAATACTTGGACATTCAGGCTTGGTTCCTAGCAAGGCCTTTGTTAGAGTAATCAATTCCAAAGCTAGGTAAACCCGGCAGATAGAGTTGTGTGTCACCCATACATTCATAGAGTCTGACATCCTTAGCAGCCGGAAGAAACCATGGGGGCTCCTAATACATGCTAGCAAGAAGAGCTAAGGAAGATGGCCCAGGAAAAACTACTGGCCTTGACATGAATCAATTTATTTCTTCATTCAGGGCCCATTCCCAGATATGGCTCAAACATTGAAACATATACAGGTAGCACTCAACATATAATGGTTGATGGCCTAAAAGGCTGCAAAGAGGAAATAGTTTTAGAATAATTAGGAGGCAGGGAGCACCAGTGTCATAGATCTATGAGGCATCATCAACAACTTGGATGGTTGCACTTTCTGCTCTGTATTAGTCCCTAAAGTTATACAGGTTGTCTTGTAGAACATTAATTATTTATTTCATTCTGGAATTGATTGGTGATAGGCTTATTATTGATTTGGAGTCATGTATTGGTGATTAGGCTGCAACATGTAGGAACATTGCGGGCTAAGGTTAGGTTTCTTTGGGGTAAATGGGAAGGGACCTTGGCTAAGGAATGCATTTACAATGTAGAGGGGGCAGGGTTTCACTGGCTAATTTCTTCAGAATAGACAGTGAGAGGATGTTGTGTTGCATGAGGTGGTAATTAGAGTTTGGAAGAAACATTCCCGATTGTCAATGAAGTGGATTGTGAATGTGTTCCACTACCAGGTTGTGAAGTGGATTTGTTGCAGTGAAAGTAGATGCAGGTGTATTACTGACATTCTGTAGAACAATTTAAATTTTTTCTTTGAAGAAGATACCAAGCACTCTGCATTCTTTCTTTGAGTATTCAAATAGGGAATATCCAAGGATTACAGAGTGCTTGATTATCTTGAAATGCATCCTGCTTCTGTTAGAGACCTCCATGGTGGTCTTGTAGTATGCAGCTTTGGTCTCTTTGATGAACTTCCTGCAGGTGATGTGGAGAGTCTTTTGTGTGATATAGTCTTCTTGGGCCTGTGTTTGACACAACTTATTTTTCTAAAGTCTGATGTCTAGTTTACAGATGAATCATTTTGTGGCTTAGTACAGAGAGCTTGGCCTTCATGCAGTAGAGCTTGTGCAGGGTGTTGGCATCTGCTGTCAACTGGAAGGCACGGTTAAAGTCAAGCAGCAAGGTCTTGACATTGGAGTTGGATTCAGACATGAATGCCAAAGATATCTGTTTTTCATCAGCTGCACTTATCAGAAGGTGTTTGAAGAATCTGATAAATGTCTTTGATAACTATTGTTGGCCGTGTTTGGTATGCAAGATTTAACAGGTCAAAGATAAGGACAACATCATCAAACAAGTCTACATGTTGTGGTGGATGGCAGGTAAGGTTTGTCATGAGGTGCCCAGAAGGTCTATGATGTTTACGTTGTTGTGGAGCTGCAGGGTCCTAAGCTAAATAGTGTTGTCAGTGGGAAGCAGGTTGAAGAGGTCTTACTGGATGCACAGCTTGAGAAATTAAAGTACATCCATGGTTGCAGGGATGAAATTGGATGTCTCAGCTTTGAAGGGCCAGATGGTGCTGGTGGTCTACCAGATGATGTAGTGCTAGCGGAATAGCAGATGATGTAGAGCACAATCATCCCTGTGCTGGCAGAGACGCGTGGCATAGAGGACCTTAAAAGAGTTAAATTTCATTACAAGACCGGAGGCTACCACTTTGCATAAATCCCTTTAATGCTAATCCACACAGCACTTACAAAGAATTAACATCATAAAGGACAAAATACATTCTGGAACAGAACAAGTAAACAAATAATTCGATTAGCTAGACAACATTCTGCCTATTTTAAATGCTCTTTGCAGATAAGTATCTCCTTTATTATGTTCGTGCTTAGCGTATTGTATTTAGAGTATGTTTTTGACATTTCCATTGCGTTTGATGTTGTATATTCAAGGTTTGTTTTAGTTAGGTTTCCAATCTATGAAAACGATTCATTGTTTACTTTTAGCATTGTTTCTTAGTTACTGCCACTATCTTAATTAATTTACAATATTTTTTCTTTAGACGCTGTATTGAGTTACAGAAATAATATTATTATATTGTGAACTCATCTTACATACCTGATATTGAGCCTCTCCGAAGGGGAGAGCTAAGACTGCCTTCGGTGCATCGCGATTTGAAGCGGAGCATGAAGACTGCCTTCACTGCTAGGGTTTTTTTCTGGGGTCTGGTGTAGGAAAGTACCATCTTGCCTGGCATGTTACCCCCATATTTCACTGTATATATGTTGTAAGGAAATGCCTCCTTGGCATGGTTGCCCCCTGACTTTTTCCCTTTGCTGATGCTATGTTTACAATTGAAAGTGTGCTGAGGCCTGCTAACCAGGCCCCAGCACCAGTGTTCTTTCCCTAACCTGTACTTTTGTATCCACAATTGGCAGACCCTGGCATCCAGATAAGTCCCTTGTAACTGGTACTCCTAGTACCAAGGGCCCTGATGCCAAGGAACGTCTCTAAGGGCTGCAGCATGTCTTATGCCACCCTGGAGACCTCTCACTCAGCACAGACACACTGCTTGCCAGCTTGTGTGTGCTAGTGAGAACAAAACGAGTAAGTCGACATGGCACTCCCCTCAGGGTGCCATGCCAGCCTCTCACTGCCTATGCAAGTATAGGTCAGTCACCCCTCTAGCAGGCCTTACAGCCCTAAGGCAGGGTGCACTATACCATAGGTGAGGGTACCAATGCATGAGCATGGTACCCCTACAGTGTCTAAACAAAACCTTAGACATTGTAAGTGCAGGGTAGCCATAAGAGTATATGGTCTGGGAGTTTGTCAAACACGAACTCCACAGCACCATAATGGCTACACTGAAAACTGGGAAGTTTGGTATCAAACTTCTCAGCACAATAAATGCACACTGATGCCAGTGTACATTTTATTGCAAAATACACCCCAGAGGGCACCTTAGAGGTGCCCCCTGAAACTTAACCGACTATCTGTGTAGGCTGACTAGTTCCAGCAGCCTGCCACACTAGAGACATGTTGCTGGCCCCATGGGGAGAGTGCCTTTGTCACTCTGAGGCCAGTAACAAAGCCTGCACTGGGTGGAGATGCTAACACCTCCCCCAGGCAGGAGCTGTAACACCTGGCGGTGAGCCTCAAAGGCTCACCCCTTTGTCACAGCACCGCAGGACACTCCAGCTAGTGGAGTTGCCCGCCCCCTCCGGCCCCGGCCCCGGCCCCCACTTTTGGCGGCAAGGCCGGAGAAAATAATGAGAATAACAAGGAGGAGTCACTGGCCAGTCAGGACAGCCCCTAAGGTGTCCTGAGCTGAGGTGACTCTAACTTTTAGAAATCCTCCATCTTGCAGATGGAGGATTCCCCCAATAGGGTTAGGATTGTGACCCCCTCCCCTTGGGAGGAGGCACAAAGAGGGTGTACCCACCCTCAGGGCTAGTAGCCATTGGCTACTAACCCCCCAGACCTAAACACGCCCTTAAATTTAGTATTTAAGGGCTACCCTGAACCCTAGAAAATTAGATTCCTGTAACCACAAGAAGAAGGACTGCCCAGCTGAAAACCCCTGCAGAGGAAGACCAGAAGACAACAACTGCCTTGGCCCCAGAAACTCACCGGCCTGTCTCCTGCCTTCCAAAGAACTCTGCTCCAGCGACGCCTTCCAAAGGGACCAGCGACCTCTGAATCCTCTGAGGACTGCCCTGCTTCGACGACGACAAGAAACTCCCGAGGACAGCGGACCTGCTCCAAAAAGACTGCAACTTTGTTTCAAGAAGCAGCTTTAAAGAACCCTGCAACTCCCCGCAAGAAGCGTGAGACTTGCAACACTGCACCCGGCGACCCCGACTCGGCTGGTGGAGAACCAACACCTCAGGGAGGACCCCCGGACTACTCTACGACTGTGAGTACCAAAACCTGTCCCCCCTGAGCCCCCACAGCGCCGCCTGCAGAGGGAATCCCGAGGCTTCCCCTGACCGCGACTCTCTGAAACCTAAGTCCCGACGCCTGGAAAAGACTCTGCACCCGCAGCCCCCAGGACCTGAAGGACCGGACTTTCACTGGAGAAGTGACCCCCAGGAGTCCCTCTCCCTTGCCCAAGTGGAGGTTTCCCCGAGGAAGCCCCCCCTTGCCTGCCTGCAGCGCTGAAGAGATCCGTTGATCTCTTATAGACTAACATTGCAAACCCGACGCTTGTTTCTACACTGCACCCGGCCGCCCCCGCGCTGCTGAGGGTGAAATTTCTGTGTGGGCTTGTGTCCCCCCCGGTGCCCTACAAAACCCCCCTGGTCTGCCCTCCGAAGACGCGGGTACTTACCTGCAAGCAGACCGGAACCGGGGCACCCCCTTCTCTCCATTCTAGCCTATGCGTTTTGGGCACCACTTTGAACTCTGCACCTGACCGGCCCTGAGCTGCTGGTGTGGTGACTTTGGGGTTGCTCTGAACCCCCAACGGTGGGCTACCTTGGACCAAGAACTGAACCCTGTAAGTGTCTTACTTACCTGGTAAAACTAACAAAAACTTACCTCCCCCAGGAACTGTGAAAATTGCACTGTGTCCACTTTTGAAATAGCTATTTGTCAATAACTTGAAAAGTATACATGCAATTGAAATGATTCAAAGTTCCTAATGTACTTACCTGCAATACCTTTCAAACAAGATATTACATGTTAAATTTGAACCTGTGGTTCTTAAAATAAACTAAGAAAAGATATTTTTCTATAACAAAACCTATTGGCTGGATTTGTCTCTGAGTGTGTGTACCTCATTTATTGTCTATGTGTATGTACAACAAATGCTTAACACTACTCCTTGGATAAGCCTACTGCTCGACCACACTACCACAAAATAGAGCATTAGTATTATCTATTTTTACCACTATTTTACCTCTAAGGGGAACCCTTGGACTCTGTGCATGCTATTCCTTACTTTGAAATAGCACATACAGAGCCAACTTCCTACATTGGTGGATCAGCGGTGGGGTACAAGACTTTGCATTTGCTGGACTACTCAGCCAATACCTGATCACACGACAAATTCCAAAATTGTCATTAGAAATTGATTTTTGCAATTTGAAAAGTTTTCTAAATTCTTAAAAGTCCTGCTAGAGCCTTGTGTTAGATCCTGTTTAGCATTTCTTTTAGAGTTTAAAAGTTTGTAAAAGTTTGAATTAGAACCTAGAACTAGTTGTAGATTCTTAAAAAGTATTCCAACTTTTAGAAGCAAAATGTCTAGCACAGATGTGACTGTGGTGGAACTCGACACCACACCTTACCTCCATCTACAGATGAGAGAGCTAAGGTCACTCTGTAAACTAAAGAAAATAACAATAGGCCCCAAACCTACCAAAATACAGCTCCAGGAGCCTTTGGCAGAGTTTGAAAAGGCCAACCCCTCTGAGGGTGGCAACTCAGAGGATGAAGATAGTGACTTGGAGGGAAATTCCCCCCCTCCAGTCCTACTTAGGGAGAGCAGGGCTACTCAAGCCCTGACTCCACAAATAATAGTCAGAGATGCTGGTTCCATCACAGGAGGGACCAACAACTCTGAAATCACTGAGGATAACCCCAGTGAAGAGGACATCCAGTTAGCCAGGATGGCCAAAAGATTGGCTTTGGAAAGACAGATCCTAGCCATAGAGAGGGAAAGACAAGAGATGGGCCTAGGACCCATCAATGGTGGCAGCAACATAAATAGGGTCAGAGATTCTCCTGAGATGTTGAAAATCCCCAAAGGGATTGTAACTAAATATGAAGATGGTGATGACATCACCAAATGGTTCACAGCTTTTGAGAGGGCTTGTGTAACCAGAAAAGTGAACAGATCTCACTGGGGTGCTCTCCTTTGGGAAATGTTCACAGGAAAGTGTAGGGATAGACTCCTCACACTCTCTGGAAAAGATGCAGAATCTTATGACCTCATGAAGGGTACCCTGATTGAGGGCTTTGGATTCTCCACTGAGGAGTATAGGATTAGATTCAGGGGGGCTCAAAAATCCTCGAGCCAGACCTGGGTTGACTTTGTAGACTACTCAGTGAAAACACTAGATGGTTGGATTCAAGGCAGTGGTGTAAGTAATTATGATGGGCTGTACAATTTATTTGTGAAAGAACACCTGTTAAGTAATTGTTTCAATGATAAACTGCATCAGCATCTGGTAGACCTAGGACCAATTTCTCCCCAAGAATTGGGAAAGAAGGCGGACCATTGGGTCAAGACTAGGGTGTCCAAAACTTCCACAGGGGGTGACCAAAAGAAAGGGGTCACAAAACCTCCCCAGGGGAAGGGTGGTGAGACAGCCAAAAATAAAAATAGTCAAGAGTCTTCTACAGGCCCCCAAAAACCTGCACAGGAGGGTGGGCCCAGAGCCTCTTCACAAAACAATCCTGGGTACAAGGGTAAAAACTTTGATCCCAAAAAGGCCTGGTGTCGAAACTGTAGTCAGTCTGGACACCAAACTGGAGACAAGGCCTGTCCCAAGAAAAGTTCCACTCCAAACTCCAATCCAGGTAACTCTGGAATGGCTAGTCTCCAAGTGGGATCAACAGTGTGCCCAGAGCAAATCAGGGTCCACACTGAAGCTACTCTAGTCTCTGAGGGTGGGGTGGATTTAGCCACACTAGCTGCCTGGCCTCCTAACATGCAAAAATACAGGCAGCAGCTCTTTATTAATGGGACAAGTGTAGAGGGCCTGAGGGATACAGGTGCCAGTGTCACCATGGTGACAGAGAAACTGGTTTCCCCTGGCCAATACCTGACTGGAAAAACGTATACAGTCACCAATGCTGACAATCAAACTAAAGCACATCCCATGGCAATGGTAACTTTAGAATGGGGAGGGGTCAATGGCCTGAAACAGGTGGTGGTCTCCTCAAACATCCCAGTAGACTGTCTGCTTGGAAATGACCTGGAGTCCTCAGCATGGGCTGAGGTAGAACTAAAAACCCATGCAGCCATGCTGGGTATCCCTGAACTGGTGTGTGTAAAAACAAGAGCACAGTGCAAGGCACAGGGTGAAAAAGTAGAGCTGGAGTCTGGAAAAATGGCCCAGCCTACCAAGAGAAAAGGAAAGTCAGTTGGGAAACCAACTGCAACACAGTCAGAAAAAGAGAACCTCTCTTCTCAGGAAGAAGTTCTGCCCTCTGAGGGAACTGAGCCTTTGGAGCTTGAACCTTATCAGGTTGAGCTCTTAGGCCCAGGGGGACCCTCAAGGGAGGAGCTGTGTAAGGGACAAGAAACCTGTCCCTCTCTTGAAGGCCTTAGGCAGCAAGCTGCTGAAGAGTCCAAGGGCAAGAAAAATGGAACACATAGGGTCTATTGGGAAGATGGACTCCTGTACACTGAGGCCAGAGACCCCAAACCTGGTGCCACTAGGAGAGTGGTAGTGCCTCAGTCGTTCAGAGAGTTTATTCTGACCTTAGCCCATGATATTCCCCTTGCTGGGCATTTTGGGACAAACCAAGACGTGGGAGAGGTTAGTCAACCACTTCTACTGGCCCAATATGTCCCAGAAGGTTAAGGAGTTTTGCCTCTCCTGCCCCACCTGTCAATCCAGTGGTAAGACAGGTGGGCACCCAAAGGCCCCCCTCATTCCACTTCCAGTGGTGGGAGTCCCCTTTGAAAGAGTGGGTGTGGACATAGTTGGTCCACTGGAACCTCCCACAGCCTCAGGAAATATGTACATCCTAGTAGTAGTGGATCATGCTACTAGGTATCCTGAAGCTATTCCCCTTAGGTCGACTACTGCCCCTGCAGTAGCCAAGGCCCTCATTGGTATCTTTACCAGAGTGGGTTTCCCTAAAGAGGTGGTGTCTGACAGAGGTACCAACTTCATGTCAGCATACCTAAAACACATGTGGAATGAGTGTGGAGTGACTTATAAGTTCACTACACCATACCATCCACAAACTAATGGCTTAGTTGAGAGATTCAACAAGACATTAAAAGGCATGATCATGGGGCTCCCAGAAAAACTCAAAAGGAGATGGGATGTCCTCTTGCCAAGTCTGCTTTTTGCTTACAGAGAGGTGCCACAGAAGGGAGTAGGATTCTCACCCTTTGAACTTCTGTTTGGTCACCCTGTAAGGGGACCACTTGCTCTTGTTAAAGAAGGCTGGGAGAGACCTCTTCATGAGCCTAAACAAGACATAGTGGACTATGTACTTGGCCTTCGCTCTAGAATGGCAGAGTACATGGAAAAGGCAACCAAAAACCTTGAGGCCAGCCAACAGCTCCAGAAGTTTTGGTATGACCAAAAGGCTGCACTGGTTGAGTTCCAACCAGGGCAGAAAGTCTGGGTTCTGGAGCCTGTGGCTCCCAGGGCACTCCAGGACAAATGGAGTGGCCCTTACCCAGTGCTAGAAAGGAAGAGTCAGGTCACCTACCTGGTGGACCTGGGCACAAGCAGGAGCCCCAAGAGGGTGATCCATGTGAACCGCCTTAAGCTCTTCCATGACAGGGCTGATGTGAATCTGTTGATGGTAACAGATGAGGATCAGGAGGCAGAGAGTGAACCTCTCCCTGATCTTCTGTCATCAGACCCAAAAGATTGCTCAGTAGATGGAGTGATCTACTCAGACACCCTCTCTGGCCAACAGCAAGCTGATTGTAGGAGAGTCCTACAACAGTTTCCTGAACTCTTCTCCCTAACCCCTGGTCAGACACACCTGTGTACCCATGATGTGGACACAGGAGACAGCATGCCTGTCAAAAACAAAATCTTTAGACAGTCTGACCATGTTAAGGAAAGCATTAAGGTGGAAGTCCACAAGATGCTGGAATTGGGAGTAATTGAGCGCTCTGACAGCCCCTGGGCTAGCCCAGTGGTCTTAGTCCCCAAACCTCACACCAAAGATGGAAAGAAAGAGATGAGGTTTTGTGTGGACTACAGAGGGCTCAATTCTCTCACCAAGACAGATGCTCATCCAATTCCCAGAGCTGATGAGCTCATAGATAAATTAGGTGCTGCCAAATTCTTAAGTACCTTTGACTTGACAGCAGGGTACTGGCAAATAAAAATGGCACCTGGAGCAAAAGAGAAAACAGCATTCTCCACACCTGATGGGCATTATCAGTTTACTGTTATGCCCTTTGGTTTATAGAATGCCCCTGCCACCTTCCAAAGGTTGGTGAATCAAGTCCTTGCTGGCTTGGAGTCCTTTAGCACAGCTTATCTTGATGATATTGCTGTCTTTAGCTCCACCTGGCAGGATCACCTGGTCCACCTGAAGAAGGTTTTGAAGGCTCTGCAATCTGCAGGCCTCTCTATCAAGGCATCCAAATGCCAGATAGGGCAGGGAACTGTGGTTTACTTGGGCCACCTTGTAGGTGGAGGCCAAGTTCAGCCACTCCAACCCAAGATCCAGACTATTCTGGACTGGGTAGCTCCAAAAACCCAGACTCAAGTCAGGGCATTCCTTGGCTTGACTGGGTATTACAGGAGGTTTGTGAAGGGATATGGATCCATTGTGACAGCCCTCACTGAACTCACCTCCAAGAAAATGCCCAAGAAAGTGAACTGGACTGTGGAATGCCAACAGGCCTTTGACACCCTGAAACAAGCAATGTGCTCAGCACCAGTTCTAAAAGCTCCAGATTATTCTAAGCAGTTCATTGTGCAGACAGATGCCTCTGAACATGGGATAGGGGCAGTTTTGTCCCAAACAAATGATGATGGCCTTGACCAGCCTGTTGCTTTCATTAGCAGGAGGTTACTCCCCAGGGAGCAGCGTTGGAGTGCCATTGAGAGGGAGGCCTTTGCTGTGGTTTGGTCCCTGAAGAAGCTGAGACCATACCTCTTTGGGACTCACTTCCTAGTTCAAACTGACCACAGACCTCTCAAATGGCTGATGCAAATGAAAGGTGAAAATCCTAAACTGTTGAGGTGGTCCATCTCCCTACAGGGAATGGACTTTATAGTGGAACACAGACCTGGGACTGCCCATGCCAATGCAGATGGCCTTTCCAGGTTCTTCCACTTAGAAAATGAAGACTCTCTTGGGAAAGGTTAGTCTCATCCTCTTTCGTTTGGGGGGGGGGTTGTGTAAGGAAATGCCTCCTTGGCATGGTTGCCCCCTGACTTTTTGCCTTTGCTGATGCTATGTTTACAATTGAAAGTGTGCTGAGGCCTGCTAACCAGGCCCCAGCACCAGTGTTCTTTCCCTAACCTGTACTTTTGTATCCACAATTGGCAGACCCTGGCATCCAGATAAGTCCCTTGTAACTGGTACTCCTAGTACCAAGGGCCCTGATGCCAAGGAAGGTCTCTAAGGGCTGCAGCATGTCTTATGCCACCCTGGAGACCTCTCACTCAGCACAGACACACTGCTTGCCAGCTTGTGTGTGCTAGTGAGAACAAAACAAGTAAGTCGACATGGCACTCCCCTCAGGGTGCCATGCCAGCCTCTCACTGCCTATGCAAGTATAGGTCAGTCACCCCTCTAGCAGGCCTTACAGCCCTAAGGCAGGGTGCACTATACCATAGGTGAGGGTACCAATGCATGAGCATGGTACCCCTACAGTGTCTAAACAAAACCTTAGACATTGTAAGTGCAGGGTAGCCATAAGAGTATATGGTCTGGGAGTTTGTCAAACACGAACTCCACAGCACCATAATGGCTACACTGAAAACTGGGAAGTTTGGTATCAAACTTCTCAGCACAATAAATGCACACTGATGCCAGTGTACATTTTATTGCAAAATACACCCCAGAGGGCACCTTAGAGGTGCCCCCTGAAACTTAACCGACTATCTGTGTAGGCTGACTAGTTCCAGCAGCCTGCCACACTAGAGACATGTTGCTGGCCCCATGGGGAGAGTGCCTTTGTCACTCTGAGGCCAGTAACAAAGCCTGCACTGGGTGGAGATGCTAACACCTCCCCCAGGCAGGAGCTGTAACACCTGGCGGTGAGCCTCAAAGGCTCACCCCTTTGTCACAGCACCGCAGGACACTCCAGCTAGTGGAGTTGCCCGCCCCCTCCGGCCCCGGCCCCGGCCCCCACTTTTGGCGGCAAGGCCGGAGAAAATAATGAGAATAACAAGGAGGAGTCACTGGCCAGTCAGGACAGCCCCTAAGGTGTCCTGAGCTGAGGTGACTCTAACTTTTAGAAATCCTCCATCTTGCAGATGGAGGATTCCCCCAATAGGGTTAGGATTGTGACCCCCTCCCCTTGGGAGGAGGCACAAAGAGGGTGTACCCACCCTCAGGGCTAGTAGCCATTGGCTACTAACCCCCCAGACCTAAACACGCCCTTAAATTTAGTATTTAAGGGCTACCCTGAACCCTAGAAAATTAGATTCCTGTAACCACAAGAAGAAGGACTGCCCAGCTGAAAACCCCTGCAGAGGAAGACCAGAAGACAACAACTGCCTTGGCCCCAGAAACTCACCGGCCTGTCTCCTGCCTTCCAAAGAACTCTGCTCCAGCGACGCCTTCCAAAGGGACCAGCGACCTCTGAATCCTCTGAGGACTGCCCTGCTTCGACGACGACAAGAAACTCCCGAGGACAGCGAACCTGCTCCAAAAAGACTGCAACTTTGTTTCAAGAAGCAGCTTTAAAGAACCCTGCAACTCCCCGCAAGAAGCGTGAGACTTGCAACACTGCACCCGGCGACCCCGACTCGGCTGGTGGAGAACCAACACCTCAGGGAGGACCCCCGGACTACTCTACGACTGTGAGTACCAAAACCTGTCCCCCCTGAGCCCCCACAGCGCCGCCTGCAGAGGGAATCCCGAGGCTTCCCCTGACCGCGACTCTCTGAAACCTAAGTCCCGACGCCTGGAAAAGACTCTGCACCCGCAGCCCCCAGGACCTGAAGGACCGGACTTTCACTGGAGAAGTGACCCCCAGGAGTCCCTCTCCCTTGCCCAAGTGGAGGTTTCCCCGAGGAAGCCCCCCCTTGCCTGCCTGCAGCGCTGAAGAGATCCGTTGATCTCTTATAGACTAACATTGCAAACCCGACGCTTGTTTCTACACTGCACCCGGCCGCCCCCGCGCTGCTGAGGGTGAAATTTCTGTGTGGGCTTGTGTCCCCCCCGGTGCCCTACAAAACCCCCCTGGTCTGCCCTCCGAAGACGCGGGTACTTACCTGCAAGCAGACCGGAACCGGGGCACCCCCTTCTCTCCATTCTAGCCTATGCGTTTTGGGCACCACTTTGAACTCTGCACCTGACCGGCCCTGAGCTGCTGGTGTGGTGACTTTGGGGTTGCTCTGAACCCCCAACGGTGGGCTACCTTGGACCAAGAACTGAACCCTGTAAGTGTCTTACTTACCTGGTAAAACTAACAAAAACTTACCTCCCCCAGGAACTGTGAAAATTGCACTGTGTCCACTTTTGAAATAGCTATTTGTCAATAACTTGAAAAGTATACATGCAATTGAAATGATTCAAAGTTCCTAATGTACTTACCTGCAATACCTTTCAAACAAGATATTACATGTTAAATTTGAACCTGTGGTTCTTAAAATAAACTAAGAAAATATATTTTTCTATAACAAAACCTATTGGCTGGATTTGTCTCTGAGTGTGTGTACCTCATTTATTGTCTATGTGTATGTACAACAAATGCTTAACACTACTCCTTGGATAAGCCTACTGCTCGACCACACTACCACAAAATAGAGCATTAGTATTATCTATTTTTACCACTATTGTACCTCTAAGGGGAACCCTTGGACTCTGTGCATGCTATTCCTTACTTTGAAATAGCACATACAGAGCCAACTTCCTACATATGTTGTTTTAGTCTATGTGTCACTGGGACCCTGCCAGGCAGGTCCCCAGTGCTCATAAGTATGTGCCCTGTATGTGTTCCCTTTGTGATGCCTAACTGTCTCACTGAGGCTCTGCTAATCAGAATCTCAGTGGTATGCTCTCTCTGCTTTCCAAATTTGTCACTAACAGGCTAGTGACTAAATTTACCAATTCACATTGGCATACTGGTACACCCATATAATTCCCTAGTATATGGTACTGAGGTACCCAGGGTATTGGGGCTCCAGGAGATCCCTATGGGCTGCAGCATTTCTTTTGCCACCCATAGGGAGCTCTGACAATTCTTACACAGGCCTGCCAGTGCAGCCTGAGTGAAATAACGTCCACGTTATTTCACAGCCATTTACCACTGCACTTAAGTAACTTATAAGTCACCTATATGTCTAACCTTCACCTAGTGAAGGTTGGGTGCAAAGTTACTTAGTGTGTGGGCACCCTGGGACTAGCCAAGGTGCCCCCACATCGTTCAGGGCAAATTCCCCGGACTTTGTGAGTGCGGGGACACCATTACACGCGTGCACTGTACATAGGTCGCTACCTTAGTACAGCGTCACAATGGTAACTCCGAACATGGCCATGTAACATGTCTAAGATCATGGAATTGTCACCCCAATGTCATTCTGGCACTGGGGGGACAATTCTATAATCCCGTGGGTCTCTAGCACAGAACCCGGGTACTGCCGAACTGCCGTTCTGGGGTCTCCACTGCAGCTGCTGCCAACCCCTCAGACAGGTTTCTGCCCTCCTGGGGTCCAGGCAGCCCTGGCCCAGGAAGGCAGAACAAAGGACTTCCTCTCAGAGAGGGTGTAAAACCCTCTCCCTTTGGAAATAGGTGTGAGGGCTGGGGAGGAGTAGCCTCCCCCAGCCTCTGGAAATGCTTTGATGGGCACAGATGGTGCCCATCTCTGCATAAGCCAGTCTACACCGGTTCAGGGATGCCCCAGCCCTGCTCTGGCACGAAACTGGACAAAGGAAAGGGGAGTGACCACTCCCCTGACCTGCATCTCCCAGGGGAGGTGCCCAGAGCTCCTCCAGTGTGTCCCAGACCCCTGCCATCTTGGAAACAGAGGTGTTTGTGGCACACTGAACTGCTCTGAGTGGCCATTGCCAGCAGGTGGCATCACAGGCTCCTTCTGATAGGCTCTTACCTCTCTTGGTGCCAATCCTCCTTCCTAGGTAGCCAAACCTCCTTTTCTGGCTATTTAGGGTCTCTGCTTTGAGGAACTCTGCAGATAACGAATGCAAGAGTTCATCAGAGTTCCTCTGCATCTCCCTCTTCACCTTCCGCCAAAGAATCGACCGCTGACTGCTCAGGACGCCTGCAAAACTGCAACAAAGTAGCAAGACGACTACTAGCAACCTTGTATCGCTTCATCCTGCCGGCTTTCTAGACTGTTTCCAGGTGGTGCATGCCCTGGGGGTAGCCTGCCTCCTCTCTGCACCAGGAGCTCTGAAGAAATCTCCCGTGGGTCGACGGAATCTTCCTCCTGCAACCGCAGGCACCAAAAGACTGCATCACTGGTCCTCTGGGTCACCTCTCAGCACGATGGAACTCAGCAACTCTGTCCAAGTGACTCCCACAGTCCAGTGACTCTTCAGTCCAAGTTTGGTGGAGGTAAGTCCTTGCCTCCCCACGCTAGACTACATTGCTGGCTACCGCGTGATTTGCCGCTGCTCCGGCTCCTGTGCACTCTTCCGGAATTTCCTTCATGCACAGCCAAGCCTGGGTCCCCGACACTCCTTCATGCAGTGCAAAACCTTCTGAATTGTCCTCCGGCGTCGTGGGACTCCCTTTTGTGATTTCGGGTGGACTCCGGTTCACTCTTCTTCCAAGTGCCTGTTCATGTACTTCTGTGGGTGCTGCCTGCTTCTGTGAGGGCTCCCTGACTTGCTGGGCGCCCCCTCTGTCTCCTCCTCCAAGTGGCAACATCCTGGTCCCTCCTGGGCCACAGCAGCACCCAAAAACCTCTACGCAACCCTTGCAGCTAGCAAGGCTTGTTTGCGGTCTTTCTGCGTGGGAAAACCTCTGCAAGCTTCATCGCGACGTGCGATATCCATCCTTCAAAGGAGAGGTTTCTAGTCCTCTTCTTTCTTGCAGAACTCCAAGCTTTTTCCAACAGGTGGCAGCTTCCTTGCACCCTCAGCTGACATTTCCTGGGCTCCTGCCCACTCTCTACACTGTTGTGACTATTGGACTTGGTCCCCTTGTCTTACAGGTACTCAGGTTGTTGCATTGCTGGTGTTTGTTCTTCCTGCAGAATACCCATATCACGACTTCTGTGCTCTCTGGGGGTAGTAGGTGCACTTTACACCTACCTTTCAGGGTCTTGGGCTGGGCTATTTTTCTAACCCTCACTGTTTTCTTACAGTCCCAGCGACCCTCTACAAGCTCATATAAGTTTGGGGTCCATTCGTGGTTCGCATTCCACTTTTGGAGTATATGGTTTGTGTGCTCCTATTGCAATCTACTGTAACTTTTCATTGCTTGCATTACTTTTCTTGCTATTACCTGCATAATTTTGGTTTGTGTACATATATCTTGTGTATATATCTTATCCTCATACTGAGGGTACTCACTGAGATACTTTTGGCATATTGTCATAAAAATAAAGTACCTTTATTTTTAATACTTCTGTGTATTGTGTTTTCTTATGATATTGTGCATATGACACCAGTGGTATAGTAGGAGCTTTACATGTCTCCTATTTCAGCTTAAGCTGCTTTGCCATAGCTACATTCTATCAGCCTAAGCTGCTAGAAACACCTCTTCTACACTAATAAAGGATAACTGGACCTGGCACAAGGTGTAAGTACCTCTGGTACCCACTACAAGCCAAGCCAGCCTCCTACATCTGCCTCAAAACATAGATGAGCTGCAGCAGACCCCAGACCCCTTCACTCTGTCAGAGATTTCCGAGCACCCATCACTATTACGAGGCAGCAGTTGGTGCCTCAACTGCCGTTTCTGCATCGGCGCCACAAGGGAAAGTTCAGGCTGGAGCTTGACATTTGCGGACACCGGGTGAGACACACTCCTCTGTTGAGGAGTCAGACGATCTTTAACACGAAACAGGACCAATGCGTCCATTTCGATAAGTACGCCTCAGCTAAAAATTGGTGAAAAGCAGTCAGCAAGAATCTTAACTCTTCGCGTGACTGGCATCATCTTCTACATGGAGAAAGCAAGCATCTCCTTGGTAACGTGGTAGTTAGTTTAGTCTCGGTCAGCTGTTTTTCTCTCCATCGCAACAACTTTTATTTCAAGATTAATTACTTAATATTTTTACTGTCAGTATTTATAATTGGGATTCAGATTGTAGCCCCTTTTGACAATAATTCTACTGTTGTCTTACCTAGTACTTCTATATTCTTTGGCAGAAGAGCTTTAATTGTCTTACATAGCACTGCTATATTTTTGGGCAGAAGAGCTTTAATTTATATTTCCTCAATTATTTCATCAGTTATGCCCATCTGAGAAAGTGATCTACCTGAATGTCTCAAATAGGAATGGATGAGGAGACGATTAATGAAATTATTCAGCATGAAATGCGCACCTGTGTGCGGGAGACCCTTAACCAGGTTACGTCCATGAGAGATTCAAATAAGGATGAAGGTCTAGGATCCCCTATGGGGGAAGTCTCGACAAGAGAACATTTTGAAAGTAAAAGAAAACAAAAATCCAAACATCTCGAGAAAGGGGCTATACTGGTTAAGAAAGAGGATATCTAAGCACCTCAAAGAGACTAGGAGGTCTAAACATCTCAATGTAAAAAGGAGGTCTAAGTACCTCAAAAAGGTCAGGAGGTCCAAGCACCTCTCACAAAGTGGGTGTCCTAAGTGGCACGGTCATGGAAGATGTCCATTGCGACACAAATGTGTCTGAAGTCCTAAGTGACATTCTACGTACCAGTGACAGTGAAGAAAACTCTGATGTTTCCCATGTGGATAAATATGTTCTGGACCTTGATCTAGAGAATTGTGATGGAGCTGATTTCCTTATAGAGGAGAATGTTCCCTCTACCTCTAACAATGTCATAAGGGACCGCTGGGAGAGGAAATGTTCTCTCCAGATAAAAGCAAACAACTCAGACGTGCTGAATGGTGGCCTTTGTACCCCATAGCCAAATTTATAAAACTATGGTTTAGAAATCCGCTGGAGAAAGGCACAAGGAATGTTTTAAGAGCAGAATGATCAAGATCAGTTATACAAGATAAGGTGTGCCTTACTCCTAATCTTGATCCAAAATTGATCACTTTTCTCTTAAAACTGGGACGAGATCCTAGGAAAGGAATAGATAAATCCTTAAAATCCTGTCAAGACCATCTTCTTGATGTTGTTGGACCATTAGCGAGAATAATGGATATGGTGGAAGAGGCCCACACAAAGGACTTCCTACTAGTTATAGACCTACTCAGAGGATGGAGGCAAAGAGCTATGGTTCTCCTTGGGAAGGCTAATGCAGGCCTTAATGCCAAAAGGTGTAAAATTGTCTCGATGAAGACGAGACCAAAACTGGCAGATCTAGCAGAGAGAAACCTTCAGAGAATCCTAAATGCCTCCCCTTTGGGGAAATTATGATTTGAGTCCCTCAGCAAATATGTGGCAACATTCACAGCACTGGATAAAGCACATTCCAATATGCGTAAGTTTTTCAATGCAAGTGTTTTTGGATGGGCCAGAAGAAGGGGACTTTCTGCAGGCCAAAGTATCCGAAGGTTCCGATTCTCAAGATTCCAGAGAGTTTCAAATAGGTTCTACCAGTCATGTACTGCGGCACCCTTTTATCCACAAAGAGGTCGTGGTCAATGTGGAAGAGGTCATAGATCAGGAGGTCAAAGCTCAACAGAATACCAAAGTGAATACTACAACTTTGAGTTTTCCTTCTTCTTCCCTAACAAAAATAGAAGGATGTCTCAGACTTTTTTCCCATATATCGGAAAAAATTACACAGGACCCTTGGGTATTAGGGACTGTCCGAGGGTTCAAAATAGAATTTGGAAATAGCCCTTTCAAACAGCTTCCCCAAGGGAACTGGTTTTCTCCATGACACAACAAAAAATTGTAGATAAAGAAAGAGAAAATGTACTCCAAAAGGGAGCAATCTCAGTAGTTCCATGAGATCAAAAGCTTTTTGTAAGTACTTTATTCCTTGTGGAACAAAAGGACAAAGGATGGAGACCAGTAATAAATCTGAGCGAGCTGTTGCGTAAACTCTCATTATTCTAATGAGACTACTGGATTTGAGTGGCAGAATCACTTGTACAGTGGGGGTCTACGTCTAACCCACTACAGGTGATACTATTCGACCTAATCTGGGTTTTGCTGCGGCTAACTAGCAGTGCCTCACCTCTACCCAATGGTAGGGATGATTGGGCAGCCGAGCACATGACACAATTGACTACTCTGGGAAATCATGGTCACTCAGATCGCATCCAGTTCTCTCAGTTACATTAGTCTCACATATACAAGGACAATCAGAGGCAGTATATGCTTCAATAAGATTTTAATTAAGCGACGACATCTTAGATAATAAAGCATGTACTGCAATAACCAGAACGATGAGGCATGACAGGATTAAAATTGAAACAAGGAGAGTAAAGCATAAAAATAACGCTACTGTGTTGTCACTAGAGTCATTAAAATAATTCCTACCTAGGCTACGTTAGAGCACAGCATGTTTAGCTCTAGTTCTGCCCTTCAGGTTCCCCTGGGAAGACATCATCCCTTATACCTGAGCAAGAGGCCTGTAGTCTACAGAAGCAGCTGTAGCGAAGCATTCAGCAATCAACAAACAGTCTTGGTCATCTGGCTGGAATCTCCCTTTTATCTCTATAGGACTAAACTGTGTTTTTATAATAAAACAGCTGATGTTCTGAGAAAATGTCCCTATGTAAGAATGCTTATGTTTCTATGAACACGAAAGACAAAGCGTTACCATGTTTACCGGCAACCTATCTTACTGCAGTCTTGAGAAAAGCACGAGTGAAAGAAATGTCCTGTTTAAGAACGCAGTGCTGGCCTAGGCAAAGAACAGCTAGATAGAGAAAATAAAACTAGACCGCAAATGTGGCTATTGTTAAAATAATAAATGAAGCTGAATAAAATAAACCTCGGTTCAAGTGCACATTATCAGGCCTAGTTTTCTAAAATAACGTGTACAGAGCTATAACTAAAATGGCTTCACAGCAGAGCTAAATAGGTTTTTAGTTTACAGACACTTCAAGAAGGAAGGGATCCATTTTTTGAGGGATATGTTACTCAAGGGAGATTGGCAAGTAAAGTTAGACCTGAAGGATGTCTTCTTTACCATTCCCATGGCCCAAGAGTCCCAACCTTATCTCCAGTTCTTTTCGTAGAATCGGTTTTATCAGTTCAAAGCACTTCCATTTGGACTTTCTTCAGCTCTATGGTGTTTCACCAAGGTGATAAGAGCTCTAATATTCTATCTCAGGAAGAGAGGAATACGGATGTTTATTTATTTAGACAACATACTTAATATGTCTCAGTGCAAGGTGCAAATCTCAAAAGACCTGGACACGGTAACATCTGTTCTGATGATTCTAGGATTTATCATAAACAAAGATAAATCTGTGCTTACCCTTTCAGATTGTTTTGGGGTTTACTATGGATACTATAAAGGTGATGCTTTTATTACCCCCAAAGTAGATTACAAAGATTCGAAAAGAGGGAGTTGGCCAGACTTCTGGGTCCCTTGTAATCTTCCATTCAAGTAAAATTTCTGGTCCTTTACATTATCAGGCCCTGCAGAGAATAAAAGGGGGAAGTAAGATCAGAACTTTCATGGTGGTTAATGAACTTGGACACATAGAACGGCTGTACAATCTATGGCTGTTTTCCAGATTTTGTGCTGGAATCAGACACAAGCTGAGCTAGTTGGGATGCTCGCTTAGGTTCTTAGGAGACTGGTTGCTTATGGTCTAATTCAGAAAAGATCAATCACATAAACTGTTTGGAACTGATGGCAGTCTTGTATCCTCTTATGAGTTTTCAAAAAATGCTCACAAGGCAGGGCAGTTTTATTAAAGATGGACAACGTCCCTGCAGTAACATATATAAATCGTTTAGGTGGAACAAGATCATTAGACCTAACAGAATTAGACCCTGGCTGTTCTGTCTAGAACACAAGATCTTTCTGAAAGCAGAGTATTCACCTGGAAAAGTGAACATTGCTGCAGATTAGAATCCAAGGCTTTTGCAAGACTTCAGCGACTGGAAACTGAATAGTCTATACTTCAGAAAGTTAGCTCACATATGGGGTCCTCTAAGGATAGATCTCTTTATGAGCAGGTTGACATCTGAACTGAAGACATACTATAGTTGGATGCAAGACCCGGGTGCTCTAGCAGTAAATGTGTTTTTTCAATCATGGAAAGAAGCAAAGGCTTATGCATTTTATCCTTTTGCCATGATTCAGAGAGATCTTCAGAACATGACACAGGAGAATGCTCTCTTGTTCTGGTAACCCCATTTTGGAGTTCACAGGCATAGTTTCCAGTTACTTTGGAACTAAGATACAACATCCCCTACTTTCTTCCGGCAGAGCGGAGTCTACTGCAAAACATAGCTGGGGAGGAATACCCTCTGGTTCTGAATGGAACTTTAAACTTGCCTGCCTGGAGAGTGTCTGGAGATTTGCAGAAGTGTCAGGCCTTTCAGACAGGGCTGAGGATTTCCTGGAAGAATCCTGGGCAACAAGTACCCACGGGAGGTTTAGAGGAATATTGAAGACATGGGTATGTTGGTGCATGGAAAGGGAAAGGGACCAGGACCCCTTGCAAGTGCCTATAATCGAAGTTGTTAATTTTTTTTTAGAACAATTTGATAAGGGTCTTAGTTATAGAACCATTAACTGTTATAGATCTGCAATTTCCAAAGGCCATAGTTTGATCAATGGCAAGGCTATAGGTACGAATGTTTTGGTCTGCACAGTGCTCAAAAGCATTAGATTGAGGAGACCTCTGAGAGCTAGATGCAAGTCTTCAGAGGATGTAAATGTAATCCTCTCTATGTTTATGTCGTGGCCTTGTAATAGGTTTTTGGATTTGAAAAGAATTTACATGAAGTTAGTCTCTTTACTATGTTTGATTTCCTGATGACGAGTGTCTGATAGTAAGGCGTTGGAGGTGAGTGATAGAACCTATGATGAGTTTGGGTCCCTTTTGAGGTGAATAACGGAACAAAAATGATGTCTGGCACAATTTTTTTCCCAAGGTTTGATACTTGTGAAAAACTTTGCATGGTGAATTGCATGAAAGTGTATGACAATAGAATGTATGAACTGCGTCCAGATGGTGTGAATCAACTTTTAATTTCTTATGTTAAACCTTTGGAAGCAGATACCATGGCCACTTTAGCCAGAGGGGTTAATGGATTATGTAAACTGCTGGTAGAGACTCAGAAAAATTTCAAGCACACTTTGTGAGGGGGGTTCTGGCAAGTCAGGCCCTTATCAAAGGTGGTAGATTAGAAGACATTTTGAGAGTAGCTGACTGGTCTACTTCCTCCATCTTTGTGAAGCATTATTTTAAACTAATTGAACACATGTCTGATGTAGTAATGAGGGGCTACCAACATGCATAATGGTAGCCTCCGGTCTTGTAATGAAAATTGCGATTCTCCAATTTGAATGCCAAGAGAATTTGAATTTCTTAAAGACACAGAGGCTAACATTATTCCACCCTCCTGAACCCCTCACATCATGCATTAAAAAAATAAATAAAAATAATAATAAAATAAAAAAGAGATTTTGAAGGAATAAGGGGGCATATTAAAGAAAAGTGAAGCTGCACACATTGCAGCGCCACTTTTCTTGCACCCATTAGCCCCCCATAACGCCACCATGTGTGCACTGTATTTAAAATATGGCGCACCATGGCAGTTGTTGTAGGGGACTAGCATGAGAATTGTTTACTCTAGTCCGGTGGTTTGCAGTATTAATGTAAAAAGTTTTGATGTTAACCCTGCAGAGCACCTAGAGGCCCATTGTAACCAATGGAAGCCTGCTTTTAATGCCTTTTACCAGTCGTTAAAAGTGGTGGAAAAAAATGACGCAAAGAAATCTCTTCGATTTCTCTGCGCTATTTTATTTGGCCGCCCTAACAGGGATACGCCCCCTTTCCATACATTACGTCTGGAGCAGGCATAATGTAGCACAAAGGGTTACAAGGTGGCTTAATGCATGCATTGTGCCACTTTGGAAATATGGTGCACCGTTTTTGCCCTTCTAACGCCACATTAGCATAAAAAAATGACGCAAGAATGGCTCTAGGGGCTCTTAAATATTCCCTAAGGTATATATAAAGATTGTAAAATTGGATGATAATCTATTATGTGCCTATTGTTATGCAGTTATTTATCTGTTTGCACAGCTTTAGATGGTCAACATCTTAAGTTGCTTTTTCTTTCTTAGTTTGATATCTAACATTTTTTACAGAAAACATCCAATAAGGATCTGGTAACGAAAGACCCATTCTTCGGAAACTCTGTATTTCGAGTTGATTCAGTTCAAGTGCTTTTCCTGATCACCATTCAATGTTTTGGAAGCTACATCATTTGCATTTGAAAGAGTCAGAATGTTGTCCAGCTGGACTATTTATATGTTTACTGGTTCTATTCTAGAATGTATTTTATTCTTTATGATGTTAATTCCTTTTAAGTGCTGTGTAGAGTAGCATTAAATGGATTTATGCTTAACGTTAGCCTCCGTGTCTTTAACGAAATTCAAATTCTCTTGGCATTACAATTGGAGAATCAATATTCTTGTTACATGACTATGTTGATCGATGGATGACCATCATGCCTTCTCCTCTGGTTCAGTCAGTGTGCTGGATGTTGTATTTGTATTGGACAAAGACATATATGATATGTGTAGTGATTAGCATAAACCAGGTCTCTGTGTGAAAGCTAGCATCAAGTTTGTTCATGGTGATGATATTAACTATTTCTACTGCATGTGCAGCCTCAGAATGATCACTGATTAGCATGACGTGCAAAGTGCATTCTGTGAGTTTGCTAGATGAGGAAGTGAAAACGTAGTTAATTATGTTTTATGTACTTTACATGAAATGGTGAAGATGATGCATGGAAAAATAGAGAGCAGTGCTTCATTTATTTAAAAAAACAGAAGTGCCAGGGCCCTCGTCAGTACACTGCAGCTTGTACCAATTATCACACATGCTAGAGCTACTAGTGACAGTACTAAAACCACCACTAACCTTTACACTCCTTCAAGTGTGACCATTCAGACTGTTACATGCCCACAAAGCTAAAAGCATAGCTTGGGAGCAGATGCTAATCATTTTTCATATACATTGAATTAGTAAGCAACTGTTTTTTTGCTGATCTCCAAATTAGACAAACATCTCCACCATGTGACAGACTGTCTTAATTGCCGGTGTTGACAATTAACTGCCAGTGCCAAGCACCTGAAATCATTGTCTCAAATTAAGCACTGATAGAGAGGATGAACATGGCATTGGTGAGAGGAGCTGCTCTGATCCTGTTCTCGTCCTTATACCAGTACCAGGCTGTGCCTGGCAGTTTTTATAGTGAAATCATAAAGGTTGGTGATGAAGACATTGTATCATAAAAAGGCAACACATCATTGTTTCACTCAAATTAGGATAAAATTTAGATTCTCCAAATGTCTGTGATAGGAGAATCTGGATTTCATTAAAGACAGAGAGGCTAGCATTATACATGCATCAGTCTTTTTTGCTACTCCGTGTGCAGCCATTTAAAGCAACTTATAAAGCACACTTAAAATTCTGGAGTCAGAACCTGCCAGTCCTTGGGAGCCCCAGCAGAGCAGCCACTTTCATCTCTTCACTGCTGCTCTATGTCAGTTAAGTACTGCACTAATTCATTCTAGGAATTGTTTGCTTTACATTGTTGATAATTGGTCAATGTTATTTGTTTATTAAATACGTGTTTTTCCTTAGGTTACTGTTTCCCAATCTATGGGAGCAATTTAATGATGCTTCAATTTATGTCTTTACCTTTGTTTTTTGTGTTTAGTAGTATTTTAAGGGCATAACTGAATGTTTCACGTCCATTTCTAGATGTATGATTGTGTTTAGTTTTGGTGCATTTTATTTCTAATTTACCTCATAACTATTTATGTATCCCTTTTAAAAAGGTGGCAAGCAAGAAGCAGGTGGGGACCCCAAGGGAGCGGTCACCCACCATCTGACATTAGGCACGTCACTCGAGGAGCGGACCTACCTGAGGCATCACGGAGACAGTGACGTCCGGCGGCAGATGGATCAATGATCGGGACGTGGGGATAGTCCGGCAGGGGAGGACCCGACATATCTGGCAGGAGCCTCGGAGAGAATGGTGGCCCAGGGATGGCTTCCGACGACACGACCAACAGTGGATGGCCCAGTAAGCAGGATGAAGATCCCCAGTGAAGCAAGAGGAGGCAAGGACAACTGGGGTGGCAAAGTGCCTGATTCTGGGATGGCAGAGCTGAGGCCGGCTCTGGGGCGACGAGGGGGCCGAGGACGGGGACCTGAATCCACAGTGGGGGTGAGGGAAGGCAGCCCATCAATGAGATCAGTTGGAGAGGCCAGGGACAGGAACACATCATAGGGAGCATTCAAAGGAACTATAAAAATACTGAATGCCTGACCCCAAAATGGAAGATGCTCACCCCTTACTTCAACAACCAGGCTACCTCTGCGTACAACAACAATTCCGATGTATCGACCACCACCATATAATGCCAACCTCTGCAATACCACCGCTCGCAGTGATGAGAATGGTACAGTCTGCTCAGTGTGATGCATATGAAAATGAAGAAATAGAGGGCATGGTTGACCTGTTGTTGCTCCTTCAATGAGAATAATAGGGGGCCCAGACTGGGGCTGTGCTGGCGGGGTGATCAATAGTGCTAATCAAGGCCCACCTGGGGGAATGAAGGAGTGACACAGGAGCTGTGACATGGACTAAAGCGTGCCCACCTATAAGGCGCTGCAGCTCTTTCCCTACGCCGGCTAGTGGGGCACTCTTGGCGCTATTGCAGTCCCGCTACGAGATAAACTCCCCTAAAACAATTGGCAAGTGGCAACACAGCCTGAAAAAGCCATGAAACTGCTAGGGGAGAAACTGAAGGGAACCTGAGCATACCAAACACCTGTTCCAGCAATATTTATGCTGCCAAAAAAGTCACAGAGCAACAGGGTGTCCAGATATTTTGCCCCAGGAGAAACACAAGCCAAAGGCCTGTCCGAAAATAGAGGAAACAACATGTCTCTAACACAGGAGGATCTCCTATCATCACTTCGTGAGTTCAAAATGGAACTACGGGAGGAACTAAAAACAGACATGGCCACATCACTAGAGGCATTGAGAGCAGACCTCAACAGTAAATTGACCTCTTTACAAGGAGACATAGACTCAGTGGCATAAGAGTTCAGGACATGGAAACTAAAACACTCAATTTAGAACAACTCACGGACTGAGCGGAAGAACTCACTAGCTCCCTTTGGCAACAACTGCAAGCAACACTCCTGAAACAGGAAGACTTGAAGAATAGGTCTAGATGAGATAATATACAGATAAGGAGTCTGGAGGAAGGAGCTGAGGGCACAGATCTGGAGGCCTATAAATAGCGAGCCTGTTCTCAGAGGTGCTCGGCCACACACAGTTGAAAATCAAACTGTATAGAGTGCACAGAGTTGGGGGATCGCTGATAGGCAACAGAGCACGACCTCGGGACATTTTAACGAAACTGTACTTCTTCAAAGTGAAAAAGGCTATATTGCAAGCAGCCCGAAAACTAGATACTGTAACATTTCAAGGAGCCACATGCCCCCTCAACCAAAACATTGCACCAGCAACCCAGGAGCATCGTCAACAGTTTCGACCCATCACTGAAAAATTGACACAGGACCATATCAAGTACCGATGGACATACCCCTTTGGCATCGCCTTTGAGTTGCATAATGAATTACACCATACCACAGATCTTGAAGAGGAGCTGACACTAGTGGAATTACAGAGAGCCGAAATGCAGCACTCAGAAGAGGACGCAGGAGCGGCAAAGCAGGGCCCAAAAGGATCACGGAGCGATGGTCCCTGGCTATCACAGCACCATCCGAGATTTCAGAAGAAATTATAAAAGACACACAGTGCATGGCCCGACGCCGGGTCAGGCTGGGATTTGCTCTTTCATAGCTCACTAGTAAGCTGGAAGAAGGAAGGAAACCATCGCCCAGAAACCTTACTTCGTTGAAGGTCTATTCAATTGGAAAACTAGCAAGGAGGGATACGGGACAGCAATGCTAAGACTCTGAGAGAGAAGCAAAAACACAACCAGAAGAACTTCACGTAACCAAAGCAATTCCTTAACTACCATAACAATAATTGGTCCATGGTAGCGATAGCTGACCGAATCGCCCATCACAATGCTAGTATTCCTATATAACAGACAATAATCGGAACCTGTTGTCCCATTAGTTCAAGTACTTAGACAGTTGAGTTACTACTTACAGGTGAATGTATGTCAACTTATTCTCGATTTGGAGTGTTTTAATGTGAAGCAAGGATGAACAACATTGCTTGGGCGAGGAGGACCACATGAAGAGCTAGAGAGCAAAGGAGGAGATAAAATCCTTTAAAATGCAGAGATCTTGAGAGTGGGGAGTGGGAGGACATCAAAAATCATGGTGATTACCACGCTTTCTCGGAATGTTAGGGGCCTCAACTCATCAGCATAGAGGCACAAGCTATGGAAATATTTGCTTTACACTATGATACAGTGGCACTTCAGGAGACACATCCTTAAAGAGCAGACAATCACAGATTCAAGCATAGGGCATACCCTTTGACCTAAAGGTCATCTGCTTCTACTAAGCACAATGAGGTAGCAATAATGTTTAATTCCTCTATACAGTTCCAGCCAGTGGAGTCTAAGACAGATAGAGAGGGGAGGGTGGTCATAGTAAAAGGTTATATTCGAGGGAAGATCTGCACAATTGCTGTAGCTTACGCACCCAACACTAATCAGGGTGCCTTTGTGCACTCCCTGCTAAGCCTCGTGGGAGGGTTTGCAAAAGGCAAAATAATTTTAATGGGAGACTTTAGCCTTATGTGCCACTCAAGAACAGGCAGTTCCCATCCACACAGATCCCCGACAGGTAGCTTCACGAAAGCGCTAAAGCAAGCAGTAATAGATCTGGGTCTGATGGATGCCTGGCAGTCATTTCATCCTACCACGAAAGATTATACATGTTTTTCACATGTACATTGAACATACTCCCACCTAGATAATGTCTTTCTCAGCCAGTCACTCACTCAGGATTTGCAGGGGGCGAGCATCCATCCAATTATACTATCTGATCATGCCCTAATCTTTGTATCTATAGAGTGGTATAATCCGTCACCAAAACATAAGTGCTGCGTGTGATAAATTGCTATGTGATGACTTGCGGAAGGCTATTAGGGAATTCTTTCAAATAAATCAACACCAAGACACTACACACTCTAACAACTGGGACACACTTAAAGCAGTAACAAGAAGTAAATGTATGGCACTGATGTCTTTACTTAATAAACAAAGGAAGAGAGAACAAGAGGCACTGAAAGAGGAATTGAAAAAATTAGAAGAGGCACATAAGATTACCCCAAATTTACACCTCCAGCACAAGATGACATCATTAAGGGGCAAGCTCAATGCTATATATGCTAATAGAGCTGAATTGATGATTCTGCGTCTTAAGCAAACATCGTATATACATGGTGACAAGGTAGGGTGTCATCTGCCAAAGCAGCTATGAGTCAAAAGGGAAAAGGAATACATTGGAGGCATAATTAATGACTAAGGGGAACTAGTGACCTTGGAAAACGATAAAGCAAGGGTGTTTGCCACATTTTACAAAACATTATACAAGGCAGATCACTCCAACACACACTGTCAGTTGAACTACCTTAAAACGATTGACCTCCCACAGGTAACATCAGACTAAAATGAACAATTAAAAGCACCAATTAGTGAAGATGAAGTACGAAAGGCAATTGAGGCTCTCAAACTCCATAAATCCCCAGGGTAAGATGGGCTAACAGCTCATTTCTACAAGACCTTTAGCTCAGACCTGGTCCGCCACCTCATATCCCTTTTCAACTACATTGCAGAGGGAGTGCAGGTCACGCCTACCATGGTCCTGCCCAAGCCAGGGAAAGACCACCACTACTGTGGTTCATACAGTCCCATTACCCTTCTTAATTTAGATGCTAAATTATATTAAAACATTTTAGCCTGAAGATTAGAAGATATGATGCTGGACTTGGTGCATCCGGCTCGGTCCGACTTTATCAAGGGCCGGCAAACACATGATAATGTAAGGAGGGTTATACACCTGATTGAGAAAGTTTCTAAGAAACACATCCCGACTCTTCTTCTGAGCTTAGACGCAGAAAAGGAGTGGACAGGCCCTTCTTATTTCATACATTGAGGTGATTTGGTTTCTGTGAGGCCTTTATTGTCATGATCAAAGCTAATTATAGTACGCTCATGTCAACAGTAGTGGTCAATGGAGTCATCACGAACCTGTTCCATGTGGGACAGGGGATGAGGCAAGGGTGCTCATTGTTGCCACTGCTGTTTGCGCTATGTATTGAGCCCCTAGCAGTAAAGATATGAGCAATACCTGCTATAAGTGGCATTATGTTTGGTTCAGTGGAACACAAAATTTCACTATTTGCATACGATATACTATTGACACTGACAGCTCCCGAAAAATCATTGCTGGCACTGCAAGAGGAACTACAGCTTTTTGAAGGGGTGGCACCCCTACATGTTAATTTGAATAAATCCTTCAAGCTTAACTTAACACTCTTCAACTCAGACATGACGGCCCTAGTAAATAGAACTCCCTTCGAATGGGCAAAAAAAGAACTCACATATATGGGCATTAAAATCACCCCTAAAATGTTGTCTTTGTTTCTGGCAAACTACCCTCCACTTTTACAAAATGTAAAAGAGGATCTTAAGGCCCCTTCATACATGTCGTCATTAGGTAGAATACATGCTATTAAAATGACGGTTTACCTAAATTTCTCTATCTTTTCCAGAGCCTCTCTATTGCTCTGGATCCACAATTCCTACTAAAGGTGTGCACTTTACTCACACACTTTATATGGCAAAATAAATGGATGTGATTGCCTTACAAAGTACTAAGACAGACAAAAGGAAAGGAGGGCTTAGCACTACCAGATCTCCAACTGTTCTATAAAGCATCCCTGTTACTGGTCATCTTGGAATGGTCACAATGCGAATCAGATAAACACTGTCTTCACATGGGCCAGGCAGTAGTGGGGAGAGTCATTTGGGATGTATTATGGAAACCAAAAGTTACCCGTCCCCAGAATGCATATTCAAGCACTCCTACAAGAACAACTCTTACTGTTTGGGGTGAAGTGAACAGATCAGCTAAATGGACAACCTTCCCACCACTTTTCACCCCAATACATTTCAACCCGGCGTTCCCCCGGCCACTCACCCTGGCCTATTTGATGCCTGGAGGAAGGGAGGATGCATTACCATATGTGACCTTTTCCATAACTGGGATATACTGACCTTTGAACACTGTCAACAGGACTATCACCTCCCAAGTTCAGAACACTTTCACTACTTACAGTTGAAACACTGGGTATTACAGTCAAAACTCCATGAAGCAGCCACCAGGGCACTTACCCCAGTTGAGAATTTCGTGAAGAGAGCAGGGGCCTCTAGGGATGTCATCTCCTTTCTATACTCCTTTTTAATACAAACATAGGCCAACCCACTATCCCGACAGGTAGCTTTTTGGGAACACAATTTAGGACACAAAATAATGTAGAAGCAGTGGGAAAAGTTATGAAGAGAGATACCAAAACATAACCACTCCCTGGGCATAAGAGAGGCGCACTACAAGATTGTATATGATTTGTGTTTATACCCCACAGAGCTGAAAAGGATTTTCCCTAATAGCTCAGATCTTTGTTGGAGGGGATGTGGACTTTTAGCAGGTTTTCACCATATATGGAAGGATTGCCCTGTGATACAACCTTTTTGGACTGAAATCTTGGCACACATTAAAACTATATCGTTTCCCAATCCTGGACACCCTGGAATTTTCGCTTATAGGCCTCAGGGATGAGTGTTTGAAATACCAATCTAAAAGTGACAAAAGTATAATGTAGCTATGTCTTGGGATGGTCAAAATAGCAATTGCTGCTGCCTGGAAACAAAAAGAGGCACCAGCCCTGATGCAATGGTGTGCAATACCATGGCACGCACTGACAATGGAAGGGTTGGCAGACATTTTCCGGAACAACTTCAAACATTTTTAATACTCATGTGGCCCCTTGGTACTTTCCCATTGATGGCCTGTTCCCCACATGTGCGGGCGATGCACTTGTTCCAGACTTGAGTTAAGGAAATACATTCTTTGAATATGGATCAGAGAAGTGACTTGTTAATTCACCTGTTCGGTTGTTCATGTCATTTGTTTTTTTGTCAGCTAGGTTTTTTTGAACAGATACACAGGTCTGCATTGTTATAGTTCTGGCATCATCATCATCATCATAATACTTTATTTCGATTAATTTGAATCATAAAAGGTAGAATCACAAAAAGAATAAAATCATCATAGACTAAAATGTAATAACATACAACTCCTCACTTTCTTTAGGATTAAAACCTGGATACAAGTAAGAATATATACAATATATTAGAATATACAATATAACGCATGAACTCCAGAATTTATTTCAGGTCCTCTAGTTTTATAATATTTCCTTGGTACTAAGTGACTTTGATCTAATGTGCCACATCGCTGTTAAACACTTTGCTACAGCATGCACAACGCCGCTATGGGTGCTAGTTCTGCAGATCTTGAGGGCTGAATGATGATTGCTAAGCCCCAGCAATTTGCAGAGGGATCTAATCTAACAAGCTCTCTGGTTCCTGTAAGTGGGGCAGAAAAATAAAACATGGCTAATATTCTCTTGGGTCATACATCCCATAGGGCAAAAGTCCTTTAATCCACAATTCTGTTTCCATCTGATAGTAAAATCACACAAAGGTAAGGACCTAACCCTAGGTCTAATGTAAAGTGCACATGCTGAAGGCTGTAAAATAGCATCAAAATACTGTTCTAATTCATAAAAACACTTTATTGACAGAAAACTGTCCATCATAGTACCTGATGAAACAGATGCTAGTTCATCCATTTGAACACTAGCCCAATATGCATCCTTAAGGCTCTGCAAAGCATTTTTGGGAAGGTGTAAGGAATCTGGCCAATAGGGGCCCAAGCCTAATTTGGTGAAACTGTCCTTTTCAAAGCAGCACCACGCAATTTTCTCGACATGCAGACCCTCCAACAGCCATCTAGGCCATACCCTATAGGGTTCTAATTCTTCTCTGGACCAAACCCTAGTACAATACTGCAGCGGCCAAAGAGTGGCAATATCTGCAATAGATAACAAACTCAAATCCAGACGAATAGAGAGAGTTGATGAGCTCTGCAGGTTCTTTAATAAAGCTTTTAAGAAATTATTTTCTACTTTTTCCAAATCGTCCAGTTTGCCGTAACCCTACAACTCGGCGCCATACAGAGTCCTCCTTCTGGCTTGACATTTATATATCTCTATCGCTGGCGTAATGGGAAAATGAGATGTTCTTCTGGCAAACCTTTGGATTCCCCCTACCTTTTGTGTTTTGGGTATGGTGCACCTTAACAACTCGCCTGACCATTTTTGAGAGTCATCTAATCTAATTCATAGATTATAGAATTCCGGGACTCTTTCAAGAGTCTCACTGTCTAAAATTATAGTTTTCTTCACTCTGTGCTTACTAGCGCCAATGACCATCTATTTAGCTTTGGTACCTGTAAACAATGGTCTCTGCAGAACACCGAAAATTACTCCAAGAGCTTAGACAATCTGGTCGCTGTTTGTGATAGTAAGAAGGTGTCATCAGCGAATAACAAACAAGGTGTCTTGGACCCACCTATTTTTGGGGCATCATTTTCACAGTCATACCAATAAGGAATACAGGCATTAATGCATAGGAGTAAAAGTGTGGGGGCCAGCACACAACTTGCCTGATGCCTTTCTGGATAGGTATCTCATCTGATAGTTCCTCATCCACACCCCTTCTTATTCTGGCAAAATTCCCAGAGTACAATTCCTGGATCAGACTTAACAAGGCCCCGGGGACACTAATTCTAGCAAAAGTCTCCCATAATTTGTATTGGGGGACTAAGTAGAAGGCAGACTTGAGATCTGCGAAGGCTATAAACAGTCTCCCGGCATCCAGGTCAACCATTTTCCACCTTATTGTGAGGAACCAGAAGATCTGGTCCACCATACTTGTCTTCTGCCTAAAGCCTGCTTGTAAGTGGCTTAGAGTGTCTTTCTCCATAATCCAATCCCAAAGCCTGCCCAATATATGATGAGAAAATATTTTCTGGAGATTGTCTATCAAACTGATGGCTCTATAGTTACCCGGGACCGACTTATCTCCCTTTTTATAGATAGGTACAATAATGGCACCTTTCCAGGAGTGGGGGAAGTAGCTTCCTGCCAGAACCGCATTTAACACACAATTTATATTAGGGCCCTAGAGCTTCAAATCGGATTTAAACAAATCAGCCGGTATCCTATCGAACCCAGGCGCTTGCCCTGGTTACTGCCCCTGATGGCTACCTCAGTTTCCTTCAAAGTGAGAGGGGTGATCGATCCATCCCCTTTTTCACTCCACTCATTTATGTTCTCCAGGCCTGTTGAGGGTGTGGGCTCTTGTCTATATAGTTCAGCAAATTGAAGGGTCCAATCTTCAGCGGAAATATGCAATCAGGTCTGGGGTTCTCATTACGCCAATTTTGGGAAACCAAGGACCAGAATCATTTAGCATTGTTTTCTTTTGCTGCTATTAGTAGTTCATTCCACTTGTCCTCTTCCCACTGTGTCTTACTAGTTTTAATGGCATCTGCATAAGCATGCCTAGCCAGGGATATCATAGATTTCTCCTTCTGTCTTATAGCTTCCAAGAGTATGGTCATTTATTTACTTTACCCAATTTCAGCTGCCTTCTTCCTTTATTGATCCTGACAAATACCTTCAAGGAGTTAAACAACTTATGCTTAACCATGATGTGTTCTGGAGCATGGATATTAGATGTAAATTCCAACAATTGGCTGGAAACTAAATCATGCATCCTGAATACTAGGTCACCTGAATTTCTAAAACTGTCCCTTTTTATGGCATGCTGATTGCTTGACACCACTAGAGAGGGCATGGCTTCTTGCTTGCATGAGTTTCCCCCCTAACTAGAAGACAGCCTAGCCCAGTTTACCATTATGGATCAATGATCACTGTTTTGTTGAGTTTCCACCCTAAGATCCGTGATCTCGTGCCATATCCTTAAATCTATAAGCACATAATCAATAAAACTACTGTAATTTCCTTGAATTTTTTTTTTGGGTTTAGCCAGGACTATCAGAGGGAAAACGCCCATTTCCAGGCCGCAGACCATGCGTCAACATTAAGACTATGATCTGCAAACCCTAGCGATTGTGGTTCCTGGATGTTGAAAGGGATGGGATTCCTCACGTCACATCCTCTTCCTGTATTAATTCTGAAAATAGACACATTGAAGCCTCCAGCAATAATGACAAAGTACGTGGATGATAACTCTGCCACAAATGTGCTCAGAAGAGTAATGGTTTTGGAAATTTGGCTGAGTGGACAGGGTCTGTTATAAAGATTTACAAACAAAATCGGGGGATCCCTCTTTTAACCTAATGCTGACCGCCCATATATCAGGTGAATCAACATATATTTCTTTCATTATTCAACCCAAGAATTTTTTTATCCATGTTATAAGGCCCACTTCTGCCCACCCCGCAGGTGATGGAATTGCCTCCATAGAAAACAAATTATAACCTTGCTTGTGCACATTTGAGGTGGCCCATGTTTCCTGAAATAAACATACACTAAAATTATCAATGAGCAAGTTCCATCCTAAGTCATCAGCCTTATTTCGTATGCTGCCTGCATTCCACACAATTATAGCAGGATAAATAAAACCATTCCTACACGAGTATTACCTAAGTCCTTTACATTGGGTATTACATTCAAATTCCTAGTGTCACCATTCTTATTAGCAGCCCCAATATACTGTAGCACCCTCAGGCTTTTCACCTCTGGGGACCCTTTGATTGCTATTTGTGGATCTGGACTCTCGGTCAATGTGTTTGTGTGCTGGGGGGCGACTGCTTCCCACAGTCAGTCAATGTCTGATAGATTAGCTTCACACTCATTTTCAGGCAATCTCTGACCCCTGACCAAATCCCTGCGTTCCCTCCTAGTATTTTGCATAGTATGGGTATTTTCGCGTTGCCCGTGGTAAGAGCCCTCGAGGTGGGATATGTTGCTCAGGCTGATGATTTTTAAAAACAATATTTGATCCATTGGGCCATGGGTATCGAGCCTACATAGATATCAGGCCCTTCACTGGATCAGGACTGGTAAATTTTATTTCAATGATGTCCCACTGCTCCGCCTCCCCTAAATGTAATTTGACAAATATGATATCTGAATGTACATTGGAACAGCACTGTTTCACATTTCTAATCCAGTGGATAACTTTATTTTTGAGTAACATGCTATCATCCCAGGTGTTTGGTGGTCATTTGGGGACCTTGCACATGTACATTAAATGACTAGTATTGTGGTTCTTAATAAGAGACTGCCCTTCCATGGGCTACTGACACTAAGGGGCGGATTTGGGTGATAGTGCCACTGCATCTATTTTCCCTTACCCCCATTTTGCTTCTTTTCAAGGGTACTCTTTCCCCATCGATTACTTGTGAGGTGCTAGCTCTCGGTAAACTTGTTGACTTAATAGAGCTGCACATAACTTGGTTTGCAATTTTTTCGAGGTGCCTCTTTGCATCCCCCTCCTCTACTGCTGCTTGGAATAGGTAGAGCACCTCTGTCAGCATTGATTTGAGTCCATTAACCTTACTTTTCAGACTAATAATAAGATTTACTACCTCTTTCTGAGAGCTAAATTTTGTGTTCTAGGGGCTAGATGTTTCCCAATAAGCATCAACATTGCTGATTGCTAAGGGGGGGGGTCTGAATTTTCTAACAGGGAAAAGCGATTAGAGCAGGGTACTTATATACAACTGTGTTTCTACTTGGTGCACTTGCACCAATTTCCCGAACAGGACTCGATCCCCTGGACTCAGAGCGGACATTATCCTGTTTCCCTGGTATTGAGGGGGCAATGGTGGCATCCATGTTGCAGACCATAGGTCCCTATTTGGATGATTTTGGTTTGAAAAAGGATGATAATGAACCACTCTTAGGCCTCTTCTGCATTCCCCTCTCATTCCCTTTCAGTATAGTTTCTACCTCTTCCATTAGAGTATCAATTTCTGTGGCATCACAGTTTGACGACTTAGAAAAGGGTTTGTGTGATGACTTCAGAATCTTCGGTAGGGCAGCTTCTGCCACGGGGCTACCTTGGGCCTTGCAATTCCCCATCCCCAAACATATATATGTGGCAAGCCCACCCTCCAAGTCTAACCTGGGAGGATGTCTAAGTGTAAGCAAATGCAAGTGTAGGGAAATGCCACAGCACAATTAAATGAGTTGAAGAGAAAAACGTTGTACCAATAGGGTTGGCCTAGCCTCTAATGGCCACTGATGGGACACTAAAGAGCGCTCTCCCGGCGCATGTGCTGGCACTGAGGCTGCCTCCTGTCCTGTGGCCTCCTGGGACTTGGAGTCTCGGTCGTCTAAAGCGATGGTAGCTGAAAATGAATCCCAATCAGGTAGGCACAGGCTGCCCTCCAGGGCAACCAAGCCTGAGGACGTGTGCTATGAGAGCACCTGGGAAGGTGGGCATCTGAGACACCGCTGGTGAAAATCTAGCACGCAAGTTGCTCACAAGGTTTAGCTGCTAGCCTACAATGACTGGACTTGCTGGTGCTCCTGCCCATCACGTACAGGTATGCGGGGGCTGCCGGGATCGTCTAGAATGCTGCAGGCCCTCTCACATGTATAAGTTATATGAGTACACTGCAAAAGGAAAATGGAAAGAAAGGCACAGGTTCAGAAAGACACTTCTTAACTTAGAAGCATGAGCCCTCACACATCCAATTGCTGTCATGCTTCATCATAGGGCCAGCTCCTCGTCAGACCACCACTGCAATGTCTGACTGGCCCCACAAGGGGGCACTTTGCCAGAGATCTTGATCAGAAGTGTGTGCCATGATAGAGGTAGGAATACATTTAAACCTCACCTTGAGAAGGAGCAGGAGAAAAAAAGAAGGTTAAAACAATGAGTTTTAATTGCCGTGGAGGCTCTTGGTCAATATTAAAAACACACAGGAGTGGAGAAGGAATAAAGTTCCACCACTCTCCATACAAAACCAGGCTAATAGGGGCGATCTTCCTTTAGCTAATCTCTACGGTCAACATGTTTCATGCCCTGAGTGTCCCTACAGATCGTACAGCGCTTCATCAGGACCAAAAAGAAAAAACTCCTAAGCTAAAATACATACCCTAATCAGGTTTGAAGAAAAGCAACTACTTACATGAAATGCTACACTACCTATAGCCTAAATAGGTGAGCCCTCCCATATTAGAGATCGAGTTCCTTGGGACAAAAAGGACCATTGGACTAACGTCGCTAAGTTTAGCGTGGTCCCTCATCGAAGACCTACCCGGCGTCCGCCGTCCCGGAAGTCTGGTCGCTATAAATTTCAGTTGGTGGGGTGTGTCACCCCCCTGCATGGCCACCGGTCTCCAACGCCGGCAGGGTATAGAATGTGGTTGATCCAGGTGCACTGAGGAAGGCCTCAGAATGCTTGGGCTTGCTGCTGCAGTCCTCTTAATGCTGGACTCCTTGACGGCTCAACTCCTCCGACAGAGCCGCGACCCGCTGCTGGTTCAACCTTTGCTCTCCCTTTGCTCTCCACTCGTCGAGGTCGAAGTATGAGGGAGCATCACCCAGTGTCGATCCTCCTTCACCGAGCTCTGTCAAGTAAGCATTTTAGAGAACAGGAGACATGGTTTGTTTCCGAAATGCTGAATAAGGTTATAGTGCTCCATTGAATTACCCTGTAACACCAGTATGAAGGCCATACAATGCTTTGTAACTGGCAAAATAAACCTAATAAAAAGATGTTTGACAAAAAAAGGTGGCATGGACAGAATGCAGCGCATGGTGACTGCAGTACATACTGGGGGTTTTGAGTCACACGACTCCATTTTATGAGAGATAGGCTTCAGTCATCAGGCTTTGGTCTCATTTGGCTGCTACCTCATCACATTTTTGGCATGCCGCATGCACGATGACATCATTGTGCTGTGTGTGCTGCCATCTTTGTTTGGGCAATGTGTTCCATTAAGTATGAGGTATTTCGAGCCATATTTGTTAAGTTGTTTTTGGGTGTACATTTTTATGAAACTGGTTTCGTCTGATTTCAATTTGAGCTGAGGTGAAACGGACCGCCCTGAATTTAATTAAAAAAATATTGAGTGAAGATGAAGGTGCATCTATGTCACAGACTCAAGAGGAAACTATAAGGAAAATGGTCAAGAAGGAGGTGAGGGGCTCTTGTTAAGGAAGCTATGGAGTTAGTTTTGAGTAGCAAAAGGAAGGGGAAAGGAGTTCACCACTACGCGTCCCAGTACCTTGCACTCTGCAAGCAAGAGCTTACCTGTGCAGCAAACCACCTTTTTCAGTCTTCAGTCTGTTGAATGACCAGCCAACAACAGTAGAACAAACAGTTTTTTATTAAAAACAAACAGCGAACAATAATAACCCAAGTCCTGCTGAAGACTTCTCTGAGATCAGAATCTTGTGGGATCTAATTGAAGAGTCTGTCTGGTCGGATAATAGATGAAGCAAGTACTCATATTCCTCAATTCAAATCTTCAAGATGTCTCAAAACAAGAGTTCCTGAAGACTAATGTGTTTTCTAATGACCACTACTTTTTTCAATAGTGCTTGTTACTTCTTTGCTAAGAGGTCTTTTGGCTCAGTAACCTAACTCACTATAATCCTTTCTTTAACAGTTAGGTGTGCTGAAAACCATGACCTGCAATGGAAGCTTATAAGCTGAAGCAGTGATCTGCAATGTCACTAAGATGATTCGCCCCCTACCTTCCATTTGAGCAGGTAAGAAACGCAGGTCACAATTGTAGATGAGTTGAGGTAGCCGAAAAGCCAGGACTTTCAGGAACAAGACATTCTTTGTTGTTGCTCTTCTAGAAAATCGGTTTGACATGACTATGAAACAGGCATCAATTACAAATTGGGTCATGAATCTATAAGTCATTTTAGCAATCTGGAAATAGTGATTCCTATGACAATTTGACACACATTGTAGTGTGAGCCTCAGCAAGGCAAGAAACAAATCATGAGACCTCCATTATGTACAGGAGAGACAAAATCCGAATTATGGGTTTGAAATGATACTGCCAATGACACACACTTTGATGAATCTGCTCCTTTCTGACTGGAAGGACCTGGTCAGTCAGCATGGCAGCATACACCTCAGACTCCTGCGACCGCATCTGCAGAGTTCTGCAAGGATCCTTTGTGCACCAACCCTCTTCAACGCATACATTTTCCCTCTAATCAGCATCATCCGTTCTCATAATATCCACATCCTCTCCTAGGCCAAAGACACACAACTAATTTTCTCCATAATGGACAAGACGCTAGTACTCACCCACTGGTTGAAGACCACGTGTCTAAAGCTGAACATTGGCAAGACCAAAGCTATGATCGTCTGGAAGAGCCCATCACCATGGGACTCCTTCTGGTGGCCAACAGAGCTAGGACTGACATCCATCCACACCAGCCATGCCAAGAACCTCAGAATCATAATCAACAGCAAACTCAACATGACCTCTCAAGTCAATGCCATCACAGCCTCATGCTTCCATACTCTGAAGATGCAGAGGAGGATTTTGAAATGGCTCCCAATCAGCAGCAGGAAAACCATCATGCACACCCTGGGCAAAAGCAGGCTTAAGTACATAAACTTCCTCTACACCGGGATCAGCAAAAAAAACACCAGAAGGCTGCAAGCCATTCAGAACTCTGCAGCCAGAATCACTGTCAACCTTCTACATTGTACTCATATCACAGTTGAAGGAGTGCCACTGGCTCCCCATTCACAAATGACCGCAATTCAAACTCCTCAACCACACTTTCAATGTGCTACACAACACTGACTCAGCATACCTCAACAGTCACATCTGCTTTTGCAATCATTCACAATCATTACAGACACTCCGGACTCCTACTTGCACAAATATCACTCATACAGAAAACCAGATCAGGCAGTTGTGCCTTCTCTTACATCAATCCAAGAGCGTGAAACAACCTGCCACTACATATAAGAGCCACCTCCTGACTTCTTGAATTCCACAAGGCTGAAGATCTGGCTTTTCGAATAGTCCCACTAGGCCCTAGGTTTGCCTATGCTCACACCTGTTCAGCATCAACATACCCATCTGGGTGATGGTGCGCTCTACAAATCTGCATAACATAACATAAAATACATGACATATCTGGACTGGTCCGTGGCTGCAGAAGCTGCTGGAGATTTCCTTTCCTTAGAAATGGATTAGTGTTATTTTTTTGTTGTGACAAATTTATAATTCTGATTTGTTCAATATGTGTTATCACTAGTCATACCATGCTGAATTTGCAGATTCTTTTAATAATTCTGATTTATGACTATGTACTCTGTATTTGAGCCTTCTTGGCATAGTTATGCATTTCTCTGTAATATCTATTTTGAGATCATTCTAATAAAATCCTTTAACTTTCCATGATCTGCAGCTCAGATATTGAGTGGTCCCAGACACTATTTTTCTTCCTCTGCTAATTTGTGGGTTCTGATGTTGAGGAGAGAGGTGACTCTTAATGCAGGATCAAGGATGCCGGAACAGACCACCTGGGATAAATGTTGGGGTGATGTAAATTGTGGGGTGCATTAGAATATTGGGGGTCCCCCACCACAAATGTGGTAGAAGAGGATGGTTGCATAAGAGCACCTCCTCTTTTGTAGGGGTCTCCAAAAGGCTTTCTTATGAATTTCCAGTCCTTATTGCCCAGTATGAGGAGGAAAAGAGCTTTTCAAACTCTTCCAAAAGCCAGTAATGGAGACCCCCTGGAAGTGATTTGCTGAGTGTTCCTGAGAAATTTGGAATATTAGAATGAAAAGGGTGATTTGCTTACTGTATGGTGTATGTATTTGTGATGTGTGTTGGAGTATGTGTTAGATAGATAGGTTAATATTACTGTTGTGAGTTGTTTGAATATGCAATGATGATTATAGCTCCAATTTGCGGACTCATTACTGTTGTATTGATATATTATTCATATTTGTAAATGCACTTGAAGATCATTTAAAAGTCTATTAATTGTATATGTTATATTGGTTGGTTTGATTATTGGATTCATTAAAATCCAAGATCATGAGATATATAAATGTTCCTGTAATTATGGTGTATAGAGCAAGGAGCCACACATCTATTGATGTATCTGGACGAGCAAATTTTCTTTACCAGGTTGTGTGCTTAATTTGAGTTAGTGGTTCTTGTTCTTGAGTTTTTGAGAGCGGGTCCACTGATTAGGGTGGATTGCCACTTGACGGGAGTCTACCTAGTGTGAATTATAGTTACGGGGAGCGCTGGAAATCGTTTCTGGTTTTCTGTTGTTGATTTTGAACTTTGATTTTACTTCTAAAGTTTCTTGTTTGCGATTGAAATGTTTTATTGATTTACTGACTTTTCCTTCCTACTTAGGTTAGACAGGCAAAGGTTTATTCAGTTTATTGGTTTAAAAGTGGTTTTACAATTGTTCTCATCTTCACGGATAATTTGTGCTGTGATTGGTTAGTCAGCCAGAGAGCCGTACTGGGATTGGTAAGACATCCCCACCAAGCAGTGCTCTAATTAGTTAGTCGCTGACAAAGCTGTGCTGTGGTTGGTTGTTCTTTGACATAGCTCTACTGTGATTGTTGTTGTTTGCTAGTTCATTTGTTCTGATTTTTAGATGATTGTTGAGTTTGTTTTAAGAAGAAATAGTGGGGAATGTGTTGAAGGAGCATAGCTTTCAGTTGTGCCTGGTAAAGACGGTAAGAAGATACAAGTATAGGGAACGGCTGCATTCGAAATGATAAGGAACATTGAGTTTCATGCATGTATCTGGATCTCTGGATGGAATTAATATACGGCTTCTGATAAAAATTACAGTTTTCTGTAGAGGGTACTTTTACTACCAGAAGGCTAGATTTTTTTTAACAGACTGTGTGACATGAAACTGATGCTTAGATGCACACAATTTGAGGCTCTAAACCAGTGGGCTAGAACGGCAACAGAGAAAAAGCGAAAGATAATGGCAAAACAGATGAAGGGCTGATTTAGACAGTGGCTTGAGAACAAATGGGATAAATAAGAAACGTGTGGGAGGGATGATTGAGTGTCTAAAAGCTCTCCTGCTATGACTAAAGAAACAAATGAGAATAACAAAGCAAATAAAAAGATGGAGCAGAATAATGATTCTGGTGAGGAGGATACTTTTTTTAATGAGATTTTGAATTCTGGACCTCCTCCAGACACAGCAAGACCAGTCAGAAAAGCTGGGACTAGTCAGGACCTGATACGGGTGGTAGGGGAGATGGTGGTATGGCTGTGCAGAGTTCTATTTCTGTAGTGGTACTGCACCAATAAAGAGAGTAGTGACTGTTGTGCCCAGCACAAGTGGAGATACACAATTGGGAGTACAGATTCAAGCTGCAGCTCCTATAAGAACAATGGTAGTTGAAGAAGCTCCCACACAAATGAATATTGGCATTTTACAAATTGAACTTGGTGCATTGTTGCAGGGAACTGTTGACTTAAACGGACTATTGACATAAAATGCAGACAAAATTAGGTATTTTAGCAAAGAAGCAGCAAAATATGCAAATGAAGTGCGTGATAAATTAGAAGAATTAGCTGACGAAATAGAGGTTGACATCAGAAAGATGAAAAATGTGAAAGGAAATTACAAATTGGATTTGACACATGATATAATTAAATAAATAGGTTTAATCACTTTGAGAGCACATATTAAAAATGTAATTAAGAAAGCAAGAGATTGGAGTGACTTGAAGAAATATTAAGAGGATGAAACAGACAGCAAATACAAAGAGAAATGAAAGGGGCAGAAGGTAGGGTGAGAGGTATCCAAAGTGATTTAGAGGTTAGGACAGGAGTTGTTTTTAGAGTGACCTTTAAGAGAAGTTGATACAGGGACTGTTGTGCATGTGCCATTGTCTTGAGTTGTTTTGTATGGACTTCCCATTAATTTTCAGATATAGAGAGAATCAAATAAAATGGAATGAAGGGATTCATAAATTTGATACATATTTTCCAAATGCTGAAGTCTGATTGGAATATGCTGTTTTAGACTGTGGTTCCTAATGATTTGTAGGTTTAGTGTAAGGGTATTGTTTAATGGCCTGCACATGAACCGGCTAGGTTATGCCTAGTGGTGCTCCTTCTAAAGTGGTAGATACAAAATTCAAGAATGTGGTTGAACATTTGAAAAAATTAGTTCCTGAGAAGAATATAAATTGGAATATCATTTTGAGAACTTCACAAGAGCTGAATGAGTCAGTGCATGCTTTTTATGAGAGGCTTTTGCAGATTTTTAAGAGACATACAATCAAACATCACAAAAGAGACTAGGCCAGTGGATTTGTGTCTCCTTTTCTGAAAGGTTTGATGCCAGATATTAGTAATCACACTCAGCAGACTGAGATGTGTTGACAGACAAAGAATATTGATGAGAGTTTGAAATTGGTGAAATATAGCAGAGTATCTTGATATGAAACAGAAAAGGATCAAAAAGCGAAGACATTTGAAAAGGGATCTTGGAATCAAATGAGTTCAAATATGAATTTTGTTCAGTCTGGTATAAATAGAATGAATCAAATGCAGATACAAGGTGGTTGTAGAGGTGATAACATGAATATTAATGTTGAAATGGTTAAACTCAATACAGCTTGTCACCTCTGTGTAAAGAAAAGCCACTGGAAGAGGCAGTGCCATCAGAATCCTAATAGAATCCTAATAGAAAATGTGGAACAACATTCACAGATGCAGAGAAACAATGTGCTGGTCCCGAATATTCTGAACAGAGTCTGAAATCATTTTGAATGCCAGCAAAACATGACATGCAAAATGACCTATTGTGCAGACTATCAACAGAATCCATTGATTCTGAATGATGAGTTGGCAGAGAGTGGTTCAAAATGACAGTACCTGGGGGTGGAGGAGGATTACTTACTTGGAGCAGTCCTAGTACTGGAGGTACACCAAAGTGGCCATAAATTGAAGGAGAAGTCAATGGCCATCCAGTTTTTGTTATCAATACCAGGGCCCTCCATTCTACAGTTCATTCTGTGGAAGTCTCAAACCTACTCTTCTCAGGAACAGAAGTCCAAGTTGTAGGGATCAGTACTAACAAATTGTTAATCAGGATATAGCAGGTGTCCCAGTTAAATTTGGTCAGATGGAGAATAAACAACAATTTACCTTGTATAGTTCAAGTCCCGTGAAGATCTTGGGAAGGGACTTGCTCTCCAGAATGAATTGTGTGATTAACCGCACACTGAATGGTTTGTGATTGTTAGACTTTTTTTGCTTATTCAGGGTCATCCGCAATCTTATCGCCTCCTGTCTCCTATTTTTTCTGACCTGTTGCTGTTGGCTTTGAACTCTGAGCACTTTACCACTGCTAACCAGTGCTAGAGTGCATATGCTCTCTGTGGAAATTATATTGTTGATTGGTTTATCCATGATTGGCAAACACAAGATGATGATTAAATGTTCAAGATGAATTCCCCAATTTTGAGAGTTAACATTCCCAGTTTTCATCAATGAAGACCTGTCTCTGGATTTAAGACATACAGTCAAATATATGGCATGTGAGTTTACTGAAAAAGACATTGGGTTGATGAAGAGAGATTGGATTAATCTAAAAGAGGCAGAAGAGGGAATGAAACCAGAGACTGAAAAGATAACTGAGGAAGGAATTATTTTGGAGGTACTTGGTAGCTCTTGTGATTTTCCAGTGGTGGGAATTAAAAGCTGGCTGGTAGGTGGAGAATCATACAAGATCTCTGCAAGATTAACAAGATTTTTGTTCCATGTTGTCCAGTGGTATCTAATCCAGCAATTATTTTGTTTCAGATTTTGTCAGAAGCAGGATGGTATACAGTCAAAGGTTTAAAACAAGTGATCTTCAGAATTCTTTTGCATGAGGAATAACAATTGCTTTTTGTGTTCCAATGTTGAATAAAATTCTTTTATAGTGTAGAATCTCACAAGGGTATACAGAAAGTCCTTCAATATTTAGTCAAATCTTTAAGAAAAATCTGAAAAAAAGGAAAATTTGAAGTTGCCATGCAATTCAGTTTTAATGCAGAATATTGATGACGTAAGGGGTGCATCTCGGACAAAATAGGACTGTAAACTTCATGCAAGTGCCTTGTTAAATCATTCAGCTGTAAATGGATATAAGGTTTCCCTGACTAAAATGCAGTATTGTAAAAAGGAAGTGATCTATCCTGGACACCACATTGAAAAGGGTGTGAGGAAAGTCTCAAAGAATGCAATTCTGAAAATGAATCTGCTGAGCACCGAGAGGGAGGTTCTGATGTTTTTGGGAATTGTTTGGTACCGTTGGCAGTGGATTCCAAAGGCTTCCTTGTCTGCAAAAGTAAGGTTGACATATAGTGATTTTCACGATCCAGTACCATTTGATGATAAATGGATTGATGCATTTAAAAAACTGGAAGAGTGTGTCACGCACGCGCACTCAGGAAGTCTGATTACAATGTGATGCTTCTTCTGTTCTGCCATGAGAGGAATAGATGTGCAGTTTTGATTCTCACACATAAACATGGAGGTTTAATGTGCCCAGTGGCTTATATTTCTGCTGTGTTGGATCCAGTAGCTGTAAGTATTACAGGTTGTTTGAAATCAGTTGCAGCTGTTTGCATTGCCATTTACCAAAATGAAGAGATTGTTATAGGTCATACTTAATTGTACACGCACCACCTTTGGTTGAAATTCTCTTGACCAGATCAAGAGCACAACATAAAACTAACAGCTATCACCTTTAGATGAAATTCTCTTGCCCAGAACAAGAACGCAACATAAAACTAACAGCACACCATCCCATTATGAGCAGAATATACTTGCAGCAGAGAGCATCTGTATTAGGAGCTTAATGTTTTAGACACATCTTCCTATTTCTGACAAGAGTTGTGAAGACAGGGTGAATAATGAATCATGAGAATGATGACAAATCATAACATAATTGTATAGAGGTGACTAAGTTAGATACTAAACCCAGACCAGACATTAAAGAGACCCATTGGGAAATGGATGATCTGACATTGTTTGGTTATGGTTCTTGCTTAAGAAACCTATATGGAGCATTGAAAGCTGCCTATACAATTTGTTCCATTTCTGAGACATTAAAAGCATCTTCTCTACCAAAAGTAACTTCAGCACAGGTGGCAGAATAGGTTCAATTGACGAGAGCCTCCTGTTTCTCAGAGAATGTGAATGTAATGTTTCAAAAAGACAGCCACTGTGGTTTTAGATTTGTCTATGTCTATGGTCAACCATGGCCATAAAGGGGTTTTATGACTTCCAGGAGTCCCTATAGAAATAATACTTATATACTAGACTTGTTGGAAGCCTTACAAAAGCCAAAGGAAATTGCTGTTGTCAAATGGTGGTCAAAGAAATATAAACAAAAAGCTATATGTCCGCCCCGTCTTGTTGGGTGGAGAGACATATAGCCAATTATTCAACAGCCCTTATTCTGTCTGGCCATCAGAGAAGCTTGGCTATGGCAGTAATGATCCTACAGGCTGCTGTGTTGGAAGAAAGGACTATACTATCTTTTTATGTGCGGAGATTCCGCAGTCGTAAAGTAGTACTGGTAAAATATCTTTGTGACTAGAAAACAATCAGAAATCTACACAAATATGTAAGTTTACCTTCGTTTATCAGGCCCATTATCTGCAATAGCCTTAACCCAGGTGATTGGATTGTGATCCGCACGTCAGGACAGATTGCTTGTAGGGGAACTGGAAAAGACTGTCCCAGATAATACTGATGACAAACACTATTGTAAAGTGTGCTGGTGTGTCACAGTACACCCATGTTGTTTATACAATGAGAGTGAGAGTAGCTGAAGCAGTGGATGGATCAACTGGTCCATAGCTACCTATATAAAGTCAAGTGCAAAATCAAGCTCAAAGCCAGCACACGTTTGCAGTGTGAACCCAGAATGAGGTGAAACATTTGAAAAGTTTGAAACTGGTGAAGACAATAAGCGAAAGAAAACTGAAGTGGTGAAATTTCAGGTTAGTGAAAGCTCTAATAAAGAGGTCCAGTATCAAAGCAGAGATCAGAGTGAAGAGATGTTACAATGCAAAAGACAAAGGCATGAGTGGCAAAAGTAAGACGTAGTCTCTGATCCAAGCAATTAAAAATTACAGTTGAAACTGAAAGTTACACAGACCCCCAATGAATAAAGTTCACTTCCAACAGATCAGATATAGATAAAGCTTAATAGAGTTTAACTTCAAGCTTGAGTTTGGGTTTTAGCTGAAGTTCCTTGGACTGTTGCTGGAAAAAATGTTTAAGAAGATATTCTAACGAACAGAACCTACAAAAGAAAACACTGTGAGCCAGAAGAAAAGCCTGAGAAACAAAAAGATTCTGAATCTAGTGGAAGTGAGATTAACAAGAAAGAGAGTTCGAAATCGAAAATATACCTTGCCTTAATGGGTGTATTTAGCTACAGATTCAGAGCAAGAAGATTCAGTTGGGAACCATGGGCTAGATGTATCAAGCTCCCGGTTTGCATTTCTTAAATAGCGATTTTTAAGAAATCGCTATTAGAGAAATGCTAAATGGGATGTACGAAAAATGCGATTCGGTAATAGCAATTTTTTAAAAATCGCAATTGCTATTACCAAATCGCAATTAGGGAATGGGACTCCATTCATCCCTATGGGTCTAGGAGTGAATGGTTTTGCATTTCAAAATTTGCGAATTCCTATTAGGAATTCACAAATTTGCTAATGCAAATCCCAGTGTGATGGGGGCCTAAGGGCCACTGTGATGCACCCCAAAAAAATATTTGTGGGCATGTAAAGCGCACACATACCCAAGGTGCATGTGTGCGCTACATGTCATTTTTAAAAAGGCATTTTTAATGCATTTTTTTTAATTGCACATGCTTACCACCAAACTTCAGTTTGTGGTAATTGCATTTCCTAAATGCCAAATTCACTTTTAGGAAATGCATGATACATGTGCATTGGTAATCGCAAATAGGTATTCCCTATTTGCGAATACCTATTTAGGGTATTACCTAGGGTTACCTCCCTAAATGAGGTTGTAATTTCAGGGAATCGTTTTTTTAGCGATTCCTTGAAATTGCACTGCGAATGCCTTTCATACCCACCCGGGGTCCAAATGTGGTGGTCTGACCGCCACCATGGCATGGGCGATGTTAGGACCACCAATGGCCCTCAGTTTGAAACAGAAAAGAGCCACCTCAAATTGATCAAAGAAAAGTATTGAGATAAAACTTTTGAGGCTGCTGTTAAACAAAGAGAATAGAAAATCGAAATGAAAGGAACCTTTGAAATGAACTCTTGAAAAGAAAACTAAGAAGATTATTTTGAATTTTTGTTTTTATTATTGTTTTAATAAAATAAAAATTGGAAAAGAATAAATATATTATTGCTTTAAATAGCATTTTTATTGATTTTTGGATTTATACCACAACAAAAGATGGAATAAAGCAAATGCTGTAAAAATGCAGGGTTAGTGTTAATAATAAGAATTATTATTAATAATAATAATAATTATAATAGAAGTAGTTTTAGTGGGACATTTGAATATTAATGATTTGTTTGATTAATCTAGTTGTAGCTAATGAATTACAAATGTAGCACTTGAAACAATTCCTCAGCATTGTGTTTATTATTGTTGTTTCTTTAATTCTAGCACATTTTTCCTCCCGAGCTGTCAGGACACACAAGCCAATAAGTGAGGGTATGCAAGTTATTGTTATGGTTTAATTGTGTTTTATTTGGCCACTAAGATGAATATTGTTACCCACAGCATTGAGTGCACAACAGCATGTAACAAATGTAAGATAATGAGATGCCTAGAATTGTAACCTGGGGCAAACACTGAGATTGTAACACAAAGCATTTAGAGCCTGATTATGAGTTTGGCGGTGCTGTAACCACCATGTTGGCGGTGGTGGTGTGACTGTCAACGTCTGGTGGAATGGACCGCCATATTACGAGTTGGAGGTCGTACAAACAGAAGACCACCAGGGGTCCACTGGCACTGCCAGGCAACACAGACCGCCATGGTCATGAGGAAGCACAAACAAGCGGTCCAACCAGCATGTACAAGCTTGTGGAAACTGACAATATAAAGTGAGACACTCACCTGCAGGCAGCTTTACACGTCTGTCATTGACATGGAGCCATTCACAAACATGCTGCTGCTCGTCAAAAGACAACAAAATCAACATTGAGATGGCCGCCATTAACTGTAAGTACACACACCTACCTGCATCATTAACATACAGCTTGTAGTGCTGCCAAAACACATACTCAATGACATACATCAACAAGGACATGTACACACCCACAATATGCACACTTTGGCCAGCACACTCACACTGCACTGCAACACTACACAAATACACACAGCCACACAGCTACAGCAAATGTACAAATACAGCTCACACATTCCACACTGGCCAGGGACTGTCCACACGTACAACACACAAATCTATTGGTATGGCATGGAAAACAAACAATACCACCAGTAAGCAGCTCTGCAATGGACACACACATCACAGCAACATGGAACACAATGGCATGCACAAAGCACAGAGAGACAAATGCACCAAGAACAACATAAGAACAACATCTACACAATATGGATGGGGCCATCTGGGACAGACAGGGATGGAGACTGCACTGGAACATATAACACTTTGAACAGGACCCTCAAACAACATGTCCATAGGAAATGGCCCTACCTGGGTCTTAGGGACAATCAATACCAAAACCAATTGTCATTCACATCTAAACAATGGGGAAGGGAAAGTCAACAAAGCACATACAACTCCTACTGCATGGGACATACCTCTACAGGGACCATCCGTAAGGGGCACACACCTAAGTGGACACATGCACAAGCAAATACAAACAAAGGTATCACAATTCAACACACTCCATGTCTGCACATACAAAACTCAAGCTGACACACATCGCGTGTATACGCCAGATCAGGGGGACAAGTCTTAGTCCATACATGCTCACATTGGACAACACAAAAATAAATACTTACCATACACAACAGGGTTCAATGCCATTACACCACCATTGCATTTGCACACAACATACCTATAGACACAACACAACCACTTTTCTTGGGCGACAACAGCACTGCACACAAACTCACACATTGCTAACAACGGCACCTGGAGCAGCAAGCAGACTCAAACACACACAACTGGAGGCACACAACCAAATTCACTCAGGAACAACAGCAAGCTAGACTGCTGTGCCTAAACTTGTCTCCTAACTGCCAGGTAACCTCCACAGGAAGGGGCATCAAGGGGGCAGGCGGGCACCTCAGGGATTTTCTGTAGGGGGGGTCAGATTTGGGAGGGGGATTTGGGCTTGGGAGGGGTATACTTCTTCTTGGGAGGGGTAGACTTCTTTTTGGGAGGTTTGGGCTTCTTCTGGGGGGAGGAATGAATACTTGCAGGGAAACAGGGGAGGTTTTGGAGGAGGAAGAGATGGAGTGGCAGCTGGGTGGGGTATGTGTGGGTCTGGGATGGGGGAACAAGGCAAAGGTTAAGGTAAAATAAGAAACGTTTTTTGGATATACAGGGACGTTCATCAGAAGGGGGATGGTATTTGGAGGTTGAGGGAGTGGTTTTAGGCTGTGTAGGTGTGGGTGTTGTGGATGCATGCTTATGGGAGGTGTGCTTGTGTGTGGTGGGTGTCTGTTGGGTGGGTGAGGGCATTTGTGTCTTGAGCTCAGGGGGGTGATGGTGCTGGGGAATGTCATGGTGGGTGAGTGGGCGTCTGTGTGGATGGTGCTCAGGTATGGTGGAGGTGCTGGCTGTAGGCGTGTCTGTAGTTGTGATGTCTGTGGTGCTTCTGGTGGATGTGTGTGGGTCTGCTGGGGTGGTATCTGCGAATAGGATGGGTGTGGTGGCTGTGTCAGTGACTGTTGCAGTAGTGTCTGTAGGTATGCTTGATGTTGTATGTGTGATACTGCGGGTGGTGGAAGTGTCAGGGGAAGTTGTGATTGTTGCTGTGTCTGTGGGTGGATGTTGTATGTGTGCGTGCCGGTGTGTCTTGTGGTCTTTGTATTTGTGTGCACCATGTTTGTCTATTGAGGTGGATGCATGAGGATCTGTTTGTGTGCTTTGGTTAGGTAGGAGAAGGATAGATTTGGACTGGGAAGAGGGAGTTGGAGGTGGGACAGAAGGTGGTGGCTGATTGGCTGCCATCAGTGTGGAGGCAGGGTCTGAAAAGATCTCTGTAGGCCAGACATTGTACTATGAATGCCTTACAGGAATGCATCAGTCTGTTTGGAGTTTACGTGCCTATCCCTTGATGGCATTCACAATGGATGTCTGACCCACAGAGATACTTCTGAGGAGGTCAATAGCCTCCTCACTGAAGGCAGCAGGAGTAACAGGGGCTGAGGCGGAGGTGCCTGCAGCAAAAAGAGATGCCCACCCTCTTGGGTGAGTGGGCACAGTCAAATATGTGGGGAGTAACAGGGAGGGCAGTGATAGAACGGGGGTGGTAGACAAGGATGGTACTGGGGGGTCCTTTATGGGTCTTCCACCACTAGGGAGTGGCTACTGGAGGAGGAACCCTATGATGAGGATGTAGATCCCCTCCACACTATGGTACTCCCCTCACCCTCCAGGCCACTTGGTCCCTCTGTGTCGGTAGTATCTTTACCCAAGGTCCCGTGGCCAGATGCTTCCCCACTCAGCTGTACCCCATCTCCTTCACCTGCCTGTGCTGGTGTTGCAAACATTATGAAGAATAGGGTCATAACATGTACAATGCAACACTTCTATCATAATTGACAAACAATATCATCATGTCAAGTAGGCTCCATGAAAAACATTCGCCTACGGGGGACATTCATGTGCCATTACCTATGCATGCATGCCATCTGGACTTATCAAAGTTACCCACTGGCTTACCAGGATCCCAGAAACTACAATTGCATGGTTGAAGTCTTGGAACCACAATAACCATCCACATAGCTGTGCCACATGCAGCAGACCCCAGTTAACTTGTGCCCAACAGTAGTATCCCTTTGTGAAGTATCTTCCCATATTTCACACACAAGTTTATGCAGACATCTATTTTGTACTTACATGATGTACCAACAATTTGGGATGATGCTAATGAAATCCAGCTAGCTCAGATACAAAAGTGCAATATTCTGGAGAAGTTGAAATGGAAATACCCATGTCAGAATGGACACATTTCAACAATCTACAGCTCAAAAAGTGGCACCTGCCCCAATACAGTCAAGGAGGTCAGACAGGCCTCACATGTGTCATTGACAGGAACAACATTGACGTCAGGTCCAATATGTCAGGGAGAGATGTCTCCAGAATACACACAACAATGAATCAGTAAAATCCAGGATAGTCACCACTAATGTCTGACAGCCATTACAATGACATAATCTGAATGTGTCTGGAGTAAACATCTGTGCCTTGCATGTTGGAGAGACACAGAGCTTGCAAGGACTAATAGAAGGCCCCCAAAATGTTGTCCAATGACAAGCAACATCATTATCCACATCTCAGACATGCCAACCCTGGTCTCCGTCTGTGGATGAATGCCTGAACCCAAACACATGTGTTGTCAACATCACTGCGAGACACTCCATGATGCATGACAACAGTCAGGGTACAATCCTCAATCATTAAAGATGTGCAGTGCACCTTTCCACATGATGCCAAATCAAGGGCATAGATAAACACAGATTGGTTCCACAATCTTGGACTAACTGTCATGTCTCTTATTGCTACCACAGTTCTACATGTCAAATGACATACTATGAGGCATGACGGTATTTGTCACACAATACACAATGCTGACCCACTCCTGTCTGTGTCACACCAAGAAATGAACCACCATTGTAAATGTACTATTCCACTAACAGTTTTCCATGTACATATATGTAAGGGAATACAGGCATCATCCCATCAACATGGGTAGAACATGCATGAAAATGCTTATTAAGGATGTTCCCTAAAGAGAAAAGGACACATGCTGACATGTAGGCACAAAGAATGTTGGCTACAGTCCTGGGGCATAATTCTACTCAATGGACATTCCCCACTTACCAAGGGAAAGTAGTTTGCTACATCAACAAACCATTTGCTATGCAAGCCATTTCACATCTATACTGGGCAGAAACACATCACAGACTGCAGTGAGTCACCAGCACCCATCATACACTGAACATAACTTGTGTCTGGTTGGCAGATGCCCAGGCACATGGCAGAGGACAGTGATCCCAAACCCACTTACCTCTTGTCTGTGACTTTCAGGGGAAGTGATCTGTGGATCATAAAGTACACCCACTACAACAACAGGAAGTACACAAAATATTACTAGACACAGCCATTTGTGGTCCCGGCACAGAAAGTTGTTTGAGGATTCCCCCCAGGTTTGTGCCAGATCCCAGGTGCAGAAGGCAAGGTACACCAGTTTGATACCCATGACATGGCAACACAAAAAGTCTCCCATCTACTGTGTGACATATGGATCATCCCTCATTGTTAGGGGGAGCAATCACTACCTGACTCAATCACCTGGCGATGGGACAGACAGAACATTGTTGTCTACTCACTCCCTTGTGGCTGCTGTGCTGCCCTCAAACACCCATTCAGCTCCAGGTAGGCTACCACCACAATACGGGTCTGGTCTGAGGGGCACCCCGCCCACATTGGGAGGACAGCCCTAGTTGGGCCTCCGCGATCTTCTGGGTCCAGTATCTCAGGTCCTTCTACCTTTTTCTGTAGTGAGCGCTCCACCTGCTGTGGCCCCCCAGGGTTCCCACCTTCTTGGTGATGGCTCTCCAAATCCCTTTCTTCTGATGGTCATTGGCCTGCATGGATGCAAAAGACAAGAGAAGAAATTATGTCCACAAGTCCATTCCAAAATGGCAGAGTCACATACATGTCAGTAAATAAAGCTATGAACATTCTTTTTTGCTCAAACAGCCCACGTATGCCAAATACCAGTGAGTACAGGGTCATGAATACAAACACTTCCCAATCTGCAGACCAACCAACCACCCTGCTCTGACCCTCCACTGACAAGGTAGGGCAACTGACATCTTGTGGGACATGCTTTAGCAATCTGACCGAGATCTGAAGAACTATGGGACACATCACAATTCTGTAGCTTCAGAAAGGTAGACTCCATAGGCATTAATGTATCAAATCACTCACACTCTGTGAGGATGGTTCTCTACCCACATTTACTTTGGCCTACTGCCAGGGCACACAATCAGTTACCACAAATGGGTAATGATGAAGGGGCTGGCATGGTGGGTACAGAAGGTGTCTAACCAGTCCATGTGTGAACATGTGGATTAACAAATGCGTACTCATGCCACCTCAGGTGGTGGGGTTCTGTATCATGTACCTTTGCCACAGAATATGCTTCTGGACATATGTGTCCATACTACAGAAATGGCATCCAAAAAACAAATGCATGCATTGTCAAGTTAAGTCAAGTTTTATTAAAGGTATAGGGGGTCATTACAACCCTGGCGGTCCAGGACCGCCAGGGCTGAAATGACGGAAGCACCGCCAACAGGCTGGCGGTGATCCCCTGGTCATTACGACCGCGGCGGAAGCGCTGCGGTCGCACCGCTGGGGCCGGCGGTTTCCCGCCACAATGGCCCCGTCGCTAGTAATCCGCCAGAGCAGCGCTGCCCAGGGGATTACGAGTCCCCCTTCCGCCAGCCTTTTCCGGGCGGTTTGAACTGCCAGGAAAAGGCTGGCAGTACGGGGAGTCGCAGGGGCCCCCTGACAGGGCCCCATGCGGCTTTTCACTGTCTGCTCTGCAGACAGTGAAAAGCGCGACGGGTGCAACTGCACCCGTCGCTCGGCCACAACACCGCCGGCTCCATTTGGAGCCGGCTCCCATGTTGCGGCCCACATCCCCACTGTTTCCACCCGCCGGCCCAGCGGGGATGTCATAATGGGCACCCCGCATTGGCGGCCGCACAGCGGTTACAGTGTTGTAATGACCCCCATAGATCTTACATCAAGATCAACAGAGTATAAAACAAATCAATACAAATTTATAAAAGAACTATAGAATTAAAAACGTTTTCCACACATTCATTCATTCTTTGGATAATTTAACAAGTCCATAGCAGCCTTTACAGTTCTTACTCCATACCTTTTAAATAATGGTTTTAAAAATCTTTGTTGTAATGTCCTTAAAACAGGGCAAACAGAAATAACATGCTCAATAGTCTGTATCTCTAAATGACACAGGTTACAAATTCTTTCGCTCCTAGGGATGCCCTTCCAAGCATCAGTTATAACCTTTACCGGTACACAATCCATCCTGAAGAGCAACATGCACCTTTGCACTCTATGTTCCAAATTCCAGGTTAAATATGCCTGAGGGGTAGCCTGAAGGCATGACTGAATTACATTAACAAAGTGAGGCTTGCAGACCTTCATATCATGCAGTATGGAGGAATTTTTTATATGACACTAAAAATGACTTAAAATGAACATAACTCATATGCTGGATGTCTACTATTGAGAATGTAAAGTGCTCCAGTGCAAGTTGAATATTAGCTAAAAATGGCCCAGTACTTGCGTAGTCAAGAAGGATTGTCAAAGCTATAAAACCCCTTGGAGTGTTAGCCTTAGCATGTAAAACATGACATTACCATCTCAAGAAAGCTGCTAATCTTCTAATATATGTACTAATCAATTCTAATTCTAATCATAAAGCTTCCACAGAGGCCATGGAATTTAAAGTGCAGATGGAGAGTAAAATCTTACCATCCACCTTACGCATAAAATGCCAACCGCTAACTTTGATAGTTTCAACAGCTTAAAGAAGAGTGGGAAGAACCTTCATTTTATATACAGTTAAAACACGTTTAAATGCCTATAATCTGTTGCCCCATAGGATGATTTTAATGCATTTCCATGGACATAAGCTTTGTTTGAGATATGGGAAGTATGATCAATATCTTCCAAATTCGAAGAAATAATTCTGCCCAGATAAGGGTATGATTTTACTACCTCTAAGATATTTTTAAAGGACCCACTGTACCCTTTATCCCTCAGACAATGTTTTGTAGGGTATTTTATAACTTTAGTCTTATTGATATTAACCTTCAGGAACTGGGTATCGGAATAAGTTGATAGAGCGTCTAAATGCTTTTGAAGGCCTTTAGGAGTAAAATCTAATAAAACAATGTCATCTGCATAAAGTGGAGTCCCCAAAGAGTAACCTTCCCATTTCAGGGCACCCCCACCATTCTTACACAATACCATGATTAAATGCACCATATTTAATGAGAAAAGCAAAGGGGCCAATAAACAGTCCTGTTTGAGCCCATTTCCAGTTGAAATTTTTGGTGACATGCCACGCCTACCCCCAACATGACATGGCATCCTGTGTCTGTATGAAGGGCAATAATAAGTTTTAAAAGGCACTTAGAGATACCCATGGTATTCAGCTTCTTCCAAAGAATCTGCCCCTCTTCGTGATCAAACGCAGTTGAAAAATCTGTAAAAGCCAAGTAGGCAGGCATTAGCTTCCACTTCACATATTTTTCCAACAGCAGATTAATCACCATTATATTATCAAGGGTCGAATGCCCAGCTCTAAACCCTGCCTGTTCCAATGGGATGATATTTTTTTCTTCTACCCAGTCTAACAAGTTATTTAATATGCATCTGGTATAGATTTTTCTTATAGCTTCTAATAAGGTGATCTCCCTATAATTTCCCAGAGAATTAATAGATCCCTTCCTATGAATCGGCAATATAATACCCCTCCTCTATGAGCTGGGAACCCTCCCAGTGGAATAACAAAAACAAAAAAGAGCCACCCAACACTCCATATCTAATTTTAAAATAGAAAGAGTGACCCAACACTCCATATCTAATTTTAAAATAGAAATAGGCAATTGATCTGGACCTCTAGCCCTGTTTTTCTAGCAGCCGTGAGGTGACACAATACTTCCTTTTGCGAAGGGGGCAAAAAGTTCTCTCAGATACCCCATCATCTTGGAGCTTTTTAATATACCCAACAGAGCACTGAGGATTCATGGCATATAGGGAAATTAATTAATTCTGCCATTCAATACTAGTTATAGTATTTATTTTTGACTCAGTCAGAGATCCTGTGTTGTCTCTACAATTCTCCAAAAAGCTATTGAGTTGTTACACTTTACTACCTCCATTAACTTGAACCAAATATCAAACAAATATGCCTTTTTTGGATTCTTAGCCATGTAGTCCTTCTTCTTTTCAGACACACAAACCATCTATTTGGCTCTTTGGAATAACAGACAAATTGCCTTCTTTGAAGATGTTTAATGAGCCTATTAAAAATGAACCTTTTGTTAAAATTATTAGACTCCATTAGATATTTTTTCCTGGTGGGGCCTTCCATGGTTGATGTTCTACACGCAAATTTCCTCATATCCTCCTAAAAAACATGGATCGAGAGCCAACATGAGGAGGACATGGACTCAGTAATTTTCCTTAATTAGGTGGTGAGACGATGTTTATCTTTCATAGTCCACAAAACATTCCATTTGAAATACCAAACAACACCTCCTCATCATCAGATATCTGCCTGGGGAAACTAAATTCTAGATTCCCTAGGACAGTAACAAGCATTAAATTTTGGTCACTTTTAAATCGGACACCCGAAGGAAACCCGAATAAGAGCTAATAACATAATCAATAACCAATGCAGATTATGTCGAGGTGTGAGTCTCTGCAGCTTCCCATTAAGGACAACAAAATTGTGTTCCCTACAAGCGCCCAGGAGAAGAGCACCCTGTATGTTTGTCCTAAAGGATTGAGGGAACACGGCAACTGGAATATTTAACGCCTGCTCCCTCTCCTTATCTCCAAAAAGAGCAAGGGAGTGATTAGAAATAGTATCATTAAAATCTCCCATAATTAAGAACCTAGAAGTCCATACCCTAAACATTACTATGATAATATAATGAAAACAATCATTCAACAAATAAGTATTTTCCTGACCTGGTAGGATATACAAATTGGCTAAAATAAAAGGAGCAACAATCCCAATTCTGCTCAAGATATGCAATACAATGAAATACGTTCAAATGGCTAGACTACCATTAGCATGGCCACTCTGACCTTTTTACTGGACTACTAATGCCATAAACCTTTTTAACCTTGAAAAGGGCAGGAGCCCAAGTTTCTTGGAGGCAAATTATTGCAGGATCCCATGCATCTAGATTCCAGATTGTCCATTTTCTGCTATGTGACCAAACAAATGAGACACAGATCATGGGTTCCCAGTATTCATTACACTATCTGCACTGTGAGACTATCATTTATGCAAGAAGCTTGCACAGGACAAATTTGACTTGTGTGATGATGACAAACAGGGCTGTGGGAGCAAGGAACCTGACAGGGGTCAGAGACACACATTGAAAGTGATACCAAGTGCACGTTACTCACAGATCATTGACTCTCTACTAAAACCATTTACATAGTTATCAGGAAAAGAACCTAAATAAGCTACATTTTATCACAGAGCCTAGATTGGTTCACATAACAGGATATACTGGGGTACAGGAAGTGGTCACAGTGTAACAGTTGCATAGTCAAAATGACTCAACACTAGCCTAGACTGGGAGATACATTAAACAGTCTCTGATCTCTTCAGGCTGAGCAAACAGACCCTACATGGAACTCCATTCCCATCACTTCCATGCATGACAGTACATCATATAGCCAACGGAAACTTGGCATGTGGTGTGTATGTGGTGACCTGAAGGACAGAGTGAGTCAGGACATGCCTTCTGAATAACAGTTTAGTAAGGCCAGATGTAGTTTGAAATCTCAGTGGCAACATACACATAGCTCATTTACACACACCTGGCACATACAACAAGCATACACAGCTCATGCTGTCATGCAAATACATGTGGTCTCTCACTGACACAATCCATGTGCCTAGTGACATATGGGGATGACTGTGATGTCACCTCACCAACTTTTCTGCATCCAATATAAGGTACAACAGGGCACACTCAAAACAGACTAACGACTCAACATCGGTCAATGAACACTTACATGCACATTGACTCTCCCTTTGATGCCACCCCAACTCCACCTCCAGGGCCCTGACTTTACATTCTGGCACACATGGGCACAATCTAGCCTATGAGGAGGGAAAATGTGGTGAAGGACAGTGAAAAAGGTGGCCATGAGGCACGTATCTGCCCCTCTGGTGCACCATAAAGATGTTCATACAGGGGTAGGACTCCTCCACTAGCCTCTTCAGCTCCTACAGGAAGAAGGCAGGGGACCTATCACCTGTTGGATTGCATGACTGCTCCCAGAGGCGGTACATAGGAGCTCTTGCTGGCAGCAGTGTCAAGAGTCAAGTTAGGGATTTTTCAGAACATGGCGATCAAGTATGCCACGTACGCGTCCATCACCGCCGGCAGACACAGCCATTGGCCTGCGACCTCCACTGGCAAACACATTAGCCTATGACTGTGTCTGCCGCAGTTGCAACCGCCTACCGCCATGAGGACTTCTGCCGGCGATAGCAGGAAGTTCCTAATGCCCAGTGAAGTATTTCAGGCACCCGCTATTTTAGAGGCATATTATGCAGTTTATGGCTAAGAAAAATGTGTCAAACTCTGACATTGTTTTTTTATACCAATGATAAGTGCTTGTCTTGTCCTGTCATGTAGGTCCTTCAACTTTGACACCACTTTTGTACATTGCCAGGCACATATGGCAACTTGTTTTCTGGCACAGCCCTCACAAATTGTTGCTGTCCAGATAGAAGATGTGTACACATTTGTGGCAAAGCAAGGGGGAAACATGTTAATCCTGTGTAATTGACAGTGGTGATGTTTACTGTGTCTCATGTCCTCAACGTATGACATGCCTTGTCACAGTTTGTCATTGGCAAGCATTATGTACGTTACAAGGGGAAAGTTGTATGATAGCTAAGCTCATCACTTGTCCTAAATAGGTACCCAGGGAGGGGAAGGATCAGACATCTCCTGTCTACCGTCCACTGCCAGGCCTTCAGGCCATGGAAGAAAGAAACATTATCCCGTCCTACCACCGGAATAGGCAAACAATTGTGGATCTCTGTCATCAGTTGGAGCCAGATCTGATGCCTGCCATTCGTCATCCAAATAGCATATCACCCATTATACACCTCATGGCAGTGTTGCACTTCCTGGCCACAGGATCCTTTCAAAATACAGTGGACCTATCTGCTAGAATGTCCCAGGCTATGTTCAGTCTTTTTTTGAAGGAGGTACTTTCAGCAGTGTTAAAACACCTGAGCAGCTACATATGGTTTCTTCAATGTGAGGATTTCGCCCATGTGAAGGCTGACTTCCATGGTTATGGGAGCCATTGATGGTACATATAATGCCTTGGTTCCACCGCATGGAACTGAACAAGTCTATCGGAACAGAAAGAACTTCCATTCCATCAATGTCCAAATTCACAGGTCTGTGCCCATTATCCGTGTTCAGTCCTTGATGCTTTGATGCCATGATGATGGGGAACAGCACAATTCCACAACTGGTGTCATGACTGTACCCAGAGAGGGCCTGGCAGGTTGCTAAATCACATATGTCATGTTTGTTTGTATGTAATGTCTGCTGCAAAAATTCCAATGAGAGGTACTCATAGTTGCCCATATGTCCCATTCCATTACAGGGGACTCTGCATACCCACACCGTCCATGGTTGTTGACACCAGTGAGGAGCCCAACTACACCGGGGTAAGTCTGCTTCAACAATGCCCATGGAATGGCACAGCATGTCGTGGAGTGGGCTTTTGGGCTCCTAAAGGCAAGTCTGGGCAAGACAGGTGGAGCCCTGATGTACTCACCCAAAAAAGTATGTAAGATCATTATGGCCTACTGCATGCTCCACTTCATTGCCCTGAGGAGGGATATCCCATATATTCCAGATGAGGAGGAGCTAACAGTGCCACTGGGTGAGAATTCTGAAATGGCAAGTGAGGATGACAGTGATGAAGAGGAAGGTGAAGAATTGTGGTCAGATCTTATCAATCACTACTTCTCTCGAGTGTAAGTATGTAATGTTATGTGATTACTGTGACTTTATGGGGAACTGTTGGGGTCAGTGTTTGATGAGTATATATTTTTTTCCCAATAGACAAGGGATCTCATGCTTGGCAGTATGCAGTCAAGGTTTGCTTGCTAAGTCAGACTTATAAATGTTACTACCCGATGATCTGCTTTGTTTGTGTCAGTATCATTGCAATGTGAGTGGATCTATTGAGGTTTAAAATGAGGTTAGGGTCAAACGTATACATTTTCCAGCCTAAGCTCCTTCTATTGTGTTTTATCCATGTCTCTTTGCCATGTCATCCGAATGTGGGCATTTCAGAGCTGTGACATTGGCAGGTAGCTGTTGCTTTTGGTCGCAGATGTGGAGTGTATGAGTCCTGTGCCAAAGCCACTTCGACAGTGGGTGGATAGAATTCTGAAGTGCACAATACACTTGTTTGATGTGGTGTGTTGGTCCAATTGTCTCATGTGTGTGTTCATGTGGCCTTGAAACATGTCATCCAGTGCAAACCATGCATTCTCCCTTCACATTGTGTTGACAGGGTCCTGTATGACCTTTGTGTAGCTGTCAATGTGTTTCCTCATTGCAGGCCACAGTGCCTGTGCCACAACACTGACATAGGTTTGTGTCATGCCACCTGATGCTCAGGGACTGATGTACTGCCCTCTATCTGTACAATGGCGTATGTGATAAGGGTCAAGCTAGTGAAAAAATCCACTAATCTGTTAGCCTTTTCTACGGACAAGGTCTGACAAAGACATTTCTTCTGTGGTCTGGGGGACGGTACCTTTGCGATATCAAGCTGGACTCAATATGGTTCTACCATTCTTGGCTATGACAGTATAGAAACTTAACTGCCTATGTGCTGTACTATACAATAAAATGTTTGGTGTGAACAGACACTTGTGTCATTGTGTTGCTAATTCTCCTCAGCATGACACTACCTGAGACATATCCTTCCTTCCATTACCATCTTATGTCTTCCTCATGTGCATCACATAGGTTTACAATTCAACATTTCAAAATGTCAAATAAATTGTAGTAGGCAGTGTTTTGTAATAGGTGTGTTTATTTATCTATGTACAGGAAATAATTGTGAGACTCAACAAAAAAGGTAAAGTGAAGGTATCAGTCATGGTGGATGAAATCAAACTAGTAGATGCCACAACATTTGAAGTCCAATGTCCAGTGTCCTACTTTCCTGGAAAATGGTGAGTGGTTAAAGAACAGTCAACAGAGTTAATCTGGTGTGTTGCGTTGTAGATGCAAATGATTGTGGTGTGTGCAGGGGTGCGTTTTATAGTGTGCTTAGCAGTCGTGTCGGGTGTGGCAATGTGTGTTGGCTGTTTTGTTTTCAAATCCATTCAATGTGGTGTTGTATATTACTTTGTTGACCGCGAACCGTCATGGTTTGGACCGCCATTGGCTGACCACCATGGCTGACCACCACTGTGACTTCGTACTTGTAATAGGTTTGTGGTTGGTTGAAGGACTGTCGGGGCTGGTGGTCGGACTGCCTATTTCCCGTCATTCAACGTACTGGCGGTGTACGTTTTTTGGCTGGCTTTTGTCGGTCCTGCCTGTGTAACTCATAATACCACGGTCTGTATGACTACCAACATGGCGGTCTTTTGGTGCTCGCCACTATGGCGGTCTGACCGCCAAACTCATAATGAGGCCCTTAACAGAGCTACTGTAACCTAACACTACCAAATGATCAATAAAAAAAAATATTTTCTTTTTGGTATTCTGTTCATCTTGTTCCTGCTAATTGTCCCCTCCCACCCAATCCATGTCCCCGTGTGTCTTCTCTCCCCACAATCTTCACAGAGTAAGGGACAATGTGACACAATTGGTTGATTTCCTTTGAGGGCATGTATTGTGGATGAAACTTTGTGTACTTAATGTATTAAAAACTGATTGACACTTCTGCTGGCAGTTCTGATGTAGGCCTGCTACATTTTTGTTTGAGTCTTTTACATGTACATCTTCAGACTATACTGTTGCTGTAGAAGCTGCGGAAGTTTTCCTTTCCTTAAAAATGGGTTAGTGTTATATTTTTGCTGTAATGATCTTGATACTAATATGCTCAATATATGTTATCACTAATCATGCCATGCTGAGTTTGGAATTTTTGCTTCTTACCTATTCATAAAATGTGTATGAAAGCCCCTGGTTTTGGTGGTGAGCTAGAGACTTTTCGATTTCCTCACATGACTCTGTCCATGCAAAGAGAAACTTTCCTGTTCACACAGAGATGTTGTATTTACAACTTTTGTTGTTTATTGGGACTTAGACTAATTCTGATTCCTGTCTATTTGCTCTGTATCTGAGCCTTCATGGCATATATTTTACATTTTTCTGTAATACCTATTTTGGGACTTTTCTACTAAATCCCTTTAACTTTCCATGATCTACTGCTTAGTTGTTGTGTGGCCTTAGTGACTATGTGGCCCTAGTGACTGTTTTTATTAATGCTAATTTGTTGGGTCTGATGTCGAGAAAGTTTTGACTCAGTGCAAAATCGAGGGTACAGGAGCAGAACCGCTTGAGATACGCTTTGGGGTGATCTAAATTTTGAGGTGCCTTAGAATATTGGAATTCTGTCACACACCTGCATGTTTCATGTTACTTCCATTGTTAGAATCCATTGTCTAGAGTGAAACTTTGCCACGCAGCACACACTAACATGCCAAGTTACACTCTTGAGACCGCCAGCCCAACGGTGACCGTCACAATATGACCCTGGCAGTCGGGACAACCATCACCGCTGAGAACAAGGTTCCCGATGGGGCTGAGGGTGGTCAGACTTGTGGTCAGCCACGGTGGCGCTGAACTCAGGGCAGCCTTGTTGATCATGACTCCTATTTCCATCAGCCTTTTCATGGTGGGGACCCCGCCATGGAAAGGCTGATAAAAACACAATGCGGGGGGGGCACAGGGGTGCCCCTGCACTGCTAATGCCCATGGCATGGGCCCCCTTGCTCAGCACCCTCTACATGCACACTGTCTGCTTTGCAAACAGTGCTCATTCCAAGGGTGCTGGAATGCTATGGTATTGGCCTCAGCTCCCTTAAGGGAACCAAGACCAATAACGTAGCACTGTTCCCACCGGTCCGCCCAGCGGGAACCCCATAACACAATGTTCCCGCCGGTCAGCCCGGCAGGAACATTGTAGGACGACGGGGGAGGAGGACACTGCCACATGATGGCAGCGCCCTCCCCTTGGCTTTGACGATCATGTGGTGGGACCATCAAAGTCATAATGAGCCCCTCACAATGCCTATTCCCTGTCTGAACATGGGTTACCAACTGCTACTTCACATGCATTGATATGGAAAATTTGCATCCCATATTAGATCAACATGTAGGCACATTTCTTTTGTTTTCTTTCCGTGCATGCACATAAAGGAATTTGCAAATTGTTGAGGATAACTCTAATGTAAGTTTTGGTAAACCTAAAAACATTTTTGTTGTGGTATATCTATGGTGATTTCTTTATGCATGTTTAATGGAGATTTGTGTAAGAAACTTACAAAACTATACTGAAATCCATCTTTTCTAGAATTACCCATCAATCTATTAAGAGCACATAGGTACCAAAACCCCTTTGGCTTTGTTTTCTTTCTTCTGTATTGTTTATATTTAGTTTTCATTTTTTGTGAGACATGTGGCCTTGCGTCTGAAGATTGCTACTTTCAAGAATAAGCAAACTCTTTCACAACAGCCTAAAAACCAATATTTACTAAAACAAAGTTCAATAGTCAAATTATAAATTCCAGTGCCAACGTAATCACGAATAGTTAAAAATGGTACACAATTCATACTAATCCACATGTAGATTCTCAAATATTATTATTAAAAATTAGTGCTTGTAGTCCCGTAGCTGTAGTTTATCCTGAAAAATCCTCTTTCAAAACAAATAACCCACATGGAGAATGCCTAAAAACATGAATACATATATATATATAGCCAATAAAAAATCATATTGATAAGCTGCCATAATACTTCCTCTATGATTCCCTTAAAAACCTTAAAAATAAGATTTTTATCATATGCAAACAGAAAACAAAAAGTAAAATTTAATAACAAATTGCCAACATAAGAATCTAAAACATTTTCAGTACACAATCCTAGAATATAGAACGAGAACCCAACTAAAATTCCTGTCTTTAAGGCCCTCTCTTTATTCCTGTGAAAAAACAGATATTCACATCTTCACCCCAAAATATAGTATACCTAAAAACTTTGTGTTGGCTCTCATTGTACCAATGAGGCTGCTGGATTTGTACGGCAGGATCACCTGAATTGTGGGGAACTGAGTCCAATCCCACACCATGTGACAACTGTCGGCCTAATCCATTTCCTGCCAGCTAGCAGCACCTCATCTCTGCCCAAGAGCAGGGACAATTTGTGGCAACTAGACACTTGACATTGTTACTTCTCAGGGAAATCGTGATGGATCAGATCTCATACTTTTCTCTCAGTTACATTAATCTCACACATGCAAAGACAAACAGAAGCAGGAAATGGTTCAATAGGATTTTTTAAATCAGCTGCATCTTAGATAAAATAACATGACATGCAATAATTAGAATGATAAAACATAATAGAAGCAAAATGGTGAAAAGAAAAGTGAAACACAGAAAAAGTCCCACCATACTGTCACTATGCATAATATATGTAATTCCTACCTAAGCTTTGTTAGACAAGCAGGATGAGCCCTAATCCGCCCTTCAGGTTTCCCCCTTGGAAAGACATCATCATTACCCATACCTGAGTATGACAGTAGTGGAGAAGCGTGTTATACATAGACATACCATCCCCTGGGAACGGGTGGTCTCAGCCAGTAGCTTTAATGAAGTTAGACAGCATGCATTCGTGGTCATCTGGCTGGAACCTCCCTTTAACCTGCATGGGACAGGGAAATGTTTTTATAATAAAGCAACTGATGTTCTGAGAGAGTGTCCCCACGTAAAAATAAGTGTCTTTCTGTGAGTGTTAGAGACGCAGAGTACCACTTGTGCTGACAATCCTATCTCACTGCCTCCTTAAAGAAAACACAGAGTGAAAGAATGTTGTGCTAAGAAATGTAATGCATTCTGACGCAAAAGGGCACCACGATAAAGGAAAATAAAATACCACCATGAATGTGGAAATTTCTAAAAGAATAAAATGAAATTAAATAAATCGTTACTAGGCTGAAGGGCACAAGCAGCAGGCCTAGTTGCTAAAATAACGTGCCTTGAGGCATCACTAAAATAGCTCCACAACAACAATACAATCCAAAATACCATACATGTACAAACCAACCCTAACACAGTAAACTATATTTACAACTGACTTACTATTTATGCCTGTACAGAAGTTACAGTAAATAACACGTAAACATGGAAACACTTAAAAAGATACACTAAACATTGACCAACTACACTTGAAAAAACCTTAAAATGTACTCTTCCAACTTACTAATATACATAAAAAAAGTACAAAAATTAAACATTTCATCATTACGTTTAACATTTTTTGTTTTTATAAAATATATTAATGAATAAATAATATATTCAATTTGATGGTCATTGAAAGTGATTTTTTTTTTAAAATGTCCTCATTATTTTCATTTAAATTATGGCTAAATATGATTTCCTAAAAGAATATTTCAAAATTACAAATCATTATTATTAAACAACAATTTAGCAACAATAGTGTTTAGAATGTTTTTTTTAAATGAATATAATTCTGCTTCCACAGATATATAAAATAGGCATTATTAACTATGGGTGTATTAATATTGTAGCTCAAGATCTGCAATAAAAGCAGATATGCACTAAAACATGTAAAAAATACACAGAAAATAGTCTAGTGTGCTTAAAACCCTTCAGCAGTGTCCTCTTCTCTGCGCAGATACCTCAGAAAACACAGAGTGGGACAATGATTCAGGGGGCGAAGGGCTCAACTGGACCACACTTCCCAGGCATACCAGCGGGAGGAGGCCACCTTCGATGCTTTGCAGCACCTGAGGGTGATAAATTAAGACTCACACGTCCGCTGCACCAAACACTCTGCTCTTGGCCACAGGGGGTGAAGGACTCAACCAAACCACACCTCCCAGTTATACAGGTGGGAGGAGGCCACCTACGACTCTCTGCAGCACCTGAGGGCGCATAAATTAAGACTTGTGCTTCTGCTGCGCGCAACACTCTGCTCTTGGCCACAGGGGGTGAAGGGCTTAACCGGACCACACCTCCCAGGCATATCGGCAGGAGGAGGCCGCCTACAATGCTCTGCAGCGCCCAAGGGCGCATAAATTAAGACTCACATTTCCACTGCTTGCAACACTCTGCTCTTGGCCACAGGAGGCGAAGGGCTCAACCGGACCACACCTCCCAGGCATATCAGCGGGAAGAGGCAACCTAAAATGCTCTGCAGGGCCTGAGGGTGCATACATTAATTATCCGCAGTCGAACAAGGCTGTTCTCTTGGCTTTGGGATCAATTATGCTTGATTAGGCTGTTTCTAAAGTGATATGTGCCCATAACGTTTGCTGAGCACGTATTCTGAGATGTTTTAGTGTGCCATTATTGTTTTTCTATAATGGATGCCCACTCTTTTGCAGTTGTAAACGAAAGTTAAGAAGGAATTCTTGTGCTATCTTTAGATTTGCTAGTGTTTTAGGGAGTCGCCCCATATCCACTATGGTAAACATCTATAAGGCTAGAGCATTCGCCGCAGCAGTATTTGGAGCTGGTTTATGGAGGTACACAAAAAGCACCCCTTTACAATTAGAGGAAAATCGTTTTTTTAAATGTTTGCTATGTTTACCTACTTCAGCATCTAACTGGATTGTACACCAAGAGGTGGGTCTCCAATTTATGGTGGACGTCTAGCAGGTGAGCCCCTTGCTCCTATGGCGTAGTATTTGGTCCAAGGAGGAAACCGTTTTCATCGAGCAAATTATTTTAGATTGTTCAAAACTGGATAATGATCTGCGTATTCTATGGCTCTCCTTTATTGACTCTTCTTTCAAACCTGTTTTTAATATAACTATAAAACCAGACCCAAAGAAAGTGTTGATATTATCAAAGAAATTTATAAAGGACACTTTTTTACAATACAGGGTTGATGGCAGAAAAATAAATGAATCCATAAAATCCAGTGTTTGCATATATATGTTCCTTTCATTGGAGGAAAGTAAAGAAGGATACCAAGTTGGTGTTACTAATATGCAGCATTGGTTAGTTCTGACAAGATTAAGACTGGGAATAGCGCATAATTTAGTAGCATTTCCTAGTATGAGGTCTTGTCCTCATGAGACATCCAGTTGTCCCTATGAAGGGATAAGTAAACAAAGCACTTTGCACTTTCTGTTATTTTGCAAGTTTTATGAACATCTTAGATTTTTTATTTATTTTAAACCTCTTTTTAGGAAATACAATATAAGAACTCATCTGGTGGCACTGGACTTTTTGATAACACTTAACAATACACATGTGTGTAATAGGGTGGCATTATATATTTTAAATTCCATACAAGTCAGGAAAAGTCTTCTTTTTATTTCTGGTGAATCTAAATAAGTGCAATAAGCTAGCTTTTTATTATTTCTTTTATGATAATTGTTACTTTGAATTTGAAGGGGTCTTTGCTAATGTTACTATATATTTATGCGTTTATCTATTATGGTCAGCTAGTATCTGTATTATGAATTAGGATATGATTATGTTGAATATGTATTTATATTTATATACTTTTATAGCTATTTTGTATTGGGTGAATAAAGTTCATGACATGACGTGACAAACCCTTAAAATGCAGTCTCTCAACTTCTAAGTTACAAATAAATCGAAAATATAAGTAGAGTAATCTCATCCGAGGGAAATAGGATACTGCTTCTGTTGTCCTTAATATCTGCTTGTAGAAAAGATGCTTTTACATAGGAGTAAATGTAAAAAAGAGATAACAACACACATACACACATATATAGCAATCAGTGTAAACATGTTTCTTTTTATCATTAAGAAACAATGAATGTAGAATGTAAATATCATAACCTAACTGGAATATTTTTCAATGTGTTTGAAAATTTAAAAATTATTAATAACTTAAAAGGTTATTTGAGATAAGAGTGAGTCTAAATAACTATTTCTTTCCAAATGTGTTAACAAATAAATGACCAATTGCCTATATTTTATATCCTTATGTATAAAGATATGTTTAGAAAAATATAAAGTATGTAAACTGTTTTATTCTTAATGTGAAGACACACCTTAATATTATGTGTACACACACACTTGCATTTTTTCTCTGATTAAATGGAGTAATTGATAAATGCTTTATTTTTCATTATGTTAATGGGGCCTACTTAGTAAAATAAATTAAATATGTACAGACATTAAACATGTTATGATTTATTATTAAAATGTTTGACTTTGTGACAATTAACGCTTACCATATCATTGTATTAATTGAAGGTCTTTTTTAAATGCCCTTGTTATGTTCAACTATATTAAGTTTAAATATTTCTTAGTGTTAATGCTCAAAATTAATTGATAAATTATTAAATAACAATTTTAAATGTTTATTAAAAATGGTAAGAGCTAAGAAGTTTTTTTAATGAATATAATTACACTTTTACAGACATATAAAATATGTATTAATTACTGTACATGATTCAGTATTGAGGAAAGTGCATCTCTTGGGGCAATATGTGCCACTCTAGCTCCACACCCATAAATATTTGAGAAAGTGCCTGTGCTTCATTGGGGGGAGGGGAACAGATTGACTATTCGAACACCAATCCAACAAATTCTGGTAAATGTTTATCATGTAGGGGATCAGATTCATTTCTCAAACATTGGGGATAGTGCCTGAATTAGAGTCATATATAGTATTTTAGCTCCAATCCCACAAACTTTAGGGAACAAGCATTTGCAGGAGGTGAGTCAGTCAGATTTACTATTCTATGGCTAATCAAATATACTCATATATATGATTACACCCCCATTACCAAAAACATCTGGAAAATCCATAAATAGAGAGAGTCATATTTAATATTCTAATTCAAATCCCACAAACATTAGGTAAAGTGCATCTATAAGTGAGTGTCATGTTTACTATGTGAACTATAATCTCACTCACATTGATAATACCTCACAAATTAAAGGTGGTCTTGTTAACCATTTAACTCCTGTTCCACATGGTATTTGAAAACAGCCTCTATTAGAGGAATTCATATTTACTATTCTAACTTCAGTTCCCCAAACATATTTCATAAAGGTTTCATATTTTCTAATCTAAACCTGATTATTCTACAAACAGTGGAGAAGCTACATACAGTTGATAAGATTTTATATTTAGTATTCTAACCCCAATCCCAAAATCATTGAGAAATCTGTACATACAGGCCAAGGTCAAATGAGCTATTCTAACTCCAATTCCATAATCACTGGGATAAGTGCAAATTTTATAGGAGATCTGATTTACCATTCTAACTCACTACATCATTGGTAGAAATGTATATATTACTTACAGTCTGATTTACTGCACTAAACCCAACCGCACAGACATTATAGAAAACAAACGCACACACACATACACACACAGCTGACCTAACTAGAACTACCTTGTAGCGACCGCCAGTGGGAGGTGACATATATATATCCATTCATCAAATGGAGTCAGAGTTATAAGCAAACCAAAAAAGGCTCCATCTATGGAAAAGCTGACCTAACTAAAACTACCTAGTAGCGACTGCCAGTGGGAGGTGATATATGTGAATCTTCACAAAACTTTCCAAACATTAAGTTCATCCAACTCAGCTCCTTCTCGTCAGGTTTCGAGGTGATCCCTCAAGCAATGGCCAAGAAAAAAGTGGGTGAACCAGAACATAGAATCCCCAATCATTTTCTGTAGACCTATTTAGGCACTGCTACAGCAAAAACTGCTGAACAGAATTACGCCAAAATTGGCAGGATGCTAGATCTTGGTCCATAGATTGTGCTTTATGTGATTTGGTGTTTTTTGAGGTGAACTATGAATATATATTTTGATGGTTGGGCTTGTGAGAGGCACCGAGACACTTGCAGGAGCACCAATTTAAAAAAAAGAGCACTCTGATTGGCCCAGGGAGCTTTATTTTCTCTTGGGCCATCTCGCTCCCACGGGAGTCTCACTCCTGCAAGCGCTCTGATTGACTGCCAGCAACATGAGAAAAATGTTGCTTGCAACCATTACAGGAATTGGGACTTAGAACCCTGCCTTAGGTTGTAAAAAACAAACAGATATGTGGGGGCAGGGTAGCGATAGCCTGACTCTTTAGGCCCCATGGTGGACCCAGAGGGACTCCCCTTGGGGCCAGAAAAGAAATATAATGGCAACAAATTATGTAATCCCATGAGATGGGATTTATACAAAAAAACAAATGGCAGCTGGGCTGTATTTCTACATTATAAGCCATGGAGTGCCTACCCCTGGGGTGAAAAACAATTTATTTAGGGAGGGGGAACATGCAGCCCCTCTCCCTGAGCAATTAGAGGCCCCAGAAAGCCCACCACCCTGGGCAGTTGTTTTTTATGAGAAGAGGCCCACACACACACCCCTCCCCAAGTATCTGGGGGTACTAGGGAGCCCACTCCCAGGGCCAACATTTAGTATTCTGGGAAGGGGGTCATGTTGGCCCTATCTGTGAGCCTTGAGAGGGAACGAAAATATATAATAACAGGAGGGGGCTGCTCAGTCCTCGTCCATGGACCTTTAAAAGTCCTGGGGAGCCCTTCCACTGGGGCTGATTGTTTTTAGGGAGGGCCCTCACTTGAAGTCACTAATGGCCCTGGGAAGCCTACACCCGGGGCTGGCTCGCAGGCTCACATGCTATGTCCCACAGTGCCCACCCCCGAGACTTATAACAAGACTCTCTTGTTATTTAAAAAATAAAATCAGCCCTGGATTATTGGGTGTCCAGGGCCTAGAAAGGCTTAGGGAGGGAAGGCTGCATGGCCACCCTCCCCATTTTACCACAATGTTTAATGTTTGGCCCCCCTTTAGAGTCCCCAGGGCCCGAAATGGGCTCAAGGACAGGGGCCCCTGCCCCTCCTCAAATTGTTAAATTAATGGAGGGCTGCCATTATCTTTTTTTTTTTTTGCAGTGATTCCACAGGATATGAATATTGTTCCCGCCCACATGGAGCAGCATTTTTAGTGATGCTGGCTCTCGCTGGATGTGGGCAACCAGCTGGGGCTTTGGGGTACCTTGGGGCTCCGCCTGCAGCCCAAACCAGAATATGGTGGGTACTCTGGGTGAGCACCAGAGCACCCCCACTTTATAGGTTGAGCCCCCGGGGATGGAGTTCCAGGAACAAAATCGACCTGGGAGAGGGACGGGGTGGCCCCTCATTTAAATAGATGTTAGGTCCCAGGGGGTGGGGTCCCTGGAACCAAAAACAGCCCAGTAAGAGAGCAGTTGTTTTGGAATTAGCATTCACTATTTTGAGATTCTCTAAACAGTTGTATACAGATCGAACACAGTACTTAATGAGGGTTTCCTATTTATATATGTGGTTGATTGTTAATGTGAATTATGCCACTTGTAATACCATAGTAAATTATACAGCATACTGAGATGTCATCACTGATGTTATAAATGAAGTCATGATGATGTCATATGTGAGGTTATTTATGCAACATTATTGTAACTGTTAAAATTGTGTAACCAGTGAATGGGCCTATATATGTGCAGAATGTCACTGTGTACTCTTGTAGACCAAGAGTATCAATATGCTGTGCTTCCTTATATGATAGGCTTAGGAAAATGCAAAGTGTGATGTGTTTGAGAAAAAACAGAAGGGGTTTCTTGACAATGTGTCTGCAGGGTTGTCTTGTTGCAAGGTGCACTACTTATAAGCCCAGTTCTGATGCTATAGGTTGACTACTGCTGATAGAGAGGCTTTTAGGACTTTCTTTTTCACTAACACAGAGCCATTTTGTTTGGGGTCAAAGGCAACAAGTTTTCATGTTAATTTTGTCCTTGGGACAAGCAGGCCCAACCCAATGCAGCACATACCCTTTGGGTGGTAGTTAACAGAGAAGGGAACTGCTTGCAGTTGAGGTAATACGTGTATCCATGTGTTAAAGTGGTTCGAACTTGTATTTATGGTTCAATAATGAAAAGCCTTCATTATTAGGGTGAGCACTGTAAATGAACATTTTAAGGTCACACTGCACTACTGACAGTGGTTCCAGTAAAAAGAAAGTGTACACACATGTTTCAAAGGTTTATCAATACGAGGCTAAGTATAATGCTCCCAGAATGCTCTCTGATTATATGCAAATGTTTGCAGAAGCTTGTAAGCAAGAGAGATGAATATTTGCTTTAAAAATAAAATGTTCAGGGAAAAAATGCAAGTAGGAGAAAAACTGTTTCACGACTATGAAATTTTAGGTGCTATTTCTTTGAAGCTCAAAAGTTGTGAAGAAAAGGGGGGAAAATTATAGGGATAGGCGCTAACAGAATATCACCAAAACATTTCTTTAACAATAGATAGTAAATACAGTGCTCCCGAACTAAGGGTCCTCCCATCACCTCCAGTGTTTCTCCAATAGGAAAAACCAAACTGATTCAAAAGGCCAGGGCACTCGTATGAAATAAGATAAGAGTCTGTACAGTTAGGTTCTTGGTCTTCGGAAAATCAATATATAATCCAAACAGAGTTAAAGTTCAGTGTCTTTATTCTTGTGCGAGGTTTTCATACATGTTCATCACATCAGAAAGATTCCATATGTGCTCATCATAACAACATCCAACAGCCAACACGTGTTTCGTCTCCGAAAAATTAATCTCAATGACTTCCTCAGGGCAAAATATAAGTAAGGTGTTAATATGAATAGATGGCTTATCCTAATCAAGTAAAACTCTTCAAGATAATGTACGATCAATAGAGAAAGAGTAGTGGAAATCACGTGACGGGGGCAAAACACTATTATCCCAGAGTCTTCGTGAGGGAGTACTCATAAGTCAGCACGTATGGATCCAAAATCTTTTACGGTGCGATCTATAAACAAAACAGTTCTTTTGGGTAAATTCTTGTGTTGGGGGCACTGTGTCTTGCTCCCCGATAATTAAGCTGGTGTGTATGTAGAGAAAAAGGACGTGTAAGCCCTCCGTCTCATCTAGAAGTATAAGGTATAGAAGAGACACAGAGTAAGGTCTCAGGAGTGTGTGTGAAACTCCTCGGCAAATTTCTTTGAAGCGTCATTTAGTAAAATGTGTTGACGCATGCAGTATTTCCAAAAAATATTCCTAATGGAAAATCAGTGAGCCATTTTTAACAAGATTATGGGAAGCATGAAAATAAATAAGCACCGGCAAAGCCAATCGATCCCACATTTTTTTAAGAGTCTTTTGGTTTCGTCAATGCATGTCTTGTTTTGGCATGGCTTTTGTGACACTTTGGGTCTGAATATGATCTTGGCGGATGGGATACTCTGTCATAAATGTGACGGATATCCTGCCCGACGTTTTACAAGATCCATAGGATATAATGGAACTTTTAATATGGTGGTGGGATACCTGTCACATTTGTGGCAGAGTATCCCATCTGCCAAGGACGTAATCAGGCCCTTTGTTGTGGAGCTGCCAGACCCTCACCATTGTAACAAACACTGGCAAAAAGACAAAAAGGTTTTTGGTCTCAAAAAGCACACATTGCCACCAGTGGCGTAACAAAGGACCTGCAGCCTCCTCCAGGGGGCCCGCTCAGCACAGCCTGTGCCCGAGTGAGTCTGAGGGAGGGCACTCCATGTTCTTTGCAGGGGAGCCCCCTCCAGTGTTGTTACGCCACTGATTGCCACAGTAGTTCCTGGCACTGAACAAAACTACTTTGTGCCCAAAATACTCCTTGTGGAAGAGCAGAATGCAATTACTCACAGTAAAACCAGTCGATAGATAAAGAAATAGAAGTTTAATAAAAACAAAATGTCTTTGTTAACGCCAGACCTAATTAGGGACCCAATTCTTAAAGAAAGTAACAAAAGTGCACACATGGTATATGTCTTAGAATTAGTGCTTTTCATGAATTCACAAGAACTTACAGAAGTAGTCCAGGAAATCATTCTCCTAGAAAATATTCGCGAACTGTATTTTAGCACTAGCAAATATGCATGTGTAGATTTGCTCATGTGAAAATCTATTGCGTGTTACAAGTTCACTTTCCCTCCAATCACTTTTTTCCCAACCCTGGAAGAACTTTTATTTCTGCCATTGTCAGGAGTACATTTCCAACCTTTCTCATTATGGGAAAAGATTAAAGAAGAGCTGGCGAACATCCTTAAAACATGCAAGTTGATATGTTTGCAGACTCAAAGGCATTGCAGCCCTGGATCTAATGCTTACTGCTTCCTCCAGCCTCTGTATGTAGATCCGTGGAAAGGTGGCAAAATAAGGAAATTGCTATAATAAGGATTGAAATTGCAAGTATTCAAGCCCTACTATTGTAGTAACCCTGGCATTATCAGAGAGGCTATTATCAGAGCTCTTACATAATGAGATTACTGCCATAATTTGTCACCGCAATACATGTCACCAAAGTACAAGTAGATTTTTTTTACAGGACAAGTAGATTTAAGAAGCAACCTGTCCCATGGAAATGGACATATTTTATTAAATTCCCCACCCCTGCAGTGCAAGAAACTTTACCAGCCTGCAGTTGAGTAGCAGAACCTATGGCTTGAAGCAGGCCAGCAATGCCTGTCTCCGCATGCAGATCCCTCACAAATTGAATTGTGTTTTAAGCAGGCAAGTCCTCTCTCCCTTCATTTCATCGCAGATGCAGAGTAAGTGTGGCAGCTCCTCCATCCCTTTGCTACACAAGTGACAGTGGGTTGAAGTTTGCTCTCTCTGCCAAAGTGTAATGTGCGGAGAAGATGGGAGTATGCCCAGGTAGTGTTTCAGAAATTGTTCATTTATGTTTCTAGAATAGCCTAGACTGAAGAATTTGTGAGGGGCAAGTGTACGGTAGCCATTGACCCTCATCCAGGCGTGACTGAGGATGAGTCTGTCTCCATCAATGAGAGGCTTTTCATTGATCTCCAAACCAATTTTTTAAAAGCTGCATGGCTGGTTGAAATGTCCTAGGCCTGGGACAGCTAAGCATTTGTGAGGGACTCCTGAAGGAAACTTGTGGCAGGCAAAGTGTTCCTGTGCTGTAGCTCCAGCCTGAGTAAGTGGTTGAGGGTGTTTGGAACGGCGTTCCTGATCTTGTGCCAGCTGAAAATAAATGCTCCTTGCCTAGCCAGAGACTGTTTTGTTAGGCTGAACTCCAGCCAGATATGTGCTGCTGAAGGGCAATTTTTGGATGCTGAACATAATTCTATAAGCCTTTTTTAGAGTCTCTACCTCTTAGGACTTTGCTTCCGTAAGTGATTATTTGTAGTATTTTGGTTTGAGCTACTCACAGGAGAGGTAGCTATGTTGGGCCTGTCAGTTAAAATTTTAGGTTTCTTAGCATAACTGCCAATGCCAGCCCTTTCCTTTTGATCACTCCTCACTATGTAGCAAATTGCCCCCGGTGTTGATAATTATGCCTAAGTACTTGTCATTTGCTGCCGTCTGGATTGGTGTCTTCCCCAGATTCTACAATTTATTTTTTCCTACCATGGTGATGGTCATTGTTTTTATCTTCTTGAGATTTACTTCCAGGAAGTTCTCCACTGTCTATGTCTGCATTGCATTGAGGAGATCTTGCAGGCCCAACTTGAGTGGGGCTAACCAGGACCACATCATTGACATACAGAAGGCTGGATAATGCTGTTCCCCCCTGCCTGTGGGAATACAAATTGTAGTCAGATCTACCATGTAGAGGTTGAATAAAGTGTGGGCGAATGCAGACCCCAGTTTTAGCCCTTTAGTGATTGGAAATCACCTGGAGAGGTGTGCACCCCCACCCAATTTCACCTGCACCCAGGTGTGTGAGTGGGGTAGAATTAGCATGTCCAGCAGTGGCCGAGAGATGTTCCAGTAGGCCAGTATCCTCCAAAGCCTATTTCTGTTGTCAAATGCTGCCCTGAAATTGATGAAGTAGAGGTGGAGGTGCTGCTTAGAAGACCTCACCATGCCTATGAGCATTGCCATGGCCAAGATGTTGGTTGTTGTGTCTGTGGAGTTGAAGAATCCAGTATGGTTGAGTGGAACAATTGCTTTGCTTGTAGTTCTTTTAGCAGAGTGCCTGCAAAGTAGTTTTCTTTGTTGTCAATCAGGGTGACCAGGCGGTAGATTTTTAGTTAGGATTTGTCTCCACTTTTGTATATCAAAGAGATAACAAAGCCTTTCCAGGAGGCAGGGAGTTTCCCCAGTGATCTAATTTCATGGAAGAGAGGGTTCAGCATCACTACCCAATATTCCACATCTTGCTTGAAGAAAACAGGTGGGATACTGTTTGGTCCCTCAGCACACTACCTCCTGCGTTTAGCAATCTGGTGCTTAATTATGGTTGTGTGAGATGGCCAAGGGTCAAGCTGGCGATTGTTAGTTGGTTCAGGGGTACTGCTGCTTGTTTGATCAATGATCGAGATACCTTCTATCGCCGTGCTCGTGGGCTGACTCATGAGTTGCTGATTGAAGTGGGCTCTCCAGAAGTCTGCCCAGGCCTCTTCAGAGATGTGTGATGCTATGCCCCAATACAAATGGTGCATTAATTTGTTTACCATGCCCCAGAAGCAAGTGTTGTTTTTAGATTTGATGTCAGAGAATAGTTTTGTCCAGAACTCGTCTACTCGAGTTCTGCTGACCATCTATTTAAATTTTTTGAGTGTGCTTCTTTGTTGGCGGAGTAGTGGTTGGAGGTAAGAATCACCAGGATAACATCTCAGTGATCTCTGCATGCTGTTTATGGCCTTTTAAATTGCTTCACTTGTTTCCGCTGGGCGAAAGGGGCCTGTCTGGCTTCCCTAGGAGTTAGGTAAATTCTTGTTTTGACTGACATGGAGAATTAGTTTGCTAGGTTGACTGTGAAGCTTTCCTATTTTTGGTAAGACTGCTTACAGTTGTTTCTTGTGCTTGTAGCAAATGCTTTGTTGATTTAAGCACCTTCTCTGCCATTGTTAGCCTTGTTTTGATTCTCTTGAAGTTGATCATATAGCTGGGGTGTGGGACTTTTGCTGAGAATTTCAGTGCAGGCACAGATGCTAGGAGAAGCATCTCCTTTGGACAGTGATTGCTGACCACTTTGTCCCCTAGCTGGAATGTGGAGACATGATGAAACAGTGGGAGGGAGATGAAAGGTTAGTCTAATGTTGAGCAGGTTGATGTAGAGTAAAAAGAAGTCACTGGCAGGGAATCCTTGCGGAATCCTCAGTTAAGTGCCTTGAGGTAGATGTTCTCCAAATCATCCAGTCGACATCTGGCTGTCTTGCTTGAAATGCCGTAGGGGTTTCTGCTTTGTTCTGGGATGTTCCAATGTGAGGACCGACCCATTACTTCATCCGCAGAGGAACCCAAGAGGTGTAAGTTCAGGTCCCCTGGAAAAATGAAATTAGAAGTGTCCAGTTTACTTATCTGCATCAGGAGCTGGTTTGCAAGGTGTTCGGAATCTTGTTATTTATGTTTCAGGTGGATTTAAGCATTGAAAATGATTACCTCCTCTTTCTTCCATCAAAAATGAAACTGGACTTAACTGTAATAATGGACTGTGAAGTTGGATGGACTTCCTCTGCCATGGTTGTGCAAGTTATTGATACACAGGTTGCCAGCCCACCTAATAGGTGGCCATATTGGGACTGCTTGACTGCTGGCATAGAAAGGCACATGAATCCCTGTATTTGTGGCAGTTTGGCCAATCAGGTTTCCTGAAGCATAATAATGTCAAAAGATTTAATATAGAGCAAGAAGTCTAGATCCATAACTTTGCTTGCCAGACCGCTAACGTTCCATCAGTACAACCGGAGGGTATGTTTGCTCTGCGAGAGTGGTGCGCTCCGGTGATGGCTTTGTCATTGGCTGCCAGTGTAACCTTTGATAGTTCTGGATATCCACCTGAGGTCAGATAACATATATGAATGCCTAGGTGGAGACTGATGTTAGCTGCGCCTTATAGATAGATTTAGATAACCTTCGCTTGGGTTTCTTTGACCTGATGGCGGAGAGAGGGGGTTGACTTGTGAAGGCCCGGCTTCTCCTGGCTTTTGGTGGGACAGGCCTTCTGCACTGAAGTCCCTTGTTGATGAACCCCATGTACTCCCAGGCAGTGCTTGAGGGCCTGAGTCAAAGAAGTCCACAATTGGGGTTGTGTACGGATGGGAAATTAAATGGAAGAAATACTGCAGTTCCTCCATGCACCAAACTAACAGTTCATCACATCAACCAAAACAAGGTACTATAATTAAACAATCTAAGAAACCACCAACTGAAGCAGAAGGCTTTTCAGGACAATTAAGCACTTCATGAGCCCACTTCCAGACCCACCTACTCCTCACTACACAGAAAAGTGCAATACCATCACCCTCTTCTTCAAGTGAAAAAATACAGAATATCTGACACCATATTAACATCATCAAGCCTGCTTCATCTCTTATGCCAATCATTTCTCTCGGAATTCTGCAATGGCCAGCCTTGAAAACATTATCTCTTGCAGATCTCACCAATATACTCAGATCCTTCAAAACCACTTCTTACACAGATTATATCTTACCCTTGTCCTACATCAAAATACTCCATAGGAAATCTCTCACCCTTACTCACAATTGTCAATACCTCCCTCACTCAAGGCATCTTCCCTAAATCTCCCAAGAAACACCAGATTATTTCACTCCTAAACAAGTCAACAATAAATCCTGACAATCTCACCCACTATAGGCCCACCACCACTCACCAACTCCGCCAGTTTGGCGGTCCTACCACAGGACCGCCAAACTCGCGGAGAGGACGCCGCTATCCCCCCGAGCGTCTTACAGTCTTCCAGCCAGGCTGACCAGCAGAAACACTGCAATACGCGTTCCTGCCAGTCAGTCAGGCAGGAACCATGCTACGATATAGTACTTGGCTCCCTTGAGGGAGCCGAGTGCTATATCGTAGCACAGAGGGGGGAGTTCAGCACCCTTGGAATGCACTTTGTCTGCAAAGCAGGCAGTGCGCATTCCGAGGGTGCTGGGCAGCGGTGTCCTTGAACTGTCCATGCCGTGGACATGGGCAGTGGAGGGGGCCCCCTGTGGCCCCCTGCAGTTGTTCTCTGCCAGCCTTTTCATGGTGGGGAAACTACCATGAAAAGACTGGTGGAGAACAAGGTTGTAATCAGCCAGGCGGCACTGAACTCTGTGCTGTCCTTGTTGACTACAACCAAGACCACTGTTAGCCCGTCCGGAACAATGTTCCTGGCGGGAACGGCAGTCCCCTGGTGGGTCTGCCTTCTAGGGTTGAAATTGGGCAGTCGGACCGCCTGGAGTGTGGCAGTCCAACTGTCAACGTGAGTGTGGCGGTCCTCAGACCACCACCCTTGTAATAAGGCCCTTAGTGCTCTCCTTATAGACAACAGAATCAAGGTTCTCTAACATTCCAATGATAAACAACTTAACTTTAAGATCTTCTTTGCTTCAGACATCCAGTGCTTCAAGCACTGCCTTCCATCATCCAAATGCACATGCCCAGCTCTTACATGAATAGCATTTGAACCAAGGAAGAATCCCTGTCTCTATTACATGAAGCTTGCTGGCTTTGAACCACAACTTTCAATGCAAAGTCATTTAACTTTACCTTGGACATGTATCTCACCCTCATGCAACACATTGCCAAAAGATAAAGATGGCTTGATACCATCTCTCTCTCTTCTAAAGAAAGTGAAACAATTTCTTCCATAAAGCATTTCAGAAGTGCTGTTCAAGCCCTCTTACTGTTGCATCTGGATAGTGGTGTCGCGTGGGCTCTCATTATTCTAAATGAGACTACTGGATTTCTAGGTAGCAGGATCTATAACGGTGTGGGGGACTGAGTCTGACCCACGTGTAAAGAACTCTGTCACCCTAAATCCGGTTTTTGCCCCGGCTAACTAGCAGTGCCTCATTTCTCCCATGTGGAAGAAATGATTTGGCAGCCGAGCGCATGACATCTTTGGAACTTCTCAGGGAAGTCGTGGTTACTCAGATCCAAACCAACTCTCTTATTTCCAATATGATCTCATATACAAATGACAAAGACAGTATCAGTTTTATATAATGTTTTTAATAAAACGACTGTATTTTAGATATTAAGGCGTGAGCCGCAATAACCAGAACGATACAACACAGTAGGATTGAAATAGTCACCAGGAGAGTAAAACATAAGAACAAAGCTATCATATTGTCTAACAGTTTCTACTCTCCCTCTGCTTGTTCTATTTAGAGCACAGCATGTTAAGCTTCTAGCTTGCCTATTAGAATCACTGTGGAGACATCAGCCCTCATACCTGAGCAAGACCTGTGATCTTGGTTCAGCATCTGCAACGAGGCAGTCAGCGTCTAGTTGTGGTTCCCTGGTCGGAATCTCCCTCTTGCGTGTATTGGGACAAGGAAGTGATTTTCTAACTAACATGTCATCGTGATCACAAAATGTCCCTACGCAGGAATGCCAAGTCTAAACTCTTACCACGTCTATCGGCAATGCACCAGACTGTATCCTTGACTGAAGCACAGAGTAAATATGTTATGGAGAACTCCAGTGCTGAAGTAGGCAAAACAGTGTGATATGAATAAAAAAACAACACCGTAGAACTGGCTATTTGAAAAATAACAGTACGAAGCCTAATAAAAAGCATGTAGAGCAAAGTGCACAGAGGCTCTAAGCTGTCAGCAAATGAATAAAATATATTCAGGGCAGAGTGCACAAAGGCCTAAAGCCTGAAGCTAAAGCACAATGAATACGTAAAACTAACCACACAACACCCTCCCCTTGTCGGTAGCAAGTGGTTCCAATAATATAAAAGGATGCCCCAAATATAAACAATACCTAAAACAATTATTTCGACAAGGTGAGAAGACAACAAAGTCATAAATTTAGGGAACATGTGATCATAAAGCCAAATTCAATATAGTGTCAATTTCGTAAAAATCCAATCGTCAGATAGAAGCAATAGAACGCAGGAGTTCCTCCACTTCGATATATGTCAATATCGGAAGATCCACGCCACAAAGTACCATGGAGCAGGTGTGATCCAAAGCCCCAAAATCATTCAGGGCGGCACCCCGTGCAGGGCCTATGAAAGAGACAATACCATCTTCCTCCAGGAAGGGAATCTCATAAACCGCCTCACGAAGCAAGCGCATCCATAGTGCACAAGTCTGGGAATGAGCCCTAATCGGGAACATCAACAGATCAGTATCGACCATTGGAGGGCGCTGCAATGAGAGACAGAGAGACAGTGCATGTTCAAACGAGCACCAAAGGCATCGAAACACGGGTTGCACACAATCCAAAACCGGTCTGAATGACAGAGACCAGTCGCACTCCAAATGTCCCAGGAGTGTCACTCCAAAATGCTGCATCATGCGTTCACGACACAGCTGCGCTGACGGGAGCAGCAATACAGGATCTCGTCGTGACGGGACAGCCATTGCGAAAAAATAGCAACAACAGCAAGACTCCAGCCAATAAAGCCAAAGTAATCGGGAAACCCCCAAAAATGCTTCCGAAAATAGAATGTATAGCCGAAGGTATCAAACCGAATATGGAAGAGAAGGTATGAGCAAAACCAACACCAACGACTTTGAAAAAATGTGCAATACCTGCAGTGATGGAAGCATTAAATATACGTCCCACAAGTTCACCGAAGTGATTCGGAAAGTTAGTATTCAAAAGGGACTGTATCTCCGCCGATGACCTTGCCACTTGAAGTGCGTAGGTCTCGCAAGCAGATGTAAGGGCCACATGCTTTAAAAACAATAAAGCTTTCAGCCGACTCAACTTGTCGAAATCAACCTTGGAAGTAGCAATATGAGGCCAGATGTCCGCTACCTCCCTAAATTGAGTGGGGGGAAACAACACATTCCCGCAGCACGTAACGGCCTTGTTGACAACGACGATGTAAACTATTCCGGCACGCATGCCACAGCAGCGTTCGCTGTTAAGAACAATGTAACTGCTGTTAGAAAGCACCTGGAAAGTGTTTTTAATAACCGGGACTGGAACTCCCTTCAGATAACAAGCTAAGTTAGCAATCGAAGCGTTACACGCCCCGTGCAAGGACAGCTGTTTACAAACCATTGAATGGCTGACAGAAGCTTCGCATTCGCTGCCGCTAAGAAAAACCTCCTTCAAACCATTAACACATCTGTACTGAAAGGGAAGGTCCCACACCTCGTGTATGTAACTGTCTCCCAATAGTTCATATCTACCCACCGGAATGTGCTTCAAACACGAAGTAAATTGCAAAGTAGAGATAGGCAAATTAATAACCCCATGAATCAACCATTCAGCTGACGGAATCTCAGCTATCGTGAAAGGCAGTTTCTCTAATTTCTCAATATTTAACATAACATATGTCGCTTCCTTTTTAGCCATCAGTTGTTGTTGACGAGTCAAATTAAAAGAGATAAAGATCTCTCTGGCACGAACGTGCTGCCATGGAACGCGACCCGCCTTCAAGGTCAGAAGAGTCCTACCCAGCTGCATGATGGACCGCGTCTGACTCTGCCCATGATATAAAGAAGACATGTCCGATTTAATAATGTCAATGGCAGAGGAAACAATGCTGTCAATCGTGTAAACACGGTCAGAAAGGGTATGCATGCCATTATCAACAACAGACAAAGGGGGTCATTCTGACCCCGGCGGTAAAAGGCGCTTACCGCCGGTCAGAAGACCGCCATAACACCGCCGCGGCCGCGGAAAGCCGCCACGGTCATTCTGACCCACAACGGCCAAACCTCCAAAAATCCGACCTCCACTGCAGGCCGCCACATCAGCGGGCAGCGATAAACTGGAGATGACCAAACCTCCACCGTCACGCCAACAGAAATACACCCATGCCATTTCGACCCACGAATCAACGCGGCGGGCTTTCCAACGCGGTATTCCATTGGCGGTACACACCGCCGCGGTCAAAATACACACACAGCACCAAAACACAGGCACATTGGACAATTACAAATACACACATCTGATACACATACACAACCCACTCCCACACAATCAATCAACTATAAAACACACCCCCACATCACCCACAAACCCCTACGACCACAATTACTGAGAGAAGGAGAGAGAGACACAGCAGACAATCCATAGCAATACACACTGAGGCACACTACACCATCACACACACCACATAGTAGCACAAAGCACCACACACCAACATACTCATCATCACATACACCACCCCACACCTCACCCACACCACCCCATGGCACCCCAAAGGCACCCACGCTTTTCGGACCAAGAACTCCGGGTGATGGTGGAGGAAATCCTAAGAGTGGAACCCCAGCTCTTCGGCTCACAGGTGCAGCACACCAGTATAGCTAGGAAGGCGGAGCTATGGCAGCGGATCGTGGACAGGGTCAACGCGGTGGGACAGCATCCCAGGAATAGGGAGGACATCCGCAAACGATGGAACGACCTACGGGGGAAGGTCCGATCGATGGTCTCCAGGCACAACATCGCGGTCCAGAAGACTGGCGGCGGACACCCACCCACCCCTCCCGAATTTACATCATGGGAGCAAGAGGTCTTCAACATCCTGCATCCTCAGGGCCTTGCAGGAGTAGCCGGAGGAATGGACTCTGGTAAGTCCAATCTCAACTACTATATCCCCCCCACCCCACCAGCATGCCAACCCACACCCCCACCCTCACCCCCAAACCCCCAGCACACATCCTCCCTGACAATGTCTCACCAGCACAACCCACCCATCCCAACACCAACTCCTGCATGCCAACACAATCCATGGACACCCATCACCCAAGCATGACCACTGCACTTACCCCCCCCCACTAACTACCCTCACAACACCTCCCTCAAGGGAATGCCTGCACTGGGGGACGAGGGCACCCATAACACGCACGCCATTGCACACACAGAAACAATAACCAAACTCTCTTACCCCATGCAGGACCCGAACGCCAACACACCAGCCAGGAGGGTCCAGAAATGTCCATCCCACCCCCGGAACAGGCCCACAGTGAGGACAGCAGCTCTGTCGACACTGAACCTGATGACCAGCCCGGACCATCGGGGACCTCTGGGCAGTCGGTTCCCCTCAGGCAGCCACAGGCCACACCAGACCCGACCCCCTCTGCCAACACCAGCACAGCTCCCACCCAGCGGGCCCATGCCTCTGTCTCTAGGACACGTCAATCAGCGGTGTGTCTGCCACTACAGGGCACCCAGGCTAACCCAACACCCCAACAACAACAGGGACCTGGGGGCAGTGGGAGCGGGCACACTGTCCAGGAGACAGAGGCCGGGGGAAACCGGGCAGCTCGGAGGGCTGCTGTGCGACAGGGGGGGGAGGAGAGGCCCAGGGAACCCACTCTCCAAGAGGCCCTCACCACCATCATGGGGGCCTACCACCACTCCCAAGAGACGATGGCGACGGTACTGGCCAGGTTCACGGAGATCCAGGCACAGCAGGAGGAACGCTACATGGGGTTCAGGGAGGAGCTGAGAATCATCGGGACCGCAATGGGGACCATCGTCCTGGCCCTCAACAGGATAGAAGACGCGTTGCGGGACCATGTGGCACCACACAGGGCCCCTGTCACTAGCCCGGACCAGGAACAGCCTACCACCTCCGCCGGCGCAAGTGGACAGGAGGCCCCAACACCACGACAGGCCACCAGAACCCCACCTCCTGCTGAAGAACAACCACCCCGTAAGAGGAGCCTGAGATCCAAAAAAAAGACAGAGTAGGATGTCAAGACCCCCGCCAGCAGGACATACCCCCTGAACTCTTCCCACTGTCCCACATTGCCACCCTGTCCAACCATGAACTGCCTCTGCTCCATCCTTCCACAGGCAAAAGGACAATGCACCTGTGAGACTGAGAACTGGACTCTGCCATGGACATTACTCCACCCCCACCCATCACCCTTATAATCACATGTACCAATATCCAGCACTGTAAATAAATCACATATTGCACACAAATCAGTTTGGAGTCATGCTGTATTATTAGCAAATGTTTTACATATTACTGTTCAATATCTGTTCTGTCAATTAGTGATGACAACATACCAATGTCAATACGCTGTAGTTCATGGGCAAACCAAGCAGAGGTCAGGCACTGAGTCATACAGCACTGAGAAGGGAAGGGAAAAACAAAAATTACCCAAAAAGATCTGGTGGGAACTACAGAAAGTACAGATGCAGGAGGCTATAAGCAATTGTGAAATGGCGTGGGTGATTCTTACCTGGGTGTTACTGGAAATACTGTTGTATCACTCTGTCCCTATTGTCTGTGTCGTCCTCTGAGTCTTCCTCCTCTTCACTCTCCACAGGCTCCACGGCTTCTACAACACCACCATCTGGACCATCCTCCTGCAGGAAAGGCACCTGGTGTCGCAAAGCCAGGTTGTGAAGCATACAGCACGCCACGATGATATGGCACACCTTCTTTGGTGAGTACATTAGGGATCCACCGGTCATATGCAGGCACCTAAACCTGGCCTTCAGGAGGCCAAAGGTTCGCTCAATCACCCTCCTAGTACGCCCATGGGCCTCATTGTAGCGTTCCTCTGCCCTTGTCCGGGGATTCCTCACTGGGGTCAGTAGCCACGACAGGTTGGGGTAACCAGAGTCACCTATTAGCCACACACGTTGTCTCTGTAGCTGCTCCATCACATAGGGGATGCTGCTATTTCGCATCACATACGCGTCATGCACTGACCCTGGGAACTTGGCATTTACATGGGAGATGTACTGGTCAGCCAAACAGACCACCTGGACATTAATCGAATGATAACTTTTTCTGTTTCGGTACACCTGCTCATCGTCTTTTGGGGGTACCAAAGCCACATGGGTCCCATCAATGGCACCAATGATGTTGGGGATATGTCCAAGGGCATAGAAATCACCCTTCACTGTAGGCAAGTCACCCTCCTCTGGGAAAATGATGTAGCTCCGCATGAGTTTCATCAGGGCAGACAACACTCTGCTCAAAATCTTAGAAAACATAGGCTGAGACATTCCAGATGACATGGCCACTGTGGTCTGGAATGACCCACTTGCCAAAAAATGGAGGACTGACAAAACCTGCACCAGAGGGGAAATCCCTGTGGGTTGGCGGATGGGGACATCAGGTCTGGCACCAGCTGGGCACACAGTTCATGGATAGTGGCACGGTCAAGTCTGTATCGAAGTATTATATTGCGTTCTTCCATTGTCGACAGGTCCACCAGCGGTCGGTACACGCGAGGATTCCTCCTTCTCATCCCAAGTCCCAGCGGACGGTGCCTAGGAAGGACAACATGGAGCACAGAGTCAGCCAAACCACAGGTACGTACAGACAGCTTGCACCGTTAAAGAATGGCAATGGGTTGCAAGGCGTGTATGTGTAGCAATGCAAGGCCTAGGCCTGTGTGTCGCAGTCAAAATTAAGCCATGTAGGCCCTTGAAATGGCGGCTGCCTGACCTGTGAAGTGGGACAATGGGATGTGAGGTCAATGCGCTGGCGGGGCACACCGTGGCGGTAGGCGGTCGAAGACCACGGCGCAAAGCCGCATTGGTTAACATTGAAGCCTATGGGTTTCAGGAGCCAATGACGAAGTGCGCCGGCGGTCGCGGTACGCACCGCCGCGGTACGCACCGCCGCGGGCGTGACCGCCATTTTCTATCTGCTTAATCACTCGAGACCTGATCATCCACAGGAGAGGACCTATACTGCAAGTGCTGCTGTGACCTCGGTCTGGAAGATACAATGGCTGCTGCGACTGGGGAAAGGGCCCCTGCCTTCACGTCTGAAGAGTTGGAGAAGCTCGTGGATGGGGTCCTCCCCCAGTATGCGCTACTCTACGGTCCTCCAGACCAACAAGTGAGTACACCGGGTGCACATGGAATGGGCTATGCCTGTGTGGATTGGGGTGGATGTAAGTTGGTGGGGTGGGGGGCGAATGAGGAGTGCAACGCCCGACAGATGAGAGCATGTGCCATATGGCAAAGTTGGAGGGGGGGCCAATCACATCTAACATGCAGGTCATTGATGATTTCCTCCTTTCCACCCTGTACATGTCAAATAGGTCAGCGCCCATCAGAAGATCGAGATTTGGCGTGCCATCGCCAAGGAAGTCCGGAACTTGGGGGTCCACAACAGACGGGGCACCCACTGCCGCAAGAGGTGGGAGGACATCCGCCGCGGAACAAGGAAGACCGCAGAAACACTGCTGGGGATGGCCTCCCAACCTAGGAGGGGTGCCAGTCGCACCATGACCCCCCTGATGTCCCGGATCCTGGCGGTGGCCTACCCTGAATTGGATGGGCGCTTTAAGACATCACAGCAGACACAAGGGGGTGAGTATCAGCACATTCTCCTATCTTTCTGCGCAGTGGAGGCGTATGGGTGGGGGAGGAGGGCTGTGGGTGACATTAGGCCAGGGCGCTTTCTGTAGTGTAGTCCTCTCCCTTAGGCATGGCCCTGTGCCCCCGGCCCCCACCTCGGTAGGGTGACAAGTACAGCCATTGAAGGTCCAGCATCTCCCATGTGCGCGTTTGACGTCTCTTGGCCTGCTGTCTTAGTCAGTAGTACTGAGTAGTGTACCCCGAATGCGCGGCTTAGTGCATTAGGCACCTGTGTCTGTCCTCTCCGCCAACGGTGTTGACATTGCATGCACTCAACCTGGTCTTCTTTTTTCTCCCCCCACCCTTTCTCTTCATCTTCTTGTGCATGTGTGCATTAGCATCATCAGGCGGAGGAGATTTGGCATCGGAGCACGAGGGAGCTGCAGGACACAAGGCCCCGGTGGGCCCAGGAACAGACACCGAGGGCACCAGTGATCCGGAGGGCGAGGGGAGCACCACGACGGGGACCGCTGGTGAGAGCAGCGAAAGCGACACGTCCTCGGATGGGAGCTCCCTATGGGTGGCGGCAACATCCATCCCCCCGCCTCTACAGGTACAGCCGCCACCCAGCGCACCAGCCCCGCCCTCCCAGCAGCCCCTCAGTCTTCGCTCCGTGCCCGTTCGCCCAGGAAGGCGCGCGTCTCCTTCGCCCCAGGCACCTCAGCCCCTGCCCCTGTTGCCCCTGCTGCCCTCAGTGCGGAGCTCATTGACCTGGTAAGGACGCTCATTGTTGGGCAGACGACCCTTTTGAATGCCATCCAGGGTGTGCAAAGGGAGGTTCAACAGAGCAATGCGTACCTGGAGGGCATTCATTCGGGTCAGGCTGCCCATCAACGAGCGTTCACTGCTCTGGCCTCAGCACTGACGGCAGCCATTGTCCCTGTTTCCAGCCTCCCTCTTCTTACTGCCTCCAGCCTTTCTCTGTCTCCTGTCCCTCAGCCTATCCCATCCACACCATCAGACCAGCCTGCACACACCTCAACACCCAAGAGCAGCTCATCCAAACACAAGCACCACAGATCCCACAAACACTCACCCAAGCAACACCCAGATGCAGACATGCCAACAGCCACTGCCACCCCTGTGTCCCCCTCCTCCTCGTCTCCCTCCTCCCTCCCTGTGACGTCTACACTCACACCTGCATGCACCCCAACATCAGCCAGTGCTTCCATCACCACCTCACCCTCCAGTACAGTCCACACTCGTGCAGTCACCACCCCCACTGCCATTTACACGTCCCCTGTGTCCTCTCCCACTGTGTCTGTCACCCCCTCTTCCAAGACACACAAACGCAGGCAGCCACCCACCCAACAGCCATCCACCTCACGACAGCCTACAGCACCAGCACCTTCACCCAATGACAGCACACCTGACTCCTACAACCAACTCCTCTACCTCCACTTCCATCTCCACTTCTCCTACCCTTTACCTTGGCCCTAAGAAACTTTTCATGGCTAACCTTGACCTCTTTCCCCCCGATGAGCTCCCCCATCCATCTTCAAAGAGTCCCAAGAGCACCGCAGCCACCACCAGCCCAGCTTCGGGTGTCACTGTTGTGCATGGGTTCTGGAGCCCACCCTTTGCCAGCAGTGACACATCGATCAGCAAAAACAAGGGCCGCCGAGCGAGGACCGACAGGGCTGCCCCCAAGGAGCAATGTGCGGCCACTTCACCACCCACACCATCTAGGGGAGGCAAGGGCCCGAGAGCCCCATCAAAGGAGCGGAAGGGCAGCAGGAGCGCGGAGAAGGTGGACCCCACATGCCACATCCCAGCTGGGAAGGAGGACACTAAGGAGGCCAGGAGTCCGTCCCCGAAGGGTCCAGAAACGTCACGGTCCGAGGGCGACTAAGCAGGGAGTCCAGGCCAGGTCTGGCTCCCTTGACCTGCTGGATGAGCACCGCTGAACCGGGCCCGCCGTGGAGAAGAGCACCGCTGAACAGGGACCGCCGTGGAGAAGAGCACCGCTGAACAGGGCCCGCCGTGGAGAAGAGCACCGCTGAACAGAGCCCGCCGTGGAGAAGAGCACCGCTGAACAGGGCCCGCGGTGAAGAAGAGCACCGCTGAACAGGGCCCGCCGTGGAGAAGAGCACCGCTGAACAGGGCCCGCCGTGGAGAAGAGCACCGCTGAACAGGGCCCGCGGTGAAGAAGAGCACCGCTGAACAGGGCCCGCCGTGGAGAAGAGCACCGCTGAACAGGGCCCGCCGTGGAGAAGAGCACCGCTGAACAGGGCCCGCCGTGCAGAAGAGCACCGCTGAACAGGGCCTGCCGTGGAGAAGAGCACCGCTGAACAGGGCCCGCGGTGAAGAAGAGCACCGCTGAACAGGGCCCGCCGTGGAGAAGAGCACCGCTGAACAGGGCCCGCGGTGAAGAAGAGCACCGCTGAACAGGGCCCGCGGTGAAGAAGAGCACCGCTGAACAGGGCCCGCCGCGGAGAAGAGCACCGCTGAACAGGGCCCGCCGTGGAGAAGAGCACCGCTGAACAGGGCCCGCCGTGGAGAAGAGCACCGCTGAACAGGGCCCTTCTTCTCAAGCACCGCTCCGCTGGGCCCTTCTTCTCAAGCACCGCTCCGCTGGGCACCGCCGTCTCAAGGACCGCTCCGCTGGGCCCTTCCTATCAAGCACCGCTCCGCTGGGCACCGCCGTCTCAAGCACCGCTCCGCTGGGCCCTTCTTCTCAAGCACCGCTCCGCTGGGCCCTTCTTCTCAAGCACCGCTCCGCTGGGCCCTTCTTCTCAAGCACCGCTCTGCTGGGCCCTTCTTCTCAAGCACCGCTCCGCTGGGCCCTTCCTCTCAAGCACCGCTCCGCTGGGCCCTTCTTCTCAAGCACCGCTCCGCTGGGCCCTTCATCTCAAGCACCGCTCCGCTGGGCACCGCCGTCTCAAGCACCGCTCCGCTGGGCCCTTCTTCTCAAGCACCGCTCCGCTGGTCCCTTCCTCTCAAGCACCGCTCCGCTGGGCCCTTCTTCTCAAGCACCGCTCCGCTGGGCCCTTCATCTCAAGCACCGCTCCGCTGGGCACCGCCGTCTCAAGCACCGCTCCGCTGGGCCCTTCTTCTCAAGCACCGCTCCGCTGGGCCCTTCCTCTCAAGCACCGCTCCGCTGGGCCCTTCTTCTCAAGCACCGCTCCGCTGGGCCCTTCATCTCAAGCACCGCTCCGCTGGGCACCGCCGTCTCAAGCACCGCTCCGCTGGGCCCTTCTTCTCAAGCACCGCTCCGCTGGGCCCTTCCTCTCAAGCACCGCTCCGCTGGGCCCTTCTTCTCAAGCACCGCTCCGCTGGGCCCTTCATCTCAAGCACTGCTCCGTTGGGCACCGCCGTCTCAAGCACCGCTCCGCTGGGCCCTTCCTCTCAAGCACCGCTCCGCTGGGCCCTTCTTCTCAAGCACCGCTCCGCTGGGCCCTTCATCTCAAGCACCGCTCCGCTGGGCACCGCCGTCTCAAGCACCGCTCCGCTGGGCCCTTTTTCTCAAGCACCGCTCCGCTGGGCCCTTCCTCTCAAGCACCGCTCCGCTGGGCCCTTCTTCTCAAGCACCGCTCCGCTGGGCCCTTCATCTCAAGCACCGCTCCGCTGGGCACCGCCGTCTCAAGCACCGCTCCGCTGGGCCCTTCTTCTCAAGCACCGCTCCGCTGGGCCCTTCCTCTCAAGCACCGCTCCGCTGGGCCCTTCTTCTCAAGCACCGCTCCGCTGGGCCCTTCATCTCAAGCACTGCTCCGCTGGGCACCGCCGTCTCAAGCACCGCTCCGTGCCCTTCCTCTCAATCACCGCTCCGCTGGGCCCTTCTTCTCAAGCACCGCTCCGCTGGGCCCTTCATCTCAAGCACCGCTCCGCTGGGCACCGCCGTCTCAAGCACCGCTCCGCTGGGCCCTTCTTCTCAAGCACCGCTCCGCTGGGCCCTTCCTCTCAAGCACCGCTCCGCTGGGCCCTTCTTCTCAAGCACCGCTCCGCTGGGCCCTTCATCTCAAGCACCGCTCCGCTGGGCACCGCCGTCTCAAGCACCGCTCCGCTGGGCCCTTCTTCTCAAGCACCGCTCCGCTGGGCACCGCCGTCTCAAGGACCGATCCGCTGGGCCCTTCCTCTCAAGCACCGCTCCGCTGGGCACCGCCGTCTCAAGCACCGCTCCGCTGGGCCCTTCTTCTCAAGCACCGCTCCGCTGGGCCCTTCTTCTCAAGCACCGCTCCGCTGGGCACCGCCGTCTCAAGCACCGCTCCGCTGGGCCCTTCTTCTCAAGCACCGCTCCGCTGGGCCCTTCCTCTCAAGCACCGCTCCGCTGGGCCATTCTTCTCAAGCACCGCTCCGCTGGGCCCTTCATCTCAAGCACCGCTCCGCTGGGCACCGCCGTCTCAAGCACCGCTCCGCTGGGCCCTTCTTCTCAAGCACCGCTCCGCTGGGCACCGCCGTCTCAAGGACCGCTCCGCTGGGCCATTTCTCTCAAGCACCGCTCCGCTGGGCACCGCCGTCTCAAGCACCGCTCCGCTGGGCCCTTCTTCTCAAGCACCGCTCCGCTGGGCCTTTCATCTCAAGCACCGCTCCGCTGGGCACCGCCGTCTCAATCACTGTTTATGGTTCACTGTGCCCACCATGCCTCCTCCTTGACCAGTGGAGACTGTCATCCACCTGATGGACTTGTGGCTTTGCACTCCCCAGGATGGTCCAGTGGGCAGCCCACCCACTGTAGAGACATTGAGAGACTGTGGCTTTGCACTCCCCAGGATGGTCCAGTGGGCAGCCCACCCACTGTAGAGACATTGAGAGACTGTGGTTTTGCACTCCCCAGGATGGTACAGTGGGCAGCCCACCCACTGTAGAGACATTGAGAGACTGTGGCTTTGCACTCCCCAGGATGGTACAGTGGGCATGGTGGCTCCTCGTGGATCTGGCGTCGTGGACTCATGTGGCTGTGGTGCCCCCCCCTTCCCTTCCCCCTGAGGTGCCTGTAGTTTTTACATCTGATGCCCCTGCAGTGTTCTCTCCAAAGGACTCAGGTCTCCTGTGTGGGCTTTGCCCTTGTTTCTCAAAACTTTGGCCCACGGACATGATGAATTCGTAGGATGTGCAGGACTTGTTACTTCAGTTATACACTGATGTGTATGTCATTTGTTTTCTTGTGAATATCTTTCATGGTTGTACGATATTTTTCAGGACCTTTTTGGTACATAAATATTTATTCCAAATTTGATTATGTCCTAGCATTTTTCTGGGGTGTTTGGGTGGTGTCACTGTGACTTGTTGCTCTGCATTGGTGTGTACATAGTTGGGGGGGGTCGCATATGTGTGTGCCCGTAACCTTTCGTCCTCCCCCCTCCCGTGTGTCGTAGGTGCAGTACTCACCGTTGTCGTCTGTGCCGGACTTCGTACTCGTGGTAGATGAGAAGGTAGACGAGAGCAGGTAGGATGTTTAATTCGGGTTCCATGCTGTCCTCCTTCCTCCTGGAGTGCGTAGTGGTGAGCATTTTCCCGTTCGTAGTCTGTTTCCGCCGTGTTTTTATCGGCGGTGCTCCCGCCCCGGAAAAGGTGGCGGATTGGTGAGTTGTGATAGGGTGGGCGGTACATTGTCTGCCGCCTGGCTGTTGGCGGTGACCGCCGCGCTGTTTGTTTGTACTGCCGTGGCGGGCGGAGTGTTAAAGTGGCTGTCTGTGTTGGCGGTTCCCGCCAGGGTCAGAATTTCATATTTTTTACCGCCAGCCTGTTGGCGGGTTGGCCGCCGCTTTAACACCGACCGCCAGGGTTAGAATCACCCCCAAAGTCTGCATCAGATTTTCCTGATCAATCTGCCTCAACCGGGCTGCAGCCTCTTGTTGTGAAAGCTTCCAAATCTCATTATAAACCTCGTATAAGAACCTTTACTTCCGTGGTACTTTGGGACCTGACAAAAAATCTTGTAAATCAGTATCATTAGACAGTAACTTGAGATGTGACTTAACTGCATCCAGCGTGGATGACTTCAACCAAGCTTCCCCACACTGTATGTAGTTATAATATCAGCATGTTCTGGTGATACGTAACGAGGGTCTGCCCTACTAGTCCTGAACCCCCCTGAATAGGTGACAAAACGTTGATGACACACATTAGTGTCTACAGGCCATAATAACCACCCGCCTGGATGTAACGATGAAGTGTTAAGCGTACCATTCTGGACCCAATGTGTAAAGTCACTAAAAGTAGCATTCACATAGTGCTGCCAATTTTTTAATTTAGAAGGGACAGGTATACTAGGCAAAGTCAACTCCCTAATTGTCGCTAAGCCCAAACAGCTAGTCTGTTGTACTGTGTCATTGAGGAAAATCATCTGCACAGGGATAACACATGCTCTAAATAACGTGTCCCTGCCTCACATTTGCCAATTTTTCGAACCCCAAACACTTTTCAAGTCAACAGTTTTAAACCAGTATTCATACCCCTCGACCGAAAGTTTAGATACAAACAAATTTGAATACAGTAATTTAGTATCGGTCAATAACATTTGCTTATTAGAATACGGTGCAACTTTAAAATAGTAGGACTTAGCATTTCGTTGATCATGCCCAGAAAAATATGCAAATTTATCATAATACGTTTTCGAACTCCCTTGTGGAGGAGTCGAGCAATGTTCCCATTGCACATAATTAAACATGGGCTTAGGGCTACTAGCTTTATGAATAAAGTGGTGTCCATAATAGTTGTAACAAAACATGTCACCATGATTATCTCTAAACTGGTAAGCATCTTCATCGTCATAGACAGTATAATATTGCAAATCCGTTAGCATAGAATCTACTGTCTTCACATCCCAATCATCAGAAACAATGCCAGGTATAACAATATCATTCATTGATAATTTGAGGACATACGGTATTTGAATCAATTCAGTGGGACCATAGATATCAAACATTACGTTATCCCACACAATTCCATCCGGAACTGGTATAGCAGAAATGTTCACTGTGGACAAGTCTCTGCGAACCATATGAGACGAAAAATGCGGTTTTAACACAGTCTCCACGTGCTCAATGTCAGATCGATCAGGAAGAAAATGACCATGTATTATCAGAAAAAAAGTAACCACAAATCCCAACCATAATAAAAGAGTCATCACGGCCAAAAACAGCCAAAAATAGTTCCAAGGAAAAACAAAATATGTGCGTTTAAGCCAACCCAGCAGCAGTCGTGGACAGAAGACATCGAGGACGAGGAGCCAGACACATCATTATCAGCATCGTTGAAGCAGCCAGAAGCAGTTCTAGCAAAAGGTGCAACTGTGAACAAAGAAGCAGATGGAGGCTCTCGCCGTGGCACGCTATAAACCACATGTTCAGAAACGTCAGTAGAACGTACAGCAATTTGATCACAAGATTCCATATTAATCGCCGTCGGTGGAACAATCGCAAGATCATCATCCACCCTCCCCAAGCTCGGAGAGGAAACAGTGTCGGTGAAAATCACCTGCAGCGGGACTTCTTCCCCAGTAGTGAGAGGGATTCCGGAACTACTGGGTGTCCCTCTTCGTCTGCTGTGCAGAATCGGCCACATGTTGTAACTTGACATTATCAATGGAAACAAAGCGATTTCCTTTGGCCCCTCGCAGCGGGGGTAAAATCACAGTTCTCGTGCCGCTCACCCCTAACACAGGGACTGGTTCTCGATAAGAAGGACCAAATTATTTTTTAACTGCGACCTTTTCACGCACTAGATCCCCAATCCTGGGTATCCAACCAGTAGGTGTTACTGGCTCATCCTTAATTCCTGAGGAGGCAGCACTGGCAGAAGAGTTATCTTCACGGAATTGTTGTAAATCCTGCAAAACAGTGACACGATCATTTATGTCAAAGGGCGTATCTGCCGCCTCCACACCAGGACCATCTAGATCAGGAACATACATTCGTGTTCCAAACAGGCACTCATATGAAGTACGACCCCCCAGTGACCTTCTAGGCAAGTTATTAAGTGCTCTCTGTACTCCATATAGGTGGGCTAGCCAACCACGACCCGTACCTATAACTCTGGCCGTTAAGGACTGCTTTAAATCACGATTTAAACGCTCCACGACAGAATTTCCCTCGGGATGAAATGGAGACGAGAATTGGAGTTGGACCCCCAACGAAGCCATGGTGTCCCTGAATGCCTTAGAGGCAAAAGCAGGGCCCTGGTCCCAATGAAAAGCCGCAACTGCAAATATATCGACAAAGATGCGCAAATCTTTAATAATAGTGCGAGCGTCAGCCGAGCGTTGTGGCCATACCCATACAAATCTGCAGCACGAATCTACAGCCACCAATATATATTTGTATGCACTATCTGGTGTCAGCGGACCACAATGATCCAAGTACACACACTGTAATGGTTTATTTGAAATCAGAAGGGGCGTCTGCTGCGGGCGTCTAGCCGACGATGCTTTAATCCGTTGACAAACGTCACAACAAAGGACATATTGCTTTGTCTCTTTATAGAGACCAGACCACCAGTAACGAGCCTGTAAAAGTGAAATCGTGGCAGCCACACCAGCATGTGCAGAAGCCACCCCCTCATGTGCTGCAGAAATTAATCGAGGCCTCTCTAGTTTATTGGGAATTTCACGTACACCAATGCCTGGAATTGTAACAGTAGCATTCAGCGCACCACTCAAGCAGTAACTATATTTAGAAGGAAATCCTTTAGGAAAGGGCGTGCCAGCAGCCGTAGCCTTTATGGCAGCCGAAATTTCTGTGTCTGGTTTGGAACTCGAACAAGTCACTGCGGCCACAGTGGCGACAGCCACTGCCGATTTCGCGGCTTCATCAGCCAAAGTATTCCCAGCAACGTGTATTCCAACGCGCTGGTGTCCAAGTGGATGCACAACATGGACATTAGGAAGCGTTTCCTTCAGATCCGCAACCTTACCCCACAACATTTTATGTTTAATGGTGTTGCCTTTAGAATCTCTGAACCCATTCATCTTCCAATAGTGTAGATATTCATTGAAAGACTGAACACAGTAGTAGGAGTCACAGTTAAAGTCGCTGGATCCGCGTGCTCCAATGCTAACAATAGAGCTTTGAGCTCAGCCAGCTGTGCCGTGCAATCTCCCAAGGTTTTAGTATAAGTATGTCGGGGGCAGAACACTTCCCCCTCCATAGTGCCGCTCACCACCGCACATGCAGCAGAATACTGTTGTTTAGTCCCAACCGCTGGTTGCGCAGAGCCATCGGTATACATGACCACTTGATATTTGTCAATAGGCAACATACCAGCAGGAACAGGGTATTCCATCTCATATTGAAGAAATTCTTGAGTCTGCAGTTTAGGGTCAAATACATAATCTACATCAGTGGCTGTCAAAGACGTAGCCCATTGTATCCATTGCGGGTGTAAAGCTTTCGAATTTGGAACACTCGCTTTTGTAACAGCCTCTAAGGCCGGAATTGGGGAAACGACAACAATGCGTTGACCCTGGGCCAGCGGTCTTTCTTTAATAACAGCCATCTGTACTGCAGTGAGAATTTTCTCAGTTTGTGCAAAACGTTGCTCTGCAGCAGAATACAAGTGAGACTTGTATGCAATCGGGACTGTCTCCCCCTCATTAAAGGTGACATAAGTAAACCCAACAGCCCCAGGTATCACCCTGATGACTAAATGTGTCTTATTGTCCCGTGTGTGTAAGTGTTTAACTGCTAAGAGATCACTTTGTAATTCTCGTAGTATGTGTGTATGTTCAATCGTCCAAAATCTACTCGAAAAATTCGGGCGAATCAACTCGTATAATGGTTTTATACGTGTCGCATAATCAGGAATGTAAGTTCTGCCAAAATTCAGAAACCCCAACAATGACTGGAGCTTCCGAATTGTATTAGGAGGCTGCAATAAAGCACATTTCTCCAAAAAATGTGGCGCTAAGCTCTTGCACTCACTTGACAACTCATATCCCAGGAAAATGACGCTGAGGAAGGCAATCTTCGATTTCTTAAAATTCAACTTATAGCCAATATCAGCAAACCCCACAACAATGCGCGATACACGCCTTAGATGTTGCAGAATCTCATCATCTGTCAGATATATGTCATCAACATATGATAATGCTTCAGGGTCGAACTCATGCAGCATTTCAGTTACACGAGCCGAAAACAGTCCTGGGCTATTCTTATACCCCTGCGGCAAATAACAATTTTTTTTCTGAGAGCCAAACGCACTGAAACAGGTATAGTCCCGACTCTCGGGCGCTATATTCTGGCAGACAAATCAATTCGAGATATCTAATGTTGTCTTGTATTTTTTACGCACTATATTATTCATAAGCGCTGCGCTGTGTGAATTCTGTATTGCATATGTGCGTGTATGACTATTCAAATGTCAGTAATCCACCACTATCCTATATGAATGGTCCGGTTTAGCAACCGGAAACAAGGGATTATTCATCGGCGAGACACAGGGCTCAATTACACCCTGGTACTCCAATTGTGTAAGAATTTTCCTAACCGATGCCCTAGCTTCAAATTTGATAGGATACTGCGGTTGTGGCTGAGGTTCGCCCTTTATCGGAATTACATGATAAGGTGATTGTCTGTCCCACCCCACGTTATTTCTATACAAGGCGGGAGCCTGTGCTAGAGCCCATGATTTACTATAGGACTCCGCTAGTTCTCTCGGAACAAGTGGTGAGAAGGAAGGAGCAATAACCTCCTCCCCAACCGGACAGTCGCGAACAAAGTCAGGTGGCCAATCTTGTTCGGCCAGCAGAACATCATATTATTTTACCACATGGTCCCAAAAAATGGCGTTTATAATACGGTCAATGTCCCCTTCCAATCGCAGAGTCACTTCATATACTCTATCAGGATCAGAGACTCGCATGTCCGCCGTCTCGACTTGTATGAAGTCATCAGTTGCTTTCACCTCCAGATGCTCTAGAAGACTCCGGCGAACTATTGTGACCTCTGCCGCGCTGTCTAACAGTGCTAACGCCCATGTCTTGTTCGTCAAGAGAACTCTCTTCTTGAGCGGCATGTCTGACTGAGACAGCTGCCACTTTCTTCTTTTTAAATTGCTGTTTTTGTTGCAGCGGTTTCTCTTCTTGTTTAATAGAAACCTCCGCTGAGCGTTGTGAATCCTGTCTCGGTTTCACGTACTCCGTCCTCCGCTCTGACCGCCCACCTCTCTCACTTCTCTTTTCCGAGGAGTCCTGAAAGGAACGAGATTGGCGTGTATCAGTATATTGATATCTATCAGGCGTCTTCAAAGTATCCCTATTCCTGAGATTATACTTATTCTGTGGGGTCTCCGGTTGCGGAGACTGCCCACCATCTTTCCTAGGTGTTTGCTGTTTCTTTTCCCAGCGCTTTTTCGAACCCTCAGGTTGTTCCTGTTTAGCATTGTCTTTATTATTTTTACCCTGTAACTGGGGTTTTAGTGGTCTAGCCCCCAGGCTATCACGACCAATACTAGAATATGTTTCCGCTATTATTCTCGGAAGCTCCCGCTCCTGATTAAGTAGCGGAACATCCCGAAGACGCATTCGCACTGCCAGTGCTACTGCCTCTCCTTTGAGATTACACAAAATAATAGAAGAAACTGTGGCAAAATTGCCCAGCAACTGCATGCCCAAATCTAAGGCAGGGGCAGCCCCATATTCATCTTGAATCTGTTTAAGCACGTCCGGTAAATTAGCTAATGTCGGTGTACCGTGTGCCGTAGTGTAGAGCGCGGAAAACACTGTGCCCCAGGTATTACAAAGGTCCACCGGAGGAACCATCCCATACGGCAAACACATCGTCAAAATTCTATGTTTATCCTGAGGTCCCGTATGGGGAAATACTGCTTCCAGCGTATTAATTTTTTCCGCCAGCCAAAATGGAGTCTCCTCTCGTTTAGCCGGTACCTTACCCATAACTGAGTGTACAGTGGCCGGATTAATACCCGGAACCACTGCCTGTGGGTGCGCTGGAGCAGCACGCGCTGCATTCGTATTTAGTGTCTGCATTACAAACTGAACTAATCGTCTATATGTAGCCGTTAATTCTGTATATAAACGACGAACTTCAACCACTGCCAATTGAGCAACCGCAGGATGAGGTGTATATGTAGCCAATAAAGGCCAGGTAGGACCATCATTACTCAGCGGACCTAACCTAACTTGTGCTACTGTGTGTGGGAGGGCGCCATCAAGCCAATTATGGTGTTCTTGATAAGATAGAGGTATTTCTAAATAAGCGTAAGCCCTGTATTGTCCAGGGACATTCGCAACAGTGTATTCGTGAAAAGTATTTGTTCCCCCATCCACTGCTGGAAATCCGACCCAAGAATAAAAAAGTTCCGTTCTATAGGCTGCATGGGCGTCCACCACAAAAGTGACTGGACCCCCCTGGACTGTCAGTCCATGTGTCAATAGATGTCCCGTGAGCGGGTGACGCATATTAATTGCTATATTCACTACATTAGGATTCGCCATTTTTATAAAAAATAGCTTCAGGTCAGAGAAGGCACACCAATATCGGGGTATTTCCTTTCAAAGTTCAAGCTTGAACAACCAACCACTAAGCAATAGGAAGCACCTATCCCGTGGCGGCGGAAACCCTCAGCCCCACGGACGTCTCCGTATACGGAACCGAGGAGTCAAAATATATATGAGACCAAGAGAGTCAGTCGGACCTAAACATTAGAGCCAGACCAAACGTTGGCGGCGCCATGTCGCGTGGGCTCTCATTATTCTAAATGAGACTACTGGATTTCTAGGTAGCAGGATCTATAACGGTGTGGGGGACTGAGTCTGACCCACGTGTAAAGAACTCTGTCACCCTAAATCCGTTTTTTGCTCCGGCTAACTAGCAGTGCCTCATTTCTCCCATGTGGAAGAAATGATTTGGCAGCCGAGCGCATGACATCTTTGGAACTTCTCAGGGAAGTCGTGGTTACTCAGATCCAAACCAACTCTCTTATTTCCAATATGGTCTCATATACAAATGACAAAGACAGTATCAGTTTTATATAATGTTTTTAATAAAACGACTGTATTTTAGATATTAAGGCGTGAGCCGCAATAACCAGAACGATACAACACAGTAGGATTGAAATAGTCACCAGGAGAGTAAAACATAAGAACAAAGCTATCATATTGTCTAACAGTTTCTACTCTCCCTCTGCTTGTTCTATTTAGAGCACAGCATGTTAAGCTTCTAGCTTGCCTATTAGAATCACTGTGGAGACATCAGCCCTCATACCTGAGCAAGACCTGTGATCTTGGTTCAGCATCTGCAACAAGGCAGTCAGCGTCTAGTTGTGGTTCCCTGGTCGGAATCTCCCTCTTGCGTGTATTGGGACAAGGAAGTGATTTTATAACTAACATGTCATCGTGATCACAAAATGTCCCTACGCAGGAATGCCAAGTCTAAACTCTTACCATGTCTATCGGCAATGTACCAGACTGTATCCTTGACTGAAGCACAGAGTAAATATGTTATGGAGAACTCCAGTGCTGAAGTAGGCAAAACAGTGTGATATGAATAAAAAAACAACACCGTAGAACTGGCTATTTGAAAAATAACAGTACGAAGCCTAATAAAAAGCATGTAGAGCAAAGTGCACAGAGGCTCTAAGCTGTCAGCAAATGAATAAAATATATTCAGGGCAGAGTGCACAAAGGCCTAAAGCCTGAAGCTAAAGCGCAATGAATACGTAAAACTAACCACACTACAGTGGTAACACCCTACTTCATGACTGCTCAAAATACACACTGGTATCCCTTATTAGCTTTTCACACACTGCAGGACGTCTCATTCAGGGCCCGATGAAAAATTATCACATCGCCTACATGCTGAGGGAACACCATTGGCTCCTCTTGCCAGCCTGCACCATCTTCAAACCCGGCTGCATCCTTTACAAAGCGAGCACCCCTGCTAGTCTTGCAGACAAGCTCACCATCTCTAATGGTTCTTGGTATACTTGCAGCCAGAATACCATCAGCCTGCAGACTAAAAAATGTAAAAAAAAAAATAATAAAATGAGGTAGCAGGACTTTTCCACCTATGCATCCAAGATCTGGAACAATATTCCTGTATATATTCAGTAACCATTAAACACTATATTACAGTGCCTTAACTTTCCATAACCCGGGGTACCTTGCTTGCTTTTAACCCTGTATCACACTCTACTGCCTTTTGACTAGATTAGCACTATAGAAATGCATCATACATACATTCATACTGTAAGTCTTTGTTTGCCAACATAATATTACACCTGAAGAGTACCAAAATGCTCCATGTTCACCATAATGCTGTCTCTTTGGCTAATCATGGACATCGAGTTAATATTATAAAATATCTAGCACCTAGTTAGTAACACTGTAGATATTATTCGGGTCATATTTATACCCAAGAAGGTGTGAGCACCTTATCGATTTCTTTGTAAGTCACGATTTTAACTGTTCTTTTTACTTAAATATACATAAGAATCATATTGTTAAGACATAGCACTGGAGGGACATTGAGTTCACGGAGTGTTATTTACTGTCACTCTGTATCTGAAATGTCATTTTACCCCTTGGTACCTACTAGAATAAACACTGGCTGGTTAAATAAACAACGCTTGGAAATTCGATTACCTAAAGTAAGTAAACTCAGTTGTAGTGTAACAGTGTTGGTGGCCCTGGGACACCAGAAATAAATGGCAGTACTCACACACTGCTTAATTTGAGCAGGTGGCACCATTTCCTGGAAACTGGCACTTAGGGCCATATGTACGAACACATTTTCCCATTGGCAAATGGGAAAAACCCTTTGCTACATCTGGCCCTTAATGTTTCCCATCAGATATTTACAGAGCGCAAAAGAGGGAACACACAGATCAGAAAAGACTGAGGGAAGAAAGACAGCAAAAGGAGAAGGTAAAAAGGCACAAAGAGCTAAAGCAGGAGCCATCAAGACTGAGCTCAAGGTGCAGGGACTGTTTGTTAGTGGATTAAAGCAGCATGAGGTGGGTTTAATTGTGCCGGCCATGGTCTTCTGAGCAGAGAGTTGGGGACTGGCAAACATTATTTCACAAATTATGCACTGCTCACACAGCATACAGACTAGTAACCACTGACAGCGATAGACCCCAAGAAAATACTTTGAAACAGCCCAATAAAACAGACACAAAAATAATGAGGGGTTCGTTACACTTTGCCTGCTACCAATTCATCCTTATTAATGTGCTATGCGTCAAAAGGAAGGATTGAATTTGGTGGGGTTATGGACTCCACATGTCCAGGTATCTTTGAGGCTCCCTGGAAGGACCTCGTTTGAGATAAACTCAATCCAAGATACCTGGCTCACCTGTCTGCACTGTTATTGCCTGGTTGAGGGGTTACACTGTTTTTCGAGGGAGCCTTGTGGCTGCAGGCCTTGCTCCTGTTCCTTCTGTTGCGTGTTAACAGTTTGTGTAGTAACCCCATTTCCTCTTTAGGATATGGATAGCCTGACCAAGGTCAGGCAGACTAGGCACTTGCTATGTTAGGGGTCAAAAGGACCCCAGAGAGACTAGCAGATATGAATATTCCTTGCGGAGTGGGACAATCTTAAGTAGGATGGAATCTGAGACGGAGAGAAGAAGGGGTTATTTCAGAATCCCTGTTAGGGCCTATCCCAGGGCTCAGTGCTCACAGTAAAACTGAGCCCACCCAGATGAAACGAAAAAGGAATGAGGCATTTTAAAGTCCTCTAAATAGTGTATTTGTGTGATGAGTATAATTATTATATTCTTTTACACAAAGATAAATGACTATGAATTGATGCAGGATTTACTGTCCGAACCCCAGAAAACAGTAATATTAAAAAGTGTGTGGCAGATAATGGGTCCATATTTATTAGTTACAGCATAACCGATGCTGCCCTTAAAACATGGATGAGTTAGTGATTAAGATGTAACTTGGAAGTAAGTACCCGTTCTAGTAAAAATATTTTTATTTTCCATAAAGTGTAACCTTGATTGACTTCATCAAAAAGGGCGATGTTACCGATGAAGGGAACAGCATTTACTTTATATGACAGCTGAGCAAAATGCGTCTAGACAGGCAGGTACTCGGAGCCTGTTTACCATAAAGCAGCTACTGTAGCTAGGCAGGTGCTCCTATCAAGGGAGTGTTTTGACAAGTGTATGATTCACTGAATGTATTAGTGATTTTTTTTATCACTCCAAAGTAAAGAGATGCAAATTAAAAACATGCCTTTTGAGCATATAGTATTTGAAGCTTGGGGATGCATGAGAAAACACTTTGCATCTCTTTGAGGGTGGACCTGCCATCGGAATTCCTATTATTGTAGCTACAAGTCAGTGCTTGCTGAAATAAAACACAAGCTCATAGTTTGTAATTTATTTTAATTATGCTCACATTCAGCTGCTTTTGGCAGCCAGCCTTTGATGTGTTTCTTATACTGTAGAAAGCTCCCTTCTATACAATTGCCTGTCTTATTTATCTGAATTTAACCAAACATAAACAGCGCAATGGAAATAAAAAGGGTTGGTCCGATTTCTCTAAACGATGTACACGCACGGGTTGAATTTAGTGCACACATGGTGTGGTTTACAATTGTAAATGCGTGTTTGTTGTACACAACACATACATTTGCGACCACAAATTGATGTACTCGTATGAAACATTATGTGTAAATTACATGTGAGGAAACCTCACAGGATTTGGAGTAGTCACTCAAGGGAGTTTTAGGTTTGAGATGTCTTGAAAGTAGGTAAATGCTTATAAAGTGCATATCTGGTTGAAAACACTTATGCAGTACTATACCCAGCAAGAGGGGAGGAATAGACAAATCAAGGAGTGGTCTCAGAAACGTGTGAGTGCGCACTCATTCTCAACCCTCTCTACAACCCAGTCCCATCCTGGAAAGGGCTACAATAAATCCTTTTGGAGGATGGAAACGTGAAGGGAACCCCTTCAAACCTTAATGGGATTTAGGAGAGGTTATTTTTTGCTGAGGAAAAATGAGCCCCTATGGAGAAAAAATAAGTAAAACATGCATAATTGTACAACAGAGCAGCCTGTCCCCAATGCAGAAATATATTCCGTGGGTCCTATTCATAAACGTCAATTTATTTGAGTAATTTGTTCCCTTATAGATCAACTCCTCCTCTTACACTTACGTATAAATCTCCTCTTTGTTGCTAGTCACCATTCCTGAGTGGAGATTTACATGTAGGTGTAGACTTAAGATTATCAATGCCCGCAAATGAGGAAGTGGAACCTCTTATATCCCATTTTACAACCTGAAAGTTACCGTGAGTACATTGCAAGCTGTTTCTGGAGATATCTGTCTTTGTTATCTTTGGGGGTGGAGATCTTCATATATAAAATATAGGGAAAATTATATATTAATAATTTTAATATAGAAGTAAATGTACATTAATTTACAATGATTACTATTAACCTAGAACAAAATGTTGCAACATATCACATCCTCAAATTCAATTTGTACTACATTTTAAGATAATTTAAATATATTATTTCATGTACAAATATTACTTTTTAAGAAATTATTTAAAAAAGTAAATCACCCGCCATCCTTTTTAATTTGTAATAAACTTGGTTAAAAGTTAGTTTTTTTACATACTTTTAAAAATAAATATTTTTATAAGTAAAATGAAATGTCAGTTATTTTACATTTTTTAAATTAAGACCTTGATTCACCAGGCACAAACACAACACGATATTCTAGTTGTGATAGATTTACTAAGGCAACTTACAGGTTTGAGTAAGTTTGCACTTTTGATTAAGTTTACTACTTTTCATGATTTATTCAGTCTAGCACTACAAATGGCTAACCACTGGTACTATAACACCCTCCCACTGAAAAGAATGTGTAAATAAAACTCCATAGCAAATAAATTAAATTATATTATTTAGAATAGTAAAAACACAAATAAATATTAATATTTTAAAATATATATAAAATAGTACATATTTATTATTTATTTTAAAAAAACAAATTGATAGCCTATACTGAATTGAAAAGTAATGTAACAATTAATGTTCTTTAAAAATAATAACATTAATTTTAACAATTCTATACATAACGTTTCATAATTAGGAAGCACCTTAAATTGTTTTTTGATTTAGGTGGACATATATTTTTAAATATTTAAATGAAACTTCAGAAAAATTACTTTAATGTACTTTGATATATTTTCATCTATTAAAGTTTGAATTCAAAATTGATTTTTTAGTGCTGTATCTTTTTATTATTTTGTTCTTCATTTAAAGTAAATTAATAAAAATAATTTACGTTAATTTTACGTTTAATATTGTTTTTGAGGCAAACATACTTTTTTTTATTATTCCCTACACATTACCACCCTGAGATGTTGACCAGTTGCAGAGTCCCCTTGTGTTAAAGTATAGAGAAACATTTTTAAATATATTTACCTTGTAAATAAATATAAAAAATATTTTAGCTTTAATATTATTGTAAATTTATTTTAAAATTACATGACAATATAGCTTTTCCTACTGTCTCGTTGCAAGTTTGTTGGTCCTTCGTGGGACTGCCAAACTAATGGGGAGGAGGCCACTGTCATGGCGGTGACATCCCCACCATGAATATTACAATGTTCCTGCCGGGCTGACCGACGGGTACTATGTATTACAAGTTCCCCACTGGGCTTACCTGCGGGAACAGTGTTAGGATATTTAGGGAGCCAAGGCCAATATCCTAACACTCCAGCACCCTCGGAATGCGCACTGTTTTGCTTTGCAGACAGTGCGCATTCCGAGGGTGCTTGGCTGGGGGACCCGTTCACTGCCCACAATATAGTCGTGGGCAGTAAGGGTCACCTTGGGGCCCCCAACTCTTATTTTCTGCAAGTCTTTTCATGGCTGGCTCCACACCATGAAAAGGCTGGTGGAAAGAGGGGTTGTAATCAGCCAGGCGGTGCTGAGTTCAGCCCCTCCATGGCTGGTTGCAAGCCCAACCTCTATCAGTCTTCATTTGGTGGTCGGACCACCAAAGCTGCAGCAGTCCAACCGCCACCACGAGTCTTACGACCTCCAAACTCGTAATCAGGCCCTTAGTGTGCTTTGTTGGTTAGGTGTTAATCCCTTCAGTAGTTTTGTGATACTAGTGTTTTAAAAAGTTTTCAGGCACGCTTAAAATGGTATACGTTGGAAATATGGCCTTTCTGCAGCATCACTCAAGACTTTTTGCCTTTTTTATTGAACCCTATTTTTGTTGGCAGGAGAACTCTGTGCACCCTACCCCTGAAAACCAGTGGTAATGTGCTCCCTGTTGAACATGATAACATTCGTATGCACCTGATTTGCAGTTTTAGTTTACTTATAAGCCTCCAGTTTCAGGTACTACATATACTCAGGGCCTGTAAATTAAATCTACTCTTGGGCTGCAGCAATCATTGTGCCTCCCAGTATAGTAGCACTGTAAAACGTCTCCACACTTGCCACTGCGTACTGGGTGTGCATTTTCATACTGCCATTTTTACCTGGAATAATAAACCTTTTTTCAAGCCTAAACCTTCCTTTTTAATACTTTAAGTCATCCTTGAGGTAGGCCTTAAAGCCGTTTGTGACAGGATGCATGGTATTTTAAAAAAACAGGTCATGTATATTTCATGTTTTACATATCCTGACAGTGAAACACCTCAAAAGTCAAGGTTTGTAACTGTGGCAAGACTGGCTCTTCCCTAAGTTAACACCGGTTTACACTATTACCTATACTAATGCTAAATTCAGTTTGAGAGTAGCTAGAAAAATGGATAAAGGACTCATTTTAATAGTAATTAAAAATCCAACTAAGTGCTCAAGTCGAATTTTATATTACTATTTTGTAAATTACACTTTTAGAAAATTGTCATTTCCTGCCTACAGCTGTCACATGGTCCCTGATGGCTCCTCTGTGGTGAGAGATCTAAGTCTCCAGACAGTAGAGAAAGGGCTCTGTGTGTGGGTCAAGGGGCTCCTGCCTTGACAGGATGGCATGTGGAGCATGCACAGCCTATTCGATAGCTTTAAAGGATTCCTACCTTGACACTGGCAGGTGAAGCTCAAACCTAGGACTGTTTCCCTTCTCTTCCTCTAATCAAGATGGCACCAAACCCAGTTGTTTGAGGGTGAACAAATGCCCACCCTCCACCCACAGGCTGGCAGCGTTGTAGGGCCCACACTTATTCTTCATTTTAGATTTTCTTTTTAACTTGACATCTTTTTCTAATGGTGACTTTTTACATAATTTTCTCCCACACAGGATAATGCAACATACGCATTTATTCTTGGTAGGCATTGTCGTCCTGCAGTCTGAACATTTAGTTCCAGGGTCATACAACCAGAACGCAATGCCCTTGTTTTATTCTTCTGTGCTCATCTGAGATAACTTGTTTATTCTAGACAAACCAAAGAACTAGTTCTCATCCTCTGCCACAGTGTGATAAGGCCGGTGTTTTATCATATAAACAGCACCCATGCTGGGTTTGGTGAGAGGAGCACTTTGTGCTGAGGTTATCATGGAACCGCTGTGAACTGTGACCGGGATGCAGACCTGCTGACTCTAAACTTCTTCCTGCGAAGGAAGCTTTCTGATACATAATACCAAGATATGGGGCTTAGACCATCCCAACAGGTCTGTCAGAGCGTACTCCCACTATGCTCTCTTTATTGTAGGTACCAGAGATAGATAGAAGTAGAGTAACACTAGTAACAATGCCTATGGTTGAATTGTTTGTATATTCTACCATTCTAATAATGTGTATTACTGCTATGAGTCTCACCTGCCTAATTATTGCATCTCACGTCTGCTTTACAAGAAGACGATCATGTCAATACATGCTTTGAAAATGCATTTTCGTATCTTTCTTCTTTATACCTTGGACATACAAAGGTAACAAACAAAAGGGTTAGATCTTTTTCCCATGAATTCCTTGGGGAAGAGAGTAGTCATGTTTGAGGTTACCAATAACATCTGTTACCCTGGTCAGGTTAGGGGTTTACACGTGGTACTGCGAACTAGCCAAAACACACCAACATTTACTGATGATATAAGTAGGCTAAGGGCCTCATTACCAGGCCGGTGGTCCAAGGACTGGCAGCCTCGTGGTGATGGTAGGACCGCCGCAACTGTGGCAGTCCAACCGCCACATTACAACCCTGGCTGGCAGGCCCGCCAGGGGACCGCCATTTCTGCCAGGAACGGGGTTCCCAATGGGGTGACCACGGTCTGAGTCGTACTCAGCCAGGGGGTGCTGAGTTCAGCGCCACCTGGCTGATTATAACTCAGCTTCCCACCAGCCTTTTCATGGTGGGGTCCTCACCATGAGAAGGCTGGCAAAAAGCTAGTGCCAGGTGCCACAGGGGAATTTCTGCACTGCCCATGGCATGGGCAGTACAGGGACCGCCGTGCCCAGCACCTTCAGAATGCACACTATCTTGCTTTGCAGACAGTGCGCATTCCGAGGGTGCTGTGTGCTATGTTATAGGCCTTTGCTCGGCTCCCTTAAAGGAGCCAAGGCCATGTCAGTGGTGTCCTTCCCACGAGTTTGGCAGTCCCGCGGTGGGACAGCCAAACTCATAATTAGGCCCTAAGTCTCTATATTGTGAAGTTCTTGTTGACACAGTACACAGTCCTACTAAACTTGTGGGAACCTTATAACGGCAGTGGACATAAAAGTGTACACCCAGCCTTCTCAGAATACACCTCAGCTTCTGAAGATCAAACGAAAGACATCCATGCTGCCTGAAATGTGAAGGAAGACTGCTTGCCTTGAACCCAGTACCCCAGAAGTGACTCCAAGGTCCAGTTGACTGACTTTCTATTGGAGCTCTAGAGACACAACAAGCTTCCAGATATCTCCCTCCCTGCAGCTGCCTAGCTCACCAGTTCCAACAGGACCTGCACTGGACCCTAATGCTAGCTTTTGTTGGAGTGAGTCCTAACCCCCAAGTGTCCCCGCCCCGGGTTCTGGTCCCTTGACTGGTGTTAAAGTGTATTCCTCCTGTCAACTAATCTGCAAGAAGTGGGACTTTGAAACGTTTGACAGCTCACTTTCTGAAGAACAGCCAAAGACTGGGATCACCACTGAAACTGCATCTGCCATTGCCCTGCTGAAGGAGATTTGACTTCCACAAAAGTTTCTAAGTCTGAACGTTGAGGACTTCTTCTGGACCAACGCTGAGGTTAAAATTTGTATATTGTGTTCATGGTACCTCCAGAGGACAGGGGCACCGCCAACAAATTTAAACATGTTCTGGGGACTGTAAAGAGTGCACAAGCCCTTCAAACAGCCCTCCTAAATTCTTTAGGAAAAGTCACACAAAATTTCTCAAGTCTTTGCATTGTTGTCCCTGGGAGATTTTTTGTTTGTTTTAAACACCTTTGGTGTTGGGACTTTCAGTGCAAAGGCTCTGGGGTACAGGGACGTTTTATTGTGAATGTCACTGAATTGTGGTCATTTATTGGTTTAATATTTCTGCCTGGGGCTTTTGATTATATCATGATGTTTTTTGTGTTGTAGTGACTCGCTGATTTTTATCAACTACATCCTGATATACCGTAGTCATCATATGTTCATGGGTGCTGTGGATTTATAGATTCAGTGCTTGCAGTGAAGGCAGACTGTTAGAGGATGATGGGTCCCACGGTGGGCTGAGTTACCGGCCTGGCGTCAGGCCAGGCACTGCACCCAACCCCACCAGCCCCTGTGTCCAACCTCAGCAGCACATGGCTAGAACCTGCATGTAATCTCTGCTGCACATGGCCTTTGACTGTACTCAACCATGATTATGCCCATAAGTCACGGTTGTGGCTCAAAACACATAGACCAACAGAAATTCTTCAGTTATGGTTTCCACAAAACACATCATTACTAGTGTTGCTCACCATGTCACTTTCTTGATTTTCTTTTTTGTTTGTGCAGTTGGCAAATTGTTTTTGTGTGCTTGGTGGAAGGCATATGTTATGGTGTTTGTTATGTAAGCTGGAAACCATAATTAGCAAGTTTGAGGGGTGTCATGTTTGAGCCAGAACCATAATTCAGTTGTAAACTTTTTTTTTCAGTGAATTACATTTTTTCATAATGTGCTTTTTGTCCGACCCATGTTGCTCACGGGCGTCAGCCAGGACATTCATTTAACCAACAAAGTGCTGCCACTCCCCACTGTGTACAGCCTTCGGTCATGAGAAAAAGGCATTGGCTGCAGGGACTGGCCTTTAGCCAGGCTGTACACCTAACCCATGGAGGGGGTCAAGACCATGGCATTCAGACAAATGCAGTAGGTGCTGGCCACAGGGTCTGGCCTCCGTCTGGACACTCCACCCAAACCACCATACGCAGCCACACCTTTTGCTTCACATGGCTTCGACATCAGCCACAAGTTAGCAGGAGTTGGCAGCAGGTCCTGGCCTTCTGCCATGTATGGAGGGTTGGGTGCAGAGCCTGTGGCTGACACCTAAGGGTAAGTCTATTGTTCTTGGCCTTTAGCAAGGCCTTAGTTTAAAAAAAAAAAAAGTTTTCAGAGTCACAAGTTTTAAATATGATTCTTGAGTCCAGGACCCTTATATTGAGTGCTGGCAGAGCGGACAATACCCTGAGTCATGTAATGGCTACTGCAAAATAATTTTTCTCTTATGGAACGCAATCAGAGATCTCAGTACTTCAGTTCACACTTTGGACTGGCAGTTCCAACAGGGATTCCTTATTTTTTTTATTCTCAGACTTGTGAATTATTGGCAAGTCCAAAAAAACAGGCATGTACAAAGATATTAACCCTTTAAATAATGCACAATAATAGAGCAAGAGGATAGGGAAACCTAGTTGCATCCTCCCTGAGTACAACACAAATCACATACAGGCAACTAAGGTTGAATTTTGGGGTCAGTCCTGTGGAAAACCAAAGGATTTTGGAGTAGACCCACTATGCATCATGGCATGCTTAATCATCGGCGTCTATCCACGCCATGGTAGGTTAGCACAACCATTGCAGACTCAACCAAAATTGGGAGTTTTTAGATAATTTGCTTTTAGATTTGGAGCAGGAATTCAGAGAAAGCAAAATGTCTCAGGGTATGCGCAAGGACATTTCATTTATTGTTTGAGTAATCTAAACATGATTACAAACTGTTGTGTGTGTACTTTGAGTAACAATGACTCAATCACCCTCATACAAGCAAACATGTTTAGGCCTACATCTCAAGCCTATTCAGGTCTGAGGCCTTTGTCAGGGCTGTTAGCATTGCTGCCTATCTACCCATTTGTATCATGCATAGAAATGAGGTCCGGGGCTCTCAGCCAATTTAAATCTCCTCTTGTGGTAAACCTAGATAGAGTAATAAGAAAAAAAATAGATGATTGGATTCAGGACTAAGCATGAGACCAAAGATCAATCATGTATAATACTGTATTAGAACATTGGAATGCTGGAGGCTCCATTGAAAACAATGGAGTGCTGCGGGCTTTTACAGGCCGGTAAAAGCCCGCAGCGCCAACATTCCAATGTTTTCTTTGTTCACAGCAGCAGCTGTGAACAAAGCCTCACGGAGCCCGAGGGGATTTAAATCCCCTCGGGCCCCGTGATTTATTTTTTTTTTTTAATAGAACATTCTGCCCTGTGTGGCAGAATGTTCTAATAGCCTTAGAACCCGCCGTAGCGGGCTCTACCGGCTATTAAAGTCCCTCTCCCTTGTTAAATGCCCTCACCTTCGGCTCGGGCATTTAACGCGGGGAGCGGGCCTTTAATAGCCGGAAGAGCCCGCTACGGCGGGTTCTAAGGCTATATTGAACATGCAGAGGGTTGGTACGTTACAGTGACCCCCACCTGACAACACTCTTGCCCCAATATCAAACACACCTAAAAGGAACACTTGTATGTGACAAATATAGTATAATAAATTGAGGCATGGCAAACCATATCAGTCATACACTGCACTCCTGAGCATGCATACTTGTGTTTAATTGTGTAAAAAAATCAACCATAATGCTTACCCTGTGAATCAAAAAGGAGGCACGTCCCTATAGTCACAAATTTATATTAAAAAAAAATGTTTGCATAAATTCTTCATTAGTTTCTGGAGGCAGCGTACCCAGTAATTATTTATGGGGGAACAAGATGTCACTCACTAGTCGTTGATGGATGTACTTAATGTTAAAAGACAGGACCTTTCTTTATATATATCTATATATATCTATATATATATATATATATATATATATATATATATAGATATGCATACCTATATCTATATAGATATGCATATTAATTCATTACTCACTGGCAGTCACCAGTAGGTGGTTATAGTTAGGACCATGTTTCCATAGCAAAAGCGTTTTTTGACTTGACTATATCTTTGGCACCGTTTGTAAAATCTTCACAACATTTTCCCCCAAAAAGTGCCCCAGTGATTCTTGTTGCGCACAGGAAGTTTTGGGTGATCCGTCAAGCGGGGGCCTAGAATAAGGGGGCTCAAAAATGTTGCATATTCCATGTTAATTTACATAGCACATGTCAACATGTCTACAACCCAAACCACTGGATGGAATTACATCAAATTTGGCAGAAAGCTAGCTGCCAGTATGCAGATTGTGCTTTTTGTTATTTTGTGTAAATCTGTTCAGTAGTTTAGGAGATATTTAAGGGCAAATAGATGTGTACATCTCTGGTTGAGTTTAATCACAAAATTAATGAATGTTTTGTGAATACACAAATGAAAAGAAGCCTTGCATTTTTCTGATTGCAACCTGACTAAAAAGTTTTGACCGCCATTTCATTCCACGGGACACAATCCCCAGGGGTGAAAACTAAAATTGATAATGGCATAAGGGTTCAGGGTGAAGGTACCCTGACCCTAGGGGTGTGACATAAGTGTGTTTTAGGGGCAAATTATAGGTTTAATATAATTTTGTATCTACGGGTGTGATATTTGCAAATATTTACGAATTTTGGTGAATTTCTGTGATTTATTTGCAAAATGTTTGTTATTATGAAAATTTGAAAGAAAACTGCAGACTCCTTCATAAACTAATTCATTCACCCATACATGCACTCAGAGGCTCATCATCCCACTCGCACACTACTCAGACACTTACACCCACTCAGAGCCACTCATAGACTCACTCACCCACTTTCACACCCACTCAGTCACGTGCCCACTCACACATACACTGACAGAGACAGCCCTGTGACCAACCTGGGCTGCGTACGGCCAAAGGCCATGCATGACTCAGGGTTTGGTGGTTATAAGGGCTTGGCTGTAAGGCCAGCCTTGTGACTGTTGGAAAATGGATTATTGGTAAGGGTAGGTAAGCCCCTTGGTAGCTTGGCAATGAGCGACACGGCTTAATTTAGGAGACAAAGCGTAAAGCATTCAAGTATCACACAACAGTAATCAAATAAAACACAGGAAGCAGCTTAAAGATCCAAAACCAATTTATAAAAATAGGACATATTTTTTGCTTTAAAATGACACCAAAATGAATAAATCCGATGAATGGAACCAGAGATATGAATTTTTAAAGAATGAATGCTTTTTAACACTAAGAAACTAATAGCGCCAATCTGGTCATCTGGTCGCACCTCGACTGGGGCAAAGTCAAAGTTTAAGGCTGACCGTGATGGAGTCCTGCTCGGCGACAGTAAGCGGGAGGCCTCGGTCAAAATTTACCTTCGGACTTTCTCGTCTTCTTGAAGATTTTGCTCAGTGGGACCAAGTCGCCAATCCAGTCCGACCTCCTGGAACTCTTCCTCGGATACGCATCACGGGAGCCCTCGGTGGAGATTTCTACGTTCAGACTTAGCTGATTTTTCAAGATGAAAATCCCCTGCTCAGGTCAAACGTGAATCTTGATCTGACATCTTTGGAGCCCTCTTCGGATACACTGCCTGGGAAGTCACAGTCAACTTTCTTCGATCAGACTTAGTCACTTTTTCAGAGATTTTCTTCACTGGGACGAACCTGCAAGTCAAGCCAGGTCACGGTTGAGGCAAGCCAGCTAGAGTTGCAGTGGCAGGTCACTCCCTTTGTGGAGCTTTTTTTCCAAAAGTTATCTAAACTTCTCCAAACTTCTGGACCTTCTCCCAGATGTCTATATAAAATAATGAGGAACCGGGATTATTTGGAACAGGTCCAGTGTGCAGTCTCCCTGGGCAATAAGTAACAATAAAGATGGGCACACTGTTCCTAAGAAGAGAGAGGACGCATGGGCACTTCTAAATTTAGAAGCTAGAACCCTCACACATCCATTGGATGTCATGCTTCATCATTGGGTCTGCTCCTCGTCAAGCTGGAGCTGCAATGCCCGACTGGCCCCTGCAAGGGGGCTCTGTGCCAGAGATCTTTTATTGTAAGGGTGCCACGAAAATAAGTAGGAGAGAAATCAGACCTACTATGAAGAACAGAGAGAACTGGAAATAAAATTGACCTAAGAACCACCCAGAAGCAGATTTATTGGGGATGGTGGACCTCAGACAAGATTAAAAACACAGGGAGTATAACGAAATTGACATAAGGGGTATAGAGGACATTGGCTCTTACCCTAACTGGAAGGTCAACATGTTTCAAGCCTCAGTTGTCCAGGAGGATCAAATGGCCTTTCATCAGGACCACAAAAACTATAGTTCCTCTCAAAAACAAAAAAAAAAAAATGCACATTGAGCCAAAGAGAAACAAAAACTTACATGAACAGCTATGCAAAAAAAGAAGAAAGCCTCAGTTGGTCTAAACCCTCCTCAATTTAAGGAACAGACATCAAGGGTCAAGTGCCGCCACGGGTAGGTGCTCCGACGTGGAACCTGTCCGTTATTGGGATGACAGTCCTTTGGCCAGCACTTGACCCATGATGCCCATTCCTTAAATTGAGGAGGGTTTTCGCTGACTGAGGCTTTCGTCTTTTTTTGCGTAGCATTGGATTATTGCTAACTGACCGTTGAGAAACAGCTACTTCAGACTTCAAGTCCTCCATCCTGGAAAACCACAAACTTACCCGCAACGTAAATAAACCTATTTGCTTGTGATCAAGAGCTTGGTAGTGCTCAAAAAGCACAGCTAGATGGGGCACATGAGAAAGGTGAAGTCTGAGATTTCAAAACTACAAAGCATTGATGGAATCTGCTTAGAGTGAAAGAAAGGCGGCCAGAGTGTACTGCACGTGTCTCATTCAGTGGTAGTTCATGAGTTGCCAACAAGCTGCCTGAGGTGCCCATCAAAGAGCCAGATGTCAGTGCAGGAAGATTGGTGTTTTCTCACAGTTTAGAGGTTGGATTACCCAGCTGTACAATGCGGGTGCAAACGGTGGTGCATCGGTGGGAGGGTGAGGGTAAACGGCACCCTATGATTCCCTTTTGTTTTTTATTTACAAAAATATTTAGCTCCATAATACGATCTATATAAGAGGATGTGTAAATTTGTGGGCTGCCAAGGATACAATCGTTATAAATGTAAAGACCCTTGAGAAACGTGGACAAGAATGAATATCTAAATCCATCACAAATTGTACACAACGTTCAAAGCAAATCTTTGTATTTCCCTGGGTGATTTCCTGAAATTAAATGTATATGAAGCAAGACAGATCACAAAGAGGACCTGGACCTGGCTGGCACTGACTTAATTAAATGAAAAGGCCAGTATGTGGAGCCCACCAGGAAGTGAAACAGATGTAGAGGCAGGTTGGAATCACAATGTATGGCTTGAAATCGCACTGAGACGCTTTAGTAAAGGACGGTGCCCGGTAGGTAATAACCGTGAACTCAGCTGGAATGCCCAGAAGGCATTATGCAGCATGGCTAATATTCCCACGAAATGCCTTTCAAAGAAGCAGAAAATAATTTAGATCAGCTCGATTCCTACTCCGTTTACACCCAGGGCAGAGTTTATTTTCTAATAAAACATTGCAGGATATCAGTGACCCAGAAGGTTAGAGTGATGGCAAAATGAATGATATCATGTAATGAGCAAGCAGGGCAATATTGTTTATATGCCCCTCGCTGTGCTCACACAGCATTCTTGGTCTGATAGCAAGGGCAAAACATTCTCCCAAACAAATACAAAACCCTGCAATAATGCTCCATCCATACACTTGCTTTCTGGTACAAGCCATGGTGAAATCTGCTTTACTAAGAATGTTTACCCGGGCCATACTCTGAAAGTACAGCGGTGTACTCGAGTACTGCTACAATAAAGCAGAAGCAAAGCAGGTGATTGTCACTGTCCCTTTATCAGCTAATTCACACTGCCAGGCCAGTAAGTGGCAGTCTCTTCTTGCACGTATGCGTGAAAAATGTCCTACTCAACTCACAAAAGATTCACTACATAAACACATTTCTAACTGGACTTTTCTTGTCACAGAAACAGAAAATAAAAAGTAAAACAGTTGACATAAGCGAGCTGATTCAAAGGCCGCCGTGAGTGCTAAGGAGAGACCCAAAATGAGAAAAGAAGTTCATTCGCAGTCAAAGTTATCTGCAGACGTGCAATTAGCCATGTAACAGGGTCGATGTCCAAGGGGGAAACCAAACCACCCTAAGGAGGGACAAACGTAAAGCAATTACCAACGAAAACAAAGGATTTTTTAAAGGCAAGCCCATGAACCAGTGATAGTAATGGGCATGAGGTGGGCGTGGTTAAAAGCACAGGTACATATCAACACGTTGGAAAACAAGCGCTGCTATGCTCAACCTGAAAAATGAGGAAAAGTATTGAATTCTTGTGTAAGTACCTGTGCCTGGCACTCAGTGTTAACAAGAATAAGTCGAAGAAATCCATACACTATCTTCTTTTCAGAGATGTAAAGGTGGCAGGTAAATTTAAAAACGTCCCTAGCTGAATTATTAGTAACGTTTCATGGGACCATGATAAATCCTAAAACTGTAAAACGGAAGCGATAAATTACCAAAACATCCCTAGCATAAGCTGAGCAAATACAGTAACTAGAGGTCCATACATACCCAGCATTATATGCTAATGTAGTAAAAAGTATTCTGTATATAGGTATACTATAAAAACCAGTTGCCGTGGTAAGTGTGCATGTACACTATTATCAAAATATATACGACAAGGAGGTAACACTCATTTAGACCAGCATAGGTATGCTAATCTAATTTCATCATACCATTTAATTCACAAGCTACGTCCATACAGCGTACATAAATAAGGGTGTCTCAAACCATGATCTTGCGCATCCTTAATATAGTAGAAATATTTATGTCTAGCTAAAGTTACCATAAGAAGGATATCAGAGCAGAGTCTCCGCGTCGTCAGGGCACGCATCGTAAACTACGTCCATACACGTACATAAATAAATAAACGCATTTCAGATTATGAAAAGAGGATTGAAGCGGATGGAGCCCTGATTATGATAAACCGCCTCACCATCTTGGAATGTCCAAATCGTAAAGTAAACATACAAGTAAAGCTATTGCTTACAATCTATCTTAACAAGCTACGCAACAGTGTTGCATGTGCATCCAGTGAATATAGTACAAATATTCATGTCTATTTAAAATTACCATAAGGAGGATAACAGAGCCCAGTCTCTGAATCTCAGACCTTAAAAAGAAGATTCAAACAGGTGGCGCTCCGAATACGATACAATGTTGCACCGGCCATCTTGGAATATCCAAATCATAAAGTAGATACACAAGTGAAGCTATTGTTCGCAATCTATCATATCAAGCTACGCAGCAGTATTGCAGACCCATGCAAACACCTGGTGTTACATTATATACCTGCCATTAATTCCAACATATTTAGAGTCAGACGTCTGTATTGTCACGTATATGTTTTGGAAAGTAGAAACTTTGTGTGATCTAATAAAATGAAGAGACAAGCTGATGACCAAAATTGTATTTGAATTAGTGACATACTAGTTAATGCAAAGATGTGTTGAAATATGGAGAAAGGTATGTGATTCACATGAGAACAGTCCATAAATACATTGCGTATCATTTGTATAAAGGGTATATGGTACAACATTTCTCCAGCATACAATAAGATAGTGAGAGCATGTTAATATTCCAACATGTGACATATGAGGAGTACAAGAGGGAAGGAAGCTGGTTATACAATGTCATGTGGAAACAAAATCAAGAAGTTTACAAAATGTATGTTGACTATGCATAGATGAAGGGAGAACATTGCCCTTATGGAAAGTTGATCAAATCAGGACAGCAACAGCTCAAAATAATAGCACAATAACGGGTATAGAGGCCATTTATCCAAAAATGCATGTAGTTCTCTATCAGAGTTCAAACCTTTATCCAGAGCCCGTAATGTAATAATCCATCTATCTTCATACTTCCTAAGTTCCTTATTTCTGTTGCCTGCTCTCGGATGGCTAGCGATCTGAGAAATACCATGAAATGTAATATTCAAGACCTCTGAGTCCTAATGCATAGAAGTGTAGTGTACAGCTATCGGATAGTTTATGTTATTATTCCTGATAGCTCTTATGTGTTCCTGAATTCGTTCCTTAAGTGGACGGATGGTGCTGCCCACATATATTTTTCCGCATATGCAGGCGATCCAATAGACAGTGAACTTGGTATTACAATTAATAAAATGATTTTACACACGTACACGTACCATATACACATCAAGCACAACCCACACGTATCAGACACACACCTCCCGCACACACACATCACTGCCACACACCAACACACATATACACAACACCAGAGTCACACACCATCACAACGCAGCTACACAAATGAGTTTCCAAGATATAGCACTGCTCACCTACACATGACAATACATACCCACAATAACACTCATAGACAACTCACAATCAGTCAACACAGGCACACACCTACACAATGTACCAAATAAAACACCACGCCCACACAGCACACAACGCAGATGACAAAGCCATACCTACATACACGGACGCACACACACCAACCACAGAATGGTAAACAACAGCACCACAACACATCACACCACACAGAATGCACAACTAAGCAGCATGCATACATGAGACCACACAATCATAACAGTCACACAAAACACATCACTAACATCAGGACCAATGGCAGGGCCACACACACACATGCACACCAGACAACATAGCTAGCACAACCAACACACACAAACAAAGTCCACAAACAGCAAACAGATATGTAGAAAGAAAGGCAGGACAAGCATGTTATCATCGACACCAACAGTATGTTGGGCATGATCTATTAAACATGAATATGAATAGAATGACAACAATATACAAGTAAAAGGCCAGTGGCCAGTCCATGTCCATTAGTGCCCATGGCACATATAGCAGTGTGCATCTGCCCCAAATTGACTCATGGCTGCAAAATATACCTCCACATGGAGAGGGCAGGCCAGCACCTCAGGGGTGAGGATGTGGTGGTGGAAGGGGGGTTTGGGCTTTGGAGGGGGGGTCCGTGGGTTTGGGTTTGGGGGCTTAGGTTTGGGTTTGGGTGGGGGGTTTTTAGCTTTGGCTTTGGGAGAGGGGACTCTGGATTTTGGGTGTGGTAGATTTCTTTGCAGGGGGAGGAGCTTGGGATACACCAGGGGGGCATGAGAGGAAGCGGAGGTGGAAGGGCAGGACTTTGGCAGGGATACAGGGTGCTTCGGGGACTCATGGAAAAACGTGAGAGGAAACGTTTTTTAGGTACACAAGGGCGGTCATGGGTAAAGCGTTTGGGAGTGGAGGGAGTGGGAGTGTTTGTCAGATGTGTACTTGTGTGTGTCTTGGGTGCAGGTGCATGAATGGTATGCATGTGTATGCTGGGCGTCTGTTGGGTGGGTGAGTGCGGGTGCTTAGGTGTCTTGGGAGGAGGATGGAAGGAGGTGCTGGGAATGGCCATGATGGATGGGTGTCGATATGCTGTGGTGGTGGCTGCAAGTATGGTGGATGTGCTGCATGTGGGGGTGTCAGTGGTTGTGATGAGTGCAGATATGGTGATTGGGGTAGATGTCTGTGGGTCAGCTATTGTAGTGACTGTAGGTATGATACGAGTACTGGCTGGATCAGGGAGTGTTGATGTAGTGCCAGCAGGTGTAAGTGGTGTAGTAGCTGTGATAGAAGGGGTGGTGGAGGAGTCTGTGTAGGGAGTGGATGTTGTCGTGTCTGCAGGTGTGTGTTGTCTGTGTGCATGCTGGTGGTGGGAATTGTGGTGCTTGTGTTTTTCATGTGCAACCGTGAATACTGGCTGCCATCAGGGAGGAGGCCAGAGCCTGAAAGGATCTCTACAGGAGGTCAGTAGCATCCTCACTGAGGGCAGCAGGGCTGACTGGGGCAGGGGCAGAGGTGCCTACGGTGAAGGAGACACCCACCCTCTTGGGTGAGCAGGCAGGGGCAACTGGGGGGTGGTGCTAGTAAGGGGGTGACGGACGAAGATGGTGCTGGGGTGGTCCAGATGTGTCCACCACCACCAGGGAGTGTCCACTGGAGGAGGATTCCGAGGATGATGTTGTTGATCTGGTCTCCCCCCGTGGCATTTCCCCCGCCCTCCGTCCCACTGGGTCCCTCAGCCTCACTGGATTCAGCCTCTTGGGTCTCGTGGGCTGCCGCTTCCTAACTCGCCAGTGTCCCTTCTCCTTCTCCAGATGGTGCTGATGCACACAAAGGGAGAGAAAGACAAGGGAGGAGAGAGAAACATAGGTAGGGAAACAGTCAAAATCTAACTCACATAAACACATATGTACATGTACATATCAGTCATTGCATAACATGTCAGGGCAGGCCATTGCAATTGCACTCCAAGTCTGCCAATAACTATTTCATCCTGCAAAGCTGTGATAGACATGACACATCAGATGGGCACACAAGGAGGAATGTGGATATGAAGAGGCAGTGACACTGCATAGCACCAGACTTTTGGCAGGGGGTTATGTAATTTCACATGGATTCACAGATTAGTAACTTCAGTGACCTTCCTGGGCACTTACCACATCTACTACCATCGCTTGTTGTATGGCCAAGTCCACGCACTGTTATCTACAAGAGCTGCACTTGCTGTACCATCTGCCCTCATGTTAGTTCTTATAGCAGTACCCTCTTGTTGTGTCCCTACACATTCCTAAACACTGAAGGTGACATATGATTGCATAGTCATCTATCAGGCCAATACTCCTTTCACATTGAGGCCCTTCTTGTGTTGGCAATGTCGAGGGAGACCCACTTACAGTCAAAGGCTGCAACTATACCAGACCAATACATACACTGTTCCAGTAAGAGACCAACACAGATGGATTTGCATTTACAGCTCTGATACACTGATGGCGATGGTTGGAGCTGCTCAGATACGATGCATAAGTAGTCAAGACATCCCCGAACAGGGTACATTTGGGAATGCACTGCACTGACAGCACTGTCCTGTTACACAAAAACTTGGGTACCTTGGCTAGAGACACTGATACTCATCTTAGTAATGTGTCTACCATTGTCCACATTCACAGTTTGGCAGAATCAAGCCACCCAAGCACACAGAAGCCCTGCCAACTGCGAGATAAGAGTCAGGAGTCACCCCCTTGTGGCTGCTGTGCAGCCCTTAAGTGCCCATCCACCTCAGGGTATGCCACTGTCAAAATGCAAGTATTAGGGGCGTCAGGGTCTGATGGACACCCCTTCCTCGTTAGGAGGACATGCCCAGCTGAGCCCTTGCGATCTTCCAGGCCCAGTGTCTCAGGTCCTGCCACAGTTTTTTCCAATGGGTGCTCCACCGGCTATGGACCCCCAGGGTCCTCACTTGCTTGACGATGGCACGCCATATCCCCTTCTTCTGATGGGCGCTGACCTGGATGAGTGACACAGACAAGAGGAGAACGTGATTAGGAGTGGCACAACATCAACAGCAGTGGGCTACAAACAACAGACACACCACATCACCATCCACATTCATCCAAACGGGTCACACTCCACATATCCATGCCCCCACCATGCATGCCCTCTGTGGCCAGTATGCCTATACCACTCACTACGACACACACCTAACACACACTGCAATGGCATTGAGCTCACCTGCTCCTCTGAGGCCCCATACAGCTGTCCATACAGAGGTAGGACCCCCTCGACCAGTTTCTCCAGTTCATCTTGGGTAAAGGCCAGGGCCCTATAACCTGCAGGACTTGGTATGATGGCTCAGAGACAGTACACAGCAGCTCATGTAGTGGAGCTGTTGTTTGCAGGAGTGTCAGGAGTCAATTGAGCTAAGTGGCAGAAAATGGCAGTCATGGCCACCGTGTACAGGACTGTCACCACCAGCAGTGATCCTCATTGGCCCCAATCCCCCATCGGCAGCAATGCTAACCAATGAGAAGTTGTACGGCAGTTGTCACCGCCTACCACCATGATGGTATGCGCCGGTGGATTTGCAACACTCCCAACTGTCCTGTGCTTCAGGACAGGTGCCTGCCATTGTACTTACAGGTAATGGGACTTTCCATAAAATGTAAGTGTGTCATGATAGTGAAATGTCCATATTTCTGCACAGGCCCATGTATTTACATCATGTATGGGCACATAAATGTGACATTTAACAAGGACGCCACCCGAAGTGCATTTGTCCCCTGCATGCTGCCCCATAGGCAGTGTTGCACTCAAGATCTCTGTCATATCTACATGCATGTTCCATGTGGGACACATATGGCACATGACATGGAACATAACACATGTATTGGGTGGCACAAATAATGTACAGGGTCATCAATGGGCAGCATGCATGGCATTTATGGCACTTCTGCATGAAGTTACCATCTACCGTTCATCCATTTCTGCATTGTTCAGTGTGTGGCACACAATATTTACCTTCTAACATGTTGAGAATGCTCAACACATGCTACATTTTCTTCTCTATACCTACATACCATGTAATGGGGATTAAGAGAAATGAACCTGTGTGCCATCTGTTAGTCGACTCCGCCACCTTGGAAGAGAGACACATCATGCAGACCTATCGTCTAAATCGTGTCACCATCATGGAGCTCTGTACTCAGTTGGAGCCTGATCTACTGCCTGCCATCCGCAATCCCTATGCCATCCCTCCCATGGTCCTAGTATTGTCGGTGCTGCACTTTCTTGCCACAGGTTCCTTTCAGGTCACAGTGGGCTTGGCTGCAGGGATAACACAGCCCATGTTCTGCATCGTGTTGTGGGATGTACTGTCAGCTTTCCTAAAACACCTAGACAGTTACATCAGGTGCCCCCAACCTGCAGATTTGCCTCACGTGATTGGTGCAATTGATGGCACCCATATTGCTTTGGTTCCACCAAGGATCAGTGAACAGGTCTATCGTAACCGAAAAAACTTTCAGTCCATTAACGTGCAGGTGGTGTGTTTGCTGGACCAGTACATCTCCCAAGTCACTGTCAAGTTCACGGGATCTGTCCATGATGCCTACATATTGAGGAACAACAATGTCCCACACATGATGCCACGTCTACAAAGAGACAGGGCTTGGCTCACTGGTAGGTATCAGTGTGGATGTGTCTCTGTTGTTGCATCTGTCAACACAACCTTCGCTGTGCCTGTCTTTGATTTCCAACTGGTCCTGCTTTTATTCATACAGGAGACTGAGGATATCCTAACCTTCCATGGCTGTTGACACCAGTGAGGTACCCTACCATGGATGCTAAGACACATTACAATGAGGCCCACAGCAGGACGAGACGTGTGATTGAAAGGACTTTTAGCTTACTCAAGGCAATATCCTGGTGTCTCCACATCTCAGGAGGTGCCCTCCTCTACAGTCCCCAAAAGGTTTGCCAGATCATTGTTGCCTGCTGTATGCTCCACAATCTGGCCCTCAGATGTCAAATCCCATTACTGGCAGATGAAGAGATGGTCGCTGGACCAGTGGGTGGTGATGGACACATGGACAGTGACGAGGAGGCAGAAGATGAGGGGGTAGCTGAGTCTAGGACAGAGCTGATCAATCAGTACTTCTAATGATGTACAGGTATGTTGTGTGTAATGTAGCAGGTGAGATATTTGCACTTGGATTAAATAAACAGCCCCTCCTGGCCAGGTATATCAGAGGGGATGTCATTTTGACACTTACCATATGTTGGTGGTGATAGACAGCTGAGTTTATGTCAGGAGCATGGTCAGTTATTTAAACACTGACATTTGTACCATATGCAGGTTGCTAGGTTGACATTTACTGAGGACAGTCCTGTAGTGTGGTATGTGTCATGTAATCCCCTGGCCAGATGTGAGTAAAGCTATGGGTTCTGTACAGCATTTCCTTTCATGTACTAACTCTTGCCTGAGCCTTTCATGGCAACTTCGGTCCGCTAACAGTTGGAGATGTTGTGTTAAGCCCATTCTTAATGTCAGCTACAGGTTGTTGGTTATGTCACTGTTGTGTTTCTTGATGTTGAGGTGTAATGTGTTGTGTCCTGTTTCCTTGGCAGAGCACAAGGTGCACTGCTACAAATTACTGCATATGTGCATAGGGTGGCACCATGGCTCACATCCTGATGTGTTGTCCTTTTTACAGATTGAATTACTGGATCTACTCTGGTGTGTGGCTGGACTGCTGACTTTCCTTGAGAAGTATAATGTGACATTTCTGGTGTCCTATGTTCCCTGAGGTGGATGCCTCCCTCTAATGTGATTTGCACTGACTGTAGGTTGATGGGTGTTACATCACATGGCATTTCATTTTGATCACATTTCCACATAATACAATAAAGACACACATGCATATGTTGTGCTCTACAGTGTTTATTGTGAAAATATTGTCCTGCAGTTGATGAGTGGGCTCATAGTGGATTTTTTCGTTGGAGTAGATGGCCTAGTTGTAGGTAGTACAGGTCCAGTCAGAGAAGGTGAGATTTGACATTGTACAGTCAACAGGGTGTGTCAGTGGCACACAAGGGAGAATGTTCAGGAGAGGTTCACTTCCTGGCAACGGTATTGGTCTTGGCTTCTGCTCCAGTTGGATACCTGGATGGATGACCACGTTTACTGGGGGGTTCCTCAGCTACGGAGGGAGGGGTGTCATTGGCCTGTGGGTTCCCTGGCAGGGCCACCAGTTCACTGGCTGCTGCTGATGTAGATGGCACCCATGTGGTGGTGCCAGTGGAAGGGGCCTGCTGGTGGGTGGAGGTGGAGGTGGAATGTAGGATATCGGGGAGGACCCGGAGCACCCCTGCAATGGTGGCCATGGAGGCATTGAATGCCTACAACTGCTGCACGGCCTCCTGATGGTATTCCCTCTGCAGCCTTTGGGTTTCCCCCAAGATGTTGAGAAATTGCCCCATCTTGTCTTGGGATTGCTGGTATGCTCCCAGGACTCGGGAGATGGTGTCCCGGTCAACCAGGTCCCTACGCTGCCCCATACTCTGGCCCACAGGTGCCCTACCATGCCCCCTGCCCCCATGTGCCTGTGCCACAGGTACAATGTGCCTACTCCCAGCATCACCAGGACCTTCATTGTCTAGTGTTTGTGGGTTAGACTTTGGTCCCAGTACTGTGGGGCACACAAGTGATTGACCAGTCCTTGTGACACAGGTTTGGGGATGAGGGGTTGACTATGCTGTAATTGCCACAATGGGGGGGGGTGGCTTTGTGGATTTTGTGGCCAGGGTGAGGCTGGGAGTGGTGGACTGAACAGATGTGCCCGATGGGCCAGGTAAGTTGTCACTGTCAAGGCATCCTGAGGCATACTCGTCAATGGGGCCTTCATCCTGGGAGGGCTGGGAGTCTCTGGCATCATCTCCATGGGGCAAGTGGATGGGAAACCTGTGAATGGAGTGGTAGAGTGCTATCTGATGAAGTTGTGCTTAGTTGTCCTTTTGTCTGATGCATCCAGTGGTTTAACTTGATTCCCAGTTATGACAATGACGGATGCAGAACTGTAGGCATTGTTTGTGGATAGTGGATTGTGAGCGGGATGACATGTTCATTGAATTGTTCTTGGCAGTGCGATCTGTGCATTTGGGTGGGACTGTGTGGGCATTGTGGCAGGGTGATGGTGTGGCCCGCAAAGGAGGGGAATTAGGTGATTGGATGTGAGGTGGAGTGTAGATGGGGTCACTTGGGAAGTGGCAGGGTGGTGACAGGTATGCTGGACAGATGTACTTAGTGCCAGGGGAGTAATGGTTTCTTCCCAGACTCCAATCCTCCTGTTATTCCGGTCAGGCCCTCAGGATGCAGTACTGCCAAGACCTTCTCCTCCCACAATGGGAACTCGGGCGGGGGCACCGCCAGTCTTGTGAACGGCTATCTGGTGTTGCAATGCCATGGAATGCACCTTCCCCCTTAGGTCGTTCCACCTCTTCCTGATGTCCTCTCTTGTGCGTGGATGGTTGCCCATTGAGTTGACCCTATTGACAATTCTCTGCCATAATTCAATTTTCCTGGCAATGGACATTTGCTGAACCTGTGCACCAAACAGTTGTGGCTCTACCCTGAGGATTTAATCGACCATGACCCTCAGCTCATTGTTTCTGAAGCAAGGGTGCTTTTGACATGACATGGTGGTTGTGTTGTGGGTGGTGGTGTGTGTTGTGTACAAGGGTGCACTGTGGAGTGGTTGGTAGGGTGAGGGTGTTTTGTTGTGTGCGCTGGTTGTATGTGGTGTTTGTGTGGTGTGTGATGCATGTGCAATGTGATGGTGGCTATTGTATAACAGTGCTGTGTCCTCCGTTTGTGTGCTCCTCACTGTCAGTGTGTGTTTTTCTGGTGGCAAAGGACTGTGAGTGTGTGTCGGGGGTGTTATATGGTAGAGTGAGTAGGTGTGTCTGGTATGTGTCTGTGTGTCAGGTGTGGGGTATTCGACCAGTCTAATGTGATGTTGTGTTCTGACAGGAGTGTGTTCTGGTGGCAGCGGCTCAGACCGCCAATTGTTTTCCTCCATGGAAGGACCACTGTGCTGATTTGTGGGTCGTAATCTGGTGGGTGGAGAGGTGTTGGCGTGGCGGTGCTGGTGGTGCAACCGTCTCTTTCCTGCCCTCCTTTGTCCTGGCAGTGTCAGATTTGTGGCTGTTTTTCAACAGAATACTTTGTGGACTTTTAATATGGCGGACGGGATACCTCCAACAATGGAGGTCTTTTGGCAGCCGCCACCGCGGCGGTCTTGCCAAAAGACCGCCGAAATCCGTAAGACATGACTTTCACAAAATTAACACTGTCACTCTCCAGTCTTCATAAAATATGCTCATAATAAAGTGTAGTGTGTCAGATGCAAAAAATAAAAGCATCCCATATTTCATAGAATGCTACTTCATATAAAGCTGAAATATGGCTTGCACAACAAAGTTAAACCATGCCCCCCCGCGGGTCAAGATGAAATCTAGAGACTGATAATGAGACTAGATTGCAGCAAATCTATTAACACTCCCGACACGTTTGCATAAGCGTCTTCAAATTTTCATATCCAGGACATTTTCTCCCCCATCCCTGCAAAGAGGGGACCCGACTAATGCTCCAATTTTGCAGTATTAAAGATTGGGCTACTCTTAGTGCAATTGAGATATAGTACTGTCCTGCCTTGTCAACTTTCCGACTTTCCATAGACACTCCAAATAGCATTAACTCGGCCTCAGGGGCAATAGTGAGTCTCACCCCCTTACTTATAACTGAGAACAATGGCTCAGTTTTGGATACATAAAAATACATGTAACCAGTTCCCAGTGTCACCCTGATGGCAATAAAAGCATTAACCATAGACTTCAGGGTACATCCAATGCAAAACATTTAGAGCATGAGAAGCCATCCATCGTGAGAGAAAAGTCATCTTTTTAAAATCTGCCATTGTCAGTGATTTATTCCCCACTTCAGGAATGGCCTGCCAATCATCCTACATAAATCTACATCTAGTTGTTTCATAGATTCTTTCGAGTAACCTGGGTACAATAGCAAAAGAACGATGGATTAAACCCAGATCTATGACTGGGGTGAGTGTTTGACAATGTTCAGCATTCCGTCCATCACTTGTTGTTTTTACCTGGGTACAATATCCTGCGTTGAAGTATTGCGAAGTAGCCTGTACCAATTGTCAACCCCGTGAGACTGGTCTTAATCAGCGAACGCATAACCTGGTGTGGTTCTCAACTTAAGTTATATACGAATTGAGAGAAAGTGGGTTAGCTGAAGAAATCTCCCCCTAAAATTGTCCTCTTTGCCCCCACACCTCTGCTTCACCTCATCCCACGTTAGTAAAATATACCTCTGACGACAAAATTGCCTAACTCCTTCAAATCAAATGTAACCCAAAACAAAACCACTACCTTAGAGAGAGGCAAAATAATTACATTCTGAAATCTGTAGATAATTAAAACCAGGTGGTACCTGATAAATCTTATATATAGCTGACATCCTACTACCCCATTCTTGCAGTGTCTGTATCTAATTTTCTTTGGTAGCTTCACAACTTCAATAAAAGCAGGGAGACTAATAACAGATTCCTGTACCATTTTCTTTAATAAAAAAAGTCATCCAACACCACCTACCTTCCAATAATCTACCTAAGAAATCCAATAAGGCTGCTTGATAATATGTCCGCATATGTGGGCAAGAGCCAAGCTCCCCTGTTCCTTCTGAAGCTGCATTATAGCAAGCCTAACCCTGGGGGCCTTCTTACAGATAAAACTCATCAACAGGGAGTCAAGATCTTGAAAACTGTTATTCGTCTAAATGGGAATATTAGAAAACAAAAACAAAAAAGGGGCCAGATTGACATCTTAACTAATGCCACCTGTCCTATAAGAGTCAAAAGCAGAAGAGACAACCTATTTATCAGAGCTTGTACCTTCCTCTGCATAGCAACATAGTTCAGCTGGGATAACTGGAAAAACTGCCAGAAACGTATGTGACCAGATACCTAACTGGGCAACGAGTTGTTGCCGAATGATAAAAAAATCCCAGCAGGGCTTCGGCAGAAAAATTAAAGAGCAATATCTCCATCTTACTTGCGTTCACCTTATAGCCTGCAATGCCCTGTATTCTTCCAGCAAGCCAAATTCCCACTGCACATTAGCTATTCCAGGTTTAAGGTATAACACCATGTCATCAGCAAATAACTTTAATTTGAGCATCACTTCCAGCACTGTAACCATCTCAGATGTACTGCGCAGCTTAAGTGCTAAAGGATCAATGAAAAAAGCAAATGGTATGAGAGATAGGGGACATCCCTGACGAGTGCCTCTATTGATGGAAATAACCTCAACCATACTGAAATTCACAACAACCTTGGCCTGTGCACCCTGGTCTAAATCCTTAAGCATCCTCACAAATTATGTGGGGAAACCAAATTGCAATAAGGAAAAAAATGAAATATCCCAATTAACCAGGTTGAGCGCTTTCTCGGCGTTCACCATAATTGCCACTGCAGATATTTGATTGGACAAAATATTATCTAAAGCATGGATCTAAAAAATCATATTTGAAGCCAACAGCTGGTTAGAAACAAAACTGCACTGATCCCTATGGATCAATTCTTGACCCACTGGAGAAATCTGTATTGCCCAAATTTTGGTAAAAAGTTTTGTGGTCTGCATAAAGCAGACTGATTGGTCAGTAAGAATTAACATTTAGCGGAGTTTTGCCCTTTTTCATGAAATTATAATGGATTCCTTAAAGGAGAGGAGAACCAACCCACCCTCCCTTATGTAGTTAAATAGTTCAGTTAAAAAAGGCACTAGCTGGTGTGAAAATGTCCTATAAAATTCAGAAGGAAATCTATCATTGCCTTCGACTTTGGGCATTTTGGCTTGGGCTTCAAAAACCTCACAGTCTGTGATTTTCCCCTTCACATTCTTAGCTGATATCCCGGCTAGCTGAGGTAATATTAACAAATGAAAATGCAAATATTGTTCTATGCTAGACTGGGGCACTTGAAATGTAGTTTGGTATAGCTCTCTATAATGATGCCGAAAAACCAGGGCAACATCATTTTTTTCTGAAACCATGCTATACGTGGCAGGATCTCCAATTTATCTCACTATTGATTTTCCCTGTTTAGCCCGAGTAGACCAAGCAAAAGAATTTCCAACCTCCTAACATTGCTGTTGGTGGTTTGGAGAAGTTAATTTCCTCTAATATGTAAAAATCTCTTACATTTTATTTGCCCTTCTCCAAATCCTTCACAGAAGAATCCTGGCCAGATGAATTCATAACAGCCCTCATCTTTACTTCAAGAATTGATTGTAGCTCCTGAACCTGCCTGTAGCTTTCTTTCGAATGATTAACTTTGTATGCAATGATGAGCCCATGTACTGTAGCTTTAAAGGCTTCCCAGACAGACAAAAGTGAAGCTGTATTTTTTATAATTTTGATAAACTCTGTTATAAACACCTGCATTTCCTGTAACCACTGTTGACTAGATAGTAGGGCCCTGTCGAACTGCCATTTAGGCCTTGTGCTTGAGGGAGTAACTAATTCTACTGACACTGATACCACTGAGTGGTCAGTAAAAGCATTCAACCAAATGTCTGTTCCTGTTAATTTAAGTGTCTGGGAAGCCAGAAAAAATCAAGACGAGAAGCCGTTTTGAAGCACTGTGAGAAACAAGTATATTGAGCTCTGGGTGGATTTGCGAACCTTCAAGGATCTATAAGCCCAAAGTCTTTCCGTAAGGCAGAGATCACCTGCTTTGTCTTAGTCCTCAACTGCTTTTTAGCCTTATTAGAAGGATCTAGTGAAAGATCTTGAATAAAATTGAAATCCCCCCCAAAAACTAATCAACGGACCCACTGACCCTATAGCAACTTGATATAAAGTTGACAGGGGGCCAGACTCATCACTGATAGGGCCATAGTAGTTCACCAAATTGAGGGTAGAGCTGTTTGCCAAAACCTTAATCCAGAGCCACCTGCCCCCATTTGATATTGTTACCTAAATATATTATCATGCCTCTAGCGGTTACCCCCGCTGAAGTGAAATACACATGAGAAAACTTCCTAGGGATGAAACTTTTAGGGTTATTACTCTTCACATGGGTCTCTTGTAAAGCATTGCACAAATAATTCTTAAACTATACATTGCCCATGATCTATAATCTGCTGCTGCTGACACTGTTGGCACTGTCACTTAAGACAGAGAGCTAGACAGAGCTCATTTTTTTTCTCTCTCCCCTATCACCAGTGCCCCTACCCCCTCAAACCTTACCCACACCAAAGCCCCAATCCCATAGTGCCCCACTACCCTCGGAGGGGGAATCGCCTCTGAGGGTAGTGGACTCAACCAAACAACGATGCCATGACACTGCAGCCCACTACACTCAGACCCCCAAGCAATAGAAGAGGGGGTGCCCTCTCTACCCCCCCCCCAGATGCACATCTTACTTAAATGGAAAAAAGAGATAAGGGATAAGGAATCACCCAGACCCTTAACAGAAAATGAAACTTAAAGCTGTCATATTACATCATACACCTAATACTAGTTAGTTTCTCGAAAAGTTCTTGTGCCTCTCCAATATTCGAAAGGAGATAGAACTGCCCATTTTACATGACTTTAAGTTTAGACTGTTGCTAATCTGGTGCCTATGCCCCCTTGAATTTGAAGTCTTTCCGTCATCTTGCTTTCGTTGTCTTGCTGCTGATGCAAACACATCCGAGAAAATCCAGAACTGAAACTAGGGTGCTTCATAGCAAAATGTACTAATATAGTGTGAGGATATTTAGCACTAAGAGATCACAGGGCTGATGCCCTTTGCGCCCTTGTGATAGTCAAATCCCCTTCTAGTTCTAGTAAGGCTTTTCTAGTCAAGGAGTCCACCCACTGGATCATCTGCTGCCCTTCGCACCCTTTTGGAACTCCTACAATTTGGAAACTGAAATGCCTATTATAGTTTCCAGATCATCCACCTTACATTCCAAACTGTTCTTACTCTTTTCGAGCTGCAAGAGTTCTTGTTGCATGGATGCCGTTCTATCCTCCAGATTAGTTATTCTGATTTCAGCCTCCTTTAACCACCCAGGGAGTTGCGCCATGCCCACGTCGATCTTTGTCAGCCTTTAACCTTTAATGCCACTTTATGGGAATACAAGAAAAATTCATTGTACTCTGAAAATGATGATGGGTTGCCCTGTAGTGGTATATCCCAAGATAACAATCCTGGGTATAATAGACTTCTGCAAGTACCCTGGAGCACTTACCCACTAATGATAATGGATATGTGTAACCGGGCATCTGTCGCCGTGGTTACGAACTACAAGCCCGGGCCGGCAGAAACATACCCCGGGGGCACTCTCTGTAGCCACGCCGACCCAGAAGTGATATCCAATGCGGATATCCGGGACGCAACGCAGAGCGTTGAAGAGGACGTGGATCCAGTGGAGTGGCACGCCGAAGAGAGGAAGGAAGACGCGAGCGAGGAGAAAATCGAACCAGGCCCAAAGGAGGAACACGCGCGCGGACCGAGGAAGAAGATCGGAAGGACAAGGAAATTCGAGGGAATCCTGAACAACGCTGCCACGTCCCTGGAGGGGCGTGGCTCACACAGGTACGGGCGTACCTTACGGTAAATCTATTATCCGAGTGGATGCGAGGGAGGAAAGTGAGGGAGAGAGTGAGCGGAAGACCGGGAAGGGACCGGGAGGAGGGAATTGAAGGGAAAAGCCAATGTTAGAAGTCGAATTCCTAACAGCACAGCAAGGGGGGAGCAGTGAAAATAACTACCCTCCTCCAGAATAACATATAGAAAGAGAAAGCATCCTAGCTGCATGGAGAAGGGTGATACACTTTAATAAAAGTACTCCTCTCACATCCCTACACCCCCTTTCCTCACAACCCTACTAACCTTTACATAATCTAAGGCCCCACACTTACCTGATTTCTTTTCATTTTCTTTGGGGCACCGTCATCTTCCCCTGAGGACGCGATCCTGACGACCATCCAGACGGGCTCACGGCAGGCCAAGGGAGCACCCTAGAAAACAAGGAATATAAAATATAGTTATTGGTATTAAAGAAACCGGGAACACCAGAAGAAACTCCATAAGGAGAGACAATATATATATGGAACATTACACTAAACCAGATCTCAAATAAAAGGAAGGTGTTATCAAACTAAGAGTTTCCAGAGTCATTTAAATCCCTGAACATTTACATCACAAGAACCCACTACAATATGCTACTGACTAAATTAGATATTGCCCCTTGTTGGAGGTCGGAATGACCAGCCACCCACCTCCCAGTTTCATGAAAGACTCAGAGATATAGACTATTGTGTTAAGACTAAAGAAACTGCATATGCAATTAGAGTCTATCCAAAGAAACACAAAAAGATCTGTGTCCCTGGTGGAACCATTCCTATCACATGTTACCCAAGCCGTGAACTTTGGTTGCTGTGTCAGACTACTTTGTAATCAAAGCAATTATCATACTGTGATTGGGGCAAATTAGTTGTTAAATGGTGCATCACTGACCATCTGCTGTAACTTTGTAACTTGTAATTAATGCAAAATAATAAAAACAGTTATATAAAAAAAAAAGAAAATAGCTACTCATGGCAATTTGTTCTTCATGTTTCCTGTGACTCAAGCAAAATTATTGAAACCACAGCAAGGAACACAAAACTTAATGGGTCTGTAGAAGATTGAGGAAATTGAAATTAGAAGCAGACAGGAGTGAGAAAATAAAACAATGCAGAAAAAGGAAGAGTGGCAGGTGGAGGTCATGAAGAATGAGATTAGAGTGACAGGGTATAAAAGAGGCTTCCTCAGATCTCAACCCATTAACTAGAAATAGCCACCTGTAAATAAGCAGTTCGGGTTGGACTGTTCCCATGGGGAGCAGGGTCAAGATGGATTTGCATATGACTGTGTCCAAACTGAAGTGGCATGGTGAGCAAAAAAACAATGGATTAAATTCAGATCCGTGATTGAGGGGGTGATTCTAAGCTTGGCGGGCGGCGGTAGCCGCCCGCCAAGCGGGAACCGCCAGAAGACCGTACCGCGGTCAAAAGACCGCGGCGGTCATTCTGGGTTTCCCACTGGGCTGGCGGGCGACCGCCGAAAGTCCGCCCGCCAGCCCAGCAGGAAACACCCTTCCCGCGAGGACGCCGGCTCAGAATGGAGCCGGCGGAGTGGGAAGGTGCGACGGGTGCAGTTGCACCGTCGCGAATTTCAGTGTCTGCAAAGCAGACACTGAAATTCTTTGTGGGGCCCTCTTACGGGGGCCCCTGCAGTGCCCATGCCATTGGCATGGGCACTGCAGGGGCCCCCAGGGGCCCCGCGGCACCCCCTACCGCCATCCTGTTCCTGGCGGGAGACCAGCCAGGAACAGGATGGCGGTAGGGGGTGTCAGAATCCCCATGGCGGCGGAGCGCGCTCCGCCGCCATGGATGATTCTCAAGGGCAGCGGGAAGTCGGCGGTACACCGCCGACTTTCCGTTTCTGGCCGCGGCTGAACCGCCGCGGTCAGAATGCCCAGCGGTGCACCGCCAGCCTGTTGGCGGTGCTACCGCCGACCTCCGCCATGGCGGTAATTACCGCCAGGGTCAGAATGACCCCCTGAGTGTTTGAAAAATGTCAGCCCTCCTTCCATCACCCTTTTGCATTGCTAAAGTCACCCTAAGTGACCAGGGTATGCCCAAACATGTGTCCCTTGCTCACTGTGCCATTAGTTTCAATCTAGCCCTGCTGGTGAGGGTTGATACCCTGAAACTGGTCTTAGGATGCTTGTTTCCAGTCCAGGGAGGATCTAACCTGGCAGTTCAGGCTGGACTATTCCCATGGGGAGCAGGGTCAAGACAGACGAGGGAGCTTTCCTTGCAGGCACATATTTTCCATGTCTCAGCCCAGTAGAGGCCAGGGATTGTATTTTGAAACTGCGGGTAGTGACCCCTTGTGCAGGGTCACTCCCCTTGGGGGCACTATACTGTATGTATGTTTTGGCCCCCTGGGGGCTAGTTTAGCTGTTTTGATGGCTGATTTGCCTTCCTTGGGGCCAATATATTGTATCTATGTTTCAGTCCCTCAGAGGCTAGTTCAGTCATTTTATTTGGGCTGATCTGCCCCCTGGTGGGGTGGGGGGTCAAAACCCACTAGATGCCAGAGTTTCATTTTATGAAATTGCAGGGAGTGACCTCTTAGGCAGGGGTCACTCCTCTTGGGGGCAACATATTGTATCTATGTTTCGGTCCCTCTGTGAACTAGTTGAGCAGATCTGCCTCCTGGGGGGGTCAAAATCTACTAGATGCCAGGGATTTTATTTTATGAAATTGCCGGGAGCGACTCCTTGGACAAAGGTTGCTCCCTTTGGGTGATAATATTTTTTTTTATTCTGCCCTCCTCTGAGGGCAGATTGGTATTTTTGAAGCTGATCTGCTCTTTGGGAGGGAGGGAGGGATGGAAGCCCCCTAGACACCAGGGAATAATTTGTGGAATGGTAGCGAACCCTTAGGCAAGGGTCCCTTCCCTTTGGGGGGATATATTTTTTTTATTCTGCCCCCTCCAAGCCCACTAGAAACCAGGAATTAGGTGTTGAGGGGGGCTTTATTATTTTGTTTTTTGGCCTTTTTTCAGTGGTTTGGGCTTCAGGTTGGGTGGTAACACTTGAGTCACCTGGGAATCAGGTTGTGTATCTGGTGGAAACCTCCTTTTGGGGTAAGGTTTGCTCCATCTGGTGGTGTCTTTTACCTTTGTTATGCCTCATTTCATGTAGTGTATTTTGATTGATATTTTCTTTTCATTTTTATGTGCATTTAAATTTTCAGTTTTTTAAATTTTAGAGCCAATGGTTTCTTTGTCTTGGTGGTGAATCCTGATTGCATGTGCCACTTTGACAGACCTGTAGCTTGTGGAGTTGTTGTTGGTAAGCAACTCATTTTGTAATCTTTTCCTCTGATCTGTATCCTTGGCCTGTTTGTATTATTTTATTGACTGTTGTATTAACGTTTTAATTGTTTTTGTTTCTGTCTGATTGTCTTCCAGAGTAACATATTGATTTGTGCATGTTCTATACTGCCTTGCAATGTGTGTAAAGTGTTTTTGTTTCCCTTTCCAGTCGGATTTCTTTGGTATTTACTGTGTCTTTGCAGAGTAGGTGCAGTTGATCCACAGTCTTGCTGTCTCTGGCAAGTGGGTTTTATTGTTTTTGAGAATATCGGTATTTGTGTGGTTTGCATTGATTGCCTTTTCCTTCCAGATTACTATATGCCAGTAGTTTTACTTCCTGTTTGATAAAGCCACTTTTTGTCTTGGTTATTGTTGACTTATTTGTTGAGTTACTTCTATTAGGAAGGGTCACGGCTAACCGCATGATTACCGCTCAGCATGTTGTTGGTTTGCTTTTTTAATCTTCCTCTCACTGGAGTCTGAGACTTATTCTGCATCTGAGGCAGAGGAGTATGTCCAAGATTCTGACAGTGAATTTTCTGTCCAAGAGGAATCATCTGTTGATGAAACCAATATCAGTGCTGAGTGTCAATGATATGCCGATAGTGCAGCACGAGGAATCAGGACTGCAGCCTGGGACTGAACGACTTCCCATTGGAAGTGCTGAATTCTGGTTGCCTTAAGTGTCACTTAGGCTCCCATTATTCTAATGAGACTACTGGATTTGAGCGACAGAATCACCTGCGTTGTGGGATACTGAGTCTTAACCCACTACAGGTGACACCTGTCGCCCCAATCCGGGTTTTGCTCCAGCTAACTAGCAGTGCCTCATCTCTACCCAGGAGCAGGAATGATTGGGCAGCCGAGCGCATGACACAATTGACTCCTCAGGGAAATCGTGGTCACTCAGATCTCATCTGTTTCTCTCAGTTACATTAGTCTCACATGTACAAGGACAAGCAGAGGCAGTATACGTTTCAATGAGGTTTTAATTAAGCAACTGCATATTAGATAATAAAGCATGTACTGCAATAACCAGGACGATAAAGCATGACAGGAGTAAAATTGTGACCAGGAGAGTAAAGCATAGAAATAACACTACCATATTTCCACTAGAGTCAATAGACTAATTCCTACCTAGGCTATATTACAGCACAGCATGTTAAGCTCTAGTTCTGCCCTTCAGGTTCCCCTGGGAAGACATCATCCTCCATACCTGAGCAAAGGCCTGAAGTCTGCATAAGCAGCTGTAGCGAAGCGTTCAGCAATCAGTATACAGTTGTGGTCATATGGCTGGAATCTCCCTCTAATGTGCATGGGACAGGGAAGTGTTTTTATAATAAAACAGCTGATGTTCTGAGAAAACGTCCCTACGTAAGGATGTGTATGTTTCTATGAATACCAGAGACAAAGCGTTACCATGTTTTACCGGCAACCTATCTTACTGCAGCCTTGAGAGAAGCACAGAGTGAACAAGAATGTCTTTTTTAAGAACGTAGTGCTGGCCTAGGCAAAAAACAGCTAGAGAGAAATAAACAAGACTGCAAATGTGGCTATTGCTAAAATAATAAACAAAGCTGAATAAAATATATCTAGGTTAAAGTGCACAGTGGGAGGCCCAGTGCGTTAAAATAACGTGCATTGAGCTATAACTAAAATGGCTACACAACACAAGTATGATGCAGCCTGTACTGCCTACCTTTAGTGGTGTTGCAAGGTGTACAGTCAATACTGAACACTATTTGCCTATACATTTCAATTCACTTGTTAATAGACAAAGTATTTTAGATGAGATTGTTGACCAGACTAATTTATGTGCTGAACAGTATTTGAGGGACAACAGTGGCAGACTTAAGCCTCACTGTAGAGCTAGCCGGTCGACTCCTACAAATCTGGGTGAGTTAATGAAGTTCTGGGGTTTGACTTTTTTGATGTGATTGATAAGGAGGCCATCACTGTCTTCATATTGGCCTATTAGTCCCTTGATGGCAACTGCTACATTTCCTTCAACCGTTGAGTCATGATCACTACTTGCTTCTGCTTCAGATGTTGCATTTTGCTGATAATGCTTCAGTATAGCCACGGGATCACCCTGATTGTGACCATCTCTTCAAGATTCGGCCTGCCCTTGATTATTTTGTAGATTTATTTTCAGAAATCTATGTTCCAGGGAAAGAAATAGCTGTGGAAGAGTCTTTGGTCCTGTTGAAAGGTTGTTCGGTTTTTAGGTAGTAAATTTCTAGCAAGAGAGCAAGTTAAGGAATTAAGTTGTAATGCTATCTGAGAATAGTAGTGGATATATTTAAAATTTCAGTGTGTACACTGGTAGGGATTTTTCTATTGGCCCCCCTGGCTGTCTGTCTACTTTTGGAGTCAGTGAGAAAATTGTGTGGGGAACTTGTTAGAGAATTTTTTAACAAAGGTCACCATTGATACGTAGATAACCTCTACATTGGTGTGCAATTGTTCAAGGAATTATTCAACGTGGACACTGTTTCATGTGTCCCAATCTGCTCTGAGTGTAAAGGTAACCCTAAATAGCTTGTATGTAAATACCTTCAGAAGGAACAGTGCAGTGCCTTGTGTAGTGGTAAACTTCTAGCTGTGAAAATTTCAGACAGAAGAGACATCCACATGCTGATGTCTATCTATGATGAAAGTACTTCACCTGTTACTGTTTGGGGTCAGGTTGCTACAGCGCGCAAACCTGTGTGCATTTTAGACTACAGTAAAGTGCATGGGTTGTGTAGATAGAGTAGATTGAAGGTGGGAGCCTTATGGCGATGTTCATAAAGCATACATTTGATACAAGAAGTTGGTTGTACATTTGTTTCATTTGACAACCTTCAATGCTTTTGTTGTATTTAAGGATTGTTTTCCAGGTTCAAAGATGACTTTTGTTCAGTTTCAGCAGTTTGTAATAGGTAGCCTTGTTGTAGTTGAGCAGACAAGTGTTCCTAGAGTTGGAGAGGTGAAGGATGTGGCTACATTGAAAAATCGGCATTTCCCTGATTACATTTCTCCCACACCTGGAAAAAACTCTCCCTGTAAGAGATGTAGAGTCCGTGTCCAAAGAGGCATGCAAAAGGAGAGATATATGTACTGCCCCGATTGTCCTCCTAATACTGGGCTATGTGTGCTCACATGGTTTAAACTGTACCACACAACTCAAGTATTGAGAGCAAATGGTAGAGAAAAGTGAACTGACTTGTCTGTGTTGTTTTATATTTTTGTTGAATTTCATGGTTGGCGGTAGTTTGATGTATTTAGTCAGACCTGTTGTGTTTGTAGTCATACTTGTTTTTCATCTCCTTCAAATTGGTTTTTGTTTTCTTGTTTGTTAAAAAAGTTTGATGATGGTGTGTATAGACTGGTACCTAGCTGGTACTGTGTGTGGACTGGTGCTTAGCTGGTGTATGTATGAGCTCTCATTTGGCTGGTGTTGTGTGTGTAGTGACTTGCTTCTGGTCACTACAAACACATTGCCAGCCAAAGGCCAGTCCGTGTGATAGCTGTGTCAGTCCTCTAGGCGTATGAAAGTGATGATCCCTTGAATGGCGCTGATGGTTGATGTGAGTGTTCTAATATACTGGGCCCATGGCAGGCGGTGTGAATGCTTTTGGGTTTATCATGCATGAAAGTTGTGTAAATGGCCTGTAAAGTGGATACTGCCTTGTCGTGGCTTTACACCTCAGGGTCTGTGAGTCATTGGTTAAATATTCTGAACTTTCAATTATTAACAGTGTATTTCATTTTTGTGAAATCTCTTGTTAATAAAATATACATTTTGAACTTTTCACTCACCCTCATGTCAAATCATACCAGTATGTGTGAGTACTTAGGGAGTGGATGGTTGTGCAATAATATTTGTCGTTTCTGTCTTTCTCTGCCAAACTGTACATTGTCTCCAGGGAATATCTACCAGCTTTTCTCGTAAAATAGACACTGCAGGGACTCCACGGTGGCTCGCGTGGATCTCTCAAAGTACTGGAATTTTCTGTGAGCCTCACATTTTCTGCCACCAAGAGTTCCCACATATCTCCTGATAGGAATGGTACTTCTATTGTATGGGCATTCCTATTGCATACAAAAGTGCGGATCCAAACTTAGGCCCTCATTACAACCCTGGCGGTCGGTGATAAAGCGGCAGTAACACCGCCAACAGGACGGCGGTAAAAAAATCGGAATCATGATCACAGCGGAAACCGCCAACACAAACAGCCACTTTAACACACCGACCGCCACAGTGGTAGCAACAAACACCGCAGCGGTAACCACCAACAGCCAGGCGGAAAACAATGTACCGCCCACTGCATCACAACACGCCTATCTGCCACCTTTTCCGGGGCTGTACCAATGCCATCAAAAGAACGGCGGAAAGAGTACTCTGAAGGGAAACGACTCACCTCTCGACACTCAAGGAAGAACCATGACGCCATGGAACCCGAGCTGCACTTGTTCCCCATGCTGTTGTACCTTCACACACACCAGGAACACGAACGCCGGTGAAGACGACCACGGTGAGTACTCCACCTAGCACACAAGTAAGGGGTGGAGGAAAAAGAGAGTGATACACATACGCAACACGCTACACCCCCATCCCCACCCTCACCCCAATACCATACACACAAACAGATATAACAACATTACATATACACCCCATAACCCTCAGATTAACGCAAGGACAAAAGGAATGGAGTAAAATGAGTGTAATATTATACATTTTGAAAAATACATTCTTTAAGCAAGAAACAGTATGTACAATATGTACAATATAACCAAAAGGAGGGACAATGCCCACTCCAAAATGTCTGTGGCCCATTGGGCCAAAACACATGGGCCAAGGTCACAATTGACTCCTGCCTCAATACGGAGAGAACACTGCAGGGGCATCAGGTCGAAAACACAGGCACCTCAGGGGGCACCTCAGAAGGAAGATGGTACAACACCACTGACCTGGAGGGGGCTCCATGCCCACTGCTTGGTCCTGGGGAGTGCTAAGCCACAGTCTCTCAAGTGGGTGGTTTGCCCACTGCTTGGTCCTGGGGAGTGCAAGGCCACAGTCTCTCAAGTGGGTGGTTTGCCCACTGCTTGGTCCTGGGGAGTGCAAGGCCACAGTCTCTCTAATGGGTGGTTTGCCCACTGCTTGGTCCTGGGGAGAGCAAGGCCACAGTCTCTCAAGTGGGTGGTTTGCCCACTGCTTGGTCCTGGAGAGTGCAAAGCCACAGTCACTATTGTGGATGGCTTCTTCCACTGGTTCTGGAGGGGGCCTTGTGCCCAGTGTGCTTCATCCTGGCAAGGATAGGGTGAGTGGATGGCTTCTTCCACTGGTTCTGGAGGGGGCCTTGTGCCCATTGTGCTTCATCCTGGCAAGGATGGGGTGAGTGGATGGCTTCTTCCACTCGTTCTGGAGGGGGCCTTGTGCCCATTGTGCTACATCCTGGCAAGGATGGGGTGAGTGGATGGCTTCTTCCACTGGTTCTGGAGGGGGCCTTGTGCCCAGTGTGCTTCATCTTGGCAAGGATGGGGTGAGTGGATGGCTTTTTCCACTGGTTCTGGAGGGGGCCTTGTCCCCAGTGTGCTTCATCCTGGGTGGGGCAAGGTCACAGTCTCTCACCTGTGTGTCACACCGACAGGTGTTACAGGGCCCAGGATGCACTGCAGCCCATGTAGTCACCACTACATACTGCTCGCCGGCGGTGACGGCTGCTCAGTGGATGCCAGTTGCGCTGCAGGTGGCGGTGCTGTCAGTGGTGGTGGTAGCCTCCAGGCCTTTACCTGCAGCCTCCGATGGCTGTCCACTGGGGCTGCTGCTGCTGGCAGTGGTGCTGCTGGCAGCGGGGCATGTGGCGGTGCTGGACGCTGTGCAGGTGGTGGTGCTGGCCGCGATGCAGGTGACGGCCCTGGCAGTGGTGGTGGTAGCCTCCAGGTCTTCACCTGCAGCCTCGGACGGCTGCCCACTGGGGCTGCTGCTGCTGGCAGTGGTGCTGCTGGCGGCATGGCATGTGGTGATGCTGGATGCGGTGCAGGTGGCGGTGCTGGCAGTGGTGGTGGTAGCCTCCAGGCCTTTACCTGCAGTCTTGGACAGCTGCCCACTGGGGCTGCTGCTGCTGGCAGTGGTGCTGCTGGCGGCGGTGCATGTGGCAGTGCTGGACACAGTGCAGGTGGCGGTGCTGGCCACGGTGCAGGTGGCAGTGCTGGCAGTGGTGGTGGTAGCCTCCAGGCCTTCACCTGCAGCCTCGGACAGCTGAAGTGCAATGGCTGGTGTTGTGTGCCCCTTCCTGCCCCTGGCAGATAGTGGTGCCTCCTTGCCTCTGCCAGCTGGTGTCTTTTACTTGCTGGCTGGTGGTGCCTCCTTCCCCTTGCTGGCTGGTGTCCACTTCTTGCTCTTGCTAGGTGGCAGACCCTTCTTGGCCTTGGCAGGTGGTGCTGGCACATTGGCTGGGCTGACGGGTGCCTCCTGGGAGCCTCTCACACCTACAGTAACTGCAGAAACCACAGTGGCTGTGGACTGGGTGGCTGAGGTGCTGGGCTGGGTTCTGGCCACCCGTGAAGGACGTGGGGGTGGGGTAGGGAATAGGTCAAGGGTGGCGATGAAAAGCTTCTTGGGGACACTGGGGTGGGAAGAGGATGAAGGTTTGGGAGTGAAGGAAGAGGGAGTGGTTGTAGGAGGTGTCAGTCTGCTATGCTTGGGTGCACGTGCATGGGCTGGATGCTGTTGTGAGGTGGATGGCTGTTGGGTGTCTGTGTGCTTGCGTTTGTGAACTTTGGGAGGAGGGGTCACAGACACAGTGGGAGAGGACACAGGGGACGTGTGCATGGATGTAGGGGCATGTAGTGATCGGCATGCTGGTGATAGAGGTAGTGGATGAGGATGTAGTGCATGCAGGTATGAGTGGAGACGCTGCTGGGAGGGAGGTGGACGAGAAGGAGGAGGGGGACACAGTGCTTGTGAGATGAAGTTTGGTGCTTGTGTTTGCCTGAGCCACTTCTGTGTGTTGATTTGGGTGACTGCTGGTCTGAAGGTGTGTTTGGGATAGGCTGGGGTTAAGAGTATTGGGACTGGGTAGAGGAAGTTGGAGGGGGAGGCTAGAGACAGGGACATTGGCTGCCATCAGTGCGTCGGCCAGAGCCCAGAATGCTCTCTGTTGGGCCACCACACCAGAGTGAATGCTCTCCAGGTATGCATTTGTTTGTTGCAAATGTCCTGCTACACCCTGGATGGCATTCAGTATGGTTGACTGCCCAACAGAGAGGGATCTCAAGAGGTCAATAGCCTCCTCACTGAGGGCAGCAGGGCTAACTGGGACAGGGCCTGAGTCCACCCTCCTGGGTGAGCGGGCATGGGAAACTCGCTGAGGGGCTGCTAGGAGGGCGGTGCTGGTACGGGGGTGGCGGCTGTACCTGTAGTTGGGGTGGCCACAGAGGTGACCGCAACCGCCAGGGAGCTGCCATCGGAGGAGGTGTCGCTGTCGGTAGTGTCCACTCCTGTCTCCATCGTGGTGGTCCCCTCGCCCTCCGTCCCACTAGTGCCCTCACCGTCAGTGGATTCTGCCTCCAGGCTCATGTGGGATGCAGCTCCCTCTGTCACCGGTGCCTCTGCTCCTCCGCCAGATTATGCTAATGCACACAAGAACAGGGTGACAAAACAAAAAGAGGGGGGGAGACCGAGGATACACTTGGTCAATGCCAGCAACAACACTACCGTTGGCATACACAACTCTCAGGGAACAGCCCTATGCACTAGGCCATGCACTACCAGTTACAATGCTAGTCAATAGCCCATAGGGTACAATGCCTAACGCCATTAGCTGCACACCTGAAACCCACAGGACCCTTCCCAGTAGTAGATGCCCACTAACATTATTGGGGTTTTAGTGCATTTGAGCTTGCACATCATTGAACATACCCTGCCATGTCCTCCCTGGCCTGGGGGGCCCACATCCCCCACCCAGGTAATACCTTAACGTGTGCAAAGTCATGATTCTGAATCTGTACTCACCCCCTTGTGGCTGCTGAGATGCCTTCAAGCGCCCATCCAACTCCGGACTGGCCACCGCCAGGATGCGAAACATCAGGGGAGTCAGGGTATGACGGGCACCCCTTCCTCGTTGGGAGGCCAGCCCCAGCTGGGCCTCTGCCGTCCTCCTTGCCCAGTGGCGCAGGTCCTCCCACCGTTTGCGGCAGTGGGTGATCCGCCTGTCAAAGACCCCCAGGGTCCGCACCTCCTTGGCGATGGCACGCCAAATACCCTTTTTCTGATGGGCGCTGACCTGCAGAAAAAATACAGAAGAAAAGGTATTAGTCATACCGTCCGGACTGTTATACTCATGGCCCGATATATCCCCCATCCCCTTACGCACATACATTGACCACCATACATGCAGCACTCTGCCCAGGACCCCTCAGACCCCCCCCTCCCCACACGAGGCTTGCACACACAGCAATCCATACATTCATGGCCCACACATCATGCTCACAGTGTACTCACCTGTTTGTCTGGAGGACCATAAAGTAAAGTGTACTGGGGTAGGACCCCATCCACCAGTCCCTCCAGTCCCTCCAACTCCTCCGAAGTGAAGGCAGGGGCCCTTTCCGCAGACACTGGAGCCATTGTCGCTTCCAGACACAGATCACAGCAGCACTTGCAGTGTAGGTCCTCTCTTGTTGAAGGTCAGTTAGCAAGTGAGTGCACAGATAAAAAATGGCGGTCACATCTGCGGCGGTGCGTACCGTCACCACCGGCGTACATCACCATTGGCTCCTGGAACCCATCGGGCCCAATGATAACCAATGCTGTATTGCTCAGCGGTCATCGACCGCCGACCGCAACGGCGCACAACGCCAGCGTAATTACCTCATTTCCACTTGTCCTTCCTCACAGGTCAGGCAGATGCCATTTCAGGGGAGCAATTGGCACCTAACTGCATCACAGCAGACATTGGCACATTAACTGACTTTTGAGTTCACATACTGTTTGTGTGAGGGAAAGAATGCATATTACTGTTGAAATATGTGTGAATTTGACCTTCTGCTCACCGTTTTCCACCCTAGAGTTCAACCACTGAGGATGAATAGGAGATGGAGACATCCCCCGAGTACAGACCCCTGGTGGACCTTGCGACAATGGAGGACAGTCACATTATCCTGACCTACAGACTTGATAGGGCCACAATCCAAGAACTGTGTGCCCAATTGGAGACAGACCTGATCTCAGCTATCCACCAGCCCACAGGTATCCCCCCTCTAGTGCAGGTCCTGTCAGTGATCCATTTCCTGGCAAGTGGTTCCTTCCAAGCGACAGTGGCCATGGCATCAGGCATGTCACAGCGTATGTTCTCAAACGTGCTGACCACAGTGTTGTCTGCCCTGCTGAAACACATGTGTAACTATCTCGTATTCCCACAGGTGGAGGATTTGGCCACAGTGAAGGCTGACTACTATGCACTGGGACATATCCCCAACATCATTGGTGCCATTGATGGTACACATATTGCATTTGTCCCCCGCCCCCCCGGAGAAATGAACAAGTGCTCAGAAATAGAAAAAGCTTTCACTCTCTGAATGTGCAGATGGTGTGTTTGGCGGACCAGTACATCTCCCATGTCAATGCCAAGTATCCTGGCTCTGTGCATGATGCCTTTATCTTAAGGAATAGCAGCATCCCATATGTGAAGTCTCAACTCCAGAGGCACTGGGTGTGGCTAATAGGTGAGCCCCAGGTGTGTGGGTTTGGCCCTAAGAGTGAGAGTGCGGCTAACAGGTATCCCTCAATATTTGCAGGTGACTCTGGTTACCCCAACCTCTCATGGCTACTGACCCCAGTGAGGAATGCCAGGACAAGGGCAGAGGAACGTTACAATGAGGCACATGGGCAAACAAGGAGGATCATTGAGGCCACCTTTGGCCTCCTGAAGGCCAGATTCCGGTACCTCCATCTGACTGGTGGATCCCTGTACTACTCACCCAAGAAGGTGTGCCAGATCATCGTTGCATGGTGCATGTTGCACAACCTGGCCTTGAGACGCCAGGTGCCTTTTCTGCAGGAGGATGAGCTTGGGGATGGTCGTGTGGCAGCGGGTGAGCCTGTGGACAGTGACGAAGAGGAGGCAGAGGAAGAAGATGTGGACAAGAGAACCACACTAATTCAACAGTACTAACAATGACACACAGGTAAGACACTGTAACTTCACCTTCCATTGCAGTTTTGTGTTCGACATTGAACATGTCAGCCTGAATTCCCTATTTCAATGGCCACTTACTCTACCCTTTGGCATCTCTATTTTCAGATCTCTGTGCCCCACTCTGGCTCCTGGTCTTTTTACTGCTGCCCACTACAGGTCATACCTATGTAAATATTACAGCACATTTGAATTGCAATGTTTACAGTTTGTGTAATTAAGACATTTGTGAAACAACTGACAGACTCCATATTTGATTTTGTTCCAAGGGTTTTTATTTAGGTGCTAATATGTGGAGGGGGCATCACAATGGGCTGGGTTGATGATGGAGGAAAGTCCAGGGTAGAGTCCAGTCTATTTTTGTCACAGGTGCATTGTCCAAGGGGGCATAGGATGGGGAGCAATGGCAGTTGAAGGTGGACAGGTTGGCAGAGTGGGACACAAGGGTGACAATTAGGAGAGTCTTATTTCCTGGCAGGGGTCTTGGCAATGTTCTCTGGCTTCTGCCTGGATCGCAGGGACCATTTGCGTGGTGGTTCTCCTTCTGCAGGGGATGGGGTGCTGGTGGCCTGGTGTTCCTGTGGCGGGGCCTCCTGTCCACTAGAGTCGGAGGAGGGCTAGTGTCAGGGGCCCGTTGGTGTGCCACTGCCTCCCTCATGGTGTTGGCCATGTCTGCCAGCACCCCTGCAATGGTGATTGGGGTGGTGTGGATGTCCCTCAGGTCCTCCCTGATCCCCAGGTACTGTCCCTCCTGCAGCCACTGGGTCTCCTGCAACATGGCTAGTATCTGGCCCATGGTCTCTTGGGAATGGTGGTATGCTCCCAGGATGTTGGTGAGTGCCTTATGGAGAGTCGGTTCCCTGGGCCTGTCCTCCCCCTGTCACACAGTAGTCCTCCCAGCTTCCCTGTTGTCCATGCATTGGTGTTGCATGCAGGGCTTGCTATTGGGATGAGTGAGATGTGATGGTGGGGTATATGTGAGGTGGTGGAGTGATGGGGTGAGGGTAGGGGTAGGAGTTTGTGGTGGCATGCAGGTGGGGGGTGATAATATTAGAGATTTGACTTACCAGAGTCCAGTCCTCCTGCTACTCCTGCCAGGCCCTCAGGATGCATGATCACCAAGACTTGCTCCTCCCATGTTGTTAGTTGTGGGGGAGGAGGTGGGGATCCACTGCCAGTCCTCTGTACAGCTATCTGTTGTCTTGCTTCCACAGAACACACCTTTCCCCATAGGTCGTTCCACCTCTTTCTGATGTTGTCCCTTGTTCTGGGGTGCTGTCCCACGGCGTTGACCCTGTCCACGACTCTCCGCTATAGCTTCATCTTCCTAGCAGTGGACTTCTGCTGCATCTGTGATCCGAATAGCTGTGGCTCTACCTGGATGATTTCCTCCACCATGACCCTTAGCTCCTCCTCTGAGAACCTGGGGTGTCTTTGTGGTGCCATGGGTGTAGTGTGCGTGGTATGTGTGAGGGTGTGTGGGGTGATGCGTTGGGGTGTGTGCTATGAGGTGCGTGGATGGTCTGTGGGTGATGGTGTTTTGCGGCTCATACCTATGTAAATATTACAGCACATTTGAATTGCAATGTTTACAGTTTGTGTAATTAAGACATTTGTGAAACAACTGACAGACTCCATATTTGATTTTGTTCCAAGGGTTTTTATTTAGGTGCTAATATGTGGAGGGGGCATCACAATGGGCTGGGTTGATGATGGAGGAAAGTCCAGGGTAGAGTCCAGTCTATTTTTGTCACAGGTGCATTGTCCAAGGGGGCATAGGATGGGGAGCAATGGCAGTTGAAGGTGGACAGGTTGGCAGAGTGGGACACAAGGGTGACAATTAGGAGAGTCTTATTTCCTGGCAGGGGTCTTGGCAATGTTCTCTGGCTTCTGCCTGGATCGCAGGGACCATTTGCGTGGTGGTTCTCCTTCTGCAGGGGATGGGGTGCTGGTGGCCTGGTGTTCCTGTGGCGGGGCCTCCTGTCCACTAGAGTCGGAGGAGGGCTAGTGTCAGGGGCCCGTTGGTGTGCCACTGCCTCCCTCATGGTGTTGGCCATGTCTGCCAGCACCCCTGCAATGGTGATTGGGGTGGTGTGGATGTCCCTCAGGTCCTCCCTGATCCCCAGGTACTGTCCCTCCTGCAGCCACTGGGTCTCCTGCAACATGGCTAGTATCTGGCCCATGGTCTCTTGGGAATGGTGGTATGCTCCCAGGATGTTGGTGAGTGCCTTATGGAGAGTCGGTTCCCTGGGCCTGTCCTCCCCCTGTCACACAGTAGTCCTCCCAGCTTCCCTGTTGTTCTGTGCCTCTGTCCCCTGAACTGTGTGCCCACTGCCACTGACCCCAGGTCCCTGATCGTCCTGTGTTTGTGGGGTTGCCTGGGGTCCCTGTAGTGGTGGACACACTGCTGATTGACGTGCTATGTGGACAGTGGGTGCTGTGCTGGTGTTTCCTGAGGGGGGAGGCTCTGTGGTGGTTTGGGACTGTGGCTGGGTCACCGACTGTCCAGAGGCCCCTGATGGGCCAGGTTGGTCATCCTGATCCAGGAGAGCAGAGCTGCTGTCATCACTGTGGGCCTCTTCCGTGGGGGTGGGACTGGATGTGTCAGGCACCTCCTCTCCGGTGACGTTGAGTAGGGGTCCTGTGGGGATGTGAATGCAGTGTTATTGTTTCTGCGTGTGCCATCTTGTGCATGGATATGTTTCCCTCTATGGTTGTAATTAGCAAGGCAACTTTGGGTTGTGTGAGTTGTGATTGCTTTGGCTAAGTGATTGTCACTAGTGTGCATGCTGTGGTGATGGGTGTCCATGCAGGTCTGTGATGGGGGTCCATGCATTGGTGTTGCATGCAGGGCTTGCTATTGGGATGAGTGAGATGTGATGGTGGGGTATATGTGAGGTGGTGGAGTGATGGGGTGAGGGTAGGGGTAGGAGTTTGTGGTGGCATGCAGGTGGGGGGTGATAATATTAGAGATTTGACTTACCAGAGTCCAGTCCTCCTGCTACTCCTGCCAGGCCCTCAGGATGCATGATCACCAAGACTTGCTCCTCCCATGTTGTTAGTTGTGGGGGAGGAGGTGGGGGTCCACTGCCAGTCCTCTGTACAGCTATCTGTTGTCTTGCTTCCACAGAAAACACCTTTCCCCATAGGTCGTTCCACCTCTTTCTGATGTTGTCCCTTGTTCTGGGGTGCTGTCCCACGGCGTTGACCCTGTCCACGACTCTCCGCCATAGCTTCATCTTCCTAGCAGTGGACTTCTGCTGCATCTGTGATCCGAATAGCTGTGGCTCTACCTGGATGATTTCCTCCACCATGACCCTTAGCTCCTCCTCTGAGAACCTGGGGTGTCTTTGTGGTGCCATGGGTATAGTGTGCGTGGTATGTGTGAGGGTGTGTGGGGTGATGCGTTGGGGTGTGTGCTATGAGGTGCGTGGATGGTCTGTGGGTGATGGTGTTTTGTGGCTCAGATTCAGTGGGTGCTCCTGGCTTGTCTCTCTCTCTCACTTGCCAAAATCTTTGGGTCGTAAAGGGTTGTGGGTAGTGTGGGTGTGTGTTTTATATTGGTGTGGGTGTGGTGTGTGTATGAGTGTCAGGTGTGTGTATTTTGTATTGTCCAATGTGGTGTAGTTTTGTTGGTGTGTGTGTATTTTGAGCGCAGTGGTGTGTACCGCCAATGGTTTACCACGATTGAATGACCACTGTGGTGATTCATGGGGCATGATGCTGTGGGCGTATTTCTGTTGGCGTAATAGTGTGGGTTTTGGTACCACTAGTTTATCACTGACCTTTGGTCTGGTGGACTTGTGTGTGTGTCTGTATAGTGGTGGATTTCTATGTGTGGGTCATAATACCCGTAGCCGTATACCGCCGTGGTTGCGGTATGTTGGCGGCAGTCAGAATGGTGGTAAGTTGCACTTACCGCCAATGTTGTAATGAGGGCCTTAATCTGGCAACATAAACAAAAGGGGTTGTTGCAGATTTTTGGACCTGTGTTCAGCGGCCACTCAGGAAAACCTACCAAACCTAGGTATTTCTGAAAACTAGACAATCAGGGAGTACAGGGTGGAGTGCCTGTCATAAAGCCCATAAATCTCTCTTACCCACAATGCACTGCAAAACTCAAAATATGACTAACATTGCACATTTTCCTTGCACCTGTGTGATGTATTCTTCCAGAATCAGAAGAAATCCACAAAGTTCCTACCACTCAGCATTTCTACACTTGTCCCAATAAAAAGGATGCCCCGCTTGTGTGGCTTGGCCTAGTACCCGGGACAGGAATGGATCCTACTAATATCAATGGGAATCTTCGCAAAAGGGACACTCATTGACCTTGGTTTGATCTGTTCCTGTCGCGGGCACTAGTCCCAGCTACATAAGTGAGGTACTATTTTTATTGTGAGACTGGGGGAATGGTAGGTGGTAGGAAATTAGTTGCTCCCTATAGATTCCAGGACTTTCCATCACAGAAATGTGGGGGAAATGTTTTTTCTAGTCAGTTTTTTGCAAGGGATTCTAGGTAGAAACACCTGATGGGAGCCACCCAAGTCACTCTACTTTGGATTCTCCTCAGTGTGTAGTTTTCACAAATGTACAGGTTTGGTAGATTTCCCTAGGTGCAGGCTGAGGTAGGATCCAAAATCCACAGCTAGACACATTGCAAAAAAGGGTCAGTTTTCAGTGGACAAATGTGATGTGTTCATGTACGTTTTGTGACCTTTCCTGTTGTGGGTACTAGCCCTACCCACACAAGTGAGGAACCATTGTTATTGGGAGACTTAGAGAAACACAGCATGGTTGAACAAGTGTTATTACCAATTGTATTTCTCTGCATTTGTGCCTTCCAAATGTAAGCTAGTGTTTAAGAAAGAAGCCATTTTGGGAAATGCCCTCTAATTCGCATGCTAGTATGGGTACTCACAAACTCAGAGATGTGCAAATAGCGACTGCTGCTAAACTCCATATCTTGTGCCCATTTCAGAAATACAGAGGTTTCCTTGATAAATATGTTTTCAAATTTTACCATATGAATTGCTCTAAACCCCCTACACAATGAAAATCCATGGCAAGGTGCAGCTCAGTTATTGACTCCGGTTACCTCAAGTTCTTGAAAAACCCACAAACCCATACATTCCCCACAACTAGAAGGGCTTCGCAGATGTAATAGTTTATTGCTTTTGTAAATCAGCCATCATGACGAAAAGTTTCAAATGAAAAAGTTGTCCCAAATGGCGTTTTTTTCCTACTTATTTTCTATATTTTTTATTGCAACACTTAAGGCCTCATTACGAGGCTGGTGGTCTTGAGACTGCCAGCCTCGTTTCTGGTGGTCCGACTGCCACATTACAACCCTGACGGTTGGACCGCCGCCTCTGCCATGAACATGGTTCCCAGCAGGATTGTGGCAGTCAGAGTCATGGTCAGCCACTGCAGTGCTGCTTTCAGCACCGCTGTACTGATCACTAGTCCAGTTTCCACCAGCCTTTTCATGGTGAGGACCCCAACATGAAAAGGCTGGCAGAAAACTAGTGCTTGGCAAGGGGCCCCCTGTACTGCCCCTGACCATGTCGTCGGCAGTGCAGGGCCCCCCCTGCCCAGCACCTTCAGAATGCACACTGTCTGCCATAGCAGACAGTATGTATTCTGTGGGTGCCGGGAGCACCCTCTGTGTGACAGCATTAACCTTGGCTCCATGAGGAGCCGAGGACAATGCTCCAGCAGTTTCCACAGCGCTGACCAGCGGAAACCACAGTTTCCTGAGATTTCTGCTGGTCAGCCCAGTGGAAACCTTGTAATCGGCCTGGGAGGCGGGGGGGACCACCAGCTCCAGAACAGTCTCCTCTCCACGGGGCTGGTAGGCCGATGGTTGGCCTACCAATCTCGTAACGAGGCCCATAGTTTCTTTGAGAAAACCTTGAAGGATCTACACAAATCATCCCTTGTTAAATTCAGAAATGTGTCTAGTTTTCATAAAGGTATAGGTTTGCGTGGTCTACCATGGCTTTCACACCACAAACTGGAAGGACGTTGAAAGTACAAACAATAGGAAAAATGGGGTATCTCCCAGTAAAATGCCAAAACTGTGGTAAAAAATGTGTTTTCTGCATCAAGTTGAACTGTTCCTGAAAGCTGGGAAGATGGTGAATTTAGCAATGCAAACATATTGTTGATGTCATTTTCAGGAAAAAAAACAGAAAACAATCCACAAACCCTGAGTACTTTTAGAATATCTAGGATGTTGGAAAAAAAGGATGCAACTTTGGTTTGTCAGTCTATGTGTAAAGAAAGTTATGGAGGCCTAAGCGCGAACCATCCCAAATAGCCAAAAAAGGCTCAGCACTGAGAGGGAAGGCCTAGCAGTGAAATGGTTAACAGTAAAAGTAAACTTCAAGTGCATTTGCAATAAAGGCCCATGTTCAATACAGAAGAGCCATTTATCATCATTTGTCTTAAAATCATCGCCATCTTCTTCGGTCCCATAATATTATAGTGACAAGTGACCCACACATATCAAAGTAGACATGGAGTTAGATTATCATGAACATTAATCCAATCCACCAACAAAAAACAATGTTATCTTAATAAATAGCCCTTTTTCTGTGACAAACAGGACAACAGCAATGCACTGTGCAGGACTAAACATGGAGAACAAAGGGAAGATTCACTAACATTTCACGTGCTGCAACTCAACAAGACAACTTGCTGCACTGTGCTGCGTTGTGTGAAAGAGAGGCATAAGTCAGGGACAGGGAAACAGAGAATTATGGCATATTTACAAAGATTTGGTGCACTGCCTAGCTCCAATGCAGGCACCCTTGTGCCATGCTGCAAGGAAATCTGCGTTACAAGCAGGATTGTTTTTGTGAAGGAAGGCATACCTTATACCTTCTTTCACTAAAACAATCTGCCAAGGTATATTCCTCTTTCTACGTATGCTGTACAATGCAGCACGCATAGGAAGAAGAAAAAATAACGAGAAATGTGCTGCCTTGCATTACTCTGGATTTACTAACCCACACAGAGCCACGCAAGAATGCTTTGCATAGCTTGGTAATTCCCATTTAAAGACTTGTGTAGCCTTGCAAACAACGTGTGTCACATGAGGCCAACACAAGCCCTTAGTACATCTTGCCCATATGTTTTTACACATGCTGAAACCATCTTTCCTTATTCTAATCCTGTGCTCAACTAGGTTAAATTTAAGCCAAACATTCTCACTTTGATGTAAAGAAGGGAATTTATCTCATTTTCACACTGCACCAAACTGAATGGACATTTATTTGAATTGGTGGCGGACCATCTAGAGGCAAAAAAGTACAGTGGTAGGGTACTTATTAAAAATCTCACATATAGATTTGTCATGGCTGGTATGATCATCTGGTCTGCAAATTTCTCACAGCAAATTAAGACTTTCGTGAGGAAGATATTGTGGGCCCAAAGTCATTTTGCGAATGCAAATTATTTGATCTAGTAACATTTTCTGTCGAAATATAGGACAACATTACAAGGGTGGGGGTCCAAAGACTGCCAGCCTGCCGGTGATGGTTTGACTGCCGTTGGTTCCCACTTGTCCGACATCAGTCTGACTTGTACTTAGCCAGGACTACCCTGAGTTCAGCGCTGCCTGGCTGATTGCAACTCTACTTACCACCAAACGTTCCATTGTGGTCTGACCGCCATGGAAAGGCTGGCAGTAAGCCAGTGCTGGGGGCCAGAGGGGGGCCCCTGCACAGCCTATGCCATGGGGTTTTCCGACAGTGTGCATTCTGAGGGTGCTGGGGGGGGCCCTGTGAAATGCATTGGCCCCGCCTCCATGTAGAGCCGAGGCCAATGCCGCTGCACAGTTTCCACTGGGCTGACCGGCGGAAACCTTGGTTTCCATGGGTCAGACCAGTGGAGACATTAAAATGGGGCTGTTGGGGCGACCACCAGCTCTGCTGCGATCTCCTCACTGCGAGTCTGGCAGTCAGCTTGTCCTACCACCTGACTCTCCATCAGGTCCATAGATTTTAATAAACACTATAGTTGTTTCAGGTATTTCATTATGGTCCACCCTCACCAACTGATAACTAGAACTGCCTACCAGACATGGGCAATCTAGAGGTAAATGGCGAACATTATCACAATTCATAATTTCTTTTAACCCTTCACAGTAAACAATTGCTACAAGCGTAATCCAAAATTTGACCCAACCCACTTATCTGTTTTACTTTTTTCTACTCAAAATGTCATTTGTTTGTGCATGTCCAACATTAAAAGTTATCAAAAATAGTATGCTATACCTATACAGTCTACCCTGCTGTTAAATTAATGTATGATTCTCATGAGGTGCTGTTTCAATGTTCAATATGTTTCAGTCATTGTGTTGGAGACTTTTAATAGGTATGTACTGCATCTTTGCTATGACATAATATTGGCACCAAAATTACTGTGATACTAAATATAGCAACAAAACAAATTAGGTACAAATATTGACTTGACATACTTTCTGTGTAAAGTTCAAAAATCTAGTGAACAAAAATATTGTCATTAAATAGGTGAGGAAATTTAACATGATATTAAATATATCCATATAATACAGAAACTATTTACTTTTTAAATTGTATAAGTTAAAAAACTAAAACTATATACTTTAAAATGAGTGTAAAAAAATAAATATTATCTAAAAAAATCATATTAAATAAACTTGAATAAAATAATACAAAAATGGGTATTAAAGAATAAGTATGAAACAATACATTAAAATGTATAATAAGCCTTTTAATAAAAATTAAAATGTTAATAATAATTAAAATATTATTTCTACAAAAATAAAAGAACTCAATAAAAAAGTAAAAGAAAACTAAAATAACTTTTTTAATTAAATCATAAAATGATCCAAAATAAAACAAATAAATTAATATTTAGACTCTGGAGGTCTCAAATTCAGCAAGTAAGCAAACAAAGCAACAGTAGGGAAAGTGTTCAACTCAGGAGATGTCAGATGTACTATTCTCACTCAAACCTGAGCAACAGCGGGGAAGTGGTTGGACTATGGCGGGGTCAGAGTTACTATTCCCACTAACATTTAGGCAAAAGTAGGAAAAGTGTCAGTATTCCCACTCCAAACTGTGCAGCTGGATGGAAAGTGCTGGACCTTAGAAGGTTTAGATTCAGTATTCCCACTCCAACCTGAAAGCAGTACGGAAAGTGTTGGACTTTGAAGGGGTTATGGTTACTATCCCAACTTCTAAATGAGGAACAGTTGGGACTGTTTTAAACTTTGGAGGGGTCAGATTTTCAATATCCACTCAAACCTGTGCAACAGTCTGGAAAGCATTAGACTTTGGTAGAGTAAGAATTATTATTCTGACTAAAAAAAAATGTACAATATGGGAAGTGATGGACTTTGGAAGGGTTAGATTTACGATTGCCAGTCCAAAATGAGCAACACTTAGGGCAGTGATTGCCATTGGAGCAGTCAATTATACCGTTCCCACTTCATCATAAGCAACAATAAGGAAACTGATTAACGTTGGAAGAGTAATTTTTACAATTCCCACTCAAGCCTGACCAACAGTATGGGAAATGTTGGAGTTTGTAGTGGGCAGGTTTACTATTCCCATTCCAACCTGAGCACCAATAGGGAATGTGTTGGACTTTAGAGTGGTTAATATTCTGACACCAGGGTAAACAACCATGAGGGGCTTGCTGGACTTTGGAGGTGTCAAATTTACTATTTTCACTCCATAATCAACAACAGTAGGGAAAGTGTTGGACTTTAAGGAATCACTTTTACTATTTCCACTCTAGCCAGATGAACCATAGCAAAATTGTTGGACTCTGGAGGGCTCAGATTTATTATTCCCACTCTATTCTGAGCAGCAGTAGTGAGTGTGTTGCACTTTGGAAGAGCCAGATGTACAATTCCCACTACAGTGTAAACAAAACTAGGGAAAGTATTAGATTTCAAAGGGACAACCTCACTATTTCCACTCCACCTTAAGCAAAGTAGGAAAAGTGGTGGACTTATATGGGTTCATATTTACTATTCCAACTCTGACTTGAGCAACAGTGCAGAAAGTGTTGGACTTTTGAGAGGTCAATTTTATTATTCCCACCGCAATGTCAACAAAAGCAGCAAAAGTGCTGGAATTTGGACGGGGCGGATTTAGAACTCCTAAATTTGAAAAGAAAATATAATTTAGAGAGCAAAATAAAGAAAGAAATATGGTTAAACAACTACATTAACAATATATACAAATTTGAAAAATTAAATAATTATTAAATTGATAAAAAATTAAAATTACAAGATTAAAAACTATATATCATTATGAGGTACCTATCACATAAAAATATTAAAAATATACTGTTAGAATAACGCATCACTATGAAAATAAAAAAACAATTTATAGACATATAAAAAATAGAATTAACATACTTCCCACCGTACGCCCTACAAACCCAATAACCCATCAATAAATAAATTAACCCCAAATCTGAACATTCTTTAAATATATTACCAAAGCAAAAAAAAATAAGCTACACAAAAAAATAGTTCCACATAACTAAAAATGTAAAATACAAAAAGTAATAAAACATTAAATAGTTTAAAAAATATTTTGTACGAGATTAAAAAAATATATTAATCACACAAAATATATTCTTACCTAAAATATTCTTTCCCACAATATTCTTGATATCTGAATTTTGACATGATATTTGTGTCCAATACCTTTTATGAAACGGCATTAAGGTTTTGCAGCACTGAATCAGCTTTTTGTAAATGAAAAGAACATTTGTGCTTATGCATGTAGAAAAGATTAAGGGCCAGATGTAGCAAAAATAAAATTTGCGACTCGCATTTTGCGAGTTGATGCGACTCGCAAAATGCGACTCGCAAATTGGAATGCCAGAATAAAAAGCGATCAGATTTTGCGACTCGCAGCCGGACTCGCAACGCTGTGTGCGAGTCCGCAGTTTGCGAGGTCGCTGTTTGCGAGTGTGCAAAAACGAACTCGCAATTAGCGAGTGGGTGTCGCAAATTGCGAATATCTTCAAAATTGCTTGCAGATGCAGCAGAAAACTCCAGAAAGCATACCAGGACATCCTGGAAACACTTCCTGGCACATGATGATGACATCACAGCCAGGAAGTTAACAAATACACCTGGGAGGAGGGCTCAACAGTGAGCAGTGTCTCTGCCACTCACAGTAGGGTGCTGAGGAGTGGTAGGCACAGCACCATAGACGCAGCAGGGACCAGCCAGGCTGGCAGGAGGGGCAGGAGATCATAGATAACAGCCAGGACAGATTCATGTGGCACATGGCGTTAATGTGCCACATGACTGGTTGGCATTTTCCTGCCCATGGACAATTTCAACTTGTATATAGTTTCTTCATGACATTAATAAAACAGTTATTTTTGTTCCACTTAACAAATGGTTAATAGGTGAGTATGGTGGGAGTTGACACGTACCGTCCAGAATATTGCATTGCAATGTGGTCCCGTCTCAGTCTGCCTTGATTAGCTAGACTCCTATCCCCATGATGGCGATGTGGTTGTTCTTGCTCTTCATCATCAGGATCTGGGTCTGCAGGGGTGAGAGGTAGCCCACGTCGGGTGGCTATGTTGTGGAGGATGGCGCATGCGACCACAATTTTGAAAGCGGTAATGGGGGTGTATTGGAGGGCGCCTCCGCTGCGGTGGAGGCATCGGAATCTTGCCTTCAGGAGTCCGAAGGTGCGCTCTATGAGGTTCCTGGTCCTCTTATGCGCACTGTTGTATTGCCTCTCTGAATCATTGCTGGGTGTTAAAAATGGAGTCGTGATCCATGGCCTTAGAGCATATGCACTGTCACCTGTTGGGCACAAAAGTACACTGTTAGTAAGTCCAGATAGTCGTGCACAGTGACCTGTGTGTATGTCTGCAAGGTGTATGCAGCTCTACCTAGGAGGTATCCGTCTCCAAACTCCCCACGTTCCAGGCGTTGATGTATCCCACTATGTCTAAAAATGTATGAGTCATGGGTACTGGCTGGAAACTTAGCTACGATGTCTGTGATGACGTAATGGGCATCACAAACAACCTGTATGCTGAGTGAGTGGGTACACTTTCTGTTGCGGAAAATATGTTCCAGATTAGCGGGGGGGGCATATTTGAATGTGTGTCCCATCTACACATCCAATGACATGGGGGAAGTGGGCAATGCGGTAAAAGTCCAGCTTCGTGCTGTTAATTTCTGCCTCATTCCTTGGTAAGTATATGAACTGAGACCTGTGCGCTACTAAGGCATCTAGGAATGCCCTGAGGAACCTTGACACTGCACTTTGGGATACCCCACCTGCCACGGCAATGACCCCCTGATAGCTCCCTGAGGCCAAGAGGTGCAGTGCGCATAGTACTTGCACATGCGTAGGGATGGCGCAGCCACGCAGAGTCTTGTGTTCTAGCTGTGGTTTTAGTAAATCTATTAATTCTAGAATGGCAACGCTGCTAAGGCGGTATTTATCATAGATCTCCTCTTCAGTTTGCTGGAAAAGGGTCTGCCTTGTTCTATATATCTTCTCCTGTCTGTGGCCCCTCCTCCTCCTCTGCTGGGCTGCGTAGACTCTCCTCCTCACTGCTATCAGGTATATGTCCGCCATCTTGAGTGACCCAGATGCCTTCTGGGTCTCCTTTTATACTTTGGTAATGGTTACCACCTGCTCTGAGTTAGTGGTAAATGCGACTTGCAAACTGGGCTTTTTGCGACTAGTCGCAATTTGCGAGTTGCAATTGCATATGGTTTGCGACTCGCAAATTGCGACTTGCAATTTGCGGGTCGCAAAATGGGGTCGCAACGGATGCGACTCGCAAACGGGTCCCATCGCTTTTTGCGAGTCGGAAATGGGCTTTTTGCATCCCATTTCCGATTTTGCACTGTCGCAAATTGCGAATCGGCCCGTTTGCGAGTCGCAAACGTTTGCTACATCTGGCCCTAAATGCCTTTTGAACTGTCTCTGTCTTGGTGTGTTCTCACATCATCTAAAAATATCCCTTCTGGGGAAAATGTAGTTTCCATTTCTGGATCTCAACATCTGAGGAACGAGGGAGTGACCTGAGATGGCTTTCTCTTTGTTGTTTTCAGCCCACAGATTGTTTTTCTCTCTTCTACATGGGTGTACTCACACTCTTGTCAGAGCTGCATGGCTACTATCATTTCTTTGTGGCAAGGCTAGAACTGCATCAGGCTTGGACAATTATTATTTAGTAAACTTGAATTACAATATAGATTTCACATTATACTATAACTCATTTAACTTCAACAAGTAGTCTAAATGGCTGAGCTGTACACCAACACTTCATTTCTGCAACAGTATTTATCTTAACAAAGGGAAACATATTGGGCAATAATTATCTATGAGAAAATGGCCCTTTTTGAGTTATCACACATTTTTTTTGCTGAATATTATTGCTGGTTTTTATGCTGTATACACTGAGAAACTGCTGTCCAGCACCCCAATGAATGTTGTTCAAATATTCATCACAATTCCAATTTACTGATTTCCTGTTTTTGTTTGGTGTGGACTAACCCCTAAACATGTAGAAATTGGTCCCTTATGATAGGGTTATTTAGCTTTTCTTTAAGACCATAATATATGGTGCAGAAATACACCCATGGCCTGAAGAGTTAAATATCACCTGTGGGTGGCAGCAGTTGTTGTAACATCCATTCAGTGTGACAAAGGAAAACTTGGCTTCAGGTCTACTATTTTAGCTTGACTGCTTGACAGTGTAAAACCGGCAGTGCGACCTGGTATAACAACACTTTTTTTTACAAGTAAACACCACGCTTTGAAATACAAGTAAAACATCTATATATCAGCTTTGTAGCCTACAAGGTAAGGTGCATGGTATTAACAATGGGCATGTAGAAATAAATGTTAACATGTCCCTTGAGTGACAAGGCCCTAATAGCAGTTTTCTCTGTGACAGGCCTATCAGTCCTGCATAGGAAACCACACTAAAGATTACAATACCAATAATGTTAGCACAGGAAGGCAACAAGCTATGGAAATAATTAAAACACTATTTTACTAGTAATTAAAGAACAATCCAATGATAAAGTCAGATCTTTAATCAATATAGAGGAAAATTAGCTTTCAGAACGTTACCCTTTACCTGCCAGAACTGTCAAAAGGTTAATTAGCATATGCCTCTGCCAGATCCCAGCACTTGCTCCAGTCTGGGAATAGGTGTGAAAGAGGTATAAAATGAGCCCTAGAAGCAAACAATAGGCTGCTCTAAATGGGCATAGATGAATCCTCTGAACTTCACAGAATATGCAGAGTGAATGAGGGGTTGTAGGCATCCTGTTGGCATGCCTCTTTCAAATCTTGCTTTACAGTTCACTTGAACCACACTCCTTCCACTTAAAATCCAAGGACAGAAAGATCTCCAAGGATCATAAGGCTGATAACCTAGGTGGCTCCAGGAACATAAAAGCGTAAAAGAGCTGAAGAGAACATTCCTGTGACAAAATCCCTGCTGACCAGCATCAACTGGACCTGAACTTAACTTTTCTGTTGCCCTCTGCCTGACACCCTGAGAGTCTCTATGTGCTCCTCCTGAGGTCATAGAGGCCTTTAGGTGTAATCCTGTGGGTGCTTGGACAACAAAGCAAGCTTGGGAACATTATAATATTTTTGCTCCAGAGCTTCAAGGGGCCAAACCATTAAAAGTATTTGACCAACAGTCCCACAGCATCAGATTGAATTTCAGGTTTGTCCCATTTATTGTCATCCGCTAAATAGCCTTGCAATATGAAGTATCATTACAAAATCAACATTTGCTTTATTACATAAATAAGTAATTTACGTCACACATAATACAACATCTACCAGTTCATATGTGTGACTAATGGTTGGACTATCTATGAAGGGATGATCAGCAACTCAATAATCATAACTCTTCCATCCCTCAATAAAATGTTTACAGTATGCGTCTTGTAATCAGGTAGCTAAAAACATTATTATAGCAATTAAGTAAAACATTATAAAACTAACAATAGAAGAATGATCATCTCTTTCCAGAGTCACAAATAGCAATTCATCAGTCTAAGGACATATTCTGCAAAATAGGAGGGACTTTCTGCTACCTTAATGGAACTATTCCTATACAAATCCCAGTTTATCAGCCCTACAGGTAGGATGCCTGACCTAACCTAACCTAGCCTCCCCAGTGCCTGATTGTTGACCATACTAAGCATAAATAGGAGAACACTGAACTAGAAATTTTTGTTCAACTCTCCTATGACAGAATATTAATGCCTTTGATACAGACTGGATACGATATAGTTTGAATAAGGGAAGTAACCATCACTTTTGGACTTTCTTTGTGAATATCTCTATTATACTAATCCAACACTTCTTCAATTGCCTACAGTCTAGAGTCTTGTGGGACTTACTAACATTGCTGTTTGATGATGATACCCGCATGAGACCAGAGGCAGAAGAAAGAGGGGCATTAAAAGCCCTATCATCAATATCAGAAGTGCCATTCACTCACCATCTATGAAGCCTGATGTCACAATGATGACCTACAAAGTGTAAGCTTGCATCTCAGAATGAGATGGTGCTGTGGGGAACTGGACATATAGGAGCGCGGGGCTTTTCAAATCATTCCACTGAGAAGAGAGTGGAAATAATACTTGGGAACTGTGCTGCTTTACCTATGGGATTAGACTACATCCTGTTCTATTGTACCATGACATTGTAATGATGTACTGCCTGCTAGTCAGATCTTTTTTTTTACCATGGTGTAATTGGGTAAGTTCGTTGCGTTGTATAACAGCAAAAATATAAAAAAAAGAATCATCATTTACTGGCTTGGACAAATTTGGTACAAAGAAGCAGAAGGTGCTCCATAGCATTTTTTCTACAGCTGGACAATCACAGTAATCAGTTCCCTTTGGTGCATACTGCATCTTGCTAGATATATCTTGGATGGAAAGGTCCCCAGTCTAAACCTTACAGATAAGGAACACTTAGTTCTGGTTAAATAAAAAACAGATAATTTCCAGCCCCTAATTCCATCTTGTATAGACATTACTCTGGCAATAAGCTATATTACTGTATTTTGCATGTATGGTCCTCTATCGTAAAAGAACAGTAGCAATTCTTGATTACTTCTATTGCATCTGGGCAAACCTCAGAGGGGTCTTTCCAATAATGCTCTAATTATAGTGATCATCGAAAGTTTTTAATGTACTTCAGCCGATTGCGTCTAACTCCCAACCACATATACAGCAATTTCTAAGACTGAGATTAGGGGTCTCCTATGCGGACAGACCCAATACAATACAGATTTCAATGCAGCCTGATCTGCTATGGTGAATTTGCCTATCTCCAAGTATAAGGGTTATAATGTGGTTCCATGATCCACAGGGACCTCAAACAGTTGTTCTCTAACTCATAAAGTTTCTTTAAATTGCCATAATCCCACAGCTTTGCCCCATACAGTGTAGCGACCACCACTTTCTGTTGATGAAATTGCAAAACTATGCTTACAGACAGACTAACCACCTTTTCCCAGAAGGCCCCTGAAGTTTTTAATAAACTAATGGATGCTTTATTTAGCTGGTCTTTCTATCTCAGCTGATTTTTCAAGTGACTACCTAAATAGTCAGAATGCAACACTCACTCCAAAAGTTCACTATGGACTCTGGAGTCTTTCTAAGAAGCAGCAACAAATAAACAAGCATGATGTTAGTTTTCTTAATGTTTATGGTTAATTCCTTATTGATGAAGAACTTATAAAACACTACAGCAACCCATGCAATGCATGTTTGGTTCTAGCTTTTGACAGATGTTCAACCACATTGTTTAGGAATAAGCTAAAAGGTACTGGAGACAACACACAACCCTGGCTCCTTTTCACTACTAAAGGTATTGCTACACTCGCCTGAGAGTCCATAATGTACTATGGCTGTGTTGTAGGTATTCGGTCCAATTATTGGACTCAGGAGACGACTTTCGACACCCATCTCATGTAGCGATAAACATAGCTTCTCTCAATTAACGAGGTCAAAGGCCAGGTCTACATATGCTAGATACATTAGGTTCTTCCATAATACAGTATACTTAAAAGCAATCATATGGAAGCAAACTGATTGGTCCACCTTTCCAGCCCAAGACCTGAAACCAGACTGCACCTCAGAGAAGAAGTTTGTATTATGCATCCAATCCTCAAATTTATTTAATAACACCTTGTCATGGATCTTCCCTGATTCGTTCAATAATGAGATTGGGTGATAATTTGATGGACTTTTTCAATTGCCTTTTTTTATGTAATAGTACCAATATCACAGATAACCATGATGACGGTATCATGTAATTCATGACATCATATTAAATACCTTTGTGAAGACACTGACCTAAAACCCAAACTCTTCTGTAATTAAATCAAGGCCTGGTGCTTTATTTCTTTTCATGCTAAGGATGGCTCTTTCCACTTCTGGTACTGGGATGGTCATCAGCTGCTTTTCATCCATATATTATTTATTATTCATCATCGCTATGACAGGGCTGCCCATACCCTCTTTCCTTTCCTACATCAGGGACAACTTTCCAGAACTTTTTTGAATCCATCCTGACACTTTCTTCAATTCTATCCAGGATCTTTCACCTTACTCCAACCTTCAACTTTGATTAAACATTAAACTATAAGAGGTATTATGGCTCGAAAGTCTGAATTGTGGTACTTGCTTTAAGACGAAGAAGACAGCAAATATCCAATTCCAAACAAAAAGACATACCACACCAGAATGAAAGAGTTAAAGTAGAGTTTTAAATGGCTAATCAAATCGATCTGGACTTTCTTGGCAATACCATGCACTTCAAGACACTTCTAATCTTTCTGACCTTACAGACCACAAGCAGCACTGGTGCCGCCTTTTGGCTGACACCGCCAATATACACAGCTCAAAACCCCTGCCTGCCACCCTATCGATGCAGACCACAACATACTGGCAGCAGCAGCAGATAGGTCAGAACTGCGACACGTAGATCGCCAAGCCAACCGGGACACAAACACTGCTGACTGCCTCCACAGCCGAGGAAGAGGGCACACAGATCACCCAACTCCTCTGTTCCTGCCTCACCTGTCTACCTGTCTATCTGCCTGTCCACTCAATTGTGCTTCTCAATGTGGGCAGCGAAGGGCGGCCAAGGCATTGGTGTTCAAGGACAACACAACACAGGATTTATATTCTTTATTTTTCAACAGGTGGTCCTTTCTCCTGTTTCTTATGAAGCACCATTCTACCTCTCCCTCTGCACACCAGCCCACCTCTCTGAGCTTCTTTCAGGTTGAATACAGTCTCCAGTTTCAAACAGTCCTTGTTCAGAAGGCTTTACTTCTACCTCTAGCCCTGCCGAAAATAGACGCCCACAACATCCAGCACCAGGATAAACAGCAGCTAAAAGCCAAAGAATAAAGCGGCACTGAACACATCTGCCTGTCAATAAAAAGTCCACACTGAATAGCCACCCACACTGCTACTGCTCCTGTCTGCTGGCCTTTGGGCTGCTTGGTAAAGTGCATGAGCAGAAGCTTGCAGCAGGCCATGAACCGTGAGCCCAGAACGGTGGATCTCGGACCGGCATCACACTGGCCCCCTGATCCTGTATCTTGCACCTGCTCAGACGAGAAGACAAACCCGGGGCAGCAGGTGGTTAACCGCTAATTCTGGGAGTTTCTGACACACTGACACCGGCTCCGCCTTCCACATACTGCTGCACTGTGTAGTGCATGTATGTGTGCATGTGATTCTGTCCGAGAGTCAGCAGACAGACAGATGATAAAGCACTCAAATCTCTTTTCAGATTAGGACTTAGAAACGTTTTCAAATTTCCCCACTTCCAGGCCCCAGTAGAGCCAATTTACATGGTATATCCAACCCGCACTCCTTTGAGGGCATCCTCACATCATGCCTAAGCCCCTGCCTACTGTGCCCTGTAACCACCATTAGCGCTTTGTGCCTTCTGGCACTATTTTTACTTAAATCTTTAGAAATTCACATCTTGGTTCTCCGGTTCCCCGATTGAAGTTTTGCTGTTTTGGCGTCATTTCACTTATGCAATTTTCCTCTATTGTTACGAATCGGAATGGAAATTTAATTGTGTTGTGTTTTTGACTTTTTAAATTGTTTTAGTACTTCTAAATGTTTTACACATTTTCCTTAAGTTCAGTCTCTCTGTTCCGTGTGATATCTACCAGGGGTTGAGCTCAGGTTTACATTTCTGAATCCTTTGACAGGCCTAACAAATTACAAATTGTATTGCTACCATCCACCTCAACTAATAATTAACTTTCTCACATTATTATCTAAATATATGACTACCAATCTCAGCCTAAACTGGCAGCCAATAACGTTTTCTTTTTACACTTTATCTGTGCGAAGAGTATTTTGTTCCATATAGCATTTACTTGCCAGTTCACATATGCCCTTCATTTTTTAAGGTGACAACAAAGAAGCTTAAGGCTTTTGGAAAATTAAACACTAATCTTAATAAGTAGAGCCTATGTATTCCACCCAGTAACTCTTCAGGTTTATAATTCCAAACATTTTTTAAAAGTTTTATTTGATGAATATATATGTGCAGGTGGACAGATAATAATCTTACAGCAAAATTCATAGAGCCATAGATAGCCAAAAACATAAGACATTGAATTCAAAGATAAAATTCTAAATCAGAAGAATCAAAATCAAAAAGAAGACATTCTAGCTTCAACATTATAATTAATTCACATCAAATTTCATTTTGTTCCACATGATACATATTCCCAGTCAACTATTCATTTCCTTCATTCAGGCTACCCATCTCATACAGCTCCTTGTGCTACCAGTGTTTCGTTACGCTCCTAAATATCTTGGCACTTCCGTGTGGCACTTCCGTGTGGCACCAATTCTTTGAGCATAAAGTTGTTCCTTGAGCTGGGCTAATTTCATTTTGCACTCCCAACAATCAAATGATGGAGGCAAGGTTGTTCTCCACTGCTGCAAAATCAGTGACTTCGCAACTAAGGACTCAATAAAGAAAAACTGCATTGGTCATGTTGGCAGCTCTAGATAGCTATAAATTCCAAACCAGGGTCCCAATGGGTCCAGCACAAGAAGCACCTGGAGTTGTTTTCTAATCCACTGGAACACCTTTTCCCCAAAACTAGTTAAGACAGGACAAAGGAAATACACATATAGCCATTCTCTCAATGGCATCTAAAGCATTCCCGTGGAAGTAAGGGAAACATCTTGTTGACCCAAAGGGGTGTATAGTAAACCATCCATTTTGCATAGAAAGCCATTCTCTTGATTGAGCACCTATTAAGGCTTTATGGGAAAGTAAACTATCCTGCTTCCAAAGCTGGGGATCTATTACACAGTCCAGAGCTGTCATTATCCTATTTAAAACCAACGGGAGGATTTTGCCCTGAAGCTCTTGCTAGAGAATACATATACTCAGACTCTCGTAAAGAGATTAAAGGATGAAGTCAAATAAAATGATAAAACTGTTGGATTTTTTCATCTCAAGACCATAGAAAATAAGAAATTGTATATCTAGTACATTTTGGGAGTTATGCAATTTTGAGAAAGTGGGAAAATTGCAAGTTGCCCTCAGAGAGCATCTGCTTGAAATATAAATTGCTGCCAGATTGAGCTGGGTTGGCAGCACTAGCAGTCCAGTCCAAGAAAGCTGCCCCCCCACAATATTTCTTAAATTTGTGCTAAAGCTAGACCGCCATCTTCTTTTTACTGCCCCAAATAAACTGACAAATAATCTGTTTAATTTTCTTAAAGAATTTCTGGGCGACTTTGATCACAACATTCGTAAAAGTAAATAGAAACAATGGCAGTATTATCATTTTGACCAAAGCGGTACAACCAATTACGGTCAACGTAATTTTTTGCCGATTGTTTAGGAGAGCTTGGGCTTTCTTAAGGGTGGAAAGATAATTCAGGGAACAGAGATCCAACATATTGTGGGAAACATAAATACCCAGATGTCTGAATGGGTGTGAAGCCTGGAAATTATCCTGCATTTCATGCTGCAATACTGATTCATAATAAATTACAAAGTAGTACCTTGGACCTAGAATGATTGATCCTGTACCCTCACAGATCAAAAAATGCCTTGATCTTGCTAAAGGCATGCACAATATTCTGTGATTCAGAAGCAAGACTCATATTGTCTGCGAAAAGTGTACATTTTAGGGCTCCTGGCAAAGGGGCCTTAATAGATTTATCTTGTCTCAGGGCAGCAGCTAATGTTTCAATAAATGACACGAAAAGCACTGGGGGTAAAGGACATTCTTCGCAAGTCCCATGACCTATAACTACATTACCAGCTATTTGTGTATTAACTAGAACCCCCTTGATATAGATTTAACAGTAACTTCATTTATGTATGAGAAAATTTGAATTTACACAGAACTGAAAAAAGAATCTCCTGTTGCACAAGATCGAATGCATTTTCGGCATCAAGCATGACTATTGCAGCCTTGACTTTGTTTTTGGAGAAATAATCAATGGCCTGGAGCAAAAAGTTAGCATTAGTGGAGATAGTTCTCCCTGGCAAAAACTGGCACTGATCTCCATGCAGAAGGCCCTAAACTAGTTGGGTGATTCGGACTGCCCACATTTTCCTAAATAACTTGTAATCATTTTTGAGGAGTCTGATCAGGCAATAGGAATCAGGTTTTCCCTGGGCTTGCCTTTCCCAAGAAATCTAACTATCACCACCCTAGTAAAGAAACTAGGAATTTCCTGGCCCATAAGCACTGCATTAAATAATGCATCTAGGGTCCTGACAATCTGTTCTGAGAGAAGACCGTCCTCACCACAAGCCTTCCCATTATAAGAGTTTTTTTAGCCTCAGTTACTTCCTTCATATTAATTGGCCATAGCAGAGCTGCCTGAAGCTCATCGCTAAGTCTGGGTAGGGTGACTAGATCTAGGTTTTCATTTATGTAGTGCTCCCAAACCGCTATTGTTGGACTACTTAGCTTGGTATAATATGCTACGAAAACATTTCCTATTTCATCGGGCCAGTGAACAATTAACCCCTGGGCCTTGTCAAAAATGGCTTTAAACATTGATGCAGTTTGTGGCATTTTCACGGACCAAGCCAGAAGCCTTTCCACATGCTTGTTTTCTTCATAATACTGTTAAAAGCATGTGCTTTGGTTAACTACCTCCTGAGATAAAAAATGGTCTCGCAATTTAGATCTGGTGTCCTGAACTCAGGCCACTGAGGCTTGATCATTTAGAACCTGATGGCAATGCTTGACTTGATCAAACCCTTGCTGAATCATAGCTGTCTTTTCTTTCCACAGTTTCATTAGTTGTGACTTATAGGAGGTGACTTCCCCTCTTATGAACGCATTGCATGACTCCCATATTGCAAAAAAAAGAAACTAGGAAGAAATCAATCCTTGAGGCCAAATTGAAACCTTTTAGAAAAACAAGTGAAATCTTGGGCCTTCAGGTGATTGAGGTGGTCATTCCGAGTTTGGCGGTAACCTGACTGACACGCTGGCAGGGGAGTAATGACCTCTGCTAGGGTGGCGGTGCAGACCGCCATATAACGAGTAAGGCGGGGAACCTAACGCAACACAGACAACTCACCGCCAGCAACGCCACCACTGACAGGCAGCATCCAGTGACGGAAGCCAACTTCATGCAGGCAGAAGCCAATGTCCCGCCCACCATATTCCAAATCTCCATGCCACCAGGATATCCGAGGTAGGCTGGCTGCTATGAAAAACCTGGTGGAAACAGAAAGTACAAAAGGCAACACCCACCTCCAGGCAGAGAGACGTGTACGTGGCAACCGTGACAAACGAACTGCCAGTCTTCCCATCGTTGTATCTCGTCATACACCTTCAGGGCCACCGACAACGACGAAGACGACAACCCTAAGTATACCTACGACAGAGGGTAGGAAATGGCAGTGATACACTCCCACACATAACAAACATTCCTCGCACAGACATCGAAGGCCACACACAGGCACACACAATATGCGTCAATGCCACGTACCCAATCAATACACAAAGCCAAGCAGATACGTGCCAAACATACAGCACAACACACACCAACACCATCAACATACCCCATAACCACACAACGACAGCTAGACCACAAACACCTCAACACAGGTGGAGACAGGCACGTTGTCCGACACCACACATACACACAAACCATGAACTGTATGTAGCAATGACACACAATCAATAGCAGTGAACACACATCTAAACAATGACACAGGTGACCCAAAACGTACAACCAACATTCAAGGAAATCCACACAACCAGCACCATACACACGAATGCACACACCACCCCATACAATCCCAGAAGCAAGCAGTCAGACACATAACAACATGCCCATGACACAACCCATCTACCCAGTGCATGCAACAACTCAGACACAATCCATACACAGACATCACACACAGCTGCACACAGATGTCACACCACCAAGTAGAAGAAAACCAGAACAAGCTACTCACCTTGCCAACCACAGCAATGTGGGCAGATATAATTTGAACCATAAAATAAGTATAAGCAATCAATACAAAATCTGCCAAATGGCAAGTTCAACCTGCATTAATGCAGAAACGCATCAATTCCTTATACATTGCCCCAACTTGACTCCTGGCAGCAAATAGGCCTCCACATCATAGGGTCATCAATGGGACAGGCAGGCACCTCAGAGGTGCGGGAGTGGTGGGGGAGGCTTAGATGTGGAAGGGGCATCTTTTGGTTTGGGCTTGGTAGAGGTGATTTTGGCACCGGAAGGGGTGGATTTCTTGCTGGGTGGAGGAGCAGGGAACACCAGAGGGGGCGCCCAAGGAATGGGAGGTGGAAGGGCCTCAGAGGGGCAGGAGGACACGGTGTTTACGGGGTACAGGGTGGAAGAGAAGTTGGGAAAAGGTCAAGGGCAGCAAGGAAAACTTTCTTAGGTACATGGGGTGGTCACATCATTGAGGTTTGGGAGTGGAGGTAGAGGGAGTACTCGTCTGATGTGTTGGTGTGTTGTATGTGGATGCTGGTGTGTGCAATGTGTGCATGTCTGTGGTGGCTGAATGTTGAGTGGGTGTGTGGGTGCATGTGTATTCATTGGGGGAGAGATGCAGGCAGAGGGAATGGGAGATGTGTGAGTGAATGTTACAGTGGTGTGTGCAAGTGAGGTGCGCGTGCTGCAGGTGGCAAGGATGATAGTTGTGGTGAGTGCGGATGTAGTGTGTGTGTCTGTCAGTCTGTTGTGGTGATGAAGGGTGTGACAGAAATGATAGCAGGACCAATGTGTGATGATGCAGTGCTGGCAGGTGTGAGTTTAGATGTGGCTGTAAGGGAGGAGGTGATGGGGAAGTGTCTATTGTTGTGTCTGCAGATGTGTTTTGTGTGTGTGCATGCCTGTGTGAACGTTTGTGATGCCTATGACTGTTTTTGCGCACCTTGTCTGTTTTAGTGGGTGTATGCTTGTCTGTAGGTGTGCTTCAGACGGGTGTAGGGAGAGGAGTTGTGGATTGTGAACAGGTAGCTGGAGGGGGGACGGAAGATGAAGGGACACTGGCTGCCGTCAACAAGGAGGCCAGAGCCTGAAACGACCTCTGTAGGCCACACAAGGCACCTTGAATGCCTTCCAGGAACGCATTGGACTGCTGCATCTGGGATGTCAGACCCTGGATGGCATTCACAATGGTTGTCTGCCCCACAGAGATGGACCTCAAGAGGTCAATAGCCTCCTTATTGTTTGCAGCAGGGCTGACTGGGGCAGGGGCAGAGGTGCCTGCGGCAGAGAAGACGCCTTCCCTCTTGGGTGAGCGGGCATGGGCAACTGGGTGGGGTGCTACAGGGAGGGCAGTGCTGGTAAAGGAGTGGCTGACAAGGATCGTGCTGAGGTGGTCTCAGATGGGTCGGCCACCGCCAGGGTGCTGCCATCAGGAGAGGAATCTGTATCAAATGTGTTGGTAGCTCCAGTCTACCCCGTGGTTTTCCCCTCACCCTCTGTCCCACTAGTGCCCTCGGCTTCGCTGGTGTCAGCCTCCTGGGTCCCATGGGCTGCTGCATCCCCACTCGCTGGTGCCCTTCCTCCTATGCCAGATGATGTTAATGCACACATAGACAGAGGTGGAGAGAGAGAAGAAGGGTGGGAGAAACAGAAAGGGATGAAATGATGATAACCCACACATCCACTTCACATACAAACAATACAGATTACAGCCCCTGCCGGGGAAACAAGAGACCATTTAGCAGTCATTTACAATTGAGTCATGCAAGCGATACCCAAACTCACCTCATCCTTGCAGTCTAAACACATGAATGAAGACCACTACATGCCAATCAACTGCCTAAATGACTTATCCAACAATCCAGCCCAGGAACATAGGGACCACATGTCATCCATTACAGGATGATACAAATCTTAGCACAGAGGGACTGAAAACACTAACTGACAGGAATGTGTGGAGTACATGTGGTGCAGAGGTCCATTGATGTAGCAAGTGAAACAATTGGAATGTTCATGTAACATGCCTGTCATTACCCAAATACAGTGCCAATATGACCAGCCTGTACTACTACAGTACACACAGAGATGGAGGATGCAGCCAGTGACCTCATAGCATACTTTAGCGACCCATATGTACAGGTGAACATGTGTCACAGTACCACCACTTCTTTTCCTGCATGGTCCAACATAGCTAACGTGACACACTCCTACATGATGGGTGTGAACACCAGGACTGGACATTCCCTAAATCACATCTGACCACGTAAATTCCAAGTCCAGTGAGGGTCACAGTACACAACCATGCAGTAGTCACATGACAGTCAACATTTACCCCATCCAACTCTGGGTAGGGAACTGCCAGTATGTGGGCCTTTAGTGGGGGTCAGGGTCCGACTGGCACCCCTCCCATGTTGGGAGGCCGTCCCCAGCTGGGCCTCTATGGTCTTCCGGGCCCAGTGTCTTAGGTCCTCCCACCGCTTCCTGCAGTGGGTGTCCTTCTGGCTATGGACCCCCAGGATCTGTACTTCCTTGGCGATGGCTCTCCAAAACCCTTTTTCTTGTGGGCACTGAACTGCATGGGAAACATTCCGAAAATAGGGTACATGATGTAAATAATAGCAATACAGCAGTAACCTTTGGTGACACTCAACAAACACGGACCATGCACACTGCCAATATCCCACACATATCATGTGCATACTAAACACCTGATCAGTCATGACATGTCAATGTGCACACATATGCATCGTCAAACATCACCCGACATGTGAGACAAAGTACGTTGTACTGACCTGTTGCCCTGGAGCACTGTCCAACAACTCATAAAGGGGTAGGACCCTTCCACCAGTTTCTCAATTTCCTCCGTAGTGAAGGCTGGGGTCCTGTCTCCTACAGTGTGTGCCATAGTTGCTCCAAGATACAGGATACAGCAGCACACAAATTGGAGGTCTGTCTTGCCCGAATGCCAGGATTCAAGTGGGCTGGCCCATACAAAATGGCAGTTACGACCACACGCCGGCGGTGATCATCCTTGGTCCCAGTCTCCCATAGACGTCAATGTTAACCAATGAGGAGTTGCACGGGGGTTCAGGCAGCCTTCCGCCATGACTACTTCCGCCGGCAGAATGAGGTCCAATGCATGCCAGACAGGAGGATGCCATATTAGTCTGTAACATGACTGTCCCGGGTTCACACTGCGTAATTACCTGCATGACATCACAAATAGATACATTAGGTCACACACTGTGGATAATGACACATGTAGTGAGTGTCTGGTGACATCGCCACACTTGTCACTACAGTTATCAGCATATATGATCAGTATAGTTGAAGACACGGAAGGTGTGCGTGTACATGTCCTGTATACATCCATTGCCGGAGGGATCATGTGCCATCATCTGGTTAGGAATGGAGTGTGGAGTAATGTGTCTTCCCACAACATGACAGCCAACTTGCATGAATAAAACTTTGTGACTGTCGTATGTCATACTTGGTGCCCCACATTGTGAGAGGTTCCCAGATTGTTTGTGTCCTGCACAGATATCGCCACAATGGAGTGATGAGGAATGCACCAGTTTACCAGCCACTCGTAGATCTTGATACCATGGAAGAGCGCCACATCATCCTGACCTATGGACTGAACCGTTTGTGCATCAGGGAACTGGTCGCCCAGTTGAAGCCAGACCTCCTGCCAGGTTTGAGAAATCCCCATGCCATTCCTCCAACAGTCCAGGTGTTGCCAGTCCTGCATTTTCTGTCAAGTGGCTCTTTTCAGGTTACAGTAGGACTGGCTGCAGGGTTTTCACAGCCCCAGATCAGTAAGGTGTTGCAGGATGTGCTGGATGCCCTACTCAAGCATGTGCACAGGTACATTAGGTTCCCACAACATACAGAATTGACCACTGAAAAGCAGCCTTCTACAACATACCAAATGTACCACATGTAATTGGGGCCAATGATGGGATTCAGATTGCCTTGGTACCTCCGAGGACCAATGAACAAGTCTACAGAAACAGGAAGAGTACATATTCACTCAATGTACAAGTGGTGTGTCTTGCAGACGAATACTCAACACATGTGAACGCTAAATTCCCTGGATCAGTACATGATTCCTACATCCCGAGGAACAGCTGTGTCCCTGCAATGATGTCACAGCTACAGGGAGAAAGGCCTGGCTCATAGGTATGTGTACTGCTTTCCATGTCAGATGTTTATACCCCTCATAACACAGTCAGCACTCTGCCTGGCATTGTCACCTATAGTCATGTTCCCTTTTCCACACAGGTGACTCCGGATACCACAACCTGCCCTGGCTCTTGACACCTGTGAGACAGCCAACTACAGGAGGGGAAAACAGGTACAATGAGGCACATGGCCGGATGAGGTGAGTGATTGAGCGGACTTTCGGTCTCTGGAAAGCTAGATTTCGTTGCCTTCATGTGTTTGGTGGTGCCCTACAATACCGACCAGGGAAAGTCTGCAAGATCATTGTTGCATGATCCATGCTCCATAATCTGGCCCTCAGAAGGTACATCCCACTGTTGGAGGAAGGGGACTTTGATGCTGGAGCAGTGTCTGGGGCTGGTGACTCAGATGCTGAGGGGGAGGCAGACGAGGATGAGGCACATGACAAAAGGACTGACATGATTCGTCACTACTTTCAATAATGAACAGGTATGTGTGAATTGTATGCCATCTGCACATGGAAGATGTATTGCTAAAGCCAGGTTGTATCCAGTATGTGCATGCATCAAGGTGTATGTGGGGACTACAGCCTTCTATCTTGGTTTCTGACCTTTAAGGGGATATGACTTACCATGAGGGGTAGTGGAAATGCACTGCTGCTAAGTACATGTGTGGAATGCTGGTGCCATTGCGGTACAGCCTTATAGTTGTACCAAAAGTTTAGGATCCTCAGTCTGCCTGTTTGGGGATATGTTAGGGGGACTTATCAGTCTTGCCCTGCTTCGTAAGCATGTCATGCCGATTTGTAGGCTGCTGTGTGGCAAGTACCTGTTCCTGACTACTCAGGGAGGTGAACAATAGAGGATGTTACCTATGTTACATCTTTCCTGTCCCACATATGTGCGAGTGGCTATGCAGGCCCTTACATATGTGGTATCCTATCTGCTGGTCCAATCATCCTGTGTATGTGTTCAAATGCTGTGGATGTATGACTTGGTTCAAATGCCTTACAACATTGTGCCTGATTCCATTTCATTTTTCCTCTTCAGGTCACATCCCTGTCTGCAAGCTGATTACTCTATTGTCTGTTGCCATCGTTGACACTGGATTTCATTACAATTTAGATGTACTTACACACCTGCTGGGGTGTCCCACTACATCTGTCACTTCAACATTGTTGTGGTGCCGACGTGTATATATTTGCTGCTTAGAAACAGGATTGCCACTACATAGAATGAAGAAACGTGCACCATGACATGTGTGAATGTGTGTTTATTAAGTGTATGACATCACAGTCCAGAGGAGTGGGTTAATGGTCTGGGTGCTGATCAGAGTGGGTGGTACAACTGTTTGTCTCACAGGTACTGTATCCATTTGCCTGGTATGCTGTGTACTTGGTTTTGGACAGCCAACAGGGTGTAACAGTGGCACACAATGGTGACAGTTCAGAAGAGGGATCACTTCCTGGTGGAGGGATTGGTCTTGGCCTCAGGTCCTGCAGGATGTCTGGATGGGTGATCTCTTTTGCAGGGGGTCCCTCAGCTGCAGGGGTAGGCTTGTGGGTCCTCCTGCTGGTCCTCAATTCCAATAGCAGGTGTTGATGTTGTTGGCAGTGGCGTTGCCTGACTACTGGATGGGGCCTGCTATTGGATTAAGGATGTCCGCAGGATATTGTTCAATTCCTTGAACTTCCCTAATATGGAGACCATGGTGGCATTGGTTGCCTGCCACTGCTGCATGGCCTCTTGGTGGTATTCCTCCTGCAGCCTTTGCATGTCCTGCAAGGTGGTGAGTATCTGGTCCATCTTGTCATGGGTTTGCTGCTAGGCTCCCAGGACTCTGGAGACGGCCTCCTGGCCAGTTGTGTCTTGTACCTGCCTCGTCCCTTGGCCCACGATTGCCCTCCCAATGGCCCTTGCCCCCTGTGCCTGTGCCCCTGGTGCAGTGTGCCCCCTCCCACTGACAGCTGGACTGTCATTGTCTTCAGTTTGCACTCTTGACTCCTGCCCCTGTCCTGTGGGGCACACTGATGTTTGATGTGACCTTTGGACACAGATATGGGAATGTTGGCTCTGCTGTGCATTGGCTGCTACAGGGGAGGTGGTTTCAGTTGTGGGCAGGGTGAGGCTGGTAGTGGTGGACTGACCATTCATGCCTGATGGGCCAGGTCCGTCGTCCATATCCAGACTTCCAGGAGATTCCTTCCCTATTGGACCTGCTTCCAGGCCTGGGCTTTCCACTGTGTGGCAGTACTTGAGAGACCTGTGGAATGAGAGGTATCGTGTCAGATGATGGAATTGTAGCAGTGACACACATGATTGTCTGCCATCATGAACTGGATTTGCAGGGCAGTAATGGCATTGACAGTTACCAGTCCACTGCTTGTGTTACCATCAGTGGAATGTTGCAATGTGCCTATTTTGGAGGATAGTTAATGTTTGTCTTGCAACTGTCATTGCCATGTACTGATGTGCATTCCTTATACTTATTTGTGATGGGGAGTGACATGGTTTAACGTGCAATTGCAGAGATGTGATGTGGATGTAGCAGTCGTGCAAGGATTTGGAGTGTTGCATTGTGGTAGTTGTTGTACTTGCTGCAGTGTGAGGTATCCATGCACTAGATGGGCCTGTGAGGGAATGGAGTCAGTAGAGTGCTGTGGCATGCAAGGGTGGGTATTGGGTCCATGGTGAGTTTGTGCACGTTAGCGCGATGTGAGGGGTGAAAGGGTGGTGGGGGTACATGCTGTGCACTGGGACATGTTGGCTGGGGAGTACAGTAGACTTACCAGTGTCCAGTCCACTAGGTTTTCCCGTCAGCCCTTCTGGATGTAGAATGGCCAGGACCTTCTCCTCCCACAGTGACAATTCTGGGGGAGCCAGTGGGAGCCCACCACCAGTCCTCATGACAGCGATTTGGTGCTTGGAAGCCATGGCCCATAGCTTCCCCCGTAGGTCGTTCCACCTCTTCCTAATGTCCTCCCTTGTGGTGGATGGTTCCCCACTGCATTCACCCTGATGACTATCCTCTGCCATAAGTCATTCTTCCGGGCTATGGATGTCTGCTGGACCTGTGCTCCAAACAGTTGCGGCTCCACTTTGATGATTTTGTCAACCAGTATCCTCAGCTCCTTAAATGATGGGCGGGATATTCTCTGCGTGGCGGTGCTGGTGGTGCAGCTGCCTCCTTCACACCATCATTTCAGCTGATGGTGTCATTTTGTGGGTGTATGTTGGGCGGTGTTGTGTGGGTGACTCGTAATGTGGCGGTTTTCACTCAGCCATTACTGGCAGTCTTTCAGCGGATGCTTGCATAGCAGTTTTCGGTAAAGACCGACAAACTCGGAATGACCACCTGAGTCCTCCAAAGGTCCTAAAGAGCCAAATCGCAAATACATTTCACCAAAAAGAGTAAACTTTAAACTTGTATAGCGCACTACTCACCCATTAGGGTCTCAAGGCGCTGTACTCATACCGCTATGGAACCCCTCCTGGCTTTTCCCTGTGAGGTGCCCACTCCTGGGCACCCCCAGGGTGAAGCCAGGCATCCAAGCGCTGTTGGGGCCATTGTGGAGATTAAGCAAGCTATTGCCCAGAGTTGCACTCATTAATTAGATTAGGCACCGAGGCGAGAATTATCTGGTCCAAGGGAATTGAGCCCAAGACCTGCCGAAGCAGGACTTAAACCCTGGTCTTGACCCAGATCTCTGCTTCAGGGTCTGCCGCTCTAACCATTGTGCCACACTTCTCCACAATTAGAGGGTCCTCTCCCACTGAGCCCCACCCAAAAGATGGAAAACCTGCTTGAATGCACCACAGAAAATAAGAATGATAAAATTTCTATCCACCCAATTGGAATTCCACCCCCCACTGTGTCCCATTGCTCCACATATCCAAAGAGGCCCAACGCACCACAGACTTACCACCCAGTAGTACACCGTCCAGGCGGTTTCTATTGTCCAGTGAAGGAGGTCAGACAGCTGCCATTTTAGAGCTATACAGTGCTATCACAAGCTATGTATTGATGCGTCAGGAGTATAGAAATTATGTCTTTGCAAAGATTGAGTGCTGGCCTTGTCCTGTCATGTAGGTCAATCTTTTCAGTTGTAATGTAGGTATGTGGTCCAGTAGATGTGACTACATAATTGGGGGTACAGCCACCACCCTCTCCCTCACGTGTAATCTAGGCTTTGGGTCATTGATTCACAAGCAGTTTCTGGAGTGATCTGGACATGAGGTTGTTGTCCAGATAGAGGTTTGGCACACATATGTAGATGATCAAAGCGTTAATGTTTCACAAATGTGCAAGTAGTAACCCTGGTGTGTGTTGTGTATCATGTTTACAGTGACTCACATGACATGACACAGTTCATATATTACATGTATTAGGTGAATTGTTAGGGAAATTTTGAGTCACAACCTTTCTTACTTTTTTGTCCCACATAGTTACCCTTGGAGGAGAAGGATCAGACAGCCTCCTGTGTATCGTCCACCAGCAGACTTGTAGACCATGGAGAACAGACATCATACAGATTTATCGCCTAGATAGGCAGACAATCATGGATCTCTGTCGTCAGTTGGAGCCAGATCTGATGCCAGCCGTACGTCATCCAAATAGCATAACACCCGTTGTACAAGTCATGTCAGTGTTGCACTTCCTGGCCACAGATTCCTTTCAGAACACAGTGGCCCTATTTGCTGGGATGTTCCAGGCAATGTTGCTGTGTAGCCATTTTAGCTATAGTTTTACACACGTTATTTTAGCAAACTAGACCTGCCGCTTTGCAATTTAACCTACACATATTTTGTTCATCTTTGTTTTATTATTTTAACAATCGCCACATTTGTGGTCTTGTTTTATTTTCTCTATCTAGCTGTTCTTTGCCTAGGCCAGCACTGCGTTCTTAAACAAGACATTTCTTTCACCCTGTGCTTTTCTCAAGGCTGCAGTAGGATAGGTTGCTGGCAAAAGTAGTGCGCTTTGTCTCTAATGTTCAAAGAAACATACACACTCTTATGTGGGGATCCTTTCTTGGAACATCAGTTGTTTTATTATAAAAACACTATTTTGACCCAGGTACATTAGAGGGAGATTCCAACCAGATGACCACAGCTGTATGCTTATTGCTTAGTGCTTTGCTGCAGCTGCTTATGTAGGCTATCGGCCCCTTGCTCAGGTTTGAGGGATGATGTCTTCCAAGGGGTATCTGAAGGGCAGAACATGCTGTGCTCTAATATAGCCTAAGTAGGAGCTATTTGTAACGATCTTAGTGACAATATGATATCTTTTTTTTATGTTTCACTCTCCTTGTCACAATTTTAATTCTGTCATGCTTCATCGTCCTAGTTACTGCATTACATGCTTTATTATCTAAGATGCAGTCACTTCATTGAAACATTATTGAACTATATTCTGCCTCTGATTGTCCTTGAATATGCGAGGCTAATGTAACTGAGAGAAACGGATGAGATCTGAGTGACCACGACTTCCCTGAGGAGTCAATTGTGTCATGCGTTCGGTTGCCCAATCATCCCTGCTCTTGGGTAGAGTTGAGGCACTGCTAGTTAGCTAGAATAAAACCCAGATTAGGTCGACAGGTGTCACTATAGTGGGTTAAGACTCAGTCCCCCCACAGAGCAAGTGATTCTGCCACCCAAATCCAGTAGTCTCATTAGGATAATGAGAGCCTATGCAACAGTGTTTAATTTGGTGTTGAAGGCTGTACTCACAGCAGTGTTGAAACACCTGGACAGCTATATTTGTTTTCCTCAATATGAGGATTTTGCCCACGTGAAAGCAGAGTTCAATGGTTTGGCACACATATCATATGTTGTGGGAGCCATTGATGTTACCCATGTAGCCCTGGTTCCAACCCATGGCAATGAACAGGTCTATCGAAACAGGAAGAACTTCCATTCCTGTCAATGTTCAAGTAGTGTGTTTGGCAGATGTCTACATTTCTCAAGGCTGTGCCTGCTACCCAGGTTCAGTCCATGATGCCTTAATCATGCAGAACAGTGCAATACCCCAGCTAATGACCCAACTATACCCAGAGAGGGTTTGGCTGGTTGGCAAGTAACATATGTTTGTGGAGAAGTGTGGCTCAATGGTTAGAGCGGCAGACCCTGAAGCAGAGATCTGGCTCAAGACCAGGGTTCAAGTCCCGCTTCGGCAGGTCTTGGGCTCAATTCCCCTTGACCAGATAATTCTTGCCTCGGTGCCTAATCTAATTCATGGGTCCCACTCTGCAGCTCTGGGCAATAGCTTGCTTAATCTCCACAACAGCCCCAACAGCGCTTGGATGCCTGGCTTCACCCTGGGGGTGCTCAGGAGTGGGCGCCTCACAGGGAAAAGCCAGGAGGGGTTCCATAGTGGTATGAGTACAGCACCTTGAGACCCTAACGGGTGAGTAGTGTGCTATACAAGTGCTAATTTACATATGTCATGTGTAAATGTATGCTATGTTGCTGCTAGTGAGACGTTACTCTGTACTGATGGTTGCATGCATATTGCTTTTCCTTACAGGGGATTCTGTCTATCAAACCGTCTCTGGTTGTTGACACCAGTGAGGAACCCAACTACGCCAAGGGAAGTCTGCTTCAATGAGGCACGCCATGTCGCAGAGTAGGCTTTTGGGCTCCTGAAGGCGATTCTGCAGCATTGACAAATCCAGTAGAGCCCTCCTCTATTTCCCTGAAACGGTTTGTAGGATCATTGTGGCCTGCTGCATGCTCCACAACCTTGCCCTGAGGAGACACATCCTAGACATCCCTAATGAGGGGGAGCTGGCAGCGCCACCAGGTGAGCCTCCTGAAATACCAAGTGAGGATGACAGTGATGAGGATGAAGGTGCAGACAACTAATTTTAAGGTAAGGTTTCTTTTTGGTTTTAAACAACTTATATATATTTATATATACATATAGATACATATACAACGTATATATATTTACATTTATACATATATATAGATACATAAAATCTAAGCAACTAATAAACCATAAAAAAACAAAAAGAAAAACTTAGTTGTTCAGGCAATTGTTATTCAGGAACAATTGTTGTTTAGACAGTAGTTGTTCAGTACTTAGTTGTAGAGACTTTTTAGATGTTTAGCAGTAGTGGTTCAGGCAAGTAGTGGTTTAGACCTCGTTGTTCAGGATGTTTCCCTTTCTTCAGCGGCCAGTGGGGTGGAACTTTGAGATATGTAGCCAGAAGCAACAATGTTCACACTTTCTTGGCAATGACAGCCCAGACACATTTGCAGCCTATGGGCTGGACAGTGTAAAATAAAAAATGGGTGTTAGTGAACACTTCTATTGTTGTATTGCTGGTAATCGTCAGCCTGACACTGCCTGACATATCCCTCCTAACACTACCATCTTAAAACTTGCTCATTTGCAGCTGCATTTGCATGAAACTCACATAATACATCCCTCAATGTTGACAGATAACAATTAGGCATTGATTGTGTGCCACTAGGGTTTATTCACATATGCTCTGAACAATAAGATGGAACTTGATTGAAACAAAATAGACAAATAGTGAAGGGTCAGTCATGGTAGATGAAATCATTGGAGTAGCTGCCACAACATTTGAAGTCCAAAGTCCAGTGTCCTACTATCCTGTAAAATGGATAGTGTGTGAAGAACAGTAAACAGAGTGATTCTGTGGCACACAAAGGGGATCCACCTGGAAGAGGTCACTTCCTGGCAATGGTTGAGGTCTTGGCATCTGCATCTCCTGGATGTTTGGGTGGACGTCCCTGCTTTCAGGGGTTCTTCAGCTACAGAGGGAGGGGTGTCTGAGGCAGGTCTTTCCCCTGGTAGGGCCTCCCTTCCACTTGCTGACACAGGGGTCCAAAGGGCTGATGTTACTAGGTCAATGGAAGGCTTCTGGTGTTGTTCTCGATCCCTGCTCAGGGTGGAGTTAAGGTCCCTCAACACCACTGTTATGGAGGCCAAGGTGGCATTGTGGGTCTCCCACTGTTGTAATATTTCATGGTAGGAATCCATCTGCAGCTGCTTGATCTCCCTCAATTCAGTGAGTACCTGCTCATCACACATTGGGAATGTTAGTATGCTCCCAAACCTTGGGTGAAGGTGTCCTAGCCAGCTCATGCTGCTGACCCACACCATCCCTCCCACATACCCTACTCCCACGTGCCTGTGCTTTTGGGAAAGTTTGGCCCCTACCTCTGGGTGTAGGTCCATCATTGTCAGAGGTGTCTAGATGTGACTCAGGTACCTGGACTGGGGGGCACAAGATTCTTGATTCTTTTCTTGAGACACAGGTTTGGGGGGTGACTGGTTGCAGGAGATGTTGATGCAACAGGGCTGGGAGGAATCGATGTGGTCAGGGTGAGGCTGACAGGTGTCATCTGACCAGGTTCCCTAGATGGGCCAGCGCCATCCTCACCGTCCACAAGACCAGGAGGGGTAACCTCAAAGAGGGCTTGATCCATGGGGGGAGCAACAGTCTCTTGATTGGTTTCTGTGTACCCAGTGGCAGGTAGATTTGTTGAAGTGAGAGAGAATGTTACAGGTTGTATTGTGACTTGTACTTCCAACCCTTTACAGTGGCATTTGATTAAGGGGGTGTGCAAATTGGCTTTGCATTTGTCCCTTATGTGAGAGGCACTCGTGCTATCAACTGTATAGACCTGACATTTGGGGAACAGACCAACTACATTTCAAGTCACATTGCTACAGGAGGTCAGAGTATCTTGGCACTTGGATGTCTGTTTATAGAGTCCTACCTTTCCAGCAGTGCAGTCAAACCAGTGTTTGGGCCTGATGTGGCTTGTGTCAATCCAAGACCAAGTAGACTGTTATGCGTGCAGACCTGGCTCCTTGTTGTTAAATATGTTAGTTGTCATCATGTGGTCAGTGCATTGTGGATATGTGTTCTGCCACAAGCATTTAGAAGATGAATCTTGGCACCTTAGAGTTGTCCTACGTTCATTGGACACTTAGATTTGGCTGTCCTTCCTGTCCACATTATTTTCAACTTGGCTTATCTGCTCAACCAGGATATGGTTGATCATGCACATCACAGAATGTACCATGATCTGTATGTTTGTCCCTCCCAGGCAGGTAATCTGCATTTGTGAATTAACAGAGAACAGCACATGGTCATTGTGGACAGTGTCCTGGTTATTGGAGTTAGAGGGACTGTCCTCCTGGCTTTTACGTTCAATTTACACCAAGTATTACACACAGTCTACATAATTCAACCTCTCAGGTTAGTGGACCTTCATAGCAAGTTGTTGTACAAGGATATTAGGACAAATGCACAGTGAGCAGGTGTTTTGCATTGCATTCACAGTACTTGTTGAGCTTGGTATTGCTGTCTTTGGCTGTCCTACCCACAAACTCTCCAGTTGATATCCTCATAGTTGAGGAAATGGCAAAGGCTGAGTAGAGGGACAATGGTCCTAGGAGCAAATAACACAGTATTGGTTGAGTGGAGTGACATTGCCAGTGCCTGCTGAGCTTGGCATTGCTGTCTTTGCCTGTCCTACCCACACACTGTCCAGTTGATATCCCCATAGTTGAGGAAATGGCAAAGGCTGAGTAGAGGGAGAATGGTCCTAATAGCAGAGAACACCTTATTGGCTGAATGGAGTGACATTGCCAGTGCCTGCTGAGCTTGGAATTGTTTTACTTGCCTGTCCTACCCACACACTCTCCAGTTGATATCCCCATAGGTGAGGAAAAGGTAAAGGCTGAGTAGAGGGAGAATGGTCCTAATAGCAGAGTACACAGTATTGGCTGAGTGGAGTGACATTGCCTGTGCCTGCTGAGCATGGCATTGCTGTCTTTGCCCATCCTACCCACACACTCTCTAGTTGATATCCCTATAGGTGAGGAAATGGCAAAGGCTGAGTAGAGGGAGGATGGTTCCAGTAGCAGAGAACACAGTATTGGCTGAGCGGAGTGACATTGCCAGTGTCTGCTGACCTATCATTGCTGTCTTTGCCTGTCCCACCCACACACTGTATAGTTTATATCCTCTCAGGTGGGTTCACTCCAATGTGGGGTTGACAAAGGTGGTGATTTGTATTGAGCTACACTGTTCTGGTCTTAGAGATAGTGGAACGGTGGCCGCTGGGAGTTGTAGTCCTGCAAATCCCTGTACAACACCCACTACACAGAGATGTGCCTTCTCCAGGTGGGTGTGATTGGCATTTTGGAGGCCAGACAGGCACTTATGGACAGGTGGACAATGGACTGTTGTGTGGTGTGACATTGTAGGTGGGGAAAGGTGATCATTGAGCATGTATGCCAATACATTTAGGTGGGCCACAATTTTGTTGATGTGTCTTATCGGACCGGATTCCCCCAGATATTCCTGTCAAGCCCTCAGGATGCAGAATGGCCAAGACCTTCTTCTCACATGATGTAAACCATGGGGTAGGAGGTGGGGTGACCACTGCCAGTCTTGTGGACGGCCAGCTGGTGCCTGGCGGATATGGAACATACCTCCCCGCGAGGTCATTTCACCTCTTCCTGATGTCGTCCCTGGTGCGTGGGTAGCTGCCTACAGAATTAACTCTGTTGACTATCCTTTGCCACATTTCCATTTTCCCAGCAATAGTTTTCTGCTGGATTTAGGCTCCAAACATATGTGGCTCTATACTAATGATTTCATCCACCATTACTCTTAACTTGTTATCTGAGAAACAGGGATTTTTTTGTGGTGACCTGGTGGTGGTATAGAAATTAATTAAAAATAAATTGTAGGTACTGTGAAATGAGGGGGTGATGGGGAGTAAAAGTTGTGATAGGGTGCAAGTATGTGTGTTGGGGGTGTTGTGAGGATGTGAGATATGTGAGCTGTGAGAGATGGTGGGCTGCCTGATCTATGGTTAGTTTTGCTCCGATGTTGCTCTGGCTTCTGTGTTTGGCATTGTAGATACAAAGGATTGTGGTGTGGGGAGGGGTGTGTTTTATAGTGTAGTTGGTTGATGTTTTGAGTGTCTGTATGTGTGTCAGCTGTGTTGTTTTCAAATCTATCCACTGTGGTGCTGTGTATTACTGCAGGGAATGCTACCGCCGCGGTTCGTTCTGCCATTGGAAGGCCGCCTTGGCAAGACCGCTATGTTCGACTTGTAATAGGTTTAGTGGTTGGTTGACGAGCTGGCGGTGCCGGTGGTGGGACCACCTGTTGCCCACCTTTCAGTTGGTGTCAGGATATTTGCTGTCTTTTGTCAGTCCTAGCTGTGCAACTAGCAATGTGGTGGTCTGTATGACTTCCAACATGGTGGTCTTTTGGCCACCACCACCGTAGCAGTTTGGCAGTCAAACCGCCAAACTCGTAATGAGGCCCTAAGTTTGGAACTCTTTATTGGTCTATATGAGCCAACGGCTTTTGAAATATATTTTTGGGAGCATGTGAACATTATCCTTGTTAATATCATCACTGATAATCCATTTGTGGAAGATGACTGCAATAAGACTATTTCTAGATAGACAAATTAAAATGAGTAAAATACAATGTAGAAGATGTTTTCTATACTGATTTCACAAAGGGCCTTGATAGATACCTGAATATAGTACAATGCAGAGGTTTGTAAACTGTCTTTCATTACCCCAACCAATTGATGTAACTCGAGGATAGACTACATTTTCACTAGTTCAAATGTAGTCCATAAAATCATTCTGAGATTGGGGCACTTCTGATTCCAGCTAATGCTCCTTAATTACAGATTTCGACCTTTATAGCTTTGGTGTTAGAAGCAGCTAAAGGAGATTCCAAAACATTTATTAGATGACATGGCATTTACATCTAAGGTTTGACATTTTGCTGATGAATCCCAGTTCAGATACTTTCCATAAAGAATACCTGAGATCTTTTTGTAGCAGCTTGTAGTGCCTTGATAATAAATTGCATGTCATATAAGAAGATGGTTAACAGAAGGAATTTCAAAGAAATTTTAATTGATATTAAAATGATATAGTTTAAAAAAAATTGTACAAAAGTGAAATCTAGCCTTGTGGATATGGCTAGAATCAAAATGGTATTTAAGAAGGTCTCCTCAGAACAAGCTTGCTGTTTGCTATTTAAAACGGAGTCTAAATTCTATGGAGGTTCAAAATGAGATGGGTAAGTTTTTGGTTAACTAACTAAAATTAAAAAATAGAGAGTCCGTATTAATTTGATTAAGAATGATAAAAGAAGACTTCAAATAATATTATCATTAGTATTTGCTGTGGAACTGATCATGAAGACCTATATTCCTTTGACATTAATCCATCAAAGCAGGACAGTAACCCGTACTTATCAAACCAGCTCCAAAAATGAACATCTATTTTGCCACATCTCTGATTTAGAGGAGGATTTAAATTCTGACCAAATCAAGAAGGCTATAGGTTCACTAAGAAAAGAAAATTCACCTGAACAACAACTTGATCTAGGGGGCCTTTTTTATGCAATGGTTTGCTTAATTACAAAGAAATGTAAAGATTTAACTCTCTGGGCAAACAACAGACTGATGTTTCATTAATTTCGATTATGCCAATTGTTGAAAATGACCCTTTCTGCAGGGTCACCCCCAAACCTTTTGCCTTTTCCCTCCACTTTTTGTGAATCTTTTTGTTGTACTTAGGACACTGAACAGTTTACCACAGCTAACGAGTGCCAAAGTGCACGTGTTTCTCCCCTAAACATGGTAACATTGGTGTACCCATAATTGGCATATTTAATTTACTTGTAAGTCCCTTGTAAAGTGATATACCCTATACCCAGGGCCTGTAAGTTAAATGCTACTAGTGGACCCGCAGCACTGATTGTGCCACCCACTTCAGTAGCCCTCAAACATGTCTCAGGCCTACTTTGCAGATGCTCTGTATGCAGATTCACTGCCACTTTGACTTGACCTTTAAAACCTCTTGCCAGCCTTAAACTCCCCTTTTCTAAAGTAGTGCATAGGGCATGGTGTCATGTAAGTAAAACGCAGGACATGTATTTCTACGTTTTACACGTCCTGGTGATGATAAACTACCAAAGTCATTTTTCCTTACTGTGAGGCCTGCTCCTCTCATAGGCCAGCATTGGAAATTCCTTAATATACTGTTAAGCTGTAATTCGTGATCAGAAAGGAGTAGCTGCATCATGGTTCATATCACAGGCCTGGTAATGATAAATCCTCTTTACTGGTAAAGTCGGATTTATTATTACTATTTTAGAAATGCCAATTTCAGAAATGGGGCATTTCCCTGTTCTCACTGCTCTGTGTGTCTAGCAGCCTGTCCCCATTACACGTCTGGTTTGGGCTGAGTGACAACTACATTTGTGCATTCCCATCAGACACCCCCACTTAACTTCTTCTGCATTTATCTGCATACTGATGGTTCTTCCTGGGCAGGGAGGATGGGAAGGGTTCACACTTACACTTCAAAGGGTACTGGCTTAAGCCCCACACAAAGGGTTTATTATCCCCCACTGATAGTCTGGAGATACCACTGGACTGAAAGGGGGACCTGTGCACTTCAGAGCGATCCTTTGAAGTCATCCCCCACGTTAAAGGCATGTTTTGGGATAGGTACTGTACCTCTGACCCCTTGAAAGTAGTGCAGTACTGGACTTGAAAGGAACTCTGCTGGAGTAAAGACAGCTATGCTGTAAGGGTTGCCACTGTGCCAGGACGGACTGTTCCCAGGAACTGCTGCTCTGCTTTGTTGTGCTGCACTGATGCCTGCTGATCTCTGCCATGCCAAGGAGCAAGGACTAAACCCAGAGTGACTCCAAGGGCTTTCTGACCTGCCCCCTGTTCTCCTTCAGGTGGCAGAGACATTAAAGACCTCGAGCAATCATCTCATCCCCCTGCACCATCCTGAGTGTGCCTGTTGCTGCTGGCATATAAGAGAAGTGGGGTGCTTCATATCAGCCCAGCACAGTCCTGAGTGTGCCTGTTGCCACTGGCACCCCAGAGAAGTGAGCGCGGTGCTTCACTTAGGCCCCCAGCACCATTCGTCCAATCAGAAGAGGAGCAGCACCAGTGCACTGCGAGCACAGCAGGAGCAGCATCCCTTGAGATCTTGATCGCCATATGCCCCCTAGCCCTGCCCTTCTGGACGGCAAACACCTGAACAACCGTGCACTCACCTGCAGAGTACTGAAATGAAGAGATGGACTGAGTCCCGAGGCAAACCAGTTACATTTTATCGCACGTAAAAAATTACTGTAATGGCTCTAAGAGGAGCCCATTTACATCAAGCACTGTTTTAACCTTTACCTTCAAAGAAGCATAACTTGTGATACATTGATACAATTTTTGTTGCTTTGATCTTATTTTATTCACATAAATAAAGCCTCTTATGATAAGTCTGCCTGTTCTGTGCCAAGCTACTGGGGTGGGTAGCACAGGTTATCTTAGGTTTGTAACTAGCCTACCCTGACTAGAGTGGTGGGTTCTGCCTGGTGTAGATGCATACTGTAACCAACCAGAAGCCCCTATTTCTAACATCAATTTACTTGCTGTTAGGTTGGAAATTACCTAAGTTGATTAGCTTTGATCAGACCGGTTTATCAAAGCAGACTATTATCAAATAATGCAAGGACCTTCTTGGATTTACTTTCCCTTGTTGCTGCCATTGCATTGGATGTGAAAAAAAAATTCACCATTAAGTTGGGATTTTTGTCTGGTTCTCTGATATTGTGTGGTTTTGCTACTGAATTCTACAAACTTATTTGATTGCTATATGATAAGCCTAAAATGAGTGTGTTTGTTGATGATATAATATCCCCCCTTTTCTCTTTAAAAAGGGGAACTAGACAAGGACACCCGCTGTACCTGATGTTATCCGTTTTAGCTTTTCAACCTTTCTTTGCTTCATATTAAACAGAATAATAGTATTAATGGATTTATAAATGGAGAATTTGAATTAAAGTTATCTGTACATGCCAATGACTTCCTTTTATGCACCAAGCATCTGATAACCTGCATGTCAGCCTTTTTCCAAAAAGTTGCCCCATTCTCTACCCCTACAGGTTGTAAACGAAATGTCAACATCTCAGAATTGGCACCTTTAAATAAACTTTGCTTCCTATTTATAGATTGTAATCCTGTGTGGAATAGTTCTAAAATAAAAATGTGGGGCATTCAGTTTTCTACTTCTGTTAAACCCTCTTTTAAATTTAGTCTTCAGTGCATTAAAAACAAGATAGATGACTTGCTCACTGAGTGAACTCCATTTCCTCTTTCCTGGTAGTGTACATTAGACACAACTAAGAATATAGGGCCAGATGTAGGAAGCACTTTGCGAGTCGCAAACGGCAAAATTTGCCGTTTGCGACTCGCAAATGCGTGATTCCTATGCAGAAATGCATTTTGCGAGTCGGGACCGACTCGCAAAATGCATTTCCGAATCGCAAATAGGAAGGGGTGTTCCCTTCCTATTTGCGATTCGCAATGGTATGCAATTCCATTTGCGACCGCGTACGCGGTCGCAAATGGAGTCGCAGTTACCATCCACTTTAAGTGGATGGTAACCCATTCGCAAACGGGAAGGGGTCCCCATGGGACCCCTTCCCCTTTGTGAATGGACCCCATATTATTTTTTCAGGGCAGGGAGTGGTCCAAAGGACCACTCCCTGCCCTGAAAATTCCTAAACTAAAGGTTTCGGAATTTTTTGAAATGCAGCTCGTTTTCCTGTGAGGAAAACGGGCTGCACTTCAAAAAAAAAAAAAAACCTTTATTTAAAAGGCAGGTCGCTAACATGGAGGCCTGCTGACGTCAGCAGGCCTCCATGTTAGCGAGTGCCTATACTCGCAATGGGGTCGCAAACTGCGACCCACCTCATAAATATTTATGAGGTGGGTCTTTGCGACCCCATTGCGAGTTGCAGAAGGTGTCTGAGACACCTTTCTGCATGTCAAATTGCGACTTGCAATTTGCGAGTCGCACAGACTCGCAAATTGCAAGTCGCAATTTGATTTTTTCCTACATCTGGCCCATAGTTCTCAATACTATGTATATGATTTCTGTGTTTGTAATTAATTTACCTAAGACTTTTTTCAAATACATCAACTCTTCATTGTTAAACTTTGTGTGGAACCACAAAAGAATTAGAATTGATGTATTTACACTAAAATACTCAAACAGAATCAACGTGAAGTTTCCGATTTCTATTCACAACATATGCTGTTTCTTTCGACAAGTATGGTTCTGGTTAGATGAAGACACATTTTTAAATGTCTCCATTAGTAGGAGAAATCACCTTTCTCTATTAAAGAAACTCATTTTATGTTAAATAAAACCTAAAATCTTTTCTGTGCCTACTTTTAACAATATACATGGAATAATCTCACTGTTTTTCAAAAAGCAAATATTTTCTGTGCATACCTATAGGCATTATCTGGATTCTTGATTTGTAGATATCATTTGACTGTTTGAAACAGCTTTCTGAAAGACCGGATAATTTCTTATGTCTAATACACTAAAGTGGATGTGCACGAAGAAACATAGAAGATTTCTCAAATTCAACTGCTAATCCATTAAACAATATATTTCAATTATTGAAGAAAGTGTCTATGACTCTTATGCTTTTTGCAATTTATATGTATCTAAATGAATACATAATTTGAAGGTTGAGGAACTTCAGAAATTGATTTGAATATTAAATTGTCCATTTCAGTAAGGGCAAACATTTGGTCCAAGCCCTATCTTTAACAAAGACATTGCTCTTTCTTTATATTAGATTGCTTACAATCCTGATGATTTTATCTAAATGTAATAATTCCTTAACAAAAGAATATTGATCATACTTAGAACCTATGACTTATTTGATTCATGTGATCTACAACTGTCCTGTGGTTTCTTGTTTCTGGATCTTAGTTTGAGCATTTATTGTCAGAATTTTTAATACTAATGTTTTTTATTGTCACAATCACCCATGAGGTATCCCTTTTTTGCCCATTACGCTTAAGTTATGCTCCCCACCTGGCCTGCTCCGAGTGGAAAGAAAGGGTAAACGCATGGAGATCGAGGGTGGCTTTCCAATGATAATGGCGGTGAATTAGTATTTACATTTAACATATTTGTGGGAAGACTACTAGGAGCAAAATGCATGAAGCAGCAGTATCGGAGCACTGACGTGAAGTTCTCACGTTCACTCCTATGGATAGAGAGTTCTGGAAAAGGTTGTGACAGATTTGAAAACCTCTGCAGAAATTTTGAAACTCAATGCTATAAATTCCCAATCCTGGAGCGCTGGATGGATCCTTTGCTAGGAAATCACAGTCAAGATCAGAGGCTAGAAATAAGCCAAGAACTTATCTAAGCCTGGTATTCAAATATCGCTGCATGATTTCACTCGATATCAAGTTGCCTTCCAGACTGTTTATGTGGGAAAAAAGAAGCAAGAAACATATAGCCTTTAAAAAAACAAAAAACAAAGACCGAAGTCATCTAGAGAATGATTTGATATTACATGTTTGAACTGTGCAGGTCATTTAGGAAATCACAACCAAAAAGGTAGATTCGTACAACCAAGTGTTTGAGGAATATTTGAGAACTGTCATAAAGTGAAAGAGAAGAATGAAAGTGATTTCCTCTTAACTCTGTAACTGAGCAAAACACAGTTCCAAGGAGAAAACATTAAACCAATTGTGAGAACCCCAGTCATGTTGCTTATTCAAAAAATAAACTGTTATATCTAATCTATGTGAAGAGTAACAAGGTTAAATGAAGGATAACAAACCAAAAACTAGCACGGTGTTTCAAGCTGCCACGTTGACTACTAAAACTAAGATATGTTTTTGAGTTTGCTGGAGAGCGCAAACTATAGATGTTTAAAAGTCTTTGAATCATATTGACAAACTACTTACTATGATAAAGGCTATTTTAAAGTATACTAATGAGTAGTGGGACAAGGTACTAAGGGCCTGATTGGAATTCGGTGGACAGATTGCATCTTCCACTGGACATCTGACGGGGATGATACCGCCACACTGGCTACCTCCCCGCCTGACCCATTAAGAGCTTTCAGCTAGACTGGCGGGCAGAAACCACGGTTTCCACCTGCCAGCCTAGTGTGAAACAGGCTACAGCATTGTCTATGGCTAGTAATCGAGCCAGCGCAATGCTGTAGCCAGCAGGGTGCACCAGCACCCTTGCAATGCTCACTGTCTGCAAAGGAGACAGTGAAAATTGTGACGTGCTGGGCAGGGGGGCCCTGCACTGCCCATGCCAAGCGCATGGGCAGTGCAGGGGCCCCCCTCCGGCACCCTGAACCTGTTCTCTGACAGCCTTTTCATGGCAGTGTTACTTCCATGAAAAGGCTGGTGAAGAACGAGGTCATAATCCACAGGGCAGCGCTGGCCTGGCGGATTAGGATCTCCATCACTGCCAGACCGCCAGGATCTTGGAGCTGGCGGTCAGACCACCAGGGTTGTGATGTGGCGATTGGACCACTGTATAGGCGGTGTTCTAGACCTCCACTGCGAGTGTGGCGGTCACAAGACCGCCACATTCGTAATGAAGCTCTAAGTGTGTTTTTTTCAGAGTGCTTCCTATAACGCTATAAGTAAACTGAGCATACAAGAGTCTTGGAATCAAAGAGAGAAGGAATTCAACTTTCATAAGGCTCAATACCTCGGTCTTCTCTCTGTTTTTGTTCTCGAATCCTAGTCCCCTTTTCCCTTCAATGCCATTCAATAGCACATCCAATTTACCACTCGCTTTGGAAGGGGTAGTTGGGAGAAGTAAGCTTAGTTTGATGCATTGCTCCTGCTGGTCAGCAACTATCAGGTCCGTCAATTGGTAATATTTCAAAATCAAAAGAAAGTGTGCAACTAAATGCAAATATAAGAACTATTGTTGTTGGAAGAACCAGATTTAACTTAATTCTGCAATTTATCACTTCAGAATATTACTTTAGGAAAGCTAATTCCAATAAAGACTAGGTTATCAGTGAAAGGCAAATTGATAGATTCATTGATTGTTATTGTGTTTCAAATCATTACTATCAATTGAAACGATATTATGAAGTTTTCCTATAAAGTGTGGTAGAATGGTATATGTGAGAACCAAAATATTGATTGCGTTAATTTCTCCTCACAAGTGCAGACCTTCAAATGACATCCACTCTGGGCTCTTTTCACTGTCATTTTACCCAAATGGTAGGATTAGTTAATTATATCTGATTTTCACAGTTTAATAGTTAATTTTTCTGTTGATCTTTGTTTTCAATTAATAAAGAATTAATAAAACAAATGTTATGACTCAATCACTTAAAGCTGTTGGGTTGCCCAACACTGCTAGCAAAATCTGCTCAATAGAATAAATGAAGTAACTAGGACTTTTCCTCCAGGTGTTGGGGACTGGGTAATCATTGGTTAGTGCAGGCATGCCTTCAATAAAAACCACACTGCAAGGCATTGATATGTGTTCTGAGTCTTTCTAGTAAAAGCCATGAAAGTGCTCGGCAATAGATCAGCATCTTTGCTGAAAGTTTACTTAGAATTCAGCTTAGAATTCACCTTTTCGATTTGCATCTTCGCTCAGATGTGCATAAAAAACATGAACATCTTAAGGCTGATCATTCTGACACCCTTCTTTCTTTTGGGAATATAATTATGAATGCTGGCCATATGGAATATTACCCACAATAAAGTCCGAACAGAAACACAGTGCCTGCACAGTTCCATTTTATGTAGAAATCACCAAGGACTTTACAGCCGAGATAAATACACTCTTAAAAGGTGAAATGATTTCTGTGAATAATGTCTGGCCCACCGACAGCTTGGCTCAAGCAGCAAATGTTTTCTCATAAAAATGCATGTGGTTCATATGTAACAACACCAAAACAACAATACATATATGAAATAAATATCTGAAACTCCCAGAATAATATTTGTAAGAAAAACAAATTCTAACATTTAAAATTACATACAAATGAAGAACTTCAAATGGCGGCAGCACATTCATTCCAAAACAACAACATTCCATTGATAGCAAAGGCAAAGTTAAAAACCAAAGTTATACCATGAACCAAGGTAGAACGGGAAGTAGCCACCCTCTGCAACTGACTAGCGATGAGCCATGGCTGGGTAAAAGTTGATGATTCTTCCATGACAATTATTTTGCCTTCAGCCTTTGAAACTTGGAGGTTTGACATATTCAGCAGCTTAAAGCTGGCCGCTGTAGGTCAGATGGGGTACAAGAGATAAAATAGTTTTGTTTAGTGGGTTTATTGTATCCTTGAACTATGCACTAAATATCGTAGAACAGGAAAAAACGCTAAAGTTACACCACCAAGGTTGCATCATTTTCATGTACGTTTACCACCATGCCTAAATTCTCGAAATTATATTTTTCCTACATTTCAACATTAAAAAAGTTCTGTAACTTCAGTTTCTTGATGGCAAGTATACAAACTTTCAGGAATGGCTCACGGAACATGGGTCTATGTACTCAACTTAAAGGCGGGCTCCTCAAAACGTCATTTCAACAAATTCTTGCAGCTCAGCGAGTTTGCAGCACACCTTTGGTGATAGCTATCAACTGCATGGTAACATAAAAAAACAGCAAAACATATTTCAAAACTATGCATCTCCTACAGCCCAGTGGAAGGAAGATTTCCCACCTTTTAGTTATAAGTGGTGGACTTCTCAGAACATACTTTTATTGTTTCTGGTAGTAGATGGCAGCAGAAGACCAAGGTTCTATTTCATGTTGGTGGGCAGAAGAGACCAGTAGGAGAGTGCTGAAGAGACCCAAAGACTTCTGTTTCTGAGGCGGTCGTCGGAGGGATCATAACAAAGAGGATCAGGAATGTGCAGTAGTGCCATGTGATTACTGTGTCTTCTGGACCTATGAGAGAGGGTGGAGAGAGTGTCAGGAAATAGGGGCTTAATTTAACCTTTTCCAGACAGAGGACTCTGCATCCCTGTCCGCCCCACTGGTTCTGCGATGGTCTGACAGACCTCAGATTGTCCGTCCTCCTTAAGGTGGATGTTATGATGTACTTTTTTTTCTGTTTGGGCTGCCGGATAAAACCAGGCGGTTGCAAACAGAAAAGAAGAAAAATGCACCTCAAACTCTGGGATCTTGATTTTGAAGAACAAAAAAAAAAGGTTGCTGAGCGGTTTCACAAAACAATGCCACCATTAGATGACCTTTCACTGACTTTAGAGAATCCGCCATGGCGTAGGCTTCTTTGATGGCATAGAGATCTGTGCCAGGCAGGCAGAGGTCTGTAAATATGGTCTACTCTTCGTTCGTCAGGGCAGCAGAATTAATGCCTGCACTTAGCTGGCAGAACGAAGTACAGTCCGCCAACTATTAAAAACACTCTGTAGCCAACTGTATTAAAGGCATTTGTTTTTCCCGAATGCAATGAAGTAAAGTGAGATTGTTGTTCAGAAATGTTTTATTGAATATCTACACTACAAAACACCACCACGCACTACAAATCCTTATAATTTGCAGAGCAGCAGTCATTTTGGAGAATTTTGGAGTAAGAGCAATTTGGAGTAGCAAAGCACAAGTTTTTGCTGTTTCTAAGCATAACTGTTTAAATATCTTGCAGAATGGCCACAGCACAAAGTTCGTCAGTAAGCAAACATATAAAAGAATACCACCAGTGAACAGCCAAGGCTAAGAGCTGAGGAAACCCAGTGAATTGTGATCACTCCTCAACAAGACCACAACCAGACAGTGATCATGCAGATGTGTCCCCGGCCGCATCCTACCTCAGGTTCTGTGATATATTTTATTACAGTCACAGAAGAGAGGAAGGAAGTTAGAGTTATATTTGCCTTTTACAAATCTCATTGTATCTGGCTACAAGTGTTGCACTGCTTAGATGTGTGGTGTCAGGAGCTAGGTATCTTAAATGGATTTTACACTGCCCCATTACGTAGGCCTGTATTGTTTCTATGTTTCTCTTGAGGGGACAAATGGGACATTGGGGAGGAAAAACTAGCTCCAGATGTATGATTCCATTTTTACTCCTGTCCTAAGCACCTGCAGGGCTCAGCTTTGGCGATCTTCTCTTGGACGGGAAGGGGAATGGCTCACCTTGTACAGCTGGGGGTCCAAGTATTGTCAAAGACATCTGTGGTTTTACCCTTGTTGTCAATGAGACACTCGCAATGGATGTATGACCGAACAACGCATGCATTTACAGCGCATGTTTTTAAAACGCGGGCATTACTACGCATTGATCACTGCCATGCACTCCATTACCACGCATGTCATTAGAACTAACACTCATAAGGGTACACTATAAGTAACTTTACCAAGCATACATTTACACGCATACCAGTACTACGCAAACATTTACCAAGTATTCGTATGGTTTACTGTTGTATGTTGCTAAATTAAATTAAAAAAATTAAACACTTCAGACTTTTTAAACATAAAGGTGAACACGCCTCTGACATGTATTCCATTTTGAAGAAATTTTAATTTTCAATGTAGAAAATCACCACAAAAGTAAAACGTATGTTGATAAATAAGGAAACACCGTAGCAGTAAATTAAACATATCAGTAGAATGTAACATCACATTTGAAATTTATTATGTACCATAAGAATCTTCGTCTTTCCTCTATTTCACTGATCGCTGTTCTCCCCAACCAAAATGTCTGACAAGTGCTGTGAAGAAGGTCAAAATGTATTTTTAAAGCTTACAAAATATATATGTATTTAGCCCCTCATTACAACCCTGACAGTCTTCAGACCGCCAGGGTCGTAGTTGCGGTCTGACCACTGCCAAAGTGGTGGTACGACCGCTTTGGCAGCAGTCAGACTGCCACATTATGACCGTGGCGGTTGGGCCACGGTCAGACCGCCAGCACCACCAGTTTCCCTCCACTTGGCATGGGAAGTGCAGGGGCTACCATGGACAGCCCCGCAATGGGTGCTGTTGCCGCTGGCTCAATGATGAGCCGGCATCAATATAGCGGGCTGCACTGGCAGCAATCTGACGGATGGAGTTTGGTGGGCGGTTTTTCCACCCGCCAAACTCATAATGACCCCATTAGTCACTGTTTAACTCAGAAAAAAACACAGTTACCAAAACATATTTTAGTTAAAATTATCATTGACCTACAAAAACAATTTATATATATATATATATATATATATATATATATATATATATATGTGTGTGTGTGTATATATATATATATATATATATATATATGTGTGTATATATGTGTGTATATATATATATATATAACAGTCCACCATTTTGTCTCCAGTGGTACACTGCTACCTGAAGTGACCACACACGACACTGAGAGCTGAGAGAGGAAACATAGACAACAATTGAAACACTGTCACCTATCGTCGCACGTCGTATGTAGAACAAACGTATACACAACCTAAAAAAATTGTCTGATTGCAAATTATTTTTTTATAGTGAACTTTGTTTATAATATGCAGAGCTTATTGAAAATAAGAGGAGGTATTACTGTTTACAGAAAATCAACCTCTTGTTAGAAATCAGATAAACAAAAAATAATTATTTAATATTATATAATGAAATGAAAAAAGTACACATTTTCATAAATGAATTACCAAGTATAATTTGTTTTGAAAATTCGAGATTAGTATTACTGTTAAAGGAGAAAATGGTAAACATTAAAAGGGTGGTGCTTGACAGTGAGTGCCTGGGCAAAATTACTATTCTAACTCCGCTGTGTACTTACCTCAGGGAAGATGCTGGACAGTTGCTAGAAGGCAAAATTGCTATTCTTACTCCACTGGGTACTTACCTCAGGGAAGGTGCTGGACAGTGACGGGGGCAAAATTACTATTCTAATTCTGCTGGGTACTTACCTCAGGGAAGGTGCTTGACAGTGACTGGGGCAAAATAAAATACTATTCTAACTCTGCCGGGTACTTACCTCAGGGAAGGTGCTAGACAGCAAGAGGGGGCAAAATTACTATTCTGACTCCGCCGAGTACTTACCTCAGGGAAGGTGTTGGACCGTGACAGGGGGGCAAAATTACTATTCTAATTGTGCCAGGTACTTACCTCAGGGAAGGTGCTGGACACTGAACAGGGGCGAAATTACTGTTCTAACTTCACCGGGTACTTACCTCAGGGAAGGTGCTGGACAGTGACTGGTGGGCACAATTACTATTTTTACTCCGCTGGGGACTTAGGGAATGTGCTGGACAGTACGGGGGGGGGTAAATTACTATTCTAAATCTGCCCAGTATTCACCTCAGGGAAGGTGCTGGTCAGTAACTAGGGGGACAACTCTCTATGCTAACTCCACTAGGTACATACCTCAGGTTAGGTGCTGGATAGTAAAAGAGGAGAAAATTAGCAATGTATGTATAACATTTGTGATAAAATCAGTTACAAAAAAAGCATTCTTCTTTTTATAGATCTCTCCATATTTCTCCATCCTAAAACAATACTTTCTGTGGATTAAGAAAAAAAAACTATAAGAAGAACATTTCACAGTGACACATCACTGTATCAGAATACAGAATAATCAAGAAACAAAACAAGTACAAAATTAACTACTATTTGTTTCAGAAATAACTCATTTTTCACCAACAAGAAAAATTAACTGCAATACTAATAAACATTTATTTTTAATAGGCAATATAAATATTTTTCTTTTTTAGCAATAATATTTCTACAAATATCATTTTTTTGTAGAAGAAATAATGGAAAAAAACATTTATAAAAAAATATTTCTACTACTCTATAGGTATCTCACTGAAGAATATTTCCTTTGACTTTAGAAAAAAGACAAACAGGAGGTTTCTCAACAACAGCTTTCAAGATCTAGAAGAATCCAACAAACCAACAACAGGTAGGGGTAAAAAATTGTGGAGCTGATTATGATCTCGGCAGCATTGCTGCCAAGACCACTAATACGGCAGAGGTGAGGCTGCCATCAAGGCATCAGCCTGACCCGTGTCATATTACAATGTTTCCACCAGGCTGACTAGCAGCCTCAGTTCCCTTAGAGAGCCAAGGCCAATGCCATCGCACACGAGCACCCTCAGAATGCGCACTGTATGCATAGCAGACAGTGCACATTCCAAAGGTGCTGGCAGGGGGGCCCCCGCACTGCCCATGACAAAGTTGAGGGCAGAGCAGGGGCCCTCCTGTAACCCCCAGCACTGACTTTCTGCCAGCCTTTTCATGGTTGGGACCCTACCATGGAAAGGATTGCAGAAAGTGAAGTCGTGATCAGCACAGTGGTGCCGAACTCAGCACCGCCATGGCTGACCATGACTTTGACCACCGCCAACCCTTCGGAATCCCTGATCCCAGTAGAGGTGCCCGGCCCCCTGGCAGTCTGATCACCAGGATCATAATCTGGCAGTCGGAACGCGTGGCGTGTTCAGGTCATACCACCACCATGACTGCCAAACTCATCATCAAGCCCTAAGGGCCTGATTATAACATTGGCGGTTCCACTACAGGACAGCCAATGCCCCGGGGAGGACATCACCATCATACCAGCGGTGTCCCCCCAGTCATATTGCAATGTTCCCACTGGGCTAACCTTGCCAATGGCATGGGTTGTGATTTGGCCCCCCTGTGGCCTCTGCCCTGGCTTTCCGCCAGCCTTTCCATGGCAGGGTGACTGCCATGGAAAGGCTGGTGGAAACCTGATTTGTAATCAGCACGGCTGCACTGAGTACAACTCAGACCACCGTCTACCCATTGGGAATTACGTTCCTGTAGATGACTGCCGTCCCCTGGCAGACTCCTGTCTGCCTTCCAGGTTTGTAATGTGGTAGTCGGACTGCCTGGAGTGCGGTGGGCCGACCGTCACCAGAAGTCTGGCAGTCCTCAGACCACCAGACTCACAATGAGGCCCTAAGGGGCTGATTACTAATCTGGCAGTCACAAGACCGCCAGACTCATGGTAGCAGTCAGGCTGCCATAGCTGTGGAAGTCTGAATGCCACACTGTGAGGTTGGTGGGCATACCTGCCAACCTACCACCGTCCGCACCAAGATCCAAGACCCCGACTGGCTGACAGTGATCCTGGTTGTAATTAGCCAGGGCGGCGCTGAACTCAGCATCACCCTGCTGATTACAACCTTGTTTTCTGCCAGCCTTTTCATGTCGATTTCACCACCATGAAATGTCTGGCAGAGAACAAGTGCAGGGTGCCACAGGGGGGCCTCTGAACTGCCCTTGCCTGTGGCATCCCCCTCTCCAGCACCCCTGAAATGCGCACTGTCTGCGGTGCAGGCAGTGCTGTGCAGAGAGCGCGCATTTCAAGGGTGTTTGTGCACCCTGCATGCAGCAGCATTGCCATCGGCTCAATTTTGAGCCGGGAACAATGCTATTGCACCTTTCCCACTAGGCTGACTGGTGGAAGCCTCAGTTTCAGCCAGTCAGCCCAGTGGGAAAGTTGTAATGGGGCCGGTAGAGAGACCATCAGCACTGCAATGGTCTCCTTGTCAGGAGTTTGGCAGACACATGTTTGGGTCCGCCAAACTCCCAAAGTCCCCCTAAATCTTTAGTCAAATATTTCCATTTTCTTTAACAAGGACAAAACAACTATCAAACACAAAAAGATTTATTTTTAGGTAGCTAGCTGATCATTTTTTTTTAAGCTGCAAAAAATTATTAAAAACTAACAATTGACTTCTTTTACCTTTTATCTTTTAGGCAAAGCATATGTTTTAAAAAAAGCATATATAAAATATTTTGTTCTACTTCCGTAGGACTTAAAAAATAACATGCAAGATAATCATGTTCTTCACACAAACCAAACAGACACTATTTCCAACTGAAAAACATCAACCATGCAATCAACCATACAACCTACAGGTAATTAGAAATGATATCACTTTGTTTTCTCCTAGTTATTGTTTTCTTCTTCAACAGGAAATAATAAATATAAAAAAGAAGCACATTTAAAAAAACGAATTATGCTTTCCTTTTCCTTTATAGAGATACACAAATAACAAATATTTGTTTCCTCTAAATTGGAAATGTGACACTGAATAAAAACATAAGATGACTGTAAAGTTTCACAACATTTTTTTTCATTTTCGCAACAGAAATACATTTACTGTAAGGAAAGTTTAACTAAGCCCAGGAGTCACTGGAGGTGTGTAGAATATTTTTCTTCCCAGTGCAAAGGCAGAGAGGATACTCTCGGTGACATTGTAGGGAGGTCCATGGACCACAACCACTCTGCTTCTGTAATTCTGCAACGGGGATTGAAATTAGAGAACATTTGCAACAATTAAAATATCTAGCAGCCACCTCCAATGAACCCTGTGGCTGACTTTTCAGGAAATTGCACAAAACATCTCCATACACGTTGCTAATAATATGCCCACAATCACTAATTTAAGACGTACGATTCAAAGAACAAAACAGGCAATTAGTCCTCACGCAATAACACCAAAATCATTCTCTGACATTAACATCCCTCCTGAACTCACTGACACCTCTATTAATAAACCCTTCCTTCTGCATGATAATGAAGACCCACTGAAACAAATACTAATCTTCTCTACAATGCATAACTCTGTAAAATCTAAAACCATCAACAAAAGTCCTAGGAAAATTATCATTGATTTGAAACGCAAATGATAAATCCAATTACAGTGCTTTATCCTGAAACCTAATTTCAAGGATGATTTATTTCACTTTTCTCAGGCGTATTGGAGAAAAAAATTCAAAAAACATCCTTAGCACAGGATTATGTGACAGACAGTAAACTTCAATACAAATTAAAAAAGCTTACTGCTTTGTTCCTCCTGAATGTGTAGATGACTTCTACACATCAATTATACAATCAGATTATTTGATTCAAAATTAAGAAAAATTGGCACCTCTTCTAAATTACTTTGAGGAAACCTGGAATGGGGATCTGAGCAGGTCGGATCGTGACAGCGAAGGCTCTCTATTGACTGGTGGAACTGCTTCTCTACTTGCTTAGAGGGAGGAGCAAAAACAAATAATGCAATCGAAGAATGGCATATTTATTAAATCTATTGGGAAAAGTCACCCTAACTTCTGTCATTTCTTGGAAATTTTGAAAAAAGAACAACGTTTCCAAGAAATTAGATTGGCTCAGTCCATTTCTGGTAGTCTGAATCCCTGCCGATCTAAAAAAACTAAAAGAATAAGCAAAAAACAACAATTTCCAATAATGGGGACATTAGACTACCTAGAAAATATCGCTTGCATTCTACATCACTAACCCATACATTTTGCATACACAATTGCTTGCCTGTTTTAATCCCCTTTCTACAATTTCTTTTGCCATTTTTAAAACATTTTTCTAAATTTAGAGAATATTAAAATTCCTACCTGCAGAAGTCTTCTTTCTTTAAGTCACTGTGATTTGTCCAGTAATCCTCTCACCATAACTCACAATCAATCATTTTTGAAAATCCCAAGCAACCAAATATAGCATCCATAATTGTGAAATACCTTTGATCAACCAACAATAAAAAAAATCCAGATTTACAAAAAAAGAAATACTTCTGCTGTTATTAGTACAAAAACAACATCCAACTTTGTAAGAAAATAATTGCAGGAAAAAACAACAGCACGCTTGCTTCAAACTGTTGACCTCCTTTAAAATATTCTTTCTCGAGGAAACAAAACCCATCAAAGTAATGTTTCTCAAGCTGTATTAGCAAGAAACAACCCAAACAAAAATAAATACACTTCCAAGATAGAAAAAAACAACTATCACAGTTGCAACAGTCCACGTGATCCATTCCAATCTTTCCGATAATCAGTTATTAAAGAAAAACAGTTGCAAAAAACTTAAAAATTTGTTTTTTATCAAAGTAAGTTTAAATAAAGGTATTCTGTTTATGAAATAAAACACTTTTTTAAAAATCTACTTTAATAAAAAAATAAATCTGTCCCAACATGAGTATATCAAACCTAACTGCATGAGAATGTAAAAGTGGTTAACGCAATTAAAACACATATACATACTCTCTACACTATATAATAACCTCCCCACCTTTCTGCACTGTACATCTATCCACCACACTGTGAAAAAAAAGAAACTGTCAACTGTTTTACCTGACCGCAGCTCTGCTTCCATTCAATCTTGACCGTGACGCTCCACCGACTAAAGAAAGAGACATAAAAACACATACATCAAGGAAAATAGTATAAAGAAAAAATTAACAATTTCCCCCATTGAAACAAATGGAAAACTGTTGGAAAAAGCATTAAAAAGTATTGTAAAATACGTTGTGCTATACTATTAAATATATATTTTTTTTTAAATAACATAATAAACTATTTATTACATTTTTTACTGAATTTTGAAATTATGCCTAATACATAATTTATTTTAAAAAATCATGGTGTCATTATTGTATACACTTTTTTATATTTTTAAGAAATGAAATATTGATAAAAAATATTAGAATACATTTTTTATTGCTTGCATATATTTTATAATTTACATAGATTACTTAATTAGTTATTTTTTAATTATTACTAAAGCATTAAAATTTAATACTTGAGTATCAATACACTTCCCCACTCATTACCCCATATCCTGCCTCTAAATATTTTTTTAACATTTAAATATATATATATATATAAATATATATATATATATGTATATATTCATTTTTTATGTAATACTCAATTATTAAAATGTAATACTTGAGTATTAATACACATCCCCACCCATTACCCCATATCCACTACGTTCCGCCCCTAAATATATATATTTAACATTTTTTAATATATATAAATAAATATGTAGTTATTTCAATTTTAATAATTGAACAATAATACACATCCCACCCATTACCCCTATATCCCTTACATCTTGTCCCTAGCTATGTAGATGTACGTCATCCCAACACAAATTATGATCCACAAATCACTACAGCAGTTCTTCCATGGCAGAAAACCTCTGGCAGTCTGAAAAGCGGCAGTCACCACTCACTTATGTCAGAACACATCACCACAGTGGATAGTTTGAATACCCCACACCTGACACACATCCACTCACCAGACACATCTACTCACAGCACTATATAGCACACCCCTACATGACCCACAATCCTTTTCATCCAGAATGCTATACACATACACCAAGAAGCCAAAATTATAAGATTTAGCTCTTGTACACCATAGGCACACATAAACATTTCACTCAGCACACATCCCACATCAGCACAACTATCACAATATATACATCACTAGCACACACAATCTGCTACAACCGTTTCCAACTCACATCGCAGCACCCACACCTCACCAATTACCCAACACTGCACCCTTACACTCACAACAAACACCCCCACATGAGTATCCTGTCTCAGCACACCTTCAGTGCCAATGTAGTAGGTGCTACAGGTATGTTGACTACTGGGAATGCATAGTACTCCAGTTGCCATTATAAAATATAAAAATATAGCTGATTCTCTCACTCACCAAGGACCCCGCCACCGCCAAAACCAACCTCCATGACGGACTGCAATCCATCGCTAACTGGATGGAGAAGAGCCACCTCAAACTTAACTCAGACAAAACAGAGATCCTCATCCTCGGCTCCAACTGCTTCACATGGGATGACTCCTGGTGGCCAGCCACCCTAGGAACCGCACCAACACCCACCACCCACGCACGCAATCTAGGTTTCATCCTGGATTCATCACTCACCATGACCCAGCAAGTCAATGACGTCTCATCTTCCTGCTTCACCACCAAGATTTTCAGATGGATCCCCACCGAAACAAGAAGGAGTATGACCCACGCCCTCGTCAGCAGCAGACTGGACTACGGAAACGTGCTCTACACAGGAACCACAGCCAAGCTCCAGAAGAAACTACAACGTATACAGAACACCTCCGCACGCCTCATTCTCAACATCCCACGGCACGACCACATCTCAGCTCACCTCAGAGACCTACACTGGCTTCCCGTCACCAAGAGGATCACCTTCAAACTCCTCATCCACACTCACAAAGCTCTTCACAACCCAGGCCCTGCCTACCTCAACGAGCGACTCACCTTCCACACGCCCACACGCCAACTCCGTTCCGCCAACCTTGCCCGCTCTGCCGTCCCTCGCATCCAACGAACTACAGCCAGCAGCAGATCCTTCTCCCACCTCACCGCCAAGACCTGGAACACCCTCCCCCCCACCTACGACAGACCCAGGACCTCCTGACCTTCAGGAAACGCCTCAAGACCTAGTTATTCGAGCAGTAGCAGTCCTTCCCAACCCCCCTTTTTCAGCGCATTGAGACCCTAATGGGTGAGTAGCACGCTTTACAAAAGATTGATTGATTGATCTTGCCTTTTGGATTGTGCATGTAAACATGTTGATTTCCATGACTGCATGTGGAGATGCGCATGTGACTGAGCCACATGTGTTCCTCTACCCAGCCATATATATATTTGTAAGGTGTTGTATCATCCTTTGCAGCTACTGTTCCCAAGTCCAATGATCCAAATAGTGTTTAATGTACCTCTAAGGTGTAATACCATTCCCATTACAATGAATCTGCTCTATGTGCAACATTGGTCCTGACATATTAGTTACAGGGCCAAGTTATCGCGTGTCCTGAAACAGTTGTATACTTCATAAGAAGCAGGCATCCCATTCAGACAAATGATATGGCCAATATAGTACTGTCCATATGTGATTTGAGGAGGTGTCCCCATTGTCAACTCAAAATCATACAATGATGTATGTGAATTTGTAACTTATGGACATCCAACAGTTGGGATCTCATGTTGTGTATTAGCTCCTTACATTTCCTGGCATTACATTGACATGTGGACATGTAACACGTGTCCCAATGCCTTTGTTGTAGATGAGGTAAGTGGCTATGAAGGTTAACCCTTAGACAATGTGCTTTGTCCATGTTAGATATGCTAATGCCATACCTATAAGAGTGCTACATATGGTGTAACCTGCCTACATCATGTCTCAAAGGATACTTGGTGGCTGACAATGTATAGTGGGCTATTCTTGGCTGATGTGTGCTGTTTGGACAGGATTTGGTCTTGGCTCACCTATATTGAGCCACACTCAATAGTTTAGCTGTACTTCCATTTCACATACACCTGTTGTTGTGTGGGATATGTTGTCAGTGAAATAGCAGTCATGTAGGTGCATGTATCACTCGTGTGTACATAGGGTTTCAGTGGCGTAAGTGTTTTGTCAGTACTTTTCTTATGGGAATCACAAGTCAGGACACCTGTAAGTGAAGTTTGTGTACACATGTTTTCATGTCGTGGCTTTGAATCAGCATGTCAGGTGGAATGTTATGAGCCCTCATAATAAATTGTGGGATCTCCATGGTTTGTTGTTGTAACTATGCTCACTGTGATTGTCTGTGTATATGTCATGTGTGCTAGGTAGCCCACAGTTTCAGTACATGGAGTCATGGTGTATTTGCCAATGTCTGTGAATAGTGACTGCAGACATTCCTGTTGGATTTGGTACATGTATTGACATAGCTGTTGTCCAGACATGGAATATCAAATTGAGATAGCCACTGTGTATTCATCAGTGTATGTTACCATTATGTCAGGTATGTACAGAAGGATCAGCTCGGCATGTGATTATAAGGCTAGATGCTGTGTCATATGTGATAAGAAATGACATTCCTTGCATGGAACATGATTTTTGGTGAGAGAATAGGCAGGTGTGTAGTCGAGTAGCCATGATATGGTATTATCTGTCAACTGTATTTCCTTAGACTGAAAAAATGAAGGACAGTGATGAGCTGTATGGTGATAAAATATGTGCCTTAGCTAGGCCATGATGAGAATACTGCCATAGAGTTACAGGTGATTTGATGGGATGGTCAAGTAGTGCTCAAATACTTGGCTTATGATGTTCGGTGGAATTATGACAAATAGGGTAGTTTGAAGTGTCGTATTTGTACATGATGTGGGATCTAAGGGTTTACAATTTGGACTTCCCTGCCAGGAGATTAGTTGTGCATGTTGTACTGTGATTATGTGAAAAATGTGATGACCCGCTCTTTCCCTCTCTCTCCCTCTCTCTCCCTCTCACTGTCCCTGTTTGTGTGCATCAGCATCGGTCAGCAAAGGAGACGGGGAACAGGCGAGTGAAGATGCTTCTGGCCACGGGACCCAGAGTGCTGAGACGATCAACAGTGAGCGATCCAGTGGCCCAGAGGGTGAGGGGAGTGTCACAGGGAAAACATGATCAACATTATCATCTTTGGAATCCTCCTCCTGTGGCCACTCCCTAGTGGTGGCAGACCTATCTGGGACCACCTCAGCACCATCTTTGTCCGCCATTCACCTTTCTACCACTGCCCTCCCTGTAGCTCCCCACCCAGTTGTCCGTACCCGCTCACCCAAAAGGGTGGGCGTCTCCTTTGCCTCATGCACCTCTGCTCCTGCCCCTATCAGCCCTGCTGCCCTCAGTGAGGAGGCTATTGACCTCCTGAGGTTGATTTCTGTGGGTCAGTCGGCCATCGTGAATGCCATCCAGGGACTTGCAACTCAAGTGCAACAGAGTAATGTGTTCCTGGAGGATATTCACAGTGCACTGGCTGGCCTACAGAGATCCTTTCAGGCTCTGGCTTCCACACTAATGGCAGCCAGTCACTCTTTGTCTTCTGTCCCCCCTCCACCTTCCTCTTCCCAATCCCAAACCTCTCTTCTCTGCCCCAGCCAAAGCACACAGAAAGACAAGCATTCATCTACCTCAACAGCCAAGGGCAGCTCAGACAAACACAAGCACCACAGGACACACCACCGGCATGGCCACAAGCAACATACACCTGCAGACACATCAACAGTCATAACCTACCCTGACACCCCCAGCATCCCCAGCATCACAGGCACAACACCTGACACACCTGCAGACCCATACCAACATTCACAGATCCAGCCACTATACCCATCACGAGACATCACAAGAGCAGACCCTCAGATATCCACCCCAGTGACCACATACGCAGACACCACAACCACAGAGACGCCTACATGCAGCACATTCACCATACGTGCAGTCACCATGCCAACAGACAGTCACCCATCCACCAAGGCATCTCCCAGCACCTCCACCCTCCACCATCCCTCCTCCCAAAACACATAAACACCTACACTCACTCACCCAACAGACACCCACCACCAAGCATACCTCACACACATACATGCACCCAAGACATCCACAACTACACCTCTTATAACCACTTCCTCTCCCTCCTCACCTAAACTCTTTTGCTATGACCATCCCCATATGTCAAAGAAGGCTTTTCTCTCTGAGTTTTCCCTTTTCCCTACTTCTCTCCTGCCCACGTTCTGTGTCCCACCTCAAGTCCTGCCCTTCCATCTCCAAAACCTCCCCTGCCCCCCCTTCTAGTACACATGCCTCTCCCCTTGCCAAGAAGTAAACCTCTCCCAAGAGTACCCAAGTCTCCCCAAAGCCTCGACCTAAGCCCCTCTCCCAAACCTAAACCCAAAGGTCCCCCTTCCAATCCAGGGCCCAACCCCCTCCTGCTCCCACTAATCCCTGAGGTGCCTGCCTGCCCCCTTGATGCTTCTACCTGTGGAGGCTATACGGCAGTCAGGAGTCAAGTTGGGGTCATAAACATGTGCTTTGTGCTCATGTTGCACACATATTTGTTTGACTGGCCTCTAGCCTTGGACATTGATCATTTATTTATACTTATAATAGATATTAGGACCAAACTATTGTTGGTTTCTACCTTATATCTTTGTCCTGCCTTTCTTTACTCAGGGCAGTTTTGGTCTTGTCTGACATTGTTTGTGTGTGAGCATTTGTGTGTCAGTGGTAGTTGTGCTACCTGTTTTGTTTAGGCAGAATGTCTGGTTGTGTGCATTGCATTTGTCCACCAGTGATGTGTGTGTTGTGCGATGGCCATGTGAATGTTGTTGACATGTTGAGTTGGTATTGTGTGGTGTTTGAGTTGATATGTGTTAGTTTCAGTGTTGTGTGCCTTTGTGTGCTTGGACTGTGTGTGTAAATGTATGTGGAAAATGGTGTGTCAGATACGTTGTGAAGTGTGTTTGCGGTTTATGTCATGTGCTGCATTTTTTTAATGTGTGATTGTGTGTGTTCATTCCCTGGTGGTGGTACTGAGCGTTGTATGCATGATTTTTCAAGGGTTATTGTCTACTGTGTGTTGTTGACAATGCTTTGATGAAGTAGTGATTGTGGTGTAGTTGTGTCGTTTGGTGGTGTTCAGTTTTGTTGTGAGTGATTGTGCCTTAATGTGTATCTGGGGGATGTTGTGTGTTATAGATGTGTGTGTGTGATGGCCGTAGGGTGTGTACCATGTATGTGCGGGCGTGCAGGTGGCTGTGTGTGAGTGTCGGTTTGGGGTTATGTGTGGGTGACGTCCTCGCCACCTGCTCCCAATTTGTATGTTGTGTGTGCGTAGGTACTTTGACAATTTACAACAATGACAGGTAAGTGTGTGTACTCACTGTTGCTTCGTTGGTTCCGAAGTCGTTGAGCAAGCAGGAGCAGCAGGAGGATGTGCAGTTCTGGATCCATGGCGGCTTCAAACGAGTATGGCTTCCTGCAGATGAGTGGCTCCTTTTATATAGTTGGTTTCTGCCTGAGTTTCCATAGACGTGCGACCACAGCAGAAACCTTGGTGGTGTGCAACCTCGTAATCTGTCCGGCAGAAACATGGTCTCTGCTGGCCTGCAGGTGGCTACCGTCGCCTGTGGTGGCCTGACCACACTGGAGGTGCTGGTGGTGGTTTGGCTGTATTCTGTTGGAAGTACCACCATGGTCATAGTTTGGCAGTCTTTTCCACCAGTCCATTGTCCAACATGGTGTTCCTGGAACCACCAAAACTCGTAATGACCCCCTAATAATGCATGGTAATGACTCTCATTGTAAACTCTTGCATGGTAAAGACTTTTGTGCTAAACGCATTCGTAGAAATACCACACAAGGTAATGGCATGCATGGTAAAGGTATTTTCATTGTAATGTTTTGCGTTACAAAGACATTTGCATGGTAAAGGCATTGTGGTAACTGCACTGCATTGTAATGGCATCTTTGTAAACAATGTTTCCCTCCAAACCCATCAATAGAAAACAACCTCCCACTCCTGTTGTGGTTGACGGCATATACAGTTCTAGAATTCAAGGCAAGAAGTGAACTTTACTCCTATTAACCAGTTCTTTGTTCTGTTTACGTCATAAGATGTTTTTTAAAGTGGAATTTTCAAGGCATACAAGTTAACATTCTAAAATCAGCTGCTGTTATTCTTTTATTATGCAAAGGCTTGAGGCAAGCTTGAAAACAAAGTCATCTCTTTACTTGTACTATACCATTTAGACACTACAAACAGGAACAAAGACAGGTGACTCCGGTACGCAAAGACAACATTTGAGCATATCATGCCATTATAAATATATGAACACAGTCATGAAGCAAAGATTTTTGTTAAAAATCAAAAGTGGCAAAAGATAGGAACGCTGTGCTCAACAGTATGAATCACCGAAACGCAAATATTTTATCACTGAAAATTGCTGGCTCAAGAACAGCATGGCTCAACGTCCTGCACAGTTGTTCAATCTTTTCACACATCAAATGATTGTTTGACATACCATACCACAAAGGTGAGAAAGGAGTTTAGCTATTGACCATTGAATTTTTGGCCTCTCAGCTCTGGCTGTGAACTAGTGTTGGTCCCACGATTTACCACTGTTGAAGTAAGCCTCAGCAAGGCCTACTAGTGCAAGGGGTTCACCCTTCTCTGCACAAAGTCCTCAGACCATATAGGAAGACGTTGGCACAGAAACTGAAATAAAAGACAAAGTTTATTAAACCTCATGAGGTGGTACTACAGTTCAAACAGCACCCTTCGGTAATGTTTGAAGTAGCACACTGAACTAAGTGAGCATGCTCCTTTTATACCCACGCAGCGGCTAAAAGAAAGTGGTACAATTATAGAAGCAAGACTTACATACATGTAAGGTCATATGAAAATGCACAGTCAACAGGTAGGAGGGGCTAACAGTTTCAAGGACTAGTTGACACATTACTATCTGTTACTGATTACTAACAGCTGCAGATCTTACTGGGCATGTGCGGAAGTGGGAGATGCTAAATATAACTTGTCACTAGACAGATTTTCAAGAGTAGTTAACAGAAAGGTAGGACAGAGCGCATGGCGAGCACATGGCAGAGAAAATGGCTGCCATGAATACAAAATGGATTCCGCCAAATGTTCACAATAGTTTCTAAATACAAGATGTCTTCTGCTAATGCTTAATCGAATCGCTATTAAGTTACAACAGACGACCCTTTCAGCATTAGCTGAAGACATTCGTCTTTCTGGGATAATCTAAATATTCATCTTGTATATTTATGCTCATCATTTCAGCTATTTCCTTATCTAACATATGTTGTGCTTTCATTTCTGTAATATTTCTTTTGGTAGGCATACAAGCAGCAATACACATGGAGCAGAACATTGGAGCACACTGAATACAGATACAGCATGTGAAAAATATTGCAATCATTACACACAGGAGAGTCAGTAGTTTCGAGCCCCAAGCGGAAACAAGAGCCCAAAACCATCCAGAAAAAGTCCAAGTACCAGTCTCTGTGTGGATTTCTGCAGCAATTTTATGCAATTTAGATATTGCATCATATACTGAAGTTGAGTGATCTGGAATAAAAACACAGCAACTATTACCGATGATGTGACATGCACCACCTCGATCAGCTAATATCACATCTAGTACCATACGATTTTGGAGCGCTACAATCCTCGCAATTTGGAGCTTCTCTGTAATATTCCCAAGTGCCAGAGCTGCCTGATTGGTAACAGCTTCCACAACCCTAGTCAATCGTCTCACTTTCCTACTGTATAACGCAGCACCCACAAAGGAGAACAACCCTAAATTAAAATCAACATATTGTTGCAGGCTAGTGTCCGTTTGGTCTACTTCATTTGTACTTATTGTCCTTTTATATCTATTTTTAATGATGTCATTGAACAGTTTAAAATCTCGGTGATATGATGCAGGGGCCAAAAACACAGGGGGTAATAGAAAAGATACATAACACACACCTGACCACCCAACAGGTAGTTGGTAATATCCATAGTTACCACAAACAAAATATGTATTATGTGAAGCTGTAAAACTACTATTATTTACACCCTCAATAATTAAAACCAAGGTACAATCGCTTATCCATACTGGAATTCGCCCAATGCTACGTATACATAAATCTGCTTTAGTTTTTGTAACAGAAATCACAAATTGTTCTTTCTTGTCAGAGTCTCTTATATTTGTGAAGACATATGGTATTGAAACATTGTCCGGTTGATACTCTTCCCATTCCCATTTAGGGCCAGATGTAGGAAACTCCCAAATTGCGACTTGCAATTTGCGAGTCCCTGCGACTCGCAAATTACAAGTCGCAATTTGGGATGCAGAAAGGTGTCTCTGACACCTTCTGCAAGTCGCTATGGGGTCGCAAAGACCCACCTCATTAATATTAATGAGGTGGGTCGCAATTTGCGACCCCATAGCGACTCAGGGCACTCACGGGGATGGAGGCCTGCTGGTAACAGCAGACCTCCATGTCCGTGACTGCTTTTAAATAAAGCATTTTTTTTTTTTCAAAGTGCAACCCGTTTTCCTTAAAGGAAAACGAGCTGCACTTTGAAAAATAAACCGAAACCTTTTGCTTCAGTATTTTTCAGGGCAGGTAGTGGTCCATTGGACCACTGCCTGCTCTGAAAAATTATTATTAGGTCCAGTCACAAAGGGGAAGGGATCCCATGGGGACCCCTTCCCATTTGCGAGTGGGTTACCATCCACTTCAAGTGGATGGTAACTGCGAGTCCGCGGTCGCAAATGGAATTGCATACCACTGCAACTCGCAAATAGGAAATAGGAAGGGAACACCCCTTCCTATTTGCGACTCGGAAATGCATTTTGCGAGTCGGTTCCGACTCGCAAAATGCATTTCTACATACCAGATGGGGTTTAGCGACTCGCAAGTCGCTAAACCTTTCCTACATCTGGCCCTAAGTTCCTTTGGCTTGCAGATACCCATCTTTGCCTTGGTAGCATACTTTATTAAGGCGTAAAAGAAGTCCGGCCTCTGTACGTTTTCCAGATGCAAACAAAAGCATATACCAAGCTTGACAAGAACCATTGTGTGAAAAAGGAAGAGGAATGAAAGGTGTTCCTCCTTTCTTTTGATGCACAGGTATCATTCCACATACCCAACAGTTAGTAGTATTTGTAGCATTATGAGTATGATGCAACATCTGAATGAAAGTATTATTGAAGTACGATTGACGGTGCTTCTGCTCCTGATAGGGAAGCGTAAAGTAATAGCGATCCTCTGGTACTGGAGTAGTGGCAACAAAAAACTCACGAGCAGGAGCCTTCTTTTCATCAAACCAGGTGATTATTGCTCTAACCACCAAAACAACAACAAACCCCATAGTACTAATGATCAGTTTGTTATTCATTTTAGCAACAGTGATAATCGACCCTTTCAGAAATTAATTAAAAACAATCGTTGGAGCTCTTATCCCTGGGCAGCCGCTGATTTCTTCACCACGGGCCAAGACGGGTGTCACTACTCTAATGCATGGCTGATCCCCCCCCTTGCCACATTGGCTCTCCGTTTCACTAACCCAGGGCGGTAGCTCAACCAGTTTTCTCCAGCACTACGGGGTCTTTCCTCGGTCTCAAATTATATCGCGACACTCCAGAAATCGTATGGTCCGGGAAGAACTCCGCAGATTCGTCAGGTGATATAGCACGGCCTTTCTCCGTAGTCAAAATCTCACGATGATCAGTCAGCACAGCAGGTTCCACCAAGGTAGGCAGCACTCTCTTGCAGTGAGTACTATGGACCCAATTATTTCTGTTTGTCACTCGAACTGCTGTCCTTGTCACAAGGAGCACCTGTTCTTGGCCTCTCCACCTTGGTTCCAAGCTGCTTGATCTTTCAAAGGACTTAATCATCACCTGGTCACCAGGTCGAAGTTCATAGCCTTCACCTGTAGATCTGTCAGGAAGTGCTTCTCGAACCTGTTGATGAATAGAAACCAAATTGTTGGTTAACTGTGCCAAATAATCATTCATCAGGACACAATGTACATCATATACAGAATTTGTCTTAGGAACTCCCCAAATGTTCATTGGCCTTCCAAACACCACTTTGTAAGGACTAAGGCCGCTTCGAGAGTGTGGCACTGACCTAATAGACAATAATGACAATGGTAATGCATCCGGCCAAGTTAAGGATGTGGAAGCCTGTATCTTCGTTAACTTCAGCTTCAAAGTAGCATTATACCTTTCCACCAACCCTGCTGATTGTGGGTGAAAAACCGCATGGAACTTCTGTTTGATCCCTAATCCTTTCAGAACATACTTAACAACTTCCCCAACAAAATGAGGTCCGTTATCATTCCATAAAAGTCTGCAAACACCAAACCTAGGGAAAAATTATTTCAAAAGCACCTTCGCTGTGGTAATGGCAGTATTATCCTTTGTGGGGTACGCCTCTATCCATTTACTGAAGGCACATACCACCACCAAGACATACTTTAAATTGTTGCAGCGTTCAAGCTGAATATAATCCCTTTGTAGAACTTCAAAAGGTGCAGTTGGTGTAGCAAACCCTCCCGCAGGAGTAAGTGTCCCTTTTCCAAGATTGTATTGTAAACAGATCAAACAAGACTGTACTACTCTCTTAGCTCTACTTGAAATTTCAGGATGCTCTCAAACTTGCGTAAGCAACTTTGTTATTGTTGAAGCTCCAACATGTGCCAGCCCATGTGCCATCTGAACCATAGGTTGTACAAAAGCTATAGGCAATTTCCATTTATCCATCTGCTTATTCCGCCAACAGCCCTCATCCTCCAATTCTCCTTCTTCAGACCATTGCTCACGTTCTTTCACAGAAGCAGATTTCTTTATATCTAATACGTCTTGTCTAGCATTATGCCAACGTTCAGCTTGTGACTTCACTACATACATAGAAGTAGTACTTCGCTGCATCGCAGTCTCACGTGCTACGAGATCCACAAGGGCATTACCTTGCCCTATCTTATCGTTCACTTTCTTGTGTGCACTACATTTCACAATAGCTAGTTTCTTTGGATATGTCAATGCAGTCAAGAGGTTATGCACTAATTCTCTGTGCATTATCTGCATCCCGTGGGATGTGAGAAAGCCTCTCTCCTTCCAAAGCAAACCAAAATCATTAGCCACTCCAAAAGCATAGTGGCTGTCTGTATAAATGTTTACACATAAGTCAGTACTAAGCTCACATGCTCGTGACAAAGCTATTAGTTCAGCTGCTTGAGCTGACTTCTGTGGTATACGAGCTGTCTCCACTACCGTGTGTATTGTGGTGATTGCATATGCAGCTGAGGTCGAACCGTCTGGCAACTTCAAACAAGACCCATCAACCCACAATTCCCCATCTACATCTGGAAGGGGCGTATCTTGTAAATCAATACGACCCTTTGTCTGTTCTTCGGTGAGGAATATACAATCATGTGTTTCTTGTGACTGAGCCTGAGTCACCGGATATGGCAACAAAGTGGCTGGATTTAGTGTTGCACATCTCTTCAGTGTAATGTGAGGAGCCAGCAATGTCAATTCATATCCTGTCAGGCGAGCGCTAGTTAAATGTTGTGTCTTTGTTTGATTTAAAAGAGCAACAACCGCATGGGGTACTAACACCAACAGCTTATGTGACAAAACTATCCCTTCACTCTGACGTATTGACACAGCTGTTGTGGCAACTGAACGAAAACACCCAGGCAACGCTCGAGCGACAGGGTCAAGTACTGCTGAAAAATCTGCACAGAGACGCTGATTATCGCCATGTGTCTGTACTAAAACTGACAATGCACATCCATCTTTCTCATGTACGTAAAGTGCAAAAGACTTCATGTAATCTGGAGTACCTAACACTGGTGCTGAACAAAGGGCTTGTCGTAGCTGCCGGAAAGCAGTCTCACATTCATCTGTCCATGGGAGGGGCATTGGAGTATCTTTAGTCAAAAGTGCTAGCAAAGGTTTGACAATGTGTGAAAACCTTAATATCCATTGCCTACAAAAAGAAGTAAGACCAAGGAATGCATGAACATCTTTCTGAGTAGAGGGTACTGGTGTGTCTAAAATGGCTTGAATACGATCTGATGTAAGTGCACCGCCCTCCTTAGACAAAAGGTGACCTAAATAGGTTACCTTTGGTCTACAATATTGCAATTTCTTTCATGACACTTTATGATGGTGTGAAGCAAGAAAAGAAAGTAAGGACAAAGTGCACTTTTCACATTGCTCAGGGGTATCAGCTGGCAACAAAATATAATCGACATATTGTATGAGAGCCACACCTTCAGGTAAAACAAAAAAATCAAGTTGTCGTTTTAACGCTTGACTATAAATACTAGGACTCTCTGTATAGCCTTGAGGAACTCTGCAAAATCTATATGATCGTTTATTCCAAGTAAAACCAAACAAATATCGGCTGTCAGGATGAATAGGGATCGAAAAGAAAGCATTCTTCAAGTCTATCATAGAGAACATAGTTGCTGTCGGGGGAACCAAAGTAAGAAGTGTTGTGATGTCAGATACCACAGGATATTGTGGTATCACAATCTTATTGACTTCTCGTAAATCAATAATGAATCGGTAAATCCCAGTATCAGTATCCTTTTTCAGAATAGGAAGAATCGGACTGTTACAGACATTATACGAAACTTCCTCAACAACTCCAACTGCAATAAGATCATGCACAATTTGTGTGAGTGCTTCTTCGCCCTCCTGTGAAATTTTGTATTGAGGAAAACGTGGCAATACAGCTCCCTCCTTGACACTAATATGTACCGGTGGAATAATCATTTGTCCCACATCAGTATCTGAAGTAGCCCACAAAGTACCATGGAGTGAAGCTAATGCAATATACTCTTTAACAAGACAAACTCTTTCCAGGATGATTCTCATTCACAGGATGATTATCATTCAAAATAACACGCACCCCTTCAGGAGAGCATCGTATTGTAGCCCTGAAATACTTGAGCATATCAAGACCCACAATATTGTCTGGTGTATTTGGAGAAAGCAAAAATGGACATGGAGCAGTAAGTTTATCGACATGGAACGCAAGTGGTTGTGACAATGGGCTAGGGGAAGGTGTTCCATCGAAACCTATCGCTGTAATGGTTAAGCCAGACAAGGGAGCCCTTGGAATCAATTGTTTAGACAAGGCGTTACGAGTAGCTCCTGTATCAACCAGAAACTTATCAGTAGAACCCAAAACATGTGCAGTAACATAGGGACCCCTCTGATCTGCTGGAACTTCAACTGATTCCTTACCCCATCTTAGGCAATCCTATGCATAAGCAGAATCTTGGAAATCAGGCTGCACATAGTTAGATATCTGGTATTGGTTCAGTCTATCAAAAGTGTTAAACCCATCCTACCCTCGTACATTAGCATCAACCCTAGCATGATCATTTGTGCTTCTTCTAGGCCCTGAATATCGTGAGCGATTTCTCATTTGTCCCCGACCACGTGAACGCTGCTGAATACGTAGTGCTGGACTGTGAGAAAGTAGCCTCTTTCTAGCCTTGTTAACCCCACTTTTGGCCTGTTTGTGAGTGTATGTCAGGATGTTTGTCACTGTTTTCACTGTCTCACTGGGATCCTGATGGCTAGGCCCCGGTGCTCATAGTGAAAACACTATGTTTTCAGTATGTTTGTTATGTGTCACTGGGACCCTGCTGGTCAGGACCCCAGTGCTCATAAGGTTGTGGCCTATATGTATGTGTCACTGGGACCCTGTCACACAGGGCCCCAGTGCTCATAGGTGTGCATGTATGTGTTCCCTGTGTGGTGCCTAACTGTCTCACTGAGGCTCTGCTAACCAGAACCTCAGTGGTTATGCTCTCTCATTACTTTTAAATTGTCACTAACAGGCTAGTGACCAATTTTACCAATTCACATTGGCTTACTGGAACACCCTTATAATTCCCTAGTATATGGTACTGAGGTACCCAGGGTATTGGGGTTCCAGGAGATCCCTATGGGCTGCAGCATTTCTTTTGCCACCCATAGGGAGCTCTGACAATTCATACACAGGCCTGCCACTGCAGCCTGAGTGAAATAATGTCCACATTATTTCACAGCCATTTTACACTGCACTTAAGTAACTTATAAGTCACCTATATGTCTAACCTTTACCTGGTAAAGGTTAGGTGCAAAGTTACTTAGTGTGAGGGCACCCTGGCACTAGCCAAGGTGCCCCCACATTGTTCAGAGCCAATTCCCTGAACTTTGTGAGTGCGGGGACACCATTACACGCGTGCACTACATATAGGTCACTACCTATATGTAGCTTCACAATGGTAACTCCGAATATGGCCATGTAACATGTCTATGATCATGGAATTGCCCCCTCTATGCCATCCTGGCATAGTTGGCACAATCCCATGATCCCAGTGGTCTGTAGCACAGACCCTGGTACTGCCAAACTGCCCTTCCTGGGGTTTCACTGCAGCTGCTGCTGCTGCCAACCCCTCAGACAGGCATCTGCCCTCCTGGGGTCCAGCCAGGCCTGGCCCAGGATGGCAGAACAAAGAACTTCCTCTGAGAGAGGGTGTGACACCCTCTCCCTTTGGAAAATGGTGTGAAGGCAGGGGAGGAGTAGCCTCCCCCAGCCTCTGGAAATGCTTTCTTGGGCACAGATGTGCCCAATTCTGCATAAGCCAGTCTACACCGGTTCAGGGACACCTTAGCCCCTGCTCTGGCGCGAAACTGGACAAAGGAAAGGGGAGTGACCACTCCCCTGACCTGCACCTCCCCTGGGAGGTGTCCAGAGCTCCTCCAGTGTGCTCCAGACCTCTGCCATCTTGGAAACAGAGGTGCTGCTGGCACACTGGACTGCTCTGAGTGGCCAGTGCCACCAGGTGACGTCAGAGACTCCTTGTGATAGGCTCCTTCAGGTGTTGCTAGCCTATCCTCTCTCCTAGGTAGCCAAACCCTCTTTTCTGGCTATTTAGGGTCTCTGTCTCTGGGGAAACTTTAGATAACGAATGCATGAGCTCGGCCGAGTTCCTCTGCATCTCTCTCTTCACCTTCTGATAAGGAATCGACCGCTGCCCGCGCTGGAAGCCTGCAAACCTGCAACATAGTAGCAAAGACGACTACTGCAACTCTGTAACGCTGATCCTGCCGCCTTCTCGACTGTTTTCCTGCTTGTGCATGCTGTGGGGGTAGTCTGCCTCCCCTCTGCACCAGAAGCTCCGAAGAAATCTCCCGTGGGTCGACGGAATCTTCCCCCTGCAACCGCAGGCCCCAAAAAGCTGCATTACCGGTCCCTTGGGTCTCCTCTCAGCACAACGAGCGAGGTCCCTCGAATCCAGCGACTCTGTCCAAGTGACCCCCACAGTCCAGTGACTCTTCAGTCCAAGTTTGGTGGAGGTAAGTCCTTGCCTCACCTCGCTGGGCTGCATTGCTGGGAACCGCGACTTTGCAGCTACTCCGGCCCCTGTGCACTTCCGGCGGAAATCCTTTGTGCACAGCCAAGCCTGGGTCCACGGCACTCTAACCTGCATTGCACGACTTTCTAAGTTGGTCTCCGGCGACGTGGGACTCCTTTGTGAAACTTCGGCGAGCACCGTTTCATGCATCCTTGTAGTGCCTGTTTCTGGCACTTCTCCGGGTGCTACCTGCTTTAGTGAGGGCTCTTTGTCTTGCTTGACATCCCCTCTCTCTTCAGATCAAATTTGCGACCTCCTGGTCCCTCCTGGGCCCCGGCAGTGTCCAAAAACGCCAAATGCACGATTTGCGACTAGCAAGGCTTGTTGGCGTCCTTCTGGCGAGAAAATACTTCTGCACGATTCTCCAAGGCGAGAGGAATCCGTCCACCAAAGGGGAAGTCTCTAGCCCTTTTCGTTCCTGCAGAAACCTCAGCTTCTTCTGTCCAGTCAAAGCTTCTTTGCACCCGCAGCTGGCATTTCCTGGGCATTTGCCCATCTCCGACTTGCTTGTGACTTTTGGACTTGGTCCCCTTGTTCCACAGGTACCCTAGATTGGAAATCCACAGTTGTTGCATTGCTGGTTTGTGTCTTTCCTGCATTATTCCTCTAACACGACTTCTTTGTCCTTAGGGGAACTTTAGTGCACTTTGCACTCACTTTTCAGGGTCTTGGGGAGGGTTATTTTTCTAACTCTCACTATTTTCTAATAGTCCCAGCGACCCTCTACAAGGTCACATAGGTTTGGGGTCCATTCGTGGTTCGCATTCCACTTTTGGAGTATATGGTTTGTGTTGCCCCTATCCCTATGTTTCCCCATTGCATCCTATTGTAACTATACATTGTTTGCACTGTTTTCTAAGACTATACTGCATATTTTTGCTATTTTGTATATATATCTTGTGTATATTTCCTATCCTCTCACTGAGGGTACACTCTAAGATACTTTGGCATATTGTCATAAAAATAAAGTACCTTTATTTTTAGTATAACTGTGTATTGTGTTTTCTTATGATATTGTGCATATGACACTAAGTGGTACTGTGGTAGCTTCACACGTCTCCTAGTTCAGCCTAAGCTGCTCTGCTAAGCTACCATTATCTATCAGCCTATGCTGCTAGACACCCTATACACTAATAAGGGATAACTGGGCCTGGTGCAAGGTGCAAGTACCCCTTGGTACTCACTACAAGCCAGTCCAGCCTCCTACATTGGTGGCAGCGGTGGGATAAGTGCTTGAGACTACTTACCACTCTTGTCATTGTACTTTTCATAAGAGAAAAATATACAAAACAAGGTCAGTGTATATACACATAGCCAAAAAGTTTTGCATTTCCTCTTTTCACTCTTTTCTAAGTGCTGAAAAGTACTTCTAAACTTTCAAAAAAAGTTCTTAAAAGTTTAAAAAGTTTTTTTCTGTCTTTCCAAAAAGTTCTGAAAACTTTTTTCTCTTTTTCTATCACTTTAACTCTCTCTAAAAAATGTCTGGCACAGGCCAAAGTGTTGATCTGTCCAAACTTGCATATGACAACCTTAGCTGGAAAAGAGCAAGGAGTCTCTGTATAGAGAGAGGTTTGAGTGTAGGGAAAAATCCTTCCTTGGAACTGTTACTTAACATGCTTAGAGAACAGGATAAGGCCATAGGTGCCCCATCTGTTGAAAAAGTACCTAATAGTTCCCAATCTGATTCAGGGACTCCCCCAGGAAAAGATTCAGGAAAGAAACTTCCTAGCCTGCCCATTACTAGACAATCTAGCATAGATGGTAATGATGATGAGCCACACCAAATAAATAGTGTTGTCTCACATCATAGCAAAAGCATTTATTCTCACCATACTGGTAGTAATGTTTCTGTAAACCAAGCTGTTAGGGTGGCTTCTGTAAGGGACAGGTCTCCTTCTGTTCATTCCCATCATAGCTCTGTTTCTAGAAATGTCCCTCCCACCAACCCTGATGACAGAATGTTAGAGAGGGAACTCAATAAGTTGAGGGTGGAACAAACCAGACTGAAGCTTAAAAAGCAACAGCTGGATTTGGATAGACAGTCTTTTGAATTAGAGAAGGAAAGACAGAAGTTGGGTTTAGATACCCATGGTGGCAGCAGCAGTATTCCCCATAGTCATCCTGCAAAAGAGCATGATTCCAGGAATCTGCACAAGATAGTTCCCCCTTATAAGGAGGGGGATGACATTAACAAGTGGTTTGCTGCACTTGAGAGGGCCTGTGTTGTACAGGATGTCCCTCAAAGGCAGTGGGCTGCTATCCTATGGCTATCATTTAGTGGAAAAGGTAGGGATAGGCTCCTTACTGCGAAAGAAAATGATGCCAATAATTTTACAGTTCTTAAGAATGCACTCCTGGATGGTTATGGCTTAACCACTGAACAGTACAGGATAAAGTTCAGAGAGACCAAAAAGGAGTCTTCACAAGACTGGGTTGATTTCATTGACCATTCAGTGAAGGCCTTGGAGGGGTGGTTACATGGCAGTAAAGTTACTGATTATGAAAGCCTGTATAACACAATCCTGAGAGAGCATATACTTAATAATTGTGTGTCTGATTTGTTGCACCAGTACCTGGTAGACTCTGATCTGACCTCTCCCCAAGAATTGGGAAAGAAGGCAGACAAATGGGTCAGAACAAGGGTGAACAGAAAAATTCATACAGGGGGTGACAAAGATGGCAATAAGAAGAAAGATGGTGAAAAATGTCAAGATAAGCATGGGGATAAGGGTAAAACTAAAGATCCCACTTCAAATCTTAAACACTCTTCAGAGGGTGGGGATAAAACTAATTCTTCCTCTTCTTCTCAACCTGCACACATTAAAAAGCCTTGGGGCTTTGTGTGTAAAAACAGAGGCCATAGGCCAGGGGATAAGTCCTGTCCAGGTAAACCCCCTGAGCCTACCACCACTAATACATCAAGCTCTAGTGCCCCTAGCAGTAGTGGTACTAGTGGTGGGACTGCTGGCAACAGTCAAGTTAAGGGTGTAGTTGGGTTCACTTTTGGGTCCATAGTAGAAACTGGGGTAGTCAGTCCCAAGACAGTTTCTGTCACACCTAGTGGCATTGGCCTTGCCACACTGGCTGCTTGTCCCCTTACAATGGATAAGTACAGGCAGACAGTTTCAATAAATGGTGTTGAGGCCTTGGCCTACAGGGACACAGGTGCCAGTTTCACTTTGGTGACTGAAAACCTAGTGCACCCTGATCAACACATCATTGGACAACAGTATAAGATTATTGATGTCCATAACTCCACTAAGTTTCTTCCCTTAGCTATAATTCAGTTTAGTTGGGGTGGAGTTACTGGCCCTAAGCAGGTGGTGGTATCTCCTAGCTTACCTGTAGACTGTCTCTTAGGTAATGACCTAGAGGCCTCAGGTTGGGCTGATGTAGAGTTTTATGCCCATGCAGCCATGCTGGGCATCCCTGAGGAATTGTTCCCTCTCATTTCTACTGAAATGAAAAAGCAAAGGAGAGAAGGCCGGAAAACTCAGGAACCCTCTCCATCAACAGGTAAAAAGGGTATCACAGTATCCCCTAACCACCCTACCATTCAGGATACCATTCCTGTGGTGGGAGAAACCTCTCCTGGGGTGGCACCTGTTCCAAGGGAATCATCAGTTGGCAAAACTGTACTCCCTGAGGTGGAAGTACCTCTCTGTGGGATAACTAACATTGGTGAGAAAAAGATCACCATTTTAGTTAACATGGAGCATCCCTCCAACCCTCCCAGAGAAACTTTAGTGCAGAAACTCTGCACTGCCTCACAACACTTAGGACAGCATCCCTGCCCTAGTGTGGAGCTGATAGGACAGCATCCCTGCCCTGCTCCAACCCAAGAGAAACAGCATCCCTGTTCTCTCTTCCAGCCATATGGACAACGTTTTTGCCCAGCTATGGCTTTTCTGAGACAGCATCCCTGTCTGGCATTTCCATCACTACAAATAGGTTCAGTGGACAATTCCCACTGCTCTAAACTAAAACTTACTGATAGAAACTCTGAAAATACATCTTCACATTGTTGCTTAGCTAAAAAACTTCAAACAGGGTGGTTTACATCCCCACAGGGAAGTAACCATATAGTGGATGATAAAGGGAGTAACCAGTCTATTGCAGAGCTACTCTCTACTTATCACCACTTAGACAATAAAGTCTCAACTGGCCAAGGTTAGCCTTATTGTCCTTCGTTTGGGGGGGGGTTGTGTGAGAAAGTAGCCTCTTTCTAGCCTTGTTACCCCCACTTTTGGCCTGTTTGTGAGTGTATGTCAGGATGTTTGTCACTGTTTTCACTGTCTCACTGGGATCCTGATGGCTAGGCCCCAGTGCTCATAGTGAAAACACTATGTTTTCAGTATGTTTGTTATGTGTCACTGGGACCCTGCTGGTCAGGACCCCAGTGCTCATAAGGTTGTGGCCTATATGTATGTGTCACTGGGACCCTGTCACACAGGGCCCCAGTGCTCATAGGTGTGCATGTATGTGTTCCCTGTGTGGTGCCTAACTGTCTCACTGAGGCTCTGCTAACCAGAACCTCAGTGGTTATGCTCTCTCATTACTTTTAAATTGTCACTAACAGGCTAGTGACCAATTTTACCAATTCACATTGGCTTACTGGAACACCCTTATAATTCCCTAGTATATGGTACTGAGGTACCCAGGGTATTGGGGTTCCAGGAGATCCCTATGGGCTGCAGCATTTCTTTTGCCACCCATAGGGAGCTCTGACAATTCTTACACAGGCCTGCCACTGCAGCCTGAGTGAAATAACGTCCACGTTATTTCACAGCCATTTTACACTGCACTTAAGTAACTTATAAGTCACCTATATGTCTAACCTTTACCTGGTAAAGGTTAGGTGCAAAGTTACTTAGTGTGAGGGCACCCTGGCACTAGCCAAGGTGCCCCCACATTGTTCAGAGCCAATTCCCTGAACTTTGTGAGTGCGGGGACACCATTACACACGTGCACTACATATAGGTCACTACCTATATGTAGCTTCACAATGGTAACTCCGAATATGGCCATGTAACATGTCTATGATCATGGAATTGCCCCCTCTATGCCATCCTGGCATAGTTGGCACAATCCCATGATCCCAGTGGTCTGTAGCACAGACCCTGGTACTGCCAAACTGCCCTTCCTGGGGTTTCACTGCAGCTGCTGCTGCTGCCAACCCCTCAGACAGGCATCTGCCCTCCTGGGGTCCAGCCAGGCCTGGCCCAGGATGGCAGAACAAAGAACTTCCTCTGAGAGAGGGTGTGGCACCCTCTCCCTTTGGAAAATGGTGTGAAGGCAGGGGAGGAGTAGCCTCCCCCAGCCTCTGGAAATGCTTTCTTGGGCACAGATGTGCCCAATTCTGCATAAGCCAGTCTACACCGGTTCAGGGACCCCTTAGCCCCTGCTCTGGCACGAAACTGGACAAAGGAAAGGGGAGTGACCACTCCCCTGACCTGCACCTCCCCTGGGAGGTGTCCAGAGCTCCTCCAGTGTGCTCCAGACCTCTGCCATCTTGGAAACAGAGGTGCTGCTGGCACACTGGACTGCTCTGAGTGGCCAGTGCCACCAGGTGACGTCAGAGACTCCTTGTGATAGGCTCCTTCAGGTGTTGCTAGCCTATCCTCTCTCCTAGGTAGCCAAACCCTCTTTTCTGGCTATTTAGGGTCTCTGCCTCTGGGGAAACTTTAGATAACGAATGCATGAGCTCAGTCGAGTTCCTCTGCATCTCTCTCTTCACCTTCTGATAAGGAATCGACCGCTGCCCGCGCTGGAAGCCTGCAAACCTGCAACATAGTAGCAAAGACGACTACTGCAACTCTGTAACGCTGATCCTGCCGCCTTCTCGACTGTTTTCCTGCTTGTGCATGCTGTGGGGGTAGTCTGCCTCCCCTCTGCACCAGAAGCTCCGAAGAAATCTCCCGTGGGTCGACGGAATCTTCCCCCTGCAACCGCAGGCACCAAAAAGCTGCATTACCGGTCCCTTGGGTCTCCTCTCAGCACGACGAGCGAGATCCCTCGAATCCAGCGACTCTGTCCAAGTGACCCCCACAGTCCAGTTACTCTTCAGTCCAAGTTTGGTGGAGGTAAGTCCTTGCCTCACCTCGCTGGGCTGCATTGCTGGGAACCGCGACTTTGCAGCTACTCCGGCCCCTGTGCACTTCCGGCGGAAATCCTTTGTGCACAGCCAAGCCTGGGTCCACGGCACTCTAACCTGCATTGCACGACTTTCTAAGTTGGTCTCCGGCGACGTGGGACTCCTTTGTGCAACTTCGGCGAGCACCATTTCACGCATCCTCGTAGTGCCTGTTTCTGGCACCTCTCCAGGTGCTACCTGCTTCAGTGAGGGCTCTTTGTCTTGCTCGACATCCCCTCTCTCTTCAGGTCCAACTTGCTACCTCCTGGTCCCTCCTGGGCCCCAACAGCGTCCAAAAACGCCAAATGCACAATTTGCGACTAGCAAGGCTTGTTGGCGTCCTTCCGGTGGGAAAACACTTCTGCACAACTTTCCAAGGCGAGAGGAATCTGTGCACCAAAGGGGAAGTCTCTAGCCCTTTTCGTTCCTGCAGAAACCTCAGCTTTTTCTGTCCAGTCGAAGCTTCTTTGCACCCGCAGCTGGCATTTCCTGGGCATTTGCCCATCTCCGACTTGCTTGTGACTTTTGGACTTGGTCCCCTTGTTCCACAGGTACCCTAGATTGGAAATCCACAGTTGTTGCATTGCTGGTTTGTGTCTTTCCTGCATTATTCCTCTAACACGACTTCTTTGTCCTTAGGGGAACTTTAGTGCACTTTGCACTCACTTTTCAGGGTCTTGGGGAGGGTTATTTTTCTAACTCTCACTATTTTCTAATAGTCCCAGCGACCCTCTACAAGGTCACATAGGTTTGGGGTCCATTCGTGGTTCGCATTCCACTTTTGGAGTATATGGTTTGTGTTGCCCCTATCCCTATGTTTCCCCATTGCATCCTATTGTAACTATACATTGTTTGCACTGTTTTCTAAGACTATACTGCATATTTTTGCTATTGTGTATATATATCTTGTGTATATTTCCTATCCTCTCACTGAGGGTACACTCTAAGATACTTTGGCATATTGTCATAAAAATAAAGTACCTTTATTTTTAGTATAACTGTGTATTGTGTTTTCTTATGATATTGTGCATATGACACTAAGTGGTACTGTGGTAGCTTCACACGTCTCCTAGTTCAGCCTAAGCTGCTCTGCTAAGCTACCATTATCTATCAGCCTATGCTGCTAGACACCCTATACACTAATAAGGGATAACTGGGCCTGGTGCAAGGTGCAAGTACCCCTTGGTACTCACTACAAGCCAGTCCAGCCTCCTACTACCCAATGCCCAAATGCCCAATGCCAGGCAGCCCAATGCCCAAATTTCTTACAATACGCACACTGATCAACAGACAAATTCGAACGAGTGTAAGAAGAACCATAAGATCCACGTCCACCTCTATCACTACCTCTAAAAGGCGGACCATAAGCTTGAGCCAACATAACCTTCGTCTTTAATTCTTTAATCTTTTTATCCTTGCTACCTTTTGCTTCGAATTCCTAACGTTCATAATACTGAGCCATAGTCAAAAGAGAAACCGGAGTAGAGGTAGTCCATGAACTTTCACTAGCTTTTAGAGGACTAGCTATTCCTGGTAACAGATTTGCGACATATTTATCGACAAACAAATGTCTGCCCGTATCATCTGACAATAACTGCCGCTAAAATCATGAAATGCTTCTTCAAAGCGTGTAAAGAAATCAGACCGATTCATCTGCCTTTTGCTTACAAGACGCTAAAACAGTCCAATCTATCTTTTTAGGGGGAATAATCGTTTTGAACTTAACTAATATGGCTGCGGGAAGATCTAGAATCAACTGATAGGGCTTTTTCGCAGGTTCCCTATCCCTGTCCATCTGTTCTAATTCTTTCCATGACGCCCCAAAAACGACACGATCATCAATTTTACGAACAGTTCATCACATATCTGGCGGTAATATCAATCTGAAAAATAAATCAATGTCAGCCAAAGTCATGGTACAAGAACTAATTGCTCTCTCAACTTCCTCATAAAAGGCGGCTGGATTTTTCCGCGGGTCAGGTAATGTTGTTTCAAGTGCCATTACATCTGCCCTATTCCAAGGAGTATACACCCAATTATAAATAAAATAACCCTTAGCATCAACAGAAGTTTTATCATCACTTGTACCCAATCCTTTAGGAGGAACATACAAAGGCGCTGCCTCCCGCATTGGTTTTGCGTGAACTATCATAGTCTTATCTGTTCCGAAGATGGAAGCCTGCACCCAGCCGGTCTGAGATGTCCGTGCAACTACGCCCACAGCCCTTTTCTCCTCTTGCAAACGGACTGCCACAACACATAATTTCACCAAACGCCTGATTGCATCAGCCACCTGGGAGAAAACAAAAAGACCATCACGCATTTGCTTATGATCAGCTGCTACATCATCGGGCTCTAACTCATCAGAATATTTCCGATATAGTTCAATAACTTCTGTGCAAAATGCCTCAGTAAAATATAGCTGCTCCTTTTCCGTCCACCCTTTCATGTTGTCTAAAAGTTCAGAAGCAGAGACAACGCTACAAATTGTTTTACGAGCAATAGATCTAAGCTCAGACGCACGGTCAGCAGGCAACATAGAGCGACTGTCTCGCATCTTCTGTTGCTCCGAACCAGAAACCTTAGCTAACTCATGCGGGGCAGAAGGAACGACATACGGAGGTGGAGGGCAATCTAGTAACAAAAAATCATCGTGTGGTTTATTAAGGATAGGATAGAGAGGTTGCCTAACGGTGTATTGGCCAGTTACCTCTAATTTACGTTCTTTCTCTTCTAGCTCCTTTAAGTCATTTATTTCTTTCTTTCTCATTTCCAATGATTTCACATATACATTCTTCCGCTGCTCTTTCTCAAGCAAGGCTTGCTCACGCTTCACTCGTCCACGCACTTCTTTCTCCCACATTCGTACACAGTCAAACATATCTTCCCTAGACTTTCGCTTACACATACATGTTCCACATACTCAATCTTTCGCAAATCAAATGGCCCAAGCATAGGCCAACGTAACTCAGGATCCGCACAAGTGTATTTATTCCATAATGTGCTGTACATTATGGAAGAAAGAACTTGTTTAACATACATATCTCGATTGGGCGTCCCCTCTAGGGGTGCCGGTTGCGATTCTTCCAGTCTCAAATTGGTACCATTACAAAAGCAACACATCCTACGAAGTGCGCTAAAAACAGGCATGCCCAAAATAGTGCAGAATATGCAATATTATAATCAAAGTAGCACTTAAGGTGCCGTTCAAATCAAAATTAAATTGGAGAAAATTCTCCTCATTACCTGCCTATATAAATTTCAATTTATATATCAATTCAAAGGACACAAATTGACTAGTCACCCAAAACACGAGAGCCACAGTAAGTAGTGCTAAACTTCATTACCAAACAAAGGCATCAAAACCCACAGCAAGTGCCATAAAACGGCTCTTACCAATCACAGGGTGTCCAGGTTCCAACTGCCAAATTCTAAAATTGACCAAATGGTCACTGCATGACGAATGAACAAAAAGGATCTCAGTCGAGGACCGGCGCCACCTGGATGGTCAAATCAGAAAGAAGGGAAAAACGCAGTGGTTGCCAAGACTCGGGTCTCCTCAGGCATTGATCGTCCGCAGCGAGATCCCAATCCTTCATCGCGACCAATCCGTTGGGCGTCCGAGTCGCCGATGAGTCCCTGTTTGGGCGCCAATTTGTTGAACTAAGCCTCAGCAAAGAAAATTGCTGCCATGAATACAAAATGGATTCCGCCAAATGTTCACAATAGTTGCTAAATACAAGATGTCTTCTGCTAATGCTTAATCTAATTGCTATTAAGTTACAACACCACCATTCACATGCAACACTGAGGCATCCCCCGGGGTCGATCTTTCCCATGCTATTATTCAACATCTAGCTAACCCTTACCAAAAATCATGAAATCATTCAACCTCACCTGAACTATGCAGATGACTTCCAAATCAGTTGAAAATTGAATGGCCCAGAAGTCCTCAACAAATTAGAACTAGATGACTGCTTTTGGCCACAAAAACGTGGGTGAGAAATAACCATCTAATGCTCAAGAGAAGTCAGAAACCTAGGAATAACCATGAAGTCATACCTATCCTTCATACCACATCTTAACAACGTCAGAGTGTCTTCTACACATTGAAAACACAATATCTCAGCTTCCTATACCTTAGATACCAACAGAAACTGCAAGCCATCCTCACACTCATAATCTCTAAGCTTGGCTATGTCAACAGCCTATACCTTGGGACTCCCAAATTCATGAACTCATCCAAAAAGCTGCCACAAGACTTATTCGCTCCCTTCATCCAAGCGAACTCTTGACTTGAGTCCTTCAATTGCTTCACTGGGGAACTGCTTTCTTGGTACAATCCGCCAAGCCCTAGGATTTACTGCCAGCCAGCACTTGAAGCTTTCAGTAATATATACATTTGAGAAGACACCAGGAAACATGGCTATTTCCAAGAGAACTATACCATCCCACATCTTAACAGAACTCAGAAAGACAGACCCAGGGCCTGATTATGAGTCCGGTGGTCTCAAGACCGCCAAACTCAGGGTGGCGGTCGGACCACCGTGGCTCTTTCGGTCCGACCGCCATATTACAACCCTGGCTGTCCGACCGCCATCTCCACATGGATCTCTGATCCCGTCAGGATGACGGCGGTCTTGGATGTGATCAGCCTCGGCGGCTCCGAAGTCAGAACTGCCCTGCTGATTACAACCTTGCTCTCTGCCAGCCTTTTCATGGGTGTTTCACTACCATTGCATGGGCAGTGTGCATTTCTAGGGTACTGGTGCACCCTGTGTGCGGCAGCATTGCAATTGTCTCAATTATAGCAGGAAACAACGCTGATACACCTTTGTCCACTGGGCTGATGGGAGGGAACCTTGGTTCCCGCCCGTCAACCCAGTGGTAACGTTGTTATGGGACCGGTGGGGAGACCGCCAGCACTGGTGGTCTCCTCGTCGAGGTTTGGCGGACTGATGTTTCCGACTGACAAACTCGTAATGACCCCATCCATATAAAGCTTACAATCAACAGATTAAAAGCAAACCAACCAGCAAACTACTTTTGATAGGCAGGTAAGTTGAGGAGGTCTGACCTATAGTTAACAGCACCATCATATAGTTATGTAATTTTGTATATAATACCTCTGGTCCACACTAATATGAATACCGTAACACTCAGTAGGAATTGGACAATTGTAACTTACACCTCTTATATTCACATAAGATGTATCTGCTACAAGGGTTGTCCATCTCCAGTACTGTGCAGCCAACAGATCACCCATCAACAAATGAACAGGCGTGTAACAACTGAATAGGTGTGTCATACACTGCTGCTCAATTGAATGTCTTTAATCTACTCCACCATTGCAGGTTCTAAATATCTATGTTCTATGACAGCTTCTTTACATTTCATAATGATACTCATATATGGAATGATCGTAACAATGTCCATTCTAGCAGATCTCGCCAATATTCTCTCTCTCCAGTCATGCCAGCTCATGCCCACAACTATACAAAAGCTTTCTGATTGGACAATCCAGTGTAGTAGCCATCTAGGCAGGGTATAATCATAGGAAATACCCTAAAGGGACCTGCAGAGCTTTTCAAACTGTCAATGTACTAAAAAATCATATACGTCCCAGCTGTGTCTCTCACACATTATCATAAATCTCATTACTTTGTACTGCATTCCATAACATGGTAACCGCACCTCCGTGGTGATCAGGCCTGACATGGAAAAACGTCCAACATAGGATCACAAAATAAAAGCCACCAACCCTTCCATCTACACACCCTATATGGCGTAGCTTGTTGACCATGTAGGAAGGTGCTTCAGTTCCCCATATAGGGGAAGTAAGCACTATAGAAATTCTGCAACACCATACAATAAAATATTTACCATTTGTGCACCACTATGATTTGTTTTAAACCTATTAAAATCTTTCTTTCCTTCACACTTCAGAATCACAAAACAAAATGTGCTTAATTTATGTTTTCATAGCTGCTGATATATTTGGAAATACTTGTGCATTTGATTTATGGATATTTACATTTAGTTGTGTATGAGAAAAAAATAGCATCCTATGGTCTTACTTTTTCGGTATCCAAGCGAGATTGTCACATAGTTCACTTTACACAATTCTCTCACTTTGCAGTCAGAGAAAGAAAAGTAAACAAAATCTCTATATTAAAAGAATAAGCAGCAAATGTGACAAGATAAAAACAAAATGTAATTAATGGCATTTTGTTGCTCATTCACTTTCCTTAGACAATACAAAAAAGGAGCACTAATTTTAAACATTTTTGAAAATAAAACATTCATGGAGACCTCGTGAATCAAAGAAACTGAGCTACTATATGGCATCCCAATGGAGAAATTCAGCTTGGCATACCAACACAGAAATTCAACATCATAAATCAGTCATAATGAAAAAAGCTAACAGCAAAGAGTACCTGAACAGTAATGAGACTGGATTATGGGTATCCAGAACAGTAAGGGGGACACGTCTGATACTAGCAGAATGTGCTTCACCTAAAGAACCACAAAACAACAAGCATTAGCAAAGCCAATAAGTCTTACCTATGCAAGAGCTATTGACTTTGCCAATGTGGTTTAGCTATGTTGTACACCAGCGTGACTACTGTTCAACTAAAGGTTAGTGGCATAGAGGAGAGTGGTGTGGAGTGTCGTAGAGTGGAATGATTAAGAGAGGGGAGTAGAGTATTGTAGAGCAGAGTGGAAGAGAGTGTTGTGATTTGGAGTGACATAGTGGAGAGTCGTGTACAGTGGCATACACTGAAGAGGCATAGAGTAGAGTGGACTGGTGTAGAGTGCATTGGCATAGAGTGTTGCAGAGTATAGTGGTGTAGAGTGCAATTGCAGTGAATTCAGCAGCATAGAATGCAGTGTCAGAGAATTCAGTGGTGTTGATTGCAATGGTGCAGAGTGCGGGCACAGAGTAGAGTGGCTCAGAGAGGAATGGAGCAGAGTAGAGTGGCACAGAGTAGAGTGGCTCAGAGTGGAATGGCGCAGAGTAGAATGGTGCAAGGTAGAGTGGAATGCAGTGGCGGAAAGTGCAGTGGCATTGTGTAGAGTGGTGTAGAGTGGTGCAGAGTGGAGTGGCATAGAGTTCAGTGATGCAGATGGCAGTGGCGCAGAGTAAAGTGGAATAGCATACGGTGCAGTGGAGTTGAGTGCCTAGTAGAGTCAAGTAGCATAGAGTGCAGTGGTTTAGAGTGATGTAAAGTAGAGTAGTATAGAGTGGTGCAGAGTAAAGTATAGTGCTATAGAGTGCAGTGTCATAAATTGTAGTGGTATTGAGTGCAGTGGCATAGAGTGGAGTGGCTCAGAGTGGAGTAGAGTGGCATAGAGTAGATTGTTTTAGAGTAGAGTGAAGTGGCATAGAGTGGATTGGTGTAGGGCAGAGTGCAGTGATGTAGAGTGTCATAGAGTGTAATGGTATGGAGTGAATTGGTATGGAATTCAGTAGCATAGAGTTCAGTGGTGCAGAGTAGATTACAATGGATTGCAATGGATTGCATAGAGTGCAGGGGCATAGAGTTGAGTGTTACAGAGTTGTGTAGAGTACAGAGAAATAGAGAAATAGTCATATGTGGTGACTGGAAAAAGCATGACCCACTGTGAGCCTGGCCTGAAGATCTCAGACCACCTCCTCAATTATCCAATGAAGTTAAAAACCTCGGAATTACCATGGACTCCAAGTTAACTATGAATGCGTAGACAAATTAGCACGAACAAGCTTCATCACCTTGAAGACTCTGCAACTCATCTTTACCCACACTGGATTTCAACATGAGGTGCAGGCTACTATCTCTCTTGTACTATCCAGACTGGAATATGCCAATGGCCTCTACCATGGATCAGCTGTATCTATTATGAATAAATTACAACGTATTCAAAACTCTGCTACCAGGCTACTATTACATGTAAAGCCACAAGCCCACATCTCCTCTGCCTTGAGAGCACTACACTGGTTACATGTTGCCAGAAGATCCACCTTCAAGCTGCTTTGTATCACCCACAAAGCTATACATGGAACAGGACCACTTTTTATCAGAAACAAAATAACCAAATATATTCAACAAAGAAACCTCCGCTCAAGATTGGCACCCCACCTTTAGAACAGCACCATACAAGAAAAAGACTATAGGTGGTACATCCTTCTCCGTTCAAGCAGCCAAACTATTGAATTCATTACCCCCAAATAAGATCCACAGATAGCTATCTTGTCTTCAGAAGACTACTCAAGAGTTGTCTCTTTCCTTCATAACCACCATACTCAAACAGCAAGGGACTGTGTATGCCTGTGTTGATAAATATTTTTAATCTGAATATGTGTATATTCTATTCTAGATATGTATAGTTCTTTAGGAAATAGGTATTGCTACTATGTCCTAACAATAAATTACACACATACTCTTAAAACCTGTTCATCAAATGTATATTAACTCGCAATTAAATATTTACATGTATGTGAATATATATATACTTCAAAATGGTGAGACCCGCTCACCAAACAGCTGCACCATATCACAGTGTACCATCAGCAAAAGTAACAAAGAAAGAAAAGTTCTTCCATAGAGTTTGTCTGCTTTATTGTAAATGCGTTATAGAGGAAAACACTGTCACCCAACAAAAATGTCAACGCATTTCGGCAAACGCCTTCAACCGGACATATTTGCCCCCTCAAAGCCCACACTATAAATATACTACTTGTGAGCCCTCATCTATTTTCATTATCAACTGGTGTTTGTTAAGACGGCGGCCATCTTTAAATGAACATGTTGTTTGATCTTCATCCATTACATACAATCATAATATTCTCACCTGTGATATAAAGTGCAATACTTATACATATATTCATGTCAATCCAACTGTATTCTCAATCTAAAACCCAAGGATAGTAATATTATGCATATTTTAAAATACATATTATTATCAATTATCAAAATAGGGCTTCAAAGGTTAGTTTACACAATAAAAAAACTTCCTGCTTGGTCTTTAAAAAATACCCATCAATGATCGTCATAAGCACCTGATTGGTAAATTATAATGAAGAGATCTCAATGCATTAGCATTGACATGAATGTAGAAAATTAAGCCTCTAAATATCATAACTTGAATTCATAAGATATATCATCTCCTATTTATAGGAATGGAGGAAGACCACACACTGGTTTCTAAAAAAGCTCACGGGCATATCCCTAAAGTGTCTAGTGCAAAAAAGTGCGTGTCTCTAGTGAATAATAAGAACAATTATTAGATAAAATATGTGTGAAAAACAAAACCAAAAGCAACAAAAGAAAATCCAGATAATTATACAGCAGCACCAATATGTTCATGGCAAAATCACCTACACAGTTATGTATTAACCATAGATTTCAGTAATGGACAACAAAAGCATGCCAAAAATGATTTTCTTGTATCATATCATAGATGGACATACAATTCTGCATCAAGATTGTGTCCCCATGGATTTTCTGAACCCAGTAATAGGATCATCTTAGATTCCATTTGTCTTAATTCAGATAATCAATTACCTGCTCTGGGTCCCAGTTTGATAGATTTAATCCCATAAAAGCATAACGTGCTACAATCACCTCCATGTACCTCCCAGAAATGTTTGGCCAATGGATAAGTTCTATCCTGGTTCCTGATGGCTCTGAAGTGTTGTAAAAATCTAATTTTGAGTTTATGAATGGTGCTGCCTACATATTGTTTTTGGCAGCCACATTCAATCACATATCTGACATATTGAGTATCACAAGTGATCCGTTCTTTAATATCTAATTTCCTTCCATCAAATGTTTGATACTCCTGTGTATTGTGTACATAATTACAGGCCCTGCAATGGCCACACTTAAAGAATCCTACACTTTTCTTGGTCAACCACAACCTGTTGTCATTAGTAGTGAATAGACTTCTTGTCAGATAGTCTCCCAATAAATTGGTCTTATGATAAGTAACCTGGGGAGGTTGGCCAGTACTGTCCTTAATGTGAGGATCCTGTTGTAAAATGTGCCAGTTACGTTGTTAAATGTTTTTCAAAGTCATATGTTTCTGGTTGAATTCCAGAAACAGTCTTGGTGGAGATTGATTGGAATCAGGATTGTCCAACATAGATTGCTTTTTAAAAAGCAATTCACCTCTATGTTTAATTTTGACCCTGTTGTAAGCATCAACAAGAATTTTAAGGGGATATTCTCTCTTCAGAAATCTTTGGGTGATATCTTCCATGGCTAGCCCAAAACCAGCATCTTCCGAGCATATCCTGCGTGCCCGCAGGAATTGGCTGTAAGATATGCTCCATTTTAGAGCTTTCGGATGGCCATTGTTTCCATGCAGTATAGAGTTACATGCCGTAGGTTTACGATACACAGTGGTTTCCAATTTATCATTTTTAATGAGAAGTTGGACATCTAAGAATTCAATGCACTTTCTACTCCAGACTGTCTCAAGATGGATATTCAACTTGTTGTTATTAAGCACCTGAATATATTCATGTAGAGATTCTTCCTGACCATCCCATATTAAAAACAGGTCATCAATATAGCGTAACCACAGTACTATCTTGTCCATGAAAGTGTTATGTGCATCTGACCAAGCTATATCTTTCTCCCACCATCCTATATAGAGATTTGCATATGTGGGAGCAAAAGATGCACCCATGGCTGTACCCTGTTTCTGAAGATAGTACTCACTATTGAATAGAAAGACATTGTGTGTCAAACAGAATGATAACATGGACATGAGCATATCACTATGTTGCAAAAATTCTATGGGGTGTGTTTTCAGAAAGTATCTACAGGCCTCCATGCCATATTCGTACTTTATCGAAGTATAGAGAGAAGCAACATCCCTTGTGACCATTAGATGACTTTTCGGCCGTGGAATGTTGTGTATTTGAGATAAAAAATCATTAGTATCACATAAGTATGATGGTAATTCAATTACATATGGACATAGAAAAAGATCCAGAGATCTCAAAGTGTTCTCTAGAAGAGACAGGTTCATGCTCACAATAGGTTGCCCATGAGGGCGTTGTACATTTTTGTGAATTTTCGGCAAGAAATAGATGCATGGAGTTTTGAGAAAATCAATTTTCAGATATAAATACTCATTATGATCGATCAGTTCATCAGCAAACCAACGTTCTAGCAATTAATGATAAATTTTCTGGTATTGTCCAATAGGGTTTGTATGTAGCTTCTCATAATGACTCTCATTAGTTAGTTGGTGCTGCGCCTCATGTATATAGTCCTCCATATTCATAATGACAATGTTGCCTCCCTTGTCAGAGGGTTTAATGATAATGGAGTTATTTACTTTTAAGGAATTTAAATCCCTCCAATTTCTAGATGTAAAATTGCTTGGGATATTCCTGTTTGATCCCACATTGTTAATTTTGCAATTTGTCCGAAATTTATCTACATCACCAACTACAAACTCATGAAATACGTCAATCAGATTCCCACTAGGTAATTGGGGATTAAATCTACTTGAAGGTCTCAACATGCTATTTCCAGTCATATATATATATATATGTGTGTGTGTGTGTGTGTGTGTAAATAAAACATAAATAAAATCTATAAATAAAACTCAAAATATAAATAAGTAAATGAAAGTAAAAAAAGAAAATTCAATAAATAATAATAATGAATAAATAAATTAAGAAAAATAAAATAATGATTAAAAAGTATATGTATATATATATATATATATATATAAATATATATATATATATATATATACACAAACACCATTTCGCCTTCACCTCAGCCACCTACTTAGTGGTGGATCTCAGCAGGGCGGCGTCTCCTCATGATCCCAAGCAAAAACGTGTAGTTTATTAGAAGAAAACAATCCTGACGCGTTTCGGAGCATAAGCTCCTTGTTCACAGGTCATGTGCTCTACTTCATTAATCATACATTTAAATTCAAGGAAGAAAAACATCAACATAATAAAAGGACTTGCTACACTGAATACAAGGTGTCGGCCATTTTGGAATGGAATCTATAAAGTGTTCTGGTGGGTTACTAATTTGTTTTTCTCAATTATTATTGGTTTCATTATTCACATTATTCACATTATTAGACACAAATTAAATTTCACACTGATGCATACAGGTAAAGTTGAAAGCAATGAGAAGGATTTGCAACAACTTGCCTAAAAATACACATATTGAAAACAAAGCTATTGGCCTTTAAAAAATTCTGGCTACAGGAAAGATCCTTTTTCATTGAGGAAACAAAGTTTAAGGAGGTTAGATATTTCTATACATAATTAGTCACATTGCTGTGCAGCAACAAGATCTGAACCTGTATTACAGACGGTGTGCACTTTCTTTGTCTGTGCCATAGGTGCCCTGGGTGCAAATAGAGACAGTGTACCTTAGTACAATTAATGCACTGCCCTTAGGAAAGCCGCAAACCTGTGCATGCCCTGGGGGCAACACTATCAGTAAAATACAGAGTAGCTGTTTACAAACTCCTCTGTGTTTCACGATGCAGGCGTCATGCCGCTGCCACTTTAAAGGCCTCACAGGCAGATGCAGCGAGTGACTGCAAATGTCTGCAGGGGATGTCTTGGAAATCCATGTAATCCCCTTTCACCTGTCTGACAGTGCACCACCTTTAGGCACGCTGTCAGTGTGCCTCATAAGAGGCTGTTAGCCTCTGTGCCCACGTCCACAGAACAGCGTGGGCACAGAACCAAGGTGATTCCCTCATGTGCTGGGGCCATGCCTGCATGCAAACAGGGTTATGACTTCTGAAAATTGCTTTGGCACTACATGTGGACCAGCACTACCAGCTGCAGATGCTTGTGGGTCCCTTTCTTTAATGCCATAGTGTATGGGGGAGCAAAATATGAGAAATACCTGCCAGTGTGCCCCACAGGGTACTATGTGTAATGCAGCCCCTTATAGCTATATGTCTAGAAAACAAAGGAGTCATTCGATTCACCACATCCCAAAGAAATAGATTCTCCCAGCAAGTAAACAAAGTTGCAGTCAAAAGCAGAAGCCAAATTGCTCATGGACCAGATCTTTGGGGGATGTACAAACGTGCATCCAGAATTGTTACCCATGAAAGGAAGTACTGGAAAATATTACTTCCAGTCAGCTTTCCTGCTATTGCCTTGGAATCACATATCAGCTATGGCTCTGGGGAGATGCTGCCTTTCAGCTGTACAATAAACAGGGAGACACAGAAATAAAAGACCATTTGGTACAAAAAATTGGAATAAACATTGTATGAGTTTAAGCAGAAAATGGAAATTTGCACTGGCTTGGAAAAAAGAACTATCCCTTAACGCAGACACTTTTGAATAACTCCTTAGACAATAACATTATAAGGTACTGAAACTTCAGTACAAAAATCTAAATTGCTAGAACAAGGAGGGAAACTAAAAGTCCACAATAACTTTCAAGCAGCAGGCCTAATGGAGCTCATAAATGCCTCTCGGTGTACATTACCATATCAGATAACCCTGACAAATCCTTGGGAGAGGAGGAGGCTGTTCCCCAGGGGCAGCTCCTTTCGAGGAAAAGCAGCTGGGCAGGGGGCACAAAACAAAGACAAAAAAATTCAAAAATTCTTTTTTTTTAAACGTACCTGACCAGCTTCATCGCCGCGCTGCTATTCTGGATCCACTCACTGCAGACACAGGCTCCCAGTGTGCCCTGCGGCCAATCCTATCACTGCTCTGATGCTGCTGGCAGCATGAGACCAGCATTAGGATTGGCCTGAGCACACTTGCTTTGTGCTCCCAGGCACACTGGGAGTCTGTGCCTGCTGTCTCCAACCCGACAACACAGCTCGGGTTAGAGAGAGTTCAGTGTGCATGTGTGTTTGGCCGTCCTGACACAGCCGGCCAAACACACATGTGCACTGAGGGGAGTGTACATCATTCCCCCTCCCTGCCTGTCATCCCCCATGCCCCCACTCCTTGAAAAAAAATTATAATAAACATTGTTTATTATCATTTTATTTTTCAATTTGCAGCTGCTGCTGCTGGTGGGGAGGTGACCAGTGCTTAATTTGTGCTTGTTGTGTCCGGTGTGGAGCACCTGCACTTATTTCTGAGAGACGGAGGAAGAGAAAAACGAAAAAACATCAGAGAGGTGAAAAGCAGGAAGCTGACAGAGTGAGCAGAAGGGGCAGGGAGTGGCTATAGATGGACTGAAGAGGCCCGAGGTGGTTTCAGGATTACGCTGCCTCAGGATTATCTGCTCGCACTTTCAATTGCTGCAGCCGCATGTTTAAGAGGAGAGCTTTGAGCACCGGCACCTTTTTATTTACAAATTAAGCACTGGAGGTGATGCTCCTCCGCTATAATGGAGGAGCCGCTGCTGCTGTTCGCCCTGGTCAGGAGTGGAGCACTCCCACATGGAACATTTCTAGATAAAAGAAGTATGGCTTCCACGGACAACTGTTCCTGCAGTGAGAATGAAGCTCTGTTCCACTTCCTTTTAAACTGTCCCCTGTACAGCAGAACCTGCGAGAAAAGAATCACTTGAGCAACTGCCAAAGAACACCTGCAACCAAAAGAAAAAGTGTTCTATTTACACAGAGACTTGTCAGATGCTACAATAAACAGTGAGACACTGCACGTAAAAGACCATCTGGTGCAAAAAGACTGGAAAAAGCATTGTATGAATTTTAGCACAAAATCGAAATTTGCACTGGCTTGGAACAAAGTATCCCTTCAATGCCTTGATGCGGTCACTTTTGAATAACTCCTGAGACAATAACATTATAAAGTACTTACACTTCAGTAAAAAAAATCGAAACTGCTAGAACAAGGAGGGAAACTGAAAGTCCACAACAACTTTCAAGCAGCATGCCTAATGTGGCTATTCGATGCCTCTCAGTGTATATGGCCATATCAGATAACCCTGACAAACCATTGGGAGACGAGGCTGTTCACCCTGGCCAGGAGTGGAGCACTCCCACATGGAACATTTCTAAATAAAAGAAGTATGGCTTCCACGGACAACTGTGCCTGTGGTAAGAATGAAGATCTGTTCCACTTCCTTTTAAACTGTACCCTGTACAGCAAAACCCACAAGAAAACCTGTAACCAATGGAAGAAAGTGTTCTACTTACACTGAGACTTGTCAGGTGCTACAACAAGTGTGATGGTTCAATAACTGTCAAGATTCTGGGCATGAAGAGAGAAAGTAGGTTGGAGATGCACTCTGAGTGAGGAGATATATAGTTGTAAGAGTACAAAAGTGGCCTAAACTCTCCAGAATGTGACACTGTGCAATAGTCATAAAACGCTGACAGATGTATAGTTGCCCATTCAAGTATCTAGATTTTAACCTATGTGACAAATTAAAGTAAGTTCAATGTTTGTATGATTAATCCTCCATGCGCAAAACACCTGTGCCAGAGCACGTAAACACCATTTCAGTTTAGGCAAGGATGAACACCTGCATATTATCAAATCAGGTAATGGAATTTACAGTTGTTTCCAGAGGTACACTTAAAAACCTCCAATTGTCACATAACCTGGCAATAATTTTTTCAAAAAGTTAGAAAACAGCACTGCAATTTGTGTGAATCAGTCCCACAGTGAGTAATGTTGCACCTGTAAGTAAGTTGGCAATGCGAATGGCTGTAAATGACTAGACAGTTACAAAGACATCAAAGACATATACAGCAGCTTTGGACCCCAAGACCTTCCAAGCCCTCCCACAACCTCCCAGGTCCGACCCTCCAAACCATCACAGATCCTGCACCGCCGGACCACCCTAACCATGGACAAGACGCACTCCATCATGAAAGGCATTCACTCTGCAGCCTCTACAGACCCCTATCCTCACTACATTTTCAACAAAGCCAGCACCTCCATTGCACCAGAGCTCCGCCACACCCTCAACTGTTCCATAGATACAGCTACCTTCCTCGAGGGCTGGATGCACGCCGAGATCCACCCACTCCTGAAGAAACCCACGGCCGCCCCCCTGGACCTCAAGAACTACCACCGCATCTCTCTGCTGCCTTTCCCAGCCAAGGTCATTGGAAAGGCCATCAACACACAGCTCCATAAGCCGATGGAGGACAACAACATCCTGGACATCTCCCAATCAAGTTTCAGGAGCAACTACAGCACAACATCATCTCTTAAGCCGGCAACACCAAGCTGATTATCTCACTGACCGAAAACCCCACAATTGCCGAGAAGAATTTTCACAACGGGATGGAAGCCACTGATGCCTGGATGAAGGACAGCTGCCTCAAGCTCAACTCTGATAAGACCAAGATCCTCAACCTAGGACCCTCCACATCAGTCTTGGATGACTCATAGTGGCCAGCCACCCTCGGCACCCCCCAACCCCAACAAACCATGCACGCAACCTCGGTTTCATCCTGGATTCATCGCTCACTATGACCCGCCAAGTCAACTCAGTCGCAACCTCCTGTTTTCACACGCTCCGTCTTCTCCGGAGGATCTATCAATGGATCCCAAAGGACTGCTGCAGAACCGTAACCCATGCTCTTGTTACCAGCAGACTCGACTATGGTAATGCTCTGTATGCCAGCACCACCCAGAAGAACCTGAAGAAACTGCAGCACATCCAAACACCTCTGCCAGACTCATCTTGGGTGTTCCCTGCCGCAAATACATCACCAGTCACCTAACAGAACTCCACTGGCTTCCTGTCGAGAAAAGAATCAACTTCAAACTCTTCATCCACGCATAAAAGGTCCTCCACGACCAGGTCCCACCTACCTCAACCACTGCATCACCTTCCTCTCCCCCACCAGACCTCTCCACTCAACAGGCACTAGCCACTGTACCCTGCAAAAGGAAGACCTTGGCTGGAGGAAGAAGCTTCGCCTACCTCGCAGCAAAGAGCTGGAACACCTTGCACCTGCACCTCAGGGGGTCACCATTGTTACCTCAATTCAGGAAGGACCTCAACCTGGCTCTTCAACTGAAGCACAGAGGACCAACCCCCTCAGTACCTTGAGACCCTTACAGGTGAGTAGTTGCACTCTGTAAACCCTGATTTGATTTAATTTGAGCTTTGCAGTTTTGGAGATATATACAATTCCCTTGTCACCCACACTGCCCCCCCACATTGAAAACATTTTGTTTGATGTTAATTATATATTTCCCTTGCTGACTATGGGGCACTGGCTGATGGACAGAGTTTTCCAAAGACTACAAGAGAAAAATCATACACGACTGGGTGGTGGAGCAGCTGTTCTGTATTACAACAGATCAGCATGAATTTAAGCAACACAACATCTTACCTTCATCTTGCTCCTGGTGTTGGATACTTTACTCAAACTCTGCTTCAGCTGTGTGCCAGTTCTGCCTGCTCCATCCCTCTCCAGTCCTACCAGTTTCCATATCTGAAACCTCAGCCTTGCGTGAACTGTCCTACAGTTGGGGCTCAGCACTTTTGAGATTTGTGCTTTTCTTCCCTTGACCTTCTAGGAACCACTTTCCAGATGAGATCTTCTCTGAAACCAGTATCACTTGCGACAGAAAGTATGGCTTCTGGAAGTTGCTCTTTACACATGGCTTTAAGGAAGAAATAAACAATCAGTCCATATGTCCAGCAGGTACACCATGTGGTCTGAAACATTCAGGCACTTGGCATATCGCCATTATGTGCCCTAGTATCCTCGACCGTTGAGATGGTGCATGTGGTGGCAAAATCTAGCATTCTGTTAATATGATACAGTGTGATTAACGTGAGCAATGTGAGACTAGTGTAGAAATATGTAAAAAGTATTTTTCGACAGCAACATTAATACAGGTATAACAATGAGTGCCTAACTGGAGAGTTTGGAAACTAGCATAGCAATTGTCAGGGGACAATATTAAACTATCATACTCTTTGGCATGCAATATTTGGGGTCAATATGAAAGTGTAACTGTTGACTATCCACACTCTCATGCACGCCACTAAGTGGAGTATCTAAGAAGCTTTCCTGTACGAATTTCCAGGTTTTTGGGAAGCATTCAGGATTTCCCTTCCCTTTCAAACGTATGTTGGGCTTTGTGACAGTTGCTCTGCTTTTCCAACAACCCTTGCTCGCTGCATTTTCCCTATCATTGCAGGCTACATACATAGGAATAATCAGGATGCGTGTGGCAGTCCTGTGCTAGGGTGGTCACACGTGGGGCGTTTGATCATTTGTGTGCTCCTGTAATATCTGGATTTGCATTATTTAGCATCGTTTTCCTGTTCCCTGACCTAGTACTGTTTTCTGTACACCCTATTTATGAACATTCACTGTTTACTGAATCACGTTTTCTCAGATTTTGATTTCCTAGACATTCCTTCAATTCACAGCTTCCTAATTTCTGCCAAGTGTTTATCTAAGTGTTTTATTTTTCCTGCTATTCACAATCCGTCTGTATATCCTTGCCTATCATGCATTGAGTTCTTCCTATGGTCTCACAGCCTTTTGAATTGCAGTGAAATTGCAGGGGTCCTTGACTATCCCTTCCAGTCTTTTTGCTTTTTCATGCATTATCTCCAATCTACTTTATATGAGATCTTTGATCCTGAAGGGCACAACTGTCCCAGGATGATCAAGAATAGGAAAGGCAAGACCATGTGTTCTTAACATTGTTATACTTTGAAGAATCCCGTAATGTCCAGATGAAATACACAGCCAGCTGCAGAAAGTGTGAATGAACAAATAGTTCCAAATATACTGGATGGACCTGACAGATTGAAACATTTGCAAGGAGGACCCCAGTCCCGTCGGGCAGCAGCAGAATACAGCAATGCATCTAACCAAGGGTAGGCACAGCAATGCAGCAAACATGCAAATGGCTAAAAAAAAAATGAACCTGACAACCTGTATTTATGTATTCCTACTACTACAGGTTAGAGGTTTGCCTGCAGTCTGGGGGCTGAAGGTTCTCAGTGTGGGTAAGCTTCTTAATAGTCATGAATGAAGCTCCACGGGTCAACTGGCAGTTCGTTTGTAGGCGGGAATGTTGTGCAGCAATGGATGTTAAAGCAGACTATTAGACGCAACACTATACAAACCTGCCACTTTTGAGAGAGAGCCCTAACTCTGTGTAGCCCACTGTATCACCTGGTGAACAGGGCAACAACCATTCCAGATCTTCCTGAATAACAGCAGAAGAAAAAGGTTGACGCTGCTGCACAATAAGGAAACTGGATCATAGAGATCAGTCTAAACGAGACTTAATAAATTTCCCACACTTATCACAGAAATATTACGCCAGAGAGCAGAAAAGATTATGGGGGAAGTCACTGTACCCCTTGCCTCCTTTCATCATCTAGATACTAGAGTGAAATAGAAGTTGAATCGCGGTGTGAATCCAACATTATCCCTACCTGGTTAAAGTGCAATGCCAACGGCAACAATAGTTGGATGACAAAGAAGAAAGCTGGAGTTAGGTAATTAAGGGCCAGATGTATCCAATCATTTTGCATTTGCAAACGGTGCGAATTGCAGAATTTGGCCGTTTGCGAATGCAGAAACGTGGTCTGCGATGCATGAAAGGCATTCGCAGGCCAAAAATAAGGAATCGCAAAAACTGGGATTTTTTGTGAAGCGACATGGTTTTGCGTCTCGCATTTTGCGTCTCGCAATTTGCGACATGAAATACCGAATCGCAATTAGCATCTTGCAAATTGTGAGTCGGAATATCGACTCGCAAATACCGATTCAGTATTTCACGTTGGAAATTGCGAGACGCAAAATGCGAGACGCAAAACCATGTCGCAATTCGATGCATCAAAAATTCACAAATTGCGAATTTTCGCAGAATGGCCTTTTGCACATGCAAATTACCACGGAGTGAAACCAGGTGGTAACCAGGTGCAACCTATATAAAGAGGCCCAGAATGCCTCAGACTCTTTTCCACAATGGCTGCACTCTACGTCATGGCCAGGAGAATGAGGAGCTTGGCAGGTTTGAGGAGAGGGAGGAGGAGACAGGAGTGCATTTTCAGAGTGCACATTACCCTTTTTGACCAGACTGAGGAGGAGATATATGATAAGTACAGGTTGAATTCAGCCATGATACTTGACCTGATAGCTGAGCTACAACCCATACTGCAGCGCACAACACATAGGACAAATAGCATACCCACCCATGTGCAGGTATTATGCTCCCTCCACCTACTTGCCTCAGGGAGCTATCAAGGGGTCATAGCAGCAGCTGGAGGAGTATCACAGAGTGCCCTCTCTAGATTTTTCAGTGCATTTATCAACGCCATGCTGAGTAGGATACACCAGTACATCAGATTACCCCACACCCCACAGGAAATACAGCGAACAAAAATTTATTTCTACCAGATAGCACAGTTCCCCCATGTCCTAGGTGCCATAGATGGGACACATGTTGCAATCTGTCCACCATCGGCCACAGAGTATGTGTACTGCAACCGTAAATACCAACATTCCATTAATATACAGGTGATATGCAATGCCTCCTACATCATAACTGATCTCGTAGCCAGGTACCCAGGGAGCACACATGATTCGTACATCTTTCGCCACAGCCGGATTCACACAAGACTGCTAGCTGGGGAGTTTGGTGAAGGATATCTACTAGGTATTGTCCCTCTGTACACTGGTGCATTGATGGCGTTGTGACGTCAGATGGCTCACTTACTCACTATACCCTCTGTTCCTTCCAGGAGACAGTGCCTACGCAGTGCGCACCTACATGATGACGCCCTACCTCAATCCTACAACACCAGCAGAACGGAGATACAATTGAGCACACAGGGCAACCCGCAATATGGTGGAGCGCACCTTTGGCCTGCTGAAGAGTTGCTTCCGGTGCATCCACAAAAGTTGAGGGGCACTACAGTACAGCCCAGACACGACCCGTAGAATAGTGGCCACATGTGTGATCCTGCACAATATAGCTACCACCAGGGGCATACCTGTGGAAATATCTGATCCAGAATCAGATGAGGATGATGATCCCATACCCCCCCTACAGCCAGCAGACAGGACCAGTGTAGCAGAGGGCAGGCAAAGGCGTGCTGACATCACGCACAACCATTTCAGATGTAATTAATAACAACACAACATCACTGACATGTGTTCTGGTAGTTAGTACCTTTATCACCTTACTGTCAGGTAACATAAGTGTCACTAGCAAAAAAAAATAAACACATGGGTCATAAAATAGCCATTAACAGTGTCTCACTATTGTATTCATAGTTCACTGTAAAACAAAATATGCAGACAGTCCCCTGTGGCCATCAAAGTCACTTTTTACGGCCACGCAAGCCACTAGAGTGCGCAGCGGCCTCGCCGGCACCTCTGATATTTGCCTCAGTGGCAGTGCTGTGCCTGGCACTGCGACTCCTAGGATCTGTCGTGGGCACTGCAAGGCGGCTGAGGCTAGATGAGTCCTCAGTCTCCCCTAGTCCAAGTTCACTGGGTGTAGCAGAGCGGTTACCCAGCATAGTGTCCAGAACATTCGTTATCTGGACCAGTCCCTGTGCTACATCCCGACTGCTGTGCGCTGCCTCCACCTGTGCGGCTACAGCACGCCGCGAAATGAGCGCCGTAGATGTTGCAAGGCGATTGACAGATCTACAGAATCCACTAAACATCCCCATAAATCGCCTCTCATGCCTGCGGTGGCTGACCCTCTCATGCCATATCTCTGTGCAGAGTTCCTTCTCTGCATTGGTCCGCTCCCTGGTGTTCTCGGCAGCTGTGATCTGTCCCTCATGCAGCTTGGAAATGTTTGAATTAAGGCACTCCAACTGCGGATGCAGCCCCCCCATGTTGGCATTGTGTGCCTGCCTCTGCCTATGCATTGCCGTGATCTTCTTATTTTGCAGGCGCTGCAGTTTAAGCATAGAGGATTCCAGGCCACTGAAGAATGATGGGCCCTCTCCTGCTTCCACGTGCTGTGTGCCTGCATACTGAGGCCTCCTGTGGGGTATTGAATGATGCTGAGGCTGGGACTCCTGCATTATGGTGGATCTGCCGCCTGGGGATGGAGTGTGGCCTTCATCCCGCATGTCTTCTGAGTCCTGGCTCAATTCTGGGAGAGGTACAGCCCTTGCCCTGCGTCTGATAGGCGCAATATTCACTGACTCACTGGTGTTGGAGTCTGATGGAGGCTGTGGTTCAGCATCCCCCACAATGGCACATGCTGATGCTGCTGGGCCTGGGCCATCTGCAACAACATGTTGCAGCATGTCATTTATGTATGTATCACCAACGGTTACACAATGGTAATAAATGTACAGTTACATCATATCACTATGTAGTGGGTGTTGTGTTCTTCTGGGTGTCACTCTACTTAATTACATTCTATGTGCTAGTTTAAGCTCTGGTTGTGGACTACCACTCCCATGAGGCATTGTTGTGCCGCTTCTAAGATGTAGAATGGACTACTTATCACAATGCTTTGCACTAATTGCTAATTACTAAGGGGCTTTTGTACATACACATATGGGGTTACATTTCAATATTGCACTTACCTTTACTGGTGCTTGGTGTGCCGGATGTGTCTATGTCAGTGACCCAACTGACAGCTTCTGGGAGGAGTGTCGACTCCATCAGATCTTCCATGGGGGTGGAGGGTGTCTGGGTGGATGGTCCGCCTCCTGTGCTCCTTGCCTCCTGTAGTCTTCTGGCCACCCTCTCCTTGGCACGGGAACGCAGGTAGTACCACCTTTTTCTAATCTCCTCCACTGAGCGCTGCGCAACCCCCACAGCGCAGATTTTGGTTTGTATGTCCGCCCAGAGTTTGCGCTTCTCACTCTCTGGGACCTGGAGTGAACTCTTCCCGAACACCCGGTCATGGCTCCTCACCACCTCCTCAGTGAGCACCTCCAGTTCCTGCTCACTGAACTTCAGTATTCTCTTCCTCTCTCCCTTCTCCTTTCCATTTGCAGAGTTGTCCATGCTGATGTGAAGTCCAGCCTTGCTCACAGACTTGCTCCCTGTGGCTGGGCTGTGTATCTCTCACTGCTCCTTTGGGTGTGGCACCTGCAAACTGCCTGGGATGACTCACTTCCTGCTTGTGATGTCATCAGGCTCTGCCAGGTGTGCGTTCTCGCAATTTGCAATTTTCAAATACCGAATCGCAATTTTTTTGCAATTTGGTATTTGGGCCTCGCAAATTGCATTAGCGAATTTTAAGAAATCGCGAATTCCGAATCGCAATTATGTTACATTGCATATTGCGACTCAGAAAAAGCGATTTCTTAAAATCTAATCTGAAGACCTCTCTAGAACCGAACTTTGGATGGGAAAGCTGCAGTGCCCACCTCTGGCATTCTGAAAGCAACCAGTGTTGAAAATCAAAATTTGGGAGGTTAAAATAGAAATGATGTCCATCAAACTTGATACACAGGGAATGTCAGGGTCATCAAAAGAGAAAACTAACTCATTCATTCAAGGACCAAGAATCCTCCTCCAGTCTCTTGCAGTCCCTGCTCTCCCAGTATCAGTGCAGACAAAACTGATCCAATTACAGTGAGATTTTATCAGACAATCTATGCAATATATTCCTCTTTAGAAAGCCAAGCTTTATGAATGTGCAGTTTTGAAGATTTACTCTGTCAGTCAGATCTATACAATATGCTGTCCGTGTTCCCGCAAGGCATGTCCAAACCTTCAAATATGTTTGGTTTACCTTTCCCATACCAGCGTTTACACAGTTACTAAAAAAAGTTCCTACAGGCATTTACTTTTACGGGCTCTAATTAGAAACATTTCTAGTAGAGGCCTATCCCTATTTTCAGCTAGATAATTTTTTCTTTGATTTTTCCCATCAGGAGCAATGTTGCGTATTGTAGCGAATTTGATTTTCTTCAGAGTTACCCATAATTTTTCTCTTTTCAGTGCCCTGTTTTGCTGGCATTAAGAGCACATGCACAGGGACACTGCTATGCAGTGCCATTGTGCACCTGTTCTGACCCTGAAATGGTACTGATAAAATTAGTTTCACCCCTTTGGTATATTTAATATTCCTGGAAGGCCACAATAGATGGCACAGAAATGTACTAATGGCATAGGATTTTAATCCCATATGTGGGCTGGTGTGTGTCTATGCATGTCCCATATATATGAGAAAAGTATAGAGACACCTCAGTGCTTTGATTGGGCTACAGTTTAAAGGCACTGAAGTACCATGCCAAGCAAATGCAGATTTGCTTCGTAACTATACCTATTTTTATTTATTACTAAGGGCCTGAGTTGCCCTTCTGTAAAACCCCTGCGGAATGTCACGCAAGCAAAGTATATGCCTTCACTTTCTTATGGTATTTTAGTTCTTCCAGCCACCCGTAAAAAAGTGGCTGAATTAAATTCAATACAATCTTTTTAGTAGGTTTTTCACTCTTTCTAGCCTCAATCTCTTAAGCCAAGATCTGACTGGAACTTACCCGCGCCTTCTTTGCAGCATTTTAAAAGCACCTCACATTCGAATGCACCTACATTCATTTGAGAATGACTTAGGGGGTCATTATGAGTTTGGCGGACGGAAAAAGCCGTCCACCAAACTCTGGCGTTCAGGTTACTGCCAGTGCGTTCCCCTTCCCGCGGGCCCCAGAAAGAGTTTCCCGCTAGGCCAGCAGGTGGAAACAGAGTTTCCACCCACTGGCCCAGCGGGAAATAGCCTGTAACATTGACGCCGGATCATAATTGACCCAGCGGCAATGCTTTAGTGTGTAGGGTGCACCAGCATCCATTGCATTCTTCACGGTCTGCTTTGCAGACAGTGAAAATTGAGATGGGCTGGCCAGGGGGGCCCCTGCACTGCACCCCTTCTTTGCAAGCCTTTACATGGTGGGGCTATCGCCATGTATTCACCAGCAGAGAAGGGACTCATAATCCCCAAGGAAGTGCTGACCTGGCGGATGAGGACCGCCAGACAGACAAAAAGTCGTGATCTGGCAGTGCTGGCAGTCCGACCGTGGCGGGACTGCCACAGTTGTAATGTGTCTGCCAGACCGCCATATTGGCGGAGGGTCCAACCGCCATCGCGCCAGGGTCATAATGATGCCCTTACTGTCAGGTCAGAAAGTAAAACATTATGCTACTATCAGAGTCACCAGATCCTAGGGGTCTGTGCACGTTCCCAACACTTCCTCCACAAGACAGCTCCAATACTCTGATTAGAATTGTCACAGAGTCTAAGAGAGTCCAAGTAGGGAAAAGGGGATTAGGAAGGGAACAGCTGGGAAGGAGACCTGTAGGAAGCAAAAAGGTTAAAACACACAATATCAAAATCATATCATATTAATCAGTACTAGACTATTACTCTAAGTATTGTCATTCTGAAAACATGGACAACCTAAGTGTAGACTTAAATAACTAGGCTTCAAGATGACTGGATACCTGTGAGGGAATCAAGAAAGGTTAAATGCAACTTTCAAACTCAAGTATTGTCTTTTTCATGAGAATCAGGAAATAATCTGAATGATTTCTAAACCATCATATGAATCGTGTTTGAGAAACTTATTATGTACATACAACATTAAATCTAGAACTCAAACATTTTTGTCTTCTCAAAATTGCCGGAACATGAATTGCGCACATTGCAGATTCTAACAAAGGTTGTAAATACCATGGAATGATTGTGCACCATGAATTACATAAATTAGACTCTAGAAATAAATCACGCGCCTTGCCAACTCGAAAGCCACCAAGTAAATGCCATGAAGTGGTAGCGCATAATGAACACCGTGATTTTAAACACAAGAAATGAATTGCGCGTAATGCCGATTCGAGCACCCCCAGGTAAATGCCATAAAATGGTAACACTCGCTGAATAGCATGAATTCAACACGAGTAATGAATCGCGCGTTCTGCCGATTCGAATGCCAGCCAATAAATGTCATGAAATGATAACACACAATGAATATCATGAATTCGACACAAGAAAAGGAATCGCGCGACTTGTCGATTCGAATGTCATCATATGAATGTCAGGAAATGGTAGCGTACAATGAATTACATAAATTACACACAAGAGCTGAATCGCGCGTCTTGCCGATTCGAATGCCACCATGTAACTGCCAAGAAATGGTAGCGCACAATGAATATCAAGGGTTAAAGCACGAGGAACGAATCGCGCATCTTGCCGATTCGAATGCCACCATATAACTGCCAAGAAATGGTAGCACACAATGAATATCAAGGGTTAAAGCACAAGAAATGAATCGCGCGTCTTGCCGATTCGAATGCCACCATGTAACTGCCCAGAAATGGTAGCGCACAATGAATATCAAGGATTAAAGCACGAGAAATTAATCGCACGTCTTGCCGATTCGAATGCCACCATGTAATTGCCAAGAAATGGTAGCATACAATGAATATTAAAGTTAAACACAAGGAATGAATCGCGCATCTTGCCAATTCAAATAGCAACATGTAAATGCCAGAAAAGCCAAGAGCACATTCACACGCACAAGGTAAAATCTCTCAACATGAAAAATTAGGCCCAAGAACTTGAATGCCTTCAAAAACAGGATCGGGGGACCAGCCCGACCTCCGTCTTACCGCCCTGATGAAGGATCACCAGAGTAATGAAGGGCAAAGGCTTGGAAGATCAAATTAGGCCTCCGGAACAGGAGCTCAGGAAGTTGCTGCTGCTCTGCACCGGGACCTCTGAATAGTGAGCACGTCGAGCTGGGCTGGCTCCTTTTTATAGAGTCTTAGCCCAGCCCACCAACCACACCCAGGCATGCTGCAGGGAAAGCTTCGAGAAGGCCCTGGAAGGGGACCACACCCTGACACAGTCTGAAAGCCTGCAGCAGTACATTACATGTGAACAGTATTTATATGCATAAGTGAACATAAGTTTTCAGGATTAAACTCTGTAATGCAAAAGGTTAAACAACATCATATCAGCACAATGCATAAATTATGTTAGCTTTTTTTTGCATTCTAGTCGCCCGTAGAGCGCGCACTGCCCTGATATTGACAGTACTCCCCTTTCCCAGATGCGCTCTAGGGCCTGGTCTGTCTGGATTGAGACAATGAAAACGCCTCACAAGTACTGGAGCATGGATATCAGATGCGGAAACCCCTGAGTTACTTTCAGGGCCATAACCTTTCCATGAGATTAAGTACCATAGGTAACGTCCTCTCAGTTTAGAATCCAACACTTTCTTGACTTTGTATTCTACTTCCCCCTGTACTAGAACTGGAGCTGGATGAGGGCGGACCTTCTGGACTGCCTTTTTCAATAGGGAAGTGTGGAACACTGGATGAATCCGTAATGATCTTTGCAATTGTAGTTTATAGTTCACAGGATTGATTTGCTGAAGGACAGTGTAAGGACCTATGAATTTGAGGTTGAACATGTGCTTCTTCTTGAAGTCTATATGTTTTGTGGAATGCCACACTTTATCACCTAGTTGATACTGCGGTCCCTCACAATGTTTCTTGTCATAATGCTTTTTGTATTTTTGTTTGGCCTTTTCTAAATGCTGTTGAATCAATTTCTGGGTTTGATGCAGATGTTGAATGGTTTCTGATACAGCTGGAGTGAGAGAACTTTCTTGAGGGATTGTGATGGGCAAGGTGTCAGGATGATAGCCAAACAAGCCAAAAAAAGATGTAACGCCAGTAGAAGTATGGAATGAGTTATTGTAGGCTAACTCAGCTAACCAGAGCATTGATGTCCAAGAATGAAGTTCTTTTTCATCGTAACCACGTAGGTATTGCTTCAAAGTCTGATTTAGTCTTTCCGTTTGACCATCTGTTTGAGGATGGTGGCTAGTAGATAGTGTAGATGTCACTTGGAGTGTTTTACACCATGTCTTCCAGAAACTGGAGACAAATTGCGACCCCCGATCGGAGAGGATCATTTTCGGCAGTCCATGATAACAGACGACTCTATTCAGTAAAATAGTTGCCAGTTCACTGGAGGCGGGCAATTTCTTACAGGCAATGAAATGTCCATATTTCGTGAGACTATCTACTACCACCAGGATTACTGAATGTTGTTGAATCACTGGTAGACCTGTAATGAAATCTAAAGAAATGTGCTCCCAAGGACGACTTGGAGTTGGGAGTGGATGCAACAACCCTTTCGGTTTTGAATGACTTGTTTCAGTGCGAGCACAGACTTCGCAGTTGTTTACCATCGCTTTCAAATCTTTTGTTAGGGTAGGCCACCAAAAATAGCATTGGATTAATTCAAGAGTTTTAGGAGTGCCTGGATGACCTGCCGTAGGTATAACATGCAGCCAATGAAACACTATCTTGCAAAGTTTGGTAGTGGGCACAAACAAACTAGCGTCATGAAAAGGTAATCCTTGCTTGATTGACCTTTTGGAATCTGCTTGAACCCATGTCTGCCATTTCTCAACATTGAAAGAATTGTGGATGTCTTCAAAGAAATCTTCAGTTTTTATGATACATAGGACTTTGTCTGGAGCAATGATAGCTCTGGAGGTTTGAACTGCAGGCAACGTGGTAGACTCTTGGCTGGACAAGGCGTCAGCTTTGCGATTGTCTTTACCAGGCAGGAAAGTTACCACAAAATCAAATTCGTCAAAAAACAGCATCCAGCGTAATTGCAGAGGAGTCAAAAGTCTGGCGGAACTCATGAACTGAAGATTGCGATGATCAGTATATACCGTGAGAGTGTATTTGGCACCCAACAAATTATGTCTCCATTCTTTAAAGGCGTCACGAATCGCCAGAAGCTCTTTTTCAGCAATTACATAGTTCTGTTCGGCTTTGTTCAACTTCAGAAACATGTAAGCTACAGGATGAAGTTGACCCGTGTCTTTGTTTCATTGCGACAAGACTGCTCCTATTGCCATATCTGAAGCATCAGCTTCCACTATGAAGGGTCGATCCGTATCAGAATAAGTCAAGACTGGGGCAGTGGAGAAAGCTTCCTTCAAAGTTGAAAAGGCTTGGTCAGCTTCTGGGGACCATACACATTTTTCCTTCTTTCTTAATAGCTTAGTGATTGGAGCCACTGTCTGGGAGAAATGATTTATGAATCACCGGTAAAAGTTAGCAAAACCCAGGAAACATTGTACATCACGAACAGTCTTTGGGGTGGGCCAATCAGATACGGCCTTTACTTTCTTTTTTGCCATCACCATACCTTGAGGGGTAAGAATAACCCCCAAAAACTCAACTGTGGTAACATGAAACTCACACTTGGTTAGTTTGCAATATAAATGGTGCTTTCCAAGGGCTGCAAGAATTTTCTTGACATGTTGGACATGTTCATTTTCATTGTCTGAGTAGATCAAAATGTCATCGATGTAGACTATGGCAAATATGTCGAGGTACTCTCTAAGAACGTCATTCAAGAAAAATGGAAATGCTGCTGGAGCATTACACAGACCAAAAGGCATGACAGTGTATTAAAAAAGGCCATATCTTGTCTTGAATGCTGTTTTCCATTTGTCACCCTCTCTCATTCTGGCCAAATGATAAGCACCTCGAAGATCAAGCTTCGTGTAGATTTTTGCATTCTTTACTTGTTCCAGTGAGACCGGAATTAGGGGCAAAGGATATTTATTCTTGATGGTGACTTTGTTCAATCCCCTATAGTCGATGCAAGTTCGAAGTTTTCCATTCACCTTCAAAACAAAAACCAAAGGGGAAGCTGCAGGAGACTTAGAAAGGCGAATGAAACCATTTTCCAAAAATTGATCTAGATACTTTTGTAAATGTTTATTTTCATGTTCTGACAGGGCATATACACAACAGTTGGGAAGTATCGCACCTGGAACTAGATCACTTTGACAGTCATAAGATCTATGAGGAGGTAAGTTCTCTGCTTCTTTCTCATCGAATACATCTTCGTAGGATGAATACTGTTTGAGCAATTTAACTTCTTTCTCCGCACAGTGGCTATGTAAGAGTTGCAAACTTTTGATACTTGAAACTTTTGGAGGCATTGTTCTTCACATAGCACAGATGAGAACACAACCTTTCATTCTGCCCAATTAATCTCTGGATTGTGATGAGTTAACCATGGTAAGCCAAGGATAATTCCATACTGGGGAGCATGGCTCAAGTCAAGGATGAGTTTCTCTTTATGTTTCTTTCTTGGATTCTTATCTTCACAAATCACCGACAAGGGGACAGTCTGAAGAGTTACCGGACCTCCAGTCAAGAGTTTTCCATCGACTGCCTGGATGATTTCTAGGGTCTTTTTTTCAATACAAGGGATCCCCCATGCACGAACCAATTGGGCATCAACAAAGTTCCCGGTAGCCCCAGAATCGACTAGAGCCTTCTTGAAATAGGTCTTTTTCTTTACCTGAACTTTTATACCCAGTTTGAGATGTCTAGATTGTGAAGGGTCCACGGTGACACCCAAGAGCAACCTTCTCTGCATCTTGGGTGCTTTAGTTTTCCGACTCGACTTGTGCATTGGCTGCAACCTTCTGAACTGGACCTCATTTGCTCTTTGGTTTGATTGGACATTCTTTGGCAAAATGACCCTTGCGCCCACAATAGAGACATTGTCCATTCTTTCTACGTAGGTCCTTTTCGTCTTTGGTCAAAGGCCTCCTGAGGGTTCCAATTTCCATTGGTTCCAGCATTCTTTGTTTCGGAGTTCTTGAGTCTATATTATCGTGAACACGCCAGGAATAGTTTTCAGTCTTTTTGCGTGTTCCTTTTCGTTCTGATAAACGATGATCCAGCCTCAAGACAAGGTTTATCAACTCTTGACAGTCTGTAGGCTGCGTGTCTATTTGAGCTAGAATATCTTTTAGCTCCTCTTTGAGTCCCTTCCAGAACAAGGCCGCTTGTCTTTCTTTAGGCCAGGATGTCTCAGCGACCAGCCAATAAAAATTGGCTAAATATGACACTAAGGGGGTTATTCTAACTTTGGAGGAGGTGTTAATCCGTCCCAAAAGTGACGGAAAAGTGACGGATTTACCACCAACCGTATTACGAGTCCATTATATCCTATGGAACTCGTAATACGGCTGGTGGTATATCCGTCACTTTTGGGACGGATTAACACTCCTCCAAAGTTAGAATAACCCCCTAAGTCCTGATTCCCTTGTCGTAAGTCTAATAATTCACGATCTGCTGACAATGTTACAGTTCTACGATCAAAAACTCATTCAAACTCACGAACAAAATTTCTCCAGTTGTGCAGCAGGGGACTGTCTTTATGCACAAGAGGAATAGCCCAGGTAGCTGCATCTCCAGTCAGGTATGATAACAAGAAAGCTACTTTGGACTGGGCCTTTGAAAATGGGATTGGGGGCCCAGCCCGACCTCCATCTTACCGCCCTGATCAAGGATCACCAAAGTAATGAAGGGCAAAGGCCTGGAAGATCAAAGTAGGCCTCCGGAACAGGAGCTCAGGAAGTTGCTGCTACTCTGCCCCGGGACCTCTGAATAGTGAGCACGTGGAGCTGGGCTGGCTCCCTTTTATAGAGTCTTAGCCCAGCCCACGAACCACACCCAGGCATGCTGCATTGAAAGCTTCTAGAAGGCCCTGGAAGGGGACCACACCCTGGCACAGTCTGAAAGCCTGCAGCAGTACATTACATGTGAACAGTATTTATATGCATGCTGAACATAAGTTTTCAGGATTAAACTCGGTAATGCAAATGGTTAAACAACATCATGTCAGCACAATGTATAAATTATGTTAGCTTGAAATTGTTAGGTTTTTGCATTCTAGTCGCCCGTAGAGCGCGCACTGCCCTGATGTTGACAGCTACTCTAATAACCTCCCACCATGTACAATTCTGCCTTCAACCATACTTCTCAGAGGCCCTGCCACTGACCTTTGAGAAAAATTACTTCAGACTCCTTTTTGCACAGCTTGACATCGGAGAAATAGAATAGAAATGCAAATACACCCGCCACACCACTAGATGCAGTCTGTTAGACAATACAGCAGAAACTTCGACCGATATTCCATACTGTACTGTCCCATGATGTCTAAAGAACAAACTACCAGATTACTCCCTTGAGTCATACAAATAGGAACAAGAACATATGTGATAGCAGTTAAATAATGCTTCAGTACTTCTGCTATGCAATCGACTAGCTTTTATAATGTTTATGAAACCAGTATTATTCAAATTGTAGTATATTGAGGCCCCAGTAACTCAAACAAAAATCTGGGTCCAGTCTGTGTGAAGAAGCATAATTAGAGCAGCATCTGAAAAAAAGATGTCTACATTTGAACATGAAAGCTGAATTTTCTATTAAGTCAAATACCATTTAAACCTGCCAGCTGCCCGGGAAAGCAAGTAAATTTGCTGGAACACATCAAGAGTATCTTCAAAAGACAATGACAACTGAAAATTAGGATAATGAGCTAATATGATAGCCCATTTGTATCCTATAGAAAAGTATTCTTTATACTTTAGCTACTTGTTTCAAGCTCTGGTTTTAATTATAAATTATATTGGTTTAATATATATGTGCAGGCAAATTTATTTCATAATGGTATTTATTTCTACGTAATAAAGTTTGTTCTATTAAGGACCTTCCTAATTGTGTGTCGATATGTACTCTGTCTATCTGGGTGGTGGAAGACATTATGGCCCTCAATATGACTTTGGCGGTCTCTGAGCGAGACTGCCAAAGCCACGGGTGCCGCCCGTCATATATTGGGTTCTGCTGGATTTTCGCCACACTTTGGGCAGATATCCGGCAGTAGCAATGCTGGTGGGATGGTGGCACACTGGTGTTGCTACCACCTACACCGCCCCTCCAGAAGGATGCTACCAGCTGTATTAAGACAATTAATACGGCCTGGCGGTGTCCTGCTGGCGGGGAACTGCCGGTGATAGTAGCGCCCATTCCCTTTCCCCACTGGACGACCTCCTCACTGGACAAGGTAAGTTGGGCATCTGACAGGGGAGGAGGTGGGAGGGTGGGGGGTGTTGTGTGTGTGTGTCTGAGTGTGTGGTGTCTGCATGTGCTTATGCATGTGTGTGCACGTGTGTGAATGCGATTGTGTGTGTTGTGGTGTATGCATGGTTGTATGTGTGTGAGTGAATGTTGAAGTGAGTGCATGTCTGCATGTCAGCGTGTATGAGCGTCAGGATGTGTGTTTGGATGTTTGTGAGTATGAGTGCCTGAATGCATGTGAGTATGTGTAAGTGAATGTGTGGATGGATGAGTGTGAGTGAATGCATGAATGGATGAGTGTTAGTGGATGCGTGTCTGCAAGTGTACGTGAGTGGGTATATGCATTGTGCATGTGGGTGTCTGTGTGCATGTATGTGGGGGTGGTGGGCGCTGTGACTGTAGGGGGTGGGTGGCGCTGTGCCTGTTGGGGTGTGGGGGTTCTGTGACTGTAGGGGGTTGGGGGTTAGGTGCTTGCTGGGGGGAGATGTCTACCAGTGACAAGGAAGGAATTCCCTGTCACCGGCAGCCCTACAGCCATGGTTTTTGTGGTGATGCGGAAACCATGGCGGTGGGCCAGCTCCTAATACAGCTGGCGGTCCTCTGTGGACATCTTTGGCCCGGCGTTTCATACCGTCATGGCGGTATGGGGGAAGATGTGGCAGGTTGGTAGCGGCTAACCCGCCACACTCATAATGTGGCGCTCCTCACTTCCAGCCTGTTGGTGGTGGGACTGCTACACTTACCCTGGCGGTCAAAAGACGCCAGGGTCATAATGAGCACCTATATCTCTCACCCTGATGGACTATATTTAGAGATCAATACAGACCAATTGGAGATCTCTGTACTTTCAGGGGAACTGCTGTGACAACAATTCCTCTGAAGGTACCAAAGGTCTGGTGGAAAGGCCCCTATCGGTTTGAAGGGCATCAATCAAGCTCCTTGATTTTAAAGAACAAATAACTAATGTCTACCACACCCAGGGATGTTGTCGCCTGGGTGTAGGAGTCATTATTTTTATTTTTATTTTTGTCACCACCAGGCGGTACAGTTTGGTAACCTTACTATGAAGGCCAATACTCCGTCAGGCCATTGGAGTAAGCTTTTAATTGATGGCGCAAATGGAGTCACCACAAATGTAAAGCAGTAACCTGTCTGCCAAACTTTAAATTTGTTCAGAACTCACTTCTAAAGTGTAAGTGATAAGCCCACAAAGCAGGGTGCTTAAATTATAAAAAAAAGGTGGCACACTAAGGGCCTCATTACAAGGCTGGCAGTCTTCAGACCGCCACCGCTGCCATGGCAGTCTGACACCACATTAAGACCATGGTGGTTAGACCACCAGGGTACTGCCACCACCACCGGGATCCATGATCCCGGCAGCCTGGCGGTGGCAGAGATCGCAATCAGCCAGGGCGGCGCTGCATGCAGCACCGCCCTGCTGATTATGACCTCGTTCTCCACCAGCATTTTCATGGCAGTATCACCACTATGAAAAGGCTGGCTGGGAACAGTGCAGGGGACCACAGGGCACTGCCCCTGCCCTGCACCATTGCAATGTTCACTGTCTGCTATGCAGACAATGAAACATTGCGAGGGTGCTGGTGCACCTTGTGCCGGCTCAACTACGAGCAGGACACAATACTGCCACCTGTGTCTCGCTAGGCTGATGGGTGGAAAGCTCAGCCTAGCGGGAAACGCTTAACAGGTCCGGCGAAGTGGTCGCCACTGCGGCTGCAGCTACCCTGTCGGGAGTTTGACGGACTAACTTTCCTATCCATCAAACTTGTAAGGAGGGCCTAAATAGTTAAAAAGTATGCCCTCAAGGTGACTGAAGTTATTTCCATTGTGTAGGTTCAGCTGTATATTCCATGAGGCAGGCCCAGGTGTGATTACATTATTTATTTAACATTTTCAATTGAAAAATGCTAGAAGAGTAATTCTGTTATGTTTGTTAATGGCAGGCCCCACGTACATTAGCTTCTTCTTGAGAGAGGGATGATAAGTGGGTGACTGCCCTCAGAAGTCTCAGCACAGTCCTCTATATTCAGGTGAGGAAGGTGAAGAGACAAAAAAAGTGCAAAAAAAGTTCCACAACTTGGCACAAGTAACACTGAGGTAGGCAAAAGCAAACAGGTTGCAGGAAAACAACTCTCAAAAATACACAAGCAAAAATTAAAAAGTAAACAAACAAAATCCTAACACAACAATTCTAACTGGAGCTCAGAAGAAAACACTAGCAAAAATCCTAACTAAAGAATTCCAACTAGAATGCAAATAGCAGAAACAAAGAAATGACACACAGTGGGTTATGACTGCAATGAACACAAATCCTCAAATGTTGAGCCACATAGAGGATCAGACGTCGAGACCTGATATAGAAAACCGGTGCTGACACCTTTCCCTGTGACACAGGAAACAGAACACGACCATCTTGGGTTTGCAAAACACAAAGAATAAAATGATGCTTCTTGTGCCTCAGAATCATGTTGTTTTTTCCACTGGCCACGAGATGTCCTAGACCTTATAAGTACACCTGTTGTAAACCTCTTTCCATTTTTCCATTGTTTAATGAGGTTTGGCTTCAAGATGTAGGAGTGTAGGAGTGTAGTTCAGGTAATTAGAACTCTTCCCTAAAGTCATGTATTTGTTAACAGTGCCTCTGGAAGGCACAGGGGATACACTTATTGTGCTGTTCAAAGCAACTGAGTGGAGCCTGCAAGAATTCACAATTCCAGTCCTTATTCTACAGGGTTTCTGATGACTCGCGGTTCCCATTCAACATGCCATAACGGTATGTCCCACCCAACAAAAGATCGATAATACTTTCTAAGCACTGTACTAAAGATCTGGCAAGAGTATTACTCAAAGCTTCAAGGTGAGACTCTAAAAAAGACGTAATAAATGAGCAGCATGAACATGAAGTGCTGGTTCCCAAGTGTGATCACAGACGTCACATGCCTTCCAGTGAACGAAAAAGTAATGCTGACCTTGGGACATTTGATATGCACATATATGAACCACTTCTAACTCCTTATGACCATCAATAAAAGGTAGAGGAGGCATAGGGACCTTTAGAAGAGAAACAACTAGCTGTGACCAGCTTTATTTGTGAAACATGAAATATTGGATGATCCATCCAGTTAAAAGTCAGTTGTAACTTTACTGTGTTTGAATTAATGATTTTAGAAATGTAAAACAGAACTGAAAAATATGGTCCAGGCTTTCTAGGAATACTTCTAGTATGTAGAAATCAGTAGACAACCACACCTTATCTCCTCCTGCATATTCAGGTAATATCCTTCTTTTTTGTTACCTGAACTTCTTGAACGTTTTGAATATTCGTTGGAAACAGATCAGTTACAGCACATACTATGATGACTATACACCCACCAGACGCATGTAATTCCATTCTAAGATTGGTGGTGCCAGAACATCCTGGTTTAACTGGAATCGCTAAGGACGGTAATAACCGGGCTGGTAATTGATGCAAGCTCTTAGTTTTCGTGCATACACGGCAGGCTACAAAATGCTTAACATTTTCTTTAATCAATGACCACCAAAAAGCCTCATAAGCCACTCAATAGTTGTCTTCACTCTGCGGTGAGCTGAAATAGGTAAATCATGATATAATTTAATAACATGAACTGGTATTTCCATTGACGGTATCCATATTCTCTCTCTAGCAAAAGAAAGTCCTTTCAGGCAAACTAACTTTCTCTTTGTAACACAATAAATGCTGCTGTTATATGGTCATGGAATAATAATCCAAGTAAATTAGGAGATAAATTCTACTCTGAATAATTCATATCTGAGAATTGCCTAGAGACAACATCAGCATGTGATGTGTAGGTGAAACTGTGAGAGAAAATAAGCCCAGCAATTCTGTGTACTACCACAGCAAGTCATATTTTAAAATACCTGTAAATTTATGTGGTTGGTTTGTATTTCCATGGGAAATCTTGCACTGAATAAAACCTCAAATTCTGGGGCCACTGCAAAACTTTTTTCAAATGCTTAAATGCAGTATTCCCAGCCTTATGCCACAAAAATCTTGATTGTGTGATACGTAAAGTGAGCTGCCGAAAATACTTGATAATGCCTCTAGAAAATTGCACAGCCAAGGAAACATGGAATCTCATTGACATCTACAGGGGCTGGCAAGTCTTTGACTATTGCTATTTTTCTTGGGTCTACAGAAATTTCTTCTGTTTCTTAAATATTCCACTCTAGGAGCTTCAGAAATACATTTCTCTAGTTCACATACTAGTTGATGGGATCCTAAACATTTTGATACCTCACTAACATGTAAAACCTATTCTATGGTCTCAGAAAAATGTATCCAAATACCATACTATTCATGAAGTACACAATTACAGAATGATTCAGAAGATCAGAGAAGATGACATCCATAAACCTTTGAAAGACAGTAGGGGATTACAAAGTCTGAAAGGCACTACTCTGTGTTCATAATGCCCAAAAGGAGTATGACATGCTGTCTTCAACTCACAAGACTCTTCAATGCTTAGCAGATGATAGTCCCCACTTATAGCAAGCTTGGTAAAAATTTTCACAGCCTGAACAGACTCTGAAATATCGTGGATTAAGTAGCGGAATACAAATATTGTGTCAAAATATTGTGATGTCAAAAGCACATTTAAAAAAAAAAAAAAATTGATCCAATAACATGTTTATTGTGGCAAGGCTAGCTATAATATAAAGAAGATGTCTTTACTAATGATTATTAAGAATTATTGAATTGTAATATAATAGTATCTAAGGCTTAGAAACACCACAGGTAAACAGCCGTATCCTATCCGCCAAAGTTACCTCCCTCTGCAAACATTCAGAATGCTTTGAAACATGTTCCCTCAAGGTGCTGGGTGCTATAGAAACAAGCATTTGCAATGCAATAGGTCTCGCATTTGCTTGAGGTAGAGCTATTGGCGTTGTAAATGCATAAGCGGATTTTTCTTGTCACATAAATTGGTCAACCCTGCTGTATAATTTGGTCCTCTCTGCCACATAATTGCAGTGACCCTCCATATAAGTAAAGCACTTCCATTAACCTGCTTCCTCTATGAGCTGCAAAAAATATAAATGTTGCCATTATTTATTTATTTTTTATACTATTTGGTACGAGTGTCCCTGCATTGAACAGAATTAAATACGGCTAGGAGTTATTGATATGAAGCACAGGAGCGTGGATGGTGTTTGTTGGTCATTGTTGTTTTTTACTACCATTTGTTTCCCCCTTCGTTTTCAGAAAAACATGAATACATTGTCTTTTCTGAGCTTAATACGCATGACTCAAACACTGAAAGATACAGTTTGGTAATACCGTGCACAGCCCAAAAACAGCACTTTATCAGCACCACCATACCCTGCAAAGATACACTGTTACCAGAGATGGAAGACTGGCGACGAGGACAACATTCAGAATAAACAATGGAAAAAAATGGTGTCAAGTATTCAATGGAAGGCTAGAGGCAAAGAAAAGATGGAGAAACATCGATGTCGTTTAGTGGTAATTTGTATTTTAAAAAATAACATTCAAGTAGGTTTTGGTCCTGACAAAAACAATATAAAAATTTGGACAGCCCCCACATGAAATCGGACCAGAATTGCCCCAGTCACCAATATTATACCAAAGTGTACCGATTTTTACTCCTGGTCTGATAATGACATAAAAAATGCTCCCAATCACCAAGAGCTTGGCACTAGAGGACGGTGGCATTGAACACAAAAGATTACATCTGCATGAGCAGTGTTTGCAAGCCTGAAATGAGCCAAGACGATATGTTCATTGAAGTTCAAGAGTACTGAAATAAGACTCGGAGCTTGATAAATTTAAATTCAACTAGACCTGATTTCATTCATTCATCCCAATTTCTCCTACGCAGCGAGTGGGTGCTGCCGTAAATTTGGGCACATTTGCCTGTAAAAAACGTGTTTCCTTTATGGCCACACTAACAGACTAAGACAGCATCTGATAAGAAATTGAAATTTATTACCTAGGGCCATGTGTTTATCCGGCATCCGTGCCTCCTCGGTCTGGAGCCAGGGCTGGCCAGTCCTTGAGCCATCTAGTACACATTGAAGTTTTCCAACAGTAGCAAGGATTGAGCTGGGTGGGTTGGGGGAGCAGAAACGTGCACAAACAGAAAAAAACTAGTCACCACATGCAGGACTTTACAAAATGAAACTTGGGTAACTTCTCTCTACCCAATAATGCAACTTATGTAGCACTCTATGTTCAGGAGCCAGGGCATCTAGACTGAGGAAGTTATGGTATGCAGTCTCCGAGGCTCACCGACAAGCCTTATTATGCCGTCTACATAGGGCGTGGGTGGGGTCAAGGCATAAGCTCTCCCCTGTATTTATTGTGAAAAAAATAAAAAGTGAAAGCCGTGTGTATTTGACCAAACATTATGCCGATAGTGGAGGGCGTGGGTGGGGTCTCAGCATCGACTCTCCCATATATTTACTGTTAATAAAAAAAGCAAGACAAAGAGAGCCTGGGCAAGCTGGCCTGGAAACACCCCCCTCTGCTGTTGTTTTATGTTTGCAGAGGGAGCTGGGGGAAGGGAGACCTGCTGAGGACCTGCCCAAGGACACATGGCTGCTCTGAAACACACACCCACAGTGTGAGACAAGCAGGCAAAAACTGAAAAAGTCCCCTACAAAAGAGATAAACAGGACAAAGTGTAATTATATAGTAGTTGGTCCCTGCTCTGAAAGAGAAAAAAGGAGGGACAAAGAGACAGAACTTACCACTAGCAGGCAAGGATTTTTAAAGAACACTGCAACCAACAAATGAAATCCCTTTAAGCCCACAGTATACTTAAAAGTATACAATAGGTCGTATGTTTCCGCTCGACCTAAAAACAAAGGAAGGACCCCCAACGTGTAGGTCAGTAGATAGAGTGGGTAGAAACCACCACCTTCAAAGCTATATATTGTCCAGTGGGTGAATTTTAGACATAGGAAACTTGACGTGTTATTCTTGCTTTACTACTTTACCAAAATGACCTAGTAGTATACTGTCTTCAAGAATGTGACCATGGCTCCCAGATATGGCATATATCTGGAGAAGACTGTCTTCTGACAGTTGTGGACTAGTGGAAAATGTGAACATTATGTGAGCCAGGAAACAAGGTTTTAATGCCTGCCACCTCATGGGACTAAATTGTGATGTTTATGCTTGAGTGACTATGCTCTACACTGTTTCTTGACACCAGGTGAGTGATGTGCTAAAAATAAATTAAATTAAATGTTATTTCATTTTTTAATGGCAAATAATTCTATTAAGTGCTACACTGTGACTTAATAAAACAAAGATTTGATTATTTGTTGGTGATTTTGGACAAAGACATTAGTTTTGTTTATATATGTTGATATACTCACCCCTTCATAAAGCCAATAGGCCAACTTTCTATAATTTGTCATTCTGATCCTTTGAAATGGCACAGTTTATATTGTAACATCACATGGTCAACCTTGCACACCACAGGAGTTTGGGCACCAAGCCCTGCACCTACCCGCCCACCAGCCCCAATGACCCCCACCAGAGGCTAAGCCCTGCAGCCAAACCCACCCGACGCATGACCAAAAACCATGCATGGCAGGGGGTTGGCTTTGCGTATGGTAATAAAATATTATTTACATTTAAAAACCTTAGATATTCACTGGAAAAAACAAAGATTAAAGTGACATTATAGTTAGGAATTGTAATAATGTCTTACTTAAACACTGTAATTTTCACCTCAATATGATGCTACCTACAGTAACATCATATTGAGGTGAAAATTACAGTGACAACATAACAATTTTAAAAACCTCTGAAATTCACCAGTTACAATTATCTCAAGTAATATAACTCAAGCCCTAAGGTAACAATAACTCGTGCCTTTGCCATGCACTTCTAATTACCCCACATTTTATATAACTCATGACATGATCTATAACATTATTGATAACATGACTTCAGCATCTGAAATTACATAATTGATGACAAGTTTGTGCATGGCGTGGTACAAGTTATAATTACCTTATGGTCAACCCCACACTGCACACTGCCAAAGGCCCTGCTTGGTGGTGGTTCGCTGTCAGCAAAGGGGTCGGATGCATGGCCTGGCTGCAGGTAATCAACCCCACACTGGGCATGGCTAAAGGCCAGACTCATTGTTGGTTTGATAAACTGCAACCAACCCCAAGCCGTGCAAGGTGGAAGACGTGCATGGCAGTAGAGATGGCTGCCTGTGGTGGTCTGGGCATGGGACCTGGCTGCAGGTGTGGGGTCGGCATTACATATGGCAATAAAATTTTGCTTTGTGTAAAAATAAAACTAGAAATTCACTGAAAAGAAACAAAGGTTAAATCTAAGTTATAGTTAGGTATGGTAATGATATCTTACTCTGTCTAAATAAAACGTAGAAATTCACTGAAAATAACAAATGTTAAAGGAACATTATAGCTAAGTGAAAATGTCAGTTAAAGTATATAATTTTAAACAAAGAAAACCACTGAAATTCACCAGTTATATTTATCTCAAGTAACCATAACTCGTGCCTTAAAGTGACTACAACTCTGGCACTTGCATTGCACTGCTAATTACTTCATTATGGGCTTCATTGAGAAATCAGTGGTCAGATCAGCCGACCGCCAAACTCACTGGGAGGATGATACCCTCATACAAGTGCACCCCCCCCCCCCAATCATATTACAGTGTTCCCACCAGGCTGACCGGCGGGAACATTGTATTATGAGTTCCCGCCGCAGTGCTACGATATTTGCCTCCTCTCCTTGAAGGGAGCTGAGGACATTACTGTATCAGACCACCTCCATCGGAATGCGCACCGTCTGCAGTGCAGACAGTTAACATTCCAATGGTGCTGGGCAAGTGGGCCCTGCACTGCCCATGCCACAGGCATGGGCAGTGCAGGTTTCCCCCTGTGGCCCCTGGCACTGGCTTTCTGCAAGCCATTCCATGGAGTGGCACCCTGGCTGAGTACAACTCTGACCGCCGTCATCCCATCAGGAAACATGTTCCTGGTGGGGACGGTGGTTCCCTGGGGGGTCTGCCCACCAGGGTTGTAATGTGGCAGTGGGACCACCACAGTTGCGGAGAACCGACCGTCATTGTGAGGCTGGCGGGCCTTGGACCCCCAGCCTCGTAATGAGGCCATTTATTACCTCACAACATGTTGTATGAAAACATGGATAACATCAATACAGCATCTGAAATGATATAATTGATGACAACATTGCATTATGAGTTATAGTTATTTTATGGAACGAGTTATACAGTAAAAGTCTGGAATCAGAGAGGCAATTACTGCAGCAAGAGGGTTATGACCTCTAAAAGATACTCCTATGATATCGTAAGATGTCAAATAATTCCAAGCACCATGGGAAAAGAACATATAGGGGGTTATTCTAACTTTGGAGGAGTGTTAATCCGTCCCAAAAGTGACGGTAAAGTGACGGATATACCACCAGCCGTATTACGAGTTCCATAGGATATAATGGACTCGTAATACGGCTGGTGGTAAATCCGTCACTTTTCCGTCACTTTTGGGACGGATTAACACCTCCTCCAAAGTTAGAATAACCCCCATAGTCTATTACTGAGTTTCACCCTCGACTGAAATAAGCGGGGTTTGAGTAACTGCTTCTACATCCATGACTGTTAATCAAATCTCATGCACTGATGTAGTTGACAAGTTCCCGCTCTTTTGAGTTGCAGGGGGCCAGAGCGAAACTGTCAATATTGGTAAGGGCCAGAGTGTGTGAAAATTGAAATTCCAGCCTGCAACTTGGCATAAAAATCACCTGAGACAACCAAACGCAGCTTTAAAGCATGAGAACTATTTCTACTATACAGTTCATCAATAAGTTTGAAGAGTGGTTTGTAATTACCAATGTTTTAATGAGTAAAATCATCATTGTAAGATTAATAAAAAACTGAAATCAGTTGTGCAGTATACCCAGAAACCCTGAATATGCTGATTATATGTATTTAGAACTTTAACCATACCATTCAACTAAATCTTATACCAGGTTGCCACACCCCCTGCTTGCCCTGCCTGCAGCATGAGTGAAGAGCCAAAATAGAATGACAGTCAAACCCATTATAAAATGGCCTGGTAACAGCACATATTTCTTGGAATGATATAATGTAATAATCAAAGCAAGTCATTATGCAGAAATCATTTTCATTCTTAACACTGCAATGTTCCAGCTAAACAAACTAGTAAGTGAATCCTAGTGTTTCAGGCTCTGTGTGTATGGGGGGGGGATTATGACATATCTCAAAGGCAAGTTCAGCAGAACCAACCGGCTCCCTGGAGGTACAACCATAATTCACTTGAAAAGGGGTAGTGTGGAGGCATGTAGAAATAGCCAAGTGGTAGAACTTCAATGCAAGAATTGTTCTTATAGGGCAACCTGGAATTGGCTAATAAATTGCAAACAAAGGTGGGTCTCGGAAAGTTAATCACAACATAGTTCCTGTCTAGAGATTTCAGAGAAGGGCCTACCCATGAAACTTTCCTGAAGTTCAATATTTGGATGGAATCATAGACATTAAAGTTGAAGTTCCTTGTCAGCCAAAGGACAGTTTTGGGCTTTCATTGATCCTCATTTTCGGATGAACCAGTACCCAGAGCTGAAAAAATTGCCAAGGTGAGCACATAGGGACAAGCTTTGGGAAGAAGGCTAATATTGGACAACTATGAGGGATGGAAGTAGAACACGGGTGACCCATGAAAGAAATCGTCTGCTGTGACATAAAAGTAAAATTGCCTAGGCGAGCAATACACCAGTTTTTGAATTTGCAGAAACCACCACATTTGCAACAGTAGCTTTCACATTCACGGGGTTTGAAACAGATATAATTGCCACAGATAGAAAACTAGTGGCAGGCGGTTAACTTCCCTGGCATATTGCAGTGGAAGCCGCTAAATCAGGTAAACAACTGTCTGAAAGGGGAGTCACCCCTTTGCCAAATTGACACATTCTTGAGTCAATCTTGGTGAGCCGTTATGTTATTGTAAAGAAAAAGTCTTTGAGCAAGGTGCTAAGCCTAGAACAGCTCATTCACCAAAGAGGATTCTAAAGAAATTGGGCTAAACCGATCCAGACTAGTTTTAACTCCTTTGTCCTGCGATCTGGGCAGACAAGCTGCCTTCTAATTACATTTATCTAAAGGTTTGGTCGTGGGAGTCCTGGAGGTAGAGGTTGAGCCATGCAATCAATAAGCTATTTTGCCTAACAACCTCAGCAGGGTCTTTATTTTCAGTGATGACAAAGGCCATAAGGGAGATCGGAGATGGCAGAGATGAATTCTCCCCTTCAAAGGAGAGTCTTCTTTTGGCCAACTATATCTCCTTAGATATCACCCAACCTCATGTGCAAGAAAATGATCAATTGTTGACCCCTTGGCTAACACATGTATCATACCTGCTGTCTTATGCTTGCCCATGTTCAGAGCTGAAGGCAGTAGAAAGATGGAGGTGAAAGAGAGGGGCCCAATCTAGCCTTGTCCAGGCACGGACAGACATTGACGGGCCTGCACCTGGCCCGGTCTTCACCCAGGAATGTGCTGTGGTTGTGAAGAGTCTTCACACAGGGTCAGTCCCAGCCTCCTAGACCCACAGGATTATGGGTCTTGTAGTCATTGTCTTGGCCCCTAGTTGCAAGCAGCCCTGCATCTAGCAAACAGAGAAAGCATGTCTCATGCAGCAGTGGTAAAGCATCCTTATGAAGGGTCAGCACCTGCCTCCTACAACCACAGGATTATGGGCCTTGTAGTGTTACGACACTGCCATCCCTCTCTAGGGGGCACTTTAAGTGGACTATCTGTAGCCTGGGAATCATCATGAACACTCACCCTGACTCCTGTTTGCTTCCCTTTTCTATATGGAATGCTATGGAAGAACTACATTTGCTCCCACGGACTTCAGGCCCCAGGATGCACTGCCTGGTAGTCGGTAAGACCTGTGATCTTCTGTCCATTGTTTCCTAAGAGAAAAGTCTGGTTGTTCCTTTATACTGGATTCTCTCCTCCAGGACTTGTGAGAGACTGAAACTGCATACACCTGTGGCCTCTCTTGTGCAGCCCAGCCATGTGACTCCACCCTGGGCTTGCTGCTGCCTGGAACTGCTTCTAAGATGCCATTTCCTGAAGCTCCTTGTCGTGCATTGGAGTCCGATTCCTTTGTGTACCAGACCCTTTGTTGGATTGCCTTCAAGTCCTATTTTGCTTCGGCCTGAACCTGCTCTCTGTTTCTCAGCCCTGTTCCTGCTTGTTTCAGCCTGAACCTGCTCTCTGTTTCCAAGTCCTATTCCTGCTTGTTACAGCTCCCTGTATTCCAGTCCTGTTCCTGCTTGCTTCTGCCAGAGCCTGCTCTCTGTTTCCCAGTCCTGTTTCTGCTTGTTCCAGCCAGAACCTGCTCTTTGTTTTCCTGTCCTGTTCCTTCCTTTGCTTCAGCCTGAGCCTGTTCCCTCTTCCTGCCTTTGCCTCCTAGTTTGTTCCTTCTGTTTCTGTTTCCTCTTGGGTTATCGTGTCTGGTAAGTGTACTATCAGTCCTCACCTGTGTATAAGTGTTTTCCTTTGTACTGGGGTTGGCTTTTGGTTTCCAGGAGGTAATTCCACCCCCCATCCTTTGTCTAGTGTTGTATGTAGTCTTTAGTGCCTAACAGTGACAGTGTGCTATTACTGTTTTCCAGGAATTGCCACAGTGCTTCCAGCTGGATCTTCAGAGGCTTGTCTTGTGTATTTAATCCTTGTTTGTGCCCTAAGGGTCCAGAGCCAGAATCACTGCTGCTGCCTCCGTTCTATAGGGCTTGCGGGGTGACTATCTGTAAGAGTAATCTGCACAGAGGCATTGATGTTCCCTGAAGCTATGGAAAATTCTGAGCCTTACCCTGTGTACAACCTTAGTGGTAACCCCAGTGTGTTTGTCCATTCCTGATCCGTTCCCTGTTTGTTTACACTAAGGTAGCTCTGTCTTCACTATCCTGTTTTCTGTGCTTTACCATAGCTGTCCTTTCCCCGTGTATGCCTTTAGATGCTCTTCTGCTTCGGTACATTACCTCCTTGGGAGATATTCTGTGAACTCAAGGGGTGCCCCTACCAGAGTCCTGACTAGACCCACTCGAAACCGTGACAGAAGACCCGCCCGAAACCGTGACATGTAGTCCTTGTCATGGCCTCCAGTGGCAAACAGCCTGGGCATCTAGCAGCCAGAAAAGTGCATCCCATGCAGCGTTGTGAAGTGTCCTTATAAAGGATCAACACTCCCCTCTCAGAACCACAGGATTGTAGGCCTTGTAGACCTCGTCCTGGACCCTACTGGCAAGCAGTCTTGACATCCAGCAACCAGAGAAAGCTCATGTTTTGGTTTTTCAAACAGTAGTGTTTTTCAGTGAATTTCCAAAGTGTTTTTTTTTTAACATAAGTTAAAATCTTGCTGCCTTTCTCGTGTATAACTCCACCTTAACCTTTATTTTTTTCAGTGAGTTTCTTTGTTTTTTTTAAGTAAAGTATTATAATATGTTTGAGTCCAACCCCTCATCGCATGCTCCCTTCCACTGTGTGATGCAATGGATAGGGTTGGCCTCAGGAAAGGCCTGTGGCCCGGTCTTATGGCCAACCTATCGGCCTGCATGGTCTTCTACTGTGCTCAACTGGGCTGGAGGCTGGGGTTGCGCCTGGGTGTGGCCTGTAATCCGGCTCTGTGCTGCCCAACCCCCACAAGTGGCCACCGCTCCTCAGCACATCTGGAAAAGAGCCCACCCCTCTTTTGTTTTTTTCATAAAAAAAATGTTTTTATATTCCAAAGGAGTGTCATTGGACTCTAACAGGATTGCAACGAAATTCAAAAAAAGATTTTTTTTATTTTTGGCTTAGATGCTATAAGGGCACCCTACTATCTTTATTTATTGACAACTACAACTTTTTGTTTCATGCTGTGGCCAGCCAATCAGAATGCTCATTCCCACATAACCACAAGTCCCACAGGTGCAAACTGACCAAAGAGAAAATAATCACTTAGAACCAATCAGATCACTCCAATTTTTTAATTGAGTGCCCTAGGATCAATAGTCACTACATACATTTTGAACCTTAAATTCTCAAAAAATTCCTAAAGCAGTTCAAAACAAATCACAAAAAGCATGCTTTTGGGTAGAGATCTAGCTTTTTGCCATATCTGATGTAATTCTGTTCAGCTGTCTGGCTGTAAGCTGCCTAATTTTTCCTATGGAAAATGCATGCAGAAAAAGTGTTTTGGGACCCCCCCACACTTTTTCTCAGCCCCCACTTGACTGATCACCCCAACATTTTCCAGAATGGATCTGAGGTGGATGACCTTTTTTTGGAAAGTTTTGTGAAGATTTGTCAAACAGCATAAAAGTTATTAGCAAAACAAAAAATGTTCCTTCTATGGAAACTTTCACACACATACACACACACACACATATGTATATGTCAGAGTTTCTATAGAAGGCACATTTTTTCCTAAGTAAACCATATATATATATGTATAGATATATATATGGGCTAATTAGTGGTGTGCATGGTGAAGGTGCAAGTTAAAGTTTCCTTAGGGCACGAGCTATAGTTATTTGAGATAATGAAAACTATAATTGCTGAATTTCTATGGTTGTGTGTGTGTGTATATATTCAGAACCTAAAACGCCCCTGTAACCTTTGGATTTTTTAAATGAGTTTCTATGCTTTTTTTAATTCTATTTCACAACTATAACATCCCTGTAACCTTTGTTTATTCAGTAAATTTCTATGGGTGGCTTAACATAAAGTAGTTTTTATTACTTTATGTTAATACAACCACCATTGCGCACAGACGTCAGCATTTGCACGTGCGTAGCGGGTGTTGGCCGCAGAGCTTGGCCCTGCAAACATTTCCCTATAAGCACCAAATCCCACCCCACACGCAGCCTACCCCCTATTTGCACCCAACTCTGTGTCCTGCATGGCCTTTGGCCATGCGCATTGGCAGCTGAGACATTTAGCACTAGACCACAGGTGACTTTTTGCAGTTTCCAGACATAGCTATGGCATTCCCCATCAAAGAATTTGATGGGGGAAAAAATTTCAATGTTCCATCACTAGAAATTTTGAACATTCAGAACATGAGTAAATAAAAAGACACACCGCCATGAGATACCAGGATTGGAACCTTCAACCAACTGAGTGATAGTCTAAATGTTTTACCAGTGGGCCAGAGGTGACTGTGTCCTTCTGTTTTTCACAACGTAGCTATAACGCTCAAACCTAACATCTTGCTAGTGTAATGCTTTCAGTCATTGTATGGAGATGAAAGAGAGAGAGCAAGAGAGAGAGAGAAAGTGAGAGACTGAAAGAAAGAGACAGAGAGAGAGAGAGAGAGAGAGAGAGAGAGAGATTTTTTAAGCTTTGATGAATGACATATGTAGAATAAGATACTTCCAGACAAATTAAAAAGAAAAATGTATTTGTCAAAAAAAGAGTGAGATCACATTTCGATATGTACCGTAAATATTTGAGGTTGTAATGAAATTAAAATAGAGAAATGACAAGTGGCACATCTAAACCGGAGCACTCAGCCTTCAATGTGAGGATCTGAGATCTTAACCACTAGACTACAGGTGACTTCTTACGCTGTGGTGTACAGACACAACTATGACATTCAACCCAAAGATTTTGATTGGAAAAAATGTAAATATTACATCACGTGAAACGCTAAACATTCAAATCAATAATAAATATATAGATGCATTATCATGAGGTACCAGGATTTGAACTTTCAACCTACTGCGTGACAGTCCAAGAGCTTTACCAGCAGGCCACAAGTGACTCTGCACTGCTGTTCATCCAAACTTTACTATAACTTCCGAACAAAGCATATTGCCAGTGTGACACTGTTAAAAATGGGGTCTTTGGTTGGCAGTCAGGTTAGCCCCTGTCCAAGCAAGGACCCTCACTCTATTCAGGGCAAAGGAGAAACACACCTGTTTAACCCCCACTCACCCACTTGGTAGCTTGACACAAGAAGAAAGGCTTAACCCAGAAGCAACATGTAAAGTATTTGTACCCACACACACAGTAATATAGTGAAACACTACAATATGGACACCTCAGAGGTTTGGCAAAATAGCCAATATTTATCTAAACAAAACAAGACCAAAATTACAAAAATCCAACATACCAAGTCATGTTATGAATTTTTAAAGATTAAACACAAAAATAGCACTTAGAAACACAAATGCTGCAATTCGATATTAAACAGCGTAGTGACAGAGTCGTTTCACACAATGCAATGCCACTGGCGCTGTTTACGGAGTCACACGGATCCCCAAGTACAGTACCTTAGCAAAATGTGAAAACAAGCCGGTGCCCTGAGTCAAGGATCATGGCGTCTCTGGATCCGAGGTGGTGTCAGTTCCGGTGCTGCAAAGTGAAGGAGCGGAGGCGTCACAAAGAGGTGTTGGTGCTTGCTGCAGAGCGGTTGAGGTGTAGCAAAGTTGATGTGAACATTGAGTCTGTGCTTTTCCGGTGGGGTCGATATGCGGCTGGCACAAAGTCATGGACTTCAGAGAGACTGCAGTGGCATTGGGCCTGCGAGGTTGTCGCCCTCCAGCGAGGACCATAGCTTTGGTTGCATAATGGGATTTAGCAGCAGCTCAGTCTGGAGTCGTCCGAAGTCAGTTCACTTGGTTTTTCTTGGTTTTTCCACCAGCGTCTCCTTTCAAGAGCCCAGGGACTGGATGTCAAAGCCCAGCTCATCTGAGTCCTTGTTCAGTTCTGATGGAGGTTGAAGACAATCCGACCCCACCCTGAAACTGCTTGTTCCAGCACACTAGTTTTTAAAACAGTGCACTAAGAACAGAAGCTCAAGGGAAGGGGGGAAGTGGATAAAATAAAATAAAGAGACAACAGCGTTCTTGCGTTTCCACTGTTGAAGTGCTGCACAAATCTGCGGCCCTCTCTGACTTCTGTAGAAACTGGTGCCTAATGAAACATAAACAAAGAACAGATAAGTACATCCTATTCCTAACTGGGTTCCTGACTATCCCTTTATTTATTAGAAATTTTCTTCTAAAACTACCTCTTGGATCCTGGTCTCTAGTTTCCAGGTTTGGAATGTGTTACTGCTCTGGGATGTGCTTTCTATTACTCTAAAGCTTCTAAAACATTAAACAAATACCGTTATCAGAATTATCAATATCAAACATTCATCTTAATATAACTAAAGCCTAAATTGCCAATAGCAGACTCACTTTTCCCATATTTCCAGAATCTTTTATAAAACAAATACTGTACTTTTACGTCAAAATACAGCATGTAATTTGTGCAAGTCCTTGATTTAATGTTTGCCTTGCTGTTAATGGTTTCCACGGTTCGATTCTTAAAAGTTCCATAAAAAAATGTTTGCTTCACAAAGTTCCGCAAAGTATTGTTGTAACAAAGAGTTTGAATCACAATGTTCGTGGAAGGTATCTTGTTTCAAATTGTCTATACACGAATCCAGAAATTGTAGTCAAAGTTCTTTCAGGTAATAAAAGTTTTGCACTTACTCGTTGCTGGCAAGAGATACTGATCAGTCTAACCTTGTCTTCTTTCTCTTTTGCAGGTTGCTTGTAGGAGAGAGGCTGAGGCAAGGAGGAACCGGAAACCGGAAGAAGGAAGAGCCAGCAGCTGCGCCCATTGAAGCCAATGAAAGTCTGTAGAGAGCAGGAGTGCCAGCGCCGAGGGATCTGTCCTCAGGTAAGCGGGAGGTAGACGAGCACAAGCACTGGGCGAGGCTCGGGGCTGCCTTTTATAGACAGGGCTGGGTGTGGTCCTCACATGCTGCACATGTTCTTGAAAGGTGTGCAGAGTTTCAGTTATTATGCAAATGAGTTAAATTAACACATGGCCTAGAGAGGAGTGTTTTAAAGGTAAAAAGCAAGGCCCAATGTGTAAACAAAACAGCACATTAAACAACATACACAGAAGCCTGGGGGGGGGGGGAGATAACAAGAAAGGCTTTCAATAGTAAGTTTAAAAGGGAGCTATTACAGAACCCACTAGTGCAGTGAGAGGGGACATGCTCTTTGCTGTGCACAAACCCTAACAGTTGCCCCCCTCAAAGGCCCTCCTACAGGACGGGGTTTTCCTGGATTTTTTAAATAAAACCGTCTAATCAGCTGTGGGGCATGTACATATGATGCTGGTTCCCATGAATTCTCAGATTCATCATATCCTTTCCATTCTACTAAATAAAACAGACGTCCACTAATTCTTTTTGAGTCTTTTATGCTTTTCACTTCATATTCTAGATTTCCCTTAATTGGTATGGGTGGAGGTGGTGGTTCAGGTCGGGTTTTTGGATTGGACGGCTTAAGCAAGGACACATGGAATGTAGTATGTACTGGATATTCTTTTGGTAAATCTAATTTTACTGTTACCGGGTTTACTATGGCAGTTATACTAAAGGGTCCAATGAAACGTGGTTGCAGCTTTCGGGATCCCTCTATGTTTAGGTTCTTTGTGGAGAGCCATACCTTGTCACCAATTTTATACATTGGGGCCTCAGATCTGTGTTTGTCTGCTTGTCTTTTCATGCTTTCCTTGTACTTTAATAAATGTTTCCTGGCTTTGTCTTGTATGTCACCTAACCTTGTTAGTCTATCTGTTACTGTAGGTAACAGAGAATCTTCTAACAAAATGGGTATAGCTCTTGGATGATACCCCTGCAAGAAATAGAATGGTGAGCAATGTAGAGCTGAATGCTCAGTATTATTATAAACAAACTCCGCTACAGGGAGAGCTTCCAACCATTCACTAGAATAATCAGCCAATAAACAACGTAGCGTTTGAAGTAAGGTTTGGTTCAGTCATTCAGTCTGTCCATCTGTCTCTGGGTGGAAAGCAGTGGATAATGCCACATCTAATTTCAGTTTTTTACATAATTTTTTCCAAAATTTAGAGTTGAACTGGCTCCCTCGGTCTGACACCACTTTGCTTGGCAAACCATGTAAACGCACAATTTCCCTTATAAAAATATCGGCAAATTCTGCCGCCGTGGGTAATTTCCGTAATGGTACAAAATGTGCCATTTTAGATAAAAAATCCACTATAACCAACACTGTTGTGAAAGATTTTACAGGTGGTAAACCTACAATAAAGTCTACGCTCACAGTGTGCCAAGGTTGCTTGGGTGTTGGCATTGGTATTAACAAACCGTCAGGGGCCTTATGAGAAGATTTATGTCTTGCACAAATTGGACAGGTAGTGACAAATTGCTTAATGTCCTTTCTTATAGTGTCCCACCAAAAGTGTTTTTGCACATTTTCCAGGGTTTTTACCCAACCAGGATGACCTGCCAACGGTGAGGCGTGATGCCAAATTATCACCTGTGTTTGTAATTCAGAGGTGGGCACTAACAGCATGTTGTCGTGATACAATAAACCTCGTTGTATTGTGTTATGGGAATCCTTTAACCAATCCTGAGGTGCTATTTGCATGTGTGCATTACATAGATCTGTGATGAAATCCTTCTGTTGTACTGGTGCCAAAAACTTTTGGGGAGGAATAATGGGTTCTCCTATTTTATCTTGTTTCATGTCTGAAGTATGTTCGTATCTAGATAACACATCAGATTGAATTTGTTGTGCACCTGGTCTATAGATTATTACAAAGTCAAATGTGCTAAAAGAAATTAACCAGCGCATCTGACGTGGTGTTAGTGCTTTAAGTGATCCAAAAAACTGTAGGTTCCTATGGTCAGAAAAGATTGTAACTGGGTACTTGGCTCCCATTAAATGGTGCCTCCATTCTGAAAAGGCTACTTTGATAGCTAGTAGTTCCCTTTCAGCCACAGTGTAATTTTGTTCAGCTGGTAATAACTTTTTAGAATAGAAGGCTATAGGATGTAACTGGCCATCTACTGCATCTCGTTGAGAGAGAACTCCTCCTAAAGCTACTTGTGAAGCATCCGCTTCAACAAAAAAAGGCAAGTCAGGATCAGGATGTTTCAGAATTGGGGCTGAAGTGAACTTTTGTTTTAGGAGTTGAAAGGCGTGTGCCGCCTCATCAGTCCAAAGAAATCGTTGCCCTTTCCGCAACAAGGTAGTTATTGGGGCCGCAATGTCTGCAAAATGTGCAATAAACCTCCTATAAAAATTGGCGAAACCCAGAAATTTCTGAATATCTTTTACAGAGGATGGTTCTGGCCAATCAGCAATAGCACTGATTTTCTTTACATCCATAGTTATTCCTTGAGGTGACAGGCAGTATCCTAAAAAGTCCACCTTGCTGACATTAAAAGTACACTTTTCTAACTTAGCAAAAAGATGATTTTCTTTTAACTTTGATAATACTGCACGAACATGTTGGGTATGTTCTTCTGAGTTCTTAGAGTAAATGAGGATGTCGTCTATGTATACTATGACACAAACGTCCAGGAATTCGTGTAGGACCTCATTTATAAAGAACTGAAAGGCCGCAGGGGCATTACATAACCCAAAGGGCATTACTGTGTACTCAAATAAACCAAACTTTGTCTTGAAAGCTGTCTTCCACTCATCCCCTTCTTTTACTCGGACCAGGTGGTAAGCTCCCCGCAGATCTAGTTTAGTGTATACAGTAGAATGTCTTAACTGATCCAACAACACAGGTATTAGAGGAAGAGGATATTTATTCTTTATTGTAGCCTTATTTAGTCCTCTATAATCGATACACGCGTGCAGGGATTTATCCGGCTTCGGGATAAAAAAGAGTGGAGATGACACCGGAGATGTGGAATGACGGATGAACCCAGACTGTATTAGGTCATCTAGGTAGGTTCTTAAGTATTTGGTTTCTTCGTCAGTCAAAGCATATACTCTGTTATTAGGTAAAGGGGCCCCTGGGATAAGATCTATACGACAGTCATAAGACCTATGTGGGGGCAGCACACTAGCCTTTACTGGATCAAAGACGTCTTTAAAGTCAGAATATTCAGGAGGGAGACTTGGTTCATCTTGTATAACACTAGCACAGTGTAATACTGTGCTCTGTTCTGTACCTGCTTCTTGATAGCAATTGGTTCTACAGAAAGAGGAATCCAAAGTAACATTTCTATTCACCCAATCAATTTTTGGGTTATGAGTTGTTAACCAGGGTACCCCGAGAATCAAACCAAAATTAGGAGTATCTATCAGATCAAAGCTAATCACCTCTGTGTGCCCGTTCTGACAGACCATAACAAGTGGACTTGTTTGTTTTGTGATTAATCCAGAGGTCAATTCTGACCCATCCACTGCACATACTGCTTCTGGACAAGGCTTTAGGCACATAGGAAGTCCTAAGTTTTCAGCTAACTTATTATCCACAAAATTTCCTGTCGAGCCTTAGTCCAGTAGGACAGGGAGAGAATGCCTCACTTGGGTAGTAACAATTAAAACGACCTGAATTATGAAATGTCTAGGTATGTGCGGTACCATGAAGGCTGCAGCATTAGAGGTTTGATTAAGATGTTTTCTCGAACAAGTAACCTCTCCCCTTGTCGAGCTTAATCGTTTCCCGATTCAGATGAGGAGGTGGAGGAAACAGCACCCTTTCGTGGATTTTTAGGCTTTACTGGACATTCTCTGGCAAAGTGACCTGCCCTTCCACAATATAAACATAATTGAAGTTTTCTCCTTCTTTCTTTTTCCTCTGATGTGAGTGAACCTCTGAGTGTCCCTATTTGCATAGGCTCAGGTTCAGGGAGTTTATTATCTGGGTCTTTCTTCTTGTGTCTAATAAAAGTTAACCGTGATTCCAGTTTGTATTTATCTCCCTTTCTTTCTCCTAGTCTATGTTCTAATTTCACAACTAAATCTACAAAGTCCGAATAGTCTTCTGGCAAATCAACGATATGAGCCAGCGCGTCTTTTAACTCGTCTCTCAAACCTTTATAGAAAAGGGAGACACGCTTTTCTTCTGGCCAGTGTGTCTCGGTGAGTAAACGATTAAAACTAGTGAGATAGGTCAATAAATCCTTGTTACCTTGTTTAAGACTTAAAAGCTCATTATCACTTGCCTGCATGAAAGTGTGTTTTGCAAAAAGGCTGGTCATGGTACGTTTAAATTGATTCCAATTATGGAGGATGGGATCATCTCTCTCCACGAAAGGAATTGACCAATTGGCTGCTGTGCCACCCAAATAAGACAAGACGAATGCCACTTTCGTAGCATCAGTAGGGAACTGTTGTGGCTTACAAACGAAGTGTAATTGACATTGATTGATAAAAATATGGAATTTGTTACTATCTCCATGAAAACGTTCAGGTGCTGCTAAGGGCACAGCATTAGGAACATTAACAGTGACCTCAACTGGGGGAGGCAAAGTTGTATGTTTTGATGGCGCCCCTGTCTCTGAGGAGGTTTTAAACAAAGGCGTAAAAGCTGTGTTCCACTGAGATACCCTAAATTTATACCTGCTTAAATCCTGTTTTAAAGAGGTATTCTCCATCTTTAATCTCTCTATTTCCTCTTGCATATGTTGCAAGATGCCAGACACTGATTAATTATGAGCCAAGTCCTCATTTAGGGCCTGCGCCATATCCGTGAGGTCAATGCCCTCTATTTCTTCCCCGATATTCATCGTCCACCAGAACTGAATTTTTTATTTTATTTAAGGCTTGTGCTTCTGTCAAAGCCCCGCTCACCTGAGTCCTTGTTCAGTTCTGATGGAGGTTGAAGACAATCCGACCCCACCCTGAAACTGCTTGTTCCAGCACACTAGTTTTTAAAACAGTGCGCTAAGAACAGAAGCTCAAGGGAAGGGGGGAAGTGGATAAAATAAAATAAAGAGACAACACCGTTCTTGCGTTTCCACTGTTGAAGTGCTGCACAAATCTGCGGCCCTCTCTGACTTCTGTAGAAACTGGTGCCTAATGAAACATAAACAAAGAACAGATAAGTACATCCTATTCCTAACTGGGTTCCTGACTATCCCTTTATTTATTAGAAATTTTCTTCTAAAAGTACCTCTTGGATCCTGGTCTCTAGTTTCCAGGTTTGGAATGTGTTACTGCTCTGGGATGTGCTTTCTATTACTCTAAAGCTTCTAAAACATTAAACAAATACCGTTATCAGAATTATCAATATCAAACATTCATCTTAATATAACTAAAGCCTAAATTGCCAATAGCAGACTCACATTTCCCATATTTCCAGAATCTTTTATAAAACAAATACTGTACTTTTACGTCAAAATACAGCATGTAATTTGTGCAAGTCCTTGATTTAATGTTTGCCTTGCTGTTAATGGTTTCTACGGTTCGATTCTTAAAAGTTCCATAAAAAAATGTTTGCTTCACAAAGTTCCGCAAAGTATTGTTGTAACAAAGAGTTTGAATCACAATGTTCGTGGAAGGTATCTTGTTTCAAATTGTCTATACACGAATCCAGAAATTGTAGTCAAAGTTCTTTCAGGTAATAAAAGTTTTGCACTTACTTGTTGCTGGCAAGAGATACTGATCAGTCTAACCTTGTCTTCTTTCTCTTTTGCAGGTTGCTTGTAGGAGAGAGGCTGAGGCAAGGAGGAACCGGAAACCGGAAGAAGGAAGAGCCAGCAGCTGCGCCCATTGAAGCCAATGAAAGTCTGTAGAGAGCAGGAGTGCCAGCGCCGAGGGATCTGTCCTCAGGTAAGCGGGAGGTAGACGAGCACAAGCACTGGGCGAGGCTCGGGGGCTGCCTTTTATAGACAGGGCTGGGTGTGGTCCTCACATGCTGCACATGTTCTTGAAAGGTGTGCAGAGCTGGGTGTGGTTTGAAGAGCTGGGTGTGGTCCTCACATGCTGCACATGTTCTTGAAAGGTGTGCAGAGTTTCAGTTATTATGCAAATGAGTTAAATTAACCCATGGCCTAGAGAGGAGTGTTTTAAAGAAGCCTTGGTAAAAGCAAGGCCCAATGTGTAAACAAAACAGCACATTAAACAACATACACAGAAGCCTAGGGGGGGGGAAGGTGAGATAACAAGAAAGGCTTTCAATAGTAAGTTTAAAAGGGAGCTATTACAGAACCCACTAGTGCAGTGAGAGGGGACATGCTCTTTGCTGTGCACAAACCCTAACACTGGATTGGGCACCACTTGGCAGGGCAGGAGTCTCAGCTGAGGGTCCAAGTGCTGGCAGAGGAAGTCTTTGATGGCCGTGAGACTTCAGAACCGGGGGAAAACTCAGTCCAAGCCCTTGGAGGTTCTTCGCAAGCAGGAATATACTACAAAGTCCAGTCTTTGTCCCCTTTCACAGACAGAAGCAGCAACTACAGGATAGCTCAACAAAGCACAGTCACAGGCAGGGACAGCACTTCTCCTCAGTTCTTCAGCTCCTTGGCAGAGGCTCCTCTTGGTTCCTGAAGCAAATCTTGAAGAAAATATTAAATCTGGGATTTTGTGTCCAATACTTATAACCCTCTCTGCCTTTGAAGTTGCCCAACCTCAAAAAATAGTCTCTGTTGTTCACAGGATCCTGCCTTACCCAGGCCTGGCTCCAGTAGCACACCAGGAGGTCAGAGACTGCATTGCGTGAGGGCAGGCATAGCCCATTCAGGTGTAAGTGACCACTCTTCCCTCCACTCCAGCCTAGATGGCTCATCAGGATATGCAGGCCACACCCCAGCTCCCTTTTTATCACTGTCTAGAGGAGAATCACAAATAGCCCAACTGTCAGTCTTCCCCAAATCCACAAACATGCAGAGTCACAGAATGGCTTATGCAAGAAAATGCCTACTTTCCAAAAGTAGCATTTTCAAACGAACAATCTAAAAACCAACTTCATTAAAAGATATATTTTTTAATTGTGAATTCCGAGATCTTAAACTCCTCATGTCTATCTGCTCTCAAAGGGAAACTGCACTTTAAGAATATTTAAAGGCAGCCCACATGTTAACCTATGAGAGAGATGGGCCCCAGTGAAAAAACAATTTGGCAGTAATTCACCATTAGGACATGTAAAACCCAACAGTACATGTCCCACCTTTAACATACACTGCACCCTCCCCATGGTACTACCTAGGGCCTACCTTAGGGGTGCCTCACATGTATAAAAGGAAAGGTTTACACCTGTCAAGTGGGTACACTTGCCAAGTCAAATTGGCAGTTTAAAACTGCACACACAGACACTGCGGTGGCAGGTCTGAGCCATATTTACAGGGCTACTCATGTGGGTGGTACAATCAGTGCTGCAGGTCCTCTAGTAGCATTTGATTTACAGGCCCTGGGCATCTCTAGCGCACTTTACTAGGGACTTACTAGTAAATCAAAAATGCCAATCATGGAAAAGCCAAATACACATACAATTTCACATAGGGAGCACTTGCAATGGTGAGCAGTGGTTAAGTGCCCAGAGTAAGAAAAGCAGCAAAAACAGAGACCAGCACACAGCAACAACCTGGGAAGCAGAGGCAAAAAGTTAGGGGAGACCGAGCCAACTATTGCCAGGTCTAACAGACACTTTGAAGTCATTGTGTGGAGGGACCATTGCAACACTAATCTTTATCTCTCTCTCTCTCTCCTCCATCCCATTATGGGGAGAGAGAGAGAGAGAGAAAGATTTGTTGAGGACCGCGGGGAGCAGACATTGCTTCCACACGCAGGGAACTGCTAGGAATGCTGCTCCCTGCATGTGGGGGAAATCCTTTTATCTATTTCAAAACTCTGCTTCCAGCAAGAAGGACCATTTTGACATCTCTCACTTCCTGGAAGTGGAGTTAGTGTTTGCTTTTGCTTGGTGGGAGCAATCACAGCTCCCACCAAACAAAAGCAAACAGCTGTCTCCCAAGAGTGGGCACCTTAGGAGATAGCAGGAGCTGGTCCCAGGGGGTGGCAGTCCCCAGGGCCATAAATAACTCCTGGAAAGGAGCCACACAGCCTCCCTCCCACTTTTAATAATTAAACTGGCCCTGGGGTAGCGGTGGTCCCCAGGGCCCACAGGGTCCGCCTGGCCCCCCTCGGTGGAGGTCCCCAGAAGGAGGGTCCACTCAGCCCCTCTCCTTATTAAAAAAAGCCATGGGGAGGAGGTGGCCCTCGGGGCTCAAAGAACCCAATGGATGAGGGTCTGCACAGGCCCCCTTTTTAATAATAAATAAGCCCAATGGACGTGGTGGTCCCCAGGGGGCTCATGAGAGCCTGAGGGGGCCCCATGAACCCCTCTTATCTATTTTATATAAACTGTAATGGCCCCCGGACTTGGCCCACCCATGCCCTTTGTAGAAAACAAGCGCAGGAGCATGTGCTTGTTTTTTTTTTTGCCACGAATTTGCAGCAAAACGTTTAAAAAAAAATCTGTTTATGCTTTGACGGAGTCCCAGGGGAACCACAGCACCAAGGCTAGGGGGTCAGAGTATTTATACCCTGCCCCCTTTTCTGTATTTTTAATCTTTTTGTTTGGGACTCAGCTGAATCAGAGTCCCAAAACAGCTGCCAACACTTTCTGGTTGAAGTCTTGCCAGTCAATCAGATCGCTCCACAAGATTGGGAGAATCTGCAAATTATTTGCATACCTAGACAAACAAATTTGGATTTTCTTTAGTATCTCAAAGAGTATGAATGGATTTAAACCAAATAACAAAAGGGTGCTTTCTGGACCAGGAGCTACCTTCCTGCCAAATTTGGTGTAATTCCGTTCAGTGGTTCGGGCTGCAGTCATGCCTAAAATCTCTATGGGAATTAACAAAGGAAACCCTCAATCTTGACCCCCCTTTTTATTGGCCCCCGCTTGATGGATCACCCCGAAACATCGCATGCACAACAAGACCCGGCAAGGTGCTATTTGGGAAACATTTCATGAAGATTCATCAAATGGCACCAAAGATATGCCCAAGTTAAAAAATGCTTTTCCTATGGAAACTAGATCCTAAATATAACTACCTACTGGCGACCACCAGTAGGTAATACATGTATATATCTATATATACATATGTATGTATATATATATGTATGTAGTTAGATAGATATATATGTATATATACATGTACTCATATATGTATATACACACACATACATTACATATGTGAGTCAGAATTTCCATGGGAAGAGTGTTAATTATTTTGCTAAAAACTTTGGTGCTGCTTGATAAATCTTTCTATATTTACATATCTATGTGTCCCTGTCCCTTGAGTCCCGTTGTCCTGTAACGGCACCAGCAACTTTTCTCTTCATGTTGCCGCCAGCCCTGGAGTGAAGTGCCCGACTAGGAGAAACCCCCTCAGTGTGTCATTTGAAGTTGTGTGCCTGTGGACCTCCCCCCCAGGAGTCCCTGGTCTACAACCATCCAGATATGTATTAATTTTCAGCCTTAATTTCTCAAAAACTACATAACTGATTTACACCAAATCACAAAACGTATGCTTTCTCTGTAAAGATATAAATCTCTGTCAAATTTGGTGTAATACCGCTCTGCCATTTTGGCTGCATCACTGTTAAAAAATCCCAATGGAAAATGCAGTGGGATATTTCTTTTTGGGCCCTCCCACTTTTTCTCTGCCCCCACCTGATGGATGACCTGAAACTTTTGAGGAAAGAGCTTAGGTTGATGACCTTTTTACTTTTTTTGGAACGTTTTGTGAAAATTTTTCAAACAGCTCTATAGTTGTTAACAAACCAGAACAATCTATTTCCTATGGTCACTAAGTTCTAATTACACCACTGTGTGATATAAATATAGGCACACTGTACTTATAGTTAGGGGGACCAGAGATAGGGATTTTTTGTTTTTGATCTCTTAATAACTTTACATCAGTTTGACGAATATCCATGAAACTTTGAAGACCTGCTGCCCCATTGAATTGTCGAGCACTGAAAATTTTCCGATGTTTGGTCAACAGGGTGCAAAGATAAAAGGGGAGTCCCAAAACAGGCTTGAAATTTGGTGCATTTTACATAGACTTTTGTATTTTGTGTAGCTCAAAAATGGACAGTCAGACTTTGCTGATATTTGGCAGCATTGGATATTAGAGTGCACAGATGCTTCATATGGGTACTGAAGGTATGTAGGGTAAGTATGTCTTAAGTTAGAAGGTTTTTGCAACTAAGTGATATCTTATAGCACAATACAGCTCAAAATAGTAAGGAAGCCCAAAAAACTAGACTGCATATGTACATTTTCAGGTTTATTACCGGAACAGCTAAAAAAAACATTTATGGTCACATGCTAATGGGAATCTATTAACCCCTTCTGTGCCCAGGACGTAATGGTTACGTCCTGAGGCACAGTGCTCGTGTGCCCAGGATGTAACCATTACGTCCTGGGCACAGAGCCCAGAGGGAGCGCTAGCGCTCCCTCTGTGGGGTTCCCACCCAACCCCCAAGGCAGGGATGGAAGGGGAAGCCCATCCAACCCCGACCCCCCCTGTGACGTCGGCACGCGATTGTGCGCTGACTATCACAGAGGCTTCCTCCCAGCGATCGGAAGAGAAATGCAAAGCATTTCTCTTCCGATCACGTGGAGGAGGCAGGAGAGGCTTCAAAGGGAAGGAAAGGAATTTCCTTCCCTTTGAAGTCTCTCTGAGCGTTTTAGCAAGCAATCCGGCTGCTAAAACGCCCACTAGACACCAGGGATTTATTTATTTTTAGGAAATTGGCATGAGGGAGAGACCCCTTGGGCAAGGGTCGCTCCCATGGGGGGCATTTTTTTTAAGGCCTTTTCCTGGGGGCAGAAACCTCTAGGCACCAGGGATCATTTATTTTGTTTTTGTTTTTAGAGGTGGGGAGCGACCCCTTCGGCAAGGGTCGCCCCCCTAGGGGGCAAATTATATTTAGGCCATTTCTGCCCACCCTTGGGGGCAGATTGCCCTATTTTTATGAGGCCAATCTGCCCCCAAGGGGGACAGTAACCATTAGACACCAGGGAGTTTTTCTTTTTTTTTGTGAATTTCACGCAAGGGGAGCGACCCCTTAGGCAGAGGTCGTTCCCCTGGGGGGCAAATTTATTTTAGGCCATTTATGCCCACCTGGGGGGCAGATCAGCCTATTTTAATTAGGCCGATCTTCCCCCAAGGGGGGATGAAACCACTAGGCACCGGGGATTTTTTGTTGTTGTTGTTTTACAGATGGGTAGCGACCCCTTAGGCAAGGGTCGCTCCCCTGGGGGGCAAATTGCATTTAGACCATTTCTGCCCCACTTGGGTGGTTGGGGGGGGCCCTGGGGCAAATTTATTTTAGGCCATTTCTGCCCCCCCTGGGGGCAGGTCGGCCTATTGTTATTAGGCCGATGGGCAGAAACCTCTAGGCGCCAGGGCTAAATTTTTTGTGTGGTTTTTTTGTTTGTTTGTTTTTTTAGAGATGGGGAGTGACCCATTAAGCAAGGGTCACTCCCCTGGGGGGCAAATTGTATTTAGACCATTTCTGCCTCCCTTTGGGGCAGATCGGCCGATTTTAGGTCAATCTCCCCCAAGGGGGGCAGAAACAGCTAGGCACCAGGTGATTATTTTTTTTTGCGCCAATGTCACGCAAGGGGAGCGACCCCGTAGGCAAGGGTCGCTCCCCGGGGGTGGTTGGAGGGGGCAAATTTATTTTAGGCCATTTCTGCCCCCCCGAGGCAGATCGGCCTATTGTTATTAGGCCGATCTGCCCCCAGGGGGGGGCAAAAACCTCTAGGCGCCAGGGCTTTTTTTTTTTTTTTTTTTTAGAGATGGGGAGCGACCCATTAGGCAAGGGTCGCTCCCCTGGGGGGCAAATTGCATTTAGACCATTTCTGCCCCACTTGGGGGCAGATTGGCTGATTTTTGTTAGGTCAATCTGCCCCCATGGGGGGCAGAAACCACTTAAGCACCAGGGATTGGTGTGTGTGTATGGGTGTGTTTTCTTTAGGGGGCAGCCCCTTGGGTAAGGGTCGCTCCCCATGGGGGCACAATACTGTTGGCCATATCTGCCCCCCATTGGGGGCAGATGGGCCTATTTTTGGAAGGTGCATCTGCCCCCAAGGGGGTGGGAGGGGGCAGAAAGCCCACCAGAGGCCAGGGAAGTTTTTTTTTTTTCAAAAATAAGAGGGTTGGGGTATGGCCATACCTCCACCCCAAATAAATGGGGCCAAAGTTGTTCTGCCCACCAGTGGGCAGATGGGGCAATTACCCCTGACCCACACCCGGGGGGTCAGAAAGTCTACTAGATGCCAGGGAATTAAAAAAATATATATATATTGGGGTGGTGGCTACCAACCAGTATAGGCCTGGTTACACCCCCACCTCAACTGAAGGGGGTAACAGTCTTTCAGCTCTCCCCCGCACTCTAAAACATCTTATCCCACAGCAAGCAAGAAGACATTTGATTATTTTGGGTTTTAGTTTTACATTTGGGCCATGAAAACTTGGCTTACTCTCAAAATCATCCCACTTGGAATGGTGAGGGCTGCACTTTATGGACTTTGGGACGCTGCCATGTAGAAAAATCCACAAGACCTAGACACATCTGAAAACTAAACATCTGGGTGATTCCAGGGTGGTATGTTTCACATGCACCCTGCATCATTTTTGTACCCACAATCCCCTGAAATCTCCAACTTTGCTGGAAATCACACATTTTTCCCACGTTTTTGTGATGGAACCTTCCGGAATCTGCAGGAATCCACAAAATTCCTACCACCCAGCATTGTCTCATCTATATTGAAAAAAATTCTGCTGCACTTGTCAGCCTAAATATTATTTTTTTTGCAAACTGCCCTTTTGGACCCCCTTTGTTCCCCCTCAATATCGACATGTTTTTGGCTCTTCCCTTTCACAAGCACTTGGCCCACCTACACAAATAAGGTATCATTTTTACCGGGAGACTGAGGGGAACATTGAGTGGTATGAAATGTGTCCCAGTGCGGTGATCCCACACAGAAATGTGGGTAAAATGTGATTTTTAAGCTAAATTTGAGGTTTGCTGAGGATTCTGGGTAAGAAAACATTGGGGGATCCACGCAAGTCACACCTCACTGGACTCCCTCGGGTGTCTAGTTTTCAGAAATGTCTGCGTTTGGTAGGTTTCCCTAGAAGGCTGCTGAGCCCAGGACCAAAAACGCAGGTGCCCCCCTGCAAAAACAGGTAGTTTGTATTTGATAATTTTGATGTGTCCAGATAGTGTTTTGGGGCATTTCCTTTCGTGGGTGCTAGGCCTACCCCCACAAGTCACCCCATCTTGGATTCCCCTAGGTGTCTAGTTTTAAAAAATGTGCTGGTTTGCTAGGTTTCCCCAGCTGCCGGCTGAGCTAGAGGCCAAAATCCACAGGTAGGCACTTTGTAAAAAAACACCTCTGTTTTCTGTGAAAAAATGTGATGTGGCCACGTTGTGTTTTGGGCCATTTCCTTTTGTGGGCGCTAGGCCTACCCACACAAGTGAGGTACCATTTTTATTGGGAGACTTGGGGGAACACTGGGTGGAAGGAAATTTGTGGCTCCTCTCAGTTTCCAGAACTTTCTGTCACCGAAATGAGAGGAAAAAGTGTTTTTTTGGCCACATTTTGAGGTTTGCAAAGGATTCTGGGTAACAGAACCTAGTCAGAGCCCCACAAGTCACCCCATCTTGGATTCCCCTAGTTGTCTAGTTTTAAAAAATGTGCTGGTTTGCTAGTTTTCCCCAGGTGCCAGCTGAGCTAGAGGCCAAAATCCACAGGTAGGCACTTTGTAAAAAATACCTCTGTTTTCTGTGAAAAAAATGTGATGTGTCCACGTTGTGTTTTGGGCCATTTCCTTTCGTGGGCGCTAGGCCTACCCACACAAGTGAGGTACCATTTTTATTGGGACACTTGGGGGAACCCTGGGTGGAAGGAAATGTGTGGCTCCTCTCAGATTCCAGAACTTTCTGTCACCGAAATGAGAGGAAAAAGTGTTTTTGGGCCAAATTTTGAGGTTTGCAAAGGATTCTGAGTAACAGAACCTGGTCAGAACCCCACAAGTCACCCCATCTTGGATTCCCCTAGGTGTCTAGCTTTCAAAAATGTGCTGGTTTGCTAGGTTTCCCCAGGTGCCGGCTGAGCTAGAGGCCAAAATCCACAGGTAGGCACTTTGCAAAAAACACCTCTGTTTTCTGTGAAAAAAAATTTATGTGTCCACGTTGTGTTTTGGGCCATTTCCTTTCGTGGGCGCTAGGCCTACCCACACAAGTGAGGTACCATTTTTATTGGGACACTTGGGGGAACCCTGGGTGGAAGGAAATTTGTGGCTCCTCTCAGATTCCAGAACTTTCTGTCACCGAAATGAGAGGAAAAAGTGTTTTTTGGCCAAATTTTGAGGTTTGCAAAGGATTCTGAGTAACAGAACCTGGTCAGAACCCCACAAGTCACCCCATCTTGGATTCCCCTAGGTGTCTAGCTTTCAAAAATGTGCTGGTTTGCTAGGTTTTCCCAGGTGCCGGCTGAGCTAGAGGCCAAAATCCACAGGTAGGCACTTTGCAAAAAACACCTCTGTTTTCTGTGAAAAAATGTGATGTGTCCACGTTGTGTTTTGGGCCATTTCCTTTTGGGGGCGCTAGGCCTACCCACACAAGTGAGGTACCATTTTTATCAGGAGACTTGGGGGAACACAGAATAGCAAAACAAGTGTTATCGCCCCTTGTCTTTCTCTACATTTTCTCCTTCCAAATGTAAGGCAGTGTGTAAAAAAGACGTCTATTTGAGAAATGCCCTGTAATTCACATGCTAGTATGGGCACCCCGGAATTCAGAGATGTGCAAATAACCACTGCTTCTCAACACCTTATCATATGGCCATTTTGGAAATACAAAGGTTTTCTTGATACCTTTTTTTCACTTTTTATATTTCAGCAAATGAATTGCTGTATACCCGGTATAGAATAAAAACCCATTGCAAGGTGCAGCTCATTTATTGGCTCTGGGTACCTAGAGTTCTTGATGAACCTACAAGCCCTATATATCCCCACAACCAGAAGAGTCCAGCTGACGTAACGGCATATTGCTTTAAAAAATCTGACATTGCAGGAAAAAGTTACAGAGTAAAACGTGGAGAAAAATGGCTGTTTTTTTCACCTCAATGTCAATATGTTTTCATTTCAGCTGTTATTTTCTGTAGGAAATACTTGTAGATCTACACAAATTACCCCTTGCTGAATTCAGAATGTTGTCTACTTTTCAGAAATGTTTAGCTTTCTGGGATCCAGTATTGGTTTCTCACCCATTTTGGTCACTAACTGGAAGGAGGCTGAAAGCACAAAAAATAGTAAAAATGGGGTATGTCCCAGTAAAATGTCAAAATTGTATTGAAAAATTAGGGTTTTCCAATTCAAGTCTGCCTGTTCCTGAAAGCTGGGAAGATGGTGATCTTGCCTCAGCAAACCCTTTGTTGATGCCATTTTCAGAGAAAAAAACACGAGCTGCCTTCTACAGCCCTTTTTCCCCATTTTTTTAAAAAAAACAAGATTTTCACTGTATTTTGGCTAATTTCTTGGTCTCCTTCAGGGGAACCCACAAAGTCTGGGTATCTCTAGAATCCCTAGCATGTTGGAAAAAAAGGACGCAAATTTGACGAGGGTAGCTTATGTGAACAAAAAGTTATGAGGGCCTCAGCGCGAACTGCCCCAAATAGCCACAAAAAGGCGCGGCACAGGAGGGGGAAAAGGCCTGGCAGCGAAGGGGTTAATAAATACATAATAGATAGAATACATCTTAATGTACATACATTTTCTTTGCGTGCTCTCTGGCTCGCAAAATAAAAGTGGCCCCACAAGTCAAACATAACCATCTTTCTTATGCACCCCTGTGCAACAAAATGAAAAATTGATTTTGCAGTGAGACACAGAAACTACTATTTGGAGGGCTTGATAATCGGCCACTATGAAAAAAATAACACGCTCATAAAAATAATTTTTTTTGTCTTTCATTGACTTTAGGCTTGATATGTAGCACAACCCTACTAAATGTAGCAGGGAAGCCCAAAAAATGAGCTAAACTGCATATGTACATTTGGGATTTACTACATGAACAACTGAAAGGCCAATTTATGGTTACATGTTATTAGAAACCTATAAACAAACACAATATAGCTTAATCTACATATATCTTCCTTGAATGCTATTTGGCTCACAAAATAAAAGTGGCTTAACAACTCGAAAGAAAAACCCATCTTGCTTATGCACCCCTGTGCAACAAAATGAAAGTTTGCCCTAGCAGTGAGTCACATAAACTACCATTCGGAGGAAATACTAATTGGCCAGTAGGAAAAAAAAACAAATCTAAATTTTTATAATAACATTTATTGCCCTTCATTCACTTCGGTCTTCATTTGTAGCACAATCCCACTAAAAGTAGCAAGAAAGCTCAAAGAATAAACTAGACTGCATATGTAAATGTTCAGATGTATTACATTACAACTAAAAGACCCATTTATGGTCCCATATTAATAGAAATCTATAAAAAAATACAAAACAAATAGAATACATCTTACACTACCTATGTTTTCTGTGGATGCTCTCTAGCTCACAAAATAAAACTGCTCCCAACAAGCCAAAGAAAAGGTACTCCTGTGAAACAAAATGGAAAAGTTAACTAACAGTGAGCTACACAAACTACCATACAGATGACATGAGAATTTTCCATTAGGGAAAAAAGTAATTCTTCTAATTTTTGTAACAACAATGATTGGCTTTCATTTTCGTTTGCTATGTCTGAATATGAAATATAAATTAATTACATTATTTATTTCTTATACAATGGAATTATACATTGTGCATGTCTTGTTTACAATTAGGGACACAAAAAATAAATATATCAGCTTGATTACATTTGTGTACTCTAAGATGAATTGTATATTTTGCTAAGTATAGGCTTTTAACTTTCAAAATGTCATGTTAGTTTTGTTTTACATAGTGTTTATCATTGTAGTGCTTTTAACTTTTACATTGTTACATTTTATGTATTTTCTTTAGCCCTGAAGAAGTCCCAGTGCTTACGGGACAAAACACATTGACTGTGTTCCCCAAAATTTCTACAAAAAAATACAAAATGATGTTTTGACTGCAAACAAAAATTCTTCTTTTTCATTTTGGATTATAGTTTGAAAATACTTTTGACTAATATGATTCATATTTACTGTTCACAGAGTACTCCTTCTATATGTGTGTACATTAAGTTTATGTTATTTATGTCTTCTTTGAACGTTAGCCCAAAGAGCAGAGCACCAGTACGTTGGAATGACTTGGAGTGAGCGTTACACCCTAAAACCTTTCTGAGCTATTAAGGTTTTGGAACTCACTACACTTCCAAACCAAACGAATGCTCTTTTCCTGTAAGAAAAAAAAATCTGCTAATCAAGGACCACTTTAAATATCCCACAAAGATCAAAGTACTCATATTGTATCAGCATATACATTAAATTCAATATTTGTCAATAAAGCCCTTAGTTAAATCAGTTATTTCTGCCCATTGTAAAATCACAACATGACTTGGCGTTTTTCTGGAGCATTCACCTGTTTTCAGTGTTCCCAGTAACCTCGAAGGACCAAAACATTGGAACACTTTCCAATACCTCTACTATTGTACCATGCAAATGTTAAATGTAGTTCTTTTTGTCACTGACACCCAACTGTTCTAACAGCTACATCTGCTCCCTTTCACCAGTATGTTGACTAATGTCTTTTATCACTCTGTGATTCTATTGATCTATTGTTATATTGAGCAAATATTTTATAGTATTTAGCTCATTTACATATATTTTGTTTATCACTGACATGCCGATGTTACCCCTCTATGAAATTGCCCAAAATGATTGCATCAATTGTTTTTTTTTCAAACAATACCTGTAGGCATACCAATGAACTCTCTTACTGTGCATGTTGATGATGAGGGCATTAGTCCATAGTCGGAGCCTAGTTGAAAATTGATTACCCAATTATTAGCAGCTCTGCTGACTACAGTGCAGAAATAGAAAGCATAGGAGCTCCGACAATGGCAATGGGGGGGAGAAATATATGGAATGTATATTCTATGGAGAGGCTAGCCATAATCCTTAGAGATCGGATTGCCACATTTAAAAAGATATGGACTCCATTCCTGACATAGGCTAAGAGAGATGGTATCGCTGTGGTGAGCCCCTTTCTAGCGGAGCAGTCAGGTTGAAGATCTACGATTATAAATACATGGAGACAAGTGATGGTGTAGCGGGATGTGGTGATTTTTACACTATATATCTGAATTCAACGGTTGTGAATTAGTATGCCGATGGGGATGTTTCTATGTATAACATGACTTTGCTTCATTACAAAAACGAAATATAATGTTATGAACATTTGAAAAACTCTGTCCAGAGCTAACTTTAAAGAAAATTGTTAAAAAAAAAGAATCTCACTAAGGCCCTGATTTATACTTTCTTTGCGCCGCATTTACGTCATTTTTTTACGCTAAAGTGGCGTAAACTTACAAAATACAATTGTTTTTTGGAAGTTTGCACCGCTTTTGAGTCAAAAAATGACGCAAATGCGGTGCAAAAAAGTATAAATCAGGGCCTAAAAGTCTGGGTGGTGGGAACCTTCCACTCCAATATAGAGTGGATCTTCCCATTGCAACCTGGTGCCCAAGAGAGGCTATGTAGGACCGTACCAACTGGCATATGGTTGCCTTGATCGTCAGTTATGTCCCTATATCCTGACCAATGCATGTTCTTTGTACCTCAGATGATACTCCCATGAATTGCCAAAAATGGCAATCTAATCCAAGTAGGCAACACAGAACTCTTCCATCCGTGAAAGAACATTCTTCGCTAGGTGCTGAAAAGGGCCAGCATCATCCATAAGCCCAAAAGGCTTCACTCTAAATTGGTACATTCCTTCTGGCATAGAAAATGCAGTCTTCTCTTTGACACTAGGTGCTAATGTGATCTGCCAATGCCAATTGGTCAGATCAAAGGCACCAAAAGTACCAAGTTGGGCTACTAGCTCATCGGCTCTGGTTATTGGGTGTCTATTCTTCTTGGTCATCTCATTGAGGGCATGGTAGTACACGGAAAATGCAAGTCTATGGATCCTTGCTTGGGCACCAATACTGCTGATCTAGCCATAGGATTCTGTTAGTATGTAATCCCCCAAATCCAACATCTTAAAAACCTTTGCCCTGATGGATTCCAAGAACTGGTCAGATATCCTGTAAACTTTGTTCTTCAGCAAGTTATCCATTTGATCTATGTCATGCACACAGCCGAGTGTCAACCCTGGTGTCAGCAAAAAGAGATAGAAAAATCACCCCATCATCCTTGCATGCTCAGGCATTAGCTGGAGACAAGGTGTACCTCATCCACAGAACCATATTTCCCATTATTGTGCAATAGGTCAGGAAGAGGTTCACTTTCTTCCTTAACCTCTTCTGTCATTGCCATGATATCTTGTTCACCTAGAACACACTCTGGGGTGACCAAAGTAGTTCACTTCAGAAACCTTCTGTAAACCTTGTATAGTCCACACAAGGTACTCTATGGTGGAGTGTCCTTCCAGCTACTTAAAAGACTTCAGACTCTACAGAACACCGCAGCCAGTTTCATCCTCAACCTCCACAAGCGCTCTGGCATCACCCACCACCTCAGGATCATCCACTAGCTCCCTGTCCAGAGGAGATGCCAGTTCAAATCCTCACACTCACATACAAGGCTCTACACAACATAGGGCCGTCCTACATCAACCATCAACTGAGAAGCTATATCCCAGCAAGACAACTACACTCCACCTCGCTAAACCTCACCCACACCCCACCTCTATTGCAACCACTGCAGAGGCCACACCTTCTCCTACACAGCATCCAAGTCCTGGAACAGCCTGTCCCTCCACCTATTGTACCATCAGCTTCCTTAGGTCAATTACATAGTCTCTCACATGCTTTTGAGAGACTCTAAACTTCCTTCCCACCCTTCTTTAATGAAGAGTAGGAAAAGTGCTAGATTCTAAAAACAAAGTTCAAGCAGCTGAACCTTACTCATTTTTGTGTATTAGCTCTGTAGACAAACATGTTCTATGCCAAAATGCCCATCAAGCTTTTGAACACCTTGGTCTTCTTAAACTGCCACCAAACCATTGGTTTACTGGTGGTATGCCGGGGAATGGGTGCTGGTCATACCAGCTGGCTCCTGCATGTCTCTCCTGAAAGAGGAGACACAGGGGGTTATTACAACTTTGGAGGAGGTGTTAATCCATCCCAAAAGTCACGGTAAAGTGACGGATATACCACCAGCCGTATTACGAGTTCCATAGGATATAATGGACTCGTAATACGGCTCGTGGTATATCCGTCACTTTACCGTCACTTTTGGGACGGATTAACACCTCCTCCAAAGTTGTAATAACCCCCACAGTTTGTTACCTGGCCATGAATCGCTTCCTTAGGAAACCCAACCCTTGAAAAGATTCATTGACATGTCGTAGCTACTACATTAGAAGTTGTGCTTCTCAGATGCTGCCTCTAAATACCTGGTGACATGATCCATCACAATCAAGGTATTCATATTGCCTGATGCTGATTAGGGTGAAATGAGCCAGCAATGTCCATGCCCTCTTGCTTGAATGAAATGCCTACTACTGGCAGTGGCACTAATGGTGGCTTGGTCTTGCCTCCTGACTTACTATTCAATTGGCGAACAGGAGATATTTTGTAGAATCTCTCTGTGCCTGTGTACATCCGTAGCGAGCATGTCAAAGTTCAATTTATCCTGGGTCTTTTTTATGCTAAAGTGTCCTGTTAAGGTGACTTTGTGGGCCAGTGACAGCAGGAATGTCTTGTGCACTAGGGGAACCAGAAGCCTTTTGCTAGTTCCTGGCTCAGGATTCATGGGCTCCTTATGTAGCATTCAATCCTCCTGGCCAAAAGGATGACTTTAAACCATTCCCTTATGGACCTGTTACTTCTAAGCTCCCACAAGCGTATCCACTGAACTTGTACTTGGCAAAATTCCTCCCTGGTATGTCTCCAGCAGCTACCAAACTCTGCAACTCTGACAGTACCGAGACACTCTGGCACTAGCCCAGACACCTCGTCCACTCCAGGTGCCTCATCTGTCTCTCTCTCTGAAAAATTGGTGATGGACTCCATGGCTTATGTCTTATCAGAGTATACTCACATCCACTTAACACCTTTAAAATCTCGAACAATCCAGTCTCTTTCTGAGACTGACTTGCAGCATGAGCTCTGGTCCACACAGCTGACATGGTCGAAGTCACTGTGCATTTCTGGTTCCGGTACTAACCCAGGAGCAATTAGATCACTGCCCAAGAGACATCCACCACCTTGCTTCTCTCTTCTCTCTACAATGATGATGGCTAACATTGCTTTTAATTTGTACCTCATCTATGAAAATTGGGTATTCTATTTAATCCCCAGTGGCTACCAAGCCTGTGCCGTTGGCTCTGGGGAGGATCTTCTCAGGAGGTTTGAGATACTTCCTCTCAACCATAGCCCTTTGAGCACCTGCATTCCTCTGGCCAAAACCGTCTTCCTATTGGTACCGGCTTCCAACACAAGTCACCTGGTATTTAGATGATGTGCTTAAGAACATCTAGTTCTAATTCCTAAATGTTCTTTCCTATTAGCTTGAGTATCACATGACCTTTTTGGGTCCGTCCAACCACAGCCAACGCACCTGCTATAATGGATGCAGCTGTACAGGGTATTTGACCTGACATTCCGTTTTATAATGCTCGTCAATTGAGAAAAAGGTTTCATGTCTCACAAACATTGGGTGACTCCTTTCTGAATATTCATTTTACAAGGGCATTCTTATGCAGATAGGAAACTAGGTCAATTAATGTATGTTGTACAGTTCCTCAGAACCCATGCCGGTATTCTGTACATTACAATATGCTCGTAAAGCCACTACACTCTGAGTCACAAATGTGTGAAATTTCACCTCAAACGTTTTTCAAACCATTCTCATGATTAGCTTGCCACTTTCTAAGGAATCTAATGTGATCAATGTACTGAGGACTTTGCATCTGAAGCTGTTATGATGAATACAATAAAATACAATAACATTTGGAAAGCGCACAGCTTCTTTCAAGGAAGGGTCCTAGTGCTATCAGAAAGGACTACAGACAAATAAGAATTCTGACCCATGGAAAACAGGCCTAGGCCTTAGAAACAAAAAGTCATCAGACTTTTCTTGAAGGCAGTTTCTGATGGGGCAAAATGAAAAGTAGTCAGAAGCAAGATCCAAAGTTTCATCGTTAAAAACACAAAGGATTCTTCCATCTCGTCTTGGCTTGTGGACGCTCCCTTAGGTGTTAGACCTCAAGGATCTGCCTTCACAGTAGACTCCACAGTAGCCTTCTTCTTAGAGACAAAGAACCTTTCTGCTCCAGGGCTCTGTAGGCAGAAAAGAGTCTTGAATTTGATGCAGCTAGCAATAGGTAGCCAGTGCAGCTGACGCAGATAGGCAGACACTGACAGTTGTGCTGGAACTTTAAGTATAAGATGTACAGCCACATTTTGAATGATCTGCAGATGGTGCAGTAGGTAGCCTGTGTGAGAAAGGGCCTCTTTTGACATGGTAGCCCCCCACTTTTTGCTTGGAAAATGATGTTGTTTCAAACTATAAGTGCCCTGAGCCCCTGCTTAACAGGTTCCCGGGGTCAAATCTCTTTCCCCAAAGCTGTACTGTTTTGCACTTCAGCCACCCTTGTAAGTCTCTGGTAAATGGTAGCCCTGGTACCTAGGGTATGGGTACTGAAGAGGACCCCCAAAGCTGCAGCACTAATTGTGCATCCTGAGAGGTCCTACACCAGCTTCATGCAGACTGTCATTGCAAGTCCATGACAAGGTGTATTTAAAAGTTGCAAACTCGACATGGCACTCGTTAAGATCAGCTGTTGTGTGTAACAAATCAAACTATCAACTATGCAATTAATGAAACATATTATTAAGGTTCCAGAGCAGGTTTACTTAAGCTTTAATTACTTCAATAAGAGTAAGGTTGTTAGAAAGAAGCGACCATAAAAAGTAAGGGTAGTAAACCATTTATTATTGGTCATTAAAAGAACCTTATACCCACAAGAATTGCCAACATCCTCTTATGTAAGTCTGTGGCTCAAGCCACTCGCAGTAGGTTTGGAGAAAGAGTTAAAGCTGGTGTAGTATTTTGCCTGATGACTTACAATAATTGAGTTGAATCTGTACCAAAAGGTCAACTCAAAACGTTGTGCCCTTTGGTCTAATGGGCTGCTGGTCATATGAAGCCTCATTGAACCTCAGTGGGCAAAGGCTACAGCCAGGAAAACATGCTTTCTGATCACAAATACATGAAGTAGAATCCCTCAGGTGAAGGTATCTCAATTCTGTCATGTTGACAAATTTCCAAAATGAAGAAAGTCAGCCTGATGGAATCAGTCCGACGCAGCTTAGTTTTGAGAAATATCAAAATTAAGAAATACATTTTACATGAAAATAATCTTTTTATAGCAAAGCTAAATCTCATTTTAAAAAGGTTACAGTTGTCTTACTTTTACCAACACTGGTTTTCCACCAAAGCTATCTTTGTAAGAAGAAGCCAGGCAAGTGGACTTGATTCCCCATCATCCATCTGTAGATTAAGTGAGATAACTTCCTGCCTTTTCCTTTCTGCAGTCAAATCCTCTGGGACATCCTACCACATGGGCATTTGCAGCAAAGTGCAAACACATACAATTGCATTGTCTGTTTCAGCCTATTATGGTCAGGAAGGCTCTTGAACCAGAACATCTGTTTCACTGAAACTTGCAAGATAAGATGCAATTCTGTGCCTCACCCAGCACCCCACACTGCCAATACCCAAAATCCCACCCAGGCCTAGCTGACTCAAACACTCACATAGCATTCACATAACACATAGACCTAACCTTGTGCACATCACACTAACTACTACACACGCTTAAACTGCATCCCAACGCATGCTCATTAACGCTCTTCCTGCAGTACTCCACACACCAAATATCAGAGACCTCAACAGCCATTACAAGCTTGGCGCTCTCTTCATCATAAAAACATGGTTCACACCCTCATCCTCCTACATCATAAACATCCTACTTCTAAAGCCTACAACATTAATTGTGTGGACTGCACTCACAAGGAGAGAGGAAGCCTTCCTATCATCCATACGTCTTCCTCATCCTGCACCGTAGGCAAGCAAGTAACACTCAACTCCATGGGGCTACTGTCATGCCAGTTTATACTCTTTGCAATTCAGACTGCCACCTTTCATCTCATCTACAGGCCTCTCAGTCAAAATAGGGACTTCATTGATGAATTCTCAGATCTGCTCGCTACCTCTTGCATCCGACATGCACACGGTACACTCTTTGCTGACCTAAATCTCCCAGACATGACAAGCTCAAATAAATTAAGTGATACCCTCTTCAACTGCATTGACAGGATCAATATGGTACAGTAAGTCACACAACCAACACATCTTAAAGGCCACATCTTCAACCCTTTTTTCTCAACTTCACCACTTCAGCAACAATCCAATGCAAGCCACCCATACCCATGGACTTGACTGACCACTTTGCCATCTCTATCTCCCTGCTGAGCATCCTACCAACAAACCAAGGTCACCCCAACAGAGAAGATCAAACCTTGGGATCCTTTAAAGTATGATACCAACACTATCAAATAAACCACCAACAGAAGTAAAATGTTTTTCAAGACAATCAAGCAGTGTATCAATCCCCAGCTGGAAACACCTATTTCTCACTCCACAGACAAATACAATGTCATCAACCTCTTCTTCATTGACAAATACCAAAGACCCAATAGCACATCAAAAACACTAAGCCTGCTTCATCTCTCACACTCACCAATTACCATATTATCCTATAATGATTATCTCATCAAAGGTGCTCACACAATGAATAAAGTGTTCCAATTGCATACATTTCATTATATTTAGCAACATTAAGTGATATTTGCTTGCATATCTGATCTACAATGACACTAAACTAATGGACTTAGAAAATAAAATTACATAATTCTTAGATTGTCTTATAAATCACTATAGGTGCATCTATGATGGCATACCAACTTGGGCAAGATATATCAGCAATTATCACTTTGTGTTACTAAAGGCAATTACATTTTGCATATGAAACAGTATAGCTCATGCTCCCTCCCTAACATAATGAATTATCGGACCACACAATTAAAATAAACAATGATGCAGTGGAACTGAGATAAAATAAGAAGAAAAGAGACTCAAGGGATGATTTTAGGTCTGTTTGCACTGTAAATCACTGATCTTGCACTTACAATGGGAAACCTAAGGTGGTGCCAAAGCGCAGCTTTCAAGCCAAAATGTGTTGAGTTCAAAATCCCACCACTTGTTTAACGAGCAATAGCAATATACTTGTGTTGTGCCATTTGTTGCAGAGGAGCAGCAATATACTATAGTGGTCGGGATGCCCAAGCTCCTTGACACACTTTGCCTCACCAGAGCATGGGGTAGATGCTTTCAGGGAAGGAATTTATGTGTTAACCTTTCACCCAATCAGGTAGGATAGGGCACTTTGCCATCACTTGCATCTGTACTGGGCACAAAGATCGGTCCAAATGAATTCACTAAATACTGTTCTGTCAGCAAGGAGGTCGACATCTCCAGGATGGCATATTCACATAATGAAGACTAAACAAAATCAGCTGCCCTCAACAGGAACTAAAAGTTTGGATTTACCTACCGCAAGGCAACAAAAGCATATTGTAGGATAATGGGTTACCTGCTGAGAGGGGTGGAACCCTTCTCAAGCAGCAACCACAATTATTGTCCGTGTGAAACACAAGCAAACCCAAATCAACCTATGCTCAATCCTGTGGAAGATTGGCACAAAAACTGTCAGGGTTAACCTAGAGGCAACTTAAACTGTACTTCAAACAGTAATAAAGTGAAAACATCCACAAGAGAAATCCTACATCAATTAAAGAAATGCATTAAAAGGCACTAAATTGTTGACACCAAAAGAACAAAAATTCAGTGAGTAGAACAGGAGTTATGCAGTTTTAAAGTTTTAGCTAAAAATAGTGTTTTAAAGTTCAAAACAACAACTGTGATTTTCTGGTCACTCTGGACTGCATCACAGTGATAAGTTCAGGCTAACCACGATGGACTGCTGGCTGGATACAGTGACCAAGTTAAGCTCACTGAACAAAGTGCCCTAGATCCTGGTTGTGAGGTCCTGCATCAAGGATGAGTTGCGCAGTAGTGGGTTTGAGGAGCTGCAAGGCTGTAATGCAAGATCCTGCATTGAGAGTGCATCACGCTTTGGCAGTTACAAGGAGTTGCAAGGCTGCAATGAAAGGTGACGCATTGAGGATATGGGTGACAGCGCTGGCTCCAAAGTGCTGGGGGCTGTGATGCAAGATCCTGTGTTGAGGATGCATCACACAGTGAAGGTTCCAAGGAGCTGCGAAGGCCTGGATGTGGGATGCACTGGTCAACAGCAGTTCCATAGAGCTGTGAGGCAATGGATGACTGGGCCTGCAGTTTCTTCTCACTCAGGCAGCAGGGCAGCAGGACAGCAGAGAAGCAAGGCAAAGAGGTCAGGCCTACACATACATTATTTATTGTTCGACTTTTTCTAAGGTGAGCCTCTTGTCCTCATGATACAACTTCCTTGATTTTGGAAAATATGCATTAGAACTTAAATAAGTCCAGTCACAGAGATGCTGTTCCTAAATGACAAATACATGGTTCCTGGTAGGTAGAGAGGCAGGAGACATTCTATTCAAATGCAATGAATAACACTGATGTAAGACCCTCCACTGTGCTCACTGCATTTGCCTGTGTGGTGTGTGGTTTGGATGAGTGCATTTAATTATCAGCTGCAGATGTGCATATCTGCATGTGTGTGTACAGCTTTGTAAATGTTATCCAGTATTTTCAAAACAGAAATTATTCCTAGAGAAGTATGGAGAAAACTGACTGTAAAGTCTATAAAGAACATGCATTGGCAAAGCCAAAGGTCACTTGTTTAAACTGTGAGTGCCAAGGTATCGCCTTTGCCAATAATTGTTTCCCTTGGCATTCCAAAAGGGAATAAATATTTGAAATGGCTCCTGTGAGTCACGATGCACATGCATGCTTGCACACACAGGTGTGATCATGAATTGGTTTCTATTTTACTTTATGAGAATATCAATCCATTATGTCTACAGGTGTGTCCATGCATGCTCACAAATTAGTAGCTATCTTGGAACAGAGAAATGGTCTTTCAAGATGACCATCCATGCGTGTGTTTGTGTAGTGGTGCACTTCCGTTCATTTTGGCATTTCCTTTAAGTTACTGCTCTCAGATGGCCAACTGGCATTTTCAAATGGTATATTTAAAAACGGAATGAATGGAAGTGCAGGCAACAAAGTGTGTATTGCTGAATTTTTTAAAAAATTAAGGAGGATGGGGTTGCACAATGAGTACTGCCAATTGAATACATCCTGATTTTTTGCTTTTCAGATTACCTGGTTTTGGACTTTTTACAGTGGGTGAGTCTCACCACATGTGTCTCACCTAAGGTAATAACATGACAAATGGACTGTGCGTGTTTACCGCCCGTGTCCACCTTTCAATATAAGGCTGTTGCAACGCAACTAGGGTAAGAGGGTTGGGTGGTTACAGTTAAACATCTGTGCACACACTGTGTACACGTGTGTGGACTGCAGTGTGAAACTACCATCATGTGCAGCCCATTACCTGTGTACAGGTAGCTTGACGCAGAAAAGCTCTGCATGGCTAGATATTGACATAGGATAGGCCTTATAGTATTAATGGACACTCATAGGTAAAGTCAGTGTGATTTACTGTGATGTCGGTAGAGACGCTTTATTATGCACATAGGGAGAAATTTGCCGTAGAGGGCATTTTTGCTTCCCTTAAGACTACAGAGTCCTGTGAGATATGGATGAGATGGAAAAGATGAACCAAGCTCATACTTGTAGGTTGCGAGGGACATAGCTGAGACCCCAACAGCAGATGTGACCAGTGACTCCCAGATGATGCCATCTTGAGCTGTCCCAGCATGCTGTGCAGGAGGGTTGGGACAAGGGTGGAGAGTTAGCACCCTATGATTGGCCAGGGGTTCCTGGCTTCTAGAACCTTCGATCCGCTTTTAAAACCTCTTACACAAGGGAGAGAAAAGGTTGTTGGTGCTTCTATGCTTTTGCCTGCTGGACCCTGGGACTGCAATGTCCATCAACAACTAGAAGGAGAACCCTCCTGATGCCCAAAAGAGCCAACAACCTTTTCCAGATGACCCTAGGAAAAGTGGGTCTCTCCAAGGGCCAGTGAGGCTGGCCCCCTTAGACCACCTAAGGACCGCTGGGGGAAGATCTGGACTTCTGCTCCCAGGGACAAAGACCAGGAGAAAAGCTGGTGCCGAAAGGGAGTGGAACCAGCTGCCTGCAAGGTACAGCACTTTTTAGACCAGGAGTCCTGCTGGAACTGCTCCTGTGGGTTAGAGTTTTTCATTAAGAGTAGATAAGATCCCAGGATCATGCAAAATGGCCAAACGGGGAGGGAGATATCCATGTTTGAAGCCCTATGTCCTTTGATCCTCAGTGAGACCCCGGAGGGTGTGGAGCTCCCTTGCCTGAGGATTTCAAATCCCCGGGCTGAGACAGGACCCAGGTTTCAACACAAGGACTACCTGCAATGTTTAACCCTGGAAGAGGAACATGCATGCACCCCCCCTTCCAGGAGCTCTAGACACCCATGGATCACAACACCTGGGCTGGGTTTCATATGTGGTGGACTGGTACCCCAAATCCCGCCCCCCACCACAGAAAGTAAAGTAGGGAGTGCTATAGACCCCCAAGGAGCAAGAAAGTGGTCTGTGGTCCCAACTCTGGGCCCCTGATGTAAGCAGCAAAGGAGTATCACCATTGTACTCTCCAAAGGAAGGAGGAGGGACCTGGAATCCCAACTCCAGGCCCGGGCACCAGAATGGTGAAGGGGGAGTGCCACTGCACTTCCCCGCTAGTGGTGGGTCTGCCCTGCTCCCTGTGCCCATTTCTGAGGGGTGGGGCAGCCACCACACAAATAATCTCCCGGGAGAAGAGCTGCTGGCTCCCAACCACAGCAGGAGAAGATGTTATCTGCCTGGAGAGTTGGCTGGGTCAGATGGAGGTGCGATCCCTGGGGTGCCCCAACAAATGGAAGCATGTGGTGTGCCCGGGTAGGATTCCACATCCCAAGAAAACAATCATCGGCTTTCCCCAGTGCAATTCCTTTGATATTCATTACTCCTGAGGGAGCACCATATAATGTTCTGCGGGACGTCTCCTTTAACCCACTTTCATGGACACTGACGGACACAAAAGGGGAAGTGGTGCCACAAATGAGTGAAAGAGAGTGTGTGGAGGAGCAAAAGTGCCACAGTCCCCTCCCCAAGAAATTGGAAACACTGACCCTTTGGCTCCCAGGTCTCAGAATGTACAACCTGGTGAGACTTTTCTTTATGGTTTCAAGTCCATCCAAGAATGGAGCTTTTGTTCTACAGCTGGGAGTGCAAAGCCCTCGAGGGGCTGGTTCTATGGCAACAGTTTTCTATGGCCTATAAGTGTATAGGAAAGATACAGACTCCTGAAGCGCAGCGCTCTCTAGAGTCTGTTTTTACAACTGCATTTCATGTGGCCTGAAAGTATAAAGGAAAATATAGACTCATGAAGTTCAGTGCTCTCTGGGTGCTATTTTTACAGTTCCATTTTATGTGGCCTGAAACTATATAAAAAACACAGACACGTTATGTTCATTTTAAAATGCTTTGATATAATAATTTTGACTGTGATTACTTTTCAAGATTGATATGCTTCATTGACATTAGCATTTGTATATACACTTGGTTATTATCATTACATTTACGTACAAAATGATGGTATTTTTAACATGTAGTTTGTTGTTCTTGTAACATGGTGATAAATTGATAAAGGCAAGAGGCCTCTTTTATTTAAAGTGATGTCCCCACATATTGGGATTTGTTTTCTGGTATAGTTGGGGTCCTGTGATTTTGGGGGTCATGATCCTTTGGGGGTCAAATGTGATTTCATAATGTCAGTTAAGGTCATTTCTTCCTGCCTTATGTATATTATGTGTGAATCATTGTGTAGTATTTAGTAGTATGTGTAATAAATGTAATTTCCTTTTCTAAAGAAAAAGCACTGGCTTGACCATCATTTATTGAGTGCTATTGTTGCATGCCAGTAAATGGTGATTACTAGCCCACATCACCTCCACTGAGTAGACCTTGGATTGCTCTGCTTCGCTACTCTGAGAGAGTATGTGAAAACTGTAGACCTATTACTTGTGCAGGCCTCACATCATGGACAGTTAATAACCCAGTTTCCTACAGGTGTGAATCTAAGTGGCATAAGATGGATGGGAGAGGAAAGGACAAATGGGTCATCCAGCAGCCCGGTAACAGAGTTCTGTTGCAAGGCCTTCACAGAAGCAATTGTAAAAATTCACCAAAAAAAGTTAAAAGGCCATGAAGTAGGGGTTGGAAAGAGGAGGGAAGGGGAGAGGAGAAATGGAGATGTGGATGCAGGTTTTGAGCAGATGGGAAGAGTGAGGAAAGCCAAGCACTCCAATGAAAAGTTAAGACACAAATGAAAAAACAGTTTCTTTACTTTAGCGCGGAAGACTACAATTCATTCAGTCAAATTGATGGTACAGAATCTATGCTCAAGGTCTGGGGCTCAAAGACAAGAAGAAAGTGGAAAGCAGGGGGCTGACCAAAAGCTCCCTCTAAGCATTATTTATGTAGAAAATAGGTATTCGACCACCTACAGATAAAGCTGTCTGTAGGGTAAACATAAAAACGTCACCATGTGTACAGAACTAACAATACACAAAATCCAGGACCTGTGATAACAAAATTGCAAACATAATTGTATACATTCACTCACGATAAGATTGAGATTGTCAAATTAGGCAGTCATCTGAAATCATGTCTTGTGAATCAATAGACTTCTGCTGGATTCATTCGAATAAAAACATTTAACGGTGAGGGCCTATGAAACTAAAACCAATGGTTTCCAGTACACCTGGTTAAGAAAGCTAGGACAGTCAAATCATGACTAAGTGCCAACCCGTTAAAGCTCATTATCCTGCCTGAGTGGAAGTTTACAATCACCTCCTGAAGCTGTTGTAACAGGTACAATTACATTCGGGGTAAATACCGTCTGTGCACAGAAGTAGGTATGTTTCTGCATCGAGTTTACCTTTTGCATCACATAACAGGACTAGCGTGCAAAAATGTTTTTGAGACCAATGTTGTCTGACAATATTACAGCTAACGCACAATTTCAATATTATGGCTAACACGTGCAATTTCCTTCAGGAGTCGTCACTGTCATACCGGGGTGAAAGCGGTATAAAGGTACACCCTGTACGGGGCGAAAAGTGCAAAACCAACGGCAAACAAAATCTTTAGGCCAGATTCACAAAGGTACACTTACACTTGTGTGTACGTTCAGGAGTGTTGCTATTCACAAATATATTTTTCCAACAGTATCCTTATGGTAGGAGACTCAACTCATGGGCATCATTTAGGAGTCGTCAGGGGTCGCAACTGCGATCCCTGGCTTGCCCTTTGCGACCCCTTGCATTGCCTTTGCGACCCCTGATTTCAGTGGTGGCAAATTCAGTGTCAGTATCACAGTGGCATCTGTCCGTATGGGCATCAGTTGGGGCTCCACTCTTTGTTTTCTGTCAATATTTTATTACACTAATAGTCAATAATAGTATATTCTATTAGTGAAATAAAAATGGAGTACCATTAGCTAGAATATGCCCTTTCCATGGCGCCTGAAGTAAGTAAAAGACGTTTTCAAATGTATGCTGTGTGCGGGTGTGTGTGTTTATGTGAGAGTGTCTGTATGTGTAAATTTGTATGTATGTGTGCATATGTATATGAGTGAAAGTGGAGGTCAAAGGGCAACTGATGTATTCAATGACTCAGCTCACCAAAAATATGGTAGATTCTTATCTTCTTATGTGCAGAGTTGTAAAGAAACTATTACTAAAATAATTTTGTGAATAGCAAACTATCATAAATTTACACAATAGTGTAAATTTACCTTTGTGAATTGGGGCCTTTGAATCCGATTTTAGACGGCGTGCGCAACTCAAAAGAAAGCTCGCTGTGGACTCTTCACACTGTCATTATAAACTTTTACTTTTGAACTTATAGTTCACAAACATCTGCGAGTTTATTGCCTAAAATTAAGAGTTGATCCAAGTGTAATCCTCCTCGGTGTGTCAAAACCGCAAACAATTCTGTGATTCTTCATTTCAGGTTCCCCGTACTGCTGCGGTAAGGCTTTCCGTAGCTGAGCAGCTTCGCAAAGTATTCCCATGTGGCTGCAACCCCTAGGACAAGCACAGCAATTAAGTATTGTGATTCAAAGTGTAAACAAGTATTCCCAAAATACATGGCTTGGCTCGTGTAAGGTTTAACCGGGTTGTTAAAAACACTACCAGTGCAGATAAACCGGTACAGCTGGTTCACAGCTGACAAGAGAGAACACGTGTCCATTGCAAAACAAGCATTGGCAAAGCCAATAGAGCACGTTAAAGAAGGATGTATTGGTTATGTTATTGCTTTTTAGCCATGTTGTACAGCAGCACGACAGCTGTGCAGCGGGAATAAAAGTGAAAAAAGGTTATGAGGAGGTCAACGCTGGCCACCTCATAGCACTTTTTTCTGTTTTTAACTTTCAGCCATGCTGGACAGTAGCTCTGCGTACAGCATGGTAAAACATACTGAGAAATCCAAAGAGTTAAACTATCTGGCTTTCTCAACGTTTTTAAGCCATGTTCTACAGCTGTGGGGTGGCTGGGCAGTATAGTTAAAGCAAATAAAATAGGATATGATGTGCCCAGTGTTGACCACGTCATAGCCAGGCCGTAGCTTTGTCAGTATGACTAGAGGGTGTCAGCTTCCGATTTCCTGACAATTACACCGGCCCATGATGTTAAAACACATTACAGACAATACAGTGCAACACAACTGGTGGTTTATGCTATGGAGTTCACACATCCAATCCAATGTGCATGTATAATTCTATGGGCAGAATTCCTTGTCCAATAGAGATGAAATAATAAGGTGGGTGCCAGCCTGTTTAAACACCCAACCACCAAGGGTGTCGAATATGCTGACTGGAAGACCGATCAGGATTGAAATTTGTAAAAAAATACCAGGGCACACTGTGTAGTCCACAATGTTCATCCAAGTAATAGAGTAAAAACCAAAAGTCCAAGACGCGTTTCTGTAGTTGATTGAGGTTTATTCTTCTCAAGACACAGTAAATCCAAAATACAGCCGACACATTTTTGGTCATTTAGACTTTCTCAAGGCCATAAGCTTCTTGAAGATAGTATCCAAATGTGTTGGGAGGTACATATCGATACAACCACCTTACTTTACACGGCACAAGACTTTGTCGATCAGGCTTATCATGGCCACTCGTTACAGACATATGCATTGCAAAACGACAGAAAATTCTGTCTGATTTAGAAAACACAGAATGTTCAAGACTTCATAGTTGTTTCGTTTCATTCCAACTGGGCGAATATGTACCTTAGAAAAGTAGTGCAAACACTGTAGAACACAATAGAATGCAATAGGATACAATAGGCCTAGGGGCAAAACAAACCATGTACTCCAAAAGTGGAATGCGAACCACAAATGGACCCCAGGCCTATTTTAGTGTGTAGAAGGTCCATGGGAGTCTAAGAAAACACTAAGGGTGTCCAAGATACCCCACCCCAAGACCCTGAAAAGTAGGAGTAAAGTTACCCTACTGCCCCAGAAAGACAGTAAAGTCGAGATAGGGGATTCTACAAAGACAACAACCTACTGCAAAACACTGAAGACAGATTCCTGGACCTGAGGACCTGCAAAGGAAGGGGACCAAGTCCAAGAGTCACGCAAGTGTCCAGGGGGGGCAGGAACCCACTAAACTCCAGATGAAGGTGCAAAAGGGCTGCCTCCGAGTGGAAGAAGCTGAAGATTCTGCAACAACGGAAGGTGCCAGGAACTTCTCCTTTGGTCAGAAGATGTCCCACAGCATGCTGGAGGATGCAGAGTTGTTTCCACACAGAAAGACGACAAACAAGCCTTGCTAGCTGCAAGAGTTGCAGTTGAAGATAATGGGTGCTGCCAGGGCCCAGGAAGGACCAGGAGGTCGCCCCTTGGAGGAGGAGACAGAGGGGGCGCTCAGCAATAGAGAAAGCCCATGCAGAAGCAGGCAGAGCCCGCAGAAGCACTTGAACAGGTGTTCAAGAAATCTGAGCACAGCAGTCATCTCAGCACAACAAAAGAGGGTCCCACGAAGTCGGAGGTCAACTCAGCGAGTTGGGCAATGCAGGATGGAGTGCTGGGGACCTGGGCTGTGCTGTGCACGAAGGAAGTCTTGCAAAAGTGCACAGAAGCCCTAGCAGCTGCAGATCACACGGTACATAGGATTATTGTCTGGCGTGGGAAGGCAAGGACTTACCTCTACCAAATTTGGACAGAAGGACCACCGGACTGTCGCGGTCACTCGGATCCAGCTCCTGTGTTCCAGGGTCCACGCTTGTCAAGATGAGAAGGGACCCAGAGGACCGGTGATGCAGAGGTTTGGTGCCTGCGTAAGTAGGGGGAAGATTCCGTCGACCCACAGGAGATTTCTTCTTGGCTTCCAGTGCAGGGTGAAGGCAGAGAGCCCTCAGAGCATGCACCACCAGGAAACAGTTGAGAAAGCCGGCAGGATTAGGTGCTACAATGTTGCTGGTAGTCTTCTTGCTACTTTGTTGCGTTTTGCAGGCGTCCTGGAGCAGTCAGTGGTCGATCCTTGGCAGAAGTTAAAGAGAGAATTGCAGAGGAACTCTGGTGAGCTCTTGCATTCGTTATCTGACGAGGAACCCACAGGAGAGACCCTAAATAGTCCTCAGAGGAGGTTTGGCTACCTAACCAGGCAAGAGCCTATCAGGAGGGGACTCTGATGTCACCTGCTGCCACTGGCCACTCAGAGGTCTCCACTGTGCCCTCACACCTCTGCATTCAAGATGGCAGAGGTCTGGGACACACTGGAGGAGCTCTGGGCACCACCCCTGGGGTGGTGATGGACAGGGGAGTGGTCACTCCCTTTTCCTTTGTCCAGTTTCACGCCAGAGCAGGGCTTGGGGGGACAATTCCATGATCTTAGACATGTTACATGGCCATGTTTGGAGTTACCATTGTGAAGCTACACATAGGTATTGAACTATATGTAGTTCACATGTGTAATGGTGTCCCTGCACTCACAAAGTCCGGGGAAATTGCCCTGAACAATGTGGGGGCATCTTGGATAGTGCCAGGGTGCCCTCACACTTAGTAACTTTGCACCTAACCTTCACCAAGTGAGGGTTAGACATATAGGTGACTTATAAGTTACTTAAGTGTAGTGTAAAATGGCTGTGAAATAATGTGGATGTTATTTCACTCAGGCTGCAGTGGCAGACCTGTATAAGAATTGTCTGAGCTCCCTATGAGTGGCAAAAAAAATACTGCAGCCCATAGGGATCTCCTGGAACCCCAATACCCTGGGTACCTTGGCACCATATAATAGAGAATTATAAGGGTGTTGCAGTGTGCCAATCAGAATTGGTAAAATTAGTCACTAGCCTGCAGTGACAATTTCAAAAGTAGAGAGAGCATAAACACTGAGATTCTGGTTAGCAGAGTCTCAGTGATACAGTTAGGCACCACACAGGGAACACATATAGGCCACAACTTATGAGCACTGGGGTCCTGGCTAGCAGGATCCCAGTGACACAGGCAAAAACAAACAAACACACAAGTACAAATGGGGTTAACATGCCAGGCAAGATGGTACTTTCCTACACACACCCCCACACAAGGGACAATAAGGCTAACCTTGCCCAGACGAGTCTTCATTGTCTAAGTGGAAATATCTGGAGAGTCCATCTGCATTGGAGTGGGTACTCCTAGGTCTATGTTCCACTGTATAGTCCATTCCCTGTAGGGAGATGGACCACCTCAACAATTTAGGGTTTTCACCTTTCATTTGTTTTAGCCAAAGTAGAGGTTTGTGGTCTGTCTGAACAATTAAGTGAGTACCAAACAGGTATGGTCCCAACTTTTTCAGTGCCCAGACCACAGCAAAGGCCTCCCTCTCTATGGCAGGCCAATGCTTTTCTCTAGGGGTCAACCTTCTGCTGATAAAAGCAACAGGTTGATCCTGGCCCTCAGTATTAAGCTGTGTTAGTACTGCACCAACCCCCAATTCAGAAGCATCAGTCTGGACTATGAACTTTTTGGAGTAGCAAGGGCTTTTTAGGACAGGTGCAGAGCACATGGCCTGATTGAGCTCATCAAAAGCTTTTTGACAACTAGCTGTCCGCAATACCTTTATAGGCATCTTCTTACTAGGGAGGTCATTAAGAGGAGCTGGAATGGAGCCATAATTCTTAATAAACCTCCTATAGTACCCTGCGAGGCCTAGAAAGGCTCTCACCTGGGTTTGAGTTGTAGGGGGAGCCCATTCCATAATGGTCTGGATCTTCCCCTGCAGTGGTGCAATCGGTTCCCCACCTACCAGGTGGCCCAGATAAACCACTTTCCCCTGCCCTATCTGGCACTTTGAAGCCTTGATAGTGAGGCCTGCCTTTTGCAGGGCCTCCAAAACGTTCCACAGGTGGACAAGGTGATTATCCCAGGTGGAGCTAAAGACAGCTATATCATCCAGATATGCTGCACTAAAAGATTCCAACCCTTGTAGGACTGTGTTCACCAACCTTTGAAAAGTGGCTGGTGCATTCTTCAGACCAAAGGGCATCACAGTGAATTGATAGTGCCCTGCAATGGTTGAAAATGCAGTTTGGGGTTTAGCATCTTCTGCTAATTTAATCTGCCAATACCCTGCAGTTCAATCAAAAGTGCTTAGATGGTAGGCAGAAGCCAGTGTATCTATCAGATCATCTGCCCTGGACATAGGGTGAGCATCTGTCTTGGTTACTTGGTTGAGCCCTCTATAGTCAACACAAAACCCCATGTCTCTTTTACCATCCTTACTGTGAGGTTTTGGAACAAGCACCACTGGGCTAGCCTATGGGCTTTCTGAAGGTTCAATCACTCCGAAGTCTAACATTTTCTGAACCTCTTGTTTTATGCAGTCTCTGACATGGTCAGGCTGCCTATAAATCTTACTTTTGACAGGTAAACTGTCTCCAGTATTGATTGTGTGCTCACACCAAGTAGTGGTACCTGGTATCAGTGAGAAGAGTACAGAAAACTGACTTAAAAGATTTACACAGTCGTCCTTCTGCTCAGCAGTAAGGCAATCTGCAAGTACTACTCCCTCTACTAAGCCATCAGCTTCAGTGGTGGAGAAGAGATCAGGGAGAAGGTCTCTCTCTTCTTCCTGTCCCTCATCGGTTGCCATGAGTAGGGTGAGATCAGCCCTGTCATAGTAGGGTTTTAGGTGGTTGATATGGAGCACCCTAAGGGGACTCCTGGCAGTGCCCAGGTCTAACAAGTAGGCAACCTCACCCTTTTTCTCAACAATTAGATGGGATCCACTCCATTTGTCTTGGAGTGCTCTTGGGGCCACATGCTCAAATGCCCACACCTTCTGTCCTGGGTGGTACTGGGTGAGGACAGCCTTCTGGTCATGCCATTGCTTTTGCAGCTCCTGGCTGGCCTGAAGGTGTTGGCTGGCCTGAAGGTGTTTACTGGCCTTTTTCATGTATTCAGCCATTCTGGATCTTAGGCCAAGTACATAGTCCACAATGTCCTGTTTAGGAGCTTTTAAAGGTTATTCCCAACCCTCCTTAACAAGTGCAAGGGGGCCTCTCACAGGGTGCCCAAAGAGGAGTTCAAAGGGGCTAAAGCCCACTCATTTTTGGGGTACCTCCCTGTAAGCTAAAAGGAGGCAAGGTAACAGAACATCCCATCTCCTTCTGAGTTTTTCAGGGAGTACCATTATCATACTTTTGAGAGTTTTATTAAACCTCTCAACCAGACCATTTGTTTGTGGATGATAAGGAGTAGTGAACTTGTATGTTACACCACACTCCTTACACATTGCTTTGAGGTATGCAGACATAAAGTTACTACCTCTGTCTGACACCTCTTCCTTAGGAAAGCCCACTCTGGAAAAGATTCCCAGGAGGGCCTTTGCCACTGCAGGAGCTGTAGTGGTCCTTAAGGGAATTGCTTCAGGTTACCTAGTGGCATGGTCCACCACCACCAGGATAAACCTATTCCCTCAAGCTGTTGGAGGGTCAAGGGGGCCAACTATGTCAACACCTACCCTTTCAAAGGGCACCCCAACCACAGGAAGTGGTATTAAAGGGGCCTTTGTGTGCCACCAGTTTTGCCACTGGCTTGACAGGCCACACAAGAGCGACAACACTTTTTGGTGTCCTCTGACATATGAGGCCAGTGAAACAGGGGAACAAGCCTGTCCCAAGTTTTTCTCTGGCCCAAATGCCCAGCCAAAGAAATGTCATGTGCCAAGGTAAGGAGAAACTCCTTATACTGCAGAGGGATGACCAATCTCCTGGCAGCTCCATGTTTAGGGTCCTTTGACTCAGTATACAGGAGGTTGTCTTCCCAATATACCTTATGTCTATCACTGACATCCCCATTCTGCTGTTTGATAGCTTGCTGTCTCAAACCCTCTAGTGCGAGACAGGTCTGCTGTGCCACACTCAGCTCTTCCCTAGCAGGCCCCCCTGCACCCAATAGCTCAGCAGTGTCTGCTGCCAGCTCATCTGGTGTAGGTTTTGCACAGGGAGAGGATTCCTCTTCCTCAAAAGGGGAATCTTCTGGAGAGGGAGGGATAGTGGGCAAGGATTTACCCTTACTACCCCTAGCTTTTGGGAGCACTTGGTCCATTGTTCCAGGATCCAAGTTTCTCTGTCCTTTTTGCTTTTTGGCCTGAGCCCTTGTCAAAGCAAAAACATGCCCAGGAATGCCCAGCATTGCTGCATGAGCCTCCAACTCCACTTCAGCCCAAGCTGATGTCTCCAAATCATTGCTAGTAAGCAATCTACAGGTAATTTAGGGGCTACCACAACTTTCTTTGGACCAGTACCCCCCCCCCCAGTTGAGATTCACAACAGTCATGGGGTGCCTAAGTGTGGTATTGTGAGCATCAGTCACTTGGTACTGCTGACCAAGCAGGTGTTGATCAGGGTGAACCAGTTTCTCCATAACCATAGTTACACTGGCTCCTGTGTCCCTGTAGGCCTCAACCTCAACACCATTGATTAGGGGAAGTTGCTTTTACTTACCCATATTAAGGGGACAAGCAACCAAGGTGGCAACGTCAATGCCACCATCAGAGACTAAAACAGCCTCTGTGGTCTCCCTAACAAGACCAACCCCAACTACACTGCCAATAGTGAGCCCAGCTACACCCTTCGATTGGCTATTTGTAGTAGACTTTCCACCACCACCGCTATTACTAGGGGCACTAGAGGTTGCATTTGGGGTTGTGGTAGTGGAAGCATTGGTGTTTTTCTTTGGAAAAGTGGCATCACTTGCCCAATGGCCTTTTTCTTTACATGAATAATACCATGGCTTTTTCTGATTGTGAGAAGAGGATTTGGACCCACCACCCCCAGAGTATTTATGTGGGCCTGATGAAGAATCAGAATGTTTTTTATCTTTGTCCCCGCCCTTGTCAGAAGACTTACCATCCTTCTTCTTGCCATTCTTGTCACCCCCTGTATGAACCTTTCTGTTCACTCTTGTTCTGACCCATTTGTCTGCCTTCTTTCTCAATTCTTGGGGAGAGGTCAGATCTGAGTCTACCGAGTGCTGGTGCAACAAATCAGACACACAATTGTTCAAAATATGCTCTCTCAGGATTAGATTATACAGGCTTTCATAGTCAGTCACCTTACTGCCATGTAACCAACCCTCCAAGGCCTTCACTGAACAGTCTACAAAGTCTGTCCAGTATTGAGAGGACTCTTTTCTAGTGTCTCTAAACTTAATCCTGTATTGTTCAGTGGTTAAGCAAAGTCCATCCAAGAGTGCATCCTTCAAAACTTTGTAGTTGTTAGCATCACTTTCTCTGACAGTAAGGAGCCTATCCCTACCCTTACCAGTGAAAGATAGCCACAAGATAGCAGCCCACTCCCTTTGAGGGACCACCTGTACCATACAGGCCCTCTCAAGTGCAGCAAATCACTTGTTAATGTCATCCCCCTCCTTGTAAGGGGGGACTATCTTATGCAGGTTTCTGGAATCTTGCTCTCTAACAGGATTGCTATCAAAAATACTGCTGCTGCCCCCATGGGGAACTAACCCCAACCTCTGCCTTTCCCTTTCCACATCCAGAGATTCCCTGTCTAAGGCCAGCTGCTGGCTGCTGTTTAAGCTTCAGCCTGGCCTCTTCCAACCTCAGCTTTCTGAGTTCCCTTTCCATTAAGTTATCCTCAAGGTGGGAGGCTTGGGAATTGTGAGACACAGAAGAAATGTGGGAATTGGCAGAGTTGGACCTGTCCCTAACTGACTGGACCCTAGTAACCTGGCCTTTAGGAGTGAAAGGTGCCCTACTAATGTGTGACCCCCTCCTACTACCAGTGTCACTAGGTGGCCTGTTAGCTGGCAGGTCCTTGGAAGAACCCTCCCCAGCATCCTCGGGGAACTCCTCTGAGTCTGGCTGGGTACCCCCCTTCTCTACCTCCTGATTCTGGGATGGGCCAGACTGGTTCTGGTCACTTTCTAGAAGAAGGCTGAGGAGAAGATCTTTTGTAGGATTCTTACAAATTGCTTAACCTCTGTCAATGCATAGACCTCTCAAACTTTTAAAGTTTAGATTCCCATATGTTGCCTGGACAACTGTGGGAGTAAGCTCCACTGCAGACATGATAGAAAAGGTTTAGGACAGATAGAGAAAAACGTTTTTGTAACTTTTTAAAGAACAGAGAAAAACTTTTTCAAACTTTTGAAAACTTTTAAAAGTTTTCACAAACTTTTTAGAAACTTTTTAGAAAGTTTTAGGCTGATAGAGGTAGCTATAGCAGAGCAGCTTAGGCTGAACTAGGAGACATGCAAAGCTCCTACAATACCACTCATATCATATAGCACTATATCATAAGAAGCACAATACTCACAGTTACTAAAAATAAAGGTGCTTTATTTTAGTGACAATATGCCAAAAGTATCTCAGAGGATATACTCCCTTAGGAGGTAAGTAATAGACACAAAACATACATACAAACCAAAATCAGGTAAGTAAAACACTTAGAAAAGTAGTTCAAACACTGTAGAACACAATAGAATGCAATAGGAGACAATAGGCCTGGGGCAACACAAACCATATACTCCAAAAGTGGAATGCGAACCACAAATGGACCCCAGGCCTAGTGTAGTGTGTAGAGGGTCGCTGGGACTGTTAGGAAACACTAAGGGTGTCCAGGATACCCAACCCCAAGACCCTGAAAAGTAGGAGTAAAGTTACCCTACTACCCCAGAAAGACAGTAAAGTCGAGATAGGGGATTCTGCAAAGACAACAACTTACTGCAAAACACTGAAGATGGATTCCTGGACCTGAGGACCTGCAAAGGAAGGGGACCAAGTCCAAGAGTCACGCAAGTGTCCTGGGGGGGGCAGGAGCCCACTAAACCCCGGATGAAGGTGCAAAAGGGCTTCCTCTGGGTGGAAGAAGCCAAAGATTCTGGAACAACAGAAGGTGCCAGGAACTCCTCCTTTGGTCAGAAGATGTCCCACGGCGTGCTGGAGGATGCAGAGTTGTTTCCACACAGAAAGATTGCAAACAAGCCTTGCTAGATGGAAGAGTCGCAGTTAAAGATAATGGGTGCTGCTGATGGCCCAGGAAGGACCAGGAGGTCGCCCTATGGAGGAGGAGACGGAGGGGGCGCTCAGCAACAGAGAGAGCCCATGCAGAAGCAGGCAGCACCTGCAGAAGCACTTGATAAGTGTTCAAGAAATCTGAGCACGGTGGTCATCTCAGCACAACAAAAGAGGGTCCCACGAAGTCGGAGGTCAACTTACCGAGTTGGGCAATACAGGACAGAGTGCTGGGGACCTGGGCTGTGCTGTGCACAAAGGAAGTCTTGCAAAAGTGCACAGAAGCCCTAGCAGCTGCAGATCTTGCAGTACACAGGATTACTGTCTGGTGTGGGGAGGCAAGGACTTACCTCTACCAAATTTGGACAGAAGGACCACTGGACTGTCGGGGTCACTTGGATTTAGCTCCTGTGTTCCAGGGACCACGCTCGTCAAGATGAGAGGGGACCCAGAGGACCGGTGATGCAGAAGTTTGGTTCCTGCGTTAGCAGGGGGAAGATTCCGTCCACCCACTGGAGATTTCTTCTTGGCTTCCAGTGCAGGGTGAAGGCAGAGAGCCCTCAGAGTATGCACCACCAGGAAACAGACAAGAAAGCCGGCAGGATTAGGTGCTACAATGTTGCTGGTAGTCTTCTTGCTACTTTGTTGCGTTATTGCAGGCGTCCTGGAGCAGTCAGCGGTCGATCCTTGGCAGAAGTTAAAGAGAGATGTGCAGAGGAACTCTGGTGAGCTCTTGCATTCGTTATCTGACGAGGAACCCACAGGAGAGACCTTAAATAGCCCTCAGAGGAGGATTGGCTACCTAACCAGGTAAGAGCCTCTCAGGAGGGGTCTCTGGCGTCACTTGCTGGCACTGGTCACTCAGAGGTCTCCATTGTGCCCTCACACCTCTGCATTCAAGATGGCAGAGGTCTGGGACACACTGGAGGAGCTCTGAGGACCACCCCTGGGGTGGTGATGGACAGGGGAGTGGTCACTCCCCTTTCCTTTGTCCAGTTTCACGCCAGAGCAGGGGCTGGGGGCTCCCTGAACCGGTGTAGACTGGTTTATGCAAGGAGGGCACCATGCAAGGAGGGCACCTTCAAAGCATTTCCAGAGGCCAGGAGAGGCTACTCCTCTCAGGCCCTTAACACCTATTAGCAAAAGGGAGAGGGTGTACCTCTCTCAGATGAAATCCTTTGTTCTGCCTTCCTGGGACTGGGCTGCCCAGGCACCGGGGGGCAGAAACCTGTCTGAGGTTTGGCAGCAGTGGTAGCTGCAGAGAAAACCCCCAGGGAGCTAGTTTGGCAGTACCTGGGGTCCATGCTGGAGCCCCGGGGATGCATGGGATTGGCACCCCAATACCAGATTTGGCTTGGGGGGACAATTCCATGATCTTAGACATGTTACATGGCCATGTTCAGAGTTACCATTGTGAAGCTACACATAGGTATTGACCTATATGTAGTTCACGCGTGTAATTGTGTCCCCGCAGTCACAAAGTCTGGGACAATAGCCCTGAACAATGTGGGGGCATCTTGGCTAGTGCCAGGGTTCCCTCACACTTAGTAACTTTGCACCTAACCTTCACCAAGTGAGGGTTAGACATATAGGTGACTTATAAGTTACTTAAGTGCAGTGTAAAATGGCTGTGAAATAATGTGGACGTTATTTCACTCAGGCTGCAGTGGCAGTCCTGTGTAAGAATTGTCTGAGCTCCCTATGGGTGGCAAAAGAAATGCTGCAGCCCATAGGGATCTCCTGGAACCCCAATACCCTGGGTACCTTGGTACCGTATACTAGGGAATTATAAGGATGTTCCAGTGTGCCTATCAGAATTGGTAAAATTAGTCACTAGCCTGCAGTGACAATTTTAAAAGCAGAGAGAGCATAAACACTGAGATTCTGGTTAGCAGAGTCTCAGTGATACAGTTAGGCACCACACAGGGAACGCATACAGGCCACAACTTATGAGCACTGGGGTCCTGGCTAGCAGGATCCCAGTGACACAGGCAAAAACAAACAAACACACAAGTAAAAATAGGGGTAACATGCCAGGCAAGATGGTACTTTCCTACAGTAATATTAAATTATTTGAACTATTCTAAAACAACATGAGACCTCTCACCGGCAGTGCAGAACTACAAACCACCTAACACAGGTAAGGGAGTCAGAGGCCAGAAATGGAACAAATACTTGCACTTATTTTAGTTTGCTTCCATATCTTGCACACTACATCATGCTATGCATGGGTAGTTCATCCAGGTTGTGTTTGTACTTTGCATTCTTATACTTGTAGTCCCTTTTTTATAAAACAAAACAAATCTGCATGTACTGGGGTAGGATTAACTATTCTTGCCTAACACTGAGCAAATTCCAAGTTCTACATTTCTTGTTTGAACTGCATAAAAAGCTTTCATGTTTCACATTTGTTAGTTGTGTCTCTCTAAAATGTATCTGTCCATGGTCTTCTCATGTAGAACATAGGTTTTTCCTTTTGTGGAAACATCAAGATCATATTACTATAGTTTTACTTGTTCATGGAATATGGACACGTGCAATCATTTTAACTGCAACGCCAGATGTTACCAATTACCATCATTTCATAATACTGCTATGTCTATAAAGCTCCCAATACATGGCTGTCCTGACCTGATCTGCACCATGGACTGTTATCCTGTAATAATACATTCACAGGGCTTTACCACATATCTCTGTCTTAGTCTGTGTAATACACCTTCTCTAGTACTAAGACATCAATAAGGCTCTGATAATGTAATTACATCTGGATGTGTACTAGATACCACTGTCTCAGTAAAGGGTCTTCCACAGAGGTCTCAAAATGCTCCTCCATCCTGTTTGTCCCCAGTAGACATTTTTATATGTGATTTCGCAGAGATCACCCTTGTTAAACTTGGCATTCTTTGTGTGGTTCCCCCTAACTTTTTCTCTTCTGACGTCCTGTTTCCCTGACTAATTTTGGTGGCTATAGGATTCTGGGCATTTTACCAATGCTAGCCAGTGCTAAAGGGCTCTAAATCGTGATGATATTGGCTTATCCACAATTGGCATATTTAATTTACTTATAAGTCCCTAGTACAGTGCACTACATGTGCCCAGGGCCTGTAAATTAAATGCTACTAGTGGGCCTGCAGCACTGATTGTACCACCCACTACAGTAGCCCTTCAAACATGTCTCAGGCCTGCCACTGCAGAGCCTTTTGATGCAGTTTTAAACTGCCATTCCAACCTGGCAAGTGCACTCACTTGCCAGGCCCAAACCTTCCTTTTTATTAAGTTGCCCCTAAGGGCGGCTCTAGTTAGCCCCAAGGGCAGGGTGCAGTGTATTTAAAACATTGGACATGCGCTTTTAAGTTCAAGATGCCCTGGTACTGAGAAACTGCTAAATCTGTTTTTCACTACAGCAAAACCTAAGTCTCTCATAGGTTAACATTGGGTTTCCTTTAACCAACCTTTAACTGGATGTGTGCCGGGGACGTAATGGCTACGTCTCACGGCACTGTGCTTCTGTGCCGAGGATGTAACCATTACGTCCCGGCAGCGGAGCTCGGAGGGAGCGCCATGGCAGGGTTGGAAGGGGAATTGCTTTCCCTTCCACCCCTGACTCCCCCAAACCCCCAAGTGACATCTGATGACGTCAACACGCGACCACGTGCTGACCTCATCAGAGGTCTCCTCCCTTCACTCTGGAAGCATGCTTCCAGCGTGATGTGGAAGAGAAATGCTCAGCATTTCTCTTCCGCTCGGGAGGAGGGGGCAGGCAGAGACATGAAAGGGAAATCCTTTCCTTTCATGTCTTTGCAAGCATTTCTGCTGCCTGATCGTGATGCGAAATGCCCACTAGACACCAGGGCTTTTTCTTTTTGACTTACTCATAAGTCAGCAAGGGCCGCTCCCCAGGGGGCCAAATTATTTGTAGGCAATTTCTGCCCCCACCCCAGGGGCAGACCGGCCTAATATGATTAGGCCGAACTGCCCCCGGAGGGGGGGCAGAAACCTCCTAGACACCAGGGGTAATTTTTTTTTTATCTGTGGGGAGCGACCCCTTAGGCAAGGGTCAGTCCCAGGGGGGCAAATTGTATTTAGGCCATTTCTACCCCCCCTTGGGGGCAGATCGGCTTATTTCTATTAGGCCAATCTGCCCCCAAGGGGGGCAGAAACCACTAGACACCAGGGATTTTTCTTTTTTTTCTTTGTTTTTTACACTTATGCATAACGGGAGCGGCCCCATGGACAAGGGCCACTCCCCAGAGTGCAAAATATTTTAGGCATTTTCTGCCCCCCCTGGGGGCAGATCAGCCTATTATTATTAGGCCGATCTGCCCCTAGGGAGGCAAAAAACCCTCGACACCAGGGATATCTTTTTTGTTTACTTTATGTTTTTATGTATGGGGAGTGACCCTTTAGGCAAGGGTTGGTCCCAGTGGGGCAAATTGTATTTAGGCCATTTCTACCCCCCTTGGGGGCAGATCGGCCTATTTCTATCTGGCCAATCTGCCCCCAAGGGGGGTCAAAAACCACTAGACACAAGGGATTTTTATTTTTTTGCATCAATTTCACACAAGGGGAGCGACCCCTTAGTTTATTTTAGCCCATTTCTGCCCTCAAGAGGGGCAGAAACCACTAGGCACCTCCCCAGGGCAGACGCCACAGGGAGAAATATCTCTATTTCTCCTCATAGTTACCTCTTTGTATGTGTGCTGCATTGTTCAGCACACAGAGAAAAAGCAAAATGCCTCCCAGGATTGTTTTTGTGAAGGAAGGTGCCCCTTCCTGCACAAAAACAGTCCTGCTGACAACGCAGACACCCTTGTGCCATGGTGCAAGGATGCCTGCATTGACTCTAGGCAGTAATCTGTCCACCAGCCCAGGAGAAAAGGACAGAAATGCACCGTATCTTGTAGATACAGTGCATTTCTGTCCTTTCCATGTGGCACAGCAAGGTCACTTGCTGTGCTGCCCTGGGCCACGGGGCTTGTAAATATGTCCCCAGATTAATATCTTTCCAGCCTAAGAACTGTCTCTGGTTCGATTGTCCAATTATTGCTACAAGGAAAATAGCTTTCATTGTAATGAAGATTGCCAGTAAGTAATAATGAATTATTTGTACTGTTCTAAAACAACATGAGACCTCTCACGGGCAGTGCAGAACTACAAACCACCTAACATAGGTAAGGGAGTCAGATGCCAGAAATGGAACAAATACTTGCACTTATTTTAGTTTGCTTCCATATCTTGCACACTGCATCATGCTATGCGCGGGTAGTTCATCCAGGTTGCGTTTGTACTTTGCATTCTTATACTTGTAGTCCAGTTTTTATAAAAACAAAACAAATCTGCATGTACTAGGGGAGGATTAACTATTCCTACCTAACATTGAGCAAATTACAAGTTCTACAGTTCTTGTTTGAACTGCACAAAAAGCTTGCATGTTTCACATTTCTTAATTGTATTTCTCTAAAATTTATATATCCAAGGTCTTCCCGTGCAGGACAGAGGTTTTTCTTTTTTTGGAAACATCAAGATCCTCTTACTATAGTTTTACTTGTTCATTGAATATGGACACGTGCAATCACTTAAACTGCAAAGGCAGAAGATACCAATTACCAATCCTTTCATAATACTGCTATGTCTATAAAGCTCCCAATACATGGCTGACCTGACCTGACCTGCACCATGGACTGTTATCCTGCACTGATACATTTACAGAGCTCCACCACGTGTCTCTATCTTTGTATGTGTAATACACCTTTCCTAGTACTAAGACATCAGTAAGGCTCTGATAATGTATTTACATCTGGATGTGTACTCGATACCACTATTTCAGTATTGGGTCTTCCACAGAGGTCTCCCAATGCTCCTCCATCCTATTTGTCACCAGTAGGCATTTTTCTATGTGATTTCGCAGAGATCACCCTTGTTAAACTTGGCATCCTTGGTGTGCTTCCCCCCAACTTTTTGTCTTCTGACCTCCTGTTTCCCTGACTCATTTTGGTGGCTATAGGATTCTGGGCATTTTACCAATGCTGGCCAGTGCTAAAGGGATCTAAATCATGGGGATATTGGCTCATCCACAATTGGCATATTTAATTTACTTATAAGTCCCTAGTACAGTGCACTACATGTGCCCACGGCCTGTAAATTAAATGCTACTAGTGGGCCTGCAGCACTGATTGTGCCACTCACTACAGTAGCCCTTCAAACATGTCTCAGGCCTGCCACTGCAATCAATCAATCAATCAATCATAGTATTTATAAAGCGCGCTATGTACCCGTCAGGGTTTCGAGGCGCTGGGGGGGGGGGGAGCGCTGCTGGTTTAGCGGTCGAAGAGCCAGGTCTTGAGGAGCCTTCTGAATGCGAGGAGGTCCTCGGTCTGGCGAAGGGATGTGGGGAGAGAGTTCCAGGTCTTGGCGGCGAGGAAGGAGAAGGATCTGCCGCCGGATGTCTTGCGCTGGATTCGGGGTACGATGGCGAGGGCGAGGTTGGCGGATCGGAGTTGACGTGTTGGGGTGTAGAAGTGGAGTCTGGTGTTGAGGTAGGAGGGTCCGGTGTTGTGAAGTGCCTTGTGAGCGTGGGTCAGGAGTTTGAAGGTGATCCTCTTGTCTACCGGGAGCCAGTGGAGTTCCTTTAGGTGAGGGGAGATGTGACTTCGGCGGGGCATGTTGAGGATCAGTCGGGCGGAGGCATTTTGGATACGTTGGAGGCGTTTGATGTCTTTGGTTGGGATGCCAGTGTAGAGTGCGTTGCCGTAGTCAAGTCTGCTGCTGACGAGGGCCTGGGTCACCGTCTTTCTGGTTTCTGTTGGAATCCACTTGAAGATTCTGCGGAGCATTCGGAGGGTGTTGAAACAGGAGGAGGAGACGGCGCTGACCTGTTTGGACATGGTGAGGGCGGAGTCCAGGATGAAGCCGAGGTTTCTTACGTGGCTGGCAGGGGTGGGTGGGGGTCCGAGGACGGAGGGCCACCATGAGTCGTTCCAGGCCGAGGGAGTGCGTCCGAGGATGAGGACTTCCGTCTTGTCGGAGTTGAGTTTCAGGCGACTGTTGTTCATCCAATCGGCGATGGATTTTAGTCCCTCGTGGAGGTTTGTTTTGGCGGTGAGCGGGTTTTTGGTCAGGGAGAGGACGAGCTGGGTATCGTCGGCGTAGGAGATGATGCTGAGATGATGTTGGCGGGCCAGTTGAGCGAGGGGGGCCATGTAGACGTTGAACAACGTGGGGCTGAGGGAGGATCCTTGGGGGACGCCGCAGATGAGGTTGGTGGCTTTGGAGCGGAAAGGGGAGAGACGGACTCTCTGCGTTCTGTCGGAGAGGAAGGATGAGATCCAGTGGAGGGCTTTATCTTGGATGCCGGCTTCCTGGAGGCGGGTCAGTAGGGTGCGGTGGCAGACGGTGTCAAAAGCGGCTGATAGGTCGAGGAGGATGAGGGCTGAGGTTTCGCCGTTGTCCATTTGATGTCTGATGTCATCTGTGGCGGCGAGGAGGGCGGTCTCAGTGCTGTGGTTTCGTCTGAATCCGGATTGTGAGGGGTCCAGGATGGAATTGTCTTCGAGGAAGTGGGTGAGCTGAGTGTTGACGATCTTCTCGATGACTTTCGCTGGAAAAGGGAGGAGAGAGATCGGACGGAAGTTTTTGAGGTCGTTGGGGTCAGCCTTGGGTTTTTTGAGGAGGGGTTGGATTTCTGCGTGTTTCCAGCTGTCCGGGAAGGTGGCAGAAGTGAAGGAGAGGTTGATGATCTTGCGGAGTTCGGGGGCGATGGTGGCGTTGGCTGAGTTGAAAACATGATGGGGGCAGGGGTCCGTGGGGGAGCCTGAGTGGATGGTGTTCATGGTTGCTATGGTTTCTGCCTCGTCCACGTGGGTCCAGGCGGTGAGGCGGCAGTCGCGGGAGGAGACGTCGGGGGTGGGGTCTGGCGGTGGACCGGTGATGAAGCTGTCGTGGATGGTGGTGATTTTCTGGTGGAAGAAGGTGGAGAGGTCGTCGCAGAGTTTCTGGGAGGGCGGGATGTCGTTGGAGTTGGCTTTCGGATTGGAGAGTTCCTTCACGATGCCGAAGAGTTCTTTGCAGTCGTGGGCGTTGTTGTTGATGCGTTCGGTGAAGTGGGCGCGCTTGGCGGTGCGGATCCGTTGGTGGTGTTCGCGGTTGGCGTTTTTGAGGGCGGCGAGGTTGTCGGGTGTGCGTTCTTGGATCCATTTCTTTTTGAGTTTCTGGCAGTTGCTTTTGGAGGTGGTGAGATCGTCTGTGAACCAGGCTGGTTTTCTCTTTCCTTGGGTGGTGGTCGGTTTCTTGAGAGGGGCAAGGGTGTTGGCGCAGTCGAGGATCCATTGATGGAGGTTGATGGCGGCTGTGCTCGGGTCGATTGCGTCGGGTGGAAGGTTGTTGACAAGGGTGCTGGTCAGTTGTTCTTGGGTGATTTTGCCCCAGCGGCGGTGGGGAGGTAGCTGGATGCGGTGTTGCTCTGTGGTTTTCTTATAGGTGAAATGGACACAGTGATGGTCAGTCCAGTGGAGTTCGGAGGTGTGGCTGAAGGAAATGTGGTTGCTAGAGGTGAAGAGGGGGTCAAGGGTGTGTCCGGCGATGTGGGTAGGTGTGTTGACTAGCTGGCGGAGACCGAGGTTGAGGAGGTTGGAGGTCAGTGACGCGGTGTTGACGTCATTGGCATTTTCCAGATGGTAGTTCAGATCTCCCAGGAGGATGTAATCCGGGGAAGCGAGGGCGTGGGTGCTTGCAAGGTCGGCGATGGTGTCGTTGAAGGGGGGTCTTGGTCCTGGAGGGCGGTAAATGAGGGTTCCTCTGAGGGTCGTGTTGGGGTCCGTGTGGATCTGGAAGTGGAGGTGTTCGGCTGTCCTGAGGGCGTCGTCCGAGTGGGTGTGGATTTTGAGGGTAGCTTTGTGAGCGATGGCTATTCCGCCGCCGATTCCGTTGGTTCAATCTTTTCTGGTGATTTTGTAGCCGTCCGGTATGGCGATGGCGATGTCCGGAGACGAGGAGTCGTTCCACCAGGTTTCGGTCAGGAAAGCCACGTCAGGAGCAGTGGTGTCGAGCAAATCCCAGAGCTCGATGGCGTGTTTTCGTGCGGAGCGGGTGTTGATGAGGATGCAGTTCAGGTGGTTGGGGTTGGATGTTTTCGTAGTTGGATTGGTCGTTCTGATGCAAGAGAAGTTGCAGGTACGGCAGGAAAAAGGTCCTTTAGTGTGCTTCGGGGATGCCCGGTAGCATTCAGTGGAGGGGCCGGGGTTGAAGGCGCGGAGTTCGTTGATCGAGTAGCGGATGCGGGGGGCGCAAGGGCCAGGGGGTGTGGTGCTGGGCGCGGTCCAGGCGCGGACGGGCGCAGACGGGCTTGCCTCTGGCGCGGACGCGCAGCGCCAGCCATTAAGAAGGGAGGGGGGAGGGAGGAGCAGCTGGGAGGCGGGAGGCGGGAGGGAGCGGCAAATGGGGGCGCGAGGGGGGCGGGGCCGCAGGGAGGCAGCGGCAGGGAACGGGGAGCGCACAAGGGGCAAAACACTGAAAACGAGCAAAATACAAGCAGTTACAATAAGAAAAAGCACACAATCAGAAAAACAAAATGGCACAAAAATATGATCGGGGAGACAGCAATCAGGGGGGCACAAAGGGGGCAGAAGCGCCGGCGGCGAGGCGCTGAAAAAAGCGAAAAAAACGAAAAACACTTACGGGACGGCGGAAAGCGGCACACGGGTCAAGTGAAGCTAGTCAGAGCCCACTAGACCCCAGGGATGAGGCGCAGGAGGATGCCTGCGGGTGGAGGAGGGCCTCGAACACGCAAACAGCAGCGTGGTCAGGGGACAGAGGCAGGAGGCAGCAGGTTGGTGCTGCGGTCGTGGGGGGCGAGCTCAGGACCTGAAACAGGTCAGAGGTCGCTCACTCGCGACGCGCAGCGCCAGCCATTAAGAAGGGAGGGGGGAGGGAGGAGCAGCTGGGAGGCGGGAGGCGGGAGGGAGCGGCAAATGGGGGTGCGAGGGGGGCGGGGCCGCAGGGAGGCAGCGGCAGGGAACGGGGAGCGCACAAGGGGCAAAACACTGAAAACGAGCAAAATACAAGCAGTTACAATAAGAAAAAGCACACAATCAGAAAAACAAAATGGCACAATATACGATCGGGGAGACAGCAATCAGGGGGGCACAAAGGGGGCAGAAGCGCCGGCGGCGAGGCGCTGAAAAAAGCGAAAAAAACGAAAAACACTTACGGGACGGCGGAAAGCGGCACACGGGTCAAGTGAAGCTAGTCAGAGCCCACTAGACCCCAGGGATGAGGCGCAGGAGGATGCCTGCGGGTGGAGGAGGGCCTCGAACACGCAAACAGCAGCGTGGTCAGGGGACAGAGGCAGGAGGCAGCAGGTTGGTGCTGCGGTCGTGGGGGGCGAGCTCAGGACCTGAAACAGGTCAGAGGTCGCTCACTCGCGACGCGCAGCGCCAGCCATTAAGAAGGGAGGGGGGAGGGAGGAGCAGCTGGGAGGCGGGAGGCGGGGGGGAGCGGCAAATGGGGGTGCGAGGGGGGCGGGGCCGCAGGGAGGCAGCGGCAGGGAACGGGGAGCGCACAAGGGGCAAAACACTGAAAACGAGCAAAATACAAGCAGTTACAATAAGAAAAAGCACACAATCAGAAAAACAAAATGGCACAATATACGATCGGGGAGACAGCAATCAGGGGGGCACAAAGGGGGCAGAAGCGCCAGCGGCGAGGCGCTGAAAAAAGCGAAAAAAACGAAAAACACTTACGGGACGGCGGAAAGCGGCACACGGGTCAAGTGAAGCTAGTCAGAGCCCACTAGACCCCAGGGATGAGGCGCAGGAGGATGCCTGCGGGTGGAGGAGGGCCTCGAACACGCAAACAGCAGCGTGGTCAGGGGACAGAGGCAGGAGGCAGCAGGTTGGTGCTGCGGTCGTGGGGGGCGAGCTCAGGACCTGAAACAGGTCAGAGGTCGCTCACTCGCGACGCGCAGCGCCAGCCATTAAGAAGGGAGGGGGGAGGGAGGAGCAGCTGGGAGGCGGGAGGCGGGAGGGAGCGGCAAATGGGGGTGCGAGGGGGGCGGGGCCGCAGGGAGGCAGCGGCAGGGAACGGGGAGCGCACAAGGGGCAAAACACTGAAAACGAGCAAAATACAAGCAGTTACAATAAGAAAAAGCACACAATCAGAAAAACAAAATGGCACAATATACGATCGGGGAGACAGCAATCAGGGGGGCACAAAGGGGGCAGAAGCGCTGGCGGCGAGGCGCTGAAAAAAGCGAAAAAAACGAAAAACACTTACGGGACGGCGGAAAGCGGCACACGGGTCAAGTGAAGCTAGTCAGAGCCCACTAGACCCCAGGGATGAGGCGCAGGAGGATGCCTGCGGGTGGAGGAGGGCCTCGAACACGCAAACAGCAGCGTGGTCAGGGGACAGAGGCAGGAGGCAGCAGGTTGGTGCTGCGGTCGTGGGGGGCGAGCTCAGGACCTGAAACTTTTGCAGAGCCTTTCCGTGCAGTTTTAAAGCCTAATGTTAGTAGGCCGATCTGCCCCCAGGGGGGGCAGAAACCACTTAGGCATTTTTCAAAATAAGAGGGTGGGGGTATGTCCATACCCCCACCCCAAATAAATAGGGCCAAAGTTGTTCTGACCAGTGGGCAGATGGGGCAACTACCCCCGATCCACACCCCGGGGATCTAGATGGGGTGTACTAGATGCCAGAGAATTAAAAAAATATATATAATGTGGTGATGGCTACCAACCAGTATGCCCCCACCCCAACTGAAAGGGGTAACAGTCTTTCAGCTCTCCCCCCGCACACTAAAACATCTAATCCCACGGCAAGCAAGAGGACATTTGATTAGTTTGGGTTTTGGTTTTACATTTGGGCCATGAGAGCTTGTTAACTCTCAAAATCGTCCCACTTGGAATGGTGAGGGTTGCACTTTTTGGACTTTGGGATGATGCCATGTAGAAAAATCCACCAGACCTAGACACTTCTGAAAACTAAACATCTGGGTGAGTCCAAGGTGGTGTGCTTCACATGCACCCCTCTCCATTTTCCTACCCACTATGCCCTGTAAACCTCCAACTTTGCTGGAAATCACACATTCTCCCCGCATTATTGTGATGGAACCTACAAGACTCTGCAAGAAACCACAAAATTCCTACCACCTTGCATTGTCTCATCTATACCGATAAAAATTCTGCTGCACTTGTCAGCCTAAAAATGTCTTTTTCCGAATTGCCCTTTGTGACGCGCTTTGGTTCCCCCTTACTTTTGACATGTTTTTGGCTCTTCCCTGTCACAGGCACTTGGCCCACCTACACAAGTGAGGTATCATTTTTACCGGGAGACTGAGTGGAATGTTGGGTGGTAGGTAAATGTGTCCCAGTGCAGTGTTCCCACACAGAAATGTGGGAAAAATTAGATTTTTTAGCTACATTTGAGGTTTGCTGAGAATTCTGGGTAAGAAAACATTGGGGGATCCACGCAAGTCACACCTCCCTGGATTCTCTTGGGTGTCTAGTTTTCAGAAATGTTTGGGTTTGGGAGGTTTCCCTATATGGTTGCTGAGCCCAGAACCAAAAATTCAGGTCCCCTCCAAAAACAGTTTTATATTTGATCATTTTGATTTATCCACACAGTGTTTTGGGGCATTTCCTTTCGCGGGTACTAGGCCTACCCACACAAGCGAGGTACCATTTTTATTGGGAGACTTGAGGGAACACTGGGTGGAAGGAAATTTGTGGCTCCTCTCAGATTCCAGAACTTTCTGTCACCAAAATATGAGGAAAATGTGTTTTTTTAGCCAACTTTTGAGGTTTGCAAAGGATTCTATGTAACAGAACCTGGTGAGAACCCCACAAGTCACCCCATACTGGATTCCCTTAGGTGTCTACTTTTCAGAAATGCACAGGTTTTGTAGGTTTCCCTAGGTGCTGGCTGAGCTAGAGGCCAAAATCTACAGCTAGGCACTTTGCAAAAAACACATCAGATGTCAACGTACAAATGTGATGTGTTCATGTTATGTTTCCTGTCACGAGCATTAGGCCTACCCACGCAAGTGAGGTGTCATTTGTATCGAGAGACTTTGGCGAACACAGAATAGAAAAACAGGTGTTATTGCCCCTTGTCTTTCTCTACATTTTTTCCTTCCAAATGTAAGACAGTGTGTAAAAAAGACATCTATTTCAGAAATGCCCTGTAATTCACATGCTAGTATGAGAACCCCGGAATTCAGAATTGTACAAATACCCACGCTTCTCAACACCTTATCTTGTGTCCATTTTGGAAATACAAAGGTTTTCTTGTTATCTATTATTCACTCTTTATATTTCAGCAAATGAATTGCTGTATAACCGGTATACAATGAAAACCCATTGCAAGGTGATGCTAATTTATTGGGTCTGGGTACCTAGGGCTCTTGATGAACCTACACACCCTACATATCCCCACAACCAGAAGAGCCCAGCAGACTTAACAGTATATTGCTTTAAAAAATCTGACATCGCAGGAAAAGGTTACAGAGTAAAACGTGGAGAAAAAGGGCTGTTTTTTTCACCTCAATTTCAATATTGTTTTATTTCAGCTGTTATTTTCTGTAGGAAACCCTTGTAGGATTTACACAAATTACCCATTGCTGAATCAAGAATTATGTCTACTTTTTCAGAAATGTTTAGCTTTTGGGGCTCCAGCATTGGTTTCACACCCATTTCTGTCACTAACTGGAAGTAGGCTGAAAGCACAAAATATAGTAAAAATAGGGTATTTCCCAGTAAAATGTCAAAATTATGTTGAAAAATTGGGTTTTCTGATTCAAGTATGCCTGTTCCGGAAAGCTGGGAAGATGGAGATTTTAGCACCACAATCCCTTTGTTGATGGTATTTTCAGGGGGAAAAAACACAAACCTTCTTCTGCAGCCCTTTTTTCCCATTTTATTTAAAAACAACCAAAATGTATGCTGCATTTCGGCCAATTTCCTGGTCTCCTCCAGGGGAACCCACCAACTCTGGGTACCTCTAGAATCCCTAGGATGTTGGAAAAAAAGGACGGAAATTTGGCATGGATAGCTTATGTGGACAAATAGTTATGAGGGTCTAAGCGCGAACCTCCAAAAATAGCCAAAAAAAGGCTCTGCATAGGAGGGGAAAAGGCCTGGCAACGAAGGGGTTAACTGTAACTTCCAATTGGAATAAGATAGAAATTTGGACTCACAATTTAAAAAAGGCAGGGATCTTGTGATCTTCAAAGGCCTCTTTTAAGCCCCCCCCACTTGAAAGTTACATTTGGGTATGAGTAAAGGACCCCAAACCCCACCAAATCACCTTTGGGTCCTGAGGAGACTCTGCCAAAAAAGAGGATCTGCACTGCCAGGAGGGACTGCCACTTTGCAACTTGCTCTGATGTGCTGGCCTGTTGCCTCTTGCAGTGAGAAGGACTGAACCTAATCTACAACCTCTTTCAACTTGAAAGAAATTGAGGGCTTGTTGGCATCAACCATTTGCAGAATCCATTCTGTGAGAACTAGCACCTCAGTTGCACAAGAGATCAGACCAATGTGGTGATAGCCCGCGCCTTGCTCTGCACAAAGAATTCCTCGTGATAAAACCCATGCTTTCCTGATCTCCAGTTGGACTCAGCACTCTCTGTGCTACTGTAACAAAGGACCGGACTTCAAGACAGAGCAGAGGAGTCCTGATTGACAACCTTCTGGCACGGAAGCATAGCAAGGACAGCGTCAAACCAGACCTGTGATCCTCAGGGGAGACTGCTGCAGTGCCACATGACAGCCGACAACTGCGACTCACTGCAGCCCCTGACTTGGACGAAGGAGGAGAACGTGATCTCCAAACTACATTCTCCGAGGTCACTGCCAGTTCAACCGTGACCCAGCTGCCTCCCCAACAAGCTCTGTAAACAAGAGATCTGCAAGGTCTCTTGGATCACTGCACACTGCCGCATGGGATGTTGTGTTTCCTTAGAGGCACCGGACCAGAGAGTCGGTCAATAAGCACCCAATGCGACTTTCTTCTTAAAAAGCATATCGCCCAAGTGCTGAGAACTTTGCCCAGTACTCTGTGGGACCGTAAATCCCACAATAGAATCCCACAGGCGATTTCCATTGTGCACTGATCTAAATACTTGAAATACTTGAAAGATCTATATCCTGACAAGTTTTAATGTGGGTTTTGTTGCTCTGGTCCTATTTGAAACAAATAAACATTCTTTATTTTTCTAAATTGGGGTAGAGTCCTTTTGTGGTGTTTTCATTATGTTACTGTAATTATTGTGTTGCACAAGTACTTTACATATTGCCTCCTAAGTTAAGCCTGACTGCTCTGTGTCACCAGAGGGTGAGCGCACGTTAATTTAGGTTGTGTATCTGACTTTTCCTGACTAGGATTGAGGTCCGTACTTGTACAGGGGGCATACTCAAGATCAAAAGGGTTGATTCTCAGTTTTCCTTAAAAGCAAGACGTTCTGGCCTCCAGAGTATACTTAAATCTATGGGTTGGCATGGTTGAGTTGTCAGGGGCTAACTGAACGAAGGTGGTGTAAAAATTAAGACTAGATACTAGAAACTGTTAAACAAGTGTAAAAAAAAGACAATGTTCAGTTGGGGTTGTCATTCTTGTTTAAAACAACAACACTTCATTAACTATTTAGAGTTATATCTACGTGTACAATCCAAGTCATAAAAGTAAAAATGCTGAAAAAATAAACCCACAGAAAATCACAAACAAAATGTAGTTGCATATATTTCCGGCAATCACCGACTGATTGCTGGAATGTTGTGTTCGTTTTTTTATCAGAGAGAATCATTGTCCTCCCACCAAAAATTCTTATTTCATAATATGGTGTTCATAATCACTAGATGGTTACGATCACTGCCAAACATACACTAAACACATAGTTTAAATGGTGCAATCAAAATGATTCCAGAACTGTAAAATCGTCTGTTTTGTCAACTTACTGATCACAAATCTTTTTTACACCACAACCTAATTATCTCAAAATTAGGCTTAAGCAATAGGTGCTGTTAGAAATTGGGTTCTTGGTTGACTGGGGTATGAGCCGTGGTCAAGCAGCAACCACAATCCTAGTCAGAGTAAGTGTTAGGCAAGCTTTAAATTAATCTGTGCTCACCCAGTCAGGCTGAACTTAGAGGCAATGTGTACAGTATTTATGCAACACTTCAACAGTAAAACAGAAAACACACAAAAAGATTCCACACCAGGCTAGAAAAATAGATCTGAATTTAATAATTAAGAAAAGATAAAAACGACAAAAATCGAATAAGTAGAACGTGAGTTATGAATTTTCAAAGAATAAAGTGTAAAACAGCACCTAGAAGCAATAAGTGCCAACCGGCGTCATCTGGTCATGCCAGACTGGAACAGAGTCAAAACTTCTGGCTGACTGCAATGGAGGGACTCAGTCAGGCCTGCTGAACCAAAGTTGCTTAAATCCTGCCTGTGGAGAGTTGCTTTGGGTCCAAACACCCTGTAGAGGGGATGCATCGATTTTATCCATGCAACAGCAGTGATGCACCAGTTCTGTGGCGGAGTTAGGATATCAAGTTCCTGCTGTGTTGACACTGAATAGCCAGGCATTGGGGCTTGTGATGTGGAGACCGGTGTCAAGGATGCACTGTGCTATTGAGGCAATGCATCGGTTCAAATGAGTGCAGAGGCTGCAATGTAGCGATTCAGCGTCATCATTAAGGCTGCCGTCGACAGGGATGCAAGGACCTTGCGCCTGGAAAATCACCACAGTGTTGTTTCTGAAGACAATGCATAGGTTCTGTTCCATACAACAGTGGTGATGCGTTAATTCTGCCCCTGCAGCAGAGGATGTGTTGTTTCTGCTGGAGTAAGCACCTTAGTCCCACTTCCAAAGGTCTAAGGTGCTTCCAAAGGTCAAGGGGTGTCACCAGTTGGCAAGGCAGACACACAGATGGCAGAGTTTGTGTGTAGGAGCAGAGTGGTTGGAAGTCTTTTATGTCCCTTGAGATTTCGGATCAGGAGTCCAGCCAGTTAGCCCTTGTAGTCACTATGGGTTCAAGTGATACAGGTCGAGTCCTTCTCAAACATGCAGGCAAACAGCAGACAGAAGGGCAGTACAGCAAGGCAGGAGTCCAGCAAAGCAGCAGCACAAGTGGAGGAAGTGGTCAAAAAGTTGGGGGAAAGACCACCCTAAGGCTGTCAAATCTAACAGATGCTTAAAAAACTTTTGCATTAATTAATTAAATGTCATGCAAATACAACACTCAGATGCGTCCATTATATTAGTGGAATGTTAGATGTTGTCATTGACACCTTTTTTTGTTCTAAATATTTTATTAACATTTTTAAGTAAGACAGTAAAAGCAAAACAAAATAAATGCCCATACCTAAAGACCTGGAAAGTTCAAGGAGCACAGTAATAACAAAAGTGCAACAGTTATGACACTTTTTATGTCAGGAAATCATATACGAATAGTGTGGAGATAGGAAATAAGGACTAAACATTTGATAACTGTATGATTGTACTTAAGGGCGGTTGAGACCAGTCTCATTCTGGAAATCATTAGAACCGCTGTTGGCTACTGGATAATCAACATAGATTTGCATAACTAAAAAGCACCTAAAAGAAGTAGGTGTGCAGGTAGCAGTAGAGTAGGGAGGAGGTAAGACAAGGAAGTAATAATGTGGGTTGTTGGTAAGCTGCCAAGACAGTGGAAAATGAAATCTACAGCAGTGTGACAATGTCTAAGTGTTCCATAACTGTGTGTACAAGTTACGAATAAAGAGGTTTAATGTTTCTTATATATGTTGCGATGTAAATGTATTACCTTTGTCAAGTGATTGGGATATATGTGTGCTTCTAAGATAAGTGACATATACCCTCCATGTAGGAAAAGCAACAATATTATCGGATTTCCAGTCAGTATGACTTTAATGGCAATGGTGAAAAACAAATCCAAGAAAGCATGGGAGTTTGATTGGTGGCACAGCTGCATGTAGCACAGCTGCATGTAGCACAAGGGGTGATTTAGAGGGATGAAGATTTTGAAAAATGTGTACAACTGGGGGGAGATGTCTGTCTAGAAGGAAGATAGGAATGGGCATGAGAAGAACATGTGTTAAGCACTGCCAGGCGATAGGTTGCAGGTCCAGAAAGTGTCAGTGTCTTTCAGTTTTAGTTTGAAAAGTTTTGCGGGATCCAGTAGAGGAAGTGAGAAGCAAAAACTTTCTTTGTATCCGTGAGGGGATTTGTTTGTTTTGAAGCAGTCAAGGGGCAGATTTTCAACCAAGCCTCCTCACTAAGGTGTGGTGAGGTTTTAGAGGGAAAATATGAAGACCTTTGGGTTAGTATGGGGGATTTCTATGTGGATTGGCATTATTGAGTATTTTAAAGATCTTGAATGCAGCATGACCTCCTAATTCTAAGAGCTGCATCCTTCTAAGAAAAGTTGATTTCTGAAGTGGGCCTAGCTTGGTCACTTTCTTTTTGATTTGTAGGAAGTCATAAAAATATATATTTGAAAGACCATGTTTCCTCTGTAATGCTGCAAAGGACAATGGTTCAGAGTCCATATATAGGTTGGATATCAATTAGACACTTTTGTCTGTCCATATCATGCCAATGGTTGTTGAATTGGCAATCTGTAGCTTCTTGTTGTTCCATAACGACAGGGAGAACGATTTGTGTTTATTGGATGCAAGAGATTTATCCACCAACAGTACAGCTGAGATTGAGTCTTTAAAGATCTTACTGGAGTGTGGATAAGATTGGTGGGACATAGTCAAGTTTACTTCTAAAGTGAATAGGTGCTGATTGCCATCTCCATGTCGAGCCACGCAGGCTTCCTGGGAGTTTCTACCTGAAACCAACGTGCAACCTATGATGCCAAATATGTTGTTTGGTAGAGTATCTAATTAAAGAAGTTGCTAGCTTAGGGGAGATTCTGTCGATTTTAAGGAAGAAGCCATGAGACAGGCAGACAGGGGGATGCAAGTCAGGAAGTTGATCAGTGGGAACACCATCATTTTGACAGTTTCAAGTCTGCCCCACCATGAGTTATGTTTGGGAGTCCATGTGGACAATAAATCTTTATTTTGTTCAATCGTCCTTTTTCCATTGAGAACAACTGATTCAGAGAGATCATTACAGAACCAAAGGCTAGGTATATAATACAATTAGGTTTCCATTGAAAAATGGAGGTTTCAACAACAGAGGGGTAGAAGTGAACTATCAGAGGAAGGACCTCTGTTTTATCCTTGTTCAAAGAATAACCAGAAAAGCAGGAAAAAAGATCACCAGAATTGAGGATCACTGGAATGGCTGAGCATGGGGATTCCATAAATATCAAAATGTCATCTGAATACGCAGCAGTTTTATATGTTATGTTACCAAGCTGTATACCTGGGATGCTTATGGGCTCTTTTAACATTACTAGGAGGGGATCAATGGCTAAAAACTTTTTAAAGGAGATTGTGGGCAACCTTGGCAGGTACTCTGTTGTCGGGCAAAGGATTGTGCCAGGGTACTGTTAATTTTAATTCTAGCTGAAGGGTTAGAGTAAAAGGCCAAGGTCATTCTGGTGAAGGAGTCACCCAGGTTGTAGCTGGATACAACGGCTACTAGATAAGGCCAGGAAACATTATTGAAGGCCTTCTCTGCATCGAAGGCTATAGCCGCTGCTGGTAAGGAAAGTGGGCTAAAAGTATTTTCAATTATGTGGGAAAATAATCAGATGTGGTCAAAAGCTAGTCGGCCTTTGATAAAGGCTGTCTAAGTCAGATGAGCCATTTTGGGTACCGGGGGCAAGGTGTTTAGCTAGGATTGTACCATAAATCTTCACTTCCATGTTTATTTGGGAAATGGGTCTAAAGTTTTAGGGTTGGAGTGGTCCTTCCCATCTTTGGTGATGACCACAATGTTGGTCTCAGAAGCAGTACCCTACACAGCACCAGAGGTAACAAAATGATTCAGGGGCAGACTCCAACGGCTCTATAATCATGGGAACAAAGATTTGTAGAAATTGAAAGGGAGACCTGGGGCTTTACGAGTTGGGATAGTTTTTATAGCTAGCCTAATCTTGTTTCTGGCAATCGGTTTGCTGAAGGATAAGTGTTCATCAATAAAGATTGGTTTTATTGTAAGGTGATGGAGAAATTTAAAAAAGGCTTCTATGGGCGTATTAATGTTTGAGTGTATAGTTTGGTGTAAAATCTTTGGAAAACTTTGAGGATTTCTTTTGTCAATGTTTGAATTCTGCCCTGGTCATCTTTAATGCTCTGGATTAGAGTAGAATTGCATTTGAATTTGTGATATGCAGCTATGCAGCTAGTGATCTACCAACCTTGTTTAAGTAAAAAGAAAATTGCCTTTCTGGGCATGTACCCATAGGTTAGCACACTTATTGATGATGGGGTTGAATTCATATTTGAGTCATTTTAGTGCCGACATGTCTGAAGGATCATTAGTTTGTCTATGTACCAATTGTTTAGCCTTGATTTCAGCAGTTAATGTATCTAGGAATGATTTTATTCGTTTTTTTTTTTCTGGACATGTGGCTTATGACTTGCCCTTTGGAAAAGAACTTGAGTGTTCCAAAGTATTGTCGGGAAGGAGGTTGATTCTTTGTTTTCCTTTATGAACTGAGCTAGTTATTTATGTAACACTTGAACAGTTATCATTGTCCAGAACTTCGGTGCTCATATACAAGATTTGTCCCTTAAGTTGGATGGGGAGGATCTGAAGAGTGATTGAAATAGCTCCATGGTCTGAAATTGTGATGGGTTCAATAGCCACAGAGGTTGTGTCATGGATTAGGGAGGATTTGACCACAAGGTAGTTGATTCTCAAAAAGGTGTTGTGTGGTGGGAAGAAGAAGGAGAAGTCACTTCCTGCGGGGTTGTGCAATCTCCAGACATCAATTAGACGGTGAGCTGTACAGAGCAAACACATCACTTTGTGGGCCTTGGGGATCCTATATCTAAAAGCAATTTGCCTGTCTATGGTGGTGTCCATCTGGAGGTTGAAATCACCACCCAGGACAATCTGGGCATTAGTGGGGTGGAGGGGGAGTGGGAGTTGTGCAGATCAGTTTTCTTAGAATTTGGGGTTGTCTGAGGTGGGGGCATATACGTTTACTGCATAAATCTCCATCGAACTACTCTGAAGCTGTGTGATCATCAACCTACCATCATTATCCAGTTTAGATGTGATGACTGAAAGACCGGAATTTTTGGAGATCAAAGTGATTACATCATTTCTCTTAGATATTGTTGCAGAGCAGGCAAAATCAGAAACCCAACTAGAATGCATTGACAGCTCTTCTTTGTAGCCGATCCTGGTTTTCTGGAGTAAAACCAAGTTGCTTTTAAGAGCTTGGCAGTAGTAATAGAAAACATCCTGCATTTCACGGGGTGAATGATTCCTTTGTTATTAAGGGAAACAATCTTGAGTGTCGGCATGTTAGTCAGCCATCAGAATGGGGGGAAACAATTGGGAACATGTCTTTGAGTGGGGCTACTATTTGTGGCGAGGCAAGGAGAACTCAAAGCAAACATGACTCAGGGGAGGCAAGGATAAAAGAACAGAGAGGAAAAAGGAAGAGAAAAAGGAAAAACACAGAATATTGTTACACAAAGAACCCCCACTGGAGTGGGAAGGTCTCTGAGAGACAAGGTATGGCATACAGGTCAATAGGTATCAACCACGGGAAACAGTAGGAGTGCTTGGGCCCGCCAAACAGCACAATACATGGAATAGGTGAAGATCACAGCCGTGATGAGAGTTGAACATGTAGTAGCAAACATATTCATAACAATGAACGTCTATGTATACACAATTTATGCAGAACATGGTGAACGGGTTAGGGAACTAAAAATGAGCATATCGTACCTGTGAGAATGTGGAAATACCTTCTTTCTGGCTTGCAGGATTGAACCCAAATCGGTTGTCAAGGAGTGTTAAGTAATGTGGGCGCTAAGCATGACAGATTAAACATGGCTGAGGTCACTAACATCACACTTACCAAGGAATTAGCGGGCCATGAAATAGGTCTAATATTAACAGAGATGGGGGGTGGTACAATGGGAAACATTAAGTCGCATACAGCAAAGCCTTGGATATGGAAAACTTCTAACAATTGTGCTCACTCAAGGCTGAGTACCATCGGAAAGTAGGATACCCGCCATGAGAACAAAACTGGATTAAAGACTTGAGTAGCAAATAATGAAAATAATAGAAGTGGTGCCCCATAAGGTCTGTGGTTGTTATATGGCAGAGCAGAGGATAGGACAACCCTGACCGTAATAGAAAAATATCATATAGCATCATATAGCACAATGGAAATACAATACTTATAAACTCCTTGGACTATTGGGGCACCAGTATGAACTGGATTGTACTATGGGGGTTCGTGAAACATGTGGGTCTGGCCTTCGTAGACGATTAAATTAAACTAATGACAGAATTTCAATTGTTCTGTCCAGCAATGTTTTCCTGAGCACCAGAAAGCACTTCCTTCTAGAGACAGTGTCTCTGTTGTAGTTGTGAGAAATAGAAATTCTAGTGCTTTTCCATGAAAGTGGTTTCATCTTTCACATATGAGTTAGAATGAGCTCTGCGTGTTGGTAATGCAGTGGACTGAAGATCATGGCGATGTGGCATTCTTCGTCTTGAAGGTAAATACTTTGAGTTCTCTCAAGTTCAAAGTCCTTGTTCAATGAAATACCTAGCGTCAACGGAATCCATGACTCCAAGAAGGCAACTGCAGAGGGGGCTTCCGGTAGGCCAAAGTTTCCGAGATTGCTTCTCCTATTGAATTCCTCCAATTTGGTGATTTCATGTCTAAGAGGTGCCAGCATGGAATTATTTTTTAGCAAGTGTTTAGACTGAGCTGTTATATGGTCCTCCAACATGGTTATTTAGCTTTTAGAATTCTTCACAAGTATATTCAGCTCCTTAAGCTCTCTCCTAATGATAGACACTTCCACTTGTAGGATATCCATGTTATTCTCCGTACTCTGCCCAATGTTGTGGACAACATTCAGCTTTTTAAGGATCATTTCCAGAGTGGGGTGCTTCTCTTGTTTGTCTTTAACTGGAGGATTGGAGGATCCTGTTTGGGTCTTATCAGATAGCACTTTTCATCCTTCTCCTTGTGGATTTTGTGATCTTTGTGTCCCGTAATACTCAATAGATACCAGTTCTCTACTGATTTCAGAGAGGGTGAGATTTGTACTTATGTTTGTGAAGTGCTGAATCAGAGAGAACAGGGAGGAAGGAAGATTGGCACTGTAGAGCAAGTGTACCAAGCATAGATGAGGTTTAGAATGGATACTGGGAGTAGAGTTGACCCGAAATGAGGCTTATGATGGCTGAGAATTGTGTAGGTTATTGTGGTAGCAGATTGCCAGTAGTGGTAAATACAGGCCCACCAAGCACTGGATAGTCAATAGTCACTTCAAAAGCAGGTTATCTCTGACACAACTGCCCCTGTCCCAATTACTTCATAGTACACTTTGCAACTAACAGAACATGGAAGCTGTGATTAAGGGCCTAATTTAGAGTTTGGCAGAGGGGGTTACTCCATCACAAACATGACGGCTATCTTGTCCACTGTATTACAATTCCGTTATAGCCATTGGGAAATGTAATATGGCAAATGGGATATCTGTTACGTTTGTGACCGAGTAATCCCTCCAGCAAACAGTAAATAAGTCCCTATCTGTCACTCAAGAATAAGAAGATGGTACCTGGAGGTTGAAGATTGCTCCTGGTGCACAGGTCACATGAAAGGCGACACTGGGGATATAGGCTGCTGGCAGGGGAAGGTTCAGGAGTTCTGAGTGCAACAGCGTGCTTGCTGCAATATAGGCAGCATGGTGGGGTTTCCACTGTAGGGCCTCATGTAGTTAGATGGAGCACAGGTGATACTTTGCCCAGAAAATGCCAGAGAGTCCTGCTTACTGAAGAGGAAGGTCGCTCTTCTGATCAAGGATGGAGAAAGGCAATAAGGGCACCTGTCTTGCGTTTTGTTCATAAGGTGCTGCCATCTTGACTCCATGCAGCTCCTCCCACGTCATTTGAGAAAAGTGTTTTCAGGGCTCTCAGGGCTGATGGCGCTACAAACCTGGCATTCCATGATGCCAGGGCAGAGATCCACAGGTCATGACTGTCAAGGGGCCGTTAGAGGCTGGCTCAGCAGATCTTAAAAGATTGCCGCCATATTACATGGATGCTGGCCATGCCCCCTGTCATTGACAGCTTTACTCAAAGTCACCTCAAGGGCAGACAGAGATTGAAAGACCACACTTTTCTACCAAAAATACTCAGTTGTTAGCATTTTACAGCTACTGACAAGCACTGCTGGAACATTGTTTCACATTGCTTACAATGAAGTTTTCTTTAAGAACAACGGCCAATATAATAAAGGTAATTTTATAAAACTAGCACTAGCTTAATGTTGGACTTGGACCTCTCTGTAGGGTCACCCACAAACCTTTTGCCTGTACCCCTCTTGTTTTTCTGAATTTAGTTTTTGTTGGCATTAGGCCTGTGGACGTTACCACTGCTAACCAGTGCAAAAGTGCTTCCTTCTAAAAACATGATAAAATTGGTTTACTCCGAATTGGTACATTTAATTTACTTAAAAGTCCCTAGTAAAATGGTACTACATGTGCCTAGGGATTGTATATTAGGTGTTACCAGTATGCCGGCAGCACTTATTGATTGTGTCAACCACTCAAGTACCGCTTTGAAATATGTCTGACATTGCACCCTGTGTGTTCAGTTTTAAACTGCCAAATTCGAACTACGAAATAAACCTTTTGCCAAGCCTAAACCTCCTTTATTAATACATATGTCACCACTATGGCAGTCGTTTAACAGCCCACAGGGTATAGTGCACTGCATTTGAAAAGTTGGACATCGATTTTTAAGTTTTAGATGTTCTGGCAGTGAAAAACTCCAAAATCAGTTTTTCATTACTGTGCTGCCTACCACTACCACACGTTAACATTGGGGTACCTTATTCCATTTATTAGTTGGTGTGTTTTGTTCAGGAACACGTAGAAATGCCATGTTTGGTCTCAGAAGAATAATGTAATTTAGAAACCTCTATAATGGTATAGTCAGATTTTACGTCACAATTCTGAAAATGCCAATGCAATTTAACGCTGACCTCCCATCGCAGCCCACACAGCTCCTCATCGGAACTGATGTAGCACGACACAACTTGACACAGGACCCCAACTCGCTTTTTGGAATCGACATTGCTCAACACAGGACCCCACATCACACCTCTGAGCCACTGCTGCACAGTGCAATGCTCCACATCAAGGATATAAGTTATAATTCTAAGTGGGGCCAACCTGTATCTAGTTCATGGTCCATCTCAGTGACCTGAACTTATGACTTTGTCCTGGGCCGGCATGACCAGATAACCACATTTGGTGCTTTGTGCTTTTAAGCATTATTTGTACCTAAAACTTTAAAACTGTATATCTCCAGTTTGACTAATTGGATTTTTGTAATTTTGGTGTCAAATAATTCATGAAATTGTACTCTATGTTTCTTGTGTTGAATTTTCACTTTATCACTGTTTGTGTGCTGCATAAATAATTTACACAATTACCTCTTAGTTAAGCCTGACTGTTTTTGTGCCAAGCAACCAGAGGGTTAATCGAAGGGTAATGTAGTGATTTTTTGGTTCACCCCAACAAGGATTGTGGCTGCTTCTTGTTGCTCTACCTCCCCCTCAACCAACAACCGAATTCCCCAGAGTTGGTATAATTTTTTATAGTTCATGATGAGTGTACATATTTTAGGAGAGGGTTGTAGAGTTAATAGGGGTACAGGGTGGGAAAGATATTTAAGGTTTATTTTATTTTTGTTAATTATTTTAAAAAAAAATGTAAATTAGTAATTTTTAAAAGGTTTACATATTTAAGTTACATTTTAGTGTGTATATTATTTTTAAAAACTTTAGATATCTTTAATGAATTATATCTTTTTAAATCCATTTGTTTGTATCTTTTAGTGTTTGATTTTAGTGTTATTTTATCATTTATTTTTCAGAAACATGTAATGGTTTTGAAAACAGAGTACAAATTATTTTTTGTGACTGTAGGAAAGTAGCATCGTTCTCGCAAAGTTACCCCCACTTTATGCCTCGGTCAGTGTGTTTAAATTGTAGTACCCTGGGATCCTTCTAACCAGGACCCCGTGTCAGTGCTCTCTCCCCTAAATGTAGTTGTAAGGTAAGTTTTACACCCCCCAATTGGCATACTGGGGCACCCATGTAAGTCAATAGTACATGGCACTTAGGTACCCAGGGCATTGGTACACCAGGGGTCCCCCATGGGCTGCAGCTAGTATTGTGCCACACTTGGGGGCCCATGCAACCCGTGACTACAGACCTGCCATTGCAGCCTGTGTGACATGGTGCTTGCACCTTTCACTCCAGATATAAGGGTTGCCTTATATCATGGTCACTACACTCTGACCCTGTAAGTCTCCCCTAAGCTAGGCCCTTTATCCCAAGGGCAGGGTGCATGGTTCTAAGTGTGAGGGCACCCCTGCATCAACAGAAGTGCCCCTACAAACCCCAGACTCCATTCCCTGGGCTTTGAAAGTGCGGGAAGCCATTTTCAGGTATGTAGTGGACACTGGTCAACACGAGTAGTCCAACTACATAACTGCTTCACCGAACCTTGGTATCAAACATGTTGGAATCATGCAACTACACTGATTCCAGTGTTAGTTGCATGATATCATGTACTCTGGGGGTTCCCTAGGGGATCCTCCATGTCTGCTTGTTTAGTCTTGCAGGGTCTGTATGCCAGCCTGTGCTGCGGCCGACCCCAGACTCCTGCTGCTGAGCCTAACTCGGGCCTAACTCGGGCAGGGGAAGGCAGAACAAAGGATTTCCTGTAGGACAGAGTTGTGACCACCTCTTCCTTAGAAATATGTGTCCCTGGTCTGGAGTTGCGCGGCCTCTCATTGCCACCAGACTGCTTTGAAGGGCACATTTGGTGCCCTCCTTGCATAAACTGGTATGCAACAGTGCAGGAAACCTCAGTTCCTGCTCTGGCATGAAACCACACATAGGACAAGGGAGTGACCATCCCCCTGTTCAGCTCCTCCCCTAGAGAGGTGCACAGAGCTCTAACAGGTGGCCACTTCATTTTGCCATCTTGAAAATAAGATGTGCAGTGGCCTCTGGCAGAATCTGACTGGTTAGTCTAGGTGGGTGACATCCCTGCCCCTCTCTGATAGGTGGGTCACTGCAGATAGTGTCCAAACCCCTTTCAGGGTTCCTTAGCAGCTGCCCTAAGGGTGGGTCCCTACATTTTGCCTGCAAGACTTCAGGAACCATCTGCAAGTCTCCTCTGCAAGACACTTGTGCAACCAGGACACCCGAGCTGCTGCTGTACTTCAGGAACCAAGAGCAAACTTGTAACCAGTAGGAGGGCTCCTGCTGCAACTTTGTTTCTTCTTTCTGAAAAGACTTCTGCAACCCCATGGTGGTACATCCTCCAGAGTCACTGAGACTCTGCCTGCACTCAGGAAGACAAGAAGGAATCTCCCCTGGAGTGAAGAAGTCACTCCTCTGCATCCACAGGCATCTCAATGACGACAACCGGATTGTGGATCCTGCAGGCCCATGGACTCTCCAGGGCTCTACAACACTAGTGTTGGTCCTGTGGCTCTCCAGAACTCCAACCTATGTTTCTTGCAACTGGAAAAAGTGTGTGGTCCCTCGCTGGAGCTGCTTCGTTGGAACCCCTGTGCACTGCATCTGCTTGTCATTGCCAAGGCTTGTTGGCTCTACAGCCCAAATGCATCCCAGCTCCAAGAAGTCCCAGCCCCTGGCATCCTCCGGGTCCAAGAACGATGTCCTCTGTGCAACTCCTGCGAAGGGGGCATCCCTCTCTACTGGGCTGCTGAGGCCTTCCTCTGACTCCCTGTGCCTGCTGCCAGAGGGGCCTGCTGGGGGACTCCAATGATTCCTCCTGGCTCTCTTGTTGGCTGATGGCTGGCCCTGACCTACCTGCCAAGATTGGGTCACCTGGATATTTTGGGTCGCCAAAACTCCTGCAAACTCTGCACAATGCTTCTTGCATTTGCCAAGGCATGGTGGTGGTCCTACTGACCACTGACCCCCTCTGCAACCTGACAACCGGTGTGGGGCAGCTTGTGGATGACTCCTGAGATCCTTCTGCATCGCCTGGACTCCACAGCTGCACTTCTGCGTCCACTGTCCTTCAGGAAACATCACAGAGAAGGGTGGGCATTGCCCTCCTGCACCGCCTGGGCACCACTGACTGGCTCGGTCTCTGTCCCCTCTCTCCTTAGGTCCTCTTCCTCTGGAATCCATGCTTGGGTTCCAACAACCTGGTCCATGGGTCACAACATCAGCTGGACAACTGAGGTCCATATTGATTTTAGCGGGAGGTTCGGACACAATTTCATCCCTATGCACATGGGCTTCCTGGTGTAGGTACTCCACTGTTCTGGGCATCCACAGGTGGAGGCACTATCCAACCTCCCTTGTGCCTATGAGTTTCATCTGGGTCCTTGGGGAAGGGTCCTAAAATGCGAACACTCAAACCACGACTTCCCCACGTTAGCCTATGGACACTAACCCAAGATTTCTATTCTACCACAGGTGCCTGGGGAATCCTATTTAGTTATCTTTGGGGTGTTAGTACTTCCCCAATCCTAAGGGTCCTTGGGTTGTACTGTGGGTTGGGTGTGGTTTTAGCATTCCATTTTTTAGTATATGGTTTCGCCCCCCATAGGGGCTAATGTATTTGATGCCTTTACTTACTTATTACTGAGTATACTTGTATATGATCATACCTCCAGTTAGGAGATATACCAAACAGTTCTAGAGTGTGAGTTATAATACATATTACATATTTTTCTAACTCTGGTGTGGTTATTTCCTGTGTGTACTTCAATGACTGACTATTGTGGTATTGCAAGTGCTTTACACTACTGCCTGATACCCCTGAGCTGCTCTCCACAGCTACCCCTAGAGAGCTTTGGTTATCTAAGCACCAAAACACTATCACTAAGAGTTGCTTGGACTCAGTATAGGGTGCCATACCATAGGTGTACACCTTAAACTGAGCCAGTCTCCTACAGTGATTTTCTAGTTTTTGAATAATTCTTTAATGTTTTAAAATTTCAGTTTTTAAACTTTATAATATTTAAATTGGTGTTGTGCTTTTGCTTTAAAATTTAAATTGTTGTTGATTTTTTTATATTTAATAATTTATTTATTTTAATTATTTGTTTTTTGGGGGGTTATGTAATCTCTTTCATAAGTATACTCCTTTTTGATGTTCCTATTTGCATGAAATTGTGGTTGTTTTGAGTGATAATGCCTCATATGATTTCAGTTTTATGGTAAATGTGAACTTATTTCCTAAAAAAATTCTGACTTTACACAATGGGGTAAGTTTCAAGTGTGAATAGTAAATCAAAGACCACTACTCTTCCCAATGTGGTTAAATCTGGAATGGGAATACTCCCCAAAGTCCAACAGTTTCCCCAATGTGGGTACAATTGTGGTGGGAATAGTAATTATTACCCACCACCAAATTCCAATGCGTTGGCCAATGTTGTTAAGTTTGGAGTGGGAATAGTAAATCTAACCCTCCCTAAAGTCCAGCACTTTGCACAATGTAGTTAACTTGGGAAAAGGAATAGTAAATCTAGCCCTCCCAGTGCTCAACACTTGTGGTTAGGCATGGCATGGGAATGGTTACTCTAGGCTCTAAAGTCTAACATTTTATCCAACGTGGCTATGTTTGGAGTCGGATTAGGAAATCTAGACCCCCCCCCCCACCAAAATCCAATATTTTCCCAAATGTGTTTAAGCTTGGAGTGGAAATATTTGGAGAAAAGTGTTTCTATTTGCTAACTGTTTTTAAGTGCAGTTTGATTGGTTGCTGGTTAGTGGTTTATTTTTTATGTTTGGCCTGCACAGCCCTTGTGCTGCTTGTGAAATCTATTGCATTCTATGTAAATCTTAAAAGAGGCTTACATCCCGCCCTCACGTTTCATTGGTTTGTGTGCTTGCCACTTACTTTTCCTCCATTTCTATTGGCTGTAGCATACTATTTTAGCAAAACAAAAGGATGATGGACGGAGTGCTGACAATGCAAACACTCACCCCCAGTCACAGATCTGGGTTTAATCCATCGTTCTTTTGCTCACCATGCCACCCCAGTTTGGACCCAGCCATATGCAAATCAGTCTTGACCCTGTTCCTCATGGGAACAGTCCAGCCCGAACTGCCAGGCCAGGTCCTCCCTGGACCGGAAACAAGCATCCTGGGACCAGTTTCAGGGTATCACCCTTCTTCAGCCAGGCTAGCTTGATTCCAGTGGCACAGTGAGCAAGGGACCCACGTCTGGGCATACCCTTCCCACTTGGGGCAACTTTAGCAAAACAAAAGGATGATTCAAGCTAGCCTGGCTGATGAGGGGTGAAACCCCGAAACCGGTCCCAGGATGCTTGTTTCCACTGTACTGGGGGTGAATGTTTGACAATGTTCAGCATTCCGTCCATCACTTGTTGTTTTTGCTTTGTAGCATACTATTTCCTGTTGTTCCTCTGTGTGTTTCTCTTATCAGTTTCCCATCAGCCGAGTACTGTGTTCATCCACTTTGTGGAACTTTTTTTAAGCCTACGGCAGTGATGCCAGAGAGACATCTACCAATTTTTTCATTTTTTGAAGCTCATCCTGGTTTTAAGTGAACCAGCATGCTTGTTTTTTCAGGTCGCCTCTTGGCTTGAGGAACAGAATTAATTGACTGTGACTGTTTTTTCAAGGTTAGCTTTGTTTCATATCCCCTTGTTGTTGCTCACAAGGCTTAAAACAAATTGTTCTCCAAGCCTCGCTTTCAGCCCTGAGCCCACCCCAGGTTTTGTATGCACCGTGTTTCACTTCCCCTTGTTGTTGCTCACGAAGCTTGGAATGCATCACTCTCTAAGCCACGCTTTCAGCCGTGAGCCCCGCCCCAGAATTTGCATGGCTTGAGGAACACCATTGAGTGACTCTAGGCTTCCAGGTAAGCTTTGTTTCACTTTGGTATCTCCGCAATACCATCTGAATGCCTTATCCCATGCAGCCTTCCTCGCACAGCATAGTAACTGTATCACAATGCATCACATCAGGCAAGCATTTTCATACTAAGTTGCTTAATTTGCCACCAATTATAGATATTTTCCTAAAACCATAAAAACTGCACATTAAATCAGCTTTCAATCCAGTCTGGCAACTAAGCTGCACACCTTGTCAAACACTATTGAAAAACAAAAAGAACATATGCACTGTGGCTGTGTTTACCTCGGGCAGACGGACAGCCAGCTGGCAGTTTGCAACTAGTTTATGCGGGTGATTATTGTTAGGGTCACTTGCCACTTTCATTGTTTAGGCATTCTTTCCCTAACCATGGAATTCTAGCGGCCATCCTTGGCATGCTGAGAGTATTCTAGGCCTAATTGCATTCCTTCTTGGCAGAAGCTGAGCATCTTTGGCATAACAGTAGTCATGCTTGACATTTTATTGTGCATTCTTGCCATTAAGAGATCCATCCCTGCATAATATTGCAAATTTGCGACATACTTAGGACATCCTTTCCCTATTTACGGCAATTTCTAGCTGGATTTCTGGTGTACACCTCTGGCATAATGATAGCATAAATCTGTTCACACATAGCTTAATGGTAACAGCCCCTGACAAAATGTTGGCCATTCCAGACACATTGTGTCCAGCACAATATATTGCCTTTCTCAATAAACAAGTGATAACACTTTAACAGAGTTTCAGTAACTTATATTGCACAACTGCTCACCAAGCTACAACATACAACAGAAAACAGCTTGTTAGTAACCACATAGGCGAAATCTAATCCATTCACCAATGCTTGTTTAATTTTACACTTTATAAGGTTAATGCTAGCTCTGTATTTTCTTGCATTTATTTATATGTAATTTAGATAGATAGATTTGAAGAATTGCATATACATTAATATATTTGTAAATAACGTTTAACAATGTTTTGGCTTAAAATATTTTTGTTTTTGTGGTTTTGGTCATGTTTCTTATGTTTTGTTATATTGGTGATATTTAGTATTTTTAAAATTTTAATTTTGAAATTCATTTACTTTAGATATTTTTACAGCAATATTTGTAGCCGGTATTTGTGTTTTTGAGTTTTGTGTGTATGATGGCGATATTCGTGCTTCCAATATATTTTCAATTATATTTTTCTTTGTCAATTTGATTTATCTCCATAATATATCATGAAACACATCACTGATCTCCTTATACTAGCTGGAAGACTCCACGCAGGCATGGTCACAGTAGCAGCAGAGGATAACAGGAACTTTTCAGCAGGGCATCAGGTTCAATGCTAGCCGTAAAGAACTGGGTGTCTCAAGTCCGCCCACTCAGGAAGGTCCACAGAAAAGTCATCAACGTCTGTTTGGAAATCTGTGTGGAAATCATCCCTTTTTGGATAGGGACTTCAACCTACATTTTTATGTCTTGGCAAAATGACAGCAGGCCTCTGCCAATTACTTTAAGTGCGTACTCATATTTGAAAAATCCAACCAGCCATGTTGAGGAACATGCTCCCTCCTCTGTGAGTGTGTTGGGTAGAAAAGGCGTGGGTTCCTGCGCAAAATGCCTTGTGAAGAGTTGTGTGTGTGATATCAGTTAAGTACATTCTCAAGGGTTCGGCGCCGGTAAGACAACGTATTTATCTGTACCAGGCAGCTCAGCCTGACAATGAAAAAGGTGAAGGAAAGAAAATGTGGTGATGGGCTGTCTCTCACTATTGGCAACATTCATGGTCCCACTTACATTTCGCATCCAGTTAAAAAGCATTCAATTTACAAATCCACTGAAGAATGTTACAATCAGTCTTCCAACGTTTAAGTTAAGTTATTGTATATGCAAACCAGGTGATGTTTGCAGTAATCACTCTATTAAAAAATAAACACCAAGGCGACCTCTCATGATGTCTACCTCGGATGTAAATTAATTCCAATAGACATCATACATAGGTTCAGATAGTGTCCTCCAAAAATACAGATATGCTGCCAACAAACAGGGCCTGGGTGTAGTTTAGGGTCACATGTTTTCCAGGGGTACAACAAAGGTGTCTCAATGGAACACAGAGTATACCTTTTGGGAAATTCCTCGAGATTACATAGCTATCAAATTCTTCAGGAAAACATGTACCAAACCTCACTGTCTTAAGTATAACTAGGGTGGGACAGATGTGCTGTGCCCTTCAGGCTTAGAGTGCACAGTCCTTCATTTAGTAACACATCCACCAAATTCCCTTGGTTCAGTTATGTTCTGACCTGCTGTATAGTCTGGTGATCCAGTACGGAGGCATCAGTAGAGCAGTCACAATGCTTCTCTGAATTTGCTTGTGCCATGCATGGATAATCCAGTGCTGGCACATTCTGAGAGCTCGGATAAGGCATCTTTATTGTGGCCTGCACACGTACAGCAATATTACTACTGAGGCAGCTTTAGAGCTCTAACCATACACCTAAATTCAGATATGAACAGCTATCCCACTACTGGGGTGGCCGTAGAGCTTTCATAACATACCTCTTTTGTGAAGTGCACAAACTAATGTTAAGCCATTACTGAGTAATCTATGGAACTCTCACAATCTACCGCCATCTTTACCCTCATGATACACGTTTGCGCCTTTACTGAGAAATCTACAGACCGTCCGCTAAAGGTTTGAATCCTGTTTTACAGTATTCCAATATATCCCAGTACTAAACGCTCCACAGAATTCATGAAGTACATTTATAACCCGATTTTCTCTGTACCCTATCACCACAGCAGGGAGAAATACACATACCTTTTGCAGTGCACTTCTATCTGAGACTTGCATCATGAACCAATATACTACTGCTGAAACGTGTGCAGAGCTTTCACAATGTACCCCTTTCCAGGCTTGTGCTGTGAACATCTATCCCATTATTGAAACCGGCACAGAGCTCAAGCAACAGTTTTTGGAGATTCAAATAGTTAATGTAAGGGAAGCTTTGGGAGAGAAATATCAATTTGTAGGGTTTGGGAATATCCCTGATTCCCTTCTGTGAAATCACAAATTTACAAGTAGGATTTAGTACACAATTTATAGTTTGTCAGATTGGGACAACTAACATACGTTGGTGTATCCACCAAGCTCCTGGTTCCCTTGTCACATTTAGAGGTTGAGGAACCATAGATAATCTTTAAAAAAAAACACCACATCCAGAAAAAAAATCCCTTCATGCCATGGCCATTAATTTGCAATTCTCCATTAAGAACACCAGACTTTGAGGTTTTGTTTATGCAGAACGAAAAACGCTGAGTGAGCCCTAAAACGGTATCTGATCAGCATTAAAGTGCTCTCTTTCTGCGATGGTTGGAGTACTTAATTTAAAAATGCTTCACTAGTGCGGTGAGGAAGTGTAGGTATGCAGGGTAACTGTTGCAGGGCATACAGGAGTGGATTCCTGGCAGCCCAGTAACTTTGTGGCTCACCTGCTATTATTGAAATAGCCCTCCTCAGATCTTTTTTTACTTCCTTTAAATCAACAGAAGAATCGTGGAGGTGTATTTGCATTCCCTTGTGCTACCTTTCCCATCACAACACAGGTGTTTTGACGTTGTGGGTACTGGCCTCCCAACAAGCTGATCCCATAATAAATTACCAAAACGCAAACAGTTTTCCAAGTGATAATGCACACAAGTCGCACGACCCTGTTGTAACCAGATATCAACAGGAAGGGAAGCCAAATTGAACACTTCAACAGTCTCAAGCCCCTTCTCCAAAGGAAGTGCCTGTGCTTTTAATATGAAGTATACAAAACAGTAATGGATGGAATGCTTGAATTTATCTCAGCTACTAGTAATGACATGAAACCACATCCCAATACATTGTGACTCTGCACACCATGCTAACTCAGTTTGGACCCAACCATATGCAAATCGGTATTTACCCTGCTCCAATCAGAACAGTCCAACCGGAACTAGCAGGCCAGGTCTTCCCTGAACTGAAACACAACCTACCTAAGACCAGTACTTATACCCAGTTGTGTTTTTGAAGTGGGGGTGGCATCAAAGAAGGGTCTTTTAAGTGTACAGATGTCCTTTAGTCTTGCCCTTGCTCCAAATTCACTACAGGGGGTTATGCAGACCATTGTGTTGAAGCAGGACACTGCCTATTCAGGTGTAAGTGTCAGGTCTTCCCTCCCATCCTGCCCAGGATAGGCCATCAGAATGTTGATGGCCTATCAGTCACACCTAAACTCCCTTTGTGTGTTGCTGTCTAGATGGAATGCACAAAGTCCAGCTGTCATCCAGCCGCAACGTGTAATGGAGACAGGCTGCAGGCAACATGGCTAAAAGCAAGAAAATGCCAACTTTCTAAAAGTGGCATTTTGAAAATTGTAACAATAAATCCAACTTTACCATTAAAGAGGGTTTAATATTTTAATATTAGAAATCCATAGGTACTAAACATGACATATCTTCTTTTATCTACTAATAAATTACAGTTTATTAAATGTTATAATGAATCACTACTGTTAACCTATGACAGGGGTAGGGCTCACAGTAGTGAAAAAACAATTTGGGAGTTTCTCACTACCAGGATATGTACAACCTAAAAGTATATGTCCTGCCTTTTAGTTACATAACATCCTGCCCTGTGGTCTACTGAGGGCCTGCCTTAGGGATGACATATATAATGAAAGGGGAGTTTAAGCCTTGGCAATAGGTTTTAGATGCCAAGTCGACATGGCAGTGTAACTGCATATACAGGCTTTGCAATGGCAGGCCTGAGACAGGTTTATATAAGTGGGTGGTACAAGCAGTGCTGCAATCCCACTAGTAGCATTTAATTTACAGGCCCTATGCTCCTGTAGTGCATTCAACTAGCTAGGGACTTATAAGTAAATTAACTATGTCAACTGTGGATGTACCAATCAAACCATGTTTAGAGCACATGCACTTTAGCCCTTGTCAGCAGTGCTAAAGTGCTCAGAGTCCTAAGGCCAACAAAAAGAAACCAACAGAATGTGAGGCAAACAGGCAAAATGTATGGGGGATGACCACTCGAAGGCTGTCAAGTCTAACAATGACACTGACCTATAACAAGACAATAAGAGGAGCTAATGGGATCTTCTGGCAGTCCCTTTCCCAAACACTCCAGAAACCACCAAAGCCTCCCTCCTGCCACGATGTCATCCAGCTCCATAATGATGCTACATCTACATTTAAATGCATAACATTTCAGCTAGATCTAGTTTAGGTTAACAAATATATATATATATATACATATATATATATATATATATATTACCTACTGGTGCTTGCCAGTAGGTAGCTATAGTTAGGATCATTTTTTCCTTTTACCAATAACTTTGCCACAACTTGACAAATGTTCTTGAAATTTTCAAAACGTATACTTTAGTCAGTTCAGCTGTTATGTTGAAAGTTTCGGGGTGATCCATCAAGCGGTAGCCAAGAAAAGGGGGGGCTCAAAACACTTTTTCCCCATTCTATGTCAATGGGATTTTTCAAATTTTATAACAAAATTACAGCCCGAACTGCTGGAAGGAATTACACCAAATTTGGCAGAAAGTTAGCTCTTGATCCAGAAAGATTGCATTTTGTGATTTGGTGTAAAGCCCTCCAGTAGCTTTGACGATATTAGAGTTTAAAAAATATAGATATCTAGGGACGCGGATCCTCTGCGGATCTAACTGTCCCTGTGATGATATCTGATTTGCTGCCAACACTTCAACAAAGAAGTGTTGGCACCCATCGTGGGACTCAGCTTCAGCGCAGTCCTACCAAAAAAATGAAAAAAAAAGAAGAGGGGCCAGGGTAGGCTCACAGTCCCCACCAGGGCTAAAAATTATTTTTCTTTAAATTTCAGGAAAATCATCTGATTTTCGTGACATTTAAAAAAAAGGGCAGTCTCCCACTTTTTTTTTTTGCCCCCGGGTGGGCGAGGTTCCGGGGGTCACTGGGGCATTGAAAGAGGTGGGGAGCGCACAGGGACCCCCTTCTACGGCTTGTATTAGCTCTGGGTACCACCACCTCCTCAGGGTGATATCAGAGAAATATGCGGGAGGCCTGCACTAAGGGGACCACAACCTCCCGGGGGCAAAACTCTAATATGAAATAGGGGAGGCCCGTATGACCCCTCCCCTCCCCCCAGGGACCACCACCTCCCCAGGACTGAAAAAAGATAATGAAGGGGGTCTGTTGTGGACCTCCAGCCTGGGACTCCCAGCTCCCCAGGGCAAATTTCAAATGCTGTTGAGGAACCAATAACGGCTCTGGGGACTGCCACCCCCCAGGGCCAGCTCCGGTAATGTCCCGAGGTGCCCACGCCCGGGACATAGCTGTTTGCTCTGACTTGGCGGGAGCTTTGACAGCTCCTGCCAAGTCACAGCAAACACTCTGATTCCTGCAAGCGAGAGCTGTAAAACAGCTCTCACTTGCTGGAAGTTGCTAGACAAGTACTGAATTACATAACACACTACTAAATACTAAGCATTAATTACAAATATATGCAATCAGGTAGATGGAAATACCATTAGTGACACTCTCAGAAGACTTCACACCGCAGCAAACCCTGAACCAATAAGTGCAATCATCCCTAACTATAATAGGTTAAATATCACAGTACAAGGTGGTGTCAGTATCAGTAAGAAAGGCCTATTCGCTTTGTCAGAGTGAGACCACTTTCATTAAAGCAGACGCATCATTTAATCGACCATTCCAATCAATGGATAAAGTACCAACAATTCAATACTGTTCATTGTAATATCTCAAGTAACTATAACTCGTGCTCTAAAGTAACTATAACTCACACCCCGACATGCACAGTGATGTAATTTCAGATGTTGCAGTGATGTTATAAATTATGTCATAGAACATGTTCTAAGTGATTGAATATGTGAGGTAATTAGCAGTGCATGGTGAGGGCACAACTTACATTTGTTACTTGAGCTAACTATAACCAGTGAATTTCAGTGGTTTTGTTCACTTATAATAGTTTATTTTAAGTTACGCTTTTACCTAACTATATGGTTGCTGTAACATTTATTTTATTCATTGCATTTCTAAGCTTTTTTAATGTAATGTTACATATCATTACAAATTCTTACTATAATGTCACTTTAACCTATTGTTTAATAATTTAACTTCTAGGTTTTTTTCTTAACTTAAATAACGTAATTCTTAACATAAATAAGCTGAGACCAATGCCGCTGTACTGTTTCCACCTGGCTGACCAGCAGAAACGTCATAATGTGACATTTTTGACGGTCAGCCCGGTGGAAACATTGTAATATGGCAGTGGGGAGACTGCCGAATTGACGGCCGCCTCACCACCACCCTATTGGAGTTGTGGCGGTTCAACCACTCAACTCCTAATCAGGCCCTTACTGTGTTTCATTTTTGATTTTGCTTCGGGGTGCTGCTTCCTTCTCTCCAATTGTTTTTTTTTTTAAAGAATGCTTGGTAGTACCCCTTGGCCCTTCTTGGGGCACCACCAGGCTCCAGAAAAGTCCTCACATGACATTGTGGGGCTCTCCTTCCCTGGAGCAGTGAATGATAAACGAGCAGCTCCTATCACTCATTCATGATATGTTTTTTACATGTTTTATTTGAGTGCCCTGGTGCCCATCTGGGGCACCCACACCAGTTTTCAAGGCTGGGGGCTGCTGGGACAGTCTTAAGGCCCCTGTAGCCTCTGAAGGCTCCCCAAACAAATCCCATAGTTAGTGTCGGCAGGAGCTGGAAATTCTTTAAGTGGGTTCCATGGTGCCACCCAGGGTGCCTTTGCCTGCCGATGCTGATGTACACAAATAGAGAGAGAGGGAGCAAGAGAGAGAGGGTCATCACACTCTTCTCCCACAAACATTACAACATGCACAACAGTAGCTATACATCTCCTGCTAGGAAAGGCCCAGTCAAATAGCCTACATAATGTCACAAGAAGATACTTCCAACTTCCCCATTTGACAACACCCTCACTGACAACATAACCATCCATCTGACCACTACTTGACATCCCATCAAATCACCTGTTACTCAAAAGCATCATGCACTAGATGGATTGACTAAACCACAACGTTTATCCCTATACAGCTCATCTCTGTCCATCATAACTTCAGCCTAAGGAAATACAGGGGACTGATAACACAATATTATGCCTACTCCGAGTCCACACATGCCCACTCCATCACTAGAAGTAATATTCCTTGAAAGGTACATCATCACACTTCACATATGACACAGCATCTTGCCTTCCAATCATATGCCTAACTGATCATTCTGTACATTACTTACACAATGGCAAACATTTCTGAGGAATAAACTAAATGTGCAATTTCCATACAGGGGGCACCACTAATTCACAGTATTGGTCTGGGAAACATCTATCTAAATACTTGTCATAGATTCATCAGGAGTTTCTGCACCCACTCGTCAGATAAAATGTCACATAGACAACAATTCTATGTACTGCAATTGGGGCTACCTAGCACACAGGATACATCCACAGACAACCACAGGAAGCATAGTTACACCAACAAAACTATGGACAACATACATTGTGCTTGAAGGACTTATATCATTCCACCAGACATGCTGAATAGAAGCCTCTACATGACAATATAAGAACACCTACATCACTAACTGTCCTGACGTGATCCTCACTACCTAAGTACAGAGTTAACACTTAAACAACTGATTACCAGTGTACCCATGAATGAGACATGCACCTAGAGGAAAGCTATTTTATTTACAACACATCCTGCAACACCTACAGGTTTATGTGATATGAAACATCTGCTTCACCGTTAACTCAGAAACATGAGCATAACCATAACTGTCCAAACAGCCTCAGATCAGCTAAGGTGAGTCTGGGAAAAAGTAGGCAACAAAATATAATCAGACACAAAGTATCGATTGACACATGATGTAGGCAGCAAATAGCATATTTGCACTCATATATGTATGGCATTGGTCTATCTAGAATGGAAAATGCACATGAGCTAAGGGTTAGGCAGCCTAGCCACTAGTCTTCTTTACAACAAACACATAGGGATACAAGTTTATTTTTAAACATGTCAATGAAATACCATGAAATGTCGAGGTCTAATAGACTTCATGAGTTCCACATTGTAGGATGTCCACCCTTATCAAACATTTCCCATTGTATGAATATGACAGCAAAATGGTACACCTCCTCAAACCTCATAGTGACAGTACTAAGTTGGCCATAACAAAAGCCATATTTGGATGACAGCCTCACATGAAGTGTACAAATATTTCAGGACACAGAATTACTTGGCCCTGTAACTCATCTGTCAGACCTAATGTTGCACAAAGAGCAGATCCTGTGAAATTAGAGAGGTCAGACACCTTAGAGCTAGATGATTCACCATTAGGATGAATTGACTTGGGGACACTAGGTGGGAACGATGACACAACAGGGAAGAAATATATACAGCCCAGTAGAGTCACACATATAACTCAGTCACATGTGCATCTCCACATGCAGTCATACTATTTGCTGCATACAGGTGATCAACATGTTTCCATCAATATTACAATGGTCACATATGTGTCTGCATATTGGCAACTTGAGTACCATGTATTTCCAGTAGTCAACATACTTACAACATCGTCACAGCTGCAATACATAGACAGCATACAGTAAACTATCAGACATGGGTTCTGTCAGTACTTACCCCCTTGTGGCCGCTGTGCTTCCCTCAAATGCCCATCCACCTCAGGGTAGGCCACCGCCAAAATGTGGGCCATTAGGAGGGGGTCAAGGTTCAACAGGCACCGCTCCCTCGTTCGGAGGGCATCCCCAGCTGGACCTCTGTGGTCTCTCGGGCCCGGCATCTCAGGTCCTCCCACTGCTTCCTACAGTGGGTGCTCCACTGGCTGTGGACCCCCAGGGTCCGCACTTGCTTGGTGATGGCATGCCAGATTCCCTTCTTCTGATGGGCGTTGACCTGCATGGATGACACAGACAAAAGGAGAAAGTCATGTCAACATCCACCATACCAATAGTAGTGGACAGAACACATCAGTAACAGCAAGTAGGCACACATTCCCAACCTTTCAGCTCACACTCCTTCACAACATACCATCTGCATATATCCACACCTTCACTAGTTTACATTAACGGTATACCTTCATACACCACACCTATAACACATCCGTATGACATTGGAATCACCTGCTCCTCTGCTCCGCTGTCCATACAGGGGCTTCTCCAATCCTTCACTAGCTTCTCCAGCCCGTCAGGGGTGAATCAGGGGCCCTATCACCTGCAGGATGTGGCATGATAGCTCCAAGAGGCAGTACACAGCAGCTCAGGTTGTAGAGGTCTTGCTGGCAGCATTGTCAGGAGTCAAGTGATCATTACTGCAGAAGATGGCGGTCACGCCTGTCACGTACATTACCGTCACCACCGGCAGATATCACCACTGGCCCAAGTCCACCAAAGGCAGTAATGTGTTCCAATGGCAAATTACACAGTGGATGTGACCACCTACCGCCATGACGACTTCCGCCGGCAGACTTAGGTGACTTCCACATGTCCAGTGCAGTAGGTCAGGCGACTGCCATTTTGAACACATTTCATGTATGGAAGCGTATAATGATCTGTGTCATTAACTATACCCCATATTGTGCTGTACATCTGTAAATACTGCCCTCATGTTTAGGTGACTTTTTTGGCATCTGTGATGCAATTGCAGTATTGTTGGAGGACATGTGGTGACAGCAATGTACAACTACTCTGAGGTTCCTATGTGTCTCGATAATGTTGATTATGTCAGTAACAGGTGAATTATTAAGTGTAATCTCATATGTAATTGAGACAATGTGCACCAAGGAAGGTGTCATCAGATGCATAGCTATGTGCTGTACTATATATGTCAGAGGTAGTAGCCGTCCTCGACAGCTGTTATGTGTGAGTAATTTCATTAACTGTACTTGATTGTGCATGCTGCATGTCACATACTATGTTTCCATGTTTTCACTTAGTTACCCTGCCATGAGGAGAGGAAGATGACCTCCAGTGTGCCATCCACTAGTAGACCTGCACACCATGGAGGAAAGATTTGTATTCAGACATGTTGGCCCTCAGTACAACCCTGGCGGTAAATGCTGCCGACCGCCATGCTGGCGACTGCCAGCATACGGTGACTGCGGCGGTATACCGTTACGGGTATTATGACCCACACAGAGAAATACACCACTACACAGACACCCACACAAGTCCGCCAGCCCAAAGGTCAGTGATAAACTGGCAGTACCAAAACCCACACCGTTACGCCAACAAAAATACGCCCACAGCATCATGACCCACGAATCACCGCAGCGGTCTTTCAACCGTGGTAAAACATTGGCGGTACACACCCCTGCACTCACAACACACACACACTAACAAAACTACACCACATTGGACAATTCAAACTACACACACCTGACACACATACACACACCACACTCACACACCCAATCCAATGTAAAACACACACCCACAATACCCACAACCCCTTACCACGGAAACAAATATTGCTAACTGAGAAAGAGACAAGCCAGGAGCACCCACTGAATCTGAGCCACACAACACCATCACCCATACACCACACACGCACCTCACAGCCCACACCCCAACACATCACCCTCACACATACCACTCACACTACACCCATGGCACCACAAAGACACCCCAGGTTCTCTGAGGAGGAGCTAAGAGTCATGGTGGAGGAAATCATCGGGGTAGAGCCACAGCTATTCGGATCACAAGTGCAGCAGACGTCCATTGCAAGGAAGATGGAGCTATGGTGGAGAGTCATGGACAGGGTCAAAGCTGTGGGACAGCACCCCAGAACAAGGGATGACATCAGGAAGAGGTGGAACGACCTACGGGGGATGGTGCGTTCCGTGGTAACAAGACACCAGGTAGCCGTACAGAGGACTGGCGGTGAACCCCCACCTCCTCCCCCACAACTAACAACATGGGAGGAGCAAGTCTTGGCAATCATGCATCCTGAGGGCATCGCAGGAGTAGCAGGAGGACTGGACTCTGGTAAGTCAAATCCCCCACCCCACCTGCATGCCATCACATAACCCCCATCCTCACCCCCATCACTCCAACACCTCACATATGCCCCACCATCACAATCCACCCATCCCAATACCAAGCCCTGCCTGCAACACCTATGCATGGACCCCCATCACCAAAGCATGTCCAGCACAGATACCCACCCAGACCCCAAAATCACTAATCACACAAGGGCAAACACATTAATGCAAGCACAGGAGCAGAGGGTAACTCACCCATTGCACAGGATGGCACACACAGATACAATAACTATGCATTCACACCCCAACAGGACCCATACCCAACGTCACCGGACAGGAGGTGCCAGACATATCCAGTCCCCCACAGAAGAGGCCCACAGTGATGACAGCAACTCTGCATGCCTGGATCAAGATAACAAGCCCGGCCCATCAGGGACCTCTCGACAGTCGGTTTCCCTGCTACAGTCACAAACTACCACTGAACCTCCCCTCTCAGGAAACACCACAACAGCACCCACCCAGCGGGCCCATCCCTCTGTCCCCAGGGCACGTCAGTCAGCAGTGTGTCCACCACTACAGGGACCCCAGGCAAACCCACCAACCCAAGACAATCAGGGACCTGGGGTCAGTGGCAGTGGGCACAGGATAACAGGGAAACTGGGAGGACTGCTGTGCGACAGGGGGAGGACAGGCCCAGGGAACCCACTCTCCATGAGGCTCTCTCCAACATCATGGGAGCATACCATAATTCCCAGGAGACCATGGGCACGGTACTGGCCAAGTTTCAGGAGACCCAGCGGCTGCGGGAGGTACACTACCTGGGGCTCAGGGAGGACTTGAAGTCCGTCAACACCACCCTGGTCACCATTGCAGGGGTGCTGGCGGACATGGCCAACACCATGAGGGACACAGTGGCACACAAACAGTCCCCTGACACTAGCCTGAACGATGAACAGCCCTCCACCTCCGCCGGCGCTAGTGGACAGGAGGTCCCTCCACAGGACCAACAGGCCACCACCACCCCACCCCCTGCAGAAGGAGAACCAGCCCGCAAATGGTCCCTGAGATCCAGGAACAAGACAGAGAACATTGCCAAGATTGTCACACTTTTGTCCCACTTTGTCACTCTGACAACTTTGAACTGCCATTACTCCACTTCCTATGCCCCCTTGGACAATGCACCTGTGATACCAAGAAACTGGACTCTACCATGGACATTCCTCCACCATCACCCCAGCCCATTGCACAGCCCCCTCCACTTATTAGCACAGAAATAAACACCTTTGAATCACAAATCAATCTGGAGTCAGTCCGTACTTTTGTAATTGCAACCTCTCGGAAATATAGCAATGTCAATGTTCATGTTCACATACCAATGTTTGACAGTTGTTGGGCATCAGTAAACATAGCAGAAGGCAGAAAGTATGACCAAGATCTGTGAAATGGAAAGCCAAAGTGACATGTCAGGGTCCATACACATAGGTTAAAAGGCAGATTCAGGCAATGTCCAACAGTAGTATGATATGAGAGGAGCAGTGCCAGTCTCTTACCTGTGTCTCACTATAAGTATTGCATGATGATGTTGTTTCGGTTGTCTATATCTTCTTCTTCTGCCTCCTCTTCTTCACTGTCCACAGGCTCCACAGCTGCCACAAGACCAACATCAGGCCCATCCTCCTGCAGAAAAGGCACCTGGCGTCGCAAAGCCAGGTTGTGCAACATACAGCATGCCACGATTATCTGGTACACCTTCTTCCGTGAGTAGTATAGGGAGCCACCTGTCAGATGGAGGCACCGGAATCTGGCCTTTAGGAGGCCGAAGGTGCACTCTATTATCCTCCTAGTTCGCCCATGTGCCTCATTGTAGCGTTCCTCTGCCCTTGTCCTGGGATTCCACACTGGGGTCAGTAGCCATGACAGGTTGGGGTAACCAGAGTCACCTGCAAATATCAAGGGACAATTGTTAGACATCCTCCAACCCTTAGGGACTCTCCCATACCCAGACTCCTATGTCAACTGTGTTGGGACCCTGGGCTCACCTATTAGCCACACACGGTGCCTCTGGAGTTGCTCCATCACATAGGGGATGCTGCTATTCCTCAAAATGTAAGCGTAATGCACAGAGCCAGGATACTTTGCATTCACAAGGGAGATGTACTGGTCTTCCAAACACACAATCTGCACATTCATAGAATGGTAGCTTTTGCGGTTTCTGTACACCTGTTCATTCCTGCGAGGGGGGACAAATGCCACATGTGTACCATCAAAGGCACCAATGATGTTGGGGATATGTCCCAGGGCATAGAAGTCACCTTTCACTGTGGGCAAATCCTCCACCTGAGGGTAAACGATGTAGCTGCGCATGTGTTTCAGCAGGGAAGACAACACTCTGGACAACATGTTAGAGAACATTAGCTGTGACATCTCTGATGTAATGGCCACTGTTGTTTGAAAGGAACCACTGGCCAGGAAATGGAGCACTGACAGGACCTGCACTAGAGGGGGGATTCATGTGGGCAGCTGACATCAGGTCTGGCTCCAACTGGGCACACAGTTCATAGATTGTGGCACGATCAGGTCTGTATGTGATAATTATGTGTCTGTCTTCCATTGTCGACAGGTCCACCAGGGGTCTGTATACCGGAGGATGACGCCATCTCATCACCTGCCCCAGCGGAAGTGCCCTATGGAGGAGAAGGGTGAGCAGAGTGTCATACACCACATAGGTTTCACAAGGGTGTTTAGAACAATCGTGATGTAATCAGAGTGTGGCACTGTCTGTCCGTATTCCTGCCCAAAAGTGCTGTGACGCAGTTAGTTGCCCTGCCATGTGCCCCCCTGAAATTGTGGCTGCCTGACCTGTAAGGAGGGACAAGGGGAAATGAGGTAACTGCGCTGGCGTTGTGCAGCGTCGCGGTAGGCGGTCGAAGACCGCTGTGCAAATCAGCATTGGTTATCATTGGGCCCTAGGGGTTCCAGGAGCCAATGACGATGTACGCTGGCGGTGATGGTACGCACTGTTGCAGACGTGACCGCCATTTTTTATCTGTTCACTCACTTGATATCTGACCTTCAAGAGGAGAGGACCTACACTGCACGTGCTGCTGTGACCTCAGTCTGGAAGCGACAATGGCTACAGTGTCTGGGAAAAGGCCCCCTGCCTTCGCCGTGGAGGAGTTGGACAAGCTGGTGGATGGGGTCTTCCCCCAGTACACGCTACTCTATGGTCCTCCAGACAAACAGTTGAGTACACTGTGAGCATGATGCATGGCACATGAATGTATGGAATGGTGTGGATGGAAGATACAGGGGGGGCAGAGGCCAGCATGTGAGGATGGAGAGTGAAGATTTTTCTGGGCAAGGGTGGGAGGTTTGTGTCCAATGAGTTAGAAGAATCGGACAGGGGATTAACATCCATTCTTACTTCACTTTTCCTCTAGGTCAGCTCCCACCAGAAGAAGGGTATTTGGCGTGCCATCGCCAAGGAAGTGCAGACCCTGGGGGTCTACCATAGACAGAGCCTACACTGTTGGAAAAGATGGGAGGACCTGGGCCGCTGGACCAAGAAGACGGCGGAGGCCCAGCTGGGGATGGCCTCCCAACGTGGAAGGGGTGCCCGTCGCACCATGACCCCCATGATGTCTCGGATTCTGGCGGTGGCATTTCCTGAGTTGGATGGGCGCTTGAGGGCATCACAGCAGCCACAAGTGGGAGAGTACAGTCTCATTCAGCTGACTCTGTGTGCTTTATGAGGTTTCAGGGTGGAGAAGTGGGCTGTGGGTTCCCCTAGGCCAAGGCAGATGCGCCAAGGTGGATACATTGTTTGGCAGGCTCAGTGGCACTGCAAACCCAAAAATGGTAGTGGCCCTCTGCACCTAGTCAGGCTCCAGTGGATTCCAGCTGTGCATCAAATGGGTCTAGTTCCCCTGCATGGGCTAGTGCATAGGACTGCTCCATGCGTGTTGTGTCCGCCAACGGTACTGGTGCTGCAGGCATTGACCATGTGTCTCTTCTGTCTTTCCCCCCATTTTTGTTTTGTCACCCTGTCCTTGTGTGCATTAGCATCATCTGGCGGAGGAGCATTGGCACCGGAGCAGGAGGGAGCTGCAACCCACATGGCCCTGGAGGGTGAATTTACGGAGTCTGAAGGCACCAGTGGGACGGAGGGCGTGGGGAGCTCCACGACGGGGACAGGAGGAGACACCAGCGATAGCAACTCCTCTTCTGATGGGAGCTCCCTTGCGGGTGCGGGCACCTCTGTGCCCACCGCATCAACAGGTACCCCCCTACCAGCACCGCCCTCCCAGCAGCCCCTCAGCATGTTTCCCGTGCCCGCTCACCCAGGAGGGTGGGCATCTCCTTCGCCCTCTGGCACCTAAGGCCCTGCCCCAGTCAGTCCTGCTGCCCTCAGTGAGGAGGTATTGTCTTCCTGAGACCCCTCACTGTTGGGCAATCAACCATTTTGAGTGCCTTCCAGGTTGTCAAGAGGCATTTGCAGCAAACAAATGCATACCTGGAGGGCATTCATTCTGGCGTGGCAGCCCAACACAGAGCATTTCAGGCTCTGGCCTCAGCACTGATGGCAGCCATTGTCCCTGTGTCCAGCCTCCCCCCTCCAACTTCCACTACCCAGACCCAATCCCCTCTACCTCAGCCTATCCCAAGCACACCATCAGACCAGCATGCACACTCATCAACACACAAGAGTGGACATGGCAAACATAAGCACCACACATCCCACAGGCACTCACACAAGCACCATCCCCATGCAGACACGCCAACATCCACTGCCTCCACTGTGTCCCCTTCTCCACGTCCTCCTCCTCCCTCCCAGTCTCGTCTCCACTCACACCTGCATGCACTACATCCTCAGGTACCACCTCCATCACCAGCACGCCCATCACTACACACTGCTCACGTGCAATCACCACCCCCACTACCATTCACACGTCCCCTGTGTCCTCTCCCAGTGTGTCTGTGAGCCCTCCTCCCAAACTACACAAACACAGGAACACACCCACTCAACAGCCATCCACCTCACAACAGCCTCCAGCCCATGCACCTTTACCCAAACTCAGCAGACGTACATCACCTACAACCACTACCTCTTCCTCCACTCCCAAACCCCCTCCATCTTCCCATCCCAGTGTGTCTAAAAAACTTTTCCTGGCTAGCATTGACCTCTTCCCTACACCTCCCCCCGTCCTTCCCACAGGGCCAGGATGTCCAGATCCCAGCCCAGCACATCAGCCACCAAATCCTCCAGCACTGTTGTCCCTGCAAGTCCAGTAACATCGCGGGGGGCACCCATCAGGGCTGCCAGTGTGCCACCTAGCGAGCCACAAAGCCCCCTCCAGAACCAGTGGAGAACAGCATCCACTCACCCAGTCCTTGGCAGTATGAAGCACTCTGGGCACAAAGCCCTCTCCAGAACCAGTGGAGAACAGCATCCACAACCTCAGTCCTTGGCAGGATGAGGCACTCTGGGCACAAAGCCCCCTCCATAACCAGTGGAGAACAGCATCCACAACCTCAGTCCTTGGCAGGATGAAGCACTCTGGGCACCCACCATGCCCCCTCCAGAACCAGTGGAGAACAGCATCCACTCACCCTATCCTTGCATCCACTCACCCAGTCCTTGGCAGGATGAAGCACGCTGGGCACAAAGCCCCCTTCAGAACCAGTGGAGAACAGCATCTACAACCTCAGTCTTTGGCAGGATGAAGCATTCTGGGCACAAAACCCCCTCCAGAACCAGTGGAGAACAGCTTCCACAACCTCAGTCCTTGGCAGGATGAAGCACTCTGGGCACAAAGCCCCCTCCAGAACCAGTGAAGAGATACATCCACTCACCCTATCCTTGGCAGGATGAAGCACACTGGGCACAAAGCCCCCTCCAGAACCAGTGGAGAAAAGCATCCACTAGAGAGACTGTGGCTTTGCACTCCCCAGGACCAATCAGTGGGCAACCCACCCATTTGAGAGACTTGTGAGACTGTGGCTTTGCGCTCCCCAGGACCAATCAGTGGGCAACCCACCCACTTGAGAGACTTGAGAGACTGTGGCTTTGCACTCCCCAGGACCAATCAGTGGGCATGGAGCCCCCTAATGGAGCATTGGTGTCGTCCCTTCATCCGGCTGAAGTCCCCCCCCCTCCGCTTCCCCTGAGGTGCCTGTTTATTTTTTACCTGATGCCCCAGCAGTGTTCTCTCCGTTTAGAGGCAGGTATCATGTGTGGGCTTCCCCCATGCATTTTGGGACCACTTGTCCACGGACAATGATTGGAACACTATACGGACTTGTGTAATTGCTGTACATATTTGTATATAATGATCTGTTACAGACCTGTTTCCAAATCTGATTTTTCGATAATTACGCTTGTTACAATCATTTCCTTTTGTCCTTGCGTTCTTCCAGGGGGGTATATGTAATGTTGTTGCATGTATTTGTGTGTATGATGTTGTGGGTGAGGGTGGAGTTGGGGGTGTTGCTTGTTGCGTGTGTGTGTCACTCTCTTTTTTCTCCCTCCCTCCCCTGTGTGCTAGGTGCAGTACTCACGTGGTCGTCGCCGCAGTCTTTGCTGCTCCTGGTAGAAGAGAAGGTAAACCAACATTGGTAGCACCTGTAACTCGGGCTCCGTGGCATCCTGGTTCCTCGTAGGTGGTCGAGAGGTGAGGGATTTCCCTTCTGTGTACTGTTTCCGCCGAGCTTTTGATGGCGTAAAAGCTGGCGGATTGGTGCCTTGTAACACAGTGGGCAGTACATTGTCTTCCGCCTGTCTGTTGGCGGTTACCGCTGCTGTGTTTGTTTCTACCACCGTGGCGGTCGGAGTGTTAAAGTGGCTGTCTGTGTTGGCGATTTCCACCATGGTCATGATCCCATTTTTTTCCCGCCGGCCTGTTGGCGGTCTTACCGCCACTTTAATACGGACCGCCAGGGTTGTAATGAGGGCCTAAGTGCCTTAAGTCCTTTCTCACTTTAGTGTTGATTTCCACAGTTGTATTTGCTTTTTGTTTTTACCGGTATTGTGTGCTTTGAGCTCAGGTGTATACCTTTATCATCCTTTTTATTTATTTCAGCCTCAGCGTGCCATGGGCTTGAGGGAGCGGTTATCCTCCCAACCAGGCTCACGTGCCTTGCCATGTTGCTTTCATGAGGAGCAGGGAGTCTTTATTTTGCGATGTGCTCTTTGTCTGCTGCTTGGGCTTCGTGCGCGTGCGTGTATGACTGGCTTCACACCCACTCTTTCTAAGGAGTGCAGCTGAACACGGTGGAGATGCATGCAACAGCCTACAGCTCTGAGCACTGTTCTCCCCGCCTACACCCTGATTAAGATTCTTTTCTGGGCTGCAATAATAACTATCATGCTTTGTCTAGATACTTTTTTCTGACAGGTCTCTCTCCATGCTATTTATCTACTCAAGTCCCCCAGAGTATACTCTTGGGTTGAATTTATATACCTGCCTTCGGGAATAATGTATGTAGGTTTTGCCTCCCCACCTCAGCTATTGAAGTATTTATTTTTGGTGAAGCATTTTTACTATCAGATACTCTTTGGTTTTGCTGTATTGGGTCCTTACCTCATCTATCATGGCTGCATATGAGGAGGATTCAGGGGAAGGCTTCTACTGTGATGTCTCTGTGGGGTGTTTTGAACAAGACTTGGCCTATGCACTTGATGCTGGGGTGCGCCACACAGTCAATGTGGCCTTGGCTCAGGCTATCCAACCCATTAAGCAACACTTGTTTGGTTTTGTTGAGCAACTGAGCTGGATCCCTGGAACTGCGTCTTGCAGCAGTGAGGAACCCTCAGTTCCTCATGACTCGACAAGCTCAAACTCTGATAAAAATCCCCACATGGCTGATTTCAAACAATTTGTGAGCTCGCTGGCTAAGGATCACTACTATAATGCCTCTTCTATCCCCAAAACGAGTACTCAGGAAGATTCAGATTCTTCATTGTCAACTCAGAGCCATGAGCAAGAGGATGATTCCCCCCCTGTAAATTCAAGAAGAAGTCCCACCACTCATAGGTGGTCTCCCAACCTCCTAAGGTCATCACGGTTGAACCCGAGGATATCATCCATCCTAGGTCGACCTCCTGGACCACTCCATCTGAGGTGCCAGAATATGTTCAGGCCCACATACACCACAGTTTTAATAAAGATAAAGACGATAAAGATATCCTCATCATGCCACAATGTCCCCTTCTAATCCTGACTCACCTGGAGTGGGCAATTTCTCTCCTCCAGGACTTGGGATTCATTGACAACAATCAGAAGTCCATTCTGATACCTTCATAGCAGATAGAGTTTCTGGGGTTTCCGTCCTGACCCAATTAATTCTGCCCCCTCCCAAAATCTGCAACATCAAGAACGAACTGAGATCGATGTTGTGCAAACAGACGGTTTGTGTTGAGATGCATAGCCCGCATGGTGGGCCTGCTATCTTCCTCGATACAGGCCATTTTCCCGGGTGTCCTTCACTATAGGGCCCTTTAATGTCTGAAAATCTCTGACCTTCAAGAGGGACTCAGTTACTCAGACCTAATTCACCTATCAACAGAAGCCAGGATGGACATTCACTGGTGGCTGGAATATATGGATGTCTGGAATGGCAGAGCGATCTTTGGATCATCTCCGGAAATTGTGATTGAGTCCGATGCCAGCTTTTAGGGTTGGGGAGCTTGATGCGGCCTGATATTCGCGATTGAAACAGACCTTCATATCAATTGCTTGAAACTCTTGGTGTGCTCCTTTGCGATCTGAAGCCTCTCCCCGGAGATGTCAGATTGTTGCATCCTCCTTCGGATGGACAACATCTCCGTGGTGAGGCATTTCAACAGGCTAGTCAGAACAAAGTCCTGCATTCTGGCGGAGATTGCCAAGGATTTCTGGCACTTTTGCCTTCAACATAAGATATCTCTAGTTGTGGAATATCTTCTGGGTTGGAACAACTCAGTAGCGGATTGCCATTCTCATCACCTTCGAGACTTCAGCGATTAGAGACTACATCTGAAAGTCTTCCATTCTCTCCAACACCATTGGGGCCCTTTCTCTATAGATGTCTTGGCCTCTTGGCTCAACCGGCAGCTGAATCATGTTTTCAGCTGGCGTCTGGATCCGGAGGCTTTAGCAACTGATGCATTTCTTCAGGATTGGTCTCCTTTCCTAAGTTATGCATTCCCTCCTTTCATGATGATTCCCAGGGTTCTGGCTCAGGCGTGCCGTAAGAAAGTGGAGCTGACTCTAGTGACTCCTCTTTGAAGGACACAGGCCTAGTTTCCTGTGGTCCTGGAAATGAGTTGCTCCTTCCTGATCCTTCTCCAATTGCGGTGGAATCTTCTTTTGGATCCCTTGGGCTTGCCTCACCCTCCTGTTCAGTCGGAACGCCTCTCCCTAGTGGCGTGGGAAATTTCAGGGAGAGATGTAGTCTTGCAGGACTTTCACAAGAATATAATGAATTAATCTCTAAGGCCTGGTCCTTGGGTACTCACAAGCACTACACCTCAACATGTAAACGCTGGGGTAATTGGTGGTGTCAAACGGGTGCTAATCCCTCTTCAGTGGATTGTTCTTTAATTTCATAAAAGTTGTTTGCTCGCACGTATGCTTATCGCGCTGCTGTGTTTCTGCTCAGTTGGCTTGTAGCCGCACATCTGCCCTGTGGTGCACGCTCCTACCTGGCATTGTCTCTTTTTCCATCGTAGCACGACCGCCATTTTCAACCAACGGTCACAGGGAACAAACGGCAAGTGCTTTATCGCGCTCCTCAACTTCAGTCTTTTTTTCATTTTTTTTTTCCTTAATTAACATTTTGTCCACCCTTCCGACAGCTTTTCCCCCGTGGCACACCTCAGCCTACGACCGCTCCTTTTGTTTTTTCCACCCATAGACCGCCATTCAGTTTGCATCGAGTCCTGTGAGGAAATGAACCCTTTCCTCACCGTTTTTGCCTGTCGTTCACCAGAGCTTGTACTTTTCAACACAATGGACAGCTCCCCCATTTCTCATGCTGACATTGAGGAGGATGAGGAGGTTATTAAAGAGAATTTAAATTATTTTATCCAACTTGAACAAGCAGTCACTACTTCACTTGAAAAATTGTCCAAAAATCTTGAAACTTCTGTGGTAAAATTAGTGTCCAAGACGTTTTTGGCCATTCTCCGGGGGATAGCAGAAAGCGTCCTTGTTCTACAAAAAATACCAAATCGACGCTATTGATGGGTGAGGGTTCCTCACACAGGACAGAGGACGTGGTTCCTCAAAGGCCTCCCTTAATGGAGGGATAACCTCTAGCAAATCATCTAAAAAATGTGTATCTAAATCCAAACATATTTCTTCTCCTATTATATCAAAAATTCTGGACACTGATGATGACCCTAACCTGGATTCGGATACTTCCGACATTGATATTGGAGATTCTCTCTCCCCTCCATTAAAAAAAGCCAAACTTGAGACCCAGGAGCTTTACAAGTCATTCAGCTTCCACATTCTACTGAATGGTTTCCTGCGGACCATGTGGCTGAATATGCGACTTCCAGATTGCACACCCCCCTGACAAACAAGTCAGAGCGAAACTAACATCAGAATGCCCTGGCCCAACACTCCGATCAAAAATTGAAGCAACTCCAGCTAATGACGCTTCCCTCATCACTTTTTTCACAAGGTTTGGTAAAGGCACGCGCAAAGGAGTTGAAAAGGCCTGGTCTAAATGACAGGACAAATTGTTGGATGTTGTGGAACCTTTGACCCGCAGTTTTGATATGGCGGAAGCAGCCCGTTTTGAAAATGCTAGCGTGGACCCTGTCGAATTATCGTTATGGGTACAACGAGCTGTGTGTTTATTAGGTAAAGCCAATTCTGCAATAACCCATAAGCGCAGAAAGGGGCTTCTGCTCAAGCTCGATCCCAAACTTGTGAGTCTGGCAGTCTCAGATCCAGGGATTAAAGCGGAAGGCTTCCTTCTTGTTGACTCATTTATCAAAGAACTCAGTAAATATGTTGCTACGTTTGCATCACTAGACAAGGCGCAACAATCGCTTGAGAAAATGTTCTCCAGTCAGGTTTTCGCCAGGGCCGGCAGAGGCAGGAACAGCTTTGTGAGCCGCACCTGCAATAACCAAGGTTCCCGTGGCGCATATACCAGCATCTACCAGGAGTACAGACCTTAATTTTACCCACAGAGAAATCATGGTTTCTGAAACAAGGGCAACAGAGGTTCCAGGTTCTCTTCCAAGCCCGGTAAGTCAATCTTTTCACCTTCCTGTTGTAGGAGATTGTCTTTTATTGTTCCTTCCACCATGGCAGTCTCTCACAGCAGATCCTTGGGTTTTAAACACCATCCAGGAATACACTATTGAGCGCTACTCAGAGCCTTTTCAGTCAATCTTTCCTCATCCTCCCCAGTTTTCTTTAGAAATGTCACACTTGATTTCTGCAGAGATTCAATCTCTTCTTCCAAAACAAGCAATTGTCCCTTGCCCCCTGGACCCTTCAGGCTTTGTCAGCTCGGTCTTCTTAGTTCAAAAGAAAAACAAAAACATGCGTCCAGTTATCAATCTAAAACGCTTCAACCAATTTGTCGTCAACTGTCACTTCAAAATGGAGACCATCCTGCATCTCAGAGATTCTTTACTTCAAAGCCACTGGGTGGTTCCGTTAGGCCTCCAGGATGTGTATCTCACAGTCCCAAGGCATCCGGATCCAAGGAAGTTTTTACAGTTCCAATGGCTCAATCAAACTGATCATTTTTCCTCCCTACCTTTTGGTCTTTCTTCCACCCCTTGGTGTTTCACGAAACTTATGAAACCGGTCGCAGCCTTTCTCAGAGCTTGAGAAGTCAGATTGATCATTTACTTGGACGATATCCTCCTCATGAACCAAAGTCGTTTGTCTCTTCTTTCTCACATTCATCTAGCCTACACTCTTTTCACAGATCTCGGCTTCATTCATTATCAACGACTAAAAGACTTCCTTAGTTCCTGTTCAAAGAGTAGAGTTTTTAGGTTTCCTGGTGGATTCCGTTTTGGCCACACTTCTTCTGCCATCAGCAAAGATATAATCCATTAAATCAGAAATTCTCCAAACTTTACGCAGTTCCCTTCTTTCTATCAGACCCCTAGCAAGAATAGTAGGCCTTCTGTCATCCTCAATCCAGGCCATTTTTCCAGGCCCATTACTTTATCGAGCCCTCCAAATATTAAAGATTCGTCATCTTCAAAAAGGTCTAACTTATTCGGACTCTATCGCCCTAGATAAAGACTCTCGAACAGAGTTGCAATGGTGGATAAACCATTTAGACTCATGGAACAGCAGGACTATCTTTGCATTAGCCCCAGATCTTGTATTAGAATCAGAAGCAAGTCCGCTAGGTTGGGGGGCACGGTGTGGTCCAATCTTGACTGGAGGTACATGGTCTCTAGAGGAGTCAAGGTTGCACATCAATTGTTTAGAGATGCTTGCCAGTTCCTTTGCGATCAAAAGCCTGGCAAGAGACAGAGTTTGTTGTTCAGTTCTTCTCAGGATGGACAACGTCTCAGAGGTCCGTTACATCAACCATTTGGGAGGCACAAAGTCCAAACCTTTAGCGGAATTAGCGAAAGGGTTTTGGGATTTTTGTCTCCGAAACAGAATTTCAGCCCATGCAGAATACTTACCAGGCAATCTCAGTTCAGTGGCAGATTGGCACGCTCACCTTTTTCGAGACTCAAGCGATTAGAAGCTCCATCCCGAACTCTTCAACACCATTCATCACAAATGGGGTCCTTTCCACATTGATCTCTTCGCTTCACGTCACAACACACAGCTTCTACAGTTCTGCTGGCGCCCAGATCCCTCAGCTCTAGCCTTCTATGCTTTTTCTCAGGATTGGTCAACCTCCCTAAATTATGCCTTCCCTCCTTTCATCATGATAACCAGGATGCTAGCTCAAGCAACACATCAACAAGCTACATTGGTTCTCATTGCTCCTTTTTGGCAATCTCAAGTGTGGTTTCCCACTCTTCTGGAACCATCAATAGACTCTCCCTTTCTTTTTCCCCCGTTTCCGGAACTACTCTCCAGTCCCCTCGGCTTTCCTCACACCCTTATCCTAGAGAATCTCCTCACTCTTTCGGCCTGGAAAATATCAAGGAATCCCAGCCATTCCCTTCTATTTCATCAGAGGCTTCAAACCTCATCGAACTTTTCTGGGCTCCGGGAACAAAAAAGGTGTATAAGTCAGCCTGGTCTCTTTGGCACAGTTGGTGTGTGGGAAAACACATTGAGCCCCTTACAAAGGATATAACCTTTATTGTTAATTTTTTGGCAGCAGAAGCCAGTAAAGGTAAGACTTACCGTACCATTAACTTGTACAGTTCCGCCATATCTTTTTCACACACTTACATCAACGGTAAACCAGTGGGAGAACATCCGTTAGATTGCCGTCTTTTAAAGGGAGTAAAATTTTCCAATCCTCCTAAACCTCAATACAGTTCTTTGTGGGATGTAAATGCCATTTTTAATCTTTTTATTTCTTGGCCAGACAATACAATGCTTACTTTGAAAAACTGATCTGCCAAGCTTGCCATGCTTTCATGCCTTGTTTCTTTTAAACAGCTCTCTGATGTTAAAGCTTTGGATGTTACTGCTCGTCATTTTACTCCAACAGGTGTTCTTTTTAATGTTCACAGACGCACAAAGACTAATCTTTCATCAGTTTTTTATCCCTAGTTCCCTGACCACCCTAAGTTATGTGTGAGCCAATGTTTGAAAGTTTATGAACAACAGACAGCCGATTTGAGAGTTTCCTCAGCATCTCAACTCCTCATTTCTTTCAGAAAACCTCTCAAACCTGCTTCCTCCCCTACTTTAGCTCGTTGGGTCAAATGGATTATGTCCTTAGCGAGCATCAATACTTCTGCCTTTGGGACTCATTCAGCCAGAGGAGCTATGGCTTCCAAGGCCTTTTGGGCCAGTTCCCGGCTAGAGGACATTCTCAAATTGGCTGACTGGTCTAATGATAATGTATTCAAAGTGTTTTATTTTAAACTAGTTCAACATGCTTCATTAAATGTGATTGATTCGCTTTAAACTAGCATAATAGGAGCCTCTGGTCTTGTCATAAAATGTAGATTTTCCTAGTAGTTTATGAAGGAAAGTCTTAATTTTATTAAAGACATGGAGCCGAGTACTATCCCTTCTCTATAAATTCATATCTTTGTTTATTCCCTCCCAATCAGCATCTTCAACGACTCCACAGGCTTCCTCCTACAAGCTGCTTCGCTCGACACCTTACAGGAGCCCCCACATCAACTGCGCTTCAAGTCAACCATCTTCAGTCAAACGTTCGGACCCTTCCAAGTTCTGTTTCTGGACTGCTAATTGTTCTACAAGAACTTTTGTCAGTTTTCATGGCAATATGCATATGTTGTTCTATTATTCCATTATTTGTTACTTTTTAATCTCGCACAAGAAAAGAGGGCTGTTCTCAGTCAAGATAAGTATTATAAGGGCAGCCTGTTGGTGACTGGTGCAGTATACTAAACTACTTGTTGTTTCACATTGGCTACTTTCGTTTGCCTGATGGGAGTTGTAGTTTTGTCTTGACTGCAGCTGCTATTTAAATAAACAAGAAAAGAATTAGCATAATACTTGCCTCCGTGTCTTTAATAAAATTAAGACTTTCCTTCATAAACTACTAGGAAAATCTACATTTAACATTTTTTATCTTCTTTAGCTGCCTCTGGTCTGGCCTACAGGTTTGTGAAGAATTACATGTCAGCCTTTTCTGCGGGTCATTTGCCTATTAATAACAAACCTTTGGGGGAACTCCCTATTGTATGCAAACTCTTAAGAGGTATTCCCTTGAGCAAGCCACCTCAACCGAGATATTCCTCTCTATGGGATGTGAGAAAGTTTTGCATTCTTTGGACTCTTGGCCCGCAAATAAATATCTTTTCAGAAAGCAACTGCCAGATAGGCCTACCATGCTCTTGTGTTTAGTTTCTTGTAAACGAGTTTCTGACATAAGGGCTTTGGATTTGGCAGGTAGAGTGTTTTCTCCTGAAGGAGTGACTTTTTCCATCTCACGTCGTACCAAATGTAATATTAGGGATGGTTTCATACCCTTGTTTTTCGGATAATTCTAAATTATGCATGGTGCAGTGTTTACAGGGGTACGAGGTTAGTACTGCCAAATTTCGCTCTGACATGAGCGGTCAATTGTTGATTTCCTTACTGAAACCCTTTCGTCCTCTTTCATTGGCTACATTGGCTAGATGAATGTGATGTCTTCTGAACGAAGCAGGTATTGATACCTCCAGTTTTGGTGCTCACTCTGCCAGGCGCGCCATGGCATCTAAGTCCTTTTCCTTGGGTTCTCGCCTTCAGGATATTTTAAAGGAGTCTGATTGGTCATCTGAATCCACGTTTAAATTATTTTACTAGAAATCTATTGTGTATATTGCTTCAGTAGTGGTGGCTCAGCTTTAAACTAGCACAATTAGGTCCTCTGGTCCTGACATACAATAAAATATTTTCTAGCATTTGCATCAAGAATTTTTCAATTCTATTAAGGACATGGGGCGATGATTATCCCACCCATTTGTCTTTCTCATCATTTAATTGGTCTTTTGTCTGAATCCATGTGTGATTAATGCCTTTCGCTTCAAATTTTGTCATATGTGATGTTTACTCTTGCTGATGCTTTATTGAGTGTTCCTTCTTTTCCCTCCCTTATGAAAATATGTTAAGGCTTTGAAGGTTTTTACCGGACCAGTGTTCACTGCTTCAGTATTATGTCTTCCCTAGGTAATGAGGACAAGTGAACCTGGCCCTTTTTCCTGGGTGTAGTCTGAGGTGATTTGCTCCTCCTTCGTCCAAACTCTTGGAGCTGGTCAAGTCCAGAACGTCGATCGAAAGTATCCTGAGTCTTGCCTAAGATTCTGTGCTGCACTCCCTTTGGAGCTTGAGTTCTGTTTTGCTGGTTTGATCCTGTTGTTACAGGGTTTGGATTCTGTTTAATTGTTTTGTCTGACTTACACAAAGAAAGAGGAGGCTTATTGTCTCATTTGGGTTATATAGGTCTAGGAGGCTCTATGGATGGTCATGTGATATTAACATGTTCATAGGATATGTAATGTTTTTCAATCTTTATTTTAATCGACTGTTGTAAAAATTAAAGTATAGAAAGAGAAGCATAATCCTCGCCTTGTGTCCTTAATAGAATTGAAAAATTCTTGATGCGAATGCTAGAACCACTACTACCATTCCAACCATACTAAATATGACAAGTCTATTCCTCTCAGATCAGAAATTACCGCTTAAAAGCCTAGAAGGGAATCTCTAATGATGGCCTATGAGAGAAGCAGGCTTCACTGCCATGAAGTAGTAGAAAAAAACGACTTTGGGAGTTTTTCACTACCAGAACATGTAAAATGTACAAGTACATGTCCTGCCTTTTACTTGCATAGCACCCTGCCCTGTGGGTTACCTAGGGCCTACATTAGGGGTGACGTGTAAGAAAAGGGGAATTTAAGGCTTGGCAACTTCTTTTAAATGCCAAGTCAAAGTAGCAGTGTAACTGCATACAATGGCCTAGCAATGACAGACCTGGGACATGGCTAGGGGGCTACTTATGTGGGTGGCACATTTAGTGCTGCAAGCTCACTAGTAGCATTTAATTTACAGGCCCTGGGCACCCACCTCTAGTGCCCTTTACTATGGACTTATAGATAAATTAAATATGCAATTGGGTATGAGCCACTGTTACCATGTTTAGGGGAGAGAGAACACAATCACTTTAGCACTGGTCAGCAGTGGCATAATGTGCAGAGTCCTAAAACCAGCAAAAAGTAGGACAGAAAAAGAGGAGGAGGAAGGCAAAAAGTTTGGGGTGACCCTTCAGAAAGGGCCGTTTTCCAACAGTGCACTATACTAGGGACTTACTACTGAATCAAATATGCCAATCATGGATAAAGCAATTACCAATTGATCAGCAGCCTCGGGGACATAACAGGCTTCCAAAAATCTTGCATCTGCACCTGGACTCTGCCACCTGTGAATCTACCCTGCCAAGAGTTGCCACCCCAGTCCTGGACTCTTGGAAGTGGGCTTAAGGAGCTGTGCCAGCCTCTGTGGATCCAGTGGAATTGATGCACCTCCTCTGCTGCACAGTGTCACCCCAGGCAAAACCAACACATACCTGCTGCTGCTTGGGCTGGAATCGACGCAGAGACCTGCATCGCCGCTGCAGCCATCATTGCCTTCAGAACTGCAACTGCCCAACGCATCTTCGGTGCAGGCCCTCGCATCTCTCGTTGATGGCAGCCTTGATGACGGCACCAGACTACGCATTGCATCCTTGCAACTTTTCAGAACCTATGCATCGCCCCAACTCTGCACTGCATCCCGACACTGGACTGCGGATCGCAAGCCCTGTTGATAGGATCCTTGGTGTCGACACAACAGGACTATACACCGCAGCCTCGCCTCATCTCAGAACCGATGCATCGCTTTAGCTGTGTGATGCATCTTTGACACATGTCCACGCAACCCATCCCAAACTAGGATTTAAGGTACTCTGTTCAGGGGCCTACCTGGGTTCCTGTAGCTGGCCCACACTCCATCGCTGCCAGCCTGAACTTGTGACTTTGTCCCAGTCCAAGGAAACCAGATTTTCACAGTTGGTGCTGTATGCCTTTTGGTGCATTTTCCCTAAAAGCTTTAAAATTCAATATCTATGGTTCTACTAAATTGATTTTTGTTGTTTTGCTCTTGTTTTATTTATTGAAAATCACACTATTTTTCTAATCTTGTTGTGGGCTCCTTTTTTGGTGTGTTTTCACTGTGCTACTGTTTGAAGAGTTGCACAAATACTTAACACATTGCCACTAAGTTAAGCCTGATTGCTCTGTGGCAAGCTACGAGTGGGATAAACACAGGTTAATTTGGGGTTTGCTTGTGCCTTAATTTGACAAGCATTGTGGTTGCTGCTTGACCTGGGCTCATACCCCAGTCAACCAGAACGTAATTTCCTACATATTATCTAACTACTTATGTGTTTTTTTGGATCTGTCACACTGGCATTTTATCATGTGAGTCAGTGATATACAGATGCTGTATTACAGTATAATGTAGATTTTCCTATTTCTATGACGGAAAGTCTTAATTTTATTGAAGACATGAGGCAAGTATTATGCGTTTCTTTCCTTACTTTTAATAAATAGCAGCAGTCAAGAAACATACTACAATTCCAAGAAGGCCGGAGAACCAGAGCCAATGCGAATAAAAAACGTAGTTAAAAATACTGTACACCAATCATATACGAACATATGCATTGTGAAATCACTTGACTGCGAACAGCTCTCTTTTCTTGCGAGAGAGTCAATAAGCATTAAACAATGGGAAAATGGTAAACAAAATAAGAATTGCCATAAGGAAGGATTGAACGTCCGAACAAAAGTTCAAACACCGGGATAACCACGGAAGATCCTGGAAATTTCGATCCACAGAAAAAGGAGCGGAGAGTGGTGTCTTGTCGGTATGACGAGTAGAAGACCAGGTGAAAGCCGAAGTCCTAGGTAGAAGATTGAGTGATGGCCAATGGTGCTAGAGAAAAGGGGGGGAACAAATAAACAATGTTAAGATAAGTGGAGGGATAATACTCGCCTCCGTGTCTTTAATAAAATTAAGACTTTCCGTCATAGAAATAGGAAAATCTACATTTTATGACAAGACCGGAGGCTCATATTATGCGAGTTCAAAGCATATTAATTACATTCAATGAAACATTATCAACAGGTTTACAGTAAAAAACTTTAAATACATTGTCATTAGACCAATCTGCGGACTTGAGAATATCCTCTAAACGGGAACCCGCCCAAAAAGCTTTGGAAGCCATGGCACCCCTGGAGGAGTGGGCTCCAAACATGGTAATGTCTATAACAGCCAAAGACATTAACCATTTAACCCACAGGGCTAAAGTAGCAGCCGAAACAGGATTGTGAGGTTTCCTGAAAGAAATTAGTAATTGAGCATGAGAGGGAGTTCTCAAATCTACAGTCTTCACTTCATATGCTTTTAAACATTGTCCAACACATAATTTGGGATGGTCAGGAAAATATGGGTAAAAAACTGAAGATAAATTGGTTTTGGTTCGGCGAACCACAGTAAACAAAACTCCAGACGGAGTAAACTGACGGTTGGAAATATCTAGAGCTTTGACATCTGAGAGGCGTTTAATAGAAACAAGACACAATAGCATAGTTAATTTCGCAGATAACATTTTCAAAGAAAGCATGGGATTATTGGGCCATGACAATAGAAATTTCAAAACAATACTAACATCCCATAATTGACTGTATTTAGGAAGCGGAGGATTGGAAAATGTTACTCCCTTTAGTAGACGGCAAATGAGAGGATGTTCTCCAATTGGTTTCCCATTAACGAAAGAATGGTTAGAAGAAATAGCTGATCTGTACAAATTGATAGTACGGAAAGCCTCACCTTTACTTGCTTCTGCCGCTAGGAAATTTACTATAAAGATTACATCTGCTGAAACAGGATCAATGTTTTTTTCCCAAACACCAGCTGTGCCAAATAGACCAGGCTGACTTATAAGCTTTCTTTGTACCTGGGGCCCAGGACTGAGAGATATATTTTGAAGCCTCTGTCGAAATGTAAGGGAAAAGGCAAGGTTGCCCGATATTTTCCAGAGAGAGTCAACACATTGTCCAGAATGAGAGGATGAGGACGGCCCAAGGGGTCTAGCAGTAGATTCGGAAAGGAAGGAATCAACAGTGGGAAATCTGTTGACAGTTCTAAGAGGGTTGGAAACCAAGCTTGTGATTGTCAAAATGGGGCTACGAGCACTAGAGAGGCTTGTTGACGTCTGACCTGAGCCAACACCCTGCTGATCATGAGAAAAGGGGGAAAGGCGTAATTGAGGGTAAGCGACCAGTCTTGTAAAAAGGCATCGGACGCTAAAGCCTGAGGATCTGGGCGCCAACTGTAAAATTGAGGAAGTTGAGAATTGAGACGGGATGCGAAAAGATCGATTATAAGAGGACCCCACAAATACTGAAAGTGTTGGAAAATAGAAACGTGGAGTTTACTGTCGCTTGAATCTCGAAGGTGACGGGAATGCCAGTCTGCCACTGAATTCAGAGATCCCGGAAGATACTCTGCATGAACCGAAATGTGGTTTAAAAGGCAATATTCCCAAAAGCCCTTGGCTAATTCCGCCAGGGGTTTGGATTTTGTGCCTCCGAGATGATTGATAAATCGAACTGCAGAGATGTTGTCCATTCTGAGAAGGATGGCACAACAAACTCTGTTTTTTTGCAAGGCTTTTGATCGCAAAGTAGCCGGCAAGCATCTCTAGACAGTTGATATGCATTTTGGACTTCTCGGATGACCATGTACCTCCAGTCGAGATTGGTCCACACCGGGCCCCCCAGCCGGTTCGGGTTGCATCTGATTCTAATACTAGATCTGGGGCTGATGCGAAGATAGTTCTTCCGTTCCAAGCATCTAAATGGTCTATTCACCATTGGAGTTCTGTGTGTGCGTCTACATCTAAGGGAATGACATCTGAATAGGAGAGGCCTTTCCGTAAATGCCGAATTTTTAATCTCTGAAGGGCTCTGTAATGCAGGGGACCCGGGAAATTAGCCTGAATTGATGAAAAGAGGAGACCTACAATCGGCGCTAACGTTCTGAGAGAGATCTGAGAACTGCGCAAGATTTGAAGAATCTCCGACATTATGGTTTTGATCTTTGCAGAGGGAAGCATGAGGGAGGCTGAAATTTAATTTATCTGAAAGCCTAAGCATTCAATAGTTTGAGAAGGTATTAGAATGGATTTTTCCTTGTTTATGATGAAACCTAGCTCCGAAAGAAGGGAGCACGTTATGGATAGGTGATTTTGTAGGGAATGTGGAGATTGGCTCATTAATAGAATGTCGTCGAGGTAAATGATGAGTCTGATTCCTTGAGCCCTGAGCAAGGCCACTACCGGTTTCATGAGCTTGGTGAAACACCATGGAGCCGATGATAGCCCGAAGGGAAGAGAGGTAAAGTGAAAATACTGATTTTCCCATTGGAATTGGAGGAACTTTCTGAAATGAGGATGGATTGGAACGACCAGATATGCATCTTGAAGATCCAATCGGACCATCCAATCTACCTGAAGCAGGGTGTCTCTCAAATGGAGGATGGTTTCCATTTTGAAGTGATGATATACTACAAATTGATTGAAACATTTGAGATTTATTACAAGTCGCATCTTCTTGTCCTCCTTCTGAACTAGAAAAATTGAGCTGTTGTCTTGTTCTCCTTCTGAACTAGAAAAATGGAGCTGTTGAATCCTGATGGGTCGGGAAAGGTGGGAGAGATGGCCTGTTTTTGCAGCAGGGACTGCACTTCGGAAGAAATAAGGAGAGCCATGTCTGAGGAAAAACGAGGAAGAGGAGGGGAGAAAGTTTGGACTGGGGTTGAATAGAGCTCTATGGAATAGCCCTGAATAGTGTTGATAACCCATGGGTCTGCCGTGATTTCCTGCCATTTTGTTCGGAAAAAACAGAGACGCCCTCCTATGGGAATAGAAGAAAATAAAAGACTTACTTGGTTGGGTAGAAGATCTTGGGTTCCTGAAGCCTCTGGAGCGGAAACCCCTGCCCCTTTGAGGGTAGAACTGCGGTCTATATTCCTGGAAGGAGGCGTTATCGTATCCTCTGGAACCTTGGTTTGGATAGGAACGGCCGGCAAAGCGGTTCCTTCCTCTGCCGGCCCTTGCAAAAACCCGTTGGGAAAACATATTTTTTTGCGATTGCTGAGCTTTATCCAAAGACGTAAAAGTTGCTACGTATTTGCTTAAATCCTTGCTAAAGGAGTCACCAAATAGTGCGCCATCAGTGTGGACATTAGGTTGGACCGATGCCAGGTTAACCTACTTTGGGTCGAGCTTTAGAAGTAAGCCTTTTCGTCTCTTGTGGGTGAGAGCGGAATTTGCGTTACCCAGAAGGCAAAAAGTACGTTGTACCCACAGGGTAAGCTCTTCAGGATCAATAAATGAGCCATCAATCCTAGCCGCTTCTGCAATGTCGAAAATGCCGGTTAAGGGACCCAAAATGTCCATCAATTTGTCTTGGCAGGAGGACCACACCTTATCCACTCCCCTGTGTGGATCCTTGCCCATTTTGGTAAAAAATGTGAGAAGGGGCTGATCTATAGAAGGGGTAGCCGAGAGGTGTTGGGCTAGGGAGGGATGGGGACATTCCGATTTTAATTTAGCTCTAGTTTGTTTATCCAAAGGACAGACATTTTTTGCGGAAACATATTGGGCAACGTGATCCGCAGGAACCCATTCAGTAGAATTGGGATGAAAGATATTTGAAGGGTCAAACATTGGGAAACCTTCAGGGTCGAGAAGGGAAATAGGGGTGGAAGAATGGAGAGAGGTCAATTTGGATTTCTTTAATGGAGGAGGGGAGACAGAAACGTCGTCCCTAACATCCGAAATATTGGAGTCAGAGTCCAAATCTGATACATCATCATCCGTGTCAGGGATGGACGAAATATACAAAGGAGTAATAGTATTTTTTTATTTGGATTTATGTTTCAAACTTGCTTTCCCAACGTCCAGATTTTTATACTCCTTGGAGGGAGCCTTTTGAGGAACCGCGTCCTCTGCCACATGTGAGGAAGCCTCACTTTTCTTTTGCACCATGTTTCGTAATTTTTGGGGATTTTTGGAAGGAGAGAGGCGCTGACTGCATTACCCCACTGCCTGGGCCAATATGGATTTAGAAATCATATCTGAAAATGAAAATTCTAATTTTATTTTTTTTTTTTTGTAAAGAGGAATTTACTGCCTGTTGGACAGAAGATTTTATAAAGGCAGAGAGCTCCTGCCTAATGTCATCAGCATCTTGTAAATGGGGAGAGGTGTCTGGTCCCATAGTTAAACAAAAGGAACTGGCAAATAAGGGGTTAAAAAAGGGAATTAAACTATGAAGGAACCAAGGCCCCGCCTATGGACGTCACCGTGCAGAGAAAACAGGAAATCCCAGCCTTGAGTGAACGTAATGCAGAGGACCCAACCGGGTGTTTCAAGAAAGGCTCCGAGAAGAGGCAAAACAGCGGGAAGCCAGGTATGCAGCCGAAGTGAAACGGGAGCGCGTTGGAGAGGAAACGCGCAGTACACAATACGATGCCTCAGACGCTTCGCTCCAACTGCCAAAACGTTAGGCAGTTGGAAAAAGAAGCACGCGAGGCGCCATGCGCTAAGACAATGCGGCAACTTGCCGACTAGGGGCTAAAATAAATAATTAAAGCATGCGAGCAGCGCGTCAAGCTCAAAAACGAAAAACACAAATATAGTTAATAATAAAATATATACATTCTAATTTAACCAATGAATATATGGAGAAGTGAAAAAGGGTACTTAACTTGACTGCGAGCAGCAAGAAAAGAGGGCTGTTCGCAGTCAAGTGATGTCACAATGCATATGTTCGTATTTGATTGGTGTACAGTATTTTAAACTACGTTTTTATTCCCATGGGCTCTGGTTCTCTGGCCTTCTGGGAATTGTAGTATGTTTCTTGACTGCTGCTGTTTATTAAAAGTAAGAAAAGAAACGCATAATATGAGCCTCCGGTCCTGTCATAAAATACAATACTTTTCCCTATCGCCGAACTGTACTTTCAAAATTTCTATTCCAAACGTAGGAGTGTAGACTGCTGTTTTCGATGCATTTTGTTTTACTACATAAAGTTATGTTAAATGCTTTTCTCCTTTCATATCTGTTGAACTTCTACAGATGAAAACTCTCATAAAATTCTAAGTAATTAAATCATACCTTAGAAGATCAGTACAACAAGGAGTCACAACACGGCCAGACTCACAATCAAGACAAGAAACAGGAAGCAGGCCACCCCTATCTATCCCAGGATCAGAAACATCAGGCGCTCACTATCAATCTATCCACCTCAGTCCTGCAGCTGAGAAAGAAGGAAGCAAAAGACTGAGCACTTCCAGTGGCACCTCATCAGCCACCGGCAAAGACCCGCCTTACTACTCAAGCCTCTGACCCCCCTCCCACCTTGACTTTTCTGCCGCGATCCTGTATTGTCCATGACCTCACCTGCACAACACTGGGAATCCATCCCCTCCCCACTATTGCGTACTGCGTTCTACTGTCTTCTAACCTGATGTGCGCTCTGCAGGGTAACAGTATATTTGAAAGTCTAAGCTAGTGCTGCAAAGAGTGACACCTGTAAAATAAATCTAAAATATTCATAGATTCTAGACTTGGTGCTTTAAAAAAACTAGCCAATTTTATTGTATATATACCGGAAATCAGATTTTTCTTCTTGTTCGTTCGTACTCTTCCGAATTAATTATTATGTATTTATTTATTTATTTATTTAAAGTGTTTTGTGTAGCAGCAACATTTTTACATGTGGATGCTTCTAACAACTTGTTTTGAGGCATTGCACAAACAAAGGCCCGCTAAAAAAGTGTTCAGGGAACAGAAACAGTCGCATCCATGAACACATAAATATGTGTGCTGCATATATACTCAAAGCATAAGGCCCCTACAGATTCTAAAAACATGGTGCTGGTGTGACTAAACAAAAATACCTTCTTATACTGTATACCCTGCTTTCAGTGGTCTCTTGTTTATTTGTGTTGCCTTTTATTTTTGACTTTAATATAATTTTGATAGCCATGCTTATATTTTAATAATTCATCAGCTGCAGCTTGTGTGAAATATGAAAGTGAATGAAGATTGCATGAAAATGTTCTAATAAAAGGACGGTTTTGCATATAAAAGCTCATGCCATGAAAACAAAGGTGTTTCAACAAAGGAGTAATTTTGTCTGAGTCGACTAGCTAGTAGTTTCCCCAGCACTGGTGCATTTGTTTGCGTTAATTGGTTTGTTGACTCATTTTAGTGTACTGATAGATTCATTTAGCTAGTCTACTAAGGTTTTAGCTATGTTGCTATGGTAGCAGCCAGACTGAGCTGCAGCATACGACGTAGATCTTGAAGGCCATTAGGTGTTCTCTGTGTGGAATGTACCATATGAGTCGAGCAGAGGGGAGGCGCCGGAGGAATAATGCTTAATCATGCTAAACCAAAAGAGCAAACAGAGGTTAAATCGCGAGCGCGTCGCACCCACGAGTCCGATCGCTCAGAGGAAACTGCTCAAAAACAAATGTACAAAAAAATAGGTACGCTTGATTTTCTCTTTGGTCCGCGAATCACTTTTCTGTGTCTGCTTGACATGTCATACCCCAGGGCGGCATAGTTTGAGCCTGGATGCACGTCCCAGCAATGAAGTTATGTACATGGGGGCGTGCTTTAATTTGGTTATATCTAATCATCGCAGCAGCCTGGGCTTAAGATGGCGGCATTCATTATACACCCATGTTAAAACGGCACCAGCACTTTGTCCAGTTTGCTTAGTGCTGCTTCTGCTTCTGCAGCTAACACATGGCATGCTGCTGCAGCTGAGAGTTCTCTGCCCCTTAGCTGCTGCTTTCTGCTACCAGCAAGACTCTCACAAGGTAAGCTTTTTCGGGGTACTTTACATTTTCCAGCGCGACGTCTGCTTTTATGGCGAGTTATATTTTTTTCTCTCGATTTGCTACAGTTATTTCAGTTGCAAGATACAGATCTCAAACAGGGCAGTGCGCTTGACATCTAGCTTTGTCATCTTCGTGGGCTCCGCAATTAAATACATGTTTCGCACCGCATCCCACGGGTGCCACGTTTCTCCCCATACCCTTTTTCGCCTCTTTCTGAAAAAAGTGAGCCATGTGCATTATCCAGTGGAATGGACAACCGTGGTAAATGCCCGAGTTTTTTAAAAAGCGTTGGTGGTGAAAACTGAAAAGCGACGCCCTTGGGAAACATACGTTTTTCTTTTGCTCTACCGCAAAATAGCAAAACTTTCCTTTTTTATTACATGCACGCATGTCAGCTTTTTGAAAAATACGGGTGTTCAGTTTTGCACAGAAAAGTGAAGACTTGCACAGAATAAGTGTAAATGATATGTTTGAATGCAGAAAGTAAGGCCGTGATTAAAAAACATAGGATATTCTCTTACAAGGGAAGGCGGCTCCCTCCCAAGCTGCGTGAACCTGCCATATGGGGAGTTGTAAAGTTTTAAGTATTCTTGCTTTTGTCATCTTCAGTTGAATAGATATACGTTAAGCACTTGCGCAGCACAGTAATGTTTTATTCCACTTGTTAGTATTTGCAGCTTGGATTAATGTAACATATTCCTTGATGTGCATGACTGTCTTCGTGTTTGAATTCGAAATCAATCCATTGCTTTGAGAGCATATTGTGGAAAAGTGGTTGATCGCTTGCAAATACACGCTATGCTGATGAAGACCATCGATCCCGGGGGGGGGGGGGGGGTCCTGACAAAGCTTTAATGTGCTAGTTTAATTTCTCTCAACTATGATAGGTCAGTCTGTTAATTATCTGTGCTCTTTCACCCCTAAACAATTCTTCCGCGTGCATTTCAAATCTATTCTTCCCCGTTGTTCTGTTAGTCCATTTTCAGAAATGCAGTGCAGAATTAGTGCTTCTTCACCTGCTTACTCAGCATTTGATACTCAACTTTAAATCCCTTGATAAGATTGTCAGCGTTTAGTGTCCCTTAAAGTCAAAACTTTTGCCTCTTTTGTTTAATCCAGCGAAAAATGTGTGAATGGTGTTGTACTCGGTAGTTTGCTGTTTAGAGGGTTTTGGAAAAAAAATGCAGACAGGACTACATCGGCGGCTCTGCGAATATTACTGTAACTCGAGTGAAGGAGAGGTTTCAGTGCCCTCGATATGGGAGCATGCGCAGTCGGCGTGCCTCCGCCACTGCACTGTAGTCTGCCTGGAGACAAAGAACCCCAGCCCAGGAAAGGTAATGTTTACTAAGTAGCATTCCTCAAACGTTTGCTCAGGCCACCGTTCACCGAGAGAGAGGTGTGTGTTTGATGTCTGCAGCGGAGAGCCCATCTCTCTGAGCACAGCTCCATGGCAGGGACACCGCCCTGGCACGAGGCAGCGTGTCTCGCGCCCCCCACTGCCCCCGTCTTCGGCCGACTCCCTTATGATTTGTGTCATGAGTCCCGGCGACTTTTATTTTATTTTCTGAGAAGCCCCTTTCCTGCTCTTATTGCAATCACTGCTGCTCGGACCAGTTGACGTAACTTATATTTATACAAGTGCATAGTTTATTCATGTGAACTGCTTGATTAAAACGCACATCAATCAGAAACTAATTAGGAGCAGGAAGGAAAAGTGCAGCAAATGACCTAATTATCTCGACGGCTATTCCCTCCTAGGAGTATGTGATATTTGGCAGATTAGTGTTGGAATCTTAGAAGGCACCGTCTCATAAGTAGTACATTTTTTAACCGCTAACTACATTCCCGGTTACATATGGGTGCGCAGCAGGCTCAGGTTTCCACGACGCACACAGATTTCCTCACAATGACTCCCCGTTTTTTCCCTACAGATGTATTCTTAGACTAGCTGTTGACTACAGGGTTGTGATGGTTGGGCACTTTCCAGGGTCTTCCTTGGTAATAATAGCATCAGGTGTTTACTCAAAGTGGAAGAAAACTTTTTTTAAGTTAACGTATATTAGTTTACTAGAAGCACAATATGATATTTGGGATAAAGTACCTCCAGCTGTACACGACAATGACAATGAATTCTATGACTACAAAGACGAACCAGACTAAAGGCTGAATTTCTTTCTAAGGTCATAGACCTCCAAGGTGACTTGCCGAATCCTTTATTGTAAGCTAGAGGGTATTTCATTCCCTATAATAAATAGTCACACCATCATTTTTTCCACAAGCATCTGACTTCAGTGGAGTCTTGTTCTGTCATATGAAAGAGACAGTATGAGTGCAAAGATGAAAAATAAAAGCAGTATCTGTAATGCAAAATTAGACACACCAAAAAGCAGTTAGTAATTTGTTGCAAAAACATATTAGTACCTGTCCCATGTACATCAGATTTAAAAAATTGATGTAGCTTAGAATGATTAGTAACATGCACAGTTTAGTTCCTACCTGTAATGAGCTATGTGCACAAAATAAGCAGCACGTGTCATCCAAGGCTTGAAGAAATACGATCACATCATTCCATCCTGATTGAACTCAGTTGGCTTTCATTTGAAGCTTGCAACATCTTCAAACCCAGCTGCAAAGTTTACAAAGCCATCACAAACCCCACTTATCTTGAAGACAAGCTCACCATCTCTGGTGGTTCTTGACGTGCCCGCAGCCAGGACACCATCAGACTGCAGACAAAGAAGTGTAAAATAGAAAAAAATGAAGTGGGCCTTTCCCAATTATGCATCCAGATACTGGACGAACATCTCCGTATCCATCATGGTCACCACAACATTGCTCCAATTTAGGAAAGAGTTGAAGATGCACCTCTTTAAAGAAAAATAAATCACTGTGCAGGCCATCCACAAACCAGCTACCTTTCCTATCACTCGTTGATTGTCTTTGACCCTGTGCAGTAATACATTGTCTCTTGCTGGGTTTACACTATAGAAATACCACGTACATATATACATACATATATATATACCTGTTACCAAAAATCTTTAATTTGTGCTGTTCCTTTTAAATACACAGGTCATATTTCTTTTTCCTTAAACTGTGGCTGCAGTGATGCTCCATGATGTGCTATTTATCATGGCTACTGTCCCGGCAGCAGGCATTATGATGCTGCAGTTCAACTGTAACACATTATTACTGTTGAGCAGCTATGCCATTTTCTTATAGGTGACTAATTGACTGTAATAACAAAGTTAGAGACAGGGTATCTATCATACTGGAATTGCAGACTACCACATATTAAGTCTGATAAAAATCATTAATAATGTCAGCAACAGATAAAGGGAAATATTTGCTTTGAGCTAAAGCTTTGGACCACTAAATTCACCATTGATGGTGGTGCACTATGCTACCATACCAGTTCCTATTACACTGCTCCCAAACCCACACAAGCCATCACACATGACATCACAAGTGAGATCCTCCATGTTATCACTGGTCATATGGTCAACAGTAGATTCATATCTGCCAACCATCACATTTTTTCATAGCTGTTGCCTAAGAAAGGATACAACAGTATATACAAAAAGTGATAGAGGGAATGCTTGATTTAATCTCAGCCACTGGTAATTACTCTGGCTGCATCCCAATCCATTGTTGTTTTGCACCCAGCTATATACAAATTAGTCTTGACCCTGCTCCAGTGGGAGCAGTCCATCCCGAACTGCCAAGCCAGGTCCTCCCTGAACTGGAACACAAGCAACCCAGGACCGGATATATCATGATTTTATAATTTGGTATGCAGCCATGTGACCCCAAACTACTGCTCATGATCTCACAGCTACATCGCACACTACAATTAGAGCTGTATGGATGTCCTCTATCTATTTCTCTATCACTTACTGGAGTTCGCCATTAAGTAGTTATAGTTAGGACCTAGTATCCATAGGAAAAGCGTTTTTTGTTCTTTCAAAATTAGTTAGGAACTCATTTCACCTGCTGTCTCATAAGTGTCGGGGTGATTTGTCAAGCGGGAGCAGAGAAAAAGGGAGGGGGACCCAAAACGCTTTTCCTCAGTGCAATTTCGCATAGGGAATTTGAACATGACTACAGCCTGAACAGAATTACACCAAATTTGGCAGAAAGCTACTCGTTGGTCCAGAATGAGTGCGTTTGATAATTTGGTGCAGATCTGTTCATTAGTTTTGGAGTTATTAAAGACAAAATATTTATGTTTACCTCGAGATGCAGAAGTCTAGCAGGTCTCAATCAGACATCTGATTGGCTGCCATCACTTCATCCAGGAAGCGGTGACAGCCATCTTGCAACTCAGACTCAGCCAAGTCCCAAGGAAAAAAAAACCAAGAGGTGGCAGGGTAGGAATACCCTGACCTCTAAGGCCTGGTGGTGGGTTGCTACAGGGACCCTGCCGGGGGCCAAAAACATGTTGTTTTTTTTGTAAACCAGGAACGTTTTTTCATTTGGACAATCTTTAAAAAAGCAAGCCCAGTTACCCGTGCTTGCTTTTTTTGTCCCCTGGGTGGGCCAGGTTCAGGGGGCGAATGTAGTTTATATAGTTAGAGGATGGGGGCGCCTGTGGCCTCCTTCCTCTGGCCAAGTTCCACCCCTGGGCTTGCCCCTCTCAGGCATACCCGATATTTAGAAGAGAAAGGGGGCTGCGTAGCCCCCCTCAGTGGCCGATTTTAGCCCGGAAACTCCATACCCAGGGCCAGGCCAATTTAAAAAAATGGGGAGGAGAGCCACGGGATCCTCTTCCCCCAGACGTTTTCAGCTCTGGGGACCCCACCCCCCTGGGCCTAGCCGTAAACAAGAAGGGGTAGGGGAGCTGCACTCCCCCTCCTGGAGCCATTGATAGCCCCTTGGGCACCCCATCCCGCAGGGCTGGTTACAGTGTCGTCCAGTGGTGCCCCCTTCCTCTGGGGCATAGAAGTTTGGAAACCTGTGTTTGCTCTCCCTTGATGGGAGCAATTTTAAAGCTTCCGCCAAGCGAGAGCAAACACTTAGTCCACCCTCACAGTGAGCAGGCAGGGAAACAGAAATTGCTCCTGGCCACAGGGAGCAGCATTGGAGGTAGGAAACTGCCTTTGGCCGTGACACATTGGGGCTCCTCCCACAAATCCCCTTTAAAAATGCTGTGGGTGGTCTGGGTGTCCTCCAAGGCACCCACCCTTTACTGGCCGGGCCCTGTGGGATCGGGCCCCTAGGGCCATTACTGGCCCTAGGGTAGGGGGGCAGTGTGCCCCTCCTCCCAGCTTAATATGGCTAGACCCCGGGAGTTCTTGGGCCAGAGATTGGCTGAGAAGGGGGGCTGCATTCCTCCCCTCCCATTTACAATATGGCTGGGCCCTAGGAAATGGGGTCCCCGGGCCGAAATTGGCCTGGGGATGGGGGCTGCATGCACCTCTCTGCCATAAATTAAGCAATGGCCCTGGGGCAATGGGGTCGCCAGGGCCAATATGGGCTGGGGAGGGGGGCTACCTACCCCTTCCCCTAAAAATATCTGGTGGGCCCAGTGGGATGGGATCTCCGAGGTCGAAATTTGGCCCTTGGAGGGGGCCTGTCTACCCTCCTCCTGGGTTGGCTGCTTTTTAGGGGTTGGTGACCAAGCCCTGTTGCCAGTCCCCATTTGGCCTGGCGCGACATGGGGTTGGCTGTAGGTGGGGATTTGGGCGCAGGCCCTGAAGCGAATTCCCATAGGTAGTTGGATTAACGTATGGTAATTAAATATTAATTTATATTTTAAAAAACCTAGACATTCATTAAAAAAAAAAAAGATTACAGAGACGTTAAAGTTTGGAAATAGAATTTAAAAAAAATACATATAAATTTACTGAAAAACCAAAGGTTACAGGGATGTTATAGTTAGGTTCAGATTTTACACACACAAAACCATATACATTTAACAGTTATAGTTATACCATTCTCAAGAAACTATAACTTGTGGCCTAAGGTAACTGTAAGTTGTGCCCTCGCCATGCACTGCTGATTACCTCACGTATTACATCACTCATGACATCTTCTATGACATCATTGATAATATCACTGTAACATTTGCAGTGAAATTCTTGATGAGAAAACTGTGCATGGCTGGGGTGTGTGTTACAGTTACCATAGGGCGCAAGTTATAGTTTCTTGAGGAAAGTATAACTATAACTGCTGAATTTATACGTTTTTGTGTGTAGAAAATCTGATCCTAACTATAATGCCCCTGTAACCTTTGATTTTCTAGTGAATATATATGTGTGTGTGCGTATATATTTATACATATATAACATTACTGCTGTACAAAGATCATAATCCATGTTATTACCACAGTGCAGCAAAATTGACTTGAGTAAAATACTGCTTGCTGTCTTAAAGATTGTATGTTTCAAAATAAGGGAAGTTACAGAACTCAGTCGGTCACACCTAAGTGATTTCTTCATTTGTGGATGACAAGGACAACATCTTTTATCTTCAACGTCCTTTTTCACATCCAAACCATACTCCTTGATTTTAAGGAACCGTTTACATTTTGCAACATGTTTATTTGTATCATCAGTAGATGATAACTACTTCCTTTTAATAAAGCTGTTTGAGTTCATTTATTTGGTTTTCTATTTCTGTACATTGCCCTTGATATCTACCGAGCATTGCTGCAAGCATTGTTTATATGGCAAGACCTTTTGGGCTTGGGGAAAAGGGTACTTGTTTTTTGACATTGCCTTTGACCCGGTCCCTTGGGCTGCCATTTGTGCATTACATCTGTGGCTGTCTCCAGCAAGCATCGTACACTGGATGTGGCCTATGTCGATGCCCTGGTCAGTACCTGTCTACCCACAGGTAGGACACCGACCAATCCCTGCATGAAATACTTCAGTACTAAGTACTGCAAGATACTGTTTATAGGGTGTGATGCTGGACAATGCATTCTGTTTAGTACCTGCGTACCTACTTGACCGAGCACACGGTGTGGCCATTGGTCATGCCTTGTGCTAGTCAGCAAATCCCATGTACATGCTAAACATGATGTGCAGCATGCACGGTGGACATAGGTCCCAGAATGGGGCCTTTGAACGGACCCCTTCCTTTGACCAGTTTGCAACAGTACCCCAAGGACACAGCAGTTTATCTCGCCAAATAGGCACAGGGAATAGCCACCTGCCATACTTTGTGTGCAATATCACTGTTTCTAATACAACACGGTAAAAACCTGTGTTGTTCCAAGCAAGCAGTGACCTTTGGGTGAACACCTTTAACCAATACTCCTGCACCCAGTGGCCACCTGCCACATCCTCTGGTCATGCCCATTAGACCTTGCTGCAGAATTACTACAGTAAGGACCCATTGGCATCATTTTGTGTTTTTCGTGCATGCCTTGTGCCCTGTAGCTATATGTGCAGTGAGTTTTGTGCACAAGGTAAAAGTTTCAGCCATGCTCTCTTCTTAGTATCTGGATCTCCCTTAACCTCTTTGCATAGGTCACTGGCATGCACAGTGAGCCCTTCCCACAGTGTGTTCTGGGCATCAATCAGTTAATCATTGCATTTGTAAACTGCAGCACTATCATCCCTAAGGGTCTCTGGGCGCTGTGGGTGGCGTGCCTCCTTTGAAGAGCCAGTCTTGAGTCTCCTTTGAAATCTGCCAGGCAGGGTGCTGTTCGGAGGTGGAGGAGCAGGTTGTTCCAGGACTTGGCTGCGATGTAGGAGAAGGAACGGCCTCTGCTTTAGCTCCGATGCGTGCCGGGTTTGTGAGATGGTGAGCGAGAGGGAATGCAGGTGCCTTGTGGGAATGTGGAAGTTCAATCGATGGTTGATTTAGGGTGGCCCTTAGTTGTGTAAAGCTTTTTACGCAAGCGTGAGGATCCTGAACTGGCATCTCTTCTGCATCAGGAGCTAGTGGAGGTTTCCGAGGTGCGGGTGACGCTGGTACGCTTGCGGAGGTTCAGGCATAAGCACCATCCTTTACCAATCACAGCTGAATCCTGCACTCCTGGAGCATACCCTGGCCCAGTTCCCAGTAGATATCAGGGATAGCAAATGACTTTCAGATATGTTCTGTTCCCTGTACCCTATCGCATGGCTTGAAATTGTGTCCAGCAGGTACTGTGCAAGGGACATTGTCCTCTGCTGTGCCCTCTGTATTTTGCTTTTGAATGCAATGTTTCATGAAATAAAATCGTGAGGGCGCTCATATGTAGGCTTTCTGAGGTCATCCGTATAAAATGTTGGCTGAAAATGTGTATGAGTTTCCTGGGTGAGTGGGTACCCAAACACCAGAGTTGTCATTTTCTGTGGTGGTGGTGTTAAAAGGCTTTTTTTCCAGTCCTCAAAGATGTATCCTGCCCATCCTATACTTGTGGTGTTCACACAACGCCTCACCTTCCCACTAGGACATTGTTTCTTATGAACTCGATAACGTCGGGGTGATACAAAATGCAGGCCGAAGAGAATGATCTCCTTTTCACGGTCAGTCAGATTCTAAGGTGGATTCAGATTCCAAAGTCTGCGCACATCCGGGGCTTCACTGACCAGCTACATATACCTTGTATTACTTCTGGATATTGTTTGCTCCAGATGGCGCCACGCACACAGAAGGCGCAGGCCTCTGACTTCAACCCAAGTTCAGTGCTGATGTGTCAAGCGATTTCCGTGCTTAAGCGCCGGGGCCAAAAGTTTTGCTCAGCAGCCGCGGTCGGCGCTGTAGAATGTCGGGAGTACCGAATATGAAGGCTGCGTAGTTCTGATTTCAGTTCATGCCTCTTTCATACACCACCATACATTCCCTGCCATGTTATTTCATTCTTTCACGTTCTTTTTTCAACGCTGCTTCTCCTTTTGCCAGTATTTCCCCGCCTTTCTCTTCCTCCTTTCCCACGTTTCTGTTTTCCTTTCCCTTGCTGCGGGTCAAAGTGTGATTAAGAAGTATAAATGCCAGTTCCCCAAAACTGAGTGCCGGTGGGCCCCACCTGTAACCTCTAGCTCGCGCTAAACACTGCATAGTTCGTTTTGTCGCGTTGGCTAAAAGTCCCTTATGGTATTAAAATGGTAAAAATACATTGTGGGGTCTCGTACTATAAATGTTCCTCTCCCTTTGACCAATCTACGTGAAAGGTTCCAGGACGGAACAAAAGTGAAACATACTTTTCCGGGGAATTGGGGCCACGGGAGGGAAGTTTCTTGCAGATAAATCAAACACCTTAAATATTGGACCTCCTCCAGCCACCTAAAGCCCCCACTATCCCAAGTTCAGGTGACGTCACATTAAATAAATTAGCTTGTTCAAAGTTAGCTTATTGGGTTAATACATCTGATGCAGAAGTATATCTGCAACCTTCTGTTTTACATTTAAGCGATGCTGTCTCAGGCTTTCATCCTGCAAATGTTGATTAAATAAGTACCAACCACTGCTCTGTGTAACGGTACCTCTTCTGACTCCGAAGCTGTAACAATCGTTGCAAGTGTTTCTTGAAAATAAATTGTTGCTCTTGTTATGCAAAACATGACACAGAAAGACAACTATACCATCCTAGCGACTGGATAGGGGACGACGGGCCTCCCCAGTGCGAAGGGCCGGATGTGTATGTAAACACAAGATAAGGCTTTAGGGCCAAGACGCTGTGTTTTTAAGCAGAGTGTCTGCTAGGAGTGCTGCGGCGAAGGCCGAAGGACGCTGGTGAGGTGCAAGAAGCGCGTGCTCACTTAGGTAGTGTAAAGCTAGCATTTTAGAAGTGTTTGGAAAGTGTTCAAAAAGTAGAAAAAACCTGACGCATATGCATTCACTGGTCATTTGTCAGGCCTTACGTAAAAGCCTATGTAACCTATTTATTCGCTTGTCACATGCTCTCTCTTATGTAAAGCACGTAATTTCTTCGGGCACTGCCCACGCTATATAAAATTGCATTAATTAAAATATAAATTAGAAAGAAGCGGGGATGTATGTATGTTGATATACAAATTAATCGTTCCACAGATCAGTGGTTTTTTTTATATACAGGAGCGACAAAATTTTGAAAGCGTGGATAAAAAACTTTTTCTAATTCAGAAGTAGGGTAGTTATATGTCTTAAAGAATAGCAGAAAGAGACTTCGTCTAACTGCTGTGGCTTTTCCGGAGCCCACCAGGTGACCTCCAGCTGGTTCTGTCCCTCGCTTGGATAAAGCAGTAACATTGTAACTGGCTGTACCGCGGTGGAAGTATTGTCAGTGGGAGAAACAGTAGTGACAACACACCCAGCTATTGTTTATCTCTCAGCCTCAGTTCTAAAAATACACACACCTCATGTACAGGGAAAAAAGATGATTAACCCGTAGTGGTGGTGCATTTATTTATGTACTTGAGAGCGTCCTATAGATCTCCGTCCCTCGGCAATATGTGGGCGCTGTACATATAAAACAACAAATAATATAAAAGCTGAAACATGGTTGCAGAATTAGTCTCAAGACCTGGAAAGTTAGAAGATCAAAGGCCAACAAAAACAGGAAAAATACATGTTCTAGTGAGGGGGCGGGGCAGCGGCTAGCGGATGTATCTCCAGAAGTCATGCCCCCAGTCGTCAGGTTCAGCGACTGGCCACCAAGACTTTGAACTGTCCGTGTGATTTCCCCATGCCGCAGTTCTCAGTTCACTGATGAGGGAGTAAGAGATGTCTGTACTGCGCTATGGGGAGTCAATCGGCTTAATATCTCCTTCTAAGTGACAGTGCCTCGAGGGATACCTTAGTGCAGCATGTTTTACATGGAAGCTAGAGCTGCATGTGCTGGCTAGAAATGTAGCCATTCCTGTAAGTGTAACTCATTGCTATTACAATGAAGGCATCAGCCTTGAAGGCAAGGGCATTGCTCAGAAATGTAACTAGTATATGCATGTACCTCAGAGGGATGGTTTGATACTTAGCGGTCTTTTTTAGGACTCGTTGATCCCAGGCTTCAGGCTCAGATGCCTCCAATCGCAGTCTTGGGACTGAGAAACGTATATTTCTTCTGTAGGTGCAAATAAGCTCCTTCTAAGGACATCTAGTCTTATGTCATTCAAAGTGTATGTTATGTTGGTGATTTGTATTGTGCTTCACACCACTGTAAGGTGACTTTATAGTGCTGTGGGGGTGGCAGGAGAGAGGAAAAGGAGGGACGAGGTAAGGTGGTAATGGGGACACAGTGTAGGCAGCAAGGTAGGGTCCTTGTTGATGGGGGGCCTTCCCCTAAGCATTAACATCTCAGCATGCAGAGCAATAGTTAGACGCTACTAGCAGGCCTTAGGCAGGTAGGGGAGAAGACAGCGACAATTCTAGAGAGCTGTACTCTTAGATTATGGACATTTGGTCTGACAAGAGTGGAGAGGAAGGTGGGTTTTTCACAGATAACACCTGCTCAAGTGTGGACAGAAGTTATGACGAAACATTAACCTAAGGCTTTTACCTCACTTGATAAGCTGATTGAAAACCACAGAGTGAACTATTATGTTAGAGAAGGCTTGTCAGAAATTGATCTGTTTTTTTTTTCGATTCAGAGCATACGTCGGCAATGTGTGTTTGGGAAAGGAGAGAGAAGCATGGGAGGCAGTCAAGAGAGCAGTGAACAGGCAGAAGAAAATCTTGACAAATTTGTGAAGCATGGAATGAAAATCCTATGAAATATGTTTGCGGAGACTGTGCTCAGAGTTTCACTTAAATATAATAATTGATTCATAGTATCATAAGTACATCACTTAGTTTCAGTACATGTTACATTTGTTTCTATGTTTTACGTCGTGTGTTTGGAAATTAATATGCCTGTTTATCACGATATATATGTTTTGGAAATTAGAAGCTCTAATCCAGTTGCAATATTGTGACTAGCGTGTTTTTACATTTCATGTTTTTTACTCACATAAATTGGTATATTGAATATGAATGATTCTGGATTTAGAACAGGACGGTAAGGAAAAAGCTTTTAAGGAAGAATTTCCATCTCTACATTCAGCATTAGAAACTTCTTGGTCGGAGAAAATCTTTTCAAAAAGGGTCCTCTGATTCAGCTATTGGGTTTGTGAAGATGTGCATGTAATGCATTAAAATGGTTCTGATAAGTTTTCTGTAGATTGTCTGATCCATCACTGTATCTGGCTGAGGTGCCCTATGAACATGTATGAGACAGGACAGCACCCTTCCACCAAAAGGTGAGCATAGTGTTCCTGCCTCCTTGGAGACATCCCTCAGCATGTTGGTATAAGCACACATTGACAATGGACCTTAATCTTGGGGGTACATTTCCATCTCACACATTTGGCAGTATAAATTTCACTATCTGAGATTTGAATTGTCAAAATGTTAAATAGAATATTCCATAAAGTGACTCCCTGCAGAGCAGCGACTGCCACATCTACTAGAAACTTCCCCTGCTCCAGCAAAGAATCCTAAAACTCTGGGGTTTCTACTGCCAATGTCTTGGACAAGAAACATCTGCTACAATGGCCCATGGAAAACCTGACAGTCAAACTGTAAGTCAGGCTTTTAACTTGCATGACAATGCATTTATCTAAGCATACTTTTACTAAAATTAAATTGAACGTTTTTGCAAAACGGACAATCCATACTAATTCACACTCTGTCCGTCTTGTTAAATTGTAATACATTCAGCTAAAATGTTCAGTGACATGCAAAAAAAGTGTGTGTCACAACATAGGCTCAGTTTTAAACATGTATTGATCTCTAAATCTACTACAGTCAGTAAAATATTTTTCGAAGTATGCATTAACGTCTTCAGATCTGCAATCATTGCTCTCTTTCCGGAGAATATGCATAATTTCTCCCACATCTGTGTATATTTCCCAGAAATCGCAATTTGCAAATTGCACCAGTGCTTTAGATTCATGTTCAGTGGGATGTGACATACTATACCAGAGGGACATTAATTTGCCTTGCCTTGCTTTCCCCTTTGATACCATGCAGATTTAACTCTATTTATTCCCTTACTTGATTGCTTTCATTTCCCTAATACTGAGTTGAAGCCAACTGACCTGGAGGTGTCGGTCCCTTCCCTGCTCTTCTGACTTTGTGCATAAGAACAATATTTGCCTTTCACTAGTCCTCTTGGACCATTACAGCCTCTTAAAAGCGACTGCAACTGCATCGTGTTTTATCAGTGGAGGACCAACATACCCCCAAACTCTTTCAGTAGCCAAGAGTGTCCATATTGCAGCCACATTGCCTTATCCTTCTAAACATTTGCAAGCCCCAGATGATACCCCTCTTTTCTAAATGCATCAAATCTCCTGTCTAACCAAAACTGTTGCTTTACTGTTGCCCATTGTCATTGCTTACTATTGTGAATGCTTTTTAATATAGTGCTGTTTTTGTTTTATTGCATGTATTTAGTACATGTTACTTTAGAGTGCTCAGCACAGATTGCAGGTGAGATGTTAGTGAGCCCTGCCTGGGACTGAAAGTTGTGGTGCTTACCAGCAAATAAGAGATATTATGTGTGAATCAGACCATGCACTTGGAGTAAAAGGAGCGTTTATATTTGGACCTATCTGTGGCTAGATTCGAGGCAGAGAGACATTCAAAAAGAATTTCATCAAGAGGAGCGTTAAAAATAAAGTATTCTGGCCTGAAAACTCTTGCATCCCAAGGGGTAAACAGACACTCTGTTTTGGGTAGTTGCCTGTAGTTTCAGCTGGCAGGAAACCGCAGTTTGGTGACTGGTGGTCGATGGACTAAGCAGGGTCTTAAGAGGGTCATCTTGACCTGCACCCTTTTTTAATGAATGAAACCCACTGCAGTACGTTTAATCCTTCTACGTAAATATTGAGGACCAACGACATGAGACAATAAAAGTTATATCTAGGCTCTATTTACTTCTCAGTAGCTCCTCGTTGTGGCAATTCAATGGTCAGAAGTTAGCTTTGTCGAGGATAATTAAGCACAAAAATCCATGCCAGGCGTGGATGAAAGCTACATCAGCAAAGTAGTTAAGGTGTTCGACGTATCACACTTCTAAACTAACTAAGCAGATTTGGGACATGAGTCAGTTAGGTAAGCGGTGCTAGGAATTAGCTACATGAGGTCCATTCCAGTGGAAACAAGAGGAAGATGACTTGCCACGGGGACACATCTGGGATCTGGTACTTTTGGATGGGGATGGGCCAACTTATCAAGCAGGGAAAGTTAAGACCATTTGCTCGCTTCTAATAGATGTGAGAGGCACATAATATACCATGTGTATGCTTTCATTAGTTTTATAGTTTAAGTTTTTTTTTTTTACTTTGAGTGACTCTTCAACACAAATGTGGATAATACATAATGAGTTAAGAGTTTTTGAAATATTATGATTGACTTGAATGACTCGAGGTTCAAAGACCTTAACAGAGTGAGTAAAGTCAGTATCTGTGCAAACACAGAACATCTATTTTGTCCCTTCAGCTTCCCTCGTCCCACTTGCTTGATGGCGCGGGAAGAGAAACTGCACTTTACTCTCGAATGTCCACAACATTATAGTCGACCTCAAGACTGAGAGCACACCCATAAGCTTCACCCTCTCCAACAAAAAACATTATTTTACTTGAGGGTATTGCGTCATCTCATTTACTTGACAGCAACAACCAATGAGTGTAAACACTTTTCATATGAACTCCACCCGCCTTAACACTGAATATTGCTACTCACTGAGAATAATACCAGCGCTAGAAAAACAGTGGCACCGCTACATTAGGCTTTAGCATATGTGAATGATTTTGTAGTCCTGACAGTAGACACACTGAAGGCTGTTTTTGCTTATCCTTCAAATAATAATGTATTGTGGCTTAGGTAATACTGTGGTCAGAACATTTTATATTAGGTTTATATATTTTCCAAGCACACTGTGCCTTTACAAAGGCACATGAAATTACATTTAAAAGGAGTCATTTTAAGAGCGAAAATAATATGTTGAACAGTCTGTCCACGCCTGCCCTCTGGGAGATCACCATCCTTTAAAATTACTCGCCTAAGATTATCTTATCAATGTGGATAATTTTATAACCACTCTTTGAGTTTCAGTTTCTGCACTGGAAACACCCAGCTCAGACAATTCGAAGAAGCAGTGGGTGACTTCATTCAGCTTTCTTCAAACATATTTGCAAGCTGTGTGTCAGTATTTACTCAAACGTCTTTTCCAGTTGAGCTGAGAAGTATAATGAAAAAAGAATATTATTCTTAGTATTAAAATTTCGATTTTTCTTATAGCGTTGTTAAGAACCTGTTGCTTGCTTGAAGAAGCTTGTGACAGCTTTACAAACATTCTTTAAAAAAAATAATAATAATAAATAAAATATATATATATATATATATATATTTATAGAGAGAGAGAGTAGATAGAGTATATGTCCTGTACTGCCACACTTCCATTGAAATATTAGATCTCAGGAGACTTGCCTAACCGAGATATAGTACACTCTTCCCTTTGTGAGACTGGATCTCAGGGAATTGTTTTCCTGGATCTCACATAACTATTATTTGATTGGGATATACTATGGTTTCCCACGGGTTCTAATTTTATTCTTCACCATCCTTCTATTTCTTTCTTATGAAAGAGCACCAAACCATTGATTTAGCATATGTTTTCTTCAAGCATGATGGTGTGGCCATGTACGATATGGGATAAATTATCCCATCTTGGAGTTTCATGACCTTTTACAGGATATCGGCCCTTGCTCTTGTTCCTCTGTATTGTCACAGAACCCCTTTGTGACTTACAGTACCTTTACAATGTGCAACGGGGAGTACTTTATCACACTTATAGCATAGTTCTTCCTTTTATTGATTGACAACAACTTTAAGAAGTGCATTGACTTTGTAGTTTTCGCTTGACCTCTTTCGCCAGTGCATCCCTTTCAGAGGCTATTGCTCACAGTGAGCTTAACAAAGCCTGGGCTATGCTGTGCATTATATTCACTCAAACTCCTGCAGTAATATACATTTCTAAAGCAGTTTCTTCCGTTTCGACAGGTCATCGTGAAGCTGACTGGGCACATTAAAGCATCCCAGGGCCACACAGCAGTGGCGAAACCACCAAAGGGCCGATGAACAGGAGATGGAACAGTTTAGTCACCCCTTCGATGTATCATATCGCCTGGTCTGGAACAGCAGTCTGAAGCAGGCAATGCCAAAGTGCTTTTTTTAAACAAATATAGACTATAAAAACGATTTTTAAGTGGTGAGCACATAAATGTTCATGACACATAACAGCTGTTATTCTCAATTCCCCTTACATGAAAGGCAAAGCAAGCAGAAACAAATACCTGATCACCTGGTCTATTGCAAGTGCACTTTCCTCAATACACACCTCTCAAATGCCATGTAGTACAAGGCGTAATAAACAAACAGAATTAAGCATAAGTTATAATGCACTGAAATTCATTAGCAACCCTTCCTTATTGTCCTACCAGAACTGCAGCAAAATCAGCATGGTGAACACCTCAGAGAATGTCTTTCAATTGAAACAACAGATGATAAAACAGTAAATTTACACATCTTTAAGAAAAGTAAAAGAACTAGAAAAATGTAACTGGCATCCGTGACCCACAAAGACAATGTGGAAATATTTAAGATCACTGAGTCGGTGCCCAACCGCATTCATGAGCAAACTGTGCCACTGGTGAAAGCTGGTGTGGTTGGAGAATGTTCTTCGGCAGGACATGTTGATGGCAGAATGCGCTCATGCTGGCCAGTCAATTCCACAGCCTCTGCCCCTGTATCCACATGACCGGCCTTGAGGGCCACCTGACCCCATCTTCAGGGGATAGCGGCAGTGAGGCAGGAGCCAGGAGGTCTCAATCTCATTTAGATAGCCGGACGTCAGAATTAAGCGCTGTGCATACGACTATAGGTAGGCTGCAGGGATAGAGATGAAAGGAGCTATGGTGCAGGGGTGGTGGAAGAAAAATAAAAAGATAGAAATGTTGAGCAACGGGACAAGGATCCACAGAACAGGACTCACAAGTGCTTGCATCTTAAGAATTGGATTGGGAAGACATGGGTGATATTAGTTGCACCCTTGGGGTTGGGTGAGGGATGTGATAAGAGTTTTGGTTTGGGCAAAAATCAAATCACGTGAGCACAGGAACAATGAGAACGAACAGAACATGAGCAACTATCGCTCACCTGATGGAATATTTTTCACTTTTCTAGAGCAAAATTAGTCCTCATATCCAACGTGAATGTGAAGATGCATTTCACACTAAAAGTAGCACAAGAAGGACCTACCATCATTTTGTGAAATACATTTTAATTGTACGTAATTCTTTGGGCATTTCTCGTAAGGAAATTATGGAAATTTCTGTCATGCTCAGTCACAACATACACTTGGAATATGAGAGAAAATAAAAATGGATCCAAAACGATGAGATTCCTTTCTCTTCCCTGTGTGAAATAATGTTCCCTTTTTTAGGGACAGCTGAAAAAACTGCACACCTGGGGTGCTGGCTCATTCAGATCCAGAGAAAGATTGTTTGCAGAGGTGGGGAGGGCAGGATATGCCTCCTCTCGCTCTGTCATCATTGTAATCCCAGTAGCTCTTCTCAAAGTGCATCACCAGCAGAAAAGCAAAACAGTAATCTCTGGTGTGCGCGCCGTCCCGCGCCAACAAACTCACGTGTCTCACGTGTTGACGACATCCGTGATATCACCGGGGAAGGATACCTGGAGCTGGCTGCGGTGTCAGACGATGCCTGATTTAACACACTGCGTGTGGAGTGCAAACGGGGCTTTTGAGGTGCGGTTTCACACACGTTGGACGTGATAACTCCACGCCTGCCGTTTGAAGAGCAGAATACTGTACGTTTAACTGAAAAAACAAATCACCGGACACCCCTTCCACCGCAGTGGTAAACAGTATGAAGCAGTTTTGTGAAGAAGTATTTAATTTTATAAAGGAGTGGCTGAGCACAAAAGGCTTCATTTCGAATTAAAACAATCTACCTTTTTCAGCAGGAGCTTGCACGCTTTTGTTCTTCCTGTGCTGCTGAGAGACTGTTGTCCTTGTAAATAGTTACAGACCCTGCATTAGTTCTGTAAGAATATGCTTTATTAATAACGACAATATTCGACGTTTGCACTTTCTTAGAGCTTTTAATGACATGCTACTATTTCCAAATTTAAGGTACCCAATTTACCTACTGAGAAGGATTTGGGGCAGTCTACCGTGCTGGAATTGAAAATCACCGCCCTGAAAATCAATTCTTGTTTCAAAGGCAGCCACTGAACTCACTGAGCCGATGGATTATTTAATTAGTTTACGTCTTTGGAAAAGTGCTACTTACTACCCAAAGGAGGCCGGAGAGTGCGTTGGAGCATAAAGAATTGTAAATATTTGTGAGTTGTTGGATAACACTTTTCGGCATCTGATGGTGAGAACTGGTGACATCACTCTGATATGGCGAGTTTATCCCCGCCATGAGGTCATACGGAATTAAACACGTGAGTTGTATGTAGAGTATATTTACTGTATACAGGAGAGCGCATTCTGTGGCAACGAGGAGTGCGGGCGTGTTTGCGCTCTCTGGCATGGACTGAAAGACACGTGAAGGTCACCCTTGAACTGAATGTGCCTGGGCCAGGCCGGGAGATGATGCACTGCCCTGGACGCGGCACAGGCTGGAGCTAACAATGGCCCCTTCACTGGCTCTGCAACAGTAATCTGTTTTGAATGGTCTAATGTAGGAAATATGTTAGCTGCTAGCTGCAGCGCCCTTGTCCTTTCTAGCAGAGCAGAATCGCGAGATGCGTCTTTATTCTGCTCTCAAGTAAGAATGGCCATGCATTGGCAGCAATAGAAGAGAACCAAAGAGAACCTTACAACTCTGGACCGGAGGGGGCCCTATGGGTCCGTATCCAGACGACGGCTGTAGCGCAAGACCAGCCGTTTCATACATGGACTTTTGGCTATTCCCTCTTAAGTTTATGAAAGCTAGTGACTGAAATGTGCCAGCACGCACAGTTTTACACCGTGTGAATGGTTCTGGTCCGATTTCTCCAGTGCAAATGGCGTGCAACTAGTCGGAGCGTGAGAGTGAGGAAGGATTGCGGGTCCTTGTGATGCAGGATGGCACCATAATCGGCTATTAAGAGGCAGAATAATTGAATTGACATCCGTGACATCAGTCCCGTGTCATTGATAGCTGGTGGAAAGTTGTCCCGCCACCTGTAGCCTTCCAATAAGCTCTCAGTACACTTTCCAGAGAAGGCCCTATCTTTTTCGTAGTACACCATAGCCTAAGATTAACCATCCTTTCAAAAATCCCTTAAAGGACCAGCTGTCCTCGTCGAAGGAGGTTAAACATCACAAACATTTAAATCCCCTTTTTCTCAACTGTGCCATGAGATTCTTAGTTAATTTTGAGGTGAGTAACAGTTAATGTATTGTTTTTTGTGCCATAGATATAACAGGTTTTTGCATACTAGTAGCACAATCTAAATTGTCTAAATAACAAATACCGGTAATAGTAACCAATCACGTTATCCACCATTTAAATAGACACTTTTTAGTATTGATAAAGTCTAGCCGTATGCTATTACCACAGCTACATTTCCACTTTGTGCCTGAGGTGTATAAAATTACATCATAAGTAAAGTGTCAAACGATTTAATTCAGCCTAACATTCAGGTGCCTCTTTAGTATATTCAGAGCCTCCCCTCAGATCTCCTACTCACTCTTTTTAAGATTGAGCAACAAGCGGGAGTCCTTGGATCATTTCTTCTGCGGGGTGGCCTTTGGTGCTGGAGGCAGCTCCTGCTGCTAGACATCACCTGCCTCCGTATCTTGATCCACAGTGCACGGCAGTGTCTCTTGGTCCCTATTACATTCGCCCACTGTTTCTCACCCTAATTCACTCCCCTGTTCCCCCCCAAAAAAATCACCTCTCTCATGCTCTCCACTTTAAGCATTAAATCAGCAATATTTTGCATTGCCAGTGCTTGTAGAACGAAAGAACCACATTTGCAGTGCTCTGGCTCACCAGCTGGCATAAAAATTTCCAACAAATTACTGGTAATCTTCATTACCTATACATCCCTCGTCCTTGTCTCATTTATTGATTTCCGAGGTGATCCACAACTCGAGATAGGAAACTCAAAACTGTGCTGGAAGTACAAGCTCGTCCACCTGCTGAGCACCGCACCAGGGCCAGCTTCCTGAGCATCATTCTTCTTTTCCTTGACTGAAAACGAGGATGAGTGGGACTAAGAGTGAAGAACATTAATCTGAACAGTAAACAGGTTTTCGCTTTCCCAGCACTATTCCGAGGGCAAAAAGTTAGGAAAAAGGCAAGTTTGTTAGTTCATAAGGCTAATATTTTTTTTTGTCAAATCAAAAGAATGGGCTAACGTTGCTTGCCACAGCTCTAAACCCAGCACAGGTCAAACATACAGACTTGGTAACATCATATTCCCCAGCCCAGTGACCATGTATGGCCAAGGCCATGGTCTCCACCAAATCCCAGAGCAACTTCTGTCCATCGCATGGACAACTCCTGAAATAATGGAACATCTACCGAATACTCAGAAAAAAGTGCAGCTCTTTTGTCACATCACTGTTAGGAGCACTGGCACCAAGCCAAGGAACATTCAAGCAGCCTAACTTCCCAAACCTCCGTTTATAAAAGGAGAGGGGGAGAGAGAGATGAGAGGGCACTCAAGCTCCACGTCAAGGATTCGACACCAGTACTTTGATGCTACACCTGTAATGCCACAGGACGACATTTCAGATAAACACCCATGAAGAAACAGCATGCAGTGTGCCACATTTTCACTGCCCACAGGTATAACCTGACAAATATTATAGTTGATATTGCATGCCCTACAGGGAGCAATATTTTGCTCTGCTCCAAAACGCATAGGTCTCCATAGACTGAACAGCTGCTGCTGTCTAATTTAGTATCAAGTGCATGTTGTAATTCTGTTCTGTACTCCTAAAATGGAACCAAAATACAATGAGAGCACACAAAATTGACTACTTTATCTATCCTGAAAGTAAAGTATGAGTACTCATATCCTAAACCCAATAACAGCAAAGTCCACAGTATTGAATCATTCTTACCAGGTCTAGATGGCTTATCCGTCAAAATAGGATAACTCCCTGAAACTGCTGAAAAGAAACAGCACCCAAGTGCAGAGATGGCCACATCACTGAGAGTGAGCTTAGCAGTAGTCAACAAAGCAAGCTGCTGGTTTGATATTTTAAACTACACAGATAGGAGGGAATATGAATTCAGAATTCCTTCCACTTGTATAACATGATTGATACACTTGTCTGTGGTTTGACTACTCCAAACAATAATCTTCCACTATCAATGGATAACCTGTTTTTATTTTTAGCTGCATATGCTAGGTCATGGTTTATTGACGCCTCTGCCTTGCACGACGTGGACCATAGTGTGGAAACAAATGTCATAACAATGCATGACAGATGCGAGGCAGCTGAACACGAGCGTGCCCGCTTAATAGTGTAATATCTGCCAACTGTGTAATGCCAGCTCTTTCCATCCTATCTCCAATGTGAATATAAATGCTATTAATTGTGTCCCAGGCAAGCAGGGGTCATGCAATCAGCCATGCAGCCTGGAACGTGAGAGGGAGTGAAGCCACGACCTGAGCCCATGACTAGCAGGACACCCACAAACATCAGATGCCAATGATCAACCACCAAGACACCATATCACATAGATTACATCAAAAATTGCTTTTAGAAAAACACTTAAATCAGAAGAACTGAGTTTAGTTGTTCTCATTGGCCTCCAAAGCCTAGGAGAATTTATCATAGCCAATAAAGTCACAAAATCTCACAACAAGGGACCACACATATTTGTATTTTAAATTGTAGTATGATACAGATGAAATATAACATTTCAGAATTTAGAAAGCATTCTCAGACCTAAAATGCACGCAGCAAGAGAGGGAGAAATAACACAGGGTATGTTCACCTTGTCGTTGTGATCCACACACGTTTTCAGGTAGCCCACAAGTGACTCACGACAGGAGAGGGCTAGCCTGCTATTACCGTGCCATTCTAGCTATCAAACCAGCACAGCAAAGCCTGATTATATTTTTACTTTGAAATTGAATATACTGCTAAAATGTATTACCTGGGGCTTAGCAGGAGAACGTTCTAAAACAAGAAATAAATACAAAAGGCTCATCATAGGACCCGTGCTCTCCAACATCCATAAGGAGCAGATTGGCAGCCCATATCCGACTTCTCTCTGCTGTGAACTTTGTTTATCAAGTCCCTTCTACACAAAAGTTTGAACCTGACTATGCAGCATGGATGACCAAGTGGCTTATAGCAAGTCCAAACAAAAGCAAAGCAATGGATGATAACATCTACTGCAGTCTACTCCAGATCCTGGAGATGGGGGTTATCATTTCCACTCTTTGTACAAACCGAAGTGTTTCAGACTGGCAGCTTCCCCCTCCAAATCCACAACAATAGGAATTACCACGATGGTAGACTCTGAGGAGACTGAACCCTCAAAGCAAAGCCGTTTCTACCCCATACCACACATATGAGACAATCCATGCTGAGAAAATCGGGGTGGGTTAGAAAATGGATTGCATTCTACATTGCAGTACCCTTGCCACTTCTGCAAAAATGGTTGTTATGGGGGACACAAGACGGGTACGCAGTGGACAGTGCAGAGCTGGCGGAGCTTCGGGCCTTATGTGCCACAGTCAGTGCTCCAAACAAATGCTAGTCTTTTTGGATAACAGCCTGCAAGGTTAAGACAGAAAGGGACCTTACCTGGCGAGTGTGCAGCATCCAGCGCAGAGACCGCATCAGGCGTGCCCACGTGGCAAGGAAAAAAGACTTCTTGTGGACCATCCTAAAAACATACAGTGGGCTTACAGCTAGCTGTTGTCTTTCTTGCTACTTGCATTTGCTTCTTATTTGATCAGTTTCTTTTCACACTGTGTTTGCCCCTCCCATGGAGCATAGTTTTTTTTAACCATAATTTTTATGGGACGACTTGTATCCTCTTGCTGCTCCTATCCAGGGAACAACTTTTTTCTTTTACTGTAAGCCTTTCATGAGAGTGCATAAGTTTTTTTTTCTCTCTCTCTTGTGTGCTGCTTCTCTCCCTTAAATAGCGGACCTTCTCCTCCACTGACATTTGCTGCCGGGTTCCAGAAGAATTGAACAAAAAGAAATCAAAAATGAATGTTTTATTTACTGCTCCAAGTGATACCCCCCCATCTTAGAATGGTAAATCAGAAAAATAAATAAAAAAGCATTTCTGTTATTTCGTATGCCTTCTTGCTTGGCAATTCATGCCTGTGAAGATGCAATCATACATGCATGCATGCCTCATACCGCCAGTGCACCCATGGAGATTGCAACACCTGTGTAGGTTGACTTGCACCCTTCATCTCACCTTTCGTTTCCTTTTGTTTTTTTGCTGATGCTGCAGAGGATCGGCAAAAAGCATTTATTTTTGCCTATGCTGCCCAATATCAGCAAAAGCCTTGGCAAAGCCAAAAGGTCAAAAAGGCGATACCTATTGCCTTTGCAGTGCTTGTTTATAGTCAGATTTAATGGGCTGCATAGTTTCTAGTTTTTAGCGCATTACTGGCCATCCTCATGATCTTGAAAGAAGATGGACAAAATTATTATGTTTGTTGGTGACTTTATCAGTAACACCATATGTTCCCCGTAGAATAAAATGTTTATCTAATGACAGTATTATTCATATATTCAGAATTTGTAGCTGTTGTCCACTTTCTGTCACCTACCCCACCTCACGTCCTTGATCGGTGTAACTCTGAAGCAGAATATGCATTGAGGAGAGAGACACCGAGGAGCTGGCAAGGGCCGCACAAGTAAATTACAGCTCTTGTTGAACATGTGATCTGATCCTGTAATTAGAGTGAGGTAATAGTCCATGCCATGCTCGCACACTATCAGATGTCTCGTTGAGTACAATCTGTACTGCACAGCATGTCAATGCTGCCTCTACAGCAGTACCAAGAACCTGGGACAAGGTGCCCAGTTTCAGCTTCACTAGGTTTCAGAGGCTGGCGTTCCCCTGTGCGCTGCGCTGAGCGAGCCAGGGGCGCTGTATAGAGCAGATCAGGCTGCACACCTCCAGGAAGTGATGATTAAAGCAACCCTGCTTCAAGACACTGCAGTGATGCAAGCAGATGCTAGCAGATCAAACAGGAACTTGTTTGATGTTCACTGAAATAAATTGACCTTCAACAGCTACCTCATTTGGTTAATCAAACCTTAAAATCCAGCAGTAGAAAGAGGGCCCATAAATAACTGCAGCTGCATGGCAGTCTCTGGCTATTTCTGCAAAATCACGATTTAGAACAACTTTGTTTGTGCAGAAAATACATCTCAATATTTTAAATTCTTCAGTTCTCACTGCACTTGTGATATGGTGACGTAGACTTATGTACTTACAAGCAGGCGTGGCTCGCAGGAGGGAAAAGGGGCGGGGTGGCACGGTGTGTGGCTGGGGGGCCAGAGAGAGGGGGTTCTGGGGTATTGAGGGGAACTAAAAAAAAAACCTAACAATAATAAAAAAAAGTACCTTTTTGCTGTGCCGCTGCCGTACCTCTCCATCCGCTCCGTCTTGCGCACAGGCTTCCAGCCTGCCCTGCGGCCAATGCTGACGCTGCTCAGAGCAGCATCAGGATTGGCTGGGAGTGCCCAGCCAGGGTGCTCCCAGGCAGACAAGGAGCAGGTGCAAGCTCTCTCCAGCCTGGTAACACAGTGCTGGGCTGGAGAGTGCCCTGTGCGCATGTGTGCTTCGCTGGCCCAAGACAGCCGGCCAAACATACATGCGCATTGAGGGGGAGTGCTGAGTCCCTGTCACGCCTGTGGCCCCGCCCCTTTTATCGTAAAACATAATAAACGGAGTTTGTTATGTTTTTACTTTAAAAGTTTTGCAGCTGCTACTCCTGGCAGGGGGTGGGGGTGATGCTCCTCCGCCATAGCGGGGGAGCCGCCCACTCACTAGGTGACAGCATTTTGAACAGCTTCCTGAATGTACGAATGTTTGAAAGTCATGGAGACTGGAGCCTAAAATAATGTTTACATCATATGTTAGTTCTATTTTAACATGCAATCATCCATTTAACACAAAACCTGAACTTAATCAAAAGTGCCTGTATCAAGTACCGCCATGTTTGAATGCATCAAGTGCTCATTGACACCACAGCAGTGCTTCCAAAATGGTGAAAATAGTCCATCAATGGTCGAGAAGAATAGCTTGTTCTTCATATACCGATATATCCCACATTTCAGATGTTTCTAAGCACCATAAATAACAGATGTTGCTCTAATCCAGTTTATGGTACTCTATTTACTGAGCTCGGAAAGATGGAAATGTGATTCTGCTTTGCTTGGGTTGGAAATCATGACTTCCAGACCACCGCGTTTTGACAGTGGCAAGCTTCCTGATTCACTGAGCCTTCCTGCCAGCCATAATCGTGTAATAAATAATTTAAATTTAATCTAGATGTATATGCACTTCAGATGTGCACAGAGAAAACAAAGTCAAATTTTAGCAATATCAATCGACTAGAACAATGATTCTTAACATGTGGTCCCAGATCCCCTAGGGGTTCACAAGGCCTACCCAGGGGGTCTCTATCTGTGTTACAAAATTGAATAAATTAAAATTAATGCGTTAACATTCATAACGTGTATACAAATAAAAAAGCAAAATTGAAAACGTGTTTTTTCTATATTTGATTGTGAATTAAACAGAATATTTAAATATCTGAGCATTTGTTTGGGGTATGTTTGTTTTTAATTTTTTTGTATTGTTTAGAAGTTCAAATCATAGAACTTGCTCAGGCTGGTGGTCCTCAGCTTCTAGTGACTCAGTGGGGTTCCCTGGAATCCAGGAATGATTCAGTGGAGGTCCACAGATGTGAATAGGTAAAGAACCACTGGCCTAGGACATATGGAGCATTAATTGGCATCACAGAAAGTTGTATTGATAAGTGCAGTTTGCACACAAGGCAATCTGTTTCTCTGCTCGCCTAGTACATTTCTGACCACAATCTGTGTACAGTTACCAAAGACCCACCCCTCAAGAATTTTGTCACTTCTATACTTTGACCCTTTACACTGATTGAACACGTCGCTGCTCAGTTCACACAGTGGGAGTGACGACACAACCATCCAACATTTTATTATTGGTAGTAATGAACAATGAATTCACCAGTAATTAAATATGTTGCATCTGAACAGACTGTAAAACCGTACACTGTGTAAACATCAAAGAACAAAATAAAATATACCAACAAAAAGAGTAAATAGCCACACACAAACAAGAGAAAGCTTTTCCTCATCTTTTGATTTACCTCTTTGAGACCAGTGATAATAGCCTCTTTTGGGGTCCACATTCCATAGGGAACTCTGTCTCTACAATCATCGGTATAAGTACCATTTTTGAAGCAGTGGGTCTAACATAGTAGCAGCAGGGTGAATTTAAGCTTGTAAATCGCAATCTGGATAAAGAGGGAAGAATCAACAGAATAAATCGGCTTAGCTACAATCCATTACAAAGGAAACTATTAGGCAATATATGCATAGATGAATACATTTAAGTTTTTGTATTTTTTTGAAGGACTCTATAGAGCAGACCTTGACGCTGTTGACGTCAGAATAATTTAGATACACATAGAACATGCATACAAGGTCTCACATTTCAAATAGTACTGCTTGAATTTATTATAGATAAAAAGAGTAAAAGATCAGGATTCCTTATAGTGTTCCTTAACATCAAGAGAATCATTAGGTCTGTTAGACAGAAAGGAAGTTTAATGTAGTGACTAGTATGATTTTTCTTGTAGCAGGCTACTTAGGGTAAGCAGGACTCTAATTCCATCCGAATTTCATGATCTGTTTAATAAGACACATGTCCTCCCTTTATCGAATGACATATAAGATGGGTTGAGTATTATAAGGATGATGTTCCAGATTCTTGAGACTGCCCTAGACAAGGATTGGTTGAGCTGTTTTTGATTATTAAAAATGTGTATGTGATGCATTGAATTGTAAGTATGCAGTGTCTCATCATTGGAAGCTATTTTGGTGATCTTAAAACTGGAGAGATGTGATCAGACATTTGTATACTACAGATAAGCCTTGCCATTAGTTCAGGACTTTTTTGTAATGGTAAATGTTTGGATTGGATGGTTGCGGTGAAAAGTGCAGTTCCATAGTCTAGTCTAGACTTAAGCACTGTACTAAACTCTGAAGATCCTTGGTAGAGTTCAGCTACTTTAAATTGTGTAGTTGCCATAGAATATTTTCATTGAGTATGTGTAGCTTAAGTGACACTATAGTAAGAGTTCATGATCTAGAACAGTGGTTCTTAACCTTTTGACTTCTGTGGACCCCCACTTTATCATTACTGGAACCCAGGGACCCCCACTGAGTCATTATTGGAATCCAGGGACCCCCAGTGAGTCATTACTGGGAGCCGGGTCCCTGGCCTAAACATTGTCGATGATTTGAACTGCACCACAATACACAAAAAATACAGAAACAAGCATTCATCAAATACTTAGAGAAATGTAACACATTTTATTTAATTTTCAAACAAATATAAATAAAAAATACAAATTTTAATTTCAGTAGGAAGGTTGGAGCTTTTCTAAATTCAATTGAAGCCACACATCGTCCATATTATAATCTGTTGATGCACCTTCAATGTTCCCACAAGTCAATCTAAGGAGACCAATTTAATTTCTATCCTCCAGTTTCAAATTCCTTGACATTTACAGTACGTTTTAAAATTTTCAATTGCACATTTAGCCACTTTATTTATATACACTTTATTTTCTAAGCAGTTGGGGACCCCCTGAGTAGGCTTTCCTGAACCCCGAGGGGTCACCCTCAGGGGTCCCCGGACCTCAAGCTGTGGGAACCACTGATTTGAAACAAATCCCAGAATGTTGCTTCTTTTACAATTGCAAGTCTCTACAGAGAGGGCTTGAATCAAAGATAGGCTTATGTGCAAGGGCACTTTTGTTCTTAGCTGACAAAAGGAGGAACTGCCTTGTCAGGGTTAGGCGTTAAATGGTGACTGGAGGACAAACACTGAGACCTCTATATGCCTTTTTTTCTGAGTTTTCATGTCTTGTGTAGAACTTACTTTGAAATAGAGGTGAGTGTCATTAGCATATTGATGCTGACTGAGAGCTATTTCTCCCAGCTTGCCAATTAGTAATTCTACATGAAGGTTAAAAGTGTAAGGGCCAGAAAGGAACCTTGTGGGATCCCATAGAGGACTGAGCTAGAGAAGAGAAATACTTTCCAAACGTGAGTAGGTTGGATATTTCTGTTAGACTAGATGTAAACCAATTTAAGACTTTGATGTCAGTTCTCATGTGATTCTGCAGGACAATATGGCTACTATATCAAAGACTGCTATAAGCTCTAGATGGACTTGAATGCAGGCCTCCTGTTTGTCCATGATCCCAAGGACATCAGCAATTAGCAGTAATAATGCCTTTTCTGTATTTCAACTCTTACTAAAGCCTATTTGGTTAGAGTATATGAGGTTGCTTCTTTACACCATTTTTATTTCCATTTCTTATATCAATTTACCTTTTCACTGGGCAACACAATCATGCCATGACAACATATTCTTTAAGTTTGAGCCTTACACCTAGCCCCTTACTTGTTACTCACTGTGCATTTACTGTCAGTAACAAAATATAACCCTGACCAATAAACTAACCAGCTTTGAACTTGTGTATTCCCTTGGAACAACTTGAGTATTATCAATTAATAGATAATTTGAAGAATGTTGTCCCTCCAGGTAGCCTTATTTTCGTTTTACAGCTTTATGTGGAGGATGTGGTCAATTCTCTTAAGGCATGTGTGTTTGAAAGGGGAAAGATCCTACATGGTGGTGGTGTTCAGCATTTAAAAAAGAGGATCCAACTGCAGAACTGTCCTCCGTGGAATCCCCACGTGATTATATTAACATGTCCAAAGCTTGGGCATATTCTCCCTTTGACAACTCTGTTTTTCATATTGCCTCATTTCGATCTTAATTCCCATCCATTATTTCACATCTTTCACTTAGTGCTCAGCATCGGGATCCCCCTGTGCCTTCCACATCATAGCAGTGTGTCTCCTGACTATCACCAAAGCCAAGTCAACTAATTTGCTGCTATATTTCCATTACTTTGATCTCAGCTTTAGGCCCAGCAAACTCAATTCTGGTTTCATTTCGCTGGCTTTATCTATACCCTTTGCTGTCGTTTTGGTTACTTTACCCCAGTACCCTACTGTGTCTCGGCACTCCAGCATGAACTCGGTATCTGGTTCTAGACATCTTGCTCATTTGGATGTTCCTGTGGGGTACATTTTTTATAGTTGCTTCTGAGTGAAGTCAGAGTTTCTCAAATAAATAACTTTGCAGCAACTTGGATCTCACAATACAGGATACTTAAGCCGTATAAGTTGGCATGCTCTCCCAGTCGTATGTGACCAAATCTTTATACATGCCAGTAGACCAGGTTCTGTTGATATGATCTATCACTTGATTGTTTACAAGGCTTTCTAATGCTTTGCCCATGAAGGTCAGTGCAGTTAATGGAGGGTAATTATTGAGTTGTTCTGTATCTGCAGAGGGATTCTGTAGCTGTGGTTTCACCTGATCGCTTTTCAGACAGTCCGGGAGAATTCTCGTCTTGAGGGAGCTGATAATGATATGTTGCCATTGTGGGCAGATGTTAGTTGCTATGAGTTTAATTATAGAGAATGGTATAGTGTCTTCATCATGTGAGGAAGTTCTTAGTTTTCTCAGTGCTTTCCTTTAGGGAGCTATGAGGAAAAAGGGATCTTGTTTGTTTTTGTCCCTTACACTTCTTTTTTTGGTGCACCACCATGATTGGATAGAAAGTCTTCTCTAATTTTATATTTTGACATAAAAGAATTTAGGGAATAGTTCACATTTCTCGTTAGAGACCTCTGTAAGTGTGGGGTGAGTAGGTATGGCTCTACTGTTGATCTTTATTTGTAAATACTTTATTTGGCCCATTTCTTGCTTTGTTTAGTTCATTTTGAAGGACAAGAGTTTTGGCCTTTAGGATATTTCTTGTATAATTTTTTAGCTCGTTTTAGAATGTAAATATTTGAGCATCGCTGTTTTTTTTTGGCCATTTCCTTTCTAGACCACTGACCAATTTAATTTCATTATTGAAGTCTTTGGATTACCAAGGTGCTGATGTATTTTCTCCCCTTTGATTACTATCAAAGCTACTTCATTTAAAGCAGAAGCTGCCTCTATACAGCAAATAAGTGTTAGTTTATTTACTTCACTGCTAGAGAGACTGATAATTAGGGAGTTCAGTTTACCTGTTATGTTTTTCTCTAGAGATTCCTGATCAATATTTTTGTTGGCCCATTATCTTAGACCCAGGTTTGCACTTAGAAACCTAATTAGGCTCAGAGTACTTATTGGCCCGGGTTTTAACCTTAGCATGATGAGTTTTCACAGCAGTCAACATTACCCCAGCCAGCACAGATAAAAGACAACATGAAAATCGCGGAGATGCAAATTTATTTTTACTTCACCCAGGCAATCATTTACTATAGCTGTTGTTTCTAGGGGGTGATTTTATGATTAAGCAGTGGCTATTGCAACCAAACTAACACAAATGTAAGACTAACTCAAATCCATTCTCAAGCGGGCCAATTCCCAAATTCCCAAACAGGGCTAAATTTAATGGTAAGAATATGGCAGTAGAATAGGTGATTGCAGCTTGACTGGCAGTAAGATTAGCTGACAGGAGGTGCAGACAGTGGGGCTGATTATAAAAGGATTTAAGAGTATGGGACGTTGGAGTACAGGAATGAATGGGCCACAAAATGTCCAAATTCCTACGCGGAAAATAGATGCCATAGTGTTGTCTATTAGTACTAATTGTAAATGGATATTCCCGGAATGTACCAATGTTATTCTCTGGTTAGGCAATTTGAGGCCTATTCGCGAAGTCATGTAAGAGTGCATAAAAGAGTACTGCAGCCGTACTAACATACGGACTCCACAATGCCTTTTTGAAAAGGCCTCTAATTTCTGAATTAGAAATAGCGAATCTCAAACATTTGGCCCCCCAAATCTCCACAGGCATAACATGGAAGTGAGGTATCTGTTCTCCGATTTAGCCACCAGTAATAACATTTAAGACCTTGGTACACATGTGCTGGAGGAAACGGATTTTGATTAGTCAAGGCTATGAGTGCTGCCTCAACCTGTCTTTCCCTGAATTCCTGATAGCAGTGCTCCCTCTCTAAATGTGAACCTGGCCCCTCACTAGGCGCACCAAGACAGTTGCAAAAATCTGCAGCTGCTTGCCAGTGGGTGACTCAATCCAAAGGCAGAGCACTCACAGATCTAAGAGGTAATAGAAAAACAACAAAAATGAAAATATCACTGAGGACAGTGGTGCAAAAATGGAGAGAGGAGTGGTGTTATCAACATTGACAGAAGCAGGTGCTGGTTACCACCATTTAGCCTTGTGCTTTTTAAATCATTAGCTGTCCAGCCCGGCCCTGTCATTTTAGTAGATGGGGTTCTGCTGTTTCTTCCTTCTGTTTGTATTTAGGTGGGATATGAAATGATTCCACGCAGGGGTTCTATTATGTGCAGTGTTGCTGTTGTGAACCAGAGCTCATTTTGTGTGGCAGAGAGAATGAGAGAAACTGAGAGTTCCCCTTTCGTTACCTGTGTCTGCTATTTATGTGTTTGTTTACCCGTCTTGGGCTTCAGCTAAAGGCAGCTTCTGCTGCCTGGTTGGCAGACCCATTTTTTCGAATACAATAGAGTTGACTTGGGCCAGCCCCTTGATCATGATTGAATGGCTTTGTTGTTTATATCAGTTGTCTCCTCTTGTTTGGGTAGCTTTCCTTCCTATTTATGTGTTTGCCCTTCCTAGGTGCATTTTGTTTAAATAATGTTCTTATTGTTTTAGTTATATCTTTCTACTGCTGACGTTGCCTGCATTCAGGAAACCATTTGTTTCTTCTAAGCTTTTCATGGTAGTGTGTATCTATTCTTACTCTCTCTCCTCTGTGTTGCTTCCCACAACACCCCACCCCTCTGTGTTGCTTCCCCTGCACTCCTCACTTTCCCTTTTGCCCCCCCATCCCTCCTGTTTCTTCCTTGCTTCCCCGTTCCTCACTGCCCTCTCTTTTAAAAAAAATATTACTCACCGATCCTCCATTGCTACCCTCTCCACTTGACAGCACCTTCTTCCTGCCTCTCTCCCACTTTCTCTTTTTTTGGCACCTGCTGGCCTATTAGATGCTGAAATTAGGAAAGTTCACAATTCAAAACCTCACCTCTGACAATTCTGTTTTGCAAAATGAGCAAGCTTTTCTCAAAGTGACTTTAACCGGGACTGTCAACTTGACTTCTGTCACCTTGAGTGGTAATTATCATTTTTGAAAGACTTGCAAACTTCACAACCTAATCATTTTATTTTGCATATCTGTCTACTTTTCATACTCCTAATACTTTTTTAATATCTCTGAGGACCTAAAAATACTAGTGAGTCCTACGATATTTAGCCAAAAACTTGTGAATAAACATACATAAATATTGGGTTCTTATGATAATCACTGATTGTTTTGATCCATATATTTTAATTTGTATGTTCAAGTGACGTAGAGGTACTCTCTGCCAATCAAAATGTATTAATTCTCACTGTGCCTTGTATGGCTGATTAGGTGACCTGGGTTACCAGCTGCTTCACATGGATTAGACGTGTTCCTGTAGCACAGTCCAGGACAAGTTATGTCATGTTGTATTTCCCAAAATGGGACATAACAGGGTCAGGCCTTTCAATAGGGTGTATGTGCTACAAGATGAAATAGGGACATAGTGTTTGGGTTTTGAGAGGGAAATATAATTATGAATCTAGTCTGAGCGTCACTTCTTTCACTCACTACCTACCTATTCTTTTATACTAAATTTGACAATATTTTTAACCTGAGTACTCATGAGACCAAGTCACCCACAGTGCATACACCACCCAGGTCCTATCAGTACACAGCCTCAAGGCTCTGGAATTACTTCCACCCATCCCAGTGCAACATGTGGCCTTCACTCACTTACATCTCACTTCTCCACATGAAATATATTTCCCAAAATAGTTGTGTATGTCTTTGTAATATAATTTTTAAAATTAGAGGTTTTGATGTGATATGACACAAATGGATAAGACCATTGTTCAGGTTTTATCTTTTTATCCAAGGGTGCTGGAGTTGCCCTTAAATCACAGTTTTGGTGAAGAGTATTTTGAGAGAAGTCTGCGGATGATCATTCCACTCCACGAGAACTGCTTCCTTAACAGTTATTTGACTATTATAAAGTGAAAGGTGCTGCCTCTGCTATAGGTGGGAAAGGTCGAGTATTACATCATGTTGTTGTCCTGCAGGAATATTGCCGGTGTCTTTTTAACTGCAGTGTTGGCGTTCTCTCCCCAGCGGGTGTTTGCACATATGATCAATTGCATAGGACTGTGGTAAATCACATTAAAGATGAAAGTCCTAGTGTATGGGCTGCTTTTTCATGGATGTGGAATTTCTATTGCCCAATGCCCGGGATATATTGTTTGGGGGTCAAGGGCAACAGGTTTTCATATTTATTTGGTCCTTGGGACAAGTAGGCCCCACCCCCTACAGCACAAACCCTTTGGTTGCCAGCATACAGAGAAGGGAACTGTCTGCAGTGGAGGTAATATGTGTGTCTATATGTAAATGCTCTTTGAACTTCTATTTATGGTTCATTAATGAAAAGCCTTCATTATTAGGGTGAGCGCTGTAAATAAACATTTTAAGGTCACTCTGCACTACTGACAGTAGTTCCAGTAAAAAAAAAAAGTGTGACACTAAGTATAATGCTCCCAAAATGCTCTCTGTTAAGATGCAAATGTTTGCAGAAGCTTATAAGCAAGAGTGATTTTTTTTTGCTTTCAAAGTGTTCAGAAAAAATGCAAGTAGGAAAAAAACGTTTCGCTACTACGAAATTTTAGGTGCTATTTCTTTGAAACATCATTTAGTTAAATGTGTTGATGCATGCTAGTATTCCCAAAAAATATTCCTAATGAAAAAATCAGTGTAACCATTTTCAACAAGATTATGGGAAGCATGAAAATAAACAAGCACTAGCGAAGCCAACTGATCCAACATTTTTTGGGAGTCTTTTGGTTTAGTCAGTGCATGTCTTGTTTTGACACAGCTTTGTACCACTTTATTGTTGTGGGAGCGGCCAGGCCCTCACCATTGTAACAAACACTAGCAAAAAGAAAAAAAAAGTTTTTGGCCTCAAAAAGCAAACATTGCCACAAGTGGCATAACAAAGGCGCCATAGCCCCCCTCCAGGGACCCTCTCAGCACAGCACCTGCCCTGAGTGAGTCTGAAAGGGGGGTGGCCATTATGCTCTTTGCAGGGGGGCCTGCTCCAGTTTCGTTACGCCACTGATTGCCACAGTAGTTCCTGACACTGAACAAAACTAATTTGTGTGCCAATATGCTCCTTGAGGAAGAGCAGAATGCGATCATTCACAGTAAAACCAGCTGATAGATAGAGAGAGAATTAGAAGTTTAATACAAATAAAAAAAACATTTTAATGCCAGACTTAATTAGGGACCCAATTCCAAAAAAGAATCATAAAAGTGCACCTATGGTATGTCTTTGAATTAGTGGCTTTCATGAATTCAAAAGAATTTACAAGCTGAGGGTGAACACTTCGGGGGGCGGAGAACATGGCGGGCTGCGGCGTCCGAGCAGCGCGCTAGGACGCTTCCGGTTCCAGTTCATGGGGGGCGTGGCATGACCGGGCTGCTGATCGGACTGCGGTGGTGACAGGCACACGGATGTGCGCACCGGGATTTTTGGGCCCGGAGGCAGGCTGGAGGGCAGCGGGGGCTGTGTGGTGGTGCCGTGCCGCGCTGGAGCTGCGCCGGGTCCGGAAAGGAGCGGCGCGTATTCCCCTTTGGGGGAATAGTGGCAGCAGCTACATTAACAGCTCCACTAGTGAAGCCACAAGGAAGGCAAGGCAAGGAGCACAACCTAATGGTACATTTGAGAAGGGGACCAGGAAAAAAACGGTGAGGCAAAGTGGGGGGGGGGGATGGTGATCCCCCCACCCCCCTTTTTTTTCAACAAGAGTGGAGGGGACTGACCAGCTTCAGGTGGACAATTCCGATGTGATACCAGGTGATAAGGGGGGTTTAGGCAAAAAAAGGTCTAAATCCAAATCTGGTGAAGGAGGAAGGATTGTTGTGAGGAAGGTGGGGAGAAGTAAGCTTAAGGGGAGAGATAAGTTGACTCCCTCCCTAAGGTCTTTTTTTAAGGTAAGACCGGAAGTAATCAAGCTTACCCCCGGTCAGGCTAGAGCGGTAATGGAGGTCACCACCTCTCAGTCGGAGGATGCTTTTGGTGAGGGCAGGGGGCAGGTGGACAATAGTACGGTTGCGTCGTCCCAAGCAATTGGTGGAAGCAAAGAAGGAGCAGGGATGGATAAGTCTTTCCCCCCGCCATTGTTGGGGAAGGAGCAGATGGCCCCACTTCAAGTTCAGAACTCAACCGTAGCGGCCTTAGAGTTACAAGACCCTTTGCCTAGGGTGGTGGTCGAGGAATCCTCCCAAGCCGTTCCTGCCCCCCTCTCTTTCTCTGAGCTCCTTGCTGGAGGCATTGATTTTGTCAATTTCTGAGGATGTAAAGAAAGGCTTTGCGAATTCAGAAGTAAACCAAGGGGAGATAAGAGAGGTTTGTGCAGTATTAGAAAGAAAGATTGATGGTGTAATGGAGAGAGCTCAGGCGCTTGAAGAAGCTATGGGTGGTATGAAGGAGGAATTGGCTCAACATAAGGGTGAGATTGATGCATTGAAGGGAAGTGAGCATGTATTAAAAAATAGGATTGAGCAATTGGAGAATTACTCAAGAAGAAATAACTTGAAACTTTTGAAAGTGCCTGAAGGTACAGAAGGCAACGATCTCAAGGCCTTTGTGGTTTCGCTAATCAAATCGGCAGTAGGACTGGAGGAGACTGAGGAGGAAATTGGAAAGGAGATCCAGAGAGTTCATCGGGACCCTTTTAAGATGCGGATGAATAGTAGTAGACCTCGAAAATTTTTGATAAACTTTTTGACATATCAGATGAAAGAAAAGATCTTATCTAGAGCATTGAAACAAAAATCTTTAAAAGTGAATGATGTTGTTTTTGAGGTTAGGTCTGATTTATCTAGGGCTACTATGGATAGGCAGTGGGAGCTCGGGAAACGTTTGGAGATCTTTAAGACTCTGGGGGTCTCGGCTCAGTTGAAATTTCCAGCCTTTCTCCGGGTCATGTACAACAACAAAATGTATAATATTAGAGATACAAGTGAGGCGGATGAATTATTGGAAGTAGTTAAAAATGGGCAAACCGCAAAATAATGTTGTTTTAGTGGTTTTCTAAGTTTAAATTCCCCAGGAACGCGGGGGCGTTCTAAAATTTTGGACCAACATGGTCCTTAGTTGGGGGGGGGTTCTCCACGGGTGGGGCATGGGGGGAAGGGGAGGGGGGGCAGGGTGGGGGTTGGGGGGGTGAGTGAAAAAATAAAATAAAAAAATAGTGCCTCGTTCAACCCGGGTATTTGTTCCGTAAGATTTGAGAGACAGCTAGTAGGGAGAGAAGCCAGGGGGGCGAAGAGCATATCATTGCAAATTCTTTCTTGGAACGTTAATGGTCTGAGGATGAGAGGGAGAAGGGAGCGAATATTACAGTATTTGCATGATTCAACTGCGCAAATTTTAGTCTTGCAGGAAACACATTTAACAAAGGCAGAGTGTATTAGCATAATACAAAATTTGAGGTGGGTTCAAACGTTTACATGTACAGAGCACAACTATCATACTAAAGGTGTGGCTATTTTAGTTAAACAGTCACAACAGGGAAATGGTGTAATTTTGGAGCTAAGATCAGATACAGCAGGGCGGTGGGTGATAGTTAAAGTACAATTTGGTGGTCGTAATCTGGTTTTAGCAGGGTACTATGGCCCCAATTGCGATGATATAGAACCTCTAAGGCGTCTTTTTTCTCAGCTTCTTGAATTCTCGGACCCAGTTATCCTGATGGGTGATTTTAATGTTGTGTTAGATAATGAGCTGGATAGGCGTAACTGTAAGTCGCGAGGCACGCCTAAATCGCAACAATATTTAAGGAGGATGATGAAAGAATTTGGTTTGTGCGATATTTGGAGACAAAGGGTGGGGAATAGTAGGGATTTTTCTTTTTTTAATAAAAAATATAGGCATGCCTCTCGAATTGATTACTTTTTATTAGATTTACGTTTGAGTGCCCTCTCACTTATCTGACCATTCCGCGGTTGTGCTGGATATGAGTTTCCCGCAGAGAAGACTTAGTAATCATTGGACGATTGATCGTTCTTTATTACTGGATCAGGAGGTGGTGGCGAAGTTGCGTAAGGAATCAGAATTCTTTTTTAGTGTAAATATGGGATCCGCCCCAATATCAGTTGTATGGGATACGTTTAAAGCGGTTATTCAAGGGGAGATTACGAATATCTCTATCCAGAAACGTAAAGTGTTCAGAAATTAGATTAATTTGATAGAGCAGGAAATGCAGAAGTATAAAGTTGAAATAATAGAATCAGGTGAGACAGAGGCTTTGAGGGCTAGCTTGGATGGGTTGAGAAGACAGTTGGAGAAGGTATTACAGGGAAGAATTCAAAGGAAATGGGAGGCAAGCAAATTGGCGCATTTTGAATATGGGGAAAATGCTGGGAAGTTGTTAGCCTGGAAAGGCAAAGCAGATCGTGTTAGGAACTATATTAAGGAGGTTGAAATGGAGCAGTCAGGAGAAAGAAGAACGGATGATGCGGCAATAGCATCTGCTTTTCAAAACTTTTTTACACAATTGTATTCAGAGGAGTTAGAGGTGGGAGAAGGTATGGTAACGGATTGTATGGGGTCTGATATATCTTTAGGTATAACATCGCAGGAGAGGGAAGCACTGAATGCCCCAATCACGTCAGAGGAAATTAGGAGAATTTTTAATAGTAGTAAGTCTGGGACTGCTCCGGGTCCGGATGGTATCCCAGTGGAAGTATATAAGGTATTAGGGGATTCAATAATCCCCGTTCTGACAGAGTTGTTTGGGGGGATTTTGGAACATGGCAATGACATTCCTCTTTCATGGAATGAGGTGGTTATTTCATTAATTTTGAAACCTGATAAAAATCCGGTGAAATGTGCTTCTTATAGGCCTATATCGTTGTTGAATAGCGATTATAAATTATTAGCTAAAATTTTTGCAGATAGGCTGAGTAAGATAGTTAATAATTTGGTGCACCCAGATCAAAAAGGTTTTTCTAAAGGTAGATATTTGCATGAGTTAACTTTTGAATTGATTGGGGCAATAGATATGGCTACAACTTTTGGGGCACCGTTGGCAATTATTATCTTAGATGCAATGAAAGCTTTTGATCAAGTAAATTGGATTTTTTTTAAATCAATGTTGAGGCGGGCCAATTTAGGATCAAAGTTTTGTGGGGTTATCGACCAGATTTATACAGCACCTTTTGCTAAGGTTTTGGTGAATGGGAAACTTACAGGTCCTATTACAATTTCTAGAGGTACTAGGCAGGGTTGTCCCTTGACCCTGTATTGTTTAACTTGTACATTGAACCATTTGCCAGAAAAATCAGGCAAAATCGCCTCATCCCTCCTTTTTGTTGCAATGGTTGGGAAAAAAAATCTCTTTATATGCAGATGATCTGCTGATATATACTAATAATTTGCCATTGGCCTTTAGTACAGTTAAAGAACTGGCTGAACAATTTGGAAGGATATCAGGATACCGGATTAATCTGGGAAAAACAGAAACTATGCAATGGAATATGGAAGTAGGGTCAGTACCAAGTAAGCAGGAAATACGGTATTTAGGCATTTTAGTGACCCATAATCTTAAGGACTTAGTGGAGAGGAATGCACGAAAATTGTTAGCTGAGTGTAAAGCTATGCTACAAAAATGGGCATATCTCCCTTTGATGATTCTCGGGAGGGTAAATTTAATTAAGATGTTCATTCTGCCTAAATAGAATTTTGTGTTTGCAGCAATTCCTCTGGCAATGCATAAAGGATATTTGGATAAAATGCAGCAGGCAATAAGTATTTTATTTGGAGTTCAAAGGGGCCAAGTATATCCTGGAAGAAATTATGCAGAAGAAGGGAAAAAGGGAGGATTGGCTTTACCAGATTTGGCATATTATGCTTGGGCCTTCTTATTCAAGAACTCAAGGATGCTGTTTGTATGCCCAGATGGGTCAGCAGTGGGCGGAATGTATAAGGCAATGGTTTCCACTGTAAAAGGGGCCTCAAGGCATTTTCTTTTCAAATTCGGTGATCCTAAATTTTTCAAAATAATTCAATTGAAAGTACTGCAAGGACTGGCAAGGAGTTGGTATCAGCTGAGACAACGTCTTGGTATTCATTACTACAGTTATCATGTGCCTATTTGGGACTCCCCGGGCACCCCAGAGTGCTGTAAAGATATTTTAGCACTACCACTCAAAAGGGCAGGGGTGGAAAGTTGGGGTGATCTTTCTCTAGAGGGTACTTTACTTTCATGGGAAGAGTTGGTAGGGATAACGAGTGGATCCCTGTCTAGGTTAAAGTATTTGCAGATAAGAGAGTGGGAAAAAGGAATTAAGGGGGGCCTGGGGGTGGTAAGTTCACTGGAGGATTCTTTTTTAGAATTTGCGGTCTCTGCCCCTGTAAAGAAGTTGGCGGTTTGGTATTGGGAAATGTTAGAAACCCTTGATGGGAGCTTTACCCAACCGACCGATCTATGGGGTAAGGCCGTGCCTGGTGAGAAGGTTGGGATATGATGGAAGAAGTCGTTTTTGACTCATTACGAAGTAGTGATGCCAGCCCCATTAAGGAAAAATCATCTTTATACTTTACACAGAGCTTATATCTCGCCGGCAAAACTTTCTAAGTTTAAGAATGGAGAAGTGATTAAATGTTTGAAATGCGGTGGTGTAGGAGCAACGGATATTCATATGTTTTGGGATTGCCCTGTTATTCTGTTGTTTTGGGAGGAAGTCTTTGGGGCAATATCATCTATGTTAGGCTGGAAAATTACTGTATCACTCCCGTTGATTATATTTGGGCAGCTACAGGAAGAGGGTATACGGAGTAGGGTGAATAATGTTAATCGTAAATTTTTGTTTTATGTAATTGTGTTGGGCAGGAATGAAATTTGCAAAAATTGGATGAAGGAGCCCCCTCCGAGTTATATGGATTGGCTCAATGCAGCTCTCCGCACCTCGAACATGGACTTGAATACGCGGGGTACTAAGAGAAATGCGGAACTTTGATTGCCTTTGTTAAAGCGTGGGGGAGTGTTATGAATTTTCTTTTTTGAGAACTTGCTGCTTTGAGAATATTTGAAATTGGTTTGTTGTTTTCCGTCCAATGATTATTCACCGCTTGCCACTCCTGCTGGTTTCTTTAGACGAACCGGGAGATATAATGGTGCACACCCTGGTTAGGGTCCCTCTCTTATTTAGAGGGTGAGAAGGTTGTACGAATCAAGAGGTGGCTCAGAATGCGGGGTTGAATGAGGACAAAAAAAAAAAAAAAAAAAAAAAAAAGAGTTTACAGAAGTAGGCCAGGAAATTGTACTCCTAGAAAATATTTTTGAACTGTATTTTAGCATGAGCAAATAGGCATGTGTAGATTTGCACATGGGATAACCTAATGAGCGTTTACAAGTTCACTTTCCATCCAGCTACTTTTTTCCCAACCCTGGATGAACATCTACTTCCGCCATTGTCAGGAGTAAATTTCCAACCTTTCTCATTATGTGAAAAGATTAGAGAAGAGCTGGTGAAAATCCCTAAAACATGCAAGTTAGTAGATTTGCTGACTCAAAGGCATTCCAGCCCTGGAACTATTGCTTACTGCTTTCTCCACCCCAAGTGTGTAGATCTGCGGAAAGGTAGCAAAATAAGGAAATTGCTATAGTAGGAATGGAAATCGCAAGTATTCAAAACCCACTATGGTAGTAGCCCTGACATAATCAGAGAGGCTATTATCAGAGCTTTTACAGAATGAGATTGCTGCCATAATGTGTTGCCGCACTATATAGCACCAAAGGGACAAGTAGATTTTTTTACAGGACAAGTAGATTTAAGAAGTAACTTGTCCCATGGACAAGTAGATATTTTATTAAATTCCACACCCCTGTTTCTGTTACAGTGCATTTAGGTGAGTCTCTTTGAATAATTTACACCCCACTCCCCAGTTCAGTTCTCTCTGTCCCGGGGAAGGATGGACTATACCAGTGGAAGCATAGATCAACTGATGGTTAGGAATGATTGTTAATCCAGGCCAGTAGGTGCATGCAGCAGAGTTTTAGTGGTTGGAGGTGTGGCAAGAGTTTGAAGGGCTGGAATATGAGGAAGAAGTAGGTTGTGTAAGAGTAGGAGAAAATGTTCGAGAGCATCTGTTTGTAAAAAAAAGTGTAAGGGCTTTTCTTTGTCTAGTTGTTTGGCAAGTGTTATAGACTTCAGTGACAATTTGCCTGTCTTTCTTTCACCATTGAATATGGAATTTCTTCAGAAGTTCTGAGAGCAACTCATCTGGACAAATTCACATTGCTTTGGTGAGGAGTCATCTTTTTAGGTTCCTTTCTAATATTTCTTCATGGGTTTTTTTTATAACCAGATTTTATTGATTTTCAATGATAACAACATACAGTGTAGCAAATACTTTTCATTCGACACACAATCATTGTGAATACAATTTTAAGATCCCTCATGTAGTCCATGATGTGTCCACCACTTTCTCCAAATCTTGTTGTGTTTCCGGGGGCACCCTCTTGCCTAAAAGATTGGCTGTTCTTGGGGAGCACACCGAAACCCCTCCACCACACCGTCAGGGAAGTGAGTTCCAGAGCTTTCTAGTTTCGAGCAGTGTCTCTCTTGGCCACTAAGGTAGCTACCACGATAAAGGTCCTTTCCAACCTCAACCCTCCAACCTCATCCAACAGACCCAACAAAGCAGCCGGGGGGTTATGGTCAACATTGCTGCCGATGATCATAGAGAACCTGTGCCCTGTTTTTCCCCAAAGTGGGGGTCAAAGCTGTACAAGTTTGAGTATTGTAGACAAAGTCAGCTCCAATTAGGGAGCACAGAGCACAACAAGCCAGGAGGGCTTGGTCAGTTTGTTGCAATGTCTTGGGGGGCTAGACAAGTCTTGCACCAGTCGTAATCATCCAGTTTCTCCACACATACCTTCTACGTCTGTCTCGGGGCTGAGAAACAGTGTGAAGCACTAACAATAAATGAGCGGTAGGTCATAGAAATTGCACCTTTTCCCAGCTTCCCCAACAGGAACTTTGCTTCAAGGGGGTTAAAATATGGGATCTGGATATCTATTGGGACATGGACTGCACGGGCATGGTGTAGCTGAAGATACTGAAAAAGTGAGACAGCAAGATAGCAAACAAATTGTGTACAGGAAAGTTGGTAGTGTTCCTGCAGGGCTTGGAACGACATCAGGTCACAGCCGCTCCAAATATCCTCCAAATAGGTAATCCCTATTCTGTTACAGAATGTGAAGTCCTCCAGGACCTCCACTTGATGTAACCGCGTACCATGCCATAAGTGTCAAAGAAAATTGAGAGCACATAGGAAGCAAGTCATAGGATATGGGCGCTCACAGTGAGTCAATATAATAGCATTAACATTCCAATTTTAACATGGTGCTCCTGGCAAGAGGATCTTCCTAACTCCTCTAATGTTTCCAGGGAAACTCACAATGACAAAACACAGCTGTCAGGGCACCCATGAATCTATAATTCCAAGTAAGTAATATATCAATATGTAATGTATAATGGCATTAATACCATGGAGAGTTTCAAGCTCAATTTATTGTTCAACAAAAAAGTTCATCATAGTAACCACAGAATTGTCCTTTGACATCCATGTTCATGTAGTAAACACAGTATTGAAGTCAGTATCCATGTAGCACATACAGCCACAGCCAACACGTGTTTCGTCCTATGAGAACAGTACTCTCACGGACTTCATCAGGGCTGAAATAAAATGAGAACAGTCACTAATTCATAACATGTGTACAGAACCGTCAAGAGCAGACCATAAAGTATATCTTATCGTGACAATTTGTGAGATCCTAAAACGAAAACATGTAATTTGTGACTTCTTGTGATCATTCATCTGGTGGGAACTAACATATAGTCCCATCACCACAATAAAATTATTAAAATTATCACAAAATATGATAACATTGCCTATAAAGTTAAAGCACAAAATGGGAATATATATATGAATAACCCATGTGTACAAAGTTTGATCACAATATGAGTGTGCATGTTTCCAAAGTCCAAAGAAAAGTCACCCCAGACACCCAGTCAACACCAAAGTGCGCAATGTAATAATAGCTTGCCCAGTGTAAGATAACAGAAACACCACCAGAGCCCTTCATAATAAACAGTGAAAAACCCATAAATCGAAACATACCTTAACTCAAATTATATCTACATGTATAACCAGTATCATTAAGAACCGTCCAGAGTCTGTGGAAAATAATCATAGATCCACTATATAATCCACTAAGTCTCCTACATGTCTAAATAGAAAAACGTCCCCAAATAAGGGTACAAGCAAATGTGACCAAAAGGTCCCAGACTGACCTGAGTAAAATATATATAATATCCAACATTAGGATGCAAATGAAGTATTCAAGAACCGTTTCCTAAGTATGCAGAGTGAAGAAAGAAATCGGAAAGAAAAATTATTATATGCTGCAATTGAGGCATGCTAAATATAAATCAACACGATTAGGAAATATCCCCAAAAGTAATAATGAGACATCAAGTCACCAGGTCCCCAATAACCAAATTCAGTATCTCACCTATCGTATACGTAAGTAGCCATCATCAAGAAAGGCAACGACCGCGGTCGAAATCCCCCCGCGGCGTCCTCTGTATCGGTACATTAATCTCGAACGTCGAACTAACGGAGGAGGATAGAAATTTAAAACCTCCGCGCGTTGGTAGTGAAGTAATAGAAAATGGACTAACCCATGAGTATGGGCGCCATCTTAGAAAAGGAGAGAAGGACCAGCCTTCAACAGGACACGAGAGGAAAAGAAGGACTATCTCCCGTAATGGGCGTCATTTTGGAACTGCATATACCCCGAGCTTGATGTATGTTAATAATCGATATATACAACAAAAACATAACGAATAAATAAGTATCCTCCCAAATTCTTATTAGCCTAAGTCATGCAATAAAGCAAAAATTGTAAGGAATTCCTTAAATTGCATACCGCCACCATCCGTGTCAAGATAATGGCCTATGGGGAGAACTCCTTCCCCCAAGATATCTGGTTGTAACCATAATTGTTTATTGCCGCATCTAACAAGATATATGTAGGTGAAGTAGTAGTATCCCTCGCACAGCACAACCGAATAGATTAATACGAAAAACCCAGTGGTCTATACGTAAGTGTTTGGTGTAAAAGGAGAAAGGGGAAGAGTACACGTGACCGTCTCATGCCCCACTCATATTATGTATAGACAACACACTGTCAAGTATACCTAAAACATATAAATTACACCATGGTTTGGATAACAAACAAGCAAACCTGAGACAGTTAATGATGATCTACCATTGCATTACTATGTATTCCTGTTCTAACACAATATATGTATCTGATCTCTCCAAATGAGTATTTATGCATGCCGCAAATACAGAGTATATGTCCCTCTGAGTTGGGTACCAGTCAGTATAATCAATTCACATAGCATTTGACCCAGTGACTTGTATGTAGATGAGACACAATATAATCAAAAGACTACACTTGCAGTAGATTCATGAATAACATATGCTTAATGCACTTAGTAAGTCAGAATGAGAGGAGAGTAGATTGTAAAGATGATGCATAAATATCAGTAATTATTCTTATGTTCCCAAATAGTATTCCATTTCAAAGTTGGTATTGAGACCCTCCTCCACCGCTCTGAGTTTCAAAATCCAATAACATTCTTTTCTCCTGAGGGCTAGTTCCCTATTGCCACCTCTGGGGTCTCTATTTACCTGATCAAATCCAAAGAATTCAAAACCAACAATGTTTTTTTGTTTTGGACAGTGTCGCATATGGTTTACTATAGGGTATCTCTCGTCACCTTGTCTCAAAGCTCTGAAATGTTCACCCGCCCTAACTCTGAGTGGTCTGATAGTACTGCCTACATAGTATAGGCCACAATTGCACATAATCATGTAGATGACAAAATTACTATCACATGTAATATTGTGATTAATGTTGTATGGCGTCCCAGTACAGCTGGTGAATGTGGAGATGCCTGACTTGGCCCATCTACACATTCCACAATGTCCACACTTAAAGAAACCCTTTCCACGGCTGGTAAGCCAGTTAGTCTGAGTTGGTTTACAGCGAAAATTAGAACATAGCAAATTTTTAAGGGTTCTGCCTCTTCTATACGTAAACAGTGGGGTAGCCGGGATCACTTTTTTCAGAGTAGGATCTGCTGTTAGAATAGACCAATGTCTGTTCATACATTTACGTAATAAAGTAGCCGTTTTTGTGAAATTCACAATACAGCGGATACCATTATCCTTAGTTCTCAATTTTTGACCCAGTGTGTCTGATCTGGACAGACGTAAAGCCCTAATCCGAGCTTTGTCTATCACCTTAGTGGAGTATCCCCGTGCTTTGAATCTCATGCTCATATCTTGTATACATAGGCCAAAATCTTCCTCAAGACTACAATTGCGCCTCGCCCTAACCATCTCACCATACGGTATCGCATTAATTTGATGAACTGGATGTGCGCTCTTTGCGTGTAGGATAGAGTTACAGGAAGTACTCTTTCTGTAAAGACGACTTTCTATTTTGTTGTTGCAAATCAGAAGTTCCACGTCAAGAAAGGCAATGTTAGTCACACTTCGTTCAGAAGTAAAGTGAATATTATACTCATTATTATTTAAATAGTTAATGAAGTTGTCAAGTTCTTGTGAGTCGCCAGTCCAGATCATCAAACAATCATCGATATATCTGCCCCAATAGAGTATATCAGAGATCCATTTACTACCCTCTTTACTCCAGATCATATTTTGCTCAAACATTCCCATAAAGAGATTCGCATAGGCCGGTGAGAATTTGGATCCCATAGCTACACCTTGCTTTTGGCGATACCAATCACTTTTAAATAAAAATACATTATTGTTTAAGATCAGATCTACCATTTTTATTAGCATTTGGGTATGGCCATATAGGTTCGCCGGTCTTTTATAGAGGAAGAGACGTAGTGCCTCCTTTCCTTGTTCATGGTTAATGCTGGTATAAAGGGAGGTGACATCTAGTGTAACTAAAATCATCCCTGGTTCCCATGTTATATCCATGAGTATGCTGAGAATATGTTTCGTATCCTTAATATAGGAAGGTAAGTTTCCTACATAAGGCTGTAAAAAAATATCAACATATTCCGACAGTCTCTCAGATGGACCATCGATGCCTGAAACAATAGGCCTGCCAGGAGGGGAAGTGAGACTCTTATGTACTTTAGGTAGTATATATATACAAGGGTTCCTGGGTCTGTGAATACGAAGGTACATATACTCATCTTCTTTTAAAAGTGATTGAGTAAAACAGTCATGTAGAAATTTATTGATTTTATTCGTAAGTGCGGGGATAGGGTCTGATATCATCTTTTCATAACAAGTCACATCCCCTAGTTGCCTATAAATCTCCTGATCATAATCTGAGGTGTTCATTACTACAATATTTCCCCCCTTGTCTGCCTCTCTTATGGTAATCTCCCCATTGGTACGCAATAGTCTTAAGTTTGTCATTTCCTTTTGGGTGAGGTTCTGATGCCAAATATAATGGCGACTGTCATTCTTTGATTCTAGTTTATAATCCAGTTTCTCCACACATACCTTCTACGTCTGTCTCGGGGCTGAGAAACAGTGTGAAGCACTAACAATAAATGAGCGGTAGGTCATAGAAATTGCACCTTTTCCCAGCTTCCCCAACAGGAACTTTGCTTCAAGGGGGTTAAAATATGGGATCTGGATATCTATTGGGACATGGACTGCACGGGCATGGTGTAGCTGAAGATACTGAAAAAGTGAGACAGCAAGATAGCAAACAAATTGTGTACAGGAAAGTTGGTAGTGTTCCTGCAGGGCTTGGAACGACATCAGGTCACAGCCGCTCCAAATATCCTCCAAATAGGTAATCCCTATTCTGTTACAGAATGTGAAGTCCTCCAGGACCTCCACTTGATGTAACCGCGTACCATGCCATAAGTGTCAACCTAGTAAATTTGCGATCCCAACCAATGAAACGAAGTGCCGCTCTCCAACAGAGCAAGGTCACCTGGGTACTGTCATGGAGAGACTGACAAGTTGGGTCTCCATAAAGCAGACCTAGGAGATGATCTAGTTCCATTAGGTGCAGCTGTACCTGATAAACGGGGTCATCCCATTCCCTGTTAAACCACCCACTTACACTTGTGATTTGTGCAGCGAAGAAGTCGCCAGTGAGGTCTGTCAATTCCAGTTCTCCTTCATAAGGATGTCTGGTGTTGATAAAGAACACTCAGTGGCGACTGCCTGCCTAGAAAAAGGCAGTGATCTTGGGTCCAGTGTCTGAAACCATCTTCGGGGAATCAGTGTGGAAAGTTTGCAAGGACATACAGGAAGTGCGGAAGACACATTATTTTAAACAATGCTACACACCATAGAGGGTTTAGCGGTAGTCAGCCCCACTTCTGCAGGTTCCTGGTCAGTGCAGCCTGAACGGGTTAAAAGTTAGGAGTCCATTCCAGCTCTGGGAGGCGGCACAAAAAAATACCTAAGTACTTAAGGGAGAGATGATGTTTGGGATTGTGAGGCACTAAGAATGTCCGCTCGCATCCCCTGTCACTGGTACTAACTGGGACTTGGACATGTTGACCCGCAGTCTTGAGGCCCCCCATAAAGGTGAAGGATCTCAAGGTATCATGGGCCCGTTCAATGGGGCTCACCATGAAACAGTAAAATATTGTCCACATACAGAGCTATGCACTCCTCAAGGCCTTTCTCCCAGGACCATCCCTATTTATGGGCGTTGCAGCATCGGATGAGGTGCGCCAAAGGTTTGATCACCAAGGCAAATATCACTGAAGATGGGACAGCCCTATCAGGTGCCTCAACAGACGGGAAAAGGTGTGGATAGGACTCAATTAACCCAGACCTGAGTGGTAGAGGAAGCATATATGAGGCCAATAAGTCTATGAAAGAAATGCTTAAAGCCCCCCTGTTTCAGCACCACCTCTAAAAAGACCCCTGCAACAGTATCAAAAGACTTCTCCTAATAAGTTAGGAGCAAAGTCGCTGGGCTGTTAAGCTGGTGCGCTTGAGATAGGGTGAGTTGTACTCTATGAGTGCAGTGGTGGGGACTTCTCTTTGACATGACTCCACGTTGATCTGAGTGGATTAAATGGGGTAGGGTCTGCATAGTCGAGAGGCTAAGACCTTAGCAGACACATTGATATTGGTGTTTATAAGGGAGATAGGCCTATATGAGGAGCATCCGTCTGTGGGCTAGCCTGTCTTAGACAGTTGTTCATGTTTTACAAGCATTTACAGCAATACACGGTTATGAGATTAGTGTATTGTTTTAATTAGGTCATGCAGAAAGGGCTGTTTGAGTGTTTGTGTTGAAGTGAAGGCCTTATTACAGAACTGTATAAGCCCTAGAAAGCGATTGGTGACTAACCTCCACCATATGCTGTCAGATCTTGTCTCTGAGTCTATACATCATTAAGGCAGTCTTATTCAGTTTTGGTCTTTATAATGCTGATTCTCAACAGAGATAAATAGCAGTGATTTCATTTTTTATGCCATCTCATCACACTTACTGACTTCTTCAAACTATTTGTAAATATTTTGAGGGGCTGCAACAAGTGTAGCATAACGTGATAACATTTTTGGAGCTAATGTTTAAAACAAGCCTGAGATCCTTCAAGGTATCAGGTACTTACACTAAGCAACTACATATTGAAAAGGGTCCTGCTATATAGCTTATTTGATTAATGATATTAGTTTGTCTATGTTAACAGGTACTACGGGTTCATATAACTCTTTCTTGACTTACCTTCTGTAGAACAGACCATGTATCACTAGAGAGAATATATCAAAGTAATATCACAGTAATTAAATATTTGAAGTACAGTTTCAGTGAAGTTTCTAAGATGGTCAGTAGGGACAGCACTTTCCAGGGTACTTTTAAGAGCGAGAGCAAGGTAGAGAGGAAGAAATTAGTATCCCAGAAGGAACACGCAGTTCATTCAGATGAATGGTAGTAGCAACAAGCGATGCTGGACAGGTAGTAAGATCTGCAAGTGTGATGAACAATCGAGGGCTCTTTATATCTGGAATTACTTTTCAAGCATCCAAGTATTGAGCTATTTTGATGGTTTTGCACTAATCAAATAAGTTACATCCTGCATGGTCCCCCAGTAGCTTGTACTGGAATCTAGAATCAAATTAACATTTCTGATGCTCCGTCCACAAGATCTGTTGGAACATAGAGCACTAAAACATTCACAAAGTGGTGCCCTACCTCACACCAACTAAGGCATTCAGCTCAGCAAACTCATTCAAGCTCCTTAGGCTAAAACTAAAGGAATTAAGAAAGAGAAGAGCAGGTGGATAGATCATTACTAGTTCATGGTGTGAACCTCAGGAACAGTCTCTTGCAGAACCAAGCAACAATGTTTTGCAAAGCCCCAAAAAATAAAATCACAGAAGCCTTCAGCATAGCCTGTATTGAGAAGGAATGTCCACTCCAGACCTTATTGCATATATTGAATCCCCCAACCACAACTGCGTGTGAAACCCCAGTTGCTCTAGCAGTCTTGAGAACCAGGAGGCGTAGTTCAAAATAAAGCAATGAAAATATACATGGCTCTGAGACCAAATTGCCGTATACACATAGTAAACCATAAGGCCATCACATACCACACGGCATCTGACAAAGACAAGTCTGAGACTCCACCTGAGATATGGTTCAGATTCCCAATGCTCGTGACTAGGATAGCGGCAAACACCACCTTGCATTCCATGCTTCACTTATCATCTAAAATGTTCTGGTTCTGTGTCTGGAATGCAGCACTGGGAATGTGCCTAGAACTAGGAAGTTCTGATACCAAAACTTGGGCAATCAGAAAGATTAATTCTGATCCACACATACAGTCACATGTTGAGATTTACAACTTCTAATGGAAAGCCAGAAGTTGTTGAAAGCTGAAAGGTTAGTGCAGAAAAAGATTCCTCTATAAAAAAAAACAAGAATAAACTAATTGTACACTCTATCAAGCCTTGCATGGTATGGGATACATCATTTCTAGCCCTGTGTGCCTATGAAGAAGCCACACTCTACCAATGATACTCAGTGAATCTCAGACATTGCATATTTTCTTGCTGCATTTCTTGTAGAAGAACTTTGTGGTTAGTTAAAGAATGGACGGTGCGCCACTAAGCCGCTGGGCTGGTAAAGGTCCTGCTGCCTGACCCGGGTCATCCCATCTGCTGTATTTATAGTTTTCTGCTGCTGTAGTGGGGAATTTTATTTCTTGAATGCTCCTACCAAATTTCCAATAGTACTTTTGTCACAAAGATTAAGCGGAGATTAATGGAAGCCTGCTCTTGATTTTGCAGTGTAGGAACATACACCTAAACTGAACGCTTATCAAGATTCAATTGCTTTGAAGTGCAGGGAGGTTTTCCCTTACAAATGGGGGAGGCCATTGATTAATTTTCCGACTCAAAATGGATCCACTAAACTCTGAATGAGGCCCTTTGTCTTCTTGGTCAGACTTCGGATTCAATCTTTAAACAATGCAGAGTGATAACAAAGACACACCAATATGCAGAATCACAAGGAATATATTTATTTCTAGATTGCGACCTTGAATCCATCAACATTCTTTTTTTGTCAGTACCTTGAGAGCAATGATGCTGATGGTTGTGATGAACAAACTGAGGTGTCCCAGTTCCCACTTGCTTCTGCTGAGGTTGAGTTTTTGATCCCTAACTGATTGTGTTTTCTTATCTTGTGATGACATTTTTAGTGCAGAAGTGGAAGTAATATTTGTACTCGAGCTGACACTTTAAAGTTCAATTGAAGAACTGAGAGCAAGAAGCCAGCTCTATACAAGACAATAACATAAAAACGTACATAAAAACGCAAGCTGTATTATCCTGGAGAAATACTTATAAAGGGCTAAATGGTATAAACTTGTGGACAAACATAAGTCTAATTGATTCGAAAATATGTGGACGTGTAGAATATTAAACTATTCAAAATTTAAAATTTCCAAAATAAGGATAGGTAATGCTGTAGTGCATGTCTAAGTAAGCCTTATTGTTCTTTGGGTTGGTAGAACTGGCACACTTCATGTAGCTGCCATTTATATTCCAACTTCATTTGTCAAATCATGCACATACTTGCATAGTTGTGAAATTTTCAACATTCACTTATCACTCATCTGACATATTCACACAGGCCAAGAGCACTTAGGCAGAAAATAACCCCGGGAGTTTTACAGTGTTGGAAATCTCTCCACTGCATAGTGCACAATGGACATAGGATTTGCAAGCCCCAAACATCTTTTATTCTTGTGCCAGATTAGATAAGATTCCCATCTGACTATTCTGTAGCATTTGTGGCTTACTCCTGGACTTCAGAAGTAAGGGGTAGTGCTATAAAAGTAAGTCACACCTACTGAAAGCAGAGCCTATGTGAATAAGGTCTGTAGAGCTCAGCGCTTTGTTTAGAAGTTGGATTTCTCAACGTGAAAATAAATGCAGCATTAGGAAAGCAACCAGTACTGAAATCAGTATATTTTTGTGCTGATAACATGGAGCAGTCCAGTGGACTGAGAAGCTTTTAAAATTACTCGGGTAGAAGTTTCCAACCTGTGGTCTGGGGACCCCTGGGGTTCCAGGAAGTCTCCTCAGGATTCCGTAACTGCTTCGAAAATTAAATATTCGTAACAGATTGGGTCCCTAGGTTTCAGTAATGACTCTGTGGGAGTGAGGGGGTGCCCCGGATGATTCAGTGGGGGTCCCCAGGTTCCAGTAATGATAAAGCAGAGGTCGACAGACGTCAAAAGGTTGGAAACCACTGGACTAGGGGCTGTAGTCACAAAGATTTTACTGTGACCTATTCTTGTTTTACCACTGATTTAGGACTGCTCCTAGATTACAGCTGGATCTCAGTAAGCCCAGAGTGCCACAAAAGCAGGCCACCCTCTTCCCAGCACAATCTTTGTAAACACGGTGGACAGTTTAGAGGATTGCATACTTCGATCATGGTGACCTAAGCTTTTCCCTTTGGAAAGGCTGGTCTTTGTTCAGGCCGTTCAGGCCGTGGGCCTGAATCACCAATTCCGGCCCATGGCCTGAACAAAGACCGACCCAAGAGTCGGTCGCACCTACTGATTGGACAATCTTTGAGTACTGGGCCCAGTGTGTTGAGCTTTGCATAGGCCGAGGGGGTACATTCTACATTCTTTGGCACTGTGATGCTAAATGACAGTTTCGCTGTTTTACATCATCTTTCTTACATATTAAGGTATGTTATGGAGGACAGGAAAAAGTTGCCTTCAGGCTGAATAGTTCCTGAAACCGGATCCACAGTGTGAAAAATAAGAACTATTTTCCCCGCCCCAGGGGCTTCCAGTCGCTCGCCGGTTTTGCTTTGTTGTGCATAAGCGCACACTTCCGTCTCTTTAGCTTCTGTCAGTCAAACTAAGTGTTTCACTCAGATTCGTACATGTGTTATGTTCCTGCACGTTGTGTTGTATCATTTCTGTCGGGGGACAGGAGTGATGACCGCGAGCCTAGCGATGTCTGCCTGTACACGTTGTGAATATCCTTTGAAAGGAGAAGTGCCTTGAATTAGTTTGCGGAGCTGTGGACCTATGTTCCGGCGCTATCACTTAGTTGTTATCCCTTTATCAATAATGTGATATTATCCACTAAAACCTAGATAGGAAACATTTTCCCCAACCCCCAGTGTTGCTGGCTTTCACGCGAGTCTTAAGTTTTTTGTAGGGTTGCTAAAAATTTCAAAAGCGTTTTCTGAACTATCCGATTGGTATATTTTATTAAACAAATATTAAAAAGAAAGTGATAAAATCAAATCGTTTTTTTCCGCCCAACAAAACGACCAACTGCAAAAACGTACAATTGATCTTCAAATTGTCAAAATTGAGCCTAAATATAATGATAGTAAAACAATACACATTGCCGAACCGCAACTTGTAAAATAAACATCAGCGTCGGCCTTTCCAGCCTGGCTACCTGGAAAGTAGCATCTTTGTATTATGAATAGCGCAGATCCGTCTTTCCTGACGTTACTTGAAATTTTCTAAAGTCTTTGGTCATGTACTCAACCAGGTCTGCAAACCCCTGGTCTGCTCATTCTGGGCCTGTACCCGTGGGTATCTGCTGCACTCACCCTCGCCCACCTCCCCTCTTACTGTAGCATTGAAGAGCAGCAAACACGGCCGACAGCTAGAATTTAACCCGCCATAATTTCTCGCTAATCAGCGGGGTCCGCGCACATTTGTCACCTACTGCAGCCAAGTGACAAATGTGTGCCGATTTGGGCCTGTTATCTCCCCCGGAAAGTGGAATAAGATACAGATTTGGACCCGATATTCACAGGTCCACGTGTTAGTTTGCATTGTGGGGGAAAGTCCCTATAATCCCTGCATTTGGCTGTAGGAGGAGTACTCCCAGAATCACCAGTATCCTTCCACCTAAATCTGGGGACTTCTTAATGAAGGTCTTTGCAAGTTCTTTGTTTTGTATAGCATGGACTTCACTGAGTAGGTTATGAGAGCGCGATATGTAGGTGGATGTGAAAACACCAGGCAGACGTCAACCGTGTGTTAAGTCGAGCCATCAAAACATAAATATTATGTACAGTACAGCCCGTGCTTAAGGTGGCCATAGGAATTTTGTTACAATGATATAAAGGGTGGGTAATGTTGCATGAGGTTAGTGAAATGCAATGCATGTGCATTAATGTCTACTTAGCGTTAGATTGTGGCTCTGACCAGGCAGTCACGTCAGGTATGGCGTGGCCACCCACGCATTAGCAGCAGTCTCTACCAGTCATCCCTGCATGATTGTCCGGTTGGGCCTCAAGGCATAAGTAGCTCTCAGTGGCAGCTGCAAACTAATGCTAAATAATTATCTTTGTTAGCAGTGTATAAGGGGTGACTTGACTAACCTTCCCCAGGACTGCTGCCAAGTAATTCATACAAATTACCCCCAAGGAGTGGAAACCCTTCGCATCAGCCGAAGTATTTCAGTCTGATGATCTGTAGAGAGTCAGATGGAAATCACCCGACACGCATGTTTGAGCAGAGAAAGTTTAATTTAGATGACCTGTCTCTGCCCGTACATTACAGAGACCAAGTAATCGAATATATTGACAAACAGTAGGATACCTAGAACAAAGTTGTGTCTTCAAAAATGACCATAAACCAAGGTGAGGAAATACGGAGTATAACTACCATTCAAGCAACCATTCACTTTCTCCAGCAGTGACAAAACCAGTGTAAACCAATTGAAAGTTAATACATGAACTAGCTAGCTACAACAGGAGCTTTACTCTACACTTTTAGCAGTCGCTCATTCTTAAATCCTCATCCCCTTGAAGGAAAACTTGATCAAGTGCATTAAGTGGTTACATTGCTTTACCACTCAAAATAGTTGAACTTAGTTTTGAGGCATACACCTCCCTCTGAATCTCCCAACAGAGGCAAAACTTGAAAAATAAAATAGGTTAATTTTCATTTAATTTTTCTTCACTAGCTGAGTCTTGGGGGCGGGGTCATCATTGTCATCAGCATGGAGGAGGAGTAAACTGTAAACTTTGCACTTGTATAGTGCACTACTCACCTCTTAGGGTCTCAAGGCGCAGTACACATACTGCTGTGGAACTCCTCTTTGCTTTTCCCTGTAAAGCACCCACTCCTGGACAGCCTCAGGGTGAAGCCAGGAATCTAAGTGCTGGGAGGGCTGTTGTGGAGATTAAGCAAGCTATTGCCCAGACTTACAGAGTGGGACCTGTTAATTAGATTAGGCACCAAGGTGTGAATTATCTGGTCCAAGGGAATTGAGCCCAAGACCTGCTGAGGTGGGACTTGAACCCTGGTCCTGGGCCAGATCTCTGCTTCTGGGTCTGCTGCTCTAACCATTGTGCCACACTGTGGTGGCACAGCTATTGAGACGCATTTGTGGGTTTGGCCAGCCATCTCAGGATGGCCAAATTGACATGCGCACTGAGCTGTATCCAACCTGAGCTGTGTTGCCGGATTGAGACAGCAGGCCTCCAGTCCCTGTGGGAGCGCAAATCGAGGGTGCTCAGACCAATCCCAGTGCTTCTCTGATGCTGCCAGCAGCATGACAGCAGAGTGTGGATTGGCACAGGGGAGTCTGGGAGTCTGTGCTGCAGTGGAGATAGAGGAGCAGAAGAGCGGCGATGCATCGGGAGGCAGGTATGTTATTATTTTTGTTGTTTTATATTTTTATTGTCATCCATCATCCACCCTCACTAACTAACTTCAACACCCCCCAAAACCCAGTTTCTGCCTACCTCCACCCCATCACTTTTCCCTGACCTCGGCCACTACTGCTTAGTTTCCGTGGAGGGATGTGAACTCTGCCAGAATAATTATCATGAAATATTTGTAAAATGCAGCCAGGAGGAAGCAAGAGAATGTAAACTCCATGATCTCTATGTCTAACCATTACCTGCAAAATCCTGATAGCATTATGAGCAGAAAAGGGTTACGTATCATGACCATGTGTGAGAACAACCCCTGAATTGTACACATCTGTTCAAGTGTGGGATGTTCCACTTTATATCCAAACGGTCTTTCAACAGCATGGCCATGACGGTCAAAAGGGGCAAAAGTATTCATTAACTTACTTATTTGTTTATTTATTTATTCTTTTATTTATGTAGGCGTTTTAGAGAGAGCTGTATGTCTCCTTTTTGTTATTTCACGGCTCTGAAAATGAGGAGAAGTCAATTATGGAAGCTGTTGCAGTCCGATCGGTCAGACATGACCTTGATGATGTTCTTTAGTTGGGGGCCCTAGCTTCAGATGTTTGGTTGTAGACCAGTTCCAAGAGTTCTGTTTCCATCTGCTGTCTGAACCGCCTGTGAATGGGTTTGGCTTTCACATTTGGATTCAGAGCGTTCCGTTGCGTAGAGCCTGGACTCCCGAGAATCTGCCTCCTTGTTTGAGCCATTTGAAAAAAATGTCAGGAAATGGATGTGAAGCCAGTGATTTAAAGTTCTTTGTTGGTGTGTAGTGGAGGCTATGGGACAAACATTTTGGCCTTCCCCCATTAGGATTTGAAGACACTGCAGAGGATTATGGCAACATAGTAGACGAGACACCACCGTCTTTGCTTGCCAGAATGTGACACCGTACAGTGCAGGTTACTGAGGCTTGCCTCAAAGGGGCTATGCAGCATGTGATCACAATAGAGGGGACCCAGTGACAGCTGTCTGGCCACTTAGCCAACCCACTGTATGGCATGGAACTGTGTGGTTGGTGAGACAAGGAGTAAAGTATATTCTTAGTGCATCAGGTGACTGACTGGACTACCTTCAGAAATAGATAAGCAAATGAGTAATATGAGTCTGATTGGGTAGGAGAAACATTGGATAAACATTGTTGTGCCTGACAGGAACCAGCACATTTGCGCTCCCTGTGACCATATTATAAGGGAGCGAGAGGTAAGCCTAACTGCATGCATTCCATTCAGCAAAGCCCTCTTGTGTAATACAAACCTGCTTTAAACCACCAATACAACTAATATAACCAACAGACACATGATGGCTACGAGGGAAAGAAGACAAAAGCACAATCATTTTAGTCACCTAAATAGCTTCTAGAGACCTCCAAAGAAGTGACCACTATTTGTTGGAATAATGTCAACGTTGCAGCCAGATTTAGGAGATTATGTGGGTTCTTTGTAAGTAAACTCTGAGACCTGTGGATCCACTACCAGTTGTTGACCCATATCTCATCATATTACACACAAGTATAATTAGCAAATTTAAGAGGTTTCTATAAGGTTAACTGCCTCCCCTTGTAGGCTGGGTGGAGGAGATGGAACAATGTACCCATCATATGGTGTGGGTTCTTTTTTGAGGGTGCTCAGAAGTTGGCAGCTTAAGGGGAAGCCATGGAGCGAAGAAACAGCTATAGCCAGATGGTAGGTGCTAGCATGAGTGATGCAACCCATTTATTTAACAGATCACAAACCACCTATAGAGTATAAAGTGCTCCCAATTATATGACTGAGCAACAGGACAGTCCAATTGAACACTTACGTTTCATGGCCTGGGATTATTGGGTGCTTACAATGTCAATAAAGAAATATAGAAAGGTATCCTGGTTGCTGCAAATGCGTGATTTGTTGTTCTTCCATAAAAAACACATTTAGCTGCATCAAAACAAAATATCTAGTGATGGAAGGGACATCTGCCAGCATCAACCTACTGCACATTTGGAAAAGAAGTGGCAGTCTGATGACATGAGGAGTGAAACGAGAAACATCATCATAGCATGAAGGCTAGAAGGACGCCTGTATGCCACATAAAACCTTATGCTCCAAATAGGTGCTACAAAAGTTCTATCCCAAATTTATGTATGCAAATAACGACTAGAAAGACAAAAAGAAGTAGTGTTGAGAGGTAAGTTCAGCTGTGTTCTAGAAGCGTAGTAAACATATTATCTCCAACCATTCGATCATGCAGATTTGTGTTCAGAGCACTGGATACTATTTCAGTGCACTGGTATCCAAACTCAGAAAGACAAAAACTAAATATTAAAAGCGGCACGGCTAAAAGCTGTGTATAGGTCTTAAGGATTAAAGCAACAATGTCACACTGAAGGAACCTCAGTACTATCAATTGATTGAAATCCAGCTTGACAAGGGTCCAGGATGTCATGGAATTAAGAGTTGAAGATGTATATCTTTTTCGGTGACTTTGGTGACATGAGGTTGGGTGGTATTGGAAGTGGGTATCTGCAAATTTCTTATTTTGAGATAACACAATTGCCAGTTTGATATACAATGCAGTGGAGACAATCTTATTGTTCCACTGCAGTGGTACATCCTAGAGTAACATTTTTTTTAAAGCAGGATCGCAATAGATCGGAGAGTACAGGAAAATGGTGAGACATAGGTAGGTCTAATCTTGTCCTATACCTCTATTTCTTTCATGGAGATCTGTGTTTAACAACATATGCCCACTCTTTACAGCCCTCACAAATCTTGAATTGTTCTTCCACAGAGATTATTTACCGAAGAACTAATTTTGTTATGTGGTCAACATCGCCCTCCATTCCATATTCCTTTAAGACATAAACGTAACCCAACTGCTAAAGTGTGAGCATTTCCTTCATAACGGATTTTGGTTAACTTTTGTAGGTAAACGCCTGTTTTATTATTCACCCATTTAAGAAAGGCCTCTGACCATATGTACTTTAAAACCTCTTATTAGGCACTTTAAGCAACCTTCATAGACTCTGCTTTCTATGGAATAACTTACACTGATATGTGTTTTGTCATTTTATTGACGGCCATCAGTTCAAGTTTATTACCACGTTCAATAAAAAAATGATAATGACATGTACAGTGATAATAGCGGGAATTTATTATAAAACATGTTAAATGTTCAGGTTCGAACTAAAATGGTGACATACATGATCTAAAATTCTACGTTATTAACATCCACCATTGCAATCTTTAAAACCTTAACCAAATGAACTAAATATTTTACAACACAAGAACAGCCCTCTTTGTAGAGTCCTTGCCGAGTAAAAACGATAAGCCAGCTATTTTGCTTGGACTGTATGCAGATTGTACATTGATTTTATTAATTTGTTTCCTTATAAATAGTTGCTGAAAGAAAAATGCTTAGAAAGTGCTATACTGACTCTATACAGATGCAACGGGTGCATTTTACATCAACCAGATTCTATACCCCCATTACTCTTTTGCCTGAAAAGGGAAAGCATTTGCATAAATGCTGATTATCTATGACATAGTGAACGTTAAGTACTTTTGGGGATTAGGTTGGAGTATGTTGGGGTGAGAGTAATTCCTACTGTGGTCCTGTGGTAAGAGTTGCCACAGCCAACCCTGAAACTGTGTAGCTTTGGTGGGAGTTTAACATTCCTTCTCTCTTTTTAGGCACTTGATCTTGAATTCAAAGTTCATGAAGCTCACATTCGCTAAGTAATTTTGTGAGGAATGATGCAAATGTCCATGAGTAGTTGAAAAAAGGCTACGAGCTTCTCTTTTAAGGAAGTGTGTGATTATGAGCATTTTTATGTGTATACTTTTTTATTTGTATCATTTAGATATTTTACCTGAACATATTGCTTTGAGGGTGGTTTACAATGAAACATTTCAAACAGCATGATGATGAAACAATTTGATATTTTGAGCATGACATTCAGCAACTTTAGTAGAACTTGCGATAGAACCATAGACACTTGAGACACTTTGCAGAATTTGTTTTGGTATCGTCTGAAGAGGTGGGTTTTGAAGTGCTTCTAGAAGTTTGTGAATGGGGTCAAAGAGTTCCAGCGTGCACTGGCCACTACAGAGAAGGGCTGTTTTTGAAACATAGAGGTTCTGAATTTAGGGATTTCAAGAACGGATTTATTACTTGTTCAGTCCTTTGAGCTGCCAGAGATGCTGAGTAGAATCTCTCAATTAGATGGGGCATGGAGGTTGTGCGTATGGGGAGGTGATAAAACGGATGAGCCTAGCACCTGAGAATAGCAAGACAATGAACATGCTAAATATTTTTGGTGACTTCTGCTACTATGGCATCACCAACATTCTTGCCTGACATGACTATAGAATGTGTGGCTGTTTAAAACAATATGGGAGGAAGAGATCATGCATTTTGTTAGGGTTGTGGAAATTCATGTTTTCTGCATCAGCATCTTGTTGATATGAGGGTCACCTGTTAAGGCCTAATCCAGGGTGAAACCTAGAGATTTTGCTGACGTCGTGAAGCAGAGTTGAACAAAATTGCACTTGAAGGTTGGGAAGAGAAGGAATTCAGTTTTCTGGAGTTTAGAAGGACATTTTTTGCACCCATGTTTGCAATTGAGAAAGGCAGTGTCTTAGTACAGCAGTACCTTTGATAATATAGGGTTTTAGTTACATTTGGGTTTCATCCTTATATTGGAGTACGTGGCACCCTTAGTTATTTTGGTCAAACATAAAGGCTTCAGGTAGAGATTGAATAATGTGGGCAGTATGATTGAAACGTGAGGACTGGTGGTGGTGGAAGTATAGTCTCCTGTTTCACCACTTGAGTTGTGAGTCAAGAAGGACTTGAACCAGCTGAGAACCTTTTCTTGGAAACCCACGTGAGTTTGAGCAAGTCTACCATCATCAAATGTATCACTCGCAGCTGAAAGAACTAGTATCACAAAAAGCAGGAGTCACCTTTGTCCAGAATATGGTGTACGTCATCCAGCACCTTTAATTTTGCCATTCTGATGCTGAACTTGTAATTCTGTATCAAAGAATTAAAACATTACTGGTAATAAAAGTTGAACTCACACAAAACACTATTTCTTATGAACCACACTCACTTACCAATGATTCTCTTTCTTTCACATGGTTCTGTTATATTATGATTATTTTCAAAATCCCATTTGCAAATATTACATGCTTGTGAGACTTGACAGCACACTGACCACTTAGTAAATGCTGACGTATTCTGATACTCCATGATCAAAATTGATAAGTTTGCTTGTATTTAAAACTAGCTTTGAGTTTAGCTAGGAGTGTACATTTTCTTTTTTTTTCTGTTTTGTGGTGTCCAGCCCTCCATAGCTTGACAGGGACTCAACCCCATTGTGATATACAGTTCGAATCCTGGTTCCTGCTTTAATTCAGATTGGTAATTAGCCAGCAGGAATTCTTCAGAGATGGCAATGTGTATTTTTTCGGCATTGTGTCTTGAACACTGGACAACAGCTTGATGTCAAAGTAGGATCAAGATGGAGCTTTGGGATTTAGTGGGTTATCTGGCCAGTGTTGAGCGATGTCAGTGAAATACCTTGAGAAAGTAATGCATTTATTAGAACATGCTATGAATCGTTGAATATACAAACATTTGATTTGATTATTTTGACTAGCACAAGGTCACAATAGTAATTTGTAGGCTTTTGATCTTTGATGAAATGTCCTAGCTCTTCTGATGTGATGTGTAGGTCTTGGAAAATTAAAGAGGCAGTCGTGGAAGCAGGGCAGTCAACTCAGGTTGTCCACAGTGAGTCCAAGTTTTCTTGTGAAGTGGTTGGGGAATTCTCCGAATTTGTCACTTATGAGGATGATAGTTGATCCTCAGGTAGGTTTGATGGCTTTCTAGAGTGCCAGAATAACTGCTCTGCAGCTTCGATGAGTATGTTTGCTCATGGATGTAGGCAGGTTTTCCCAGTTGATGGTTACTTAATTTTCTGTTCTCACTTTCCTTAGGTTAAAGATTAGTTGAAGCACTGTTCATTTTTTCCATTCATTCTCACTTATCACAGGCATGCTGTTGCTTGGGCGATTGATTTCTACCAAGGTTGACTTGCCCTTGTGCAAGTTTTTTAGAGTTGTTGATGCTCTCATATTCATAAGTCATTTGTTTGATTTTCTTGAAGGAACCATGTTGCTTACTTTTGGGACTAACAGGTCATGACGGGCTGAAGAGGTACGTTTTTTCATTGAATTGATACTGTTTTGCTTTTGGGGATCTGGAAGTACGGGGATTGGTGTGAATGAGAATTTGAAATGGGACAGTGAAATGATCAGTCCAATTGATGGGGTTGAGAAGGAGACTACAAAGGTGGTTTGAGTCGTTGAACATGAGTTTAGCCACTTAGCGGTTGATGTTACGGAGAAGAGTGATCCTTCGCCGGATGTTAAGTAGTATGGCCACATTTTTTACTGCTGTGAAGTGTTAGCATTATCTGCCTTCTTTGTCCTACTGTTGGCTGTAATGCTCCCAGTTATACTTTGAGTACTTCATTGTGTTATGCTTTATCAGACTTTGAATACTTCCTTCTCCTGTTAACAAGGCGCTGTAATGCTTTCTCGGTCTTTGCACCCTTTTGTTTCAAGTCTGGTTTGTCCAGGTTGAGGATGGTAATTTGGTGATATGTTTGATTAGCAGAGATTTGTTATGTGTTCCTATTTATTAATAGCTCGTGCTGGTAAGTGTGAAAGTAAAATGACTTTGATCCGGGTACAGGAAGTTACGTAGTGTTTGGGTGGGATTAGGGAAGGCTTTTGCTGGTGTTTGATGAGCGGACGGCTGTTGTGCTTCGCGTTTCCTCTGCAGGTTGTTTTCTAGACCGCACCGCTAGCCAGGTCTAATGCGCAGTTTGCAGTATGGACTCTCAATACAAGGGTTCGTGAAAGCTGCCCTATCACCAGCTAGTTAGAGGGCACATCTGAAAGGCCTTTGTAATCTTTATGTTGCAGTTTCTTGACAGACCTGCATGAAGGGACACAGTGCGGCCAGAGGGTAACCTGGGGGTGCTGCACAGCACATTAAGTCATCATACAATGTAATTTCCTCACATGGCAGCGAAACTGACCTGTACCTCCCCACACCAGATCTCGCAATAAAATGATGAACGGAAAGGTTGTGAGCGAACAGTGTGTGCCAAAGCCACTCAGCTGTGCAGAGCGCATCGTTCATCCGGAAGAGCATTGCAGGAGAGGAAGCCGGTGACCTTCGGAGCGGCTGTCGGCCATTTCTGTTACATTGCTGCAAGAGCAGGCCATATGCCCCTTACTAACTGCGGTGTTTGAAAATCAGGCGGGTCTACAATAAAGAAAACACGTTATAAATACACATGCACCATGAAACAAACAGTCTGGCTCTCCTTTCGCCGCAGCCTTTGGTATACACATCCTCGGATGGTTACGTGCCTGATGCGATGTAAAATCCTCGATTGACACAGGTCACATCGCTTGGGGAAGGGTTAAACCGCAGTCAAGTCAAACAAAGTATTTTAGATCAAAAATGACAAAAGCATCCTTAGGTAAATATCGTGGCCTTGCTGTGTAAGAGGTGGAAACCATTTGCTCAGGGAAATCACTAATTGGGAAGGCAGTGGCAAAAAGGAAGTGATGTCAGGAAGGGTCAAGTCACAGGGGCACAAGTGTAAAATCCAGCTTATGGTCTGCCAGTAGTTTTGCATTATTTTTAATGACTGTGTTCTCAAATAAATAGGTAGGGACAAATGTGATAATACTGACAGTAGTTCTCTGTACCACACATCTGCTGTTTCTAAGTGCTTTAAATAATAGGTATCACTTTTACCCTACTTAATGGTACCAAGCAGTAGCGTTGTGTATTATAGCATGTATACAGCACCTCAGAACACTATATGGGCAAAGTGCAGTTTTGGACATGTAGCACATCTACCATGGGGAAGGGCAATGTTGGCAGAAATTTGTATTTTCTGTGATCCTGTGCGGGAAGCATTTTTGTGTCATGCTGAGTGGCCAGAGGAGTGCTCCTTTCCTTTCTTGGTCGAAATGGCTTTCGATCCTGTTAAGACTCACGCGGAGGGTTGATCATACTAAAAACAAACTAGAACGACGGCCCATTTGCCATAAGTCAAGTATAAATGAATATAATACACAAGAAATTAAAGACATTTACATTCATAAGTTATTATGTTATTTCAGAAATAAGTAAGTAGTCCACAAACTGTGAATATGAATATACATACATATATGACATACAAAAATAAGACACAAAATGAATCACACAAAAATCAGTCAGTACAAACATGAGATCACAGTGTCAAATTAGTTAGATTAGAGGCTTAAATCTCTTGGAGGTATTTGCTTTCTGAGGTTCCCCAAGAGAGTTCGTGTAAGTAATGTGCCTTCACTTTAAATATTGGGGAAATGTTCTGTATTGATCACATACTCCTCTACTCTCTATATGTGCTGCTGACACGTCTCAACCTCTTTCGCATGGGACATAATCATTTTAATGAGGTCATCCTTAGGGCCTTTCCCTTTGCAAATGCGACACCAGCATAGTCAAGTGAGTCGAGGACACGTGAGCTAATTGCTTCAATTAAATCCCATGATTCTGCATGGTGCTCTGTGCGCCGCCATGTCATGCTTGGCCAGCCCTCCCTTACAGCCGCAGCAATGAGCGAGTCGTGATGAGTCTAAACTTTCCTGCAGTTCTTTAACGGGCAGTGCGGGTCCGTTTGGGTGTTTCATGGCCTCTATGAAAACTAATGGGACTCCGTGATCTCATGTGTATACTGACTTTGATTTTTGTGAGGTTCATTTTGTGTCTTATTTTTTTATGTCATGTATTTATGTGTATTCATATTTACAGGTCCTGAAGGGCTTAATAACTAATTAATTTCTGAAATGACACAAAGTAACTTACGGATGTACATTATTTCAATTTCTTGTGCATTATATTAATTAATTAATGTTTGATTTATGACAATTGGGTTGTCTCTCTATCTTTTCTTAGAGAGCAACACCTAGCGGTCTGAAAGAGTTGTAAGAGTTAGGTGCACAAATTATAACTATCGGACTATGTGTGTGCAATCTTAGGTTGTCATAAAACAAGTTTACAGTGTTACAGTGTCTGCTGAAAAGCACTGCATGTAACACGTAGTTTATAGGTGTGCATGTTAAACTCGTGCATGGTCTACAATTGTGATGCCTTACCAAAATGACATTAGGGGCACTTCTGGCCTGGCACACTACATAACCTGACAACAAGGAACAGGAGCCTGGAGAACCCCCATAGCGCTGTTTGCCACAAAATGAAGCACCTAATGGTGACTCATGTAAATAAGAAAGCTATTTCTACACATCAAAGTGTAATTCTCTAAAAACATTAGATTTGATTGGAAAAATGTAAAGGTCCAAGAAATACATTTGGTGAAAGTTGTAACCGATTGAAAGATTGTAAACTTTCTACAATAAAGGACAGTTGTGGGGGGGCAACGAAAATAATTTTTGAAACAGTGCTACTCAGTACAATCTGGGAAGCCAATCAATAAAAGAGATCTCTGTGCCATCAGCTATATATATATATATATATATATATATATATATATATATATATATATCTTCCAGTGATTTATTGCATGTGCAGGGTTAAAGCCATATGAGCAGAACACCAGGAACAATATCTTCACAGTAATTCTAGGGTATTTCGAGAACGCTCACGCCCACATCTTCCTGCATCAGTTATTCATTATGAAAAATCTTGAAGGAGAATCACTTCATACCTCAAAACGTGGTTACAATTGGAATATGACTCTCATTAGAATGCCAGTGCCAGAGTTCTACACCCTGCCTAAGGTTTTTAATCAGTTATCTGAATCACTAGCCATGAGGGTAGGTTAATGCCGATGAACGGTGGAAATGCAAGGAACATTGAAAATTGTACCTTTGAACAGTTGCTGTTGATGCCAGCTCAGATGACAGGCTCTTACTGCTACATCAGCTAGCCATTACACCTCAAAACCACCTAATGTCCCCATGATTAACCCAACTGTGGTATAGAAACAACGCAGAAAGAGGCAACTTTTTCCTTTGTAATTTTTTGGCTTAAATTGGAACTGTTCGACAACAACCATATATATGGAAGCGAAGTGGAGCCTAGAAAAAGAACATAATCATAACTTGTTTTTTATATTGTGCTAAGTGCCAGAGTTTTTTTGTTGCAATGCGCTATGATGTAAAAAGTCACTGTTAGTCCACTTTAATGATACTCAATTCATCAGCATTAGCAGCATATAAAGCTAAATCATCCCTATTAGCATTCAAACCCATGACTTTCAGGTCAGACCATGTATACATCATCAGCACATATAACCAAGTGAGCCATTTTGCAGGTACAAAAAACACGACACGCTGGCCATTATGATAAAAATACTTTTTTTCTGAAATAGGCGGCTATACCACTGTGCACTCCAGGCCAGTGAATTGTGTAAAAAGTGCATTATCTAGATATGCTGTGGCAAATATCTTGTTAATGAAATGAAAGCCTAACCAGATACAAGTTCACAAATATGATATTTCATGTTTTAGTGTTCAAGTTTGATAGATGTTTGACACACTAAACAAATTGTATCTTTTCCCAAGTCCTGGGTGGAACATGTAAGTTAGTACAATGACCCTCTCTTTTAACTTCACTTCATTTTTTTTTAACTCATTTTTCCAATACAGAGAAATAGATTTTCAAAGCATATTCAACAATCATATTGAGAAGACTTGGTAATACAATGTCCTTAGCATATTACACAAATCGATATGTTAGACGATAGTGAAATTTGGGTCAGCGTGTGGATATTGTGTACAAGTCACATCAAGGAGATGACCTGCTAGGACTGCATAATAGCCTCCTCCTCCATCCTACGGGGCTTGTTCAGCTCGGGAAGCATATTGCATCTTCTACACTTACACAACAAGTGGACGCTGTGTATCATATATGGAAGCAAATAAGATACAATGTTTTTCGCTTATACAACTATGTAACAACACAACAGTAACTTAGTCCAGAATCTGATCCCCAGCCGCCTACCCCACCCTCCGCTCCCACCCCGTGTCAGTTCCCATTCATCAGTTCACAACGCCTCAACACACTCTCCAGGTCTCTGCTTGTTTTGTTCTGCTGCACATCCCTCCCCGCCCAACGAGGCGCTTAAAAGCCTAGCCCATCATCCGATGGGGACTGCAATAAGTTACCAAATTCAGCCAGCCTGCCTCTCTGCCATCAGTGCGGCATCCACCTGCAGCTCTTCTGCTGCGGGCCCTCTTTCTTGATCCCCCAACTCCAACAGCATTGCATCCCAGCTAGATGCCAGGAGAATTTTACGCAGTCCCAAGCTGTCTTCCCTGCGCAGTGCCACCGCCTCTGCCTCTGGCCATACCATGACCATTTCCATGCTACTATCGGGGGAGGTTCTGCAGATTTCCATCTTTTGGTGATGAGGCGCTTAGCTGTCAGGAGGCCCAGATCCAAGGACCTCGTGGATGCCCTGTGTTTTTTGGCTCTAAGGAAAAGCCCCAGGATACATGCTTCCCATGTGGTCAGCCGCGGGTGCGCTGTGCAGAACGAGAGCTGCTCCGACACCGCCCTCCAGTAAGGACATAATGAGGGGCAGCACCATAGCATATGTAACAGGTCTGCTGCCTCTAAGGTGCAGCAGGGGCCTGCCGTGTCCATGCAATGAAAATACTGTTTACTTTTTGCCAGCGTGAGGTATGCCCTATGGAATATGTAGAATTGGATCAATTGAAACCGTGCATTCCGCAGGACGTTACTCAGGGCACCTTCCCATTCCTTATCTGCGTAGGGTCTGGCCATATCGCCCTCCCAAGCAGCTTGCATCATGGTGCAGATGTGCGTTGTGTGTGTTCGCAGTGCCTCCGAAAGCCAACATACCAAATGCCTACCCTGTGGCATAACGTTCACATACTGCACCAGGAGATGTGTTGGTGGTTCAATGGAAATGTCTCCCCAGCACCGGGACAGCAATGCCACTAGTGAGTTATACAATAAGAACTGCCCCAACAGTAGACCCATTTCTTCCCCTAGTGTAGCAAGTGGGGTTAACCCACCCTCGGTGTATAAATCTTCCACTGTGTATAGCCCTGGGGCGTGCCAAGTCTCCAACTCCATCAAAGTTGTGTGTTGCGTGGCACGCGGTGTGCCCAGGAGAGCCAAGGCATGTGCGTATGGAGTAACTGCTTTCGTGATGCGCAGGCTCCTGCGGTAACAGTAATGTGCCGCCTTTACTGGGATCGAATCTGGTGTCTTAAGACGCTCGCTGGGGTGAAACAGGTGTGATATCACTGTTAACATCTACGATGGAGTCAGTGTTGCCGTATCTGACAGCTGGACTCCAGAAAACCACGTGGTCGCCCATTACAACTGGGAGGCCAAGTAGTATTGTTCCACGTTTGGTACCGCCAGGCCACCCTTTTTCTGTGGCGAGTACATTTTAGTCAGTGCCACTCTGTGCCGGCTTTTATTCCAAATGAATTCCCTTATCCTGGACTCCGGCTCCCTGAAGAACCTAGTCGGGATCTTTTGATGTAAGTTAGAGAAGTAATAAAGCATCCGGGGTAGGATAACCATCTTCAGGAGTGCAACTTGCCCCATCACTGATAGCGGCAGTGTTTGCCAGAAAGTCATTTGGGCACGGATAGATGTTACTGCCTTTTTAAGGTTTCCGTTGTGTATTTCCTCCATTGTGTGATAGACATTAACTCCCAGGTATCGAATTGTCCTGGGTTACCAGGGAATTAGGATCCCTGATATCCAACTTCACTTCATTTGATTAATATTGTGCTTTTAGATAGCCCATGGCAGATCTTTTCTGATAGGTCTACCACAGAAAGATGATCTTATGAATGTGTCATATAAAATGATGCTCTTACAATTGTGTGCCCTCTAACTGTATGTGAGAAGGTTTATTTAGCACTTGATTTCCTCTAGCAATTGTTCAAAATATTACATTAATTTTCCAACAGTGTGACGGGGTTTTATGGTCTGCATGATTCGTTGCTGTCTCTGTGTTATTACTTTGTATTTCCCTTTTTTTAAAACAGTAATGTACCACAACCTAACCATGAAGGTCAGCCTAAGTTATTCTGTGGTCTTGTTTTTAGTGTGACACTAAAGATAAACCTCATCTACAGTAAACACATCTTGCCGGCTCTTTGACATCGGTTGGAAAGTAGAACTAGGGGAAAGTAGTTCAGGGGTGCGTTATATTCACAGAGGATAAGCTGCCAGAGCTATAGTTACACATATTGTAGGCTCTACAACCTGGTTATGCATGTATGCGGAAGGGTACAACTCCTGGAAGTAGAGCATGGGTTATATTGTACACACAGAGGATATACCTTGTGATTGATAATTTAGAGATATTGAGGATTCTATGGCCTGGCTTTTATTGTACACATTGAGGCAGAAACTCCTTATCTAGTAAGACACAGCTCGGAGTTCTGTTGTCTGACGATAAACCTCCTGACAGGTTCATTGGTCTGGAAGATGTGGAAGTGCATTCTTAGCACTGGTTCCAGAGAAGCACTCCTCCTGATCACCTGTTGATCATCTCAGGTTCAGAAAGACTTTGAAAACATGGCATTTCTCACCAGGAAAGTCTTGTTAATGTGTCAAAGTTTCTTCATATTTAAATTGTTGCCGGGTAGCAAGAAAACTTTAGGAGTGATGGGGCTCTCTCAAAAAGATGCATAAGATAACATAACTCCTGATTTACCTTTCACGCATCTTGCAGGTACATGCCTGGGATTATGTTGCACACTGAGGTCGAACTTTCTGAATCATTGCCACATGCTGCTGGTTCTGTGCTCTAGATTATGAAAGGTATACACTGAGCAGAATTCCTTGATCTGTCTTAACCCACATCCTGCAGTTGATGTGAGCCAATTTATAGTTTATAGTCGGAGGATACACCCTGCCTACTCATTTGCACATCTAGCAGTTTTGCAGACCTCTGGACAGGGGCATTGTAGCCAGAATAATCTTTCTCTCTGGCCAATACTGTTGAATTCCTGGGCGTCAAAATTGATGCTGCCAGGTACCTAAGCTATCAAGCCACGTCAACAATACTGTCTTGTGCGCGCCAGGTCAGGATCACGTGCAGAAGCACCCATGTCCTACCAAGAGAGGACTGCATAGCAGCGTTGTGATCTTGTTCCATTCATGGGTTGCAGCTTGTGTAGATTGCGGGGGCTCGCACAATAAAGGAGTTTGAAAACATGATCCCATATCCCACTGGATGCCAGGTTAAGTGAGTGTGGTCTTTGAGTTCACCAGCATGGGCCATGACTTTCTAAAGTCAGTCTGTAAAGGTATAGCCCTCCAGGAACCTTTTGTTTCTCTAACCAGAATATGCTGCACATTCATTGCCTCTAAAGTCAGTGGAAGGGGCACCTTATTAATCTATGCTTTAATGTATTTGGTACAACCCGCTGCCATCATTGTGTCTTGAGGCAGATTACGTTCATTTGGGAGAATACCCAAAAACCTAGATTTTCCTAATTAGTTCTCAGGACCAACTTTGCAGTGTGCCTTTTCATTGGTTCTTTTAAAATCATGTTGAGACAAACCATGGCATGTTTGTGTGCTCATTCTATAACTAGGTAGGTAAATAAATAGCTAGGTATACACACAGACATATGCATATGCATATAAAGATAAATGGACAGATCTATGGATAAATAGAAAATACTTATGGATAGATAGAAATGCTAATGAGTTTACAGAGAGACAAAAGTATTGAGCTTTGTTAGGCCCTAGGGACCCAATCCCCCAAGGCCACTAATTAAAATTAACAGGGGGCACACAGCCCCCTCCCAGGCCGATTCCGGCACTGGGGACCCCATTCCTCGGGGCCTGGTGCATTTTTTAGGGGAGACACAAGGCTCCCTCCTTGGGCCACGATTCCCCCCAGGGAATCCATCCCCCAGAGCCCAGCAACTTATCTGCGGGGGAGGTGGGCACACAGCTCCCTCCCTGGGTTGATTTAAACCCTAGGGACCCCATCCCCTCGGACCTCACACCATATTTGAAGGGGGGCATGTGGATTCCTACCTGGGCCGATTTCGGCCCCATGGACTCCACTTCTGGGGCCTGACACCATATATAAGGAGAAGAGGGCACGCACCCACACTCCCGGGCCAATTTCAGTCCAGGGGATCCCATCCCTCAGGGCCCAGCTGAATATACAAAGGGGAGCAGTAGGGCTCCCCTTCTCAGGACGATTTGGGCCAAAGGGACTCCATCCCCTGGGCCCAGCCAAGTATGTGAAGGCCCAGCAACATATTTGAGAGGGAGGGAGGCACACAGCCCCCCTTCCCGAGCCGCTTTTGTCCTGGGGTCTCCATACCCTCTGGCTTGGTCAAGTATACAAAGGCGGAGGGGGATGTTGCGGCCCCTCCCAGGGCTGATATTTGGCCTGGGACCCCATTCCTTTGGGCATGGACAACAAAGGGTGGGTAACCTAGCGCCCACCCAGGGCACCTTCCCCACTATCCCCACTATCTTTGGAGGTGGTGGGGGGCTAATAATGCTCTCCCTGCAGGAGGGAGCAATATTTTCATCTGTTGCCCTGCAAGTCTATCTGCGGACAGGGAAACAAATAAAAAGTCTGCTACCAGTGGACTGAAGCATTTTTCATGCTCCCGCCCAATGGGAGCAGACTTAGGGCCTGATTACAACTTTGGAGGAGGTGTTAATCCGTCCCAAATGTGATGGATATACCACCAGCCGTATTACGAGTTCCATAGGATATAATGGACTCATAATACGGCTGGTGGTATATCCGTCACTTTACTGTCACTTTTTGGACGGATTAACACCTCATCCAAAGTTGTAATCAGGCCCTTGGTGTTTGCATTCCCTTGGCAGGAGGTTTTGAAATTGCTCCCGGCAAGCGAAGCAAACACAGGTTTCCCTGCCTGCGCTTGTGCCGGCAGCGAAACCGCTATGTCCCTGGTGTGGGCACTCTGATACAAAGCCTGAGCCGGCCCTGGGGGATGTGGTCTTGAGGAACATTAATGACTCAGGGAGGGGCCCATTTGACTCACCTCCTGTTTGCATACACGGCATGACCCTGGAGGATGGGGTCCCTGGGCCAAATTCAGCTTGGGGAAGATAGCTGCATGGACCCCTGCCTCTTTTCCATAATTGACTGGGCCCTGGCCTCCCTCCCTCTTTGCATATTCAACTGGGCCCCGGGGTTGGAACACGGGTGCCAAAATTGGCCTTTAATTTGAGGAAACTGCTTTTGCTTGATGAATTGTTCGAGATTTAAAGTGTATGGCTACAAGTTTTAAGTTACGTGCACAGTAATGACAGTATTTTTTCGATGTTTTTTAATTTAACTCACAATACTAAGTGACTCAAAATGGCGTGCATGTCAGGTGATCAAGGCCGTGCAGGTCAGCCAAAATATGTTATGGCAAAGAGAAATTTGAAAATAATAAAGAGGTTGAAAAGCATTGTATGTGCCTATACACGAACAATTTAGTCCTCTCACAGCACGCTCTAGAGCTGATGCCTGCTTCAGGGATAGATCAATTCCCTGTAATATCTCCTCACCAAAACAAAAAGAAATGCACCACTCCAGGAAGTCCAGTGTTAATTTTTAATGAAATCAAAAGCCACAAACAACCATCACTGACACATTTGACATACAAGGTCTTGATCACGAGATATATGTATATATCACAAGCTCCTTCCTGATCCAAAGGACGGCAGGCACTTGGGGCACTTCATAGACCTTGTTTATTGCAGAAAAAGTGACAAAAAGACACATTTCAACAGGACGATATATATATTTTTAATCACAATCCAGCACTCAAACCTTTCACTTATAGATAATTACATATCTATAGGCTTTGGAATGCAATAACAGCCATCATTTTTGGAAGCAAATGACCTTCTCGTATCCAGAAATCACATACGTCCTATATCTTGGACTATATAACCTTGTCTGATGAAAAGAGTTATAAAATATTCTGTGGTATGTGGAGGCAAAAAATATATTGTTGACTGATTCGTGCAAGAACAGAATATCTGAATATGTTTTAGAATTAAAAACATCCGGAAGTGGGGTGATAAGGAATTGAGTAATCCTAAGTGATTAAGATATGTAATACGTTTACATTAGAGGGGTACATGATACCCCTGAATCATACAATAAGTTGTGTGATTTGTTGCATTTGGTGTTGGAATAGTTAGGTGGAATAGTTAGGTGTCTGAGATTTAAGACCTGATTTAGATTTCAGGGGACGGGTTATCCTGTCTTCTAAAATATAAATCACATAGGAAACTATGGGATTTATGGGGATGGGATATCCCTCACCATTGTGACGAATAACCTGTCTGCTAATATCGCCAATATCTAAATGAAGCCCCTAGAGATTCCACCCAGCCTGTTGTGAGATACCTCCCTGTGGTATGCATTGGGAAGTGCATGTGCGCACACGCATATATATACACACACACACACACTCCTTCTTCTTGGATAAGGGGGAATAGATCAGAGACTGAGGCCACACCTGACCCACCCACTCCCATCTTCACAGGTTGGTGCTGGGTCAGTAAAGCACACTTCCTCTACATCATCAGACGGCAAGCTGGGAAAGGCTAGTGTCAGAATAGTAGTTAAGCAGGTCATTTATCTGCCAGGGGCAGCTGCGCATTAGTTCAGCTGACCGGATGGAGGTCGGAGGTGCCTGTTAAGCTAACCAACCCGCCATGTTCTATATATGGTATATCGATGCTAATGTTCATCTTCCTTGACTCTCAGACGGGTGCACAACTGGCATGAGTGGCACAGCCACAGCACCTCCTTGCTGGTCCGTGAATGGATCCCGATCACCACGATGGAGAGCCCGCCACTGATAGATATCCCTAAAAAAGTTTTTAAAGTAGTCAGATTCAGATAACCATGTTAACTAGTGTATGGTCAGAGGAGAAGTATTTTATTAAATCATTCCATCTCTTAACAGGAGACCTTGGAATAATGTCATCTGTCATGGTAAGAGAAAAAACTGATAATGGAGGTTCACAAGAGGTATTGAAAAAATATAATTGTTTTGCAAACCCGCATGTGTAATTAACGCTGGGGTCGTATCTAGAGTATTGTGTCCAGTTCTGGAGGTCACACTTTCTGATCTTTATCCACGGGTGGGTTCTGATCTTTAACCGTGGGTGGGCTGGTAACATTGTATGTTTTTAAACGCCCCCTGGTGTTACCAGAAGCTCAAGGCTTTAAACATGGACACTTAGGAAGGAGAGAAATGAAAAGGTTTGGCCGTGGTGTCTGTAGGTGAACGTGTGCATCAAGTAAATAACTACCCTAGCATACCTGACTTTCTGTAAGAGATTAGAAGTCTGCCACTTGGATGGAGGGAAATGGCCTCTTACAGAAAGTTGTGAGGAAGGAACTGAGAGACGATTCAAAGCTACAGTGGTGCCGACATACACAGAACATACTAAAGACTCGGGGCATTTATTACCACCGAGAGAGCAAACCTTATCAGGACGCAGTGTAAGGGGGTCTGTGTGTCCAGATATGCCGGAGAAGTGGGCCTGGCTCAGAGGCCTGGCTGGTGGCCCTGGCTGCCATTATCTACTTACAAGGTTTTTTTTCTATTTTGTAACAATACCCCTCCTTCCTCCCGGCCTTAAGTGCTCCGTGGACAGGGTTTGACAATGCGGAGAATTTACACATGTCCGCAGATAGCCACACACAACCTTTTCATCTTATGTTATTCTAATACATGATAACTAAAACAGCAGTATTTTACCAGAAATTCTCCTCAGTATACACCGAAACTGTCATTTTCTATTGCACGGCATTGTAAACAAATGCAAACGCACTCAACCTTGAGATATTACGGCATTATATGTACCCTGTGGTGATTGGTAGGCATTTTGCTTCTTTTTCGATACACGGTAATCTTTACTGCATTTCTGCTTCACAGTGATACATACACTGTAGTATTGAATGTGTTTCTGCTTCACAGTGATTCACTGTAATATTAACTGCATTTCTTCTTCATAGTGATACACTGTAATATTGACTGCAGTTCTTCTTCGTAGTGATACACTGTAATGTTAACTGCATTTCTTCTTCAAAGTTAATACACTAACATTTACTGCATTTCTGGTTCACAATAATACTCAAATATTTACTGTTTCTACTTCACAATGATACACCCTAATATTTAGTGCATTTCAACTTCACAGAGATACACTAATATTTGCTGCATTTCAGCTACACAGTGATACTCTAAAATGTTAACTGCATTTCTGCTTCACTGTGATACACGGTAATATTTACTGCATTTCGGTTTCACAATGATACACTGTAGCATTTACTGCGGTTCTGCTTCACAATGATACACTAATGTTTAATGCAGTTCTGCTTCACAGTAATATACAAGTACTTACTGCATTTCTACTTCACAGTGATACACTGTAATATTTACTGCATTTCGACTTCACAGTGATACACTGTAATATTTACTGCATTTCGACTTCACAGTGATACACTGTAATATTTACTACATTTCGACGTCACAGTGATACACTGTAATATTTACTGCATTTCTGCTGCACAGTTATATTCTCATATTTACTGGATTTCTTCTTCACAATGATACACTGTAGTATTTACTGCATTTCTGCTGCACAGTGATACACTGTAATGTTTACTGCATTCCTGACAATTACCTCCTGCTGGTGATACTTTCAGACTGTCTGTTCTCAGGCAGGCAAGAGTTCTAAAAGTTCATGAAAGTTACTCAGTAGATTAGATTATGTCCCTACAGCCCCGTACATGCTAACTGCGAAAAATAGTGCATGCTGTTGTGTACACATTAAACGGGATTGAGGTAAGATGTGTACTTCAAGGACAAGTTATTACCCAACATGAAAGATACACAGGTATCCCTGCAACTTGTATTTCCGGCACTCCACTGACACATCTCCTGTTCAAGCGACTTCAAAATTGAATGGTTTAGAACTTAGAAAACTGTACAGTTGCAGGCCTTACTTGTCACAATGTAAATGCTTCCTGTTTTTTGCTTTGGGTTCTTTCAAGTGCTTGACTGAAACATATTTACAAGGATGGGTTCCACCAGAAGGGACAGATGTAGCACGCGTTTCAGAAAGAAGTGCATTGAGAACTCCTAGTGTGTTAACACATTTCATGTGGATTGTGGGAAGTTCAAGAGCACACTCAAAAGAGGAGCTGTACCTAATGTTAAGTTACTTACAGGTAATCTTCATTACTCCTGGTCCGGTAGCCCTCATCCCATTCATTACGTAATGGAGAGAAATCTCTGCATGACAGAAAAAGAACACGAGGAATGCTGCGTACATACCCCGCCCCCACCGGGGAGTACATAATCATGTACTTACCCAGCATTTCCTCCTGAACTACCAAGCCACGAAGGCCTGCCATCCGGGAGGGAGGGCGGGGCGTAATGAATGGGACGAGGACTACCGGACGAGGAGTAATGAAGATTAAGTAACTTAACATTATCCCCATATCCTACCGTCCTCGTCCCCTTCATTACATAATGGAGAATACCCAAGCCGAAAAAAACGGCCTGAGAGAAAGACTATCAAAGAATCACAAAGGCAAACCACAGGTACATGCCAAAAAGTGATTTAATGAAAAAACACCAAAGTTGGAGCAAACTGCCTGAAGAACCACTAATCCAAAATGAAGGTCATCCCCCAGCACATTCTGAAGATGATAGTGGGAAACAAAAGTATTAGCAACTGCCCAAGTTGCTGCCCGACAAATCTCAGAGATGTAGACCCCTTTAATTTCTGCCCAAGAGGCAGCCACACCTCTGGTAGATGGACCCTGCACACCACCGGGAGGGGGCCAACTCATTAGCCTGCTTCAGCCATTTACCGATGGAAAGAGAGGACGTCCGTTCTCCCAAAGAAGAGGAGCCAAAGGAAAGAAAAAGAGAATCAGACTTACGAAAAGGGCGATTCCTGTCAAGATAAACCAGAAGAGCCCGACAAACATCCTGCAAAGACCAATCCAGATCTCCCGTCCCCAGGGACTCTACCGGCAGGAAAGGGAGAACAATCTCCTGGGAACGATGGAATTGAGAAGCCACCTTGAGAACAAAGGTTAAATTCAGGCCCAAGACCAATCCATCCTTGGAAAAAGAAAAAAAGTGTTCCCGAGCCATCAAAGTGCCCAACCTCCCAATTCGCCTAGCTGAGGAAATAATAACCAAAAACACCACTTTGAAAGTTAAAAATGTAATATCAGTTGTTTCCAGAGGCTCAAAAGGGGAGGACACCAATGAGCGAAGCACAAGAGGCAAACACCATAACGGAAAAAGAGGTTTCACCAAAGGACGTATCAGCCAGTACCACATCAAAGGAAATATCCGACAGGAATTCCACCTGATGTTCAATAAGGGACATGAGCTCAGAGCAGTTCGAGGACCCATCCAGTGTCTTATTCAGGGCTTTGAGATCAGACAAGAGAGATTGATCAACATATATGTCCCATAAATGCCAGCCCGCAACGCCAGGTGCGTCCCAGCATAAGATTTCTTCAGGGACACATCCACCTTCTTGTCTACTGAATCCCTAATCACAGCATCCTCAGCCAAGGACGTATGTCCAACCAAACTGGTGACAAAAGAGTCAATAGGAACAGAGTCTGGCAACACCTGGCCATATCCTGCAAAGGTTACAACTTGGCCATAAACAGGGAAGCATAATTTTGTCAGGATCTTTCCACTCCCTTTTAATCACCTCCTGAATACAAGGATGAATAGGGACATCCACAGGCACAGTACTCTGAAATTGGCACAAAAGAGAGCCAGACGAAGTCTCAGGAACATCAACCTCAGGAAAGTCCATGTTCAACTTCACATGCTTCATCAAAGGAGGCAACAACCCTTAGGAAACATATTTGCCCTTCTGTTCCTCCGGAGAAGGACCCTCTAACTCAGAACTGGAGGAGGGAGACGCAGCCACCCCAGAAGGAACCACCTCAGGAGGAGCCACTTGAAACTCCAACAATGTCTCGCTAATAATTTTGCGCAGGTGGGCATTATCTCTCTTTCTGCTCCTCTGAGTATGCCCATGGGAAGAGGAGGAGTACGAAGAAGAAGAAGAAGAGGAGGAGGGAGAAACCTCCACATACTTCCTTTTAGCTGTGTGCTTCCCATACCAACACATGTAGCACCTCCACAAACCGGAGCCAGCAACTGACCAGGAAAAAGAAGGAAGGAGTGTTAAAAAAAAGAAGAACCCCCCCCCCAAAAAAAGAGGGGGAAAAACGATATGTAGCAGAAGCCCCACCCCTAACAGGAGTCCCAGAGGAAAAGCACGCCGCAAAAAAATCCATAAATTCACCACAGAAAATGCCTTGTGTCAAAATCAAAGCATAACTGTTAAAGTAAATAGAACAAAATACCTGACATCCATCGGGATATGTGCGGCGACTTCCTCATCCCAACCGCATAGTTAACAGATGGAAGCAGGACCCGAGAGTAGGGATGCGCTTCCTGTATACTCTGCCACCCCAGCCGCAAAGAGCCGAGCAAAGGACCCACCCAGCGGCAGGATAGAGGAAGCACGGAACTGCAACTAGGCCAAGCACTCATGCAGAAACCCAGCGCCAAAAAGCTTCCCCACTGCCCAGCCGGAGGAAGCAAGGACAACACACATCCTGAGGAGCAGCTCAGTCCTCGTAACCCCTTTCACGGACAGAAAAAAGAACAGGAGGAATGCTGCGTAAGTAAATGATTACGTACTCCCTGGTGGTGGCGGGGTATGTACGCAGCATTCCTCGTGTTCTTTTTCTGTCATGGAGAGATTTCTCTCCATTACGTAATGAAGGGGACGAGGACGGTAGGAAATGGGGGGGAATACACTTGGCTGCTACAACCCACCTCCACACGTGTTTATTGTGGTCGCATGGGAGACACTAAGCTGTTAAGTGCAAGGTTTCTGCCTGGTTCTGTATATTTATTGGTTATAGGGAATCAGTCTGAATTTTTAGGTTTGGTTTGCTAAAGACATCTTGGGGACTTTCAGAAAGTTGACCTAGGAATGAATTCCACTTGTTTTTGTCATTGGCTTTGTGGTTTGTACCTTACACTTTTCAGCTTCCATTTTCTGGCTTTATTTGTTTTAGGTTCTTCAGGTCCAGTTTGTCCCTCCTGTTGCCTAAATCGTAGTTTCTGTATCCTCTAACTAACTCGCTTTATGATAACAGGCCTTTAAACCGTGTTCTTATCTTGTCACATTTGCTGTGCATTCAAAGACTGAAGGCAAACATGAGGTGCTGTTTTCCAAGGGTGCTTGTTTATTTTTCTTTCTCTGACTTAAACTTGAGAGTATTGATGTGCCAATCTTGCTGGATACTGGGGGTAGGACACCGTTTTTGTTTCTAGCACTCAACAGGGTTTAAATGAATTAAGTATTTCAGAATATATAAGAATTAGGACGGCACAAATGAAGCACATTTTTGTCATTTCTGAAGTGTGTTGGAAACAAATACTTTAATATGATCGAAACTAATCATTAAACAAGGTGATGCAATTTCAACACATTTTCTTCTGTGCGGTTTATAGTTGTATTAGTAAAACTGTATGTCTGTCCAAATGCAATGGTCATTTCACTTGAAAATGTGTTGTCTGTAATGGCAGTGTGCTACCGCACCATGAATAGTGCACTCTGCACCACTCCTCTCCACTGCATTGTACTCTGCACCACTCCACTTTACACCACTCTATGCCACTGCACTCTCCGCCACTATGCCTCTCTACCATGTACCACTTTACTCTATGCCAATGCACTCTACATCACTCCAGTCAAGGCCAAACCAATCTACTCTGCACAACTCTACTCGATGCCACGGTACTGTATGCTACTATACAACACTGCACTCTACACATCTGCACTCTACACCACTGCACTCTATGCCTGTACACTCTATCCCAATGCACTTTACGCTGTACCACTCAACTCTTTGCCCTTGCACCCTACTCCAATTCATTGTATGCCACTCTAATCTACTCTGCGCCACTTCACTCTACACCACTTTACTCTATGCCATTCTACTTTATGCCACTCTACAGAACTGCAATCTACCCTGCACCACTCTACTCTACGCCACTTCACTCTACTCTGCGCCACTCCACGCTACTCTGTTCTACTCTGTGCCACTTCACTCTATTCCCCTGCACTCTGCACCACTCAACTCATAATCACGGTACTCTGTGCCACTGCATTGTACTCTGCATCACTGTACTGTACGCCACAACTCTGTATGCCACTCTACTCCACTCTACACTACTTCACTCTGACACGAAACTCTGCAGCACTGCACTCTCTGCCACTGAACTCTATGCCAGTAAACACTGCACTACTCCATTCTACTCCACTGCACTCTTTGTCACTGCACTCTATAGCACTGTACTCTACTCTGCACCTCACTATGCTACTATACTTTGTACCTCTCTATGCCACTCAACTCTACTTTGCACCCTGCCACTGCACTGAATGCCACTTAACTTTCTTCTGCACTCTACACCACCACACTGCATGCCACTCAACTCTACTCTATGCTGCTATGCTCTGCATCACTCAACTCTACACCACTCTGCACCATGCCACTGCACTCTAAGTCACTTTACTGTACTCTGTGCCACTCTACTCTGCACCACTCTACTCTGCACCACTCCATTCTATGCCAATCATCTCTGCCACTCCACTCTGCACTATTCCACTCTGCACCACTGCACTCTACTATGCACCACGCTAATCTATGCCACTGTATACACGATGCTGCATTGTACTGCACTTAATGCCACTATACTCTGCAACACTTTACGTTAATGCACTCTACACCAGTCCATTCTACTCTATGCCACTCCAGTGTGTGCCATTATATGGGATTCCACACTATGTCACTCCAATACACGGCACTCTCTGCCACTCCACAACACTCTACTCTACTCTTCGCCATTTCACTCTACAACACTCCACATCACTCTCCTCTATGCCACTAAGTTTTAGCCATGCTGAACAGCAATCAACCTGGTGAACTACATGGCTAAAACACATTGGCCAAGCCAATACCACTTGCATAGGCGAGACCTCTTGGCTTTGCTAATGCTTGTTATTTTAATGAGTTGCAGCACAATATGACCTCACAGACTGCTTGAGCCTACCAACTAGAGTGAGAGGATAGGCTCAAAACAAAATAGGGACAGTATTATTTAATTTAGCAGACTAATGAGGACTCCACTCTCCCCCCTTGCTTTGTCTTGGGAACTCAGCCCCCGTTTCGGGTTGTTTGTCTGGCGCAGGCTCCTACCAGATCAGGGGGCTCACTAATTTCTATAGCAACTGCTTGATACGCTGAAAACCTGACTTTTACATGTTATCTGTTGTACGAGGCAGCAACGAGGTTCCTGCAGATGCGGACCCTGTTCTTTATGTTAGGTTTAATTTGGGACTTGCACTGATTTGAGGTTGGGGAGTTCACCTTCTGCTTTAGTTCTGACGCATGGAATGACCTGGGAGAATACTTCCTGGGTGACCTGCTGTACGCATCTAGATCATGGCAGCTTAAGCGTCCAGCCTTCTTCATTGCCTTCACTCTTGATTACATCTGTTTTGACCATCATACCATCCTTAGGGGCCCCTTCCATCCATTAGGTTTACAATACTGAACAAACAGTCAGAGGAGATGACCACTATCCTTTGTCCTAATGTATGGGGCAGGCTCTTGGCAGTCTGGGAAACCTACCTTCTTCATTAGCTCTCTGTACTGGATGGGCTAGCGGAGGCCTTGTGAGTTTACCCATACCTTACATCGACAGAATGGGTGCACTCCTTGAAGGATAGAAAGCCATCCCCAGTATTATGTGTATTAAATGGAGTGAGCTGCAGACAGGAACAAGAGCCATCCCATTTCATAATATCTAATGACCGGGGAGAGCCTAATAAGGGGGACTTCACCCCCCTTCATTATGGTTGTTACGTCTGAGAGATGCAGGGCAGCTCCATTAATTCTGTAGTACGGAAAGACCACTAACAGGGTAGGACGTCATCATGTTCAAAATGCCAATTTTATTTAGTTGACCTCTTGTCTGGCTGGGTTGGCCTCTCTCTATATTTAGTTGATTGTACATGGCAGGGTCCAAGCACATCCTTGTACTCCCACTGGGATTCTGACATTCATCTGCAGCTTCTTACTGAGCATTTGTACTCAGGATCTCCAAGGAAGGCAATTACATACCTTCTATCTGCAGTGTCTCCCGCCCATGTAAATAATTTTTCCAGTGTTTTTCATTAGTATGTTGCGTATTTCTTCCATGTAGATTGCAGTGCTTCATTTGAGCCGGTGGTTTCTGGTGCTCAGCACTGGCACTTAATTGTCAATAACAGCACTTATGACAGCTGCCACATGGTGGTGCCATTTGCGTAATTTAAACATAAGTAGAACAACAGTTGATTATTATTTCAATATGCATTTAAAACAACTAATACCTGCTGCCAAACCATTCTTTTAGCTTTGGGGCCTTGAACAGTCTGAGTTGTCAAACGTGTGGCAGTCTGACGGTTAGCAGTTGTGTAGGTACCGTCACTGGCAGCGCCGGTAGTGGCAGTAGTTGGTGCGAGCTGCGGTGGCTTCCTGAGAAGGGCTCTGGCACCTATTTATTTAAATTATTCACTGGTAGATTGTCATCCAAAAAACTATGACATCTTCCATGTTTCTCGTAGTGTGTGTTTATTTCAGTGATGGCTGATAATGTTTTAACAAGATCAGGAAAATCCGGCATCCATTTCAGTATTAAGGCAATTGCTCACCAATCCTGTCGGCTTGTATAAGACCATGGTGACTACAGGCCAATCCGGACAGTCCTGGCATGTACTCTGAATTTGGGGTAATGGCAAACAATCTTAAAGACCCCAATTAGAACAAATTGATTATTAACCATCTTTAGTAATCCTTTGGTGTCAAGACCATTGTGAACCAATCATAGACAACCCAGAGCAGTTGCTAACCAGACCTATGTAATCCCACAAGATCAGGGGTATTTCTTTCTAATTTCTAAGAGTTCCATGAGCTCAGGGCAGTTACTTCTCGGTGAACCAAATGTATGGAATTCTAGTGATTGAAGTCAGGGTGAGTGTTAGCCAATCACATGAGCTCCTGTTGGATCAGAAATGGTGAAATGGTTTCTTGCCCATTTCAGTGTCTCTGGTGTGTTCAGGTGGATTTTCAGTCGATAGCAGAGACCACGGGGTTGGTGGGGGTGTGGGGGGTGAGGGGGGGGGGGTCAGGTTGCTTTTCAGTTTCAGCAGTGCTTTGAAAATCCCATACAGGAGCCATTGACTCGGTGAGCTACACAAGGTCCCTGCTTTATAGTCTTTTGAAATTGATCTGTGGATGCAGACTTTTTTCATTGGGCACACAGTGCAATTGCCACATACATACTGTTTATTTTTGTCCCCAAGCTCCTGACTGCACATGTTCAGTTAGAATGTCCCTACGTAATCTGATCTGTGCCTCAGAGCCGTCCAGAGCCTGCGAGCAGCACGCTGCAGACATAAGCTGAGTCAATAAGGAACTGTATTCAGCCCGAGGAAACGGCCTCGTGATCGGGGTTTGATTGGCAGACCCGCAAGGGTGGGACTTTCGCAAGAAACAGCTCAGGTTTGGCGGCACATCTGCATTGGCAGCAACGACTTTATGTCTTTGTCGGGATGAACCCAGGTCCTTCTGGAATATTGTGCACGCTGGATTTGTACAGAGCGCGGCGGTAGTGGAGTGCGCCAGGGGGGCCATGCTCTGCGAGTTAGGAAGTACTTTAGCTTTGAAAAGGCGCCTCGAAACGGAGCTGACTGAGGTAGGAATACGATGTGACCAGCTGTTGTAATTGAAAACTACCCTCCTCTGTACTTTTCTGGGCAAAGTCACGCGATTACATAGGAAAACTCTGCTTTTGGGTCCCCTACAAACAAGTGCGTTTTTCAGATACACCAGTGTGCAAGGACGAATGGCTGGCTGTACATCCTCAGTTGTATAGGACGCCGGGCTGCGCATCGTGTGGCCGGAAGCGCGGCGTAGCTGCTTTCATGTAGACTGCACTGGGGCGGCAGCTGGAGCGCCAGTTTCTTCACTTCCTGTTCCAGGTCTGCTCGGAAGCAGCAGTATTTTTCCACATGAAAATGTGCGCCTTTGATACTGGCAGGACGGTAGACGTTCACTGCTATTTCCTGCATACATCAAAAATTAAATGAGATGGATTGGGTTTCGTGGCAGATGATTTTTGACTTTATGAAACGTAGACACGGTGTGATGTGAATAGAATTTTTTTTTTCTACAGGAATTGTAACTGCCATTTGAGTGGTAATAAAAGTAACTTAGTAATGTCAGTGTACATATCAGCCTTTCATCTTAGAGCATGACACCAGTGTGGCAAGTCCAGCTTGGGAGCTAATGCTAGTACGCTGCGAGTGGGCACACTTAGACCTGTGGTTTAGGGGTGCTAATGCTAGTGTCGTGCGAGTGGGCACTCATCCCAGTGGGTGTGAATTCTAGTACTCTGCGAGTGGGCACACATCCCATTGGGTGTGAATTCTAGTATTCTGCGAGTGGGCACACATCCCAGTGGGTGCGAATTCTAGTACTCTGCCAGTGGGCACACTTAGACCAGTGGGTGTGAATGCACTTCGTACTCTGCGAGTGGGCACACTTAGACCTGTGGTTTAGGGGTGCTGCTAGTATCGTGCTAGTGGGCACACATCCCAGTGGGTGCTAATTCTAGTACTCTGCCAGTGGGCACACTTAGACCAGTGGGTGCGAATGCACTTCGTACTCTGCGAGTGGGCACACTTAGACCTGTGGTTTAGGGGTGCTGCTAGTATCGTGCTAATGGGCACACATCCCAGTGGGTGTGAATTCTAGCACTCTGCGAGTGTGCACACATCCCAGTGGGTGTGAATTCTAGTTCAATGCCAGTGGGCATTCTTAGAGCAGTGGGTGTGAATTCTAGTACTCTGCCAGTGGGTACACTTAGACCAGTGGTTGTGAATGCTATTACTCTGAGAGCGGGCTCACTTGGACTAGTGGTTGAGGGGTGCTAATGCTAGTATTGTGTGCTGAGCACAATTGAGCAGTTAGGTGATGTGAATGGTAGCATTAAAAGACATACCGTGCGAGCCAGTAGATACAGACCAGCAGTCAAAGGCCGTTAATGCTAACACTGTACAAGGGAACACAGTTAGATCAGAGGATGAGGGGCGTCACTGCGAGCACTGTATGTGCGTGCTCTAGTGACGCGGACATAGGCCAGTATCTGTGGTGTGCAAATGGCGGTACAGGGTGCGCTGCACACTTAAACTTGTTACTAAGGGTTGTGAAAATTAGTGCTGTACTAGCCGTCTCACACAAACCAGAGGGTAAAGGATGTGAATCCTAGTAGTGAACATACTAGTGCACTTTGAGCAAGAGCTGAGAGTTGTGCATACTTGTACCGTATAAACTGGCAAACCTAGATGAGCTGAAGCTATGAATGTTAGTGCGAATGCTAGCACCGTATAGTGGACACAACTAGACCAGCAGCGGCTCCTCTGCTATGGTGGAGGAGCGTCACCTCCCCGCCAGCAGCAGAAGCTGCAAACCGTTTACAACAAAAAGATAATAGACTATGTTTATTATCCTTTCGTTGTGAAAGGGGTGGGGCCATATGGGATGACTGAGATGAGGGGAGTGCACTGTGCAGTCCCCTCAGTGCGCATGTGTGTTTGGCTGGCGTTCTAGGGCCGGCCAAACACATATGCGCACAGTGCTTTCTCCAGCCCGGCACTGTGTTGCCGAGCTGAAAAGAGCAGGCAGAGGGTCCCAGTCTGCCTGGTAGCGCCCTGGCTGGGTGCTCCCAGACAATTCTAACACTACTCTGAGTAGCACAGGATTGGCCGCAGGGCAGGCTGGGATTCTGTGCCTACTAGGAGGATTGAGGAGCAGTTGCGCGCAGGTACGTTTAAAAAAAATATATACTTCCCCCATCCCCCTGCTGCTCTCTCCCCCGCCCTGTGTAACCCCCACAAGCAGCAACTGAACTAGACCAGCAGTTAAAACTGTGCATGCTATCTCTGTAGAGACTCACAAATAGACCAGCATCTAAGAGTTGTGAATGCCTACACATTACAAGCTGGCACGCTTAGATACAGCTAAAGGGCATGAATGCTAGCACTGAACATGCTGATGCACTTTGAGATGCAGCTCAGTGTTGTGAATGCTGGAACTGTACAAGCGTGCACACTTTGATGCAGCAAATAAGGAGCGATAAATCCGGGTGAAATAATACAGGTCTCCATTATGCATGTGTTTGGGTCTGGAGTTACCTGATTCGAAAACTCAGGATCCAATAATTCATAGCCCAGAGACACTGGGCCTGTATGACATTCTGCAGGGCAGGGGCTACAGGCAGCAGCATTACCTGGCCCCCACCCAACCAGAAGCAGGGAGAGTGATAATGCTCCCCTGAACAGGCACAAGTGTGCCTTCACCTCTCTCTACCCACCCAACACCCAGAAGGGCAGCATCACAGGCACTTACTTGCTCAGAGCAGGTGGGAGATGTCAACATTTTGTGTTTTTTAGCTGAAATGGCGAAAAACTGGCCAATAAAGCAACCAGTAATTCTGAGTATTAGCAGTTTTTCCCCATTTTGGAGGAAAACTCATAATGGCTCCTGTGGAGACACCTGCTCGTAATTTAAAGTCTGGCCTTCTGGTATCTCGACAGCAGAGTCTGGCCACCTCATAATGAGGTCCTGAGAGCCTTTCAGGCAGCCTCTTCATCCATTGGTCTGTACAAACATAATTTATATTTTGCACCCACTAACCACGCTACACATCATGAGGCATTGCATTAGCCCTCTTCAGCCTTTGGCTCTCTTCACGATTATAGCACTTAGCTTGCGCACGTGACTGTCCACCCAAAAATTAGACTAGTTCATGCCAAGACAAAGGTGGTAGGAAAAGCTGTGATTTTATTTTAGCTTTTTTCGTGTTTTTTTGTTTTTTTGTTTTTTGTAATGAGTCAGTTTTTACTATTTTTTAAAACTTATGCATGTCACATAGAGCCTGAAACATTTTTTAAAGTTTTTCTTACTTTAACTGAGTGCCTCAATTGACCCGGTTGTTGCCTCTGGGGCCCACTGCTACTCAATTTTCGGCACCGGCACATATTTTTCCTTGTCAGTCCTTACCAATAGCAAGAGAAAGAAAACACAGAAAGAGGACGGCAGGTGGAAGAGAAAGATGGAAAAACCGTCACAAAAGGAGAAAGTAGGGACAAGCAAGAGTGAATGTAAAGGGGCAGGGAGTGTCTGATAATGGTTAAAGAAGCATTGGATTCACAGCTACCAAGGCTTGGGATTTGGTGCACAGACATTTAATATCACTCACCTCGAGCTTCTGAGCAGGCCTTCAGCACAAGCACTCATTTTTAGAAATTAAGTACTGCTTTTACTGCCTGTTGCATACTTTGGCAAAATATAAAGTTACAGGCCTGCCAAGGCCAGACCTACTAGCTTTTCAAGCGCCTGTTTAGCTATAGAAATGCCCCTACCTTGTCACTCATAACTATTCAAGAGAAAGGATCAGGTAGGTTACAGCTGCCAGTACATTAGACAGATAGCAGTGCGCGTGCCCACAGTGGTAGCCACAGCTAGCGACCCTATTAAGAAAAAAAGTTGAAAGTTTGTTCCCCTGGGATGGCAAAGATTCCCAGCAGTACTCGTGGGAAGCTGTGACTGTTGCAGCTTTCCAAACATATTCACCTGCGTAAACTTTACACATTTGGCATTGTAATTGCCTGTAAATGTTTTGTGAACGTCCACAAACTCGTGAGTTGAGTGTTAGAAAGGATTTAGAGGTGTTTTTCACCCGAGCAGGCCCACAAAATAAAACTGCGAGGGGCAGAGGCAGCCTCAGCTACGATAGTGCCCCCGGCGAAATCAAATTAGCGCCCTTTCTGCCCCGTCCCCTTCCTCTCCTCTCCTCCTCTCCTCTCCGGTCTCATAATTTAACCCTTTGTAACTGATCAGCGGAATTACTACTGCGTGTGCTGCTGGTGCGTCTGCTATGCGACACCTTTTCCGTGCGAACGAGAGAAGCCTGTTCTGCCGTCTGGCACTGTTGTACCCACTATGTCTGCACGAGGAAAAGAAGTAAACACGATAAATCACCTCTCGCTGGCCGCCCAGCAGTGGTGGGCAGATGTTTACGGGCCAAAGCAGTTGGTTGGTGAGAGCTTTGGAAAGTCTGCCCCTGACCTAACCTGACTCCTCCCTGCTGCTGGTGGTGAAGGTGGAGGGCTTCCGTGTTCACAGGCCAGCCCCCCCTCACCTGAATCACCTATTCAGATGTGAAGTTAGAAATGGTAGGACAAAGGTGTGGGTGGAGGGGTGGGGAGACAGTGCGAAGTGGGGTGCAAGGGGAAGCAAACAGAAGGATATAAAAGGTCGGAAAGAGTTGTGCAGCACCTGGCGAGAAAGAACCGGAGGCCTGTTATAAAATTAAACAAATTAAAGAAGTTTTCGAGGCAATCCAAGTGCTCCCCCCTGAAAGTCTGGCGCCCTGCTCGCCCACGCCTAAAGCCGGCCATGGTTAGGGGTTGACTCACATCTAAAATGACACCATCCTGTTGTAATTTTACATATGAGTAATCTATTTGCTAGTGCAGACGTACGTTTTGTGAATAACAAAGTTCGGTTTTACCTTCTGAATGCTGTTAGTTGCACATCTAAGTGCCCCCTAATTTTGCAAAGGGCTTGGTAACTTGGAGCAGTATAGAAGTTGTGTTGTGTGTGGTATGGTTCTTGTGTTTGATACTTTCCCAGTTAAAGTACTTGTCTACGAACTCTGCACAAGACTGATGGTCTTTTGTATCGATCCAGCTAGGGTATGGATTTTAGGATCGGACCTTGTAGTTGTTGTAAGTGTAAGAGAGAGCCTATGCTTCACCTACTTTTCCGCTGCCCGGAATTTCTTCATGCAACAGACTTTACTGATGCCAATATTCTTAACATTTGGGATTTCCGCTTGTAAGAATGCTTCAAATGTTTGCTCGACAACAGAGATTCCGGTGAACTTGGTCTGCTTTGGCGAGATTCTGACTTTAATTTCAATTTCTATCAATCAGCAAATGCAGGCCACAGGCACACCTTCATCAAGGTGGCGGCCGATTCTTTTATGGTTTTATTTGCCTTTAAACACCTCTTGCTTGCACTATTTGAAATTCTGGAAAATTATACTTACTGTGACCAAGTTCTTTGTATTACTACAGACAGGTTTGGACTGGTATGCAAATGACTGCACATATGCATTTACTGACTGGGAAATATTCGACAAACATGTTTTATTAAGGTGTTAACTGTCTCTTGAAATGAGTTGTTGGTGATTTTGTCATTCTTTTATATATAGGTACACATTTTAATTAATTGACATTAAAATATGAATTCAGTCATTCGTTGTACAAACTCCCATGCACAGCATATATACAACAAAAACCATCAGCAAGTTGTCAGTGTTGATTTACTAATTAACTTAGAATTCCTGCAACATGTACAATATTTCTTGTGGCATACCAGTGGCGGCTGCTGCTCATCTCAAGGGTAGTGGCGGGTAGGGGGGGTGGTTTCGGGGACGGGGCAATAAAAAACAGTGGCAAAAAAAATGTACCTTTTCCCGTCGCTGCCAGCTGCCGCCTCAATCCTCTTCTGGTGTCCCAGCATTCAGTGGGATACCAGCACAGGCTCCCCAGCAATCCTGGTGCTGCTTTCATTCTAAACCTAGCACAAAAGCAGTGTGAGGATTGCTCTGAGCAGGTTGGACTGCTGCTGGGGTTTGTGCAATTTCTCCAGCCCGGCTGTTCAACACAGCCAGGCTGGAAAAACCTAAGTGCGCATGTGTGTTTAGCTGGCCTGAGACAGCTGGCCAAACCCACATGCGGACCTAGGTGCACTCTCTCCTCCTCCCCCCTCCTGTGGTTCAGCCTGCTCCTTCCTTCACATGTTGCCAGCTGAGACAGCAGCTGAAAGATAAAACATTATTGTTTTATCTTTCAGTCTCTGGCTTAGCCAGGGGGGCGATGCTCCTTCACCTTTGCAAAGGAGCTGCCCCTGTGGCAAACGCATTACCAATGCAGAGTTCCATGGTACCTTGCTCACATTTCAGCAGTAGTTGGCCAAAGGCGTTTCTGGTATCCCACCGAGCAGTGCAGCATAATCCCTAATTGGAAAAAAAGCATGCCTCACAAGGATCCTTTTGATGGGTATTCATTATTAGTTATTCAAACCAATTTGTTTGATTATTTGTGAAAATGGGGTGTTTACAGCAGTTGTCAGTATACCACTGCTGTCTAGATGGAAAACAAATGCAATTGTTTGTTTCTAGCCCTGAACCAAGCCATTTTCTGTTGAAAGCAGCATCAGAAATGTTTAGAAGATTGATTTGCAATGTATTTAGGAGTGTAATACACACATCTCAGGCCAGTCGTTATAGTAAAGCATAAAAATATGGCAAAACTACAACAGATTGTACACAAAAGTTAAAATAATATGGCTTCCATATAATCCAAGTAACACCTTTGCATCATAAGCACCAAGTCTAGTAAGTGTGGAACATGTTTGTACGAAGAAATCTCGACAAGCCAGCACCTTTTTGAATTGTACTGCTGTCAGTTCCTGTGGCAGGTGGAATAAAGATCTGTACTTGCCTGATGAAGGATCACACACTGAGGTGAGACAAAAACCCCAAACTGGTCCCAGAAATGATACATTGTTTTTGTGTAGTGCTTGCCATCTTCTAGTGTTGTAAGTCGCAAGGCCTATGGTGAGAATACATATATGTACACTGTAGGCCTTGTATTACTCCAAAATATCCCTGTCAGTAAAAGCATATATACAGTAATTCCCATAGCAGAAGTTAAACCTGTCTTTAGTAATGCAAAGCACTTGGTCACAGAAATAATAATTTTCCAGTGTAGTGATAGTACTATGCAAACAATTCTCAAAGCATCCTGAAGGAATACCAGCCGTGCATAGCTCTTGCTCGTAATACAATTCATGGAGGCAGAACTTTGGGTATTTTAGGACGACTTAAGAACTACAAAAACTGTGCTCTTGCGAGAGAGACTTATTTTCACCATTCTGCTGTGCATAAAAAAGAAGTTATGCCCTTAAGGTACACACAGTTATTTCCAGAGCGAGCAATTTCAAGTGGGTTGGAAATAACCGGCTGTTTTATTATATCAAGCAAATTATGTAGAAAGTATTTGGAACATCATTGTTGCACCATTGCTATAAAGCTATAACAGCTGGGCTGGCTAGTGAGCGTCCCGCAACCCATCCGCTACATCCCGCTATGTACAAGCTGGTCTATAATTTCCTTTATACGTTAACCTTTATATTTCTCAAGCTTATGCACAACTAGGGTATTAGTGACCTCCAAGCCCTTCTGAACCCAGGCTGCAGTCACCAAGATTAAAGTGACAGCATTAGCCGAGATCACAAAAATATTGCTGGCACACCCAAAAACCGGCCATGCGCCCTAGAAAATTCTTCAATAGAACTGGCAACCAAGTGCCTGACTTCATTTTCCCATTTGCTCGATCTAGTGAAGGACATCACAGATCCCACCAAAACCTGGATAAAAATGCATGGGACAGCCATAGTTATGTATATCAACGCTGTCTGTGGGAAAGCACTATTGTGACTTTATATTAATAACCGATGGTCATATGTCTATTTTTGCTCAGTGTGAATAGCTCAGTGTTGGGTTCCCTGTAGCATAAAAATCAGTGACTGGTTCTGGGAGCAGATTAAAAAAATTTCAATTTCACCATTTTTTTCCATTTGCACGGAAGAATTTTACACTTGTGAGAAGGTTGCTTTGGGAGCAGATCTCATTGCCAGTGATTCTGTGCAGTGCAAGGACTAAAAACTTACAGAACTTCGCATTGGGCTGAAATTCTCCAGATACTAAGTGGAAGGAGGTATTTTGCTAAAAAGGGGTGTAGTGTTTGAAAGCAACAGTAAGACGTGGCTGAATGTTTTTTGTCTTCACTACTATAATAAAATTACTATTATGAGTTGCGGTAGAAAAAATTCCCATCTACCCACCATCAAACACACATCTTAAACCTAGATGTCAGCCCAGAACTCAGGCTCAAATTTAAGCCTAGGTTGCATCTGCATCTTATGAAGATTTATATTGTGTTTCTGAAAAAATGGGCATTCAGGTAGCCCCCTCTCCCCCCACCCAGCAACATGTGCACAATGTTCTATGTACATTATGATAGCGAAGGTATATTTACTTCTAGAGCATAACAGTAAATGTTTTCCTTACTTGTATATTGGTGATTTGTTTGAATGGCTAAAATTCATGTGTGGACATCAAATGATGCCTTTATGATTTTTACCACTGCCAATTCCACGCCTGCCAATATCCCTGTAGTCACTTTCTGCCACTGGCCTGCCTTTTGAACCCTTCTTTATTTTTGGTGATTCATACTTTACACCGCTGGTGCACTAGGCTATTTCAGCTTCTTGAACTCCTTTCAGCACACTTGAATATTTCCCTACGCCTCTCCCTCCTACCTATACCTTAGGCGTACAGGTGGAAAGCAGGGAAACTCCTCTGAATTACATCCGCTCTTACTCCTATTGTTGATTTTTTTATAGTGCTAATATGTGCCAAGTTGCAACTCAGTAGCACTAAAGATAGCAGAGTATCAGTTTTTGTAGTGCACCTGTTTGTGGTAAGTAGGTGGCCAGAGGACAATCTGGAGATGTGGGATACCAGACATTTAGACTCTGGGAATGTTGTGACTGTAGAGTGGGACCCTGCCCGTCATCATAGAAAGGATCCAAATAAGTTTGCTGGGTTCCTCCATTCTGGGCAAACTGAATCCAGATTCACATGCACTTCACTTCCATGATTCTGATTCATTGAGTCTTCTATTTAGAACTAGGCTGTGCAGTTACATTTTCCTTGCTCGAATGAAGGTTGTGATTGGAGATGCAATGTGATATTACTTTTTGTAGGTAATTTGGGCTGATGCCATTGTGCATTTCGAGTACTGAGCACGGGAGAGTGACATCAAGTCTGGATTGATGTACAATGATTTGTCCCACTTCACTCAAGTTTTATAGTATAATTCTAAAATAGTTGTAACTTTTCAATTTCTGTTTGGGTGCTCCAGTATACATTATATTGCAGTGATATTTACTAAAGCGTTTTCACAGAAGCTGTTCAACATCCTTCTTAGCATCATGAGTTCGTGGTTGGCGTTTTTAATCACCCACACATTTCTTTACAGAAGTATTTGGGGATCCGAGTTCTTCAGGCCTCAGTAATGAGATGTAATGAGCGAAAATGCGTTCAGTTCTAATTAATTCAGTTATCAGTTGTTCAATTGAAGGTAATTTTATTTCAACCAGCAGTTGATGTACTTAGGTATCTTGTGGTGTTGTTTAATTTGTTTGAGTTCTTGCCAGCTTGGAGTTGGAACTCTATTACATTTGTATGCATTTAAAATTGAGTGCTGTAGAGGGAGGTAAGCTGGACCAGGAATCTCATTTATATGATAAAGAGCAGATGAAATAGGATGGGCTCGGTGAGATCCCACAGTTGATAAGTACACACACAAATATTGATTGTTTTGCTTTAGTTAGAGAGGAATTATGAACATCATTGTAGAATTGTTCCTGTGACTCCCCCCAGTATTATAGTCATTGTCACTATATCATAGGCTGCCAAAAATGAAGTAGAATCAGAATTACTATATAACAGTTTCAAGACGAAAGTGATCCCTCAATAATATTGGTGGTAATGGCTTATGTTTCTCTCACTGGTTTGAACATATATTTTCTGTCATGGAGAATATTGTTCTTCTCCACACAGTCCTGCATTGGACATGACTTGTCATTCCATGATATTGTTTCTAAAATGTAGCTTTGAAATGGACAGAACTGCGCTGTACCTACCTTGAGGTGTGATGATGGCTTATTTTGCTGGCTTGGGAAATCTGTTCTGTGGTAGTGAGGATATTACAATGCTTGGAATGCCTTCGCTGAGTGAATGTTAATGATCTGTGAGTGAGGCCACAAGGCACAGTTAAGATAGTAGATGTAAAACCTTTGTTTTCCCACTCTTGAAACTGACTCCATGTGGTGAAGGTTGTTAGGATGGGATTTGTGGATGGTGTAACAAAAGGGTTGAATGGAGATGGCTCCCATTTGATTTAAATTTGTGGGTCTTTTATCGTAAAAAGATGAGTACATTTTCACAGAATTGGCCGGTATTGACTGTGGTGTTTTTTTAGGATTTCTGTATGCATTCAATCTCTCTAGATATTGAAAAGCTCATTTGTTTGGAGATTTGGTTGGCATAGTAATTTCTTGGTTAGTTGTACTGTATTGTGGTAAGTAATTTGGCATCTGCATAGTTCCTTTTCCATGGCTAAGTATTTACCTCATCTTTTTAGGATCTCCAAGTTCATTTCAAACACTAGTGAGACACTGGTCCTGCTGGTTTTTAGTTTTTTGTGACAAGGTAGAGCTACCTAGTCTAGGGCTTTGGTCATCTTTGTGTGTGGAGAGTCATGGAGGAAATGTAGGTCTGTGAAGGAGACCAAAAGTTTGTAAAGGCTTTATGGAGTATCTTCTGATTGATCTTTCTTGGGATATAAAATTAGGATAGTATGCTTATGATGGAACGTTGAAAGATGTTTGCAGTTAAGTAGCAAGTACTAAATTCCCAACGATAGACCAAGAGATGGAAGTATGGTGGTGTTGGGGGTGTTGACGGTACAGATGAAGACCAAGTCCAGCGTGCTATATATTATACTTCCTTCGGTAGCAGAGGGCTGGAGTACATAGGAGAAAAACTGTGTCTTTATTTGTGGACGCCAGGAGAATATTTATTACTGCACCTGTTAGCAAGCAGTCTGTACATAGGATAGGATTGAAGGAGTTCAATCACATTTAAAAACTGATATTGTAAAAATGTAAGCTGTATGTAGGGCAAGATTTGTTTGAGCAGATATTGGTTAAAATATATATACTGACCTAATTTGGTATCTGCGATTAAGGATATTATCAGTAGCACTGAATATAATTACAGTGAACACCTGCTTGCATAGGTCTGTGACCACTTTAAGCACGTCAGTGTGTGGGTCACAGATACACTTCTGAAAAATAATAGCTTTTCACCTAACGGTTAAAATGTTTTTCTACATCTTTATAAAAAGCTGTTTCGGTTTTTCTTTTTGGTAACCATACTACATTACTTACTGGCATATATTGAAAAGATTTGCAACAGGAAAAAATAGGTTTGTCCAATCCATGCCAAGCTTTGGCAGTGATTTTGCAAGTGATTCTTGTTGAGTCGATGGCTTTCATGTGTCACAGAAGTTGATGGAATGTGCTGATCATGTTAGCTGTCTTAAATAAAAAGACAAGGAAAGTGATAGGTGTAAAGGAGGCTATTTCTTTCCCTGGATGCCAAAGGTTCCCTTTATAAGCCCAGTCCAGTGCGTTGCCTCAATCCATACCACTAAGTTAAACTAAATGGTGAATATGAATCCAATAAAGTGGTATGGTGAGCTTGTTAGTTAAAGATGATCATCAGTGAGTGGTGGGGCCTAAATATGAATTTAAGGGAAACACAGGCGAAGAAGAAAATATCATGTTGGATGATAACTTACTCTACAGCCTTTGCTTTCAAAATACTTTTATTATTATTAAGCCACAGAGTAATTTGAATCCATATTTGTAAATATTTTGTTTGCACTGTTCCAGCCATTCCATTACAAATTTCAAGAGAAGGAAGTTTGAGGGAACTGATTACAATGAGACAGGAAGTCTCTGTGGGCTTGATTGTCAGCTAGGGAGTATTAGTGCGTCAGGCCTTAATAAGTAAACTTACAAGGGGACTCGAATAGGTCGATAAACCTTTTGACTCATTAAAGAAGTTCTCACCATAGCTTCAGTACATGAACCAATAATAATTTCACAATAATCAACAATCATTAGTAATAAATAAAATCAGTAATGAATTGAGTTAGTAAATATTATACACCATGGCTCTTCAGCCATGAATAACCACACCTTTAATAAAAATGTTGTAATTTTATTTCCCTCATATTAACAATACTAAAGTCATGTAGATTAATCTCAAAATCAAATGAAACACATATATGAACAATAGTGGTTGCCCGAAGCGGCGAAAGAAACGCAATCTCATCCAAAGCTTGAATCACAACAGATTCTAGTGCTACAATGCAAATCAATAGCAAAATCAGTTGCAATAATGATATGACATACATAGAATTCAGCAAGATTACTCGTCAAACATTTGTCCCCGTAATTTGTCAGTCAATTTGAATGCCCTCAGCTAACGTCAGATTAGCATTCGCATGTTGGGCTTCATGCAAAACAATTTAGAACACAAATTTAGAAAAACATCTAACAAAACAACGCAGTTGGTACCTAGAAAGAAAAGGCATAAAATGCATAACAGTCACATTGTCATATCCACCTATCTATGGTATGGGTCAGCAAGCAGAATCAGTCTTCGTCATCAGTCGATCAGCAAAGCATCAGGCTCTCAGTCAGAGAGTACAGGCCCAATGACAGAATGAATCTCAAATCTCTTCTAAAGTCTCTTCTTCTCTCAAAATCACAATAATTCTCTGGTCTCATCATCATCTGAATAATTTCCCCCTGTTGCGTTGTTATATCAAAGTCACCTAAACTATCCCCTAATTCCGTATTGGTCAGTTAATCGTACGGCTATACTCCACCCAGTAATATTTCTATACCAAATCTATGAATTCTACTATTTCACTCTTCTCATGAAGTTGATTGGTCCACTTTACGATGTCCTCATCATCCGGCTCGCAGGTGACAATATTATTGCATCTTCAACTCCAGTCAGTGTCTTCATTCTGGGAAAGTACATCTCACACACATTGCACATAAGTTTTTACACTAGTGGGAACATCCTCTCCTGTTAGTCTGTTCTCACGAAAAGCTTCTGTTAAGCACTTTTAACAAGACAATGGACATTTCACAGTTTAGTTCACTCTGTCAGCATTTTTAATAACTGCTAGAAATACAGATTCTGCATGAGGCCTGGCAAAACTAGGCCAAGAAACTCGCTAAGTTAAGGCCTACAATTAATAAGCTAGAGCATACTTCATAACCCTTAATATGACATATTACTACATTAGTTTAGTACATTTTAATATTTCATAAGTATTAATCATCAATTAGTACATTTCGTGAACACTGGTGGCCATTCTCCGAGGTCACATTTTCAAACGTGCATTATTTTTCTTTACGTTATTCATTTTCTACAAAATGCATTATTCAAACTACATAAACACTTGTTAATAATCTGTAGGTAAAACACCTGCTTCAGCAGGAGCAGGCTAAAAACTTTTTGGAAGAGTTGTGTTGTTAGGAAATTGTTGGGTACTAGAGAATTGTCTTTGGTGCCATAGCACAACAGGAAGTGAGTTTCATAAGGCCAAGCCTTGAGCTTGGTCTCTTCAGATACTCTGGTAACTGCAACTTAGTAAGGTACAGAGATACTTGACTATGTACTGGTTCATTATGTTCAAATTTATCGATCTGAAAGTAATTCGTTGTATATTCAGGAACCAAGAGACATTTGTCTTTGATCAGTGTAATTTATGTGCTTCTTGCCAAGAAGGTGCGATGCATAGTATTGCACTCTATGCAGATGGTTTGCAGTTTTGGCAGGTATGCTGCTGTACATTCCGCTGCAACAGGTGTTAGGACCACACCTAATCACAGGTGAGGCATGCCCAAAAAGAAGGCAGTCATGTAGCAAAGGTAAGCATGCACAAGTACGACCTGAGACCATTTGGTAAATTACATTAGAGCATAAACAGCTCTCAGGCTCTGTTTAGTACACAATCCATCAACATGCATCAAGCAAATTCAACACATTTTGTATTTACAATTACACATAAAATTCTGATTCAGTCGACAAAACGTATTATAGAATTGACAGGAAACTAGATATTGGATTTTCTAATTGACATTTTATGGATTCTTTGCTGATAATCCTGCTGGCACTTACAGCACTGGTTAATCAACTTGTATTCAGGCGAACACTCCTGGGCCCTCCGTATGTAATGTTCAGAGGATGAACTTACCTGCTTCCTTACAGCAAAGGGAGCCTGGACCAGAATATAAGCTAAGCCCATAATCAACCATGCCAAAGCCAACCTTTCACCCTTCAGGAGATGGATCTGGACCATACCTTGCTACTCTGGTGCAAGCACCAACTCCATCATCCAAATCCAACATCCACAGCGTAGTAGAATATAGTACCCCAGAGGGTTAAGGACAATCACTATAGTGCACATCCCCAGCCCTGCACTACAAACCACAGTACTCCTCCCACCACTTGAGATAAGATTTAAAGCTAAATCAATCCAGAATTTACCTGTTTTTTTGTTTGTGATGCCAGGACAACTTCACCCTCTCAGTAGGTCTGGATGGTGAGTTGACTGTCCATGCCTCCATCTCTAGTTGACCTTTCCTAATTGAGAAAAATGGGGTCGCATAAAAGCTAACAGAGATTCGATAAACATCTCATTGCCCTGGGCGGGTAGATGAATGCCATTCCTGTGAAAAAATGCATCGCCCCTGAGGCAACCGTAAGGGATTGATTTTGGTAAAGCCATGTTAAGAAGCTCCTTCAGACGGCTGTTTAAGTACCTCACTGATTTATTAAGCCCCATTGAGTGATGACCGACCATCCATAACCTGTGCGGGATAATATGCGGACAGACAGTTCCAAACTCTAGGAACCTCTTTCCTAACCAAGAAATATCCACTATCAAGTTCTCAGAGAGGCCTCTTCTGCCCAAAAGCGCTGCTGAGATTATCCGGCTGAGGTAATGGGCTCCAAGGTGGAGGTGGGCACAAAACGGCAACTGGGCGACACCTGGGAAGAAAGGCCTGAAACTCCAGGCAAACAGGAGCTTGGGGGTCACATGCAGCAGTGGTAGCATCAGCGGGACAGACCAGGAAATTACTAGTAGTCCTTCCAGGCTCCTGCGCTTAAATGCCTGCTTCACTACCCGTGCTGCCCACGGAGGTGCCCCCTTCACCCAGTGGGCGCTGTCCGCTATCCTGAGCATCTATCTTGGTTAGGCACCCCAAATGTTAAAAAAGTAACATTAGTGGCTGTTTAGTGTCTATCCTCTAACTCAAGTGAGGCCCCAACTGCATGACGGGGTCTGTCATGATGGCGAACCCCTTTTGTTTAATAGTCCATTATGGCGATCAGCACAGCCAGCAACAGAGCAGTTCTGTGAAACAGAAGCAGTGTGCTCAAAGAAAGCAGACAGTAGAATTCGTTTTAGCATTCTTAACCTGAGTAATGATCGACGTGTTGGCATCAGGAACAACACCGAGTTTGCAAAGGCTTTGAAAGGATTTTAGGCAAATGAAAGACCAATTGGAAGGAAAGAAGGTTCCCTAGTACTAGTATTATTGTTTAGATCATAAAGACTTTAAGACAGAGCCAACTGTGATACATCCACTTTTGAATGCCTGCCAGGCAGTTTTTGAAAAAGCCAGGAAAAATGCTCATAGCATCAGCTGTCTTTTGCTGAGATATGTTTAGAACCTGCAGGTCACTAGATTGAATTTCTGCAGAACTGACTCAGCTTTTTCTTCTTTTGAGGTTGAGAAAAGGAATGCCCTTGAGTTGGTCATCACATCATCGTCCATTATTTAAGTCCCACTAAATATTTTGTTGTTTTTTGTTCTACATTGAATTAGAATACAGGCCTCATTGGTATTGCATTAATTTATTTTTTACCTGTATATGTAGCTCAATACTTTGCTCTTTTTCTGACATATGACCATAATGTTGGACAATGTACACGTCATCAAACTTCCAGATTTACAGTACATTATAATCAGCTGTGCTATGAGCGGCTGTTGTCCCTTTGTTGGTGCCCTTGGTCTTCCTTTCACCACTGCTGCTATGGGGTTTAAAAAAGATCTGAGCTTTGACCGGGGTGTCCTGCCGTACCTGTCCGTAACCCATTTACACCCCATTAGTTGGGTACTGGGTCATTTGCTGCTTTCCTTGTAGGGATTATTTTCTTTCACTATGGAGTTGGATAACAGTGCATCAACTGTCTTATTCAGTGAATGCTTGTGTGGAAAATTGCAGGATTGTATTGGGTACTTCGGATCTTCTGAGCAGTAATTCTGCTTTGTAGTGATAATCTCAGTTTGGAGATGGAAGGATCTTATTCAATGATTGAAATGACCTAGGTTTGTTGTTTATCTAGTAATAGTATTAAACCGTAATTCACTTACAAAGTAATTAATTCAAACAAAAACATATTCTTATGTCTAGAACATGGGTACTCACAAACTTTTTCTCGGGGGCCAAAATTGCAGTTTGGATTGCGGCCGAGGGCCGCACTGAAGTGACGGCGGGGGGGTGGGGCTTAGAGGGGGAACAACCACCCCGCCCCCTTTTTCAAAACATTACTAAACAATGCTGCAGCACAGTTCTTACCCTTGCAGGGTCCGGTCTATCACACACAGCGCCATCTGCTCTCACCCCTACCGCCATCTGCACACAGCGCCATCTGCTCTCACCCCTACCCCAGTAACACACACAGTGCCATCTGCACACAGCGCCATCTGCTCTCACCCCTACCCCAGTAACACACACAGCGCCATCTGCTCTCACCCCTACCCCAGTAACACACACACAGCGCACACACACAGCGCCATCTGCTCTCACCCCTACCCCAGTAACACACACAGCGCCATCTGCTCTCACCCCTACCCCAGTAACACACACACTACATTAAAAACAAATAAATAAATACCAAAGAGCCTTACCTGACTCAAAGCACTGTAAAGATGCCACAAATGTAGAACGGCAGGCAGGCAGGCGGGCAGCAGACGTGGAGCCGGTGACAGGAAGCAGATGACAAAGCCCCGTAAAAGTTAGCTGCAAGCGCTGACTTTTATGGGGCTTTGGCTTCCAGGATCCACGGAAACGCCATAAATAATGGCCGCCGTAGTAAACATAGAGGAAGGCCGCGGTAGCATGCGCAAAAAAGCCACTGTTGCGCATGCTCCCGCGGCCCTCTTCTATGTTTACATACTGCGGCCATTATCATAGGCCGTTTGTTGTACGTCTCCGCGGGCCGCCAAGGTTGGTCCGTGGGGCCGCTGGCGGCCCGCGGGCCGTACTTTGAGTAACGTCGGTCTAGAATTTAAAAATCCCTATTTTCAATGGCCTCCATCCCTCAATCTGATGCATTAAATGCAGAACAGTTAGTAAAATTAAGGCTGGAAGTAATTTGCTATTTGCGTTCTTACCTCTGTTATACGTTTTTTACAGCAACTATTTAGCTTCTATTAAAAACAAGCATTTGCAATGCAACGGGTCTCGCGTTTCTCTGAGTTCCAGCTATTAGCAGTTGTAAACTCCCAACCGGATTTTTCTTGCCACATTGAATGAAAAAAAACAGCACAATCGCGCTGCTACAGTTCACTTGTAGTGAAATCTATCGGCAAAAGTGCAATTATCTACGCAACAGGCAAAAGATAACAATTAACAATGTAATAGGGTCGATGTTATGCAAAGCGCTCGACGTCTGCCAAGCGAGATCGCGCTGTGAACAAAAGATAAAAAGTAGTCCACAAACCTGACAGGAGACAGCAAGCCTCGCATGTTTTCAGTACTTGTTCGCTGCGCTCGAGGAGGGCTAACCACCGGACAAGGAATCACGTATGTGTGTCTTCCACTAATGAAAGCAAGCAGATTTTAACAGGTAAGCCCACAAACCAATGAAAGACACTGACATGACATGGACGGGGCTCCGAGCCCTTTTCTAACTCCTAAAGTGTCTCGTAAGCTAAATGCATGCACAAGCGCATGCGACGCAGGCTCGACCCTAATGATCCTATTCTATTATGGAGTTTCCTTGGAATCCTTGCTGCCTCTTTATAAGTTCTAATTTACATTATGTTAATAAACATATTTCAGGCCTGCACTCTGCACTAGTTTGAACAGTTGTTTCCAAATTAAGATGTGACCAAAAGATACTGATAAATATATTGGCACATAAATTTTAGTTTGAAATAAACAGTGCTTCTGTTTTAAGAAAGGGCATGCACAGCTGTGTGGAACATCAACAGATAAATAAGTGTTTATTATTATGTTTCAAATGCCATCAACTATCAATCTGTGGAGACACGTTTAAAGTGATGATCTACCTAAATACATTCTGTAAATTGATCATCCAGAATACTTTTCCTGCAGTCCAAAGGCTTTGCTTACCATATGTATTTTTCAGAGTCCCTTCATACATTTCACAGTGCAACCCTTGTTCTCCCTGAAAATGAAGACATTCCAATGTATGAGGCTGTGCTTAGAGACAGATGAGTTGTTCTTACAAGTAGAGAAACAAATACATTTCAGATTGGATTGTGAGTGGCAAGTACTGGAACATGTGTGACTTGATTAAACACTCTACGCTAAGGGATCCTAATTAGAGTGCCTGATAACCCACCATCAGTTTACCACAGCTGCAGTAATATCCCCATATATGTGTGGAAGAATATACCATCTTGGTGCCGCAGCACACCCTCTCTCTCCCTTGTAAAGTTCCGCTCTTAGGTCATCTGGTTGTCTCTTGCTGCCTTCAAGGTGCCCCCTCAGTCCTCTGCCAGTCCGTCTGGTAAAGCCACCGAGTGCCCATTCACGCCAACCAACCTGTTTACCTGAAAATACTCGACATTTGGAATATTTTGAAAAAATGTTCAAGGGCAATCAATCATCGGCACATGGTAGTAAAACAAAATGAGGCAATTTGTCCCACCCTAACACTCTTTAAAAATAACTAAGACAGCCTTCAGGTTGTTTGTCATGCCCTGAGGGCATATGTTTTTATTTGTTTCTAGTAAGACATTTAATGTATGTATTTTTGTTAATCCTTGATGCTATTTATACCTTTATGTATATTTCACACTTGCTTTAAGTTGTCTTTTCGTACCCTCTCATGTCCAAGATTTTTTGAGATCCCTTTGTATGAACTTCTTCACAAGAGTATTGTTTGCTTTTTTACATTTCCTGTTTTCATACTTCTCAGATCCCTCCCGTCTCCCGTTTTCTGCCAAAAGACACTAAGGTTTTACGATGTATTCAAGCTAATTCGCACTTAACGTGGATGATAGCACTAGGAACAGTCTTTCCTCGTGCAGGCGGGCAGTGGTCGACTTGTAGTTAAAAAGCTGCACAGTGGGCTTCACAATGATCCCTGCACTAACGAGCAGGGAAAAGAGACTCGTGAATAAAGGCCTGAGGGATGCACTTCCCTAAGATTCTTTCAGGAAGGTCCCTCTTGTGCACATTCAGGTAGACGCTGGCAGATACAGCGTGCACTCCGCAGTGATCCCTGCAGAAGGGACTCGCGTGTGCACATGGCAGCAGGGATTGAGGGGCTCTCAGAGGGCGCTTCACATGAGCTGCACGAGGGACCGCCCAGTGCACACGAGGCGGGAATTGAGCGACGCCCTTCCAATGGATTCCTGCACACATACTGGCATTCACTGCACCAGGGACTGTCCTGCACACAAGTGGCCAGACATTGGCAAATACGTGGAAAAATGTCTGAGGCAGGCGCTTCACGCTTAGCTTGCAGCAAGCACTTTCCTGTTGACACGCTGACAGAGACTGAGAGACTCATATATAAAAGTCTGAGGGTTCCGCATCATACGGATCTTTGCACCAGGCACTCACTCTCCTGTGCACACGCAGGCAGAGATTGAGAGACTCATAGAAAAAAGTCTGAGGGTTCCGCTTCACACGGATCTTTGTACCAGGCACTCTCCTGTGCACACGCAGGCAGAGGTAGCTAAAAGGCTGAGGGTGCACTTCACACGGTTCCCTGCACTAGGCACTGCGGATCCCTGCACCAGGCACGCTCCTGTGCACGCGCAGGCAGAGGTAGCTAAAAGGCTGAGGGGTGCACTTCACACGGTTCCCTGCACTTGGCACTGCGGATCCCTGCACCAGGCACGCTCCTGTGCACGCGCAGGCAGAGGTAGCTAAAAGGCTGAGGGGTGCACTTCACACGGTTCCCTGCACTAGGCACTGCGGATCCTTGCACCAGGCACGCTCCTGTGCACACGCAGGCAGAGGTAGCTAAAAGGCTGAGGGGTGCACTTCACCCGGTTCCCTGCACTTGGCACTGCGGATCCCTGCACCAGGCACGCTCCTGTGCACGCGCAGGCAGAGGTAGCTAAAAGGCTGAGGGGTGCACTTCACACGGTTCCCTGCACTTGGCACTGCGGATCCCTGCACCAGGCACGCTCCTGTGCACGCGCAGGCAGAGGTAGCTAAAAGGCTGAGGGTGCACTTCACACGGTTCCCTGCACTTGGCACTGCGGATCCCTGCACCAGGCACGCTCCTGTGCACGCGCAGGCAGAGGTAGCTAAAAGGCTGAGGGGTGCACTTCACACGGTTCCCTGCACTAGGCACGCTCCTGTGCACGCGCAGGCAGAGGTAGCTAAAAGGCTGAGGGGTGCACTTCACCAGGCACTCTCCTCTGCACATTGAGGCAGAGATTGAGAGACTCACAGATAACAGCCTGAAGGGTGCACTTTTCAAAGATCCGTGAAACAGGAACCCCTGCTGTCCCTCCTAGGTCCACATGTTTACATCGCCTCTGTGTGCAAGCTATTGTTAGCACGCCTGTGCACGTGGCCCAGACAATGAGTAATGAGATTGATGCTCCCTTTGTGCGGGAGAGGAATGTGCAGAATGTCGTGCCCCGTTAACCACGAGCCTGCCCTCCGCCCGCCCCACGCCCTCCCGTCCGAGCCTCAGACTCAGCCCGTCCCACGGCGGGCCTCGGGTCAAAGGGTGTTTTGCGTAGACACAGCCTTTCACTGCTTCCAATGCAAGGATGCTTTCTTTTTAAAGGCAGAGTACGTTTATGTGGGTATCATAGCACCCGATCTAACCACAGTCCATAAACCCCCGCTGTCAAAAGGAAAGGAAGCATTAATGCGTGTCACTCAAGGAAAGAGGGCAGACAAGCCCGAGCCGGGAATCCCCGCGTGCTGGCCGTGCCCTTGAGGCAGAGGATTAGGTGCGCAGAAAAGGGAGAGGGCTCGGCCCGGTCCAGGAGGCAGATTATTGGGCGGGCGCCAAGCGTTTGAGGAGAGCTTTTGCACCAGCATCCGGGCCCTGACAGTTCTGTCGAGTCAGCTGAAAAGGGGTTGACATCTCCAGGTCAGGCCCGATTAGCCGCTCTCCCCTCTCTGTGCCTGCTTAGAGAGGGTAAAGAGGCTTGAAGGCCTCTTCGCCGATGAGAGCGGTACTCCTTCACAACACGGGGGGAAGCAGGCACCCACCCTGGGCCGCTCTCTGAAACAGTGCTGGATCCGTCTAGCTCCTTGATGCCAGGGTGACGATTTCATTTCAAACCTTTAAAATGGGTTTCGGACTGCCATTATCAATATCTTATTCACAAAGCACGCATCTCTTGGCAACAAGGTGCAGTAGTGTACAGCGCGATGCCCCACGCAGCACAGTAGGCACAGTCCGTTTAATGCTCCCAGAGCGCTGCTGAGTCATCTCGGCGCTGCACCGTCTGATGACAGACACGTGAATTTACAGGGTCTGGGCGCCTACTTTACAAGTGTGTGCACAGTACCTTGAATACAAACACAATGCGTGATTTAAAATGTGCCTATGAGTCATATACAAGCCGAACTTAACAAAACAAAATCACCAGTTTGAATGGGAATAGGACGTAATGTGACTAAAGGTTCAGAAATTCAATACCATTACGTTTACCAATAAGCAATCGAGTGCCGTTTAATCGTTTTATTAACAACAATCAAGCAGTCTATTAAGTTTAAGAGAAATGCCACTGAATACTTTCTCCGCGCCACTGGTTTTCAGAGTGACATAGGGTCCCCTATTTAATGTTCAGATATTCCACATCCATAAGATTCCATTCTTTGATTTGTACGTGCAACTTAAGTGCAGTAAAAAGGAGACAGGTAATGAACGCACTTTGTTTATATTTGTCAAACATATCTGACAACCTACCTTTGCTTTAATCCAAGCTCCACACGAACAGATCTCAGCCTGCTTGGGCCCCTGTGCTGCAGGTGTGCTCCAGCCACTGGAGTCATGTAAACAGACAGTCCAACCTAGGGGCATTCTTCAAGGTACATACTGTCCACATCCTCTAATGTAGGGGTCACATTTCTGCAGCATATTTTGATGTAGGACTAACGGAATGTCTGATCCAAGTAAATGGATTAAACCCAGATCTGTGACTGGGGGTGAATGTTTGACAATGTTCAGCATTCCGTCCATCACTTGTTGTTTTTGCATTTGTCGCCCTAAGTGGGAAGGGCATGCCCAGACGTGGGTCCCGTGCTTCCCATGCCACTGGATTCAAGGTAGCCTGGCTGATGAGGGGTGAAACCCCGAAACCGGTCCCAGGATGCTTGTTTCCAGTCCAGGGAAGACCTGGCCTAGCAGTTCAGGCTGGACTGTTCCCATGGGGAACAGGGTCAAGACTGATTTGCATATGGCTGGGTCCAAACTGGAATGGCATGGGCAGCAAAAAAACGATGGATTAAACCCAGATCTGTGACTGGGGGTGAATGTTTGACAATGTTCAGCATTCCGTCCATCACTTGTTGTTTTTGCATTTGATCCAAGTAAATGTACACATCAAGAAAAACCAACACAAAATAGGTAACACGCATGTCATTAGTTTCTTCTGTCTCTTTCCATCTCAGCGGGGAAGCAAAAAAAAATAGCCCAACAGCTTATTAGTTATTAAGAATCTCTGTAGATTTTTTATATTTCAATTATCTAATTGTGAAACAGGGTTCAATGCAGCAAGAATCTCCTTTCAGTCAGTAGCCCGGAGTGCATTTGTAGCTTCATCAGATTTTGCACAGATTATAAAGGGATTCCACTGCAGCTCTCTCTATTTCAACCCAACATTTTGAGGTATTTTATACTAGTAGGGACCCACATTTTTTCCTGTCTGAACTAAGTGAATATGATATTTAGCAATAAAAATGCATCATCTACTTGCTTCCAAATCGAGGAGGGTATCATAAAAACGTATATGCCTTTTAGTTTTTGGAATGCAAGTGCCTATGTATTTACTGCCTGATACAAGCAACGTGGATTCTTCTTGACTCCATATGCTCGTTTGACAACAAATTATATATCTAATTTTGCAAGTTGACAACCACGTTTTAATTAGATTTTCTTTTTAAATAATCACTAAGGGTTTCGGGAGTACTCCTGCAGAGCTCTGACCCGTGTACAGAATTATAGTCATTTAGATCCTTTAAGCTGTACTGTTAACCACCACTCTTTATCTTCTAGGTTGGTAGCACATGGAACAAAAATAATAAAACTGGCAAACTCCGATATTCATTAACACGTTCCAAGTGTGCTACTCTTTCTAAATGCTAATCTACCAGGTCTCGGTACATTTCATTCAACATTGTTCATTGCCTACCTTAAGGAGGGGTTGATCACTTCTAGAATTAGTACCCTCACATAAAAATTGTGGGTCTGCGATCTAGGCACGTATAATCTTTCCAACACGTCAGATTTATTCTCTGTCCCGGAAATCAACATTTCTTGTGTCTTATTGTACATGTTGGAAAACCATGTTGACATTTGAGGCAATAAAATACAAAACATGAAGTCACACAATTCTACGTTCCTTAAAGGCATTTTACCAGTGCTAGGCAGTCAATCAATTAATCAGTCAAACAGAATTTATAGAGCGTGGCTAATCACATGTGAGGGTATCTAGACACTGAGAACATGGCTGCGAAGGGGCTCAGTTGAACAGCCAGTTCACGAGTCCTTTCCTGAATTCCAGCATAGAGGATGAGGTCCGTAGGTGAAGTGGAAGGTCGTTCCAGGATTTTGCCGCAAGTTAGGAGAAGGAGCGCCCTCCATTGTTGCTTTGGTGGATGCGGGGTGTGTGTGCAAGGGAGAGGAAAGCGGAGTGCAGGTGTCTGGAGGGTTGGTGGAAGTTCAGGTGGTGGCTAAAGTATGCTGGTCATTGATTGTGAAGGGCTTTGTAGGTGGGGATCAGCATCTTAAATTGACATCTCTTCTGAATGGGGAGCCAAGAGAGCTTCTTCAGTTTGGGGCATGGTATAGGTCCTTTAGGGAAGGTTTGCAGATACGTATGGCAGCTGAATCCTGCCTGTAGTCTCTTCAGGAGGTGCGTGGTGACTCCCACATAGAGTGCGTTCCCGTAATTCCAGCTGGCTGGTGACTAGGGCTTGAGGCAGGCAGAAGAGACTGCACTGATCTGGCTTTTCATGGTGAACTTGCTATCCAGGATAATGTCAAGGTTGTGAGCGTGGTCTATCGGAGTGGGTGCTGGTCCTAGTTCAGTAGGCCACCAGGAGACGTTCCATGGGGAAGTGTTTTTTCTGAAGATCAGCACTTCTGTTTTGTCTGTGTTGAGTTTTAGGCAGTTGCTATTCATCCAGTCAGCAATGCCCGTCATGCACCTGCAAAAGTTGGTCTTTATGGTGGAGGGGTCTTCTGATACCGAAAAGATGAACTGGGTGTCTTCTGATACCGAAAAGATGAACTTGGTGTTGTCTGCTTAGGATATGATGTTCATTCCGTGGTTTCTGACGATGTTGGCCAAGGGGGTCATGTAAATGTTGAACAGAGTTGGGCTGAGGGACGAGCCTTGAGAGACGCCGCAGATGATGTTCTTGGGTTCCGAGGTGAAAGGTGGTAGGCAAATTCTTTGGGCTGTTCTGGTGAGGAAGAATCCAATCCATTTCAGGGGGTCTCCTTGGATTCCGATGGGATAAAGCCTCTTGATAAGGGTATGGTGGGATATGGTGTTAAATGCTGCTGCAAAGTCAATGAGGATCAAGGCTTCTGTTTCTCCCCGGTCGACGAGGGTTCTGATAGGCAGCCAGTCCCATCAAGCTCCATCTATAAAATAGTTACAATGATGACAGATGAGGCATGGCCAAATCCCCATTTTGAATCTGCTGTAATCTACTCTCTTTTCAGTCGTACCAACATTATTTTAGGCTTTGTCGAGTACAAATGTACAACTATGCTATCACTGCAGATATTTTTCTGATATTTTTCAATCAAGATAAAGTAAGAAGTATCAAGAACAGTTCTGTCAGTGGGTTTTATAACTATCTGCTCACACAGATATTGATTTGTATTGCTGCTTGCACATCATAGTAACCAATCTGACGTGAAACCTCACTGTCTTGATATATTTAACTTCTTTAGACACCTACAAAAATAAGTTAATGGTCAGGCAGTACGCTGCTGAAAAAGTAAGAGTTGACTGAAAAGTAAAAAGTAGCGCACATAGGGTAGAAATTCAATGACAAACGGAGATTATTTGCTACTGGGAACATTACTTCTGTCTTCCAGTATCACGCTTACATGAATAAAGATAACCACTGAATTGCTTATCTATGTGGTGAACACAATGCCATTATGCTAATATGCTAACCAAAATGTAAAAAAACATAAACAAAATCAACATATTGTAACCTGACTTTATTAGAAGGGGACCAACTTGTGCTATTTCCCAATAGAGTAAATAAAACATTTACATGGGATGCATCAGTGATGTTCAACAGCCTGACTGTATCTACTTACTAGAGAACTAAGTAGTCTTAAAACAAATCACCAAACCATTGTACTTCATGGTTCAAAATTATTCATTCCATAGCATCCATATCACTGGGCCAGATTACAACCTTGGCGGATGGTGTACTCCGTCACAAACGTGACGGATAACCTGTCCGCCGTATTACAAGTTCCATTATATCCTATGCAACTTGTAAAATGGCGGGCGGGATATCCGTCACATTTGTGATGGAGTCTCCCATCCACCAAGGTCATAATCAGGCCCTATGTCTCTAAGGCTCTCACTATAAGTTGCATGGTGATACTGAAGGGGGCGTGTGCAAACTCTGCACTCAAAATTAACGTTACTGTTTGGTAACACCCTGCCAGTACCGTGCAATTATTAGTTCATCCACATGGAATGGTGAACAGCTGTGCTGATCTAGTTTTCCAGGGTGTGGGGTGAACCATTCTGCATGTTTTTCCCTGTATTAGGGTGAGATTACCGATCATGTTTACTACCTCCTAGTAGTAGGTAGAAAATGTGGGCTGGTGGCCAGGTGCTTGTCAGGGGTGAAGGAGGGATGGGGAAGTTAGGGGAAGGTAGGGAAGGGCAGGGGGAAAATGTAACCTGGCAAGAAAGAGCACTTTATGCTGTGCAGTGGTGGAGGGTGGTGGGGGAAGGAATAGAAGGGGGAGGGAGAAAATGTTCCTAGCAGGACAGAAAACATTATGCTTACCCTTGCCAAACAAAATGGTTGGGTAAGGGCATGGATTCAAACTTGGCTGCTATTGCAGTCAAAGCCATTTGCAACTTTATTGGCTGGAATTACTGGCTGGTTCAGTCCGGTATGAGGTCCAGTGGTCCCCTACCTGGAAAAACCAGATGTGGAAACAACAGGCTAGTTGTGATCTGGGTGAGTGGTATCACACCCAGGGATACTTCTCTGCCTGGTTTTTAGTGGGGGCTTAAGTATGAATGTAGAAATGTTTGATATGCAGTGATAACTTATATTTGTTCAAAATGTGAGTTGCGACAATGCACAAACAATCTCAAGTGTCTTGAATGTAGTTGTGTATCACTGTTACATTTAGTTTTAAAACATGTATCACGATTTACCGAACATCATTGCAATAGGTAATTACAAATTTGAACAATTAATCTTCGTGGAGCAGATTTTATATTCTTGCAGGTAAAGCCTCACATTTTAACATCGCCAGAAAGGTACACAGTAAATATAGATTAAAGATTATAGAAGGACGTATAAAAAACAAAGGAGGACACAGCTACCAAGGCATAGTTGCAGGTCAGGCTTGTGAATGACAAACTGGATTACACACGTACCAGCATCTTTAGATCGTTTGGATTCTTGGCATTTTAACTGCTTAAATACTGATGTTGATCTGTTTGATCGGTTCTGCGCATAGCTGAGTATCTAAAGTTGCTCGGTGTTGTAAATAACCTCAGTATCTTTATGTCAAAAGCGCCTCACCCCATGTCAAAGGGGAGAAGCATTTGTTGGGTTGAATATAATATTTTAGATGCACACTTTTGTTGTAAACCATAGAGAAGTTCTTCTGAAGCGCGAATGGAAAAATCAATACAGCCATTAAAACACACCACAGAGAAAGTGTCTATTTTGAAGACAGTAATTTGAAAAGGAAAGCCGCTGGTGGAACGCGACATTCGCAAATTGAAATGTCTGTAATATTCAGTTTGTCTGATCGGTCACCCACTGTTATGGCTGATTCTCCCTGAATTGAGTAGTGTAGGGGAGGAGAAATTCCCTTTGATCATGCTCACACTGGTGACTGTCAATCAAAATGCACAATAGAGCTATTTGTGCTGATACAGTCGGACACCAGGCATTTCTTCGTGCTGGCTTAATGATGGCCCCTGCATTCCTGTCAGCAGCGCGCTTATGCATTGTTCAACTCTGAGAATGTAGACATTGAGTTTGTGCATGAGGAGGGGCCAATAGGAGTGTGGAGGACCTTGAATTAGAGTTGCTTATGCCTATTGTGATTGTGCCTGCAACCATGCTCCACTTCTAATTTGACTGACTTCTAAAGGGTGGCATACAGATGGCAGGAAGTGTTTTGTTAGTTATACTCAATACAAAATATAAGATCCACATTGTGATATGCACACTAAATAGCCCTGCTGAAGCCCTTTACCAAGGGGTTTTACTCTGTAATCACTGCATTGGCAGATGCAGAGGGTCTGCAGATCATTGTGGGGTGCACCCACAGTTGTGTTTTATGTGCCACAAACACATGCTCAAAGTGATTCCATAATATAGAATCAGCAAAATATTAAACTTTAGTTTGCCATCTTTAGACAAACTCCACCTACGTTTGTTCAATAGTCACAGGCACATGTGCCTTCTCTGTGTATCTTAGGACCCGGAGGCCTCCATACGACCCCCACTCCCCACCAGAAATACACAAACCGACAACTTTTAAACGTTGGAAGTGGTTTATTCAAACATCAAACATCTTATAACTTTTCAAGCATATTAAACATTTACATCTTTTTATCTACATGTCATGAGCATTTTTGTGACCATAAATCAATTCTGACAGGATCCCTTCCTGTCCTGAACCACCATTGGACCACACAGGTGACCCATCTATCACCTGTATCCCTAGGAGGGGCGGTTACCCTGACTACACTGTACCTTGTCCTCATGCTTCGGGTTCCGCCCCCTCCTCCAAACACCAATCAGACTCAGGGTGTAACGGGGCGGCCAAGGGCTGGAGCCCCATGTTCCCCCCAGCGATCTGAGCTCCCTTACCCCTTGATCTGGTGTGTACATCCGTTGGTTGGCTCAGAACTTCAGGATCCTATCCCAGGTGTCTTCCCGGGGGCCCCACCTTGGGGACCCCCTTCTGTTGCTTCTAGTCACATTTATATCTCAATTTCGCCGTCCGCATGCCTACTGCCTAACAAAAGGAGAGGGTGGGTGGGTAAAACGCGGGACCCCGCTCCCGTCCAGCTGCCGCGAAATGGTAAAGAAGGGCTTGCCTTCTTGGGGGGGGGCCATTAAATAGCCCCCCACCAGTTCGCGGCGGGCGGAACCAGTCAGGGCCCAACGTGGACCCAACGTTCGTTCCGGGGAAGACTTCCGCCCCCAGGCCTCACGAGGCCTGGGGGCGGAAGTCCGACCGGCCATCTGCGCACCACAGGTGCGCACCTGAGAGGAGTGCCGGGCCTCGTAGACCCCGGCTCCTAACGGGACGCGCCCCCCCACTTTGGCGGGGGCGCTGTACCCTAAGTGTGGTGATGCACTTTTAAATCAATGAAGTATGAGAAGTATAATGCAATAGCACCTTATTGATACAGCAAGTGTGGTGCAAAACTGTGATCGCTGTCTAGGGCCCACTTGTCAATAATGTATTTTGACATTGTATGCCAGCGTAATTGTCAGGAATTCTGAAGCTCAGCCCCACTACCCCCAGTCTTACTGGCCAAGCCATATCCCTGCTGACATAGGGATGGAGTGGGGCACTGACCTGGCAAAAGTTGCACTGAATCTAAAGACTTGCCCACCAAGCTCAGGCACAAGAGCCCACAAGGTAGTTTACACATTTGTCAGGCTTACTCTAGAGGTTGGACACTACCAGACAAAGAATGAGAAGGACAAGAAATTGTCAAGTGTTTTATCAACTTTGTTGCGCGTTAACAATAGGTGTGAAAAGCCAAGGAATATGAAAACATGCTGCATGGAATTAAGTTTTAAGGATGATAGATTCGAATTATCCGACAAGCAGGGCGCATGAGAGGGGCTAAAGGGGCTGTGGAAAGGGAGAGGTATACAGATTGGTAGGAGGACAAAGTCAGAGAAACAATATTTTGTAAAATAAGGAAGATTTTTAGGGATTTCAAAACAGAGAGGAAAGGGGGGGGGTTTATCAGTGTGTGTGTGCATAAATCCTAGGTGAAATCCGACAGACACATCACCATACCCGACTAAAAGCCACTGTACCCAACTATTCACCAGCAAACACACGTATTAGGGACTGTAACACCCCATACAGACCTCTGAAGCTACGCCCCTGTATGTCAGGCGCATGAAACTGAGCACCTTCAAGTTGGCTCCTGGGGTCCAAGTCCTCACAGAATCGGGAGATGCAATTTTTAATAGCAAAACGACTCCAGTTTGTTAGAAACATCACAAGGTGCTTGTTAAAAAGTAACCAATATTATACCCACTACTGTTTTGCACGATCTGCTCCAGACTTTTGTTTGTTATAGTCAAATTTGCATTCCTGTCTGCTTGTACTGTTTAGCCATGCATGCCTTGCGGTTGTGACTGCATTAAACGTAGAAGGCGAAGGAAGCATGGGAGATGGCAGCAATACCTTTTCCAGAAGTTCAGGCAACATGAGAAAAGCCCTTTATAGTTGCAGTCCTTCTCCTTTACCTCCTCGGTTGTGTTTCCCCCCAAACTCCGCTCTCCATTGCTTTTTGCACGTCCCCTCCCTAATTCTGCTTGCTGTTGTATCTCAACCACTCCCTCCTCCAGTTGGCTGTTGTTTGTCACCCACCTCTTGTCCTACTCCCGCTTTCTGTTCTTCCTCAGCCTCCCCTCCGCCCTTCTCCCGGTCGCCATTGTTTGTCAGCCACCCACCGCCCTCCTCCCACTTGCCTCAATTTTGACTGCTGTGCAACCTGTAAAAAAACATTGACAAAGCCAATAGATTTTGCATAGGTGAAACCTATTGGCTTTGCCAATGCTTCTTATTATTATCTACCTTAATTTTCCTGGATCTCCCATTTTAAAGGTAATTATCATCCCTACCAGAGCAGCTCGATCCTCCTAAGGAGTTTCTTCAAGCACTCCAGCGGCACCAAAATAAAATTTAGTAACTTCTGTCTGAGGCACAGAAGCTGCTGTGGCTATTCTTCAATAACCATTTTTCGTTAAGCACTCTCTATGCCTCACCAGAACTCAGGTGTAAATGGTGATCCTGATCTCAGATTACAGTGGCAACTAATCCTACCTCCATATCATCTGCTGAGTGCGATTCTAGTTTTATTTACCAGACTATTTTCCTATAAGTCATAGGTGATGTACTAAACCTAACATTTGACTTCCTAAAATATACCTACCTCACAAAGACATCCATAAATCTATTACAGAACACGAAGAATGTGTAATTTGACTAAGTCTACTTCTAAAGTTACAGGGAAAATAGGTCAGCCTTGCTAACGGACAATTTACAGAGACCACCCGAGTAAACTTTAAAAGTCAGGGCCTGACTCACAAAGGTAAACATACACTTTTGTTTACTATTTTTTCATAATATTCACAAACTACAAGTTTATTTTACTATCTTTTAGTGACTTAATGACTGCAGGGATTCTGCACAAACCAGAAAGGTCTCTCCTATCCATTTATGCACAAATTTCTCCACCCCAAACAGAGAGTCTCTAGAGTCGTAAAATTACTATTAGTAAAATTAAACTAGTAGTTTATGAATACGAACAAAAAAGTGGTAAACGTACACAAAACTGTAACGTTACCTTTGTGAATGAGGCCCTCTGTGTCTGTTTCACAAAGTACTGCATCAAAGAGAGAAACTGTCATGACTTAGTGCTCTCAAATCAGTTTGGGATAAATTACTTTTTATTCTGTCCATCAGAAATAAAACTGTGGTGGAGAGGTTGTTTTTGTCGATGTCGCATTTGCTTCCAGAAGTTGACTTCTCATCTATCAAGTGCTTTCCATCACGTTTGCTTGATGCCATGTGCTCCATAACCACAAACAATGGCTAAATCCATGATGTGCGCTTTAAACACTGTTTAACCTACTCACTCATTCTGTGCCAGGAGAACCATGGACCATGAACCTGGGATATTCATTTCTTCAGCTATAGTTAGGAAGCGTTACTTGACTGCAGCTCATGTGTGACGTCAGTCGATTACGCAACAGGTAGTAGTTTGATGTTACAATAGAAATTCCTGTTTGAACAGCATATGCTCAGTACATACACTTATCCATGAGGGATAAGGGATAACTATCACCATTTAAGTATGGAAACCTTACAGCAAAAATAGTGAGGGGATGTTAGTATGTGGTATGTATTCCGCAGTGTGCCTTTGCCCGGCAACCACAGTTGTTGACTGTTATTGTATAATTTGCATCATTTACTTAGCCCAGAATACCCTTTTCAGACTGGCTGGTTATTTGTTTTCAGAGTTTGCATAAAACAGTGTAGCTAGCTGTCTTTGGAAAACTGACTGATACAAATTACAGAATAAGCAGAATGCATTTGACTTAAAATGGTAGTTGTTAAGTAATATGTACACGACTAGGAAAAAATGCAAAAAAACGAGTTAATCTCCAATAGTGCAAAAGTTGATAGGATCAAAAAGCAAGAAATCTTGCAGAGCAGCAGTGCCATGCCGCACAGTGCAGCTTCATTTGTACATCCGCCCACTGGGCAGGACCATTCACACGGGTACCCCTCGTTACAAGAGAAATAAGGGGAGATGTTTTTTCATTATCAACACAGCCAAAGGAATCAAGGTAGAAAACACACATTTGAATTTCACTAAAATGGGATTAAAATAGAGGTTTAATTTTGGAGAGGTTTGGACACAAAACTTACGCAGAGAACATCTTGTATGAGCTGAATAGGGTCCTTCAGTGATAGAAATCCAAGAGCAGGGTAAGAGTCGGTATGATAAGCAAGGGCTGACTCAAAGCTGCTTTCCGGAACCACTGATGGTAAACCTTGGCTCTGGGATGTGGCGGGGACTGTTCGTGTGTCATACTTAGCTTTGAATGCAAGAATGAAGACAGCGATTGGAATGGCAAGGAAGGCAGAATTACCTGGAAGTGCAGGGGACATGCAAGTCACACTGCTTGAGCGGCATTGGTTGGCTTTCTTATCAATCTCACATGCGTGATTCCTATGTCATGGCTTGCATGATTCTTATGTCATGGCTTTGCATCCTCTTGTATTTCCCAGCCCCCTGGAGCATAGCTTCTTTACAATCCTTTTGATTGGGTGGCATGTGTCCTTCCACTGCTTACATTTAGAGAACTATTTTCTGAATTTTCCTCTTAGCACTCCATCCATGGAAGTGGATGTGTTTTCTTCCACCATCCCCCTCTCTGCCTGTTTGGTGCTTCCCCCGTCATACTCCCACTACTGCAGCTCACTGTGTTGTTGTCTCCTCCTCCATTGCTCCTCTGCCCCTCCCAATGCTCTGTTTTAATTAAATGTTATTTTATTCTTTTTAGGACCACAACGTGCAATTTGCTACTGGGCTACTTATTTCTGAAAATGCGTAACTATTTTTTTTTCATTTATCACTTCAAGATGGGTTTCCACTAACGTGCAAAGAATTGACAGATGCACATCCAAAAATCAGCACCCTGGTCTCACCGTAGTGTTGATATACATCATTGCCCTTTTTGCCGTTGCTGTTCAGCATGAGCGGAATTATTTTTTTTGTTATTGCTCTTACTGAACAGCATTGGAAAAAATCTTCATCAAAGCCAGTAGGTCTGCACTGGCAAAGCTAAAAGGCAAGAACTATCAGCTTTGACAATATTTTTTATATCAGTGCCTACATGGTATCACAGCAGGCAGTGAGTTAGTAAGCAGAATGTAGCCAGGATCTCGGAGCATGTATGCACTTTTGGGGTAGTGGTCACTCCACGTGTGCACATGGGCTTTCAGCCTCTCTGTGGAAAACACTGAAAGTGAGCAGGTATTTATCTGCCATCTTTATCCTCTATTCTACCATTGCACATTGTTTACTGATTATCATGCTCTTAAATTAAGCGCCATAACCATCATCTTGGATTTTATCCGCGTTATAGAGAAATGTTAAAATAAATACAAATACCACCTTTCCGAGGGACTGTCATTAACCTCACAAGGCTAATCCCACTGACTGCAGGACTGCTTCCCTGCTGGGTTAGGTCGGCATCACTTCATTGAGCCTTATTAGCATCACAAAAGAAACGTCTTGTTGCTGAAGCCCTGCCTATAATGTGTCATCTTTCTTCTGAAACTCCAGCCTGAATGTAAACAAACGCTGCCCGTTGAAAGGATCTCTGAGCACCACATGCTTAATGGGAAAGGGGTATCCTGCCTGAGCCCCGCTGAGAACGCTGAAAAAGCATTACGTGGTGTTCCTTCAAACAGATCAGAGCTAGCGTTTATTAAGGATTGTTTAAAGAGTATTTACACATCAGAAACTATTATATTAAAATCATTCCTGCCGAATACTCTTCAGACTATACAGAACAATATACCTAGTGTGATAATTTTAAGTAAGTACATATAAACACAGACTCTAACATGATGTACTGTTTAAATCCGATTTAGAGAACATGCTTTGCTGTGTTGCTAGATTTTTTACTTTGGTATATTTTGTGGGAGGTGAGTGTGAACGGAGTTTTGTGAGGCTAATTTACACTGATAATGAACCCAGCAATTAGCTTTTTAAGGAGTTTGTTAAAATGTAAGTAGGCAGGTTCCTTTATTTCAGTGCTTAGTTTGTAAAAAAAAAAAAAAAAAAAAATCTGTGCCAGGGCCCTCATCAGGCTGTCACCGCAGTTCGCCCCACACATTGCCACTGTCAGCGCAGCCAATGACAGTACTTACACAACTACTAGCCATCACACTGCTGCAAGTGTGAGAATTCAGAGTGTTCAATTCCCCCAAAGCTATAAGAATGGCGTGGGTGGCGGGTATTAGTTGTTTTTAATATATACTGAATTATTAAACAAATGTTGTTCTGCTCATCTTTAAATTTCACAAACAGCGCCACCATGTGGCAGCTCTTACAAGTTCCATGTTGGCAACTAAGTAGCAGTGCCGAGCAGCGGAAACCACCGGCTCAAATGAAGCACTGCTTTATTTTACATTTGGGGTTTGCATGTAAAGTATAGCTCTAATGTCCTGCATGTACAAATATATTCAGGTATCAATTGTAAAAGAGCTTTTTATTTTTAGTTTTCACATGCAGTTTTTGTGTTTTACTTTCTATGATTAAATAAAGATATGCCTCAAGTGAAGCGGATGTTTTCACTTCTTTATATTTACAATCAGTGCATGAGCTACATGTGTTTGAAAATATTCTGAAGTAACTGATAAAACCATATCTCCTGTTTCTTTTTAGAGCTGACCTTAGCCAACATTTTACTAAAATTGTAAATACAATGTACTGACAGGTGCTTTCAGCCAGCACTCTTCATCCATTGGTCTGTCATTGAGCCATTGACACTATTCTTCCACCCGCTACAGCATATGCTCTGGGGCAGAGGGGCTGGCCACTTTAGCCATTTGCGGATTTCATTTTGAGTGACCTCTTTCTTCCCTTTCACAATGATCACAAGTATTTATCTTAAGTGCCAGGGAATAATATGGCATTGTGTGCTTTTAGAGATCAAAAAGTGTTTGTGCTTTTAGCAAATGTGTTTAGTTTGACGAAGGCCCACAACATTAAATCTTTGCACAAACCCCACCAAAACAAAGCAAGCATTGGTAAAGCCAAAAGGCTGGTGGCCAACTTCAGACCTCCTGGCTTCCCCAATGTTTGTTTAAAACATTTCTACATATTATAGATTTTTAGAAATGTAGATGGATAAGGAAGAGTTGGAGTTGTCGCAATAGATTGGCATGCATTTTATGAATAAATCAACAACACTGGTTAAATAGGAAGGGCAATTTGAGGTTGTGTAAGTTCTTTTATTTCCACTTCCACCATGCCCAGTATGTAACGATAGGAGCAGTATGTGACTGGTGTGGAAAGTATACACATGCTTTGAAGTAGTGTTCCTCTCCCACATGCCCACACCCATATTTTGCTGCAGCAAAATATGTACATTTTCAGGGTTCCAGTATAATAGTCTGCATCTTTAAGAGTTTATAGTCCAGTGTGGAGAATGGCTTTTTTTACTTTTGAGTCAAGCTCTTCTAAATGCACCCTTTACATCTATACTAACAGGATTTGCTACAGAATTGTACGTTAGGGTGGCTTTTAGATGTTTGCTAGGGTTTTTAAGGGCGTAGTTGAGGTACCCTATTCGTATATTATGCTCAGATGAACAATCTGTAATTGACACAACTATAATTGTAGCCCAAGATCAGTGTTGAAAGCATGAGGACATAGTTGCTTCTCCTTAGCTGTTTGTGATACTGATCTGGGCTGGGACATCCATTAGCCACACTCACCATCCCCGCTGCCAACATAAGACTTGATGGTTCCTCACCACAATTGTTTATAATGCAGATCATCATTTTTACTTTTGTTCCTGCTCACAGGTGAGAAAGGTGTGCATGTTAACCCACTGTTGACCACACACAGAGCATTATCATTAGAACGAACATGCTTGAGGCAAGGATTCACCTATGACAGCAAAATGGCATTCTGAGTTAAATAGTTATTTAATAGTTTGTCACCTTTTTGCGAAAACTGCAGATTGCAAGCTTGAATCACTATGATACCATCATAGCCTAATATATTTCCCTGTGTTTGTTGTAAAACCGAGCACTATTAAATGATGTATTTGATAACCTGGTAACTCCGTTCCTAATGCACAAAAACTGGTAGAAAGTCCTGTTAAAATGAATTGTTAGTGTGCCCCACAATAGACGTGCATGGCTAAGATTTAACAAAGACATACCATTCTAAGAAAGAGATTTAAAAAATCTATTTATGCTCTAAGCTACCTGAGAGCTTTTTTAGGGTCGAGCCTGCGTTGCATGCGCTCACGCATGCGTATCTCAGCGAGACGCTTTAGTTATTAGAAAAGGGCTCGGAGCCCTGTCGACGTCACGTCAGTGTGTTTCATTGGTTCGTGGGCTTGCCTAGTAAAATCTGCTTGCTTTCATTAGTCGAAGGCATGCCCACGTCATGCCTTTTCCGGTGCCTAGCCCTCCTCGAGCGCAGCGACCAAGTACAGAAAACATGCGAGGCTCGCTGTTTTCTGTCGGATCGTGGACTACTTTTTCTCTATTTTCCTAGCGCGATTTTGCTTGGCAGAAGTCGAGTGCTTTACACAGTTGATATCACTTTTTCGGGTTACGTACATAAAAACACTTTTGCCGATAGATGAAAAGTCGGGTTAGGAGTTTACAACGCGATCAGCTCTAACATGAGCAAACGCGAGACCCATGGCATTGCAAATGCTTGTTTTAAATGTAGTATGCAGACTCTCCGTGCTCTAAACCTAACCAGATGTCGGATGTATTTGTAGAGCACACAATCACCTCAAGGTGTTTCTTAGGCCTTTGGTCAGATAACAGATGATAATACCCAACTTAATACAGCTCATTTCATCGATCTCGTGAAGATGAAAGGTTGAGAGGACCCCTCTACTCATGGGGGTCTAGCACAGATCCCTTTTGTCCAGGAAGCCACCAGACCCGGCTAAACATCAAGTTTAAGTTGATGATTTTAAGGATAACATTGACAACATTCTTTTTAGTTGCTCTCCTCGAGAGGGCAAGTTTTCAAATTTGAGAGTGACCTTACTATTTCTCAAAATACTTTTTCTTCTTTGACCTTTTAAGTAAATTCGAGATAATAGATGGCTTTGTTGGAGATGTTTACCATCTCCTGAGATAGGGCAGCCCAAGTAACCCCACTGGAAAATGGGCTATTCGCATACACTGTATAAGCAGCTTTTCCAGATATAGTTATCTAATATTAGAAACAAGTGTTCTATTAGTCACACCCGTGCCATCGGTAAATGATACTGAGTCGTTCTTTCCAACTCTTAAATCCGGTTCTCAAATAATTACTCACTTACTAAGTTTCATCTTTGCACCTGCTGAAATACATTCTGAACAATGAATGCGGGTGTGAATGTGGGTGTTGGAGATGCACAGTTGCGATTTGTAGATCAAACTATACATTACTATACGTCCACTACCTTATGAGCTGCAATGTGGCCAGCGGAGAAGAGGTCTGTGAGCCCCAGACTTACCACAACAATGGAACCATCTTCCTCATTTTTGCTACTAAGGGAGAATCCTTACTCTGTCTCTGTGTGTCATTGCCTGTTTTAGACCACTGCAGGCAGATTTCTGCTCCATTGAGCCAGTGTAAGCTATGATTCATAACATGGAACGGAATGAAGCACGTCTGGTTCCAAGGGCCGATGTACTGTCTCCACCTTAGGTGTTTCACCCTACATACGTTTTACACTTCCGCAGAGCATAACATGCAAACACCACCGAAACATAACAAGAACCAAGGATCACCACGCATGTGCGGTTTGGTGTGCCCAGTAGCCAGTGGACGTATAGTGATGTGTAGCATCCTGAATACCTGTGCTCTTTTCAAAATATATAGATTTGAGCACCAGCAGGCACAATTGCAGTTTTAACTCAGACACTTCTATTTTTAATTTGAATTTTTCATTTTTAACCCAACATTATGTCCATAACAGTATAGACACCTCATAGTTTGCAAAAGCAAAATTCACATGTCAAGTGTGTGTAGATTAAACTTCTCACATTCCCCAGATTCCTATCTTCTATAGATACCTCACTCATTTCTGGGGCATCTGCAGTGGTTCGTTACTCATAGCATTATTCATGGTGCCTAGAAGTCATTGGGACATGCCATTGGATGTATCAGGTCGCAGTTTTCTCCTCCTTCGTACTGTAATGTGCCACATATTTAACCGTGTTTGAACCGTAGGAGGCGTGTGAGCCATCCAGTGTATAGCTACTCACAGTTTGGCAAACAGTAACACCATAGAGCAAAGTCTGAAGTTGGGCTTCAGAATATCCTCAGTCAGGCCCAGCAGTGACACTTCTGGGGTAGGCTCCATATTAACTCCCAGGATATCAGTCAACGACAGACACTTCTTAAGTGTCCTAGGTGTAGTGGCGTGATGGAAAGCTCTCAGTTCCGCCACTGAAACATTTTCAAAATACAATAAAGGCAAAAAGCTCTAAATACTCTTAAGCACAGCTCTTATTGATACCAGAAGTAGTAATGCTCATGATCCAGAAATCTCTCACTCCTCGGTTTAATACTGAAGAATTGAACCTGCTGTCAAAAACAGAAGCATTGCTTTTCCAACTTTGGGCTCCAGGGGTCAAGGGTGATCCCCACATGATATCTACAACAAACGATTAATCGGGAGGGGGGTGGGGATCAAAATTGTAAGACTTCAAAGTCCAGATCCTTGACTTTTCCTACTCCTAAATCATATCAATCATTTAATGTCTCATTATTAAATAATGAGCCCCTGTGTGAAGCAGATTTTTATCTCATTGAACAAATAACAGGATATGGTAGATATTACATTTCATCACTTAAGTTTCCACAGCTTCACCAACGGGCAGAGTCCGTTCCAAAACGTGTTTGCAGGGGAAAGCTCCTTCTGTTGCTTTTTTCTGAAAACTTCTTCCTCTAAAAATAGGGTTTCTGTGATTTTGTCCTACGTAATTTCACTTTTTTTGGATCTTACACCCGAGCATTTTTCAACTTCAGAAACTTCATGAGGTTCAGAAACTTCATGAGGTTGGCAAAGTAAAAATAAATCCTTAAGCTGACTTAAATGAAGCTGGTTCACTTGGGGCCCCATACTTATTCCCAGTCTTCCTACATCCAAGAAGACTGCCCTTGAAAATTAATTCACTAAGTTGTTTTCTATACTTACTACAGTCTTAAGACTGACTTGCTCTAGGTGAGAAGGCAAGATTTGCGAAGGGTTTAAGAAAGACTTAAGACTGTCTTTCCTGGCTCAGGGCAAGTGTGTGGGTGTTTTTTCCTTTTCTTTATATATTTATATTCATACATCACTGGTGATATATTAATGTCCCAAGATATTTAGATACATAGTTGTGATGTACACATGTCGTATTTCCATGGAAGAACATGCTAAGAGAACCTTGTACAGTCCTGTCCTTAGTGTAACCTCGAGTAGCAAGGTACAAGAGATTGTTTGTGGTCTTTACTGGAGGAAGGCCCCAAGATGCTGTTGAATAATTGCACTTGATCATTTAGTCTATAGATCAACTGTGCAGGTGACGCCATTGCAGCCATGGCATCCTTGCTGTATTCGAGAGTGGGCATCGTAGGCATCTTCCAGCGACTGAGAAGCGTTTAGCTACTGCTAGGGCAGAGTCCAACCATCTCTGTTTGTGGCTATTGAGAGAAGACACATCCTGTGTGTCATGTAGGATGGCTAAAGCTGCAGAGGGAGTGCAAGTAAGATGACTTGTTTCTCTAATGTTTGCCAAATTTGAGTCCAATAAGATTGGGCCTCGGTGAAGGACCAGAGGATGTGTAAGATAGCGCCTCTAGCTTGTTTATAACGCTAGCATTCAGAGGAAGATGCCGATTTGCCACCTTTTCAAGACATCCCGTGCACAGAACACCTGTTCCATGCCCGATCAGGAGATTTGCTCACAGGCCAAATTACACTATTCTGGTGTAATTTCACTTGAAAGTAAATCAGTTTTTGAGTGTAAATTCGCATTTTGTGAGCACCAGAAGTGAACTTGTGCTGGAAGAGCAAGCCATTTGTGCCCCTAAGTTAAACTTGCACGTACACGCACGTACAGAAAGCCTAATGTGATGAAGGTGTTTTAAAACTAGCACTCCACATCACTAGTTAGCATACTTGGTCGGCAACAGTCTGCGGAGTTTTTTTTATATCTTTTTATCTCTGTGCCTCTTGTAAGTCGATATTAGTAATCTTTTTTCTGTAATATCTCCAGTACCAGCACCAGATATATATGTTGCACATGCGCAGACACAAATTTCAGGGAACTCTGCTTGTAAAGCTTGTACAATCCTATGTATGCGAACAGGTATCATAGAAACGACAATGGTAGTTCACATAGGGCAACTCTTATACACTGTGGCCTTTATTTTCTGTAGGGCACAGAAGAAAAGCAGCCCAGAGTTAACACCTATCTTATCTAACTGCTAAGTGACTACGTCACGACTACCATATGACTACCAAAGCAGGCTCGGAACATAGCTGTGTGATATACTGGTAAGTGCCAACATTGGCTGCTTGAAAAACAAAGGTGTAGTTTATGCTGAAGAAGCATGGAAGACTTAAAATCAGTGCTTAATTTGAGCCGGTGGTTTCCGGTGCGGGGCACCAGCACCTATTTTTGAGGGCCGGCACTTATTTTTCTCCCTCCAGCATTTACTGCGAGCAAAAGAGACATATGGGGAAAACGGAGTTAGAGAAAAACAGAAAAGTATCACAAAGGGAGAAAACAGAAAGCTGCAGGAGTGAGCTGAAGAAGATAGGGAGTGTCAATGAATTGATTAAAGACGCCCGAGATGGCTTCAGGTTTAGGCTGCCTCAGTACTCTTTAATCGCACATTTAATTGCACCAGCTGCGTGTTTCAGAGGAGAACCTTGGGCATCGGCACGTTATTTACAAATTAAGCACTGTTTAAAATGTTATTTTAGTGAGCACATGCAGCCCCACAAAGGCCAGCCATGTTTATCTTTTGTGCAGAGAACTAGAATTTCTTCCTGAACCCAAAACTGATGGGTTATCAGCTGCTCCTCTTGATAAGATCAATATTGACCTTCTTATAGCTTTCTCTTTGTGCTGTACTTTCTGTCCTCGGTACCTTTAAAGGCAATACACATTTTTGAGACATTTTGCTATCTGTGTGTTTGTGTGTGTTCCTTGTTCCAGGAGTTACCCTGAGCCTGTATACGTAACATCTGTTTCTAGCATTATTTAACTGATGCGCACAGCCTTGTCTGGGGAGTACACCATTGCGGGAGAGATTCTCTTCCTATCGAGATGACCTCTGGGCCCTGCCTCGTTTGTCATGCCGGTTATTTGTTATCTGACTGCTAATGCTGCTGTGTTCATGTGTCAGCAAGTGATGCTACATGCTCCAGCTGCCTTGGGAGACAGAAGCCGAGGGGCCAAGCGCCCTCTGCACCTAAGAAAATGGCTTTATCAGCGTACTTACAAAATGGTTACCGGGCGACATGATTAACAAGCACTTGCAATGCAGTGGGTCTTGCATTTGCTCGAGGTAGAGCTATAATGGTGGTAAACTCCTAACCGGACATTTCTTGCCTCATAAATTGAAAGGAAAAAAAAAAAAAAAACGAGCACGATTTCGCTATGTAAAACCCAGCGTGATCGCGCAGCGTGGGGAAAAAAAAAAAGTAGTGCAGAAACCAGGCTGAAAACATGGAGCCTCATAAGTTTTCTGTCGTTTACCGATGCTGTGGAGGCGGGCTAAACACTGGAAAAAGGCATGCCCTATCAATGCCTTTCACTAATGAAATCAAGCGGATTTTAAAAGGCAAGCCCACGAACCAATAAAAGTGACAGGCGTGACATGGCCGTGGTTAAAAGCCCAAAGAGAGATTACAAGAGTGACGGAGCGCTTGTGCACTAGACCCTAAAAAGTACACCAGAAATATTATTATCCTAGAAAAAGTGCAATAACACATATACTCCAATGTGTTCTTTGCAGTTTGTTACAGCATAAACCTGAAGTAAGGGCATCCAACACACACACACATACATATGTATAGATCTCCAACAAGAACGGCCCACTCTGCTTAAAGTGCACTTAGTTATAATTTAATTAGCTGATGCAAATCAAAGTATTTCAGTTCGACACAGTCACAGTTACACCACCATTTACATCTCTGTTTTTAAATGCATGCAACTCTAATCCCATAGTGAAAACTAACTACTGACCACTCCTATGGCTAATAGACAAGTGGTGATCATCCTATCATGCCATGGAATTACATAACAAGGATGTACAAAAACTCTCTCCCAAGCAAAATTGAGTACAGAAACTGTGTATGTCCTTAAATGCCTATGTCCTTTAAAAAAAAAAACAATATATATATATGATGTAGCGCAGCGTTCAGTACGACTGCCTCGGGAGCTGGAGATCCGGGTTCGACTCTCGGCATTGGTGCAAAGTCCTGTGATACTGGTTAAATCACTTAATCTCCCGGTGCCCATGGACAGCGCCCTTAGACCCCCACAGGTGATAAGCTGTACTATATAAATCTGCTTTTCATTATATATATTTCCTTGCTACAAACCATTGCTTTGAAGCATATTCTAAAGGCTTGCAACTGCGCAATACACCTTAACTATCAGGGTGTATGCCCACAATGGATACTCTTTCCATTATTTGGACGTTAACTGTCCTTTATGAATCGAGCGTGTGTTTGTTGAAGTGTCTCTGTCCGCCCAGTTGGTGTGAAATCACCACCTATGCAGGCACTTTGTACCTGTTTGGTGTTTGCAAATATTGGCTACAGATAACCACGCAATAGCAGCATGGAAGGTAAACATAGGGCACTGCACAAGAGGGGATCGTAAGGGTAAATAAGAAAAAAAGATAGTTTGCTAAAGCAGCCTTGCAAAGAGAGTGACACAAGTTTACCCCATGACAAGTCATGATTTGTACGTAAGCAAATTAACTTCACTTGTAACTTTTGAGTGAATAAGGATGGTACACCATTTATTGCTCTGAGCACAATCATGATGAGATCTGTGTCTTTAAGAGTAGAAAGGTCCCTGTGCTCACTGTCTGCCAGGTTGGCAGTGACTTGTCAGGTAATGCCTGTTGGTGCTGCCACTTTGGACTTGAACATAGGCCTGGTTGCCTACCCACATGATGAAAAATCACTCAAGTTACGTGTTTCCCAGATGGAGCCACAAGTAGTTGAACCTTGGACCAGGCCATCCGCGCATTGATAAACCATCCATCGCTCACCACTGTGGGGTGAACAATCTGGTAGCGCCCCATCCCACTCAGTTGAAGTAAGCAAAGCTGCTTCCCCCATAAGTTCATCTCCTAGTGGAGGCTGGGGTAAACTGGGATGCTGTTATAAGGGAATAAACTCCAAATATTTTTCAAAACCCACATTTTAAATAATCACACTGTGGATACTTTTACATGTTATTAAGGCCTGCCTGGCCAGAATAGTATGTTTGGAAATCATGTATATTCAATTTTTAAAACAGTAACATAACTTTACTGCAAAGTTTAAATAAGTCCTGACATATTTAAACATTGCCAATTTAATAGAATAATTGTGAAACATTAAAATTCTGATGGGCCCCCGATAACTTTTTTTCCACTTGGGGGGGGGGGGGGGCGGCATTAAAATGTATGAAGTCCACTGCTCTCTATGATCATGGAACTCCTTGGTGACTTGCAGCATCTATGTAATGTAACAAAATGTGCTTGCCATCTAACTGTAATGAAAGTAAGGTATTCTTCATTATATATAGGCTTTAATTTCAGCAGTATTGATAAGAAGAAGGCATTTAAAAAGAAACGGATGGCAGGAACCAAAACCGACAGATAGATGAAAGCAGGAATGGTGTGAGGTAGAAACCAGAGGTAGATAAGGTAGGAACAAAGAGTAACACACAAGGCAGATGGGGAGCAACGCATAAGAAAAAGCCAGAGAAGAGCGAAGAACAAGACCAAAGAAAACATTGGTTGATAAAGGCTGACTGAGACTATTTTAAGTATATTACAGGCATTTGTGCTTCTAATACACAGGCCTAAAAATACATCTGAGCAGTTTAAGCAATTATCTTTGCGTTTGAATGTTATATTTGTCAAAACATGAACTATTCTTAAGTCATCGTCACTCAAAATAATTTGCACTTGAATGTTTTAAATGTCAATTTGTGGCAATTTATATACTTTCCTCCCCCTCACCCGCAGCTAAGAGACTAGGGGTTGTGATTGATGGAAATATTTCTATGTAGACTCCAGGAGGGTTTGGGCATTAAAATGCATGTTTTTATTAAAATTGATGAAAAAGGTGCCTCGTCTGTAAACTTTTGATGTACGAAAAGTGATAGTGATTCCAGCCAATCTCCTCTCGCCCACATTATGCTAACTCGGTCTATGCTGGCCTACCTAATACTATTTTACATAAACTACAAGTCATCCAGAATGAGGCAGCTAGATGGTTTTTGTGCCAGCCAAGATATGCCCTTGCTTCTTCCCATTTAAAGAAGCTGCACTGGCTTCCTGTCAGACACCAAATAAAATTCAAGGCTTGCTGCATGGCATTTAGAAGCATTAAGGGTTCAGATCCTAGGCTTGTAGCTGGCATGATTAACAAATATGTGCCTTCACGCAACGTAAGATCCAGCCATGCAAACCAACTGATTGTCCCAAAATGTCAGAAGTGCAAGTCGGGAGGCAGGCATTTTCCTATGTTGGCACCCACCATGTGGAACGCTCTTTCTTTGAAAATACGTAAGATGAGTGACTTCAGTTCCTTCTAAAAAAGCCTGAGGACCTGGCTAGTCAAACAGGCTTACAATTCGCAATATAGCAGAAGCACCCCCACTCAGCACAAGAAAACGTGTGCTCTATGTACCCAGTAACATAACATATCATGACATTACGTAACTTTGAATTCTTATTTGTACATGTCTCTACCTTAGTGCACAACCCTGTCCTCACCCCCGTCAATTTTCTATTCCCTCTCTTTTATTTTTTATTTCTCTTTCTTTTTCTCCCTCCCCCTACGATCTGCCTTGTGTCCCTGGATTGGTCCTTACAGGTATAACACCTTTTGGGTTTTGAAAGAGGAACGAATGGGCGACATGTTACTTTATTTCTCTGCATTAAGATTTTTGTTGCAATAGTAAAATATAACTTTCATTGCCGTGTGGTATGTGAAAAGTAGCAGCCTTTGACCTGTGCTTTCAAAACGTAGCCTAGGCTGTGTATTTTCTACGTTATCAAAAAGAAACTCTTATTGTTGTTTGGTCTTTGGAGAGAAGTTGCTGGATATTATGTTGTTCAACCGTAAAAACTGAATCGGCTTGTACATGTTTGTATGTGTACAACATTGTATTGTGCACCCTCTCCCCTACCTGTCCTTTTTCTTCCTCCGTATTTTCCTCAATCTTCCATAACCCTCTGTGTTGCCTGGGGCGTTCCAGGCACCTTTAATATCTGTACTGGCTGGAACAAGTTAGGTATGGCCTGGAAGTTTCTAAATATGAATAGACAGCATATCATTCTAGACTAGTTAAAGAGATCAAAAAAACTATTATGATTGTGTGTTCACTGAAAAAAATGATTTTTATTTTCATTTCTTCAGAGGTAAGGTCAAAGTTTCTGGGTTTTTCTTTGCAGAAGCATTAAGCATATCAGTGTGCCCACTTCTCCCATCCTCAGCTTCCAAATTACCATCCACCTGACACCATTCATGGAGGCACCACTATTGCCTACAGTTGGCCAACTGTGAACTGGCTCTGAATTCCATGCATGGAAGGTTGCATTGCAGATTGCCAAACAGTCTAATGGTTTCTGCACACGGCCGTCTTCTCTTCTTCTAGGGCCATTTAGGCCCTGGAAGGATCCGATCCTCAACCTGGCTTTTGTCTCACTACCATCTCTCCTGTCCATCCCATATGTCCCCATCCCTGTTTGTGATGTACCCAGTGGGAGAAATTACAACATGAGCTACAACTGTAATATAATATCTGAAGATATACTAAACTTCAGAATTAAATCCTTATCAGACTTATAAAAGCAAGCTAATAAATTAAGGTCATTCCAAGAAAAATGATACCCGGCTGCTGTACAAAATCAAATAATAACAGGAAAGAACAAAGAACAAGTTCACAATTAGAAAACCTTTAATAGAAGAGTGTGAATAAACATATTATTGTGACTTATATGTGTTATAAATAAATGAAACTCTAATCCTAAATCAGACACACCACAGTCAGACTAGGCGACAAAAGACAATATATTACAATGGAGCCAAGTATTTAACTTACACATGTAAAAACATGGAGAGACTAATACATGATAAATACAATAAATACAGACATATAAAAACATATAAAAAACAGAAAAACAATACTCAAACTCTGATAGTATGATACAGAGATAATCTATATTTGAAAAAGAGCAGGTCCAAATTGTGTCGCTACAACAAATATATGCTGTGGGAACCAACGGCCTACGTGCGTTTCGGTGTTCCTAGAGATTACAGGTCACCTTCTTCAGGGCCATTCCCATTGATAAAGGACAGCAAAAGTCTAATTTAAGCAGCCAGGTTCTTAAATTAATTGAATATTGGATGCTTGATATACTGAAGTCACATAGTCATGTCATCTAATGGAAGAAAAAAATATATATAGAGTTATATGCATAAATAGCATTGTTAGCTTTAATAAAGTTAATTAATTCGAATCTTCAATATGTAAGTATATATGTCTACATAGACGAATATATAGTAGACATGCACATTATTGTTCAGTGACATACATTTTCTCTCATTTTTCACTAGGGGTGGTTAGGTAAGCAGTGCTCAGATGTAGGTTGCTGTGGGGCTCAGAGGGGTACCAGGGACTGTGGACAGGACCGACCCCAGAGCTGACAGAGAAGGAGAGAAGGTGCAAGCCCCATGAACAAGGTGGCTTCTGCTGAATCAACAGAAGAGTAGTGCATGGAGATCTATAGAAACATACTGATTCACTTAGTTGTTTTATACAGCAACAAGCATTGGCCCCACCCTTATGCCTGGCTGTAAAAGAGTGCTGTATGGGAATGTGAAGCATTATAAGTACATGGCATGTTAATGATGATAATGAGTATGTATTTGTGTGGAAGCAAAGAACTGTAGAATAGCATTGGTGTAGATTACATGGTCAGGTGGCAGCTCCACTTTCAATCTAGACCTAAAAGACCATGTAGGTAATTACTGGCTTCCACCCACCTGTGCTGCTGCCAGAGAAGAACATACATTATCTAGTTATTTAAGACATTTTAATAGCATTGCAGACACATGTGTGTGCCCCTGTAAGATCAAGTTCTGTCAAGTTCTGTCAACTGGATTTATAAACACAATGACCAAAGCTATGTGGAAGGCAAGTATTTGTTTTTTAAAAGCACACAACTTCTGCCCAATTAAAACTTGGATTTGTGGCTCCCAATATGTGGGTGGAACCAAAATCATCTCTAATAGTGCCCACATAATTGTCTGTCTATCTAGCTCGTAATAAAAGAAAGTATAGGGAACAGGAATTAGAGACTGCACTACATAAAGGAATAACTTAGTGGCACAAAATATATACAGTTTTCTTGAATTTTCTAGGCTAGTGGTGTGGTTGACATAGTGGTCGGGCGTAGATATTCAGAAGTGCTGAGACTTTAGGTTAAATGGCGTTGGAAAAGCGATGCTGTAAGACTCCTCCTAAGAGCGACGGCGAAGAGAGAGTTGAGTGAATCCTGCCAGCGCATGTTCGAGAAACCTGCAGCATCCCAAACAGGACCGTGGTCGTGTTTTTGGCTTGTTGTAGCTAGGAGTGAATCTGCCTGAGTTTTTTTAAAATTATTTTTGACATGCGTAGGGACCTGGGTTGAGATCCACATGCAGTAAATTAGAAACGCGGCTTGAAAGGAGAGGCCTAGCACTGAAACGAGTCAAATTCAGCCGCAGAACGAAGAATCTTGAGGAAGGGAAATGCAGAAATAAAGCGCAAATAAAGCGCAGACAGCAGCAAGAACTGGAAGGCAGGCATCCGTCACGGATCGAAGATGCAAACAGTTCCGCGCGTGACCTGCTGCGCGCTAACCACATATTTGCCTCAGGAATAAAAAGAGCTCGGCGGAAACCTGTACCGAATAATGCCATGTTTTATGTTGGTTCGTCACGAGACAGGTGAAAGCTGCCGAGCTCAGAGAAAGGGCCGCCAGCAAAACTTTGGTAAAAAAGCATAAGACATAAAGAAGAAACAAAATGTTTGTGCTGCGAGGTCACAGGAAGAAATACTACTAAGCGGTGGTTAAAGTAGCATATTTCAGGCGGGGCCCACGTGATTAACACCAAAGTGATGATTTCCGTAAGGGAGAATCATGTCTCCGGGGACTTTAAGTGGGCCGGGCCAGTCCGAGCCGCAGACTCGATAGTAATTAACAACAGACATTGAAAGATGTCCTTCTCCAGAACGGCAAAAACACTGATCGATTTGAATGCAAAAACGATTCTGTAATCCATGTCATAAAATTGGTTTCCATCTATTTTTAACATTTTCCTAATATTACATTCACAGATGGTGTTAACTATTTCCAGGATATTGTGTTCCATTTTTCCTTGTTTAGCATATTAGACGTGCACAGTATATACGGTCGGCTGAGTCCCCTCCGTGTATTTTATAGCGGCCTGTGACTGAGGCCCTGGAGTTCAGGCTGAAGGCAGCACAAGTTCCTCACAGTGCCTGTCAGTTGCTCAAACAGGTGTTCAGAATACATGATCATTCAATCATTGGCCTCCCTGTAGAGCGAACAGAGCAGCGGTTACGTATTTCAGTTGCAATTGTGAATCTGTACAAATATTTGTGACGGAAATACACAATTGTCAAGGCAAAATGCCGGGCTTACAGGTGAAGGGGGTGCGTTGTGTGTTTGGGGGGGTGAAGGGAAGGCGATGTGTGGAAGTGCATTCGGGAGACAGTAAGAAGAGGGTGCTGTAGAGAAATGCTGAGGGGTCTGATAGGCAGATGCAGGAGACAAGGGGAAAAAGTACGTACATGTCTAACAGAGTGAACACAAGAGGAGTGATTGAGACACACTGTAGACCTCTGTCACTTTCATAGTCCTCATTAATGCTAAATTCATACCCTCACAATTTCAAATGTGAAACATTTTCAATATTATTTACGCTAAAATCATTGTTGTTACTCATAACAGCTAATAACCAGTGACGAATCCAAGAGTCCTGGCTGGTTTTAGGTATATGTCAGATGTTGCAATATATATCTAGATGCAATAACTGAAAGCACAGTGAGGAACCAAAATACTGGTTGGATGGCACGCTGTGGGAATCACAGAAATGTACTTTACATGTTTAGGCCGTGCCCTCTATTATGCAGGCCACTGCCCTCTTAGAGACCCACACTTTTTCACTGCACTTACAGCCATGATGTTTCCCTTTAAATGTTCTTCAAGTTGTTCAATATTACAGTAAATAGATAGCAAATCCCCCTCCTGTATACCTCCTGCTATGCTCCTCCTACTGTGCAATAGGGTTCAATCAGATATTTGTACTATTCCCTGCAAACGCGGGACACCCTTATTTCCATACACCTCTCACTGCTTCGTACTCCCCATTCTGCTCTCAAACACCTTGAATATCATCACAAAACATGCTTGATTTCATCTATAGTTCTGTAGCATTTAATGGAAAAAAAACTCTTAAACATCACAACTCCATTACAAAGTTATTTTAGTTTTCTGGGCTGGCTTGACTGCTTAGCTGTCTATGGGCCTCATTCCGACCCTGGCGGTCATGGACCGCCAGGGCCGGGGACGGAGGAAGCACCGCCAACAGGCTGGCGGTGCTTCAGGGGCAATTCTGACCGCGGCGGTAAAGCCGTGGTCAGAAAAGGGAAACCGGCGGTTTCCCGACGGTTTTCCCCTGCCCCAGGGAATCCTCCACGGCGGCGCTGCAAGCAGCGCCGCCATGGGGATTCCGACCCCCTTCCCGCCAGCCTGTTCCTGGCGGTTTACACCGCCAGGAAGAGGCTGGCGGGAACGGGTGTTGTGGGGCCCCTGGGGGCCCCTGCAGTGCCCATGCCACTGGCATGGGCAGTGCAGGGGCCCCCTAACAGGGCCCCAGCAAGATTTTCAGTGTCTGCTTGGCAGACACTGAAAATCGCGACAGGTGCCACTGCACCCATCGCACCTCAGCAAATCCGCCGGCTCCATTCGGAGCCGGCTTCATCTTTGCTGGGGCTTTCCCGCTGGGCCGGCGGGCGATCTTTTGCAGATCGCCCGCCGGCCCAGCGGGAAAGTCGGAATGCCCCCCGCGGTCATCTGACCGCGGGGCGGTGTTTGGGCGGTTTCCGCCCAGTGGGCGGTGCCCGCCGCCCGCCGGGGTCGGAATGACCCCCTATGTGCGGACCTTATTTGAACAACCTAAAAAAGAGCTTTCAGGAGTACCACAGAAGAGGGGCTTTGGCTCTCTCCACATGTTTGTGGAGAGGAGCACATGTTTTGATTGGACAGAAGTTGGGTGCTTCTACAGAAGCAAGTGCTTCCCCTCCAGGCAGGTTTGATTATTTTGTTTGTACATCCAGCTGCCTGAGCCAGCAGCAGCATGGCTGCCTAGAGAAGTCTTACTAAAACACATAAAATGGCAAGCTTACAAGGGGTTAAGACTCTATATTTCTGGGGCACAAAATAGCCCTGTAATGCTGTCAACGTGTCTAAACAGGTAGATAACTTATGGTTTTTGTTTTCCTTTGGCAGAACCAAAGGTGGGAAGAGGACAGTCATGAGGAATATATTGCTTTGATCCAGACCCAGCACCCTCCCCTTCTATCATTAACGTTATACTTCAGAGTTCAGTTGTGTGTTTGAGAGCAGTATTGGATGTGCAGAGCTTCACCAATCAGTACAGAATTTTAGGTTTGGCTAGATAGCGGATCTGTGGCCTGACCTTATGTGATAAACAAAAAATAGCTTTCAAAGTATTACTCAGAAAAGGGCTTAGACTCCATCCACATGTTGGTTCCGCTGATTATGCAGAATTTGTGAGTTTCTTCTAAAGAAATCAGCTTGAATTGTACTTTTTCGCTTATGGCAAAGCTTATATTCACTAAAGCAGCACTCATTTGGTTATGGTCGCATGCCAGTGACCATGACTACAGCACTAATCTGTTTATCAATGCAATGTTATTATAAGGCACTAGGCCTTACATATTTATTGTGAAAAGCGTATGTTGAATTCCACACAGTAACACAGGGCATTTCCTCTGGCCCTACCCCGTTTAATATCTACATGTCCCCGCTAACTACTTTAATTGAATCCTGTGGGGTGGCAACCATATCATATGCTGGTGATATCTAACTGCTTATCACCTTCAATCATTTGACTTCCCAGAAAATGTCTTCTTTTGTTACCGGTTTGAATGATGCCCTGCATTAAATGTGCAAGAACTATCTTCAATGCAAAGCTGACAAACTTGAAATTCTCGTGCTGAGCAAAGCTAGAGACCTTTGGAGCATGGGCCATTCCTTCCTTCCTTTCACCAACATTGACAGCTCTGAGTCTGGGAGTAGATGAAAACCTATCCATGGACACCCAGATTAGGTCAATGGCTGTGACTTCTTTTGGCCTGCTGAGTTCAGTCAGGAAATTCTTGGGCTTTTTTAACAGACGAGGCCTGTAGGACAGTAGTCCATGCTTTGATAACATTGAGGCTGGACTACTAAAATTGCCTCCATTTCGGTGTGGCTGATTTTAAGAATTGGCCCAGCTTATTTTGGGTTTATCTTGGCGAGAATCTGATTCTTCTCATTTTAGGGAACTGGTTTTTCTACCCATCAATAAAATATTCTGTTTAAAGCTTTAACCATCATTCACTGTGGTTTCTACATTTGGGACCCTAGCTACCTGATCAGGAGAATCCTCCAGTATGTCCCCTCTAGAACTCTCCGCTCGCCCACAACTTTATTTGTTAAGATTTCTAAGTTTTGTCTCATCAGATTGTTCTGTCTTCGTGCTGGCCTGGAGTGAGCACTAAAAGAAAAGAAGCTTGTGTCACACAAGCTTCTTTTCTGTTGGCGCTCAATCTAGGGCGAGTCCCCTTTCAGGGAAGAATTAAAAATGCATTTTTTTAATGCTGGACTGACTGTGGGTGGCTTTTTCTGATCAAGGTTAGATAGTGCTGAGACATTCCATTGGAGTAGCTTTGACCTTTACAAATTGTATTTATTCATTCATTCATTGAATAGGCCTGTGTTAGTTAAGGTGTAAAGCCAAAAGTAAAAGATATAGGACTTATAGATTGATTGAGAAAAGTCATGCCAAGTTCCATAAGTTTGATCTGTTTACTATGAAATATTATGACAAAGCCAGTAGGCCTGATCAACTTATTGGGTAAAGTGTGTTAAAGGCAGTATGCCATTAAAAATTGATTGTTATTACACTTTGCTAAAGCCTGTAGTAAGGTATTTTGTTAAATGGAACTCACAGATTAAAGTAGTAGGGAAAGATGTTGGTGACCCAACCAAACAAACCATGGGGATGGAAGGTATGTACTACGATAATCCTCACTAGGATCTGTTTGGAGAGACAGTATTTTTATTTCCCAACTGAAATTGTACTTACATTTGTAATTTTAAGATTGTATGCCTGGTGGTTGCCCTGTGTGAAAGCTTGCACTCAGTACAGTGACAAGCCATGGATAACAGCTATAGGCCTGATTGGGCCACAAAGAAAACACACATCAGATGCCATGGGACTGATCTGTTTATTATAAAAAGTTTTGATAAAGGCAGTAGGCCTGACATACTGATTGTGGGAAGCAAATAGTAAAGTCAAAAGGCATTTATTGGTGGATTGTTATTCCTCTCTATTAAAGCCTACAGATAGTTATGTTGTTGCATGAAGTGACACTGATTATCTTTGCAGGGAAGGATTTTGGTGTTGGTTACTGCCTCTGACAAACTCTTTGGGTAGAAGATTTGCTCTGTAGTATTTCTTGCTAAGAATACTCTTTCTGTTTGTCAGACTCTTGTAATAACAATAAATAAATAATACAATCATCCATATACATTAATATATATCTATATACATAGATGGTCTTTGCATCAGCTCTGTTCTGCCTTTGGTCTGTCTGACATTTACATTCTGCTTCCATCCATGACAATATTCTGCATGGAGCTGTGGTTCAGTCCACATCAGTCCACTTGAAAATGACCATGCTTCCATTTCAGGGCTTGTTCACCTATATTTAGGCCTTAAACTCTTTAGTTTTTAATGTTCTTGTTTTATAGATCTACAGTCATTCATTTGCTTATCCTCTTATTATTATTTTTTCTTAAGAGGACACAACAGCTTTCGAGGCAGTGCTAATGGGTCACTTGCTTGCCACTCCTTTCATCTGCAGTGCGCCGCATCCAATGTAGTCAGTTCCTCGCACCATTCTAGAATGCAGTGGTCAATGGTATATCATTGTTTTGCCAATTCAAGATGGCAACACATTGGTTCTAAATGAGGCTGAGGCAGACATGTCGGAACTTTAAAACAACTATAAACTATGTACGATACCATTGTAGGATGGATTCCCACTGCTGTGTTTAGTTTTGTTATTTCAAGCAAATGCCCACTGTTTAGATTGCAGCATGTTTGTTCTGCTTGTATTCTTTTAGTATATCTTTCACCTGTTGTTGAGTTTGTGTGTGCTTTATTGCAGCTGTGCCAGAGAATGAATGAAAAGAATGAGTTGGTGGTTGGTTGAAAAGATACAGTGAGTGACAGGGTGATGTTTGACAAGCTGTTTAATGCCTAAACCCATCAAGGACACAAAAGGGGTACTTTTATTCATGAGTTGGATCTTTTGGCTTTGTCAGTGCTTGTTAGGTGAGTCTTACACAACACAACAACAACAAAAAGTTCAGTGGTGCAAATCTTTGAGAATGGTGATAGGAGTATATGGGACAACAAACCCACTTAGGAGAGGCACTACATGCATGTACCCACCTATTCACCTGTATAAACGTATGCATCCATGTGTCACTTAATCGAAAATAACTCTTACTGCATGTGAACAGTGGCACATGTTACTTTTGTCATAAAATGACTCCCTCGCTTACTGCTGACTACTTATCCTAATTTGAATGGTACTACATCAGTTGCTTATCATTATGTTGAAGGTTGAACTAACAAACATTCTTCTTTCCTGAAATAGTACTGCTTACTTTACCCCTTGGAAAAAAGATAAGAGTACCAGCCGCCTCTTTCTTCTAAACAGTGGGTCTTTGGGAGTCACCGCCTTGCATATGTGCATAGCAGATGTTAAGATACTGAAACCCTCATTATGAGAGGGCCAGTAAGTCTGCCTTTGTTGTAAATGGCCAACAGAGCAACCTAGTATTCACGGATGAAGAATTACCAGGGTCAACTCCACAAGGTCCTACCCAGAGGACTTTGTCCTCTTTAAACTGCTGAGAATGAATGGTTCACATGCGGGACTGGGTGTGAAAACACCTATTCTTGCATGTTAATCCCCATTCTATACTGGACAGTAGGGTAGTAACTCGTAATGCCGCAGTAATACTGTAACCTGGTGTTACGGAAGCCCCTACAGTATACTTCATTTTTTCCACATATGGTATTGTGCCGAGCGGTTAATAAATCAAGGAAGCCATATCCTATCCAGAATGTTTTTGAAACATCTTGTACCAATCTGCTTTTGGCATCTCATGTAGAATAGAATATCTTTAAAGCAGCCTCCGAGATTACGCAACAACGTTTACTCCGCAGGTATTGTGTCCAGGAAGGTGGACATCCTCCTCAGAGTTGATTCTGATGATCTGTTATTCTTATGGTTAAACTCTTTCTCTGCTAAGCTTCACATACATGCGCAGCTTCTGCTCCTTGAGAGGTCGCTAAGATGTGGATTATAAGCACCAGTATTTTTGCCTATTAGTCGTCCTATCCCACAGATCATTATTGGCTTCTGTTTTAACTTTTTAATCTCCTCCGAATTAGTGCACTGAGTAAACTTTGTGCCATTTTTACCTTATTATCGTGTTGTGTGGACAGTGCTGAATACAAGTAGAAATGCAGTTTCCTCTATGCGCACCCAACTGATGGTTTATGACTGAGTCACCGGGCATGGTTTGCCAGCTGAAAGCACCCTTGCATTTCTACTAGGATAAAACAGAGAGAGGTCTGGAGTAAAGCTATGACAGTGTAGAATGGAAGTTTGCTCGTAAGGAAGGCCATCGTGATAGACAAGGAGAATTGCCTGTAGTCTTGAAAGGGGTCAAACTATCCTCACTCTGCCTTACAAGCTCTTTTCAAGAACAGGTATGGTTGTGTCATTCTTAGCAAGGGGTCTGTTAACTGGATTGTACATGGCCTAAGTAATTTCTACCTTTAGGATCTCAACAGAATACAGAGAAACTACAGAAACAGGTATACACCAAACAAAAAGACAAATAATAAAATATTTTAATGAATTCACAAATCTAAAAAAACGTAATTTTAATGAGACCGTTGGAGGTTTGCAAAATCTGTTTTTCAATTGTAAAAGACAAATGGTTATGCTAGGACAGGGCTGCCTCTTTTACTGCTAAATCATGCTAGCTTTGTCAGTGCTTCGGCTGAGGTCCCCAAACTGTATGCTGTACTTCACCTCCTTCCCCAAATCAAGCTAAAGAGAAGAACATAATCTTTAGCCCACTATTTCAACTTTTCTTCACATTTACAAAACGTTAACATTTTAATTTTTCAGGTTTGCTTCTTTATTGATATATACTTTAGTAATCTGGTAATATTGCTTAATTTTCTGTACAGTCAGGACCCCCTCAGTAGGAGTGGCGGATCCGTCCGGGCCATCCACTCATACCTTTTCTGGTTATTAGCACCAAAGAGGTTATGAGCACACAGGAGGCCATAAACATTAATAGAAATAGAAAGGTGAAGCTGCTATTGAGCTGACAACTCTATACAGTAATCTGAACCAATAGTATTTTATAGTGTTAGCACTGACACATTTTTGTTTAAAAAAAATGTAATGTCCTCTAGTTGAGGCCTTGTGAGCCAGTGGTGCTCGCAAACAGGTGTATTATAGTAGATAGTAATCTGTTTACTATGGCTACAGGGCTGTGGGCATAGTGAATAATTTAAGGCCTGATTTAAATATTGGCGGACAAGTTATTCAGTCACAATGGTGACAGATACTCCGTCTGCCAATATCTAAATCCCATAGGGTGTAATGGGATTTAGATATTGCTGGACGAGATATCCGTCACCGTTGAGACGGATTAACTCAGCTGCCAATATCTGAATCAGGCCCTTAATCTACATATTGTCTGCCATGAAAGCATACACTGTGTGGTAAAAATCACATTGCAGCACACAACCATACAGTGCAAGCGAACAGTAAGCATCTTGGAAGTTCTCTCTCCTTAATACCCTGTCCAAGTATCTAAATTTGTTCAATTTTCAAATGAGTGGTCAAGTTTGGATGTGCACCAAGACTGTCCTGGAAATGCATCAGATGGATAGGGTTGCATCACACGTTTGAGGCAGACGATAACCAATATTTAATATATTTCCAGAAAGAGAGGTGGTTTTGCATTTTACAATTCCATGCTGGAAAGAGTTCTATTGTTTTGTAGCTTGTGTAAAGAAAAAAGAACCTCCCAGGAGAGATTTGTAGAATTGAGATGACCCAGTCTGATGCTGGGCTTTTGAGCACAAGCAACGTCCAAGCTCAGAGAAACATAACTTATTGTAGGAACATTGCTTAAGGTGCAATGCAGAGGGCCTTTAAAGCAATTGGCGGGGACAAAGAGATTATTGTAAATACATCTAAAGTAGGTATTGCACTAACAAAAAGATTAGTGTTATGAAAAAAGTGTTAATGAGCTTCCTCAAATCCATTTACTTCAATGTAAGACACATTTTCTTTAAGAATTTTATTAGACTTTACATTATTAACACAGCACATGCAACCTCATTGTGGTATAAACAAAAGATAACTAACTCACCATAGGCAATCCATATAATAAGATGATGAATATATAACCGTCATCTTAGCTAGTGACTGTGATCAGTGACTTGTGTTGACATCTTACAGGTGCAGTTTGTGTAGGAGTTGGAGATGAGACATCCCAGGAGCTCCTAGAATGCAATGAAGAAAGTGTTTATTTGGAAATTGTTGTACCAGCTTCACTATTTAAGGGTCATAGAAGTTTCAAAGGGCATATGGTTGAGAGTGCATAGCAGTGCTTGCAGCAACTCTTTTTAATCGACTAAGTCATACTGATTTTTCATTCCTTCTAACTGCCCTGAAATTCACTACTTCTGCCCTTGACCGTTCCACCACATCCCTCAGCTACCCACTCACCCTTCTAATTGTTAGTTTGTGTCTAGTCAGGATTTGGGCCAACATAGCCATCTTCTTTTTCTTGCATTTTTCTGAAGATAGGAGATATCCAGGCTTGTGTAAAACCTGTATCTGAAGACTTGTGAATGAGAATTGTTCCCAACAATAGACTATATCATGGCATTCTCAGCATAGGCCACCACCTGCGAAGATGATGGCTTACCCTGAATCTTCATCAAAGCTTTCAGGGAATAGAGCTCTGGCTTCAAATCTATTTTTGAACTGCATCACATTTTCCTTAATACACATACTGGATTTGCTGCTGCGGAAAAGTAATGTGCATGGATATTGTACAAGACTTAGAAGAACTGAAATCTTAAAGTTTCAGAGATTCACTTCAGGATTGCCTGATACACCTACACCTTTTCCGAGAATATAACTGGAACTTGTGTTGGAAAGCTAATTGCTGTCCCCTCGTTGAAAACTAAATCTTGTGACATAGAAGCCCTTTTATCCATCTGGAAAAGGGCACTTGTCCATTAGTGTGTGGGGATGATGATAAGATGCTTTCCACGGCTGCTCTTACCTTCCAATGCAAGATCTCTTTGCCAAATAACTGAACTACTTTGATCCCAGTATTTTTAAGTTCGCATTAGCTCTCTCGCCAGCATCATGTATAGAAACAAAATCTTTAATACGAAAGCGTGTATATACAAATAAACGGGGGGCTTTGAGTCTGCGCTGTTTATCCACCTGTCCAATTGTGATTCACATTCTGCTTGGACGACCACAGCATAGAGCATTGAGCAGTAGGTCAACCTGCTTGAGCCAATAGCACATAAACCTAGAAAGAAGCACACTTCAGTACCAGTGTGAACAGGCCAGTACTTTATTTTTCCAATGCATTTTATTTACATTCTTGATCCTTACTATTGTTTTCATCAGCCTTCTATGATTGAGCGCTATCCTCAGGCTACGGTAGTTCAAAGTCAGAAGTACCTCTTTCTGTGCAAACATAATACTGTTGTCCTGTGATCTGCATTAAAGCGAAAAGGTGTTTCTACACCTGCTTGGAAGCACCCATATTGTCTAATTAAAATGATATGCAATATTTATGTTTTAATTTTTTTTTTATTGCAAGCATGTGGTTGTTAAAAATAAAAAGAGCTTTAACCATCACACTAGCTTCCCAAGGCTAAACCTATTGGCTTTGTCAATGTTTGTTAGGTTTGGTTTTCTAAAAACTGTGCAAGACATTCATATGCCAATTCCTTTTGGATATACAAGAACAAGGGACGTGGGTGTTCTAGGTGAAGTTGTTGACTTTGCAAATGGCTGAGCAAGCGGCGTACGGTAGAATGGAGTCGAACTACTTTATTACGCTAAATTTGCTTTTAGTGTTGTCCTTGGTGGAATGTTAGAAAAAAATAGAAGCATCACGTAATTCGCATGTGTCGGACAGTGCATTCCCTGATGGTTACACTTCATTTCTTCTTTATTTCACTTCCCATTGGAACATTTTACTGCCTGGAGACCTTCAATTCGTTAATGAAATCTGAATACTAAATCTAACATTCCAAAAGGAGCCGTCACGCATCTTGTTCAGAATGTGTGTTGTAAAATAAAATTGAATTTAAAGTTGCAAACCAAAAACAAATCACATTTTAAAAATCAAAACAAAACAATGTATGTTTCTTTCTATTTCCCATGCTTCTATATAAGTGCATGGCTAGCCAAGTGTCCCATGACTCGTGTGACATCATCAGTTTGTTTTGGCATTTTAGCCAGCAGAACGTTGACTTTTGGAACGTGTGCTTTTGTGCTTTAAAAATCTTAGTAAAATGCGAATGGACAAAAATGCAGCAACTGGCTAAATATACGAGTAGCTTCTCTTGGAAATAAAACGTGTACGTGTATTCCTGCATGTTGTTTGTCTCGGTTACTTATTTTTGCCACCTATGCGCATCAGTGTCAGTACAAAACCAACCATTTTAAAATATGATAGCTACCTGCAAATAGCTTCCCAACCGTCCAATGCAAAATACTCCAGTACTTTAGAAGGAAGGTTTCAAGTGGCCCTCTTTGTTTTACAGAATATAAGGTTATTATCTTTTGTAGTATCTAGATAGATGTCCATTTGCTCATACAGGTTTTGACCTCACCCTGTAACCTTACTTAGGGACGGCTTAAGTACTGGTGGCTTTCATTTGTTTTAAAGCCCTGGCAAAGGCTGTCTTTACTAGTCCCAGGGCAGGTTCGGCCCTTAGCATGGGCGAGCTGAGCCCAGGCCCAAGGTGCCAATATTCTGAGGGACGCATGGAGCTGTGTGCCTTAAGGTTATGCCAACGGAAGCTCCCGTCTCGTCTTGCTCTAGCTTTGTGCTTGTCAATGCGTGTTAGTTTCTGTCTGATTCGCCAGTTTAAGGTGTTTTAGTCCTTCATTATCATACAGCGGGCTATGTTTTTAACACCCCTTTAGCCTCCTCCCTTCACCTTCTGACAGACACACACCAACAAAACCATGGTATTGATGAGGCAGCTAAACTATCAGTGATTTAGGTGAGCTGGGAGTGGTCCAGGGATATTTGTGTCCTAGTCCGTGGAGGAAGGGGGGTGTCAGTAAGGGCGCCAAATTTATCTACGCCCACACCCAGGGCGGTAGCTTAGCAAAGGCTGACTGACTGATCCACTCTGCTATCCACATAAAATACAGATCTGTTTTTTTTGCAGCAGGCACCCTCTGTGCTACTTCATAGCGAGTCAAAATGGCACTAGGCAAAATTCCAATCTGTCTAGCAGGAACATTAATCACAAGTTATCTTGTTACCTTGACATTGTTATTGCCTGAAAGTTGGCAGGGCACCGGTGGCACTGCTCTAAAGCGGACCCTGTCCTTCCTGCAAATCACAGTGCCCCCTTAATGCCTACATCCCATGGCCCTGAACTGCATCATCCAGCGGCTTGATGCACAGCACCATGTGCTGCCATGGAGCACGTCACTCACTGTTCAATAGAGGCGCGTCAGGGCTACCCTGATGTACAGTCAGTGGTTAATGTGTGCCAGTGTCTGGCGGGGGGACTCACCAGCATGGGGGCCGCGATTCTTTTGGTACCTCTGCCGCTTTTTGACAGATAGTGTTGTGGAAATAGTACTCTGTCTTTTTTACACAACACTAATTTGACAGTCTCTTATGGCAGCATGAGAGTGTGAGAATGGGGCGAAAGATAGAGAACAAATCTGAGTGTGAATATGTGCGAGTTAGGGGCTTATATGTGGTGGGTAGTTAGCACCAGCACTATTTAAAAAACAGACTTTAAAGTAACTTTACAGGCAGAAACAATGATTTATTTGTCAACAGTGTGTGCAAGAACCGTCGAGGTAATCGAAGTCGGTAATGCGTTCAGTGTCGTACAGCGCATACTGGGAAGTTACCTTTAGGGGTCGGGCTGTATGCATGAGGTCCACGACAGCAGCACTGAGCGCTCTGGGGATGAGGCTGAAGGCAGAGCGAGACTCGGTCAGTGCCGGTCACTCTGCCATAAATGTGTTGTACCATTCTATGGGGAAGTCTGGGGAGGAATTGCCTAACTTTTAAAATATGGAAGGCGACAATGGAAACATTTTCTTAGGGGCAAGAACTCCCTCGCTGTTGCTCCTGAGCTCCGGTGGTCGCACATTTTCCTGTGCTTCGTTGTTAAACATCAGCCTGTGCCTCCTGCTGCAGCGTCATACACATAGACCTACAGAGGTACACAACCCTAGAAGAGTGAATACTGTAACCAGTGCTTTAAATGGGCCGGTCCTCACCGGTACTGAGTACCGGCACTTCTTATTTTTACCGAGCTGAGTACCGGCACTTCTCCACTCCCAAGTAGAGTACCGGTACTCAGGGTCAGATCGATAAGGTGGGCACTGAGCGACAGACCGGGCCCGGGGGCTTCCTGTGTGCATTATTTATCAGTTGCTAGCGGCCCGATGGGGCCTGAATGACCTGCTGGAGGCCTGCTGCAGGGGCAAGTGGGCCTCTTCTGCACCATCCCCACCTAGATGGAAGCTCTCAGTGTCCTCACCAGCCCCCTGCCAGGCCTCCATGCTGGGTTGTCTTTTTATGGGACATTGGCTGCCAGGGCACACTGATGTGTGCAGTTTGAATGAGTGGGAGGGGAGAGGCACTGAGCATGAGTGGCCACGTTTGAACCAAGGTAATCAGGTCCATTTTCACTGGGGTCTGACTGTCGTTCCACGGACTCAATTGCCCCTGCAAATCCCGCCCCGCCCGCCTGCTGGGACATTGATGAGGTGGTGAAGATGGCTCAGCGGCCTCCTTCGAGCCCAGGTGAGTTGGGTTGAAGTCTACTGACCTTTCCACCAAGCATTGCTCTCCTCCTGACCTCCACCCTGCTGGACTCTGCACATGTGCTGGACCCTGCAGGGCTCAGTATCTGCCACTGCCAGCTCTCCGGCCGTGGGGCCTTCTGCCCACAGGAGAGGAGGGAGAAGAAGGTGAGAGAATATGAAGAGTGAGGGGGTAGAGATGGAAGGAGCAGAGGCGGGTTGAAAGGAAAATGAGATAGAGAGACAGAGGTAGCGAGTGGGGCAGCAAGAGGAAAAGATAATGGGAGAGAAACAGAAGTGAGCAGGGGAGGAATTGAGAGACTAGAGATGTGAATACGGATAGAGATGGTGACTAGAGAGAGCGACAAAAACGAGAAAGAGAGGTGCGTTTTTATGATAAAAAGTGAGCCATAAGAGAGAAAGGGACGAAGCAATGTGCCTCACTGACTGCGCTTTCCAGGGGCTGTGCAGTTTCTCTACATTCATATTCTGTGAAGCATGCCTTGCAGCTGACACTTTGCCTGATGTGAGTACCTGCTAATCTGCAATGTATTTTTGGAGAGAATGGATGAGTAGACATATAAATTACTTTCGGATACCAATTCATGCTTCATGTTTGCCAAATCTAAGCACTGTCTGTATCAGTAATACCCAATTTAATATTACTCAATTTTCTGACATTTGTTTACCAGTATGCAAATATGTGACGTCCAAACTCACAGCAGATTTCAGCAGTAGTCACAACTCGCTGAGTCCTCATTCCAGAGTATGTTACTGTTAAGAGAGCCAATTTGCACTTGGGGGAATCTTGGGGTGTTTGGTGCGGCAGAAAGAGCCAGATGGAGGTGAGAACCATGAACACAACAGAACTGATTACAACGATAAATCTGCACATGAAAATAACATAACTGTGCAAAAACACTGCACCACGGCTGTACTAACACAAGTTATAACCAATGGAACGGGGACCTTTGAGACAACTATCAAAGGCAATGCATGGGCAAAATGCGTACTAGATAGAAGCATCCTCGTATCATCATATCTCACCTGCCTTTAGCCCCGCCCACTAGCCACGCCCCTAGCTCAATGTAATGAGTACCTGCACTTATTTTTTTCCATTTAAAGCACTGACTGTAACCATTTCCACTCTTCTGGGGTTGGGAACCACTGTGGGTCTATGTGCATGAAAGGCTCCTGGCTGAGAGTTTCCTGTTCCATGTGGCGTCCGGGCGATGTGCTTGTGTGCCCGGGGCCCTGCAGGGTCTTGTGTGCCTCTCTCTGTTGGCGAAAAAAGCAGAACTACTGGCCTAGTTGGTACTAGTTCTTTATTATTTTTCCTAGTGTCGTATTTGAAACCCTGAAACATGGTGGACCTGCTTCCCATCATTGGTCCAAAAATAACTGTGTATAGACCGCACTACCCACTGCGTAAGCAATGACAATGAATGCATAGAGAGCTGTGCTTAAAGCACGCACAGACACAGAGGCCTTGGTCTCTTCGCAGCGCTTTTTGGTGTGAACAGCATCCAGCTCATTCCCATGTCCAGCTTCCCAAAAAAGCTGCACCGCGCCCACCGGTAACCTGTGCCGTCTTGTTATTGTGGTTGCACCCAGGGAGGGGACAGTCTCCATCAGGAGATGGGGTGTGGCACAGCCGTATCCGGGGTGCACTAAATACATATTAAAGACTGACTCACCGTCGATTTGGGACAGGCTTTTCCGCGCTGTGCCCTTGCTTGGCTGCATCATGTGCTACGATGGCCACACCCACCCCTCCCCCGTTTTACATCGGAAGTGGCGCGCGCAGCTCCTTCGCAACCAATGAGATGGCGGAGTTGGTGGACGGGCACATGTGAAAAGCGTTCCGCTGGTTCTGGCCGGTATTCAGATCGTCCTTCTGAGATGCACCGAAACTGGTGCAGGCGTACAGTAGTTTATTTTTAAAATAAGAACAACTGTCGTTTTAGGTGCCTGTGCTCTTGCTAACCCTCCCCTTCTGCATGAACCCTGTAAATACATTGCACTAAGCCGGGAGGGTGTACAGAAAGGAGTAATTGAACGGAGAGGAGTGTTATGCCCCGATTCTTCCGACGTTTGAAGTGTTGGCAGTCACTTTGGAGTGCGCCAGGAGTATTCGATTATATTGATTTATGTAGAGTGCTTTCTGGAAGGCCGAGTAGGTCACAAATTACGAGATTTTATCATGTTTTGGTAATAAAAAGTGACTGCCCTCTTTTTAATGAATCGTGCTCTCTGTGAATTCCAAGTCCTTTTACTTGTGAGGCATACATGCTTTGTATATGCTGGTGGGATCTCAGGGTGTGACTGCCATCACTTTCTGAAAAGGTACTGGACATTATCATTGCATTGTGTTCACAGTTTTACACAAAAGGTACTATGGAAAGTGAAATAAGGTATAGCTGTTCTTCATGGACAACGCAGGCCTTAATGTCTCTACATGACACTTGTGTTATTGGAAATACATACAACTATCACTACATTCAACACATTTATGGCTATGATGCAAATGCGGCATTCAGTAGTATTACAACAGCAAATCTTGAATAACTAGAAAACTGCTTACTGCCTCATCAGTTCCACGTTGTGACCCTGTGCAAACTTAGAGTCACCCCCACTTGAGACAACAGCATTACACTGGGACTCTGTTATCATCGTGCAGCTGGCTCACAGTTGGTACCTGGTTTTTGTAAGGACCCTGTGCAAAGACAAAGTGATCTCTATTGAGCAGCAGGGCATTGCACTGTGCTACTGTCAGAGCTGGTGCTTCATACATGTAAAGTGGTGGTTGGTGTTTATAAATTGATTGCAGTAAATTCTTAGGGCGTGGCCATGTTTCTTATGAATTTACTAAATTGCTCCTCATAGCTCAGATTATGTAACAGGGCCCAGTTTTTGAGTTCTACTCTGGGTCACACTGTCAGCTTGTAGAGTGCCCTGTGGGAGACTGATTGTGTCAAGAAAGAAAGCAAAGGTGTAGGGGCTCAGTTGCAGATCAGCACATGTGGGCCTATTGCAATATAGCAGTACATTGATTATAAACCTAACAAATAAATAACAAAACATTTGGACCATAATCTTTAGTTGCCATTCAACAGTGGCTATCAATGGTGGCTGTCAATTGGATTTCTTCAACCTTAGTTCTAAACACCAAACTGCAGGACTGCTAAGTGGATGGCAAACTGCATATAGATGTATACACAAAGGGATCAACACTGGCTACTTTTCCTGAAGAATGGCATCTCTAAAATTCATATCTGCATTCTAGTACATGATTTGATATTGGCTGATATAAATTACTTCAAAGTACAGCTGACAAGTGGGCACACCCACTTAAAGGCATACAACAGATTGAATCCAGGATGAACTTGGGCATGCATCTCATTGACCTGCTAACCCCAGCCTATAGTTGTTGGACTGATTTACTTGTGAAACCCATTGCTTATTCGAGTAGACCCACTTCACTTAAAAAAATATTGGCTGCCACAAGTTACCAGATATATCTTTGACAAGCTTAGTGTCTCCAGAGACATCAGTGACTTGAACAGCTGGGCAAGACATCCTCATAAAAGCCATGTACTTCCTTATTGAGCAACCCATGTCAGCCTCTTTATTGGAGATTTATTTAAGTATCTTGCCCTGTGCCAATCCCTTCCACCAAAAACTGAAACCTCCCAATTATCAAAATATACATCCCTGGCAAGGTATGTGCCAGCCCACCCATCTCTGATTCTCAGAACTCCTACAGTGATGTACTAAAAACAAGTCCACCTCCACACTGCCCGGGAGGGATTAGACAGGCAACCAGTGAAGCAGAATTGTACAAGTGCGACTGCTTGGTTCATAGAGCATCCATCCAGGTGTGTGATTCTGTGCTGAGCAACAGGAACCAACCCAGACTTTCTGATACATGTATTGTGACCACAGTGTTTTGGCTCCTGGTGTTGAAACTACAAGTTCTCGTATCTGGTGCTGTTGGTTATGGCAGCTTCCCCCATCTTTTTATGTACCTTAAGATACAGTATTTTACAAGTGAAGTTACAGTATAACACCACACCCAAAAAACCCATGTGAAGTGCTCTACATACACAACACCAGGTATTAGTACCAACAACAAACCAATAAACACCAGTGCCTGAAAACGGCTATATAAATCTTAAAATGAACAATCATGTTGTGTACTCTTTCACCGAGAGTCAATTCTGAGGAAGTTTCTAAGAGTGAAACTTGAGGCCGATGTGCTAAAAAGTTGTTGCAAAAAACGAGTTACAATTTGCAGCCAGTATGTTTGGAACCAGTAAAGAATTTTCTGAACTGGCCCTATAATAATAGGTGTGTCAAAATTCCGAATAGGTGTGAATTGCAAATTGCAACCTACCTATTTATATTCATCCGGTGGCCATGATTGTATTTTAATAAAGTAAACTTTTTACAATTCTTCCCAATCTCCTTATATATAACGGTAGTGCATTTAAAAATAAAAATTCATTAAAAATGATGTTTGAGAGTTGGCAGTAATCCCCTACTTCCTAACAAACTTTATATTTTACATTTTCAAAGATGAAAGGGACCTAAGTGGCTACCTAACCTTTGTGAATGCTTTACAATCCTAATTAAGACGTTGTCAATTTCACAATGTTTTACGACCGGATTTTGGTTGCTACACATTAGCTCGTACTAAATTGCTATTTGGAAGAGGCGCCTACAACATGCCCCGCCCAAATAGCCATTCCGTTTAGAGTTGCAAAGCCATGTTAGGAGTTGGTAAACATTTACAGACTTCTAAGATGGTTCTGAGTACATTGTAGAAAACGTTTTTGTTAGTGAAAACTGTTTGTGACTGTAAAAACGTTTAGTAGTACATCTGGCCCTTGATTCGAGGAAGGCTTTAGAGTGCAAGCTGTCAGGTACTTTTAAAGACACACTGGTTGCATCATGCTTCTTCGCCGCAGTAAGGTCAGTTATTGCATGTCACTTCACAATCTCAGTCAGTGGCCTCACTTTGCATTGAGCTCTTAATAATGCTGGACGCAGTGGTCATTGGAAGTCATGGACGTGAAGCCAGTGTTGCTCCTTTATGATGTAGTCTGGGCAGTTTACTTCATTACAGAATGACTTCCTGAAAGACAAACCTTAAGGACGCTTCCTGTAAAGTTTTCAAAGCTCATCACACAATGAGCAAAGGTGCGGAACGTAGTGGGGACATTTAATGAAGATGATTTACTAAAACCCTTCAAAGCCATGGGCCTTGCAGTTTTGTGCACAATTGTTTCTGATCTAGAAATAACATTATTCAAGCACTGGTTTTATGTTACACGTTGCTTCTTTTTAATGTGTATAGTAGACGATAAGCATGAATCATACTTCCCCCGAATCCCAACTATTGTTAGGTTATAGTCGGGGCTGCTAGAATTATGCAGCAGGAGAGGGCCAAATTATGCGACCGGGTTGAGTAAATTATGTGTCAAGAAAAGGCAAATTATGCAGCACATTTAGTGATAGTATCACATCATTATTTTGTTATTTTCAAACTTGTTAACATTGTCTGGGCATTGTTGGACCTCATTAGTACAAGTTTAACGCCCAAATATAGCAATATAGCAACCAAAATGTAACTTTGTAAAGAGCCTTCCACTGAGTGGCAACTCACGCGCTTCCTTTTTAGTAACTTTAAAACCATTTGAGCAAGAAACAAAATGTTTATTGTTAAATTCTGCAGATTGTATGGCAGATGGTTATGTGGCAAATCTGTAATTATGCGAATATCGCCGCGTCCGCACAATCGCGTAATTGCAGTGGCCCTGGTTATAGTTCATTAAAGGTATTCTTTTTGCTTTCCACAGCACTTTAGAACTCAGTAGCAGGCGTGGTCTGTGCCTTTCTCGTTGGCTGCCCGTTGCTGAAATCCTTGCTTGCTAGGAATGGGTTAAGGCATGCACTTTCATGATCAGTTGTGATTAATATGTGAGCGAGGCGCCTGCAGATTTCCGTTGCATTTCATCTTCATTGACATAATTAAACGAGCATCAGCTCTTCTTCCTGACTGTCTCTTTAAGACTTGTAATGCAATGCTGAAAAAAAGGAGGCATGTTTTTTCTTTGTCTGGAAATCAGCATACAGTCTGTGCTGTCCACCCTGAGCCCCTTCGGGCGGTTTCTCGATCTGGTTAGATTTGGATTGCTGTGGCACCGAGCCATCTGAAGTTCCGAATAGTAAAAAAATAAGGCATAGACGCGCGACTTTGGTGGGCATTAACGTACGCTACTTGTTCGCTGCCAGTGGCATTCCTTTCAGCCTGTGGTTTATAAACGTACTAGGGATTTATGCACAGTCAGCATGAAGTATATCACTGTTAGCAGCCTGCAGCGGGGTACCCCGGTGGCCTGTCCCACCTATGAAATACCCAAACACACTTCACACGCCCCGGCCAGTTCTGTCAGGCTAATAAGTAGCGTTTTCTTTGCAGCGGGCACAGAAGGGAACGTCTGCCAGTTGGCTCCTTGTGATACAAGCATTTTTATTGGGTGGCCGCCTAGCCCTCTGATGCAACAATTAATCTAACTGGCTGCTCTCCCTAACACGCGCAGCTTCGCGTGGGGGAATGCCCTTTCTGTACAATGGCTGACTGCACTTGCTGCATTGTCAGGACCAGAGGCTTCCTGTCCGAAATGTATACAATATCTTATTGAATTGAGTGTATGGCCGGGACCATGGCCATCGTTGGCTGATGTTCTTTTTCTTTCTCTTGCAGGTTGCTGAAAAGTGCCTTTCCTGAAGCCACATCTGCTTGGATGTCTGTCTAGTCCTGCGTTTCATTTTGAATGTACATATATATTTAATAATTTGCCGTTGCTTGCTGTTCGTATCCAAACGGCATTTCATCCATCAGCCACTTTGCTAAATTATTTATTACAAACTCATTTTGTCGGCAGTGATCACATATTTTTTGCTTATGTGAACAGTGTCAGATTAAAACTATTCGGAAATACAAAGAAAAAGTTTCTTCCTACGCAAAACGTCCATTGCAAAAACTGAAGCTCTGCCAAAAACGTATGCTTTTTTCGGAAGAATTATTGAAACCATTAACTGGAGAGCACAGAATCCTTTTGAAAGCCTGCCAGCTAATTTTCCAGTAACTTCTTTGGCAGTGACAGGCAAACAACTCTTCTTTCTAAAGTTCAACAATTGCACTTTTAGGAGCTGGCCTCTAATTTGATTTGCAGTTGTAAGATTTATATTTTGTGATTGGCTTTACGTTCAATTATTGTTTTAATAAATATAATCTTATTACATGAAAACCTAAGTGCTTACCCATAGAAATTTTACCAAAGCAACACTTTAGTTGTTTCCTTTACCTTTTAACTTGAATTCACGCTGCAAGCCCTCACTAAAAACAGTAACACTGGCCTTTAAAAGGGCGTGATTGGCTGCTTTATAAATTCGTTTCTAATATGGCTGTTAACGTCTCCCTGGTTCGTGATACAAAATGGCTGACACTGGAGGTCTGTCGAGAATTTCAGAGAGGTACTTGTTCTCGATCCGATGCAGAATGCAAGTTTGCTCATCCGTCACGGAGTTGCCATGTGGACAATGGCAGAGTTATTGCCTGCTTTGATTCTCTGAAGGTAAGGACAGTGTAATTTATGTTTCACATTCTTTTCTTGTAATTCTCTTCTGCCTTGTGGCACGACTCAGTCTTATGAACTTCAAGCAATGATACATGCAATTATTAATGGTAGATTATTCCACAAGTATATTATTTCCTGAAACTGAATTCATAGACCTTATATTCAACATTAAAGTACTTACAAACATTGATGATTTTCTATGCTTATCCCAGTTTGTGTGATAGCGGGGTTAGCAAGTTCATGCATTATGTACGATGGTTTAGGGTTTTGACAGATGTCGGTTGACTGGTCACCCGTGTGTGATAACAGCATAGATTGACCCAAAATGAATGAATGTATTTATAGAAATCTAGCACAATAGTTCACTGTACACTAGGCATAGCAGCACAAAGTTAAGCAAAAGAGGAGAAATTGGTTTGATGAATATCTCATTCTACTTGAGTTTTTTGCATATTTTTACAATAGGAAAAACACAAATCGTGATGCACCACACAGTGTTTTAAATGTATAGACAAACACATCTCTGTAAAATTCAGTAGTTCCATAATGTACAATATGATGTGAAGATCCCTAAAGGAGGTTTGGCCCACTTAGTCTAGCAGTGGCAATCCCACGTTGTCCAGTTGGTCCTCTTGAAGATGTTCCTGAATACCACCTCCTCCTTCTTTTCCCTAAACACTTCAGTGACTGTTACTTGTATTTGAAATTGTAAAGAAATATGGTCTAGAAATACAATAAACGTAACTGCCTAACTGCGCATATGCTTTAATCTGAGAGCCATTGATTATTATTTTTACATTGTGGTCATATCCATGGAGGCAGGCTACTGCTCTGTTTTGCATCGCCTCATTATTGAGCAATTCTAACAGAACTACCCAGCAAACATGAACACCATTTTTGGAAAAACTTAGCACTGAATAGTGAACAGTTTTGGAGGACTATTTCCTCATGAGGCTGTACACGTTCAAGTGAACGTCTGTATAATAAGCAGATCTGGGTATACATTACATGTAGATGAGTATTTTAGAATAAACCTGGGCATGTGAGGGGGCACCTGGTTATATAATATTTGATATTTGATATATGACACAAATCTATGCTGGCATACACAAGGTTAAACCTCCGTATATGCAGCTGTCCCTGGTATAAAATGAGGCAGTATTCGGGCGGGTGTCACTTAACCTCAGTACACAAAGCTGTTCCTAGAATAGTGGGTATTGCACTAGAATATTGTGTTTTAAATACCATCCTACAAAAATATTGCAACCAGAATATCAGATACTTTAATAATATGAAGGTAAATGTTTACAGGTAAGCATACATTTATTATCTTTACCTCCACATATGTGTACCTTGATAAATGTATCTTCAAGGTATGTAGATATGAAGTTAACAATAGTAATCCTTATCTGTATATACGTCCCCCTTCCCGCACAATATTCTGGATTTGATAATCTGGCTAGGATATTAAAGTCCGATTATATTTTTGTATTCAGTATTCTGACATACAACCGTGGCTGTTCATACGCGTATGAAGAAATACCTGATTGTATATAATGGTTGAAATTAGGCATGGTATCTTTCTTTGAGCTGATCTAACAAAGCCATACTCACCACAACCACAAAGAAAGGCTAGCCAAGAAAGCAAACAACACGTTGTGCAAACAGTAGAGGCTGTACCAATGCACATTCTACAAATGCCGATACAGGAGGCTAAGTTCAGTGAAGATAACTTACTTTATCTGTCCACCCCCACCAGGGAAAGCAAAGCAAATGAAAAACCAAAAAAAATGCTGAATAAAAAAATAATAACTACTTGGATTATCATACTTAACGTTGCCTCAGCCGGAAAATGTAAGTTGCAGAAAAAATGTTATTATTAAATAGCCTCACACATGCCCTTGTATTTACCACAACCCCAGGTTTTAAACCAGTTGCAATATATAGTTGATATCCAACACAAACCTACCCTTTGTTCCTGACATGATGCAGCAATACCTGATGCCAGTAGTCTTGGCATGTACGTAGGGACTCGTGCAGGAATCGTGTCCTGCTAGGTGAGTTGTGCATATGGCCACTCCGAACTCTACACTGCTAAATGCTACCCCAGACAGTAATATTTCTTCAGTTCCACAACAGGTGAGAGTGACTACTGCATAAAGACATGGAATGACACCGTGCAACAACCCAGCTACAGAAGAAATGCAATAGGGCCCACATTAGGACTTAAACAATGATTTGTGTGTCTGCCTCAATTAGTATACCAGAGCAAATCTAGCCAGTAAAAGGAAGAGACTTAATCAAGGTCAGTCTTATGACCCACAGCTCAGCCATCATCAGATGTCGAACAGTACTGGATAGCCATTGACAATCATTGCCAGAGCTAACAAACAACACTGACATGCAGCAACAACTATAGCTGCTATAGGTGGTCTAAGGTACACTGATGGTCACACAATACTAATTACTCTTGGTGCAGGAGGCTCACTGTCACTCTGCATAGATCATGCAGGACATATTCCCGACATATAATAGCATTCAGCAACCTCCTTATATGCACGCCAACCTCTATCTAGCGTTGTTCAGTGGACTTTGCTTCTGCGTCACACCTCCCTCTGTGTGCTTATGCATATCCTGTTCTGTCACCTCTTTGCCATGGCATTCACCTACATCCCGTCCCCCCCAAGGAGAGTATGCCATAAAGATAATTAAGTGATGTCAGTGTACACTTGTTCACTGAGTGCTACTTATGATCAGTCAAAATAGCCCCGAACTACTAATAAATGACAATTGTTGCAGTAGTGACAACATCGGAGACCATCACAACAGTGACCACACCTTGCAGGATTACTAGTAGTGATCACCCAGCTGTTTGTCACAATTATGACTGATGCCAAAGTAAAATATCCAGAATATTGACTAAAACAATGTAACGAACACACACACATTTTCACAGAAAAACAAAAATTAAAATGACAGTCATAGTTAAGTGTGGTAATACTACTTTAGTTTACATGAAAAAACCTCAGAAACTCACTCAACAAATACAGTTTAAATTGGCAGTTATAATTAGATATGGTAATAATATTTTAGTTTACATAAAAAAAAAAAACCCTCAGAAATTCACTTAAAAAATCAAAAGTTAACATGCCGTTAAATTTAACTGAAAATGTGAGTTAAAATTGTATTGTTTAAAATACACTGAAGTTAACCGAGCTAATTATAACTTGCGCAGCCACCATATACTGCTAATGATCACAAGTATTACATCACTCATGACAAATTCTGTGGCATAATTGGCATCTCATATGACAATTTCCTCCAACGCTGGAAGGAGATCATGTTGGAGAAATGAGTGATAGCCATCATACAACACAGCTATTGCCTTGAACGACAGCCCCTCACCCCAACATTCCACCATGGTCACACATGCTCAGCAATGGACCCCTCTCCCTTCTCTGAAAGAGGTACATTACCTTCTACAAAAGGGCACCATAGAAAGGGTATTACCTGCAACACCATGGGACCAGGATGTAGGTTCGGTCAGGCTTAACTTAGAGGCATTGTGTAAAGTATGTATGTATCACGCAAACAGTAATAACGTGGAAACACAACACAAGAAAAATCCCACACCAATTTAGAAAATAAGAGTGGCATTTAATACATTATTTCACAGCAAAGAACGACAAAAAATACAAATCAGTAGAAGCAGAGATATGCATTTTTAAGGATTTAGATAAAAAACATTGCTTAGAAGCACAAAGCACCAGCTGGGGTTATCTGGGCATGCCGGACTGGGACAAAGTCACAAATTCAGACCGGCTGCAATGGAGTGCAGGTCGGATACAGTGGCCAAGTTAGGTTCTCCGAACAAAGTACCATAAATCCTGGTTGCAGAGTGTTATGAGGTCCCTTATCGAGGATGCGTCACACAGCGGTGGTTCTGATGAGTTGTGAGGCTGCAATGTTGAATCCTGCATCGAGGATGGGTTGCACAGCAGCGGTTCCGAGGAGCTGCGGGGCTGCAGTGTGAGGCCCAATGTTAAGGATTTATCACACAGCAACAGTTCTGAGGAGCTGCAGGGCTGAGATGCGAGGTCCTGCATCAAGGATGTTTCATGCCATGTCAGATCTGAGGAGCTGTGAGGTCCTGCATCAGCGATGCATCATACTGTGGCAGTACCAATATGGAGTTGCGAGGCAATGAGTTGCATTCCTTCTTTTATGCTGGGACCACAGCTGGGCTGACAGAGCACCTTCAGGCCCGCTTCCAAGGGTCCGGGTCGGGGGTGACACCATTTGGGGGTCAGGACTCACAGCAGGCAGAGCTCTGGTGCAGGTGTTAGGTGGACGGAACCTTGCCTGTCCCAAGGCTGTGATCAAGATGCCAGCCAAATAGTCGTTGGCGTCCCTCTCGTGGTCCTGGATTTAAGATGAAGGTCTACTCCTCACTCAGGCAGAAGGGCAGTAGGACAGGAGAATAGAAGGGCAGCAGAGTAGCAGTCCTTCTTGAAAAAGAGCTGCTCAGCAGTCGTTCTTCTTAGTATTTCACAGGTCCGGATGAGTAGTGAAGAGTTCGGTCTGAGTGTCCACTATTTATCCTTGGTGCCAGCTTTGAAGGAGACGTTTCTAGATGTTTCCAATCCCAAAGATGTTTGGGATTTCCTTTTATTTTGGCCCTGGCCCCAGGTTGTCTAGGGGCACAAATGACTAGTGTGAAACCCTTTGTGAGTGGGTGAAGGTAGAGCCTTTGTGATGTGCAAGTGTGGCAGATGACAGCTCCTCCCCTTATCAAGTTAGAGATGGCCTATCCTGCCAACATCTGTTCCACCTTAGTCTCACTGTCTGGGAGTAATACACAAACACCAACTGCCAGCTACACCTAGTCATGTGACCAAGGATATTGGCTGCAGGCACCAGATGGTTGGGACAAGAAAATGCCAACTTTCCAAAAGTGGTATTTTCAGAATTGTGACTTAAAATCCAACTTTACCATTAAAGAGTGTTTAAATTACAATTCTTTAGAGACCACGCCAAACATTCCTACCTGCTCCCAATTGAAAGTTATCACTTATTAAATGCAATAATGTAACCCAATTTTATCTTACGAGAAAGGCAGGTCCTGCAATAGTGAAAAACAAATGTAAGAGTTTTTCCCTACCAGGTCAAGTAAAAGTTAGAAGTACATGTCAAACTTTTTAAATACACTGCACCCTGCCCTATGGGCTTTTCAGAGCCGACCCAGGGGTTACTTATGCATATTAAAAAGGAAGATTTAAGCTTGGCAAAAGGTTTAGTTTGGTAGGTCAAAATAGCAGTTTAAACTGCACACAGAGACTGCAATAGCAGGCTTGAGACATGTATGAAGAGTTACTTAAGTGGGTGGCACAATGAATGCCACTAGTAGCATTTAATTTACAAAGCCTGAGCACATGTAGTACCACTTAACTAGAGACTTACAAGTAAATTGAATGTGCTAAATTGGTGGAAGAAAATGTTACCATGTTTTAGGGAGAGAGCACGACCCCCTAGCACTGGCTAGCAGTGGCAAAGTCCCCAGAGTCCTAAGGGCAGCAAAAACGAATTCAGCAAAAATAGGAGGATTGAGTGCAAAAGGTTTTTGGGGGGAAACCACACCAAGCATGTCAGGTTCAACACTTGCTTTACTTCCTAATTCCCAAGAACGAATGCTGTCTCAGGCCCATCCTTAATCTCAGATCCCTCAACTGCTACATAATTTCAGACAATTTTTGGATGACAACCTTGAAGAAGTTCATTACTCTAGTTCAACAATGAGATTTCATGATGGCGCTCAAAAGTCAAGGACGCCTGTTTGCACATTCCAGTCCACCCTGCCCACTGGCAGTTCCTTCGCTTTGTGGTGAGTGGACAAGACTACCAATTATAAGTACTTCCCTTTGGGCTCACCACAGCCGCAAGGGTGTTTAAGAAGTATCTGGAAGTGATGGCAGCTTATTTGCACAGAGAAGGCATCCATGTCTTCTACTGCCTCTCCCCTTGGCTGATTAAGAGCAGCAGCAGGCTCCATTGTCTTCACACACTCGAGTGGTAGTGTTAAAGCTCCATAACCTGGGCTTTTCTGTAAACACCAGCAAACCCCATCTGCAGCCTCTTCAAATACATCTCTTCTTAGACTCCTTCCTACGTTTTGAAGTATTGCACATCCCAAAGAGCAAAAGGTCTCAACTTCCCAGTACATGCAACATCTTGTTCAGCACAGTCATCAGCTGGCATTTTGAACTTCAGGGACAGATGGCATCTTGGGTTCAGATCAAACTGTACCATGCTCTAAAGTGGAGGTCAGCCACCAGCTTAATACTAAGCAGGCATTTCGAAGACCCTGTCCTACAGATGACCAATGAGGTGTGCATCTCAGTCCGAAGACCGTGGCCCTCTCAGCTTCAGGATCGTCCCATCAATTATTTGGAAATGTTTACCATTCAGTTGGCCCACAAAGCCTTTCTCTAGGTCATTTAAGGCAAATAATTCCTAATCAGGACAATATGACCATCTTTTAATACATCCAAAAACAGGGCAGAAGACTCTCTCCTCTGCTCTCTCACCTAGCACAGCAGGACACATCAACAAGTCCATGAGTGGGAACTGCATCTCCAAATCCTTCACACATACTTCCAGCATTCCAACACAAAATGCCCAAGCTTAGCCACCTGATACCACATCCACAGTCAATGGAAAATGCACTATGGGTGAACTGGTGAGGATTATTTGCCTACACTTTTCCATCTCACTAACTGCTTCCCTATGTGGTGAGAAAGCTTAGACAAACATAACTGGCACTCATCCTAGTTGAACGTGTGCTCTATTCATCTGGAGTTGTCAATCAGCGTCCACGAAAAGGTACGAAAGGCTTCCCCCGAGGCTGGATATTTTAACACAGAGACAGGTAAGGTCAGGTATCTAGATCCCGAGCAGCTCAGTCTTGAGATTTGGCACCTAAGGTCTTAAATGTTGACTACTTCCATTTTCCAAAGAGCGTATGCCCATTCTGAATGAGGCTGAAGGCCCACAAAATGGGCGTGGTGTGCAGCAAAGTGGAAGATATTTGTACATTACTACAATTTTTTCTTTACAAATATCATGGTGCAGGAGATTGTTACTACCTTTTACACGAAAGGCAGGCCTTTCATACACCTCCGTTTGCCTGCATTTAACAGTACTTAACAGTACTTGCAGCCTATCTGCACAGAAGATAACTCGTCTCTGTTCAGCAAACCTGTGGTGAAGGCCTTTATGAAAGGACTCAAATGGATCATACCTCCCAGACCAGCCTCCTCTCCTGCGTAGAACCGCAACATAGTCCTCACCAGATTCATGAGATCATCACTGTATGCACTCGTGCCCTCTGCAGCTCCTTTCTTTGTGATTACCCCCCACTTAGGCAAATCAAACATTCAAGGCCAACACTAGTATGCTAAGCATATGGATCTACATCACTAGATGCCATGAAAGGATGTGTACAGGGTAACCAGCATTTTCCAGATAGATAGATAGGCAGATAGATAGATATTTACTATTTTAAACTGTACATCTACATACCTTGCAGTTATATATAGCTTCAAGATAAACGTGGAGTTAACAATCTAAATAAAACTAAACCTCCCTAAGTATACTTACCTTTATGATAATGGAGCAGTCTGTATATAATATTTTGGCCGGACAATATTTAAAATTTAGTATTTTTTATAGAACACAAACCACCCTCAATATAAGTTGGGGTTACCAACAGCAGTGTCAGACAAAGAATTATCATAAATAAACCCCTTCAGACTAAAATAACAGCCACATCACAAGATCCCATAGGAACAAAGCAAATACTTAAAACTGTAAATCTCCCAAACTCAGTATGAGCTATCATTCAAAGAGGAGCTTGAATATGGTTTGGATTTTTAATAATTCTGTTTTCAAACATCAGCATATTGGTCACAATACATAGAAAAAACTATGCTTTCCATTTTGGGTTAACACATTCAAAGACAATCTTGTCTTTTTCTAAAACAAAAAATAGTTTCTGCTCAATAACGCAGATTCATGTTTGGTCTGTTGTTTATATTCATTCTTTTCCTGGTGATGAAGTGGCCAGTGTGGGCTGTTTTTTCACATTGCTACAGGACAATGTGTTTGCACAGGTGTGTGTAGATAAGGAGAGTGTGTCAGTGTGGAAAGAAGAGTGTGGCAGTGTGGAAGGCATTTCACTCTTGCACACCGACCTTCACAGTTTAGTAGTGATATGCATTTGACTTCGGTAGACATACCACATGTCTTCATTGTGTACTTATTGCTATCCATGTGGCCCCGTACCTGGGGTATCAGCTTGCCTTACACAGTGGTGCACAATTTGTGATCCTCCCTTTGGCACCAACATGATTGTTTTTTTCCTGGACATGGGCATCACCAGTCGCGACTCGATTCACTCACAAGGGGCAGGGTGGGGCGGATGCGGCGCGCAGCAGTGGGAGGAAGTAAAATTTTATATAAAAAAAAGAATTCACCTGATCTGCTTTGCAGCTCCTCTTTCTCCCATCGCTGCAGGCAGGCACAGGCTCCCAGCCTGCCCTGCGGCCAGTCCCATATTTAGAGCAGCATCAGGATTGGCCGGGAGCGCCCAGCCAGGGTGCTCCCGAGCAGAACAGGAGCCTGTGCATGCTCTCTCCAGCCCGGCAACGTGTTGCTGGGCTGGAGAGAGCCTACTGTGCATGTTTGTTTGGCCAGCCCGAGACAGCCGGCCAAATATACTTGCACACTGAGGGGAGTGCGCAGTGCACTCACCTCACTGTTCGTCAACCCCATGGCCCCGCCCCTTTAACAAACGAAACGATAAACATGGTTTGTTATTGTTTTATTTGTTAAAGGTTTTGCAGCTTCTGCTGCTGGTGGGGGTGGTGGGGGCGGAGGGGGGAGGGGTGACGCACCTCCACCCTAACAGAGAAGCTGCTGCTGGGTACCACTTTTCTGCAGTGGTACATTTGTGTCATACGTCCATGTGTTGTTGCTTGGTCTGTACCAGGAAACAGTACAAATAGAACTAAAGGTGCTTATTTATTGCACCGGGTGGATAATGATAACCTGGGGCTCGTTATTTATTCGGTGTGATAAATAGAACCCATTACGAGTTATTGGGGAATAACAAATATATTTTGTGTTTAACACATTCAAAAATCTGTATGGTATGGTAAATACGGTATACATTTTCCCTGTTAGATTTTGTCAGGTTTGACATGCCTAATTTTAAGGATGGTTGAGGTATTCAATAATTACATGTGCATCGATTTTTTTTTTTTTATGGCTTATGGGTAATACCAAACTGAGGCGGTCGTTTGTCCCTTCTAGGATCCAATACACATTTAAAGTCCCCCATCAAAATTACAGTCCCAACTATATATAGTAAGGTGATATTTTGCAGATGGTGATAGAGGTATGCATTAACTGTTTTAGGGGCATATATGGTCACTAGACATATATTTGTCCTATTAAGACTAAAACAAGTCTGTTTCCGTTTTAGTTGCTTGCATGGTATACTTGGGGCTTTCCATGTTCCCACCTTCCGAAAGAAGCCGAGAAACCAGCGTGGTGTAGCCCAGCCCTTCATAGAGGCTATATGAATGTATTGTCTGTGTTAGTAACCTCAGTTCGACATAATTATTTAGTCCTCTGACACTCCACGTTAAGAAGTTTGTAGTATCAGTGTTGGGTATCATTTCTTTTTTGTCCATTCTTAATATCTTCTGCATTGCCTAGTTCCCATCCACAATATTTTAAGGTCCCAGTTCAGCTCCCACCTCTGATCCATCTTCACTCCAGTCATTCTCGACTCTTGCCATGCCAGGTATAACTGCTCGCCTTTGCTTGCAGGTCTCCAGTCTCTCCAGCTGAGGCTCTGTGAGCATGATCATTTACCGATGGGGGAGTGAGGTTGGACGTGCAGATTTATTTTCTCCACTGCCTTTCGGTTGCATTCAGTATCTCATTCAGCTGCCCAGTAGTGCGCAAAAGATGTGTGAACATTTTAGTGCAGGACAAACACTGACACACTCTCAACGCTGATGTTTACCCAGCAGTGATAACCTTCCTTTTTTAACGAGGGGTGCCCCTATGTAATCCTGTTGCCCTCTCAGCACTGATGATTAAAATGTTGCCACCTACATCTGCAGCGATGTCTAACTAGGAGCTGCAGAACAGGCGGCGAAATGTCCGCCGGCCTAATAAACACGTCACAAAGTCTGCATACCGTTGCAAAATGGCTTTAAGTATTGGAATATAATATTGTTGAAATTTGATGGGCAAATCAATTTCAGAATTTTTAAGAGGAGGTGCAGAATTGGTCTCTGGCATGTCACATCATTCCTGTCGCCCACCTACTCCCCGTACGGTGGTTATACTGATACATTGGCATCAGATGGAGGCCTTCTCACACACACATTTCATCTAACACACAATTCTCACTGGTTACAAAGATAGCAGGGGCCATATTATGTAAAGCGCCCTGCGGGCACAGCGGCGTTGTACTTCTGCTTTCTGTGACCTCGGGCCATTTTGGGATTACAGAATTTGCCCAAGTTTGTAGTGTGACCCCACTTCCGTGGTGCAGATGAGACCAGCATACACGTAGCTCCAGCACTAGCCGAAAAGGGCGTCCCCTTCTTTGCACAGGGGGTACCCCATATATGAGAGGGGAACACTGACTGTGTACCCACACTGTATTATGACCATGGGCCATTGAGAGTCACACTATCTGTGCACCATGAAGAGGTGGCGCACAGTCGGGGCACCGCCGGAGGGCACCCTTGGAGTGGGGAAATAGGGCTCCGTGGTACTCCCAGATGCCCCCTGCACGTGTTAGTAGTTTCCAGCATCTTAAAAATATTACACTACATTGGCAAAGCCTGAGTCATATAGAGATGTTAATGCTTTGAAACTTTACTGAGGGAGCATCCATTTCTAAATATATCGTTAGTTTTTAATAAACAGATTTATTGCAGACCCATGTATCATTTTTTTATAATTGCTTCAGAAAACTCTAGAGTGCTGAGATGCATGAGCCATTAACAGACAACCCGTCATTGTTATATCACATCCCATTACCTCCGACCAGGACTACGGTATAATTGTAAACTGCATTACAATAGGCGCTAGTGTAATAGACACCGTTTTTTACCTGAAGTAATTAGACATTCTGATTGCAGTGGTGTTCATTGATATTATGAGGCTGCCAAACTCTTATTTGGACTGTACAGTCCCGTGTTCATTAATGTGTTTTACGAACATAAATCAGCAGTGGACAGTGAGAGGATATGAAATGGAACCCTGAAAGTCACCCTTCATTTTAAGAGCTGATGGCCAGTCCAGAGTTTAGAAGCTTCTGTGAGCGTCTTCCTGGGTCAAATTAATTTCTGAGGTTAATGGAGAAGACATGTTTGATTTATTGTGAAAGTTTAGACTACAGTCACTGGTTGTGCTGCTCCTAATGTCTTCTGCCACCTCCACAGTCACCTTTTGTGCTTTCCTTTCTCGTGTGTACAATGGGATTGCTTGAAAATGTGAGAAACATTGTTAGAGAAGATAATGAATTGCAAGAAAACCAAGCATCTGTAGGAGGAAGCATTATATAAAAAGAACACTAAGACCAGCAACGGATTTAAATAATCAAAGACCACTGCAAGCATGAAGAACATTGAAACGGCTATGGGTGTCTTGTATCGGTTTTTACAGTTTTTCAATTCTCTGTTTTATTGTCGTTTTGGGTCAAAACCACTGAATTAGGCGTTCTGTTTATTTACACAAACGGTCTTTGAAATACCAAACCACAACAAGTTAAACTGTATTCTCGCATAGATTTAGTGAATAATATAAGAAAACTACATTGCATGTAATATTCCTCGCCGCACTGGGATTATATCACATCGAATAATTATTAAATTATGTCATTTTTAAATTAAATGTTTTTTCGTATACAATAGGATTAGTTTAGTAAAATTATTGTAAATTCGTCAATTTCCAATCTGATGCAAAACATTTTGTAACATGGACACAAATGATAAAAGTGCTACACATTTTTTTTTTTTCGAATTGCAAAACAGTGTTGTATGGCTCAATATTTTGGACAAAGACAAAGGCGTGTTAGATGTGTCTGTAGTATCTAGTTTATACCTGCTCTCAGTAGTTGTGACCAGAAAAAATTAGTTCCCTATAGTTGGTTTGATGTGGATTGTCTAGCCACCAAAAAATCCATAGCAACTCATTTAGAACATGGCTCAGAGTATAAACAATCAGACACCAATGATGTTTTCTCATGAACAGCTTTTGCGGGAATCCATCTAGCACCTAGAAGTACATGGTTAATATAAAACAACCTTAAGTTCATACAGTTAGTTTTATCAAAACTTGTTTTACAGGACAGGTCTGGTGAAGTTGTTCCATGTGTGATAACCTGTGGTTTAAATCCTTATACTAAAGTGAAGTGCTTTCTCTACCAGGATTTTTGTGTATGTCAGAGAAATTGATGACGTATTTATAGGTCATAGGGCAGTGAAATAGTAATGGTCCTGTCTTTCAGTGGCATGGTCACAGGAGTAATTCCATCTCCCCCTTTCATATCAAACTGATTAAAGTTGGCAACAATTGCAAAATTAAATTGTTTATTTTAGGTGTAATTTTAATCACATGATTTTATTAAACATTTCAGAATAATAAAACAATGAAATGAGAAACACTTTTAAATGTTTATTTTTTCTGGCTAGTTCGTTTATTCACACCTCGTTTCCAGTTTTCAGCACTTATCTTTCCATGTCTTGAAGTAAAGTTACAAGAATGATCTCAATGATTTAATTCCAAATGTTCTCAAATACAAGAGGTAAGCAAGCTCTTCCATAGATACTAAACTCTCCTACGTAATACTAACATTCCACATGTATTCTTGCATCCCAGCCTAATACGAGGTATGTTTCAAACGAAGTTTCATTAAAAGGTAAACGTCCACATTCCCAGTCACAGAAAAGGAAACTTCCAAGTTGGCTGCCTGCATTGGTGCACAAGATATGACTCTGAACGGCCCATTGGAATTTCCGAAGACCTGTTACCAAACATAACAAGTTGTCAACTTTCTGCTCTTGTACAATTACCTGTTTGCCATCTTGAGGCAAGTATGAAGATGTGTACTCATTTCAGACCAAATCGTACCTGAAATTTTCTTTCACTTTTACTTGAATTTAGGAAGTGCTCAAATCTCTGCAAAGAGCAACTTTGTAGATACCATGCATTCAGTTGATTCTTCATTAAGAGTTATTCTCCACTTGTGCCTGAGTCAACAAATATGATTGTTCTGCACTTGCACAGTAACAATCTCATAGATGGTTAACTCTGCCTTTACTCACATAGAGCTATGGGCAGGAAGTGCTGATTCTCCATACTCCCAATGGAACAGTGCACCGTGAGCCTCCCATAGCTAATCCCATCAATAAAGTTAGCTTGATAAAATAGTTGACATATTAACTGACAGAATAATATAATATTGACAGGTACATATTGCATGGCAAGAGAAGGGTATCTGGGCAATGTGCTCAACAGTCCAATGTGAAATCACACGATTGGTGCCCTGTAGCCGGGTCTTGTCTACCACCTACCTCTCATGATGCTCCTCTGGTTCTCACTGACTGACAACCTTCTGTCCCAGCATTTTTTTTACTTGAGCTCAGTGGTGTGTTCTTGAAACTTTTATATTTACTTTTTATTGTCTCATCCTCACTGTACTTGAGGGATCATTAAGTCTATATTTGCAACATAGGTCCAGGTGACATACCCAGCACTGAAAAGAGGATGCTGTGTGGCAAGTTTGCCGAGATACTGCAGGTCAGGAAGTCGAGGCTACTGAGGAAGAGAAGGGTTCTGAAAGTCTCCAAGCCAAGCAGAGGGGCTAACTCACTTGGGGTGAGAGAATGGACTACAAGGGTAAATTTGAGACTGTTAGAGTCTGATGAAAGAGTGGACATCAAAAGGTAGGAACAGGTGACGCAGAAGGGAGACTTGTGGAGCTGGCACAAGAGGGTGGTGGGAATGGCACGATTTTGTGGTCAGAGAGTGGAGGGGAGAGGAAGAAAGCACATGGTTGGAGCTTGGTGCTGAAAAGGATATGGAGCCTCTGATTACGAGTGTGGAAGAACAGACATCTTGGAGCATGTAGTTGAGAAGGCTGGTAGGAGAGAAGGGAAGGGTTATTCCGTGGCGGGAGAGTGAGATCATGGATGCTGTCTATAAAGGAAGGTTGGCTCAAGGTGACTGGCTAAAATCAGATTCTATTTACAGTGAGCTATGGTAGAAGATGATTCCTTGTGCTTTATCATCTACTCCCCTGCTACTCATCTTGTTTCTCTTGAGGGTTCTGTGATGATTGGTGGCTTGGGATGAGTGTCCCGCCTCATGCTTAGCAATTGCCTTCCGGCCATGCTTGTTTGCCAATATCATAGATTCATCTCGACTTGCTATTGAGAAATTGAAAACACACATATTATGTTTCTTAATTACGAAGTTCAGTTTGTGCATGTTGCTAAAGTACTGTAGACCAGAACTAACTTTCACTGCTGTTCTGCATTGAATTATGAAAGCAAATATCGGCGGGCACTCTGCAAGCTTTCACTGTGGATGGGCATAAGAAAGGCAAACACCGACAACATCTGCATGCATACAAAAAGCAGCAGACATGTATAGCAAACTATGATTTTAGCGCTGATTAAACACATTTCAGTATGATTCATAACATGTACGCACTAGGTCGAATGCTGTTGTACTAATTTGAAATATTTAGACATTCAGACAGCACACTCATTCTTCTACCACGTGTGTGATAGTTTCTGTTCTTGCCATGCCATGCAGTTCCATAATATGTACGTTTATGTTATGGACAACAATAGTGCATAAACATTGTTGTGCCCACAATTACCTGAATTCAGAGACATTTTTACACTTGTAGGTTCTTAACTGCAAGTAAAATGTGACATTTCAGCTTCTAAATTGGAACTCCTGATGCAGGAGCTGAAAGACAGATGTATAATTTTTTTGAATAGCGATTACCTAATTGCGATTTTCTGTGAATCGCAATTAGGTAATAGCTATCTGAATATATGAAACTCCATGAGTTTCATTTAGCGTTTCCCAATGGCTCGCAAATCGCTAAAATCACAGGGATGTGGCCTTCTGGGTTCAGCAGACCACCATGTCTGTGATTGCTTTTTAAAAAAACAATCTTTTTTTTTTCAAATGAAGGCCGTTTTCCTTTAAGGAAAACTGGAAGTGTTCAAAAAACAAAAATGAAAAGATTTCCTTCATTTGTAGGTAGTGGTCCGTGGGACCATTGCCTGCTGTTAAAAATCGTTTTTGCATGCATTCACAAAGGGGAAGGGGTCTCCTGGGGGCCCCTTCACATTTGCGAATGGGTTACCACCTACATAAAGTAGGTGGTAAAATACAAATGTTTTGCGACTGCATTTTGGTCACTAAACATTCCTACATACTGCTGCAATTTGGTATGGGGAAGGGACACCCTTGACACGCCCCTTCCTAATACTGAATTGGTATGTAGTCGCAGTTCCACATTGTTACATGTCACTGTATTGCAAATTGGAATTCATACATACCAAAATGCATTATTTGCGGTTGCAAATGGTCCGAATGGGCTCTTTGAGACCACAAAAGTACATGATACACCTGTACCTAAGTATTACCAGGCAGAATATCTAGACCAAATTGCACTTATTCACATTGTCTGTTTAGTAGACAGACTGTTTTGTTCAAGTGAGTGTTGAAAATGAGGACAAAGACGAGGAAACAGGCAGGGGATGGAAGTGGCTAGGCAGAAGTTGAGAGTTGTCCCACAAAATTGTACATTGTGGGTATTCATCACACTTTTGCCGATAGTTTCTTGAGCAAAACACAAAGACATTTAGAACTGCAAAAATTAGTTTTAGATTGCATTTTGTCTGAGATACATTCACTCTGTGTTTCATGTCGGTGTAGGTAAAGACATGTTTGAGGCATGTGTGGCTGTAGATACCCATGCTTGGCCTTCTCCTGCCATCTAGTGTTGAATCTAGATCTATGCAGGTTGTTTTTCTTCAAAGAAGTCTTTCGAGTCACGAGGTAGAGTGACTCCTCATCTTGGTGATAATGACCATGGGCATTGACTCTGTTGTTAGGTTGTTTTGTTTCTGCCATCTGGTTTGGACAAGTGTGCCTGCACTCTGGTTCAACACTGCCATGGTCTCCTTTGCCTCCTTTCGGTTCGTGCAACACTATTCTCCTCATCAGTATTGTTTCGATCATGTTTTCCGTTCTCTGTATCAGATTATTTCTCGATCGCTCATCAAGTCTAGCCGCTTCGATCTCGGTCCCTACAAGGCCTCGCCATTTGGGGCCTTTCTTTGGTCTCCATCACCTTCTTAAGAAAATGCTTCACTGGTGATAGAACGAACGTCCTTCTGTTACCTGCCTGATCTGCCATGCAAAATATCCCCGACCGATCAACACCTGGTCTGTAATCTGTGTTTGTCACCGGAGCATAGTGAAATAGATTGAGACACCTGCTGCTTCTTCTGCTCAAAGAAAACGCTTAGAGGCCGTCAAGCACATCACCTTAAAATGTTGCGGCGAAGCATCAAGGATACTTCAGACATCTTGGTCATGAAGACATCGAAGGAGATGAAGAACACCCTCAGCTGCAGAGGAATAGGTGCGATCGATCAAGGGCAGTTCTGGCTGTGATCTAGAGGTCAACTTGGAGATTGAGGAAGTTACACTGGTTTAACAGTTCATTAGTACGGCACCCCTGTCCCTCAACAACGTGTTGATCCCTCCAAAAGACATTTTAGCACCCCTGGAACAACATACAGAAGCCCTTGGTCCACCACCACCTTTGGATCATGGTGGGCACTGAGCAACTGGTTTGGATGCTACGCCCTCCGGCTCGGTGCCAAAACACCAGCCAAAGCCTTTGGCATCAAGCAATTTCGTTTCATAATGCCTCCCGACGCCTACACCACCCAAAGTCACGAGCCAAACATCACCATCCACGTCTGCCGCTTCAACGTCGAGCTGAGCTTCGGTGGCAAAACCAAAACCTGTGTCAGACCAGAAAGCTTCAAAGCCAATTTCCAAAAGCAAGCCAGTATATCTCATACTTCGTAGACTCCAAGAGCAACTGGATGCCAAGCAAAAGCACATCCACATACAGCCTCACACCGGATGGATACTTGCCAGATCTTCGGCTCCAATTCCTCTAACCCCCAACCAAAAGACAGCTGTCTTTGAACTGAACTTAGAGGTACCACCAAAACACTGAAAAACTTCAGACAAGTCCACCAGCCCTTTGCCCCCTCTGCCACCCTCACCACCTCTACCTCCTCCACCACCTCCACCACCAACTTCACGCTCTCCTCCACAGTCTATAGAAGACACACTAGATATTTGACATCAAGGGTCTCCACTATATGATACATTTGGGCAGGGGGAGCAAGACAGTTTTGGGACACCACCACATGTCGACCTCTGGGGTGCTTATGATATCGACCCTCCTGGGGACACAGACCTGGATGTATATCCCGCCTCTCCCTCCCCTCCTGATGACTCAACATCATATCAGGAACTTATAGGTAGAGCTAATATGTGTCATCATGTACAACTCCATAAGGAATGTTTAGAAGAGGACTTTCACTTTGAAACACTTTCCACTACTCATATGGCCACACAGTAACTTCCTATGCGAAGGGGCCTGTTAAAACAGACAGAGGACATCTTTAAAGGCCATGTTAGGGTTAGGGTTGTAACGCCTAGGGTAGACAAAGTATAAGCCCTCCCCATCTGATCCCATTAACATCAGGGACCGATTACCACCAGACTTGCTTGTCATTACCACTACTCACAAGCGTGCCAACTCGCAAGCTAGTGGAGATGCCCTGTCGCCTGACAAAGCAAGTGTATTGATGCGGCATGGAAGAGGGTTGCGGCAAAATCCGCCACTCGTTGGCGTTTTGCCAATTCAATGGGACTATTTGCTCATTACGATCGGGCCCATTGGGATGAAATGGAGGATCTGCTCCAGTATCTGCCATAGAAATACAAAAAACGAGGACAAGAACTTGTTGCTGAAGGCAAGCTTATATCAAATACCTCAATACGCTGTGCCTTAGACACTTCTGACGTGCAGGTAAGGCTACCATCAGCAGCATCTTGCTCAGGTCCAATGCATGGCTGCTGATTTCTGGTTTCAAATCAGAGGTACAACAAAATGTCCTCAATATGTCTTTTAATAAGGAACAACCGTTCACTCCCCAAGTAGACCAAACACTAGAAAACATTGCAAAAGACACAGCAAAAGCAATGTCTCCATCTCCTACCATTGTAATCAGGGTCAACAAACGTCCCCAAAATGTTACTTCTGAAGCTGCTACAGGGAAAACAATGCCAAAGTCGGAGATAATGGTGCTTCCCCACACGAAACAACACTTCCACCAATAAATCACTTCCCTAATATCCAAAAAGGATGGGTCGTTACGGACAGTTCTGTACCTCAGGCCCCTAAACAAGTACACCCTATCAGAGCACTTGATCCGACTTCTTCAACAAGGCAACTTTATGGCTAAACTTGACCTAAAGACCCCTATTTTCCCATACGCATACACCCATCACATCGCAAATATCTCAGTTTTGAGATGGGTGGCAAACATTATCAGTTCAAAGTCCTTCCTTTCAGGGTGACTACTGCACCTCCGGTATTCACTAACTGCCTAGCGGTGGTAGCAGCCTATCTACACAGACAAAAAGTTAACGTATTACAATATCAGGATGATTGGCTTACCAAAGCCAACACTCCTCACCAGTGTTAACAACACACTCAGGTTACGATAGATCTGCTCTATCACTTAAAGTTCATTATCAATATCTCAAAATCTCACCTTTAACATCTGCAGGTTCAACTGTATCGAGGCGCTATTCTAAACACACAAATATGATTAGCCTATCCTAGTCCTGCAAGAATCCACAGTTTCCAAGTGTTGTTACCCCAATTTCTGGCAAGTCAACAACTAACAGTGAGGACAGTCGTGTGACTCCTAAGTATGATGGCCTCCTACATTGCCATAGTACCCCATGCACAACTACATATGCGTCCATCACAGGAATGCCTAGCTCAACAGTGGTCTTAGTCACAGGGTCAGTTAGGAAATCTGGTGTTGATAGACCACCACACCCATCACTCTCTACAGTGGTGGAACACCAACAACCTATTACAAGGGCAGCCTTTCCTCGACCCTCTTTTCCACATCACTGTCAGAAAGAAATCATAGGGTGGTGTGCACACTTGCTGGATCTCAAAATACAGAGGCCCTCATTCTGACCTTGGCGGTCTTTTCGCAAGACCGCCGAGTTACCGCCGCGGTGAAGACCGCCGACCGCGGCGGTATGCCGCTGTGCGCATTCTGACCGCTGGGAGCGTCCCGCCGGGAAACCGCCAGCAGCCACACTGGCGGTCGGCGGGAAAGTGGAGACTGGTCAACCTCCACCGCCACGCCAGCAGAACACCGCCCACAGAATTACGACCCACATTTCTGTGTGGCGGTCTTCTGTTGGCGGTCTTCTGTTGGCGGTCACCTCCCCATGGCTCCCGTCGCCTCCCGGAGGACCAACGCACAAGGTAAGTTGATCGTCCGTGAGGGGAGGGGGTGGGGGGGTGTTGTGTGATGTGGGCGTGCATGGGGGTGTGCGTGTGAGTGTGTAGAGGGGGTGTGTGAGTGCGTGTATGCGGGCGGGGGGTGCTGCTGTGTCTATGGGTAATGTGTGCTGTTCGGCAGGTGCGCGTGTCTGCATGTATGTGTGCGGGTATGTGTCCCCGTTGTGTATGTGTGTGTAGGGGGTGTGTATATGTGCATGTTGGGGGTGTGTGCATGTCGGGGTGCATGTATGTGCATGTCGGGGTGGGGGTGGGGAGGGGGTTCGTACCACCTCTGGGGGGTGGCAGGGGGGTGGAGGGTGTGGGGGGAGGACTTGGGTGGGTAGTGGGGGGTGGGGGAGACCCCTATCAGTGCCAGGGAAGGAATTCCCTGGCCCCGATAGTGCTTACCGCCATGGTTCGCACGGCGGTTCCCGCCCGCAAGAAACCGCGGCGGTAGGCAGGGTCATAATACCCTTGGCGGTCTTGGGACGACCGCCGGGCCGGAGTGCGCAAACTCCAGCCCGGCAGTCATGACCGCCGTGGCGGTCGGAGTGGAGAAGTGGCGGTCGGTCGCGGCGGGGACCGCCGCGGTCAGAATGCCATTTTTTATACCGCCGGTCTGTTCGCGGTCCGACCGCCGTCTCTCCGCCGACCGCCAGGGTCAGAATGAGGGCCAGAGTCTCTGGGACACCAAACACTAGGGTCAATACATCAGCTAACTAGAGCTTCAAGCGGTTCACCTAGCATTTAAAGCATTCCGACCTCACCTGGTTGGTGAGGTTCTCCTAGTCCGGACGGACAATATCACAGCCATTTATTATCTACAGAAACGGGGGGAACCGTTCTCCACAGTACTTCACCTATCTCAGACAATTTGGAGATGGGCTGTACATCACAGCATTCCCCTGCTAGTGGAATACTTTCCGGTAACAAACAGAGATTTTGCAGACCTACTCAGTGGGATGCAGCAACTGGTCCATGAGTGAGAACTCGACCCCTAAGTTCTCCTTTTATACTTTAACAGATGGGTGTTCCCTCAAATAGATCTCCTTGAAACCCCCAGACAACTCCAAATGCCCAAACTTTGCATCCAGTTTCCCACACCCACTATTCAAGGGCAACACACTATATATGAGTTGGTCAGGGATATTTGCCTACGCATTTCTCCTTGCCCTTTCTTTTTTCTGGTACAGAAGCTCAGGCAAACATCTTTCACACTTATAATAGCTGCTCTCACATGGGCCCTCAACCCTGGTTCACAACATTACTTGGCCTGTTTGTAATCCCCCACAAGAAGCTACCCAACAGGCTGGACCTTCTCACTCCGAACCATGGAGAAATCAGGCAGCTAGAACCCAAGGCTCTCAACCTGGCAGTCTGGCTCCTGAGATCCTAGAAATCAGTGACTTGAATCTACCACCTGAATGTATTGCCATTCTTAAGGAAGCCCATAGGCTTACCACTTCAGTATGCTAACTGGAGGAGGTTTGTTTGTTATTGCTTTCAAAACAAATTGATAATTTAAATGCCCCTCTACAGAACATTGCCTGTTACTTGCTTCATTTACAAGACTCTGGGCTAGCATTCACCCCATAAGGTTACATCTCACTGCACTAGCTGCCTGTCTACAAAATAAGCAGCACATGTCTCTATTCAACATACCAGTCATTAAATCATTCATGGAGGACTTAAGAGAGTAATTCCATCATGGGTTCTACTTTCACCTTCATGGAATATTAACATTGTTCTTACACAACTCATGGGCCCTCCATTCAAGCCCCTGCATACCTGCCCCCTTCAATTTCTCTCTTGGAAGGTTTTAAATGTTTTTTAATTGCTATTACCTCACTTAGACGTGCTAGTGAACTCCAGGCATTAACCTTGGAAAAACCTTTCTTCCAACTCCACGGAGACAGGGTGGTCCTCTGCACCAACCCTTTGTTGCTCCCAAAAATTGTCTCTGATTTTCACTTTAGTGAATCAACTGAGTTTCGTTTTTTTCCTTCAACCAGGATCAGTTGCGGAGAGGGCTCTTCGCACATTAGATGTCAAAAGAGCCCTTATGTTCTTCATTGATAGAACTAAAACTCTTAGAAGCACCTCATAAGGGAAAGCCTATATCCGAATCAGGTATTGCTAGATGGATAGCTAAGTGCATTCAAACATGTATACGCTCAAGCCGAAAGAACTCTACCCACATCTCCAGAGGATATTCTACTCGGAAGAAAGGGGCATCCATGGTTTTCCTAGGAAACATTCCAATAGCTGACATATCCAAAGCAGCTACATAGTCCACACTACACACTTTCACTAAACACTTTTGTGTGGATGTTCTAGCACGCCAACAAGCTAATGTAGGCCAGGCAGTGCTACGTAAACTTTTCTAAACAACTGCAACACCCACAGGTTAGCCACCGCTTCTGAGGAGGACTGTTCTAAACTCTATGCAAAGTATGTGTATATACAGCAACACATGCCTCGAACGGAATATGTTACTTACCCTGTAAACATCTGTTCATGGCATGTAGGCCTGTAGATTCACATGCACCCACCTTCCTCCCCAGCAGTCTGTGTCTGTTGCAGTTTACTCTGCATAAACATGGATATCTCTTTACTTACACTTTAGACTCCATTCTCACCCACCTGTGGGAAAAAACTCCAACAATTGAGTCAATGTCCATGCGTATTATCACCAAGAGGAGGAGTCACTGCACCTCGGGACTTGAAAGACTTCTTTGAAGAAAAACAACTTGCACACATCAGGACCAAACTCTAGATGGCAAAGCGTATGAATCTACAGCACTACGTGCAACAAATAGATGCCTACAGAGTAAATACATTCCTTCTGCACAGGCAAAGCTGCCTATGACAAAAAAACACAAGTTTAAATTTCACACCAATCCTACACAGGCAGACTTTCCATCTTGAAGTAGGGTTAAGTGTAGCTTGCTCCTGGAAATCCAGATTTTCTACTAATACCTGGAAGCAAAGGTTTTGTGAGAACCAAAAGGCCTGAAGTATTAAACTTTGTTGAGTCTGGCACAAAGTGTGTAAACTTCATTCAAGGTTTGTAACAATTTGTATGTTTATTTCTTTTACTGCACCGCGTTTAGTGGCGCCTCAAAAAAACCTGGACAATAATTAATTAGATGATGAAACAATGTTGTGAAATAATAACAAAGTATAGAACGTAAAACTGAAAAGGGTACTTAAAGAAACAAAACCAAGGGAGCAAGGAAGAAAGGAAAAATAATAATACCAGTCATAGAGATGATAAATTAAAGAAGCGAATCATGGTTTCGTTACCACCTGTCGAAAAGACAAGTGTAGGCCAGATGATAGAGGTGCCGATTTCATTGTCTACACATTATTATGGTCCCCATAGCTTATGGAATTGTATGCCAAATAAAGTCTGTCACAGTCCACATCTCATGGACGAGAAGCAAAGTATACATTTTGTGACTGATGCTTGCAAAATGCACACAGTTAAACCCTAATATGCATACCACATCTTCATCTCCACAGTACTGGCATAAATGTATAGGAAAGAGATGGGAATATAATTATCCTTGACCATAAGGTGACCAAGAAGCTATTTGTTCATATTTATGCTTTCCACTATATTGCTGGTTAAAGGTTTGACAGTTTCCTCAGCGGCATTACTTTCAAGAAGATTGCACGTACAGACACTGCTTGCACAGCTGATGTAAATAAGTATTGGACTGCATTGGCCTCACCCACAAACAGTGTAAACAGTATTTGAATTGTTTTGATGCTTAACAACTACCCTCTCTCTCTTTCACACTTGTGCCATCTTTCTTTTGTCTTCTAGGCAAAATTCCCTTGAGCCACTTGCATTTTGTTCTTGAAGTTTTAACAGCAGTCTGAAGCATAGCTCATATTTATGTTTGTTGCTTTCCCTGAAAAAAAAAAAATATATATATATTAGTATCTGTCTGGAACAGTTGGCACACTCAGTTTCACAGCTTCATACTAAAACCCTTTTAATTTTGCTCTGAAGGTCCAGTGATTGGTAGCACATTAAATTCCTTAATAAGTAATTACATAATGGTGTTTCAATTAAAAAAGGTAATAGCAATATAGGACTAACGTAGTTTTGATTTACACGACCAGCTAAGCCATTTTTTCAGGTGGTTTGCAAAACTTTGTAGGTAAAGTATAGAATTCTGGGCAAATGCAATGCGCAGTGGGCAGTTTTTGTCCACTGTGCAAAACGTGTCTTATAGTGCGTGTCCACAAAATAGGGTTATGGAAATAGGCATCATCTTTACTATCGATTACACCTACAGCTATTAGGTATGTTTCAAATTGAGCCTCCTAAAAAAAATAACAGCTCTCATTTCCTGTCACAGAAAAGGCATCCCTATGAGTGGTGCAGAATGAGGTATTTTGTTATATATTTGTAGACATAGATATATATCTTACCTACTGGTGGTGGCCAGTAGGTAGTTATAGTTAGGACTTACTTTTCATAGGAAAAGCATTTTTTGTTTTCCCAATAACTTTCATGCCATTTGACAAATCTTCACAAAATTTTCATAATTAGTACGACAGTCAGTTCAGCTGCTGTGTTGAAAGTTTTAAGGTGATCCATCAAGGCGGGGCCGAGAAAAAGTGGGGCCCAACACATGTTTTCCCCTTTCATTTTCCCATAGGGTCTTTAGACAAAACTACAGCCCAAACCGTTGAACAAAATTACACCAAATTTTGCAAAAAGCTAGATCTTGGTGCACAGATCGTGCTTTTGTATTATTTGGTGTAAATCCATTCAGTTGTTTTGGAGTAATTGAAGGGAAAATAAATATAGATATCTGTGCAGAGCCTAGGCATAGATCTCTCAGTGAGATCTTTTTTGCTGTCAGCCATCTTGGGACCAGTATACATAAAAGCACCCCATTAACCCCTTCGCTGCCAGGCCTTTTCCCCCTCCTGTGCCAGGCCTTTTTTTGCCTATTTGGGGCAGTTCGCGCTTAGGCCCTCATAACTTTTTGTTCACATAAGCTAACCAAGCCAAATTTGCGTCCTTTTTTTCCAACATCCTAGGGATTCTAGAGGTACCCAGACTTTGTGGGTTCCCTTGAAGGAGGCCAAGAAATTGGCCAAAATACAGTGAAAATTTCGTTTTTTTTTAAAAAAATGGAAAAAGTGGCTGCAGAAGAAGGCTTGTGGATTTCCCCCCGAAAATGGCATCAACAAAGGGTTTGTAGTGCTAAACTCAGCAGCTTCCTAGCTTTCAGGAACAGGCAGACTTGAATCAGAAAACCCAATTTTTCAACACAATTTTGGCATTTTACTGGGGCATACCCCATTTTTGCATTTTTTGTGCTTTCAGCCTCCTTCCAGTCAGTGACAGGAATGGGCATGAAACCAATGCTGGATCCCAGAAACCTAACCATTTCTGAAAAGTAGACAAAATTCTGAATTCAGCAAGGGGTCATTTGTGTAGATCCTACAAGGGTTTCCTACAGAAAATAACAGCTGAAAAAGAAAAAAATTGAAATTGAGGTGAAAAACACATCAATTTTTCTCTATGTTTTACTCTGTAACTTTTCCCTGCAATGTCAGATTATGGAAAGCAATATACCGTTACGTCTGCTGGACTCCTCTGGTTGCGGGGATATATAGGGCTTGTAGGTTCATCAAGAACCCGAGGAACCCAGAGCCAATAAATGAGCTGCACCCTGCAGTGCGTTTTCATTCTATACCGGGTATACAGCAATTCATTTGCTGAAATATAAAGAGTAAAAAATTGCTATCAAGAAAACCTTTGCATTTCCAAAAAGGGCACAAGATAAGGTGCTGAGGAGCAGTGGTTATTTGCACATCTCTGAATTCCGGGGTGACCATACAAGCATGTGAATTATAGGGAATTTCTCAAATAGATGTCTTTTTTACACACTCTCCTATATTTGGAAGGAAAAAATGTAGAGAAAGACAAGGGGCAATAGCACTTGTTTTGCTAATCTATGTTCCCCCAAGTCTCCCGATAAAAATGATACCTCACTTGCGTGGGTAGGCCTAGCGCCCGCGACAGGAAACGCCCCAAAGCGCAACGTGGACACATCGACAATTTTGGGAGAAAACAGAGGTGTTTTTTGCGAAGTGCCTACCTGTAGATTTTGGCCTCTAGCTCAGCCGGCACCTAGGGAAACCTACCAAACCTGTGCATTTCTGAAAACTAGAGACCTAGGGGAATCCAAGGAGGGGTGACTTGCGGGGCTCGGACCAGGTTCTGTTACCCAGAATCCTTTGCAAACCTCAACATTTGGCTAAAAAAACACATGTCCCTCACATTTCTGTGGCAGAAAGTTCTGGAATCTGAGAGGAGCTACAAATTTCCTTCCACCCAGCGTTCCCCCAAGTCTCCCGATAAAAATGATACCTCACTTGCGTGGGTAGGCCTAGCGCCGGCGACAGGAAACTCCCCAAAGCGCAACGTGGACACATCCTAAATTTTGGAAAAAAACAGAGGTGTTTTTTGCAAAGTGCCTACCTGTAGATTTTGGCCTCTAGCTCAGCAGGCACCTAGGGAAACCTACCAAACCTGTGCATTTCTGAAAACTAGAGACCTAGGGGAATCCAAGGAGGGGTGACTTGCGGGGCTCGGACCAGGTTCTGTTACCCAGAATCCTTTGCAAACCTCAAAATTTGGCTAAAAAAACACATGTCCCTCACATTTCTGTGGCAGAAAGTTCTGGAATCTGAGAGGAGCTACAAATTTCCTTCCACCCAGCGTTCCCCCAAGTCTCCCGATAAAAATGATACCTCACTTGCATGGGTAGGCCTAGCGCCGGCGACAGGAAACACCCCAAAGCGCAACGTGGACACATCCTAAATTTTGGAAAAAAACAGAGGTGTTTTTTGCGAAGTGCCTACCTGTAGATTTTGGCCTCTAGCTCAGCCGGCACCTAGGGAAACCTACCAAACCTGTGCATTTCTGAAAACTAGAGACCTAGGGGAATCCAAGGAGGGGTGACTTGCGGGGCTCGGACCAAGTTCTGTTACCCAGAATCCTTTGCAAACCTCAACATTTGGCTAAAAAAACACATGTCCCTCACATTTCTGTGGCAGAAAGTTCTGGAATCTGAGAGGAGCTACAAATTTCCTTCCACCCAGCGTTCCCCCAAGTCTCCCGATAAAAATGATACCTCACTTGCGTGGGTAGGCCTAGCGCCGGCGACAGGAAACACCCCAAAGCGCAACGTGGACACATGCTAAATTTTGGAAAAAAACAGAGGTGTTTTTTGCGAACTGCCTACCTGTAGATTTTGGCCTCTAGCTCAGCCGGCACCTAGGGAAACCGACCAAACCTGTGCATTTCTGAAAACTAGAGACCTAGGGGAATCCAAGGAGGGGTGACTTGCGGGGCTCGGACCAGGTTCTGTTACCCAGAATCCTTTGCAAACCTCAACATTTGGCTAAAAAAACACATGTCCCTCACATTTCTGTGGCAGAAAGTTCTGGAATCTGAGAGGAGCTACAAATTTCCTTCCACCCAGCGTTCCCCCAAGTCTCCCGATAAAAATGATACCTCACTTGCATGGGTAGGCCTAGCGCCGGCGACAGGAAACACCCCAAAGCGCAACGTGGACACATCCTAAATTTTGGAAAAAAACAGAGGTGTTTTTTGCAAAGTGCCTACCTGTAGATTTTGGCCTCTAGCTCAGCCGGCACCTAGGGAAACCTACCAAACCTGTGCATTTCTGAAAACTAGAGACCTAGGGGAATCCAAGGAGGGGTGACTTGCGGGGCTCGGACCAGGTTCTGTTACCCAGAATCCTTTGCAAACCTCAAAATTTGGCTAAAAAAACACATGTCCCTCACATTTCTGTGGCAGAAAGTTCTGGAATCTGAGAGGAGCTACAAATTTCCTTCCACCCAGCGTTCCCCCAAGTCTCCCGATAAAAATGATACCTCACTTGCGTGGGTAGGCCTAGCGCCGGCGACAGGAAACACCCCAAAGCGCAACGTGGACACATGCTAAATTTTGGAAAAAAACAGAGGTGTTTTTTGCGAACTGCCTACCTGTAGATTTTGGCCTCTAGCTCAGCCGGCACCTAGGGAAACCGACCAAACCTGTGCATTTCTGAAAACTAGAGACCTAGGGGAATCCAAGGAGGGGTGACTTGCGGGGCTCGGACCAGGTTCTGTTACCCAGAATCCTTTGCAAACCTCAACATTTGGCTAAAAAAACACATGTCCCTCACATTTCTGTGGCAGAAAGTTCTGGAATCTGAGAGGAGCTACAAATTTCCTTCCACCCAGCGTTCCCCCAAGTCTCCCGATAAAAATGATACCTCACTTGCATGGGTAGGCCTAGCGCCGGCGACAGGAAACACCCCAAAGCGCAACGTGGACACATCCTAAATTTTGGAAAAAAACAGAGGTGTTTTTTGCAAAGTGCCTACCTGTAGATTTTGGCCTCTAGCTCAGCCGGCACCTAGGGAAACCTACCAAACCTGTGCATTTCTGAAAACTAGAGACCTAGGGGAATCCAAGGAGGGGTGACTTGCGGGGCTCGGACCAGGTTCTGTTACCCAGAATCCTTTGCAAACCTCAAAATTTGGCTAAAAAAACACATGTCCCTCACATTTCTGTGGCAGAAAGTTCTGGAATCTGAGAGGAGCTACAAATTTCCTTCCACCCAGCGTTCCCCCAAGTCTCCCGATAAAAATTATACCTCACTTGCGTGGGTAGGCCTAGCGCCGGCGACAGGAAACACCCCAAAGCGCAACGTGGACACATCCTAAATTTTAGGAAAAAACAGAGGTGTTTTTTGCGAAGTGCCTACCTGTAGATTTTGGCCTCTAGCTCAGCCGGCACCTAGGGAAACCTACCAAACCTGTGCATTTCTGAAAACTAGAGACCTAGGGGAATCCAAGGAGGGGTGACTTGCGGGGCTCGGACCAGGTTCTGTTACCCAGAAACCTTTGCAAACCTCAACATTTGGCTAAAAAAACACATGTCCCTCACATTTCTGTGGCAGAAAGTTCTGGAATCTGAGAGGAGCTACAAATTTCCTTCCACCCAGCGTTCCCCCAAGTCTCCCGATAAAAATGATACCTCACTTGCGTGGGTAGGCCTAGCGCCGGCGACAGGAAACACCCCAAAGCGCAACGTGGACACATGCTAAATTTTGGAAAAAAACAGAGGTGTTTTTTGCGAACTGCCTACCTGTAGATTTTGGCCTCTAGCTCAGCCGGCACCTAGGGAAACCGACCAAACCTGTGCATTTCTGAAAACTAGAGACCTAGGGGAATCCAAGGAGGGGTGACTTGCGGGGCTCGGACCAGGTTCTGTTACCCAGAATCCTTTGCAAACCTCAACATTTGGCTAAAAAAACACATGTCCCTCACATTTCTGTGGCAGAAAGTTCTGGAATCTGAGAGGAGCTACAAATTTCCTTCCACCCAGCGTTCCCCCAAGTCTCCCGATAAAAATGATACCTCACTTGCATGGGTAGGCCTAGCGCCGGCGACAGGAAACACCCCAAAGCGCAACGTGGACACATCCTAAATTTTGGAAAAAAACAGAGGTGTTTTTTGCAAAGTGCCTACCTGTAGATTTTGGCCTCTAGCTCAGCCGGCACCTAGGGAAACCTACCAAACCTGTGCATTTCTGAAAACTAGAGACCTAGGGGAATCCAAGGAGGGGTGACTTGCGGGGCTCGGACCAGGTTCTGTTACCCAGAATCCTTTGCAAACCTCAAAATTTGGCTAAAAAAACACATGTCCCTCACATTTCTGTGGCAGAAAGTTCTGGAATCTGAGAGGAGCTACAAATTTCCTTCCACCCAGCGTTCCCCCAAGTCTCCCGATAAAAATGATACCTCACTTGCGTGGGTAGGCCTAGCGCCGGCGACAGGAAACACCCCAAAGCGCAACGTGGACACATGCTAAATTTTGGAAAAAAACAGAGGTGTTTTTTGCGAACTGCCTACCTGTAGATTTTGGCCTCTAGCTCAGCCGGCACCTAGGGAAACCGACCAAACCTGTGCATTTCTGAAAACTAGAGACCTAGGGGAATCCAAGGAGGGGTGACTTGCGGGGCTCGGACCAGGTTCTGTTACCCAGAATCCTTTGCAAACCTCAACATTTGGCTAAAAAAACACATGTCCCTCACATTTCTGTGGCAGAAAGTTCTGGAATCTGAGAGGAGCTACAAATTTCCTTCCACCCAGCGTTCCCCCAAGTCTCCCGATAAAAATGATACCTCACTTGCATGGGTAGGCCTAGCGCCGGCGACAGGAAACACCCCAAAGCGCAACGTGGACACATCCTAAATTTTGGAAAAAAACAGAGGTGTTTTTTGCAAAGTGCCTACCTGTAGATTTTGGCCTCTAGCTCAGCCGGCACCTAGGGAAACCTACCAAACCTGTGCATTTCTGAAAACTAGAGACCTAGGGGAATCCAAGGAGGGGTGACTTGCGGGGCTCGGACCAGGTTCTGTTACCCAGAATCCTTTGCAAACCTCAAAATTTGGCTAAAAAAACACATGTCCCTCACATTTCTGTGGCAGAAAGTTCTGGAATCTGAGAGGAGCTACAAATTTCCTTCCACCCAGCGTTCCCCCAAGTCTCCCGATAAAAATTATACCTCACTTGCGTGGGTAGGCCTAGCGCCGGCGACAGGAAACACCCCAAAGCGCAACGTGGACACATCCTAAATTTTAGGAAAAAACAGAGGTGTTTTTTGCGAAGTGCCTACCTGTAGATTTTGGCCTCTAGCTCAGCCGGCACCTAGGGAAACCTACCAAACCTGTGCATTTCTGAAAACTAGAGACCTAGGGGAATCCAAGGAGGGGTGACTTGCGGGGCTCGGACCAGGTTCTGTTACCCAGAAACCTTTGCAAACCTCAACATTTGGCTAAAAAAACACATGTCCCTCACATTTCTGTGGCAGAAAGTTCTGGAATCTGAGAGGAGCTACAAATTTCCTTCCACCCAGCGTTCCCCCAAGTCTCCCGATAAAAATGATACCTCACTTGCGTGGGTAGGCCTAGCGCCGGCGACAGGAAACACCCCAAAGCGCAACGTGGACACATGCTAAATTTTGGAAAAAAACAGAGGTGTTTTTTGCGAACTGCCTACCTGTAGATTTTGGCCTCTAGCTCAGCCGGCACCTAGGGAAACCGACCAAACCTGTGCATTTCTGAAAACTAGAGACCTAGGGGAATCCAAGGAGGGGTGACTTGCGGGGCTCGGACCAGGTTCTGTTACCCAGAATCCTTTGCAAACCTCAACATTTGGCTAAAAAAACACATGTCCCTCACATTTCTGTGGCAGAAAGTTCTGGAATCTGAGAGGAGCTACAAATTTCCTTCCACCCAGCGTTCCCCCAAGTCTCCCGATAAAAATGATACCTCACTTGCATGGGTAGGCCTAGCGCCGGCGACAGGAAACACCCCAAAGCGCAACGTGGACACATCCTAAATTTTGGAAAAAAACAGAGGTGTTTTTTGCAAAGTGCCTACCTGTAGATTTTGGCCTCTAGCTCAGCCGGCACCTAGGGAAACCTACCAAACCTGTGCATTTCTGAAAACTAGAGACCTAGGGGAATCCAAGGAGGGGTGACTTGCGGGGCTCGGACCAGGTTCTGTTACCCAGAATCCTTTGCAAACCTCAAAATTTGGCTAAAAAAACACATGTCCCTCACATTTCTGTGGCAGAAAGTTCTGGAATCTGAGAGGAGCTACAAATTTCCTTCCACCCAGCGTTCCCCCAAGTCTCCCGATAAAAATTATACCTCACTTGCGTGGGTAGGCCTAGCGCCGGCGACAGGAAACACCCCAAAGCGCAACGTGGACACATCCTAAATTTTGGAAAAAAACAGAGGTGTTTTTTGCGAAGTGCCTACCTGTAGAGTTTGGCCTCTAGCTCAGCCGGCACCTAGGGAAACCTACCAAACCTGTGCATTTCTGAAAACTAGAGACCTAGGGGAATCCAAGGAGGGGTGACTTGCGGGGCTCGGACCAGGTTCTGTTACCCAGAATCCTTTGCAAACCTCAAAATTTGGCTAAAAATACACATGTTACTCACATTTCTGTGGCAGAAAGTTCTGGAATCTGAGAGGAGCCACAAATTTCCTTCTACCCAGCGTTCCCCCAAGTCTCCCGATAAAAATGATACCTCACTTGTGTGGGTAGGACTAGCGCCCACGAAAGGAAAGGGCCCAAAACACAACGTGGACACATCACATTTTTTTATAAAAAGCAGTGCCTACCTGTGGATTTTGGCCTGTAGCTCAGCCGACACCTGAGGAAACCTAGCAAACCAGTGCATTTTTGAAAACTAGAAACCCAGGGAAATCCAAGATGGGGTGACTTGCGGGGCTCTGACCAGGTTATGTTACCCAGAATCCTTTGCAAACATCAAAATTTGGCCCAAAAAACACTTTTTCCTCTCATTTCGGTGACAGAAAGTTCTGGAATCTGAGAGGAGCCACAAATTTCCTTCCACCCAGCGTTCCCCTAAGTCTCTCGATAAAAATGGTACATCACTTCTGTGGGTAGGCCTAGCGCCCACAAAAGGAAATGGCCCAAAACACAACGTGGACACAACATATTTTTTCACAGAAAACAGAGGTGTTTTTTGCAAGGTGCCTACCTGTGGTGTTTGGCCTGTAGCTCAGCCGGCCCCAGGGGGGGGGGCAGAAATGCCCTAAAATAAATTTGCCCCCCCAACCCCCACCCTCCCCCGCCGGGAGCGACCCTTGCCTACGGGGTCGCTCCCCCTGCGTGACATTGGCACCAAAAAACAAATCCCCGGTGCCTAGTGGTTTCTGCCCCCTTGGGGGCAGGTTGACCTAAACTCAGCCAATCTGCCCCCAAGGGGGGCAGAAATGGCCTAAATACAATTTGTCCCCCAGGGGAGCGACTTTTGCCTGATGGGTCGCTCCCCATCTCTAAAAAAAAAAACAAAGAAAAATTCCCCTGGCGCCTAGAGGTTTCTTCCCCCCCTGGGGGCAGAAATGGCCTAAAATAAATTGCCCTCCCCCCCAGGGAGCGACCCTTGCCTAAGGGGTCGCTCCCTTTGCGTGAAATTCACACAAAGAAAAAACTCCCTGGTGTCTAGTGGTTTCTACCCCCCTTGGGGGCAGATTGGCCTCATCAAAATAGGCCAATCTGCCCCCAAGGGGGGCAGAAATGGCCAAAATATAATTTTCCCCCAAGGGGAGCGACCCTTGCCTAAGGGGTCGCTCCCCACCAAAAAAAAAAAAAAATGAAACAAACAAAAAAAAAAAGGTCCCTGGTGCCTAGAGGTTTTTGCCCCCCCTGGGGGCAGATCGGCCTAATAGTAGGCCGATCTGCCCCCCGGGGGGGCAGAAAAGGCCTTCCCGAAAATATGCCCCCCCTGGGAGCGACCCTTGCCCAAGGGGTCGCTCCCTTTTGTCAATAACAATAAAAAAAAAAAAAAATCCCTGGTGTCTAGTGGTTTCTACCCCCCTTGGGGGCAGATTGGCCTCATCAAAATAGGCTAATCTGCCCCCAAGGGGGGCAGAAATGGCCAAAATATAATTTTCCCCCCAAGGGGAGCGACCCTTGCCTAAGGGGTCGCTCCCCACCAAAAAAAAAAAAAAATGAAAAAAAATGAAAAAAAAGGTCCCTGGTGCCTAGAGGTTTCTGCCCCCCCTGGGGGCAGATCGGCCTAATAGTAGGCCGATCTGCCCCCAGGGGGGGCAGAAAAGGCCTTCCCGAAAATATGCCCGCCCTGGGAGCGACCCTTGCCCAAGGGGTCGCTCCCTTTTGTCAATAACAATAAAAAAAAAAAAAATCCCTGGTGTCTAGTGGTTTCTACCCCCCTTGGGGGCAGATTGGCCTCATCAATATAGGCCAATCTGCCCCCAAGGGGGGCAGAAATGGCCAAAATATAATTTTCCCCCAAGGGGAGCGACCCTTGCCTAAGGGGTCGCTCCCCACCTCAATAAAAAAAAAAAAAAAAAAAAAAAAAAGGTCCCTGGTGCCTAGAGATTTCTGCCCCCAGGGGGGGGCAGAAAAGGCCTTTTCAAAAAAATGCCCCCCCTGAGAGCGACCCTTGCCCAAGGGGTCGCTCCCTTTTGTCAATTTCAAAGAAAAAAAAAAAAATCCCTGGTGTCTAGTGGGGTTTCAAAAGCCGGATTGCAAGCAATCCGGCTTTTGAAACCCTCGGAGGGACTTCAAAGGGAAGGAAATACTTTTCCTTCCCTTTGAAGCCCCTCCGGGCTTTTGCATTTCTTTTTCAATCGCGCTGGAAGCAGAGCTTCCAGCGCGACGAGGGAGGCCCCTGTGACACATCAGCGCGCGCGCGCGCGCTGACGTCACAGGGGGGGGTGGAAGGGGAAGGTCTTCCCCTTCCATCCCCGACTTGGGGGGGGAAGGGGGGTGCACGGGGGGCGCGCTAGCGCGCCCCCAAGTTTCCCTGTGCCATGGACGAGATGATCTCGTCCAAGGCACAGGGGAACTGTAGCCTTGGACGAGATCATCTCGTCCAAGGCACCGAAGAGGTTAAAATGCATTGTAGGGAATGGCAGACTTTGAAGGTCATAAAGGTTAATAACAGATTGTATTTACAATAAAAATCATTTGTTATGGTACCATACTAATTTAGGATTTGTAGAAGTTCTAAGGTGAAAATGATGGGATTTCATGAATCATGTTTGAAAGAAAACTGTTTTCTCATGATTTTCCTATAGTGGTTAATGAAGGTGTTCCAGAAGCTAAAATGAGAGCATATTATCTGTAAATTCACACTATAATTCTCAGCCATATGAGAATGAAGTCTGACATTCTCAGTAAAACATGTACTTCCAACAGGAGCAGCCTGTGAGTTGACTCCTTTGTGTTCTAGTCTACTGCAGTCTCCCAGAGTGTTCTAAAGAATAACTGGAGTACTAACATTCTTACTTATGACAAAGTGTAGCACACAGACACCCTCTTGATCAAATCAAACTGGTAAAACTTAATACATTCAATTTTGAAAGGAACAAAAGGAAGGGGTTAATTTTGTCATAGAAATGATGGTTGTGTGCTGTAGAAAAAAAATAGGATATGTTTTAAGTGAGTTCCCAAATTTCTTCCTCTTCTATGTAATTAAAACATTCTGACATGCAGACTGAAACATGCACTTTCAACACCAGCAGCAGACTCAGTTAACTCCCTAGTGATCAGCAGCTTCTCTGCAGAGTTATAATGTGCAACTAGTGTGCTAAAATTCTGAATTTATGCCAAAAGTGTGGCATGTCTGAACGCCATCTTGATGGATTCAAAGCGGAAAACTGAAAGCATTTTTTATTGAGGATACTGTAGTAAATTAGGAAATTATGGAGTTTCGCAACAAATAAGTCTCCCAAGATGGCCACAAGAGGGAAAAAGACCCCAAATGTAGCCAAATATCACACAAATGTAGCCCAATGTCATACGTGTTTAAAACACTTAGGGCCTGATTCCGACCCCGGCGGTCAAGGACCGCCGGGGCCGGGGTCGGCGGGAGCACCGCCAACAGGCTGGCGGTGCTCCACAGGGTATTCTGACCGCGGCGGTTCAGCCGCGGCCAGAAAGGGAAAACCGGAGGTCTCCCGCCAGTTTTCCGCTGCCCTGTAGAATCCTGCGCCGCCATGGGGATTCTGACCCCCATACCGCCATCCTGTTCCTGGCGGCTTCGGCCGCCAGGAACAGGATGGCGGTATGGGGTGTCATGGGGCCCCTGGGGGCCCCTGCAGTGCCCATGCCATTGGCATGGGCACTGCAGGGGCCCCTGTAAGAGGGCCCCACCCTGAATTTCAGTGTCTGCTTAGCAGACACTGAAATTCGCGACGGGTGCTACTGCACCCGTCGCACATCCTCCACTCCGCCGGCTCCATTCGGAGCCGGCATCCTCATGGAGGGGTGTTTCCCACTGGGCTGGCGGGCGGCCTGTTGGCGGTCGCCCGCCAGCCCAGTGGGAAACGCAGAATACCCGCGGCGGTCTTTTGACCTCGCAGCGGTATTCTGGCGGTTCCCTCCAGGCGGGCGGCTCCCGCCGCCCGCCGGGGTCAGAATGACCCCCTTAATTTTTTTGTTTTTTCTGCAGTTTTATATAGCACAGACTTGACCCAAAGGTATTGGAGTGCATTACATGAGCATCAGGACACATTTATTTTGGTGTTAGGCATGGGGAAATTAAGTGATTTGCAAAAATTCACAGGATGTCGAGCGGACACCAAAACTCAAAGCTGGTTCCCCAGTTGCAAAGTCTGCTGCTCTAGCTGTAACACAACATCCTCTCCCCTAAGTGTAACAAATAATCAAGTGATCAACTGGATAAAAAAATAAAGATAGCAAATACCTTAAAAGTGCTTTGTCGCTATTTGAGAAGTCAGAAAATATGTCTGCATTTTCGTTTTTTTACAGCACTAACCATAATTTCTCTGGCAATAAGACCCGCTCATTTTTATATTTTCTAAAGGAAATGCTTTAGGTATTACAGTTTTGGTTACATCAAGATAACGTACCACACGTTTGTAATAAATATAGAATGTTAACAAGCTAGTTGTTCATTGGAATACTGTAGGGAGGCAGAGATGAGGGGCACAGACTTGGACAATTGAGGGCAGGGAGGAGGGTGCAGAGGCAATACGTTGACCACGCTAGGCAGGCGGGAGAGGCAGTGGCAGCACAATGGACCATCGAGGACAGAGGGAAAGGGGGCGGGGCAACAAGCCAACCATGCAGGACATGAAAGAGAGGCTGTGGCAATATAGCAGACCATTGAAGGCAGGAAAAAGAGGCAGTGGAAGTACAACCATACATGACAACAGACTAAATTCAGGCAGAGGGCTCCCATTGTGTTTAAGCCCAAATGGGCTTTATTTTATCAGCTTCCTGCCTAAAATATCATCTTATTCCACGTAAATCAATGAGGATAATCAATTCCTCAGGTTTTCTTATTTCAAAATCACCCTCTAACCAAGTTTAAAGTGTTGGCAAGTATGGTACTTTGAATCAAGGAGGGCAGGAGGAATGGGATAGGGACATGGAATCAGATAGCAGAGGACAGGAGGGAGATGGGTAGGGACACAAAACTGATATTACAGGGAAAGCATCAGGGTTTGCAGTAGCACAACACATTGCACAGGGCAAGCGGGATGGCAGTGCAGCAAAACGGACCGTGGAAAGCAATAGGAAGGGGACAGGCCCAGGCACATGGACAGCAGAGGGGAAGAGGCAAGGGCAACAGACAGACCATACTAGACAGACAAAGAAAGTTGCAGCATAACTGTCCATGAAGGGCAGGAGGAAGGGGGTAGTGCCAGCACATTGGACTATGTAGGGGAGGCGGGAGGGGCTGGTGCATGGGCTCAGACAACAGAGGGTAGGGAAGAGGTGGGTGTGGCAGCAATCCAGTTGTTCAGGGCAGGCGTGAAGGGCAGTGACAGAACAACGACCACACAGGGCTGTAATGAGGGAGCAGGGCCCTGCACTTGGACGGTGGATGGCAAGGAGGCAGGAGAGACAGGAGCAGCAAGCTTGGGTTGGGGGCAGCACAGTGCTAGGCCAGGCTCTGCGTCCAACACCCCCTCCCACCATGCATTGCGATGGGCATCTTACTTAATCTTAAAAAAACGTAGAAATTCACTGAAAAAACAAAGGTTACAGGGACTCTATAGGTAGTAAGTATGTTAGAAATGGGGTCTCTAGTTGGCAGTGGTTTGCACCCTGTCCAAGTAGGGATTCTCACTCTAGTCAGGGTAAGGGAGTCACACACCTAGATAACCCCTGCTCACCCTATTGACACGAGCAGTCAGGCTTATCTCAGAGGCAGTGTGTAAAGTATTTGTGTACACACACACACGCACACAGAGTAACACAGTGACAACACTACAAAAGTACTCCACACCAGTTTTGAAAAATAGCAAATATTTATCTGAATACAACAAGCCCAAATTGACAAAAATCCAACATAAACAAGCTAAGATACAATTTTTTTAAAGAGTAATCTCAGTATAGCTTAGAAACACCATATCTCCAACTGGAGCTGTCACAACGTAGTTGACGGAGTTGTTTCCAACAGTCCGATGCCACTCCCAAGGGAGTGAGGGCCAGTCACGGAGTCTTACAGATCCCCAGGTACAGTACCTCTAAAAACGGTGAAACAAAGATGTTGCACAAAATTGGGGAGGTGCAGCGTTGGTTCCTTACTGCTACCTGGGAGGTGAGGTGTCCGTTCCTTACTGATAGGCAGAGGAGATGAGGTGTTGGTTCCTTGCAGTTGCAGGGGAGGTGATGCGGCGTCGGTGGCGAGGCACTGGTTCCTTATGGTTGATGAATCCAGCAGGTCAAGACATGCAGCATCGACTTTGTAGTGTCGAGATCTCACAATGGGGGTCACAGGTGCTGTGTCGGAGTACGGTGTACCAGACATCGGGACACAGCACTCAGGACACACGCAGTGGCGGGAGTTCGGAAGCGCTTCAGCTGCGTCAGCCCTGCAGCATTGGTTGTAGTCATTGCACTCAGCGGGACCATGGCTCCTGGTGCAGGCAGTGGCACTGAGTTGTTCAGAGACATTGGTTCCTAAGTCACTTCGGTGTCGATGCACTTGATTTCTTCTTGGTTTCATCAGAATTCACTTCCAAGGGCCCAGGAACTGGATTTGGCACCACTTGGCAAGACAGGACTCTCAACAAGAAAGTCCAAGTGCTGGCAGATGAAGTCTGATGTCCCTGAAACTTCACTACAGATGGCAAGCTCAGTTCATGCTCTTGGGGAACCTTGGGAAGCAGGATGTAGAAAGCAAAGTCCAGTCCTTTCACTCACAGGGCAGAAGTAGCAGCAGCAGCCCATAATAGCATAGCAACAGGCAGAGTGGCAGGTCCTCCTCAACATCCCACTCTTCTCCCTGGCAGAATGTCCTCAGTCCAGAAGTGTTCTGAAGTTGTGTGGTCAGCAGTCCTATACTTATACTTATTTCTGCCTTTAAAGTAGGCAAACTACAAAGTTGAGTCTTTGTAGTGCACAAGACCTTGCCTGTCCTGGCCACAGAGACACTCCAGGGGGTTAGAGACTGCTTTGTGTAAGGACAAGCACAGCCCTATTCAGGTGCAAGTGTGAGAATCTCCCTCCATTCCAGCCCAGGAAGACCAATCAGGATATGCAGAACACACCTCAGCTCCCTTTGCGCAACTGTCTTGAGTGAATTCACAAATAGCCCAACTGTCAGTTTGACCCGGATGTGTATTCAGCAGCCAGGCAGAGTCACCAAATGGTTAAGCAAGAAAATGCCCACTTTCTAAAAGTGACATTTTCAAACTTACAATTTAAAAAACAACTTTACCAAAAGATGTATTTTTAAATTGTGAGTTCAGAGACCCCAAACGCCAAATCTCTACCTGTTCTCAATGGAAATTTACATTTAAAAGGATATTTTAAGGCACTCCTCATGTTATCCCACTGGAGAGACAGGCCTTGCAATAGTGAAAAACTAATTTAGCAGTATTTCACTATCAGGACCTATAAAACACACTAGTACATGTCCTACCTTTTAAATGCACTGCACCCTGCCCATGGGGCTGCCTTGGGCATACCTTAGGGGTGACTTCCATGTAGTAAAAAGGAAGGTTTGAGCCTGGCAAGCTCATCAGCTCTGGGGATGGGGAGAGCATCTGTCTTCGTGACAGAGTTGAGACCCCGGTAGTCCACGCAGAACCTAAGTTCTGGCTTGGAACCGGGGGCAACAGCCTTGGGAACCAACACTGCTGGGCTGGACCAGGGACTGCTCTATCAACCCAAGAGCCAGCATCTTGGAAACTTAATCCTTGATGCTGGACCTCACTTTCTCTGAAACCCTGTATATGTTATCCTTTACAGGTGGACTGTCTCCTGTGTCAATGTCGTGGACACACAAGTGTGTGAGTCAAGGAGTGAGGGAGAACACGGAAAAGAACTGCTCCAACAACTCATAGCAGTCTCCCCTCTAATCTAGAGTCAAGAAGTCAGAGGGATTATAACCCTCCACTGACCCATCACCTTCATTGGCAGAGAGGAGGTCGGTAGAGGCTCACTCTCCTCTTCCATGCCCTCATCTGTCACAAGGAGCAAACTGACGTCAGTCCTCTCAAAATGAGGCTTCAGTCTGTTGTGGTGGAGAACCCTCAGGGGGTTTCTAGTGGTATTGAGGTCCACTAGGTAAGTGGCCTCCCCCTTCCGCTCCTTGATTTCAAATGGGCCAGTCCAGTGGTCCTGGAGAGCTCTAGGCTTTACTGGCTCCATCACCCATACCTTGTCTCCAGGGGAGAATTCCACCAGAGTGACCTTCTGGTCATACCACTCCTTCATCACCTCTTGACTGGCCTCGAGGTTGCTCTTGGCCTGTTTCCAGAAACGCTGTGTATGGTTGCAGAGGGCCAGAATGTAACTGACCACATCCTGGGGACGTTTCTTGGGAGCTTTCTCCCACCCCTCCTGTACTATGCATAGTGGTCCCCTGACAGGGTGACCATAGAGGAGTTCAAAGGGGCTGAACCCCACCTATTTCTGGAGCACCTCCCTGTAAACAAAGAGAAAGCATGGCAAGAGGACATCCCATTTATGCCTCATGGCCTCAGGCAGGCCAGTGGTCATGCATTTCATGATCTTGTTGAATCTTTCAACAAGTCCATTAGTTTGAGGATGGCAAGGGGTGGTAAACCGGTAGGTTACCCCACACTCATCCCACATGGACTTCATGTACGCTGACATTGAAGTCTGTGCCTCTGTCAGACACAACCTCCTTTGGGAACCCCACATGGGTAAATATCCCCATCAGAGCTCTGGTCACCACTGGTGCAGTCACTGTCCTCAGAGGGATCGCCTCTGGGTAGCGGGTGGCATGGTCCACCAAAACCAGGATAAACCTGTTGCCCAGGGCGGTCTTGAGGTCTAAGGGACCAATGACGTCGATGCCCACCCTTTAAAAGGGGGTGCCAAAAATGGGAAGTGGGATCAGAGGGGCCTTAAGCCTTTTCCCTGTCTTACCACCAGCCTGGCAGGTTGGGCAGGCCCTACAGAAATTATCTGAGGCTACCCGCATTCTAGGCCAATGGAAGTGGGTGACAAGCCTGGCAAAGGTCTTGTCTTGCCCCAAATGTCCTGCCAGGGGGATGTCGTGAGCCAGGCCCACTAGGAAGGCCCAGTAACACTGGGGGACCACTAGCACACGTGCTGCCCCAACGGCCGGTACCTTAGGCTCACTGTAAGGAGATAATTCTTCCAATATATGTGGTGATTGCCAGAGGCTTCACCTCCTGCTTGGCTGAGGCCTGTTACCTCAGACCCTCAAGAGTGGGGCACTCCTTCTACGCTTTGCAGAACTCCTCCCTGGTTGGCCTGCCCTCCACTTGCCAGCCAGCAAGCTCAGGCAGATTACCCAGGTCGGCAATATCCTCCCCAATTGGCTCAGGGGCCTCCTCCTCTGGGACCCCGTCAACCACCATGGGAATATCTGGAGCTGGTTTCCCGCACCTCTTACCCTTCTTCTGTGCAGCTGTCTAGCCATTGTTCCAGGCTCCAGAAACCCTTGACTTCCTTCTCGGGCAGCCATGGGCCATGTGGTCATGCAGACCCATTCAGGCAAACCTAACATCTCCAGGTGGGATCTGAGCTCCACCTCTTTCCAGGCAGTGTGCTCAAGATCATTGCCTAACAGACAATCTACAGGCATGGCAGGACTCACAGCTACTTTTAGAGTACCAGAGACCCCCCCCCCACTCGAAGGGAACCAGAGCTACTGGTAGGTGGCTCTCACGATTGTCAGTGACTATGACCTGGTGGAATGTATTAGGGATGACCTACTCTGCTGACACCAGCTGACCCCTGACAGTAGTCATAGTGGCTCCTATGTCTCGCAAAGCCTCCACCCTTTGCCCATCAATGGTGACCCACTGCCTACACTTGGAAGTATTGGCAGGCATGTGGGCTTTTGGCACCATTTCCTTATCTCCCAGGGATACTAGTGGCACCTCTATCTGCTCCCCAAAATGGGGACCACCTTCCCCCCGAGCGCTACACTAGCCAACCCAGGTGCCTACCCTCCAGTGGGGGGCTGTGCCCTCTTTGGACACTGAGAGTCTCCCTTATAGTGTCCAAACTTGAAGCACTCTAAGCAAGAGGAGATAAACTTCCCATTCTTCTTGTCTGATTCAGGTGGGGACTGCAGCTTTAATGGTTGTGTATCTGTTTTGATCCTTAGGATCCAATGCAAGGAGTGTGTTCCTCCCCACTACTGGTACGTACCACCACAAGGCCGCCCCCCCCTTGGTCTTCTGAGACCCCATGAGCTCTTAGTGCAACTTCATAAGTAGCCAACCACTTATCAATGTCATCTCCCACCACATAACTTGGCACTACATTTGTGGGTATACAAACCTTCCATTCCCCAGCAGATCATGCATGTATGCTGCCACCATCACTGCTGGACTCGGACTGCCTCGCCTTGATATCCAGGTCTTTGAGTCTCAGTTCATGAGCCAACAAAAGTTTATTTTCAGCCAAGGCTCTCTCAGCTGCAGCCTCATCTCTCTCAGCTTCAGCTTGTTTGGCTGCTCTCTCAGCCTCTCCCTCTGCTTTCCTCTCCTCTGCTTCCATGTTTAACTTTGCTATTTGTAGTTGAAATTCTCTCTCCTCCCTCCTTTCCTCTGCAGTCAGGCCATGGCTAGAGACACTGTTCGCTGGTTTACTAGGGGGCACACTTCCAGGGATAACATCCCCTGCTACTGGCAAAAAACCATGTGAGGGGCCATCCTGTGGACCTTCCCCCTCCTCAACATTCTCATCTGAATGAGCTTCTGCCCAGGCCCTCAGCGCCGTTTGGTATTCCTCCTTTCTAGAGGCACCCTGGGTAGGTACTCCCATCCCCTTGCAGAACCCCTGCAGCTGTTTAACAGTGTATGTCTCCAGCTTGGCTAGGTCAAAATCTTCAGCTCCTGCTTGAGACCCAGCCACGGACATGTTGAATGAGGATTTAGTTAAAAACTGTTAGGCAGAAAACGAAACTGCAGAAAAAATCAACTTGACCTTCAACTGTGTGTAGGTAGTGTACACTTAGCTATTGTATGCCACTGCACAAATACAAGTCCTATCCTCACCGCTGATCACCAATGTTAGAAATGGGGTCTTTGGTTGGCAGTCAGGTTCCCCCCGTCCAACCAAGGACCCTCACTCTAGTCAGGGTAAGTCACACACAATCTAAATTATCCTGCGCCCACACTCTGGTAGTTTGCCACTGAGCAGTCAGGCTTAACTTAGAAGGCAACGTGTAAAGTATTTGTGCAATAACTCATCCAATAACACAATATAGCCCCACACAAATACACCACACAGTGTTTAGAAAAATATATAATATTTATCGGGATAAATGCAGGTCAATATGATCAAGATTCAATAAGTACACGTTGAAATATCACTTAGAAAATGATAAAAAGAGTTTTTAGTTCTTAAAAATCCTTGGCGTGCAGGACGAAGTCACAGGAGCTGCGTTCATCCGGTGGGCGATTTCAGGGAAATTTCGGTCGAACGGCAGGCGCTGCGTCGATTCTCCTCGCAGGAAGTCGGGCTGCGTCATTCTGGCTCGGCGTCGATCTAGTGGCCCTTGCGTCAACGTTCCGGTCGCAACACTGGCACTGCGTCAATTTCCTCTCGGGGAGCCGGGCTGCGTCGTTCCGGTTCGGCATGTGGTGATTTTCTCACGGCAATGCAGGCTGTGCATCGTTTCTGGCAGGCTGTGCGTCGAATTTTCGCCGCACAAGGAGTTCTTTGCAGGAGGAAGTCTTTTTGGTCCTGAGACTTCAAGGAACAGGAGGCAAGCTCTATCCAAGCCCTTGGAGAGCACTTCTCAGCAGAGCCAGAGGGCAGCAAGACAGCAGAGCAACAGCAGGGCAGCAGTCCTTTGCAGAAAAGCAGTCAGGTGAGTCGTTTGGGCAGCCAGGCAGTTCCTCTTGGGAGGTTACAGTGTCTGGTTCAGAGTTTCTTCACCAGTGGTATCTTGTCCAGAAGTGTCTGAGTTAGGAGGGTCAGAGGCCTTGTTAAAATACCCAAATGTGCCTTTGAAGTGGGGGAGACTTCAAAGAGTGGCTTAGAAGTGCACAAGGTCCCCTTTCAGTTCTATCCTGTCTGCTAGGGTCCCAGTAGGGGGTTTGGCAGTCCATTGTGTGAGGGCAGGCCACTGTCCTTTGACATGTAAGTGTCAGGCCCTCCACCCTCCCAGCCCAGGAATACCCATTCAGTATGCAGATGTGTGCAGGTGTGACTGAGTTTGGGGTTGTCTGAGGGAGCTGTCAAGTAACCCAGCCAGACGTGGATTGGAAGGCACAGAGGGATTTAAGTGTAGAGAAATGCTCACTTTCTAAAAGTGCCATTTCTTAAACAGTGATATTAAATCCAACCTCACCAGTCAGCAGGATTTTGTATTACCATTCTGGCCATACTAAATATGACCTTGTTACTCCTTTCAGACCAGAACCTACCACTCAAACAGTATACGAGGGTAGCCCCAGTGTTAGACTATGAAAGGAGCAGGCCACACAGCAGGAGTTTTACACTACCAGGACATATAAACTACACAGGTATAAGTCCTGCCTTTTATCTACATAGCACCCTGCCCTATGGGTTACCTAGGGCCTATCTTAGGGGTGACATATGTAGAAAAGGGGAGTTTAAGGCTTGGCAAGTACTTTTAAATGGCAAATCGAAGTGGCAGTGAAACTGCGTACACAGGCCTTGCAATGGCAGGCCTGAGGCATGGTTAACCCCTTCGCTGCCAGGCCTTTTCCCCCTCCTGACCCACGCCTTTTTTGGGCTATTTGGGGCAGTTTGTGCTTCGGCCCTCATAACGTTTTGTCCACATAAGCTAGCCAAGCCAAATTTGCGTCCTTTTTTACCAACATCCTAGGGATTCTAGAGGTTTGTGGGTTCCCTTGAAGGAGGCCAAGAAATTAGCCAAAATACAGTGAAAATTTCCATTTTTTTTTAAATGGGAAAAAAGGGCTGCAGAAGAAGGCTTGTGTTTTTTTCCCTGAAAATGGCATCAACAAAGGGTTTGCGGTGCTAAAATCACCAGCTTCCCAGCGTTCAGGAACAGGCAGACTTGAATCCGAAAACCCAATTTTTCAGCACAATTTTGGCATTTTACTGGGACATACCCTATTTTTACGATTTGTTTTGCTTTCAGCCTACTTCCAGTCAGTGACAGAAATGGGCATGAAACCAATGCTGGATCCCAGAAACCTAAACATTTCTGAAAGGTAGACAAAATTCTGAATTCAGCAAGGGGTAATTTGTGTAGATCCTACAAGGGTTTCCTACAGAAAATACCAACTGAAAAAAAATAATATTGAAATTGAAGTGAAAAAAACAGCAATTTTTCTCTACGTTTTACTCTGTAACTTTTTCCTGCAATGTCAGATTTTTGAAGCAATATACCGTTACGTCTGCTGGACTCTTCTGGTTGCGGGGATATATAGGGCTTGTAGGTTCATCAAGAACCCTAGGTACCCAGAGCCAATAAATGAGCTGCACCCTGCAGTGGGTTTTCATTCTATACCGGCTATATAGCAATTAATTTGCTGAAATATAAAGAGTGAAAAATAGCTATAAAGAAAACCTTTGTATTTCCCAAAATGGGCACAAGATAAGGTGTTGAGGAGCAGTGGTTATTTGCACATCTCTGAATTCCGGGGTGCCCATACTAGCATGTGAATTACAGGGCATTTCTCAAATAGACATCTTTTTTACACACTCTCTTATATTTGGAAGGAAAAAATGTAGAGAAAGACAAGGGGCAATAACATTTGTTTTGCTATTCTATGTTCCCCAAGTCTCCCGATAAAAATGATACCTCACTTGTGTGGGTAGGCCTAGCGCCCGCGACAGGAAATGCCCCAAAACAAAAGGTGGACACATCCCATTTTTTGACAGAAAACAGAGGTGTTTTTTGCAAAGTGCTTACCTGTAGATTTTGGCCTCTAGCTCAGCCGGCACCTAGGGAAACCTACCAAACCTGTGCCTTTTTTAAAACTAGAGACCTAGGGGAATCCAAGATGGGGTGACTTGTGGGGCTCTGACCAGGTTCTGTTACCCAGAATCCTTTGCAAACCTAAAAATGTGGCTAAAAAAAACACCTTTTCCTAACATTTCGGTGACAGAAAGTTCTGGAATGTGAGAGGAGCCACAAATTTCCTCCCACCCAGCGTTCCCCCAAGTCTCCCAATAAAAATGATACCTCACTTGTGTGGGTAGGCCTAGCGCCCGCGACAGGAAATGCCCCAAAACACAACGTGGACACATCCCATTTTTTGACAGAAAACAGAGGTGTTTTTTGCAAAGTGCCTACCTGTAGATTTTTGGCCTCTAGCTCAGCCAGCACCTAGGGAAACCTACCAAACCTGTGCATTTTTTAAAACTAGAGACCTAGGGGAATCCAAGATGGGGTGACTTGTGGGGCTCTGATCAGGTTCTGTTACCCAGAATCCTTTGCAAACCTCAAAATTTGGCTAAAAAAACACATTTTCCTCACATTTCGGTGACAGAAAGTTCTGGAATCTGAGAGGAGCCACAAATTTCCTTCCACCCAGCGTTCCCCCAAGTCTCCCGATAAAAATGATACCTCACTTGTGTGGGTGAGCCAGGTGCCTGCAACAGAATAAGGCCAAAAACTTGTAGAGATAGAGGGGATAGCACAGCGAGTTGATAAGGACATATTTTTATTTTATACATCTTTAGGCTGACTCTGCTTTGGGGACCCACACAAGTGAGGTGTCATTTTACTTGGGAGACTGAGGGGAATGCTGGGGAGTATGAATTTTGTGCTGGAGCGGTGATCGTACAAACGAAAGTCAGGAAAATATGCTTTTTTAAGCAAATTTTGAGGTTTGCAGAGGAGTCTGGGTAAGAAAATGTTGGGGGATCCACGAAAGCCACACCTCCCTGGACTCCTTGGGGTGTCTAGTTTAAAAAAAAATCTGGGTTTGGTAGGTTTCCCTAGATGAAGGCCGCACCCAAGACCAAAAACATAGGTGCCCATTCCCCCCCAAACACAGGTAGTTTTGTAATATATCATTTTGATGTGTCCACATACGTCTGTGATGTGCCAAATACAAAAATTGTGAAAAGAAACGCACTTAGGTTATGTGAAAAAGACCTCTCACCCACCAACCAAGTTGGTGGCATGCTTCATCATCGGGGTCCCACCTGAGACACCTAGTGTGTCTCAAGTGTGCTGCGACACCTGATTACAGCGGAGCAGGTTTTGTCATTTGTACCACACATACTGGTTGGATTTGGCACGAGGGTGAGTGATGGTTCAGTAGATCAAATTTTATTAACGTGAGATTTCACAAAAGTGAAATGCACTGGTAATAACTGAAAGGCCAAAAAACTGTACCAATGACTCGCAGCTCGTGAGCTGTAAAGCCACGGCAAGGCACCAACCGCTTTACAGTCCATTCACACACCTTTCATACATGACACGCACAAGACCATTCATGCCGCCAGCCACGGGCCCAGCACATTACAACACTTGCATCGACAGACAGCGCCAGTCAAGGGCCCATCACTTTCATATGCCCACATGCCTGATACAGCAATCACACCAGCTGATGAGTGTGGGGACTGGTGTTTGGCTGGCACCGCTAGCCAAGCGCCACCCCACCCATACCGCCAGCCAAGCGCCACCCCAAGCACACCGCCAGCCAAGCGCCACCCCACCCATACCGCCAGCCAAGCACCACCCCAAGCACACCGCCAGCCAATCGCCACCCCACCCATACCGCCAGCCAAGCGCCACCCCAAGCACACCGCCAGCCAAGCGCCACCCCACCCATACCGCCAGCCAAGCGCCACCCCACGCACACCGCCAGCCAAGCGCCACCCCAAGCACACCGCCAGCCAAGCGCCAGCCCAAGCCCAAGCACACCGCCAGCCAAGCGCCACCCCACGCACACCGCCATCACTTTTTTTTTGTTTATAAACAACAAAGAAACCACTAACTAATTACAAAATAAGTACAAAACTACAAACACAAAAGCTCTAACTAAATACATGACAGTAATGTCAACCTTGAAACTGAACATATGAAAATATAAAATAGGCAGTTTACACTCACGGTATTTCCCAAAAGTTTTTCCTTGTGTGGTAACTTCTAAAACAGCCGGGCACACACAGCCCAGGCTTTGAAGGGCATCGGGGCAGCACATCCGGCTCTCTCTCCGGATTGATCTCCGGGCACATACTCTACATTTCTTTGTGGGCAAGTCTTTTTTGGGAGTGGGAGGAATGTGATCTGGAAAGTGCCAATCTTGCAATCTAGCCACATCCTCCACCACTTCTACTCTAGGAACTCTTGCCTGTTCCACCACAATAAGGCTTTCTATCACTGACTCCTGAAATTTAACAAATGTCATGCTTGACTCAGGTGAACAATCCTTGAACACAATAAAAGCATTAAAAGTTGCCAAATGAAATAAATGTAGGGCCAACTTTTTATACTACACGTAAGACTTACGAAGAGCAGTGTAAGGTTCCAACCTCTGATCTACTCTATCAACACCACCGATGTGCCTATTGTAGTCCAAAATGCACGCAGGTTTGCACACTTCCGCAGCCTGACCCCAAACAGTCACAGGGGAAGTACTCTCATCATGGATGGTAGATAGCATGTACACATCCCTCCTGTCTGAAAATTTCAGAGCTACCAGCTCATTATTCCGCAAGGCACTGCACTGTCCCCTCTCAAGTTTTTTACAGACAAGCTCCCTTGGATAGCCTTTCCGGTTAGAACGGATTGTGCCACAAGCAACAGTGTCCACTCTAAACAACTCCTTGAACAACTGCACTCCAGTGTAGAAATTATCTACGTACAAATGGTGACCTTTGTTAAACAGTCGTCTACTAAGTTCCCACACAATTTTTTCGCTAACTCCAAAAGTGGCCGGACAACCAGGAGGGTCAATACTGGAATCCCTACCAGTGTAGACCCGGAAATTATACACATATCCTGTACTGCTTTCTGACAGCATATACAATTTAATCCCATACCGTGCCCTCTTACTAGGAATGTACTGCTTAAAAACTAAGGCCCATATTTATACTTTTTTAGCGCCGCATTTGCGTAGTTTTTTGACGCAAAATCGGCGCAAACTTTCAAAATGCAATTGCATTTTGGAAGTTTGCGCCGATTTTGCGTCAAAAAACGACGCAAATGCAGCGCTAAAAAAGTATAAATACGGGCCTAAACGCCCTTGAAACGGACCAAAGACTCTTCCACACTTATCTCTTTGCCTGGAACATAGACCTCTGAAAACCTATCTACAAAATCATCAAGGACAGGCCTAATCTTAAAAAGACGGTCACAATCAGGGTGATCTCGTGGCAAGGCTAAAGCATTGTCTACAAAATGCAGCATACGAAGAAGAAGCAAATAGCAATTACATGTCATAGTTGCAGGAAATATAGCCGTTGCCACCAAGGGACTAGTAGATCAATAAGAAGCCAGTGACGGCTTCCTGATCAACCCCATCAAAAAAGTCAAACCTAAAAACTTTTTCATCTCTTCCATATATGTGTGAACCCACTGAGTAGCTCTAGACTGAGGCATACGTCTGGCAGCGTTGTCCCGCAAATATTGCTCTGCATACAAATTAGCCTGCTCCACAATCTCTTCCAAAAATACATCGTCCATAAACAAGTGAAAGAAATGGACAGGCAAAAAGTTTTCCGAATTGACTCTACACCCTGGGAGACCAGTAAATGCAGGTAACTGTGGCTGCTCCATGTTTGGGGCAATCCAGGTGTCAGGTCTTCTAATGGGAAACCCTTCAGCCCCAGGCTGCTGCACTCTTGGCACATCAATGTCCTCCTCTGCAACAGGCCCTTCATCTGCACTGAGAGTAGCTTCCTCATCAGAAGAATACTCTCGGACAGAAAACTCACTGCCAGAATCTCTCACTTCCTCCTCTGCCTCAGATGCAGAGTCAGTCTCGTAATCATGGTCTGAAGACGACTCAAAGAGCATGCCAACAATCTGCTGAGCGGTCACTCTGCGGCTAGCCATGATCCTCACTAACAACAAATGGATTGCCAACAACTAGCACTAAAATAAGTAATAAACAAAGTGTAGCTTTATCACAAAGAGTTATGTTCTAAAAAACTATACCACTCACTTGCCTGAAAAAGCTACTCACCAACAACTACTCTGCACAGACACAGCAATCACCAATGATATCCCACTAAAAAGAAAAAAGAAAAAAGCAAATTAGACATATGACAACACAAATATCATTGTGCTCAAATCTAAGGACAATTTCACACACAATACTGCATTTAGTACATAACCTACAAACATGTCATTCATGCATGTCAACAATACTCCTTTGGAGTAAATTGCTTTCACTTACCTAAAACATGCAACTATGCAAACCGCAGGACAACAACTGCCAAAACCGCAAGGATCCACAGCAAAGGAAGCAAAAGCTTTGAACTAGAACAAAAAGAAGAAATAAACTGTTATAATCACAAATACAAAAACTTCGCCAGTTGACAAACACCCCACCACCAAGAACTTAGAAATTGTCCCTGGTGCCTAAGTGGCTTCTGCCCCACTAGGAGGCAGATGGGCCTAAAAAAAAAAAATAGGCTGATCTGCCTCCAAGGTGGGCAGAAATGGCCATCACTAACGTGGCCCCTTTGCCAAAGGTGCCGCTGCCCCCCCACACAAAACACACACACACACACAGGATCCCTGGTGCCTAAGTGGATTCTGCCCCCCTTGGAGGCAGATGGGCGTAAAAAAATTAGCCGATCTGCCCCCAAGGAGGGCAGAAATGGCCAACAGCTCTGTGCCCACTTTAGGGGGCGAGCCTTGCCAAAGGGGGCAAACGGGGGGCACCCCCAGCACTAAACAAAAAAAGGGGAACCAAAAATAAAATCCCTGCCGTATTGGTGGTTTCTGCCCTCCTTGGGGGCAGATGGGCATACAAAAATAGGCCCCTCTGCCCCGGGGGGCAGAGAGAGCCAATACGAAATGTCCCCCCAAACACACAAAACACACACACACTTCACAATCCCTGGTGCCTAGTGGGTTTCAAACCTCCCCCCCCCCCCCCAGGGGCCAGATCGGCCAAAAACATGGCCTATCTAGCCCCAGGGGGGCCGAAACATATAAAAAAATTACATTAAATTTAAAATTTAAAAGAACACAGAAATTCACTAAAAGGAGCAAAGTTTACAGTGACAGTATAGTTAGGTTTACATTTTACTCACACAAAGCTATAGAAATTCAGCAGTTATGGTTATCTCAAGTAACTATAACTCTTGCCCTTAGGTAGCGATAACTCATACCCTTGCTATGCATTGCTTATTTTGTACATCACTCATGACATGTTTTATAACATCATTGATAATATCAATGTAACATTTGCAGTAAAATTAGTGATGAGAAAACTGTGCATTGTGAGGGTGTGAGGTATGGTTACCTTAGGGCACGAGTTATAGTTATTTGAGATAACTGTAACTGCTGAATTTCTATGGTTTAGTACAAGTAAAATGTGAACCTAACTATAATGTCCCTGTAACCTTTGTTTTTTGTATGCATATATAAATATAGTCCATGCATCAGTTGGAGTTCTGGGTCGTGGGATAATGAGAACTAAACATATGGGAGCAATCATGAGAAATGTGTGATTAGTAGCATTCCCTGGAATTTCTGTCTTTTCTGGGACCAGCATGGCAATATGTCGGTGGTAAATATTTCATTTATATTTTTCTGTCATGTATTGTACTATTTTTAATGTATGTTCGGGGTTGAGCTGCACACTTTGTGATCTCTGCTTATAATAACGCAGCGTGGCAGTGCAAAGCAGGGCTTATGTCCCTTCCACTCTTGACTGGCTGCTGCCAGTCAACATTCAGAAGATTGGTATACTCAGCTGCTTCACATTCATAGTAAAGATACTGCCCCTCGCAAGACATCCTTTGGAAATCTATCCCTAAGACTTGATTGAATAGGCAGCAAATGTATGCTGTGTGGCTGAAAATGTTTGGATTTGCTCATGCTAGGTATTCACTACCTAGCAGATGTGAATCCATTTGCTCTTGCTTAATTGTAAGAAACAACTGTGTTCAATTATGTAGTACTTATTGCATGCAAGACGTGTGTAATGGACATAATAAGGCGTGGCTTGTTTAGTGAGTTTTGAATTCCCAGGAGCATATCACTTTTTTGCCATTCACAAACTCTTCTCTATCCCTTTCCCACCATAGAACTGGTCAGAGATTTGCCTCTGTAAAAGTCTGGTGTAAATCTAATTACAAGGTGGGAAGTGGAATTTCTTTTAGCATAACAGATAAAAAATATTTGGACTTTCCCTAATACGTAGTTGTTGCTATGCAAAATTCCAAAGTGGGTGAATTGCAACATCTAAACAAGTATTTGCAATGCAGTAGGTCTCACATTTGCAAGAGTTAGAGCTATTGGCGTTGTAAATGCCTAATTGGACTTTTCTTGCCACATAAATTGGTCAACCCTGCCTCATAAATTGGTCCTTTCCTGACACATAATTCCAGTGGCTCTGCATATAACCAAAGCACTTCCATGTACCTTCTTCCTCTAACGTTGCTATTTAGCATCCCGATTTAATTCTGCCATGCTAATTACAATAGAATACCTCTTTCACCACCCGACCATCAGAGTTGCTGGCTAGCTAACACAATTCCTCCCCACAAATACACAAGACAGTTATTTGGCCTTAATCGTGGTCATAACTGCAATAAGGAGGGATTAATAAAACATATACAATCATCATGTAAACCCATAAAAACTTTTATCAGAAATAAAGTTTTGGCATTAGACTGTAATGCTCCAAACAGCCCCTAGAGGGCACCAGAACAAAAACAGCATTTGGAAGTGACATGGTGCAAGCACATATCTGATGACAGATAGCCCATGTCACTTGATGCATGCTCTTTTGGTCTCTGGCCCTGCGATGTTAGATTGCTAAAACATTTAAAACTACAGGGAGTGCAGAATTATTAGGCAAGTTGTATTTTTGAGGATTAATTTTATTATTGAACAACAACCATGTTCTCAATGAACCCAAAAAACTCATCAATATCAAAGCTGAATATTTTTGGAAGTAGTTTTTAGTTTGTTTTTAGTTTTAGCTATGTTAGGGGGATATCTGTGTGTGCAGGTGACTATTACTGTGCATAATTATTAGGCAACTCAACAAAAAAATATATATACCCATTTCAATTATTTATTATTACCAGTGAAACCAATATAACATCTCAACATTCACAAATATACTTTTCTGACATTAAAAAAAAAAAAAAAAAAAAATCAGTGACCAATATAGCCACCTTTCTTTGCAAGGACACTCAAAAGCCTGCCATCCATGGATTCTGTCAGTGTTTTGATCTGTTCACCATCAACATTGCGTGCAGCAGCAACCACAGCCTCCCAGACACTGTTCAGAGAGGTGTACTGTTTTCCCTCCTTGTAAATCTCACATTTGATGATGGACCACAGGTTCTCAATGGGGTTCAGATCAGGTGAACAAGGAGGCCATGTCATTAGATTTCCTTCTTTTATACCCTTTCTTGCCAGCCACGCTGTGGAGTACTTGGACGCGTGTGATGGAGCATTGTCCTGCATGAAAATCATGTTTTTCTTGAAGGATGCAGACTTCTTCCTGTACCACTGCTTGAAGAAGGTGTCTTCCAGGAACTGGCAGTAGGACTGGGAGTTGAGCTTGACTCCATCCTCAACCCGAAAAGGCCCCACAAGCTCATCTTTGATGATACCAGCCCAAACCAGTACTCCACCTCCACCTTGCTGGCGTCTGAGTCGGACTGGAGCTCTCTGCCCTTTACCAATCCAGCCACGGGCCCATCCATCTGGCCCATCAAGACTCACTCTCATTTCATCAGTCCATAAAACCTTAGAAAAATCAGTCTTGAGATATTTCTTGGCCCAGTCTTGACGTTTCAGCTTGTGTGTCTTGTTCAGTGGTGGTCGTCTTTCAGCCTTTCTTACCTTGGCCATGTCTCTGAGTATTGCACACCTTGTGCTTTTGGGCACTCCAGTGATGTTGCAGCTCTGAAATATGGCCAAACTGGTGGCAAGTGGCATTGTTGCAGCTGCACGCTTGACTTTTCTCAGTTCATGGGCAGTTATTTTGCGCCTTGGTTTTTCCACACGCTTCTTGCGACCCTGTTGACTATTTTGAATGAAACGCTTGATTGTTCGATGATCACGCTTCAGAAGCTTTGCAATTTACAGAGTGCTGCATCCCTCTGCAAGATATCTCAATATTTTTGACTTTTCTGAGCCTGTCAAGTCCTTCTTTTGACCCATTTTGCCAAAGGAAAGGAAGTTGCCTAATAATTATGCACACCTGATATAGGGTGTTGATGTCATTAGACCACACCCCTTCTCATTACAGAGATGCACATCACCTAATATGCTTAATTGGTAGTAGGCTTTCGAGCCTATACAGCTTGGAGTAAGACAACATGCATAAAGAGGATGATGTGGTCAAAATACTCATTTGCCTAATAATTCTGCACTCCCTGTATACATGCATATGTATCTATTAACCAGATTAAAAAGGCGGTCACAGGCTTTGCGGATTGGTGGTGCAGACTGGCATGATGCTTTGCAATTCCGAAGCATTATTTATTGTATATCTTGCATAAACACTTCAGGTGTTTTAAAATGCAACTAGAGCAATACATTGCACAGGCGATCCATTACTGAAATCAATCTCGGTGAACGTAGTTAACTGCTTTATTCTATTAACTGTGAAAGTGCCACAACGCTGGTATTTACATTTTACACAAAGGAGTACTGCACACAAGGAGTATTGCACATAAACTACCTGGAAACTAATTTTCTCCTGTAACAGGCACAATTCTGCGCCCACCACTCCCTACCACCTTCAATTGTAGCCATAGCAGACGCTCTTGGTTCCAGATGAGGCTGCTTTCTCCCGGCATCAGACCTGTTGCCCCTGGCGGCGGGTGTTTCTCAGATTGAAGTTTCCTGTTTGTGTATGATGTGTTAGAAAAGGGGAAGCTAAAATAGGGCTGTGGCTGGCATTGGACCACAGTGCGCTCAACAGGGGCCTAGTCGGATGAATGTTTAGTAGATCCAGCTGGCTTGCTATGGCAGGGGATGAGTCCTCTTTTGTTAATGTGGTGATTTCAGGTTTGCTGGGGCCGTGCACTAATAGCACGCAGCCATTTTGTTTTCAATTTCGCTTCTGGGATTAGTACTGTTATAAAATCTAGACTCCGTGCCCAAGACACAGTGGTTGGTTTGCTTTGAAAAAAAAATATCAGTGATGTGGCGTAACATACAGAGCTGCCGACTTTCGGAACGGGGAACCGAGTTTGATTCTGGTGTCGGCTCTATTAAAAAATAAAAAAGTAAAAATGCTGATCTAAAAATAAACTTGTAACAAATAAAATAATGGCAATTAAAAAGGCAGATAGGTAGTGTGGAAGTCCACAAAGGAAGCGCATTAAAATTGAATGGAGTGCCTGTCAGGTAACCACAGGGGAAGGCATTAACACTGGTGTGTAGGCTCCCGGAGGGAGGCCACCAATAAACACAACAATCCTAAACATGAAGCTGAGGGAAGAGGAAGAAACAACATATGGCCACAAAGTGTCAAGGAGAAAGGAAAAAATAGTGTCCCACACTAAGCTATATGGCTGATTGTGCGATTTTCCATGTAACATGGTCAGTCTGGGAGGTGGTAACAAAGCAGCCTCAGGCGGGACAAACAAACGTGAAGCATTTTCCTACGAAATCAAGGGAATTTTGAAGGGCAGGCCAAGGAACGAATAAAAATGAGTGGGTGTGAAATGGGAGTGGTTAAAGCCCACAGATGTAGATTACAACATGTCTCAGACAGCGCTTGGGCATTGCCTAGCTCGACCTGAAAAGCAAACAATAGCTCATTTAGATATTTTGCTAGTGACAGGAATCTGTAACAGCGTAATGGATAGCATTTACAGGGGTCGATTTATCACGCTCTTTTTTTCAGTGGACCTCTAGTGTTTACAGGATCTGGCACCTTTCCATATTCATATATTTTCAACAGAGATGTAGGTACTCAAAAGTAACTCATTAAATCTGCCTTTGGTATTTCTATTGAGCGCGATTACCAATGAAATAGAAGATAACGTGTTTCTTGATGAATTACCAAATCAGTTTTTCAAAGTGCCAAGCAAATTTAGACTGGCGGATTGTGGTAACTTGATAACAAGGACACTCAAGGGGAAGGCAGGAATGAAGGCACGGAAATTCTAGAATCAAAACCCACAGTTTATTCTTTAGACTACCTCTGTGTTTCTGCATGTTAAGCTAACAGAGACTGTCGTTTTCAGCTCAAGCCTGCTTGTTTTCAGCAAGGGCGGGGAACAGTGTGTGTTTTACTTATAAATACGTGTATTTCAACCAACGAGTTGTAACTGTGAAAGGCACACTGTCCTGAAATGATGAGGAACCCACGATATATCAGCCACACTTAATCATCTAAAAATGAGGATTACAGTGTTCATGGATATTAGACACTGACTGGCTGAACTTTATATTTGTGCTGTTAGCTTTTAATCTTCCCTTTTCTGATTCATGCTTAAGTGGGATTCTCTTATCCTTATGTATTCAGTATTTTTTCATTCACTCGTGTTGTTTTTTTCTAGGCTCCGTAAGACTGATAGATTACAAAAAACCTACATTATGCTTCGTCTAGTTATTAAGGTATGTACTTAACTTTGGAGCAAGATCACGACAACCACCTAAATCACCACCAGGCACTCGCTGAAGAAATAGAAAGATAATGCACAATACTGCTGGTGGGAGCAGTGGCAGCTCATGGCATTTTGGTGCATAAGACAAGGACGTTCAATTAAGTTCAGGTGAAGGAGAAGGTGTGGTAATTCTGATGACAGTAACTCAGAATTGAAGGGGTTCCTGGTCTGGGACCTGTGGCCAGTGAACATTTTCTGGTATTGGAGAGTAAAGATGATGGGATTCTGCTTGTGTCACATGCAGCAGGGGATGGAGCCTCTGGTGGTGGAGTCTGCAGTAAATGATGGAACTGTGCTGGTGGAAGGGGTAATAGTTGATGTTGTGTTGGTGGGAGTGGTCACCAAGGTGTACGTCGTAACTATGGTGGAGATAGATGTCTTACATGATAAACAGATAGTGGTAAAAGCTGAGGCAGGTCAACATATTCTTTGGGTAGACAGTGTCCTCTGGTAGTGAGAGCTACTGTTGCAGGTTATTTTATAGTGGTGAGCCATGTCTCTAGTATGTAGGAAGGAGCTGTGGCATGTGCTGTTGCATGTGATGTGGAGGTTGGCATTGTTTCTTTTGTTTAGGTAGGAGATGCGGCATATGGCCGCAGGAGATGAAGGAGGTGATGAGGTTGAGAGCTGTGGCATGAAATGTTGTTGTGTTGAGATATGTCTAAAATTATACATTTTTGATGGTAGATGTTGAGCCACGTTTTTGAGGTGGGAGCGTTTTCTTCTGATGGTCGGAATTGCGATAGGTGATAAGTGTCTGGTGGTAGGATTTGAAGAAGGTAAACAGGATTTTGAAGTGGTCACTGTAGCTTCCGAGGAGTTGTGACAGGTTATGGACGTAAGTTGAGGAGATTTAACACATAGTGGAGTTATGGTGGTGGTGCACTGGGTGATGGGATTCTGCTGAGGGTAGCTGTGGCAGTTAATAACAGTCTGGGAATGGGAAGATAGCTCATGTAATGAGGTTGCAGCTGTGGCAGGCGATCTATTGGGAAAGGACGTAGCTATTGATGAGCCAGTAGTGAAATGTAAAATTGAGGTAGGAGGTGTCTCAGGTGATGATGATCTGATGATGGGAGATGTCTTGTGATGAGGTTCCAGTACTTAGTCTTGATCGGCGATAAGTGCATATTTCCAAGTATGAGAGAACAGAAGCTGGCAGGATGCCTTTCTGACAACACGGGCTGGGAGCCCTTGTGTCCTCTAGCGTTCTTACTCAACAAATTCCAGAGCAGTATTGTTGATTGTAAATAGAGATTGTAATGTACTGGATAATGATCTTCGTCTTTGGGTGACTTTATAAAACATGCTTATTATCCCGAGGTATATTTTCTACTGCATTAGCAGCCAATGTTGTTACACCAAACACACAAACAATTACAAAGTCAGTGCTGCAAAAGTTTTAAACATGCCTATTATTGGCATTTTCCACAATTACAACCATATTTTTTCCAGTATCATTTTACTCACAGATCTCTATTGTCTATAACCTCGAATGGCACTTGTAAGAGCGTTTTAATGCTCAAGCTGTACACATGTACTTACCTCCGTCAGTCAGAATAGTATGGTCAAAAACTGCATCATAGTTATTGATGCATTGCTAAGGAATAAACAATACCACGTTATTGATAGAATTATGTGTGGCAACGTGTGTACATCTGTTTTGGTTCATTAGAACTGTTCAATGGACACCACCTGTCAAGACATTTTTGACATTAGACAAGCCTAAAAACTCGAAAATACCACTTTTTAATACTTTTGTTGGACTAATTGAAAACGATGCACTTAATTGGTAGAACATCTGATCTGATGGTAGTATAGTATACAGAGCATGTGGCACCCAATAGAAGAACGCTTGTGTTAAGTGGTGTTGTGCTCTACTGTACACCAAATCAGAACTTAAGCTGGTTGGTGCAGTCACCCTGCTTGGTTATATTTTGTCAGGAACATATATAAAACTTGCAGTTCATCCCACTTTTAGCTAAATTTAAAATGGCAAAATCTTTTCATACCTGAACTACGGTTTGTATTTGCCCACGACCTGTTTGCAGGATTATTAAAAAACAAAGGTAATTATTAAGAAGATTTGAGCATTCACACTCCATTGAAAGCAATTGACTCTATGTTCTGCAAAATCCGTGGCCACAAAAGCAGTACAGTGCTTTCTAGAGTTAATTGTAAGAGCAGACTAACATCCTACTGCATCCTTATATGATCATATATTGAAATCCTTCTTGATTGAGAGGTTTTGTTTCTTGGCAAAAACTGCTGTGGTTGGAAACGAGTTTTATAACTATTCAGTGTCCGTTTCTTCCTAAAAAAGTTATAAAACCTTAGTCATATGTAACAGAGAGAAATTACTGGGATTGTTAGGCAATGTTGTGGTAAATTTATATCAATCATAGGGTAGATGTCTTCCAGTCAAAGGGGGTAGATGTTTTTTTGGGGGGCTAGAACTTCTGATTTTGGAATTGGGTGAACCAGTTTTGAATCTTGACTTTGGCTTAACTTCCGCTGATTGTGATCATATCACTTGAGAAATGGCCACAGTGCTGCTATGCGACCTCTCTAGTGAACTCACTGAAATTAGGTGTTTTTCCCAACAATTTGAAAATCAGTCAGGACTTTCCCATCCTGAAACAATCCGATATTAATACCAGTAATGTGAACCTTAATCACCCAGTTTGCACCCTTCCCTTGTTAGTGAAATTATTAGAAAGTTGCATAACATCATGGATATCGCTCCACACCCACTCCACAAACAAACCTCTCCAATAAGCACCTTGATGTTGTCCAGTCTGGCTTCAGGAAGAGATTTAACACAGAAATGGGCCTTTTGCAAACTGTGCATGAATCTATCAACCTCCTCGACTTGGGGAACTCCTGTCTACTTGTGCTTCTTGAAAATGTGTCTGCCTTTTGATACAGTCATTTACCACATTCTGATTAGCAACCTGAAGGACTGGATGGACGTCGATGAGACAGTCCTAAACTGGCTTGCCTGCTGTTTTTCTGTTCACAGACATTAAAAATAGGGTGCCTTTGGGGCAGTACATTCAATTGAAATACAGAGCAGCTGCTTCAAAGTTGCTTCGTGTTTCGCAGTGCAGGTGGCAACTTGTCTGCATTTTGAGGAGGGAATTGAGACCCCTTTGGGGGCAGTTGCAGTGAGTGACATCACCCACCTGCAGGGGGATGTCTGCGGTTTTCCAAGGGACCCTCTTCTCCCTCTCCAGAGAGTAACCCATCGAAGGGCGCACTGATAGTGGTCCAACTTTATGTGGCATAGTTCAGTGTCCCTCCTGACAGCTTCTTTGACTTTGCACCAGAGTCATAAAACGGCATTGGCGCAGAGGCAAAGAGATTTCGTAATTTGCATGGGGTCAGACACCATGCAAGTGAGGGAATGCCCTCTTGAGGTAGTCCCGGTGCTACATGTGCATCACCGCTATCAGTACTACAGAAGAGGCTGCACAAGCATCTGTGGCCCCTTCTGTAATACCAAATTGCCCCCGGGGCACAAAAGCAGGAGCACATGCTTTTTGCGCCCCCGGGTCACTTTCTGTAACAAGGCCCCAAGAAGTATGCTCTTCACTGTCAACCAGCACTTCAAGTGATAAGTCATAAATATAGAGATTATTGATGTGGATCAATGCACAGGAAATTTGTTAAAGGTCATTTTGTTTGCAGTTTATTTTTAATTTCACGAACATAGCCCAGGGGTATTCGAGAGCTTTATGAAAGAATCCAACATTATGCATTTTTTTTATTATAAGGAATGAGATATTTTTACTTTTATTCATTGTGGATTTTATACAGCGCAGACTTGGTCCAAAGGCATTAGAGCACTTTATAAGAGAGCAGGAAAAAGTTGCTCGTTAGCAATCAACATGAAAACAATCTATTAGAACTGGGAAAACAAGAAACACTCAGCTCATATCCGCAGGGGTGTTACAGGATAAGAAGTAGTTAGTCAACCATCATTGTGAATCAGCAATATGTAACCAAGAGAGTAGAGTGAACACATACTTTGTAACAGGAAAGACAGGACAAGTCTTCACAGGAGAAAGGAGCAAGGATCCCCTCTTTAACCAAAGTGTATCCCAGATAGTAGGATGCTGATTTCCCTTATGAATTTGAACAGGCAAGAAGTGTGAAAGGCTAGTGGGATGGCATTCCAAAGCCTTGTTGCACTGCTAAATAATGCTTGTCTCATTTAGCATTCTTGCCTGAAAGTCAGAGGTTCAACTGGGGGGGGGGGGGGGGCTCATCACCCTTTACCCTTGTTGAACTCCAGGAACTTTCAGTTTTCTAACCAGGTAGGAGAGAGTGCAGCTGTGGAAGACTTTATGAGTAGTGAATGAAGTCTTAAATTAAGCTCTTGCTTCGAAGGGGGCTTTTGCTGGGTGCAAATAATAGGAGAGATGGGGTTGAATTTCCTGTGGCCTTTCACAAAGCGGGCACTAGTGTGGACCACTGCTCTGAAAGGAGCTAGATGGGAGACAGGAGAGAAGTGAGTTACCATAATCTAGTCTGGAAATACCCAGTGCCTGGACCGCAGGTTTCAAGTCCTGCTAGGAATGAACTACCTGAGACCCAAGAGCAGTCTTAGCTGGTGGTATGCACTGAGATTTGCTTCTGGATGTCTTAACTATTGTCAACGATAAAGCCCAGCTATTTGACATTCTACACAATGGTCAGACTGCAGTTCTTTGGAGGAGAGGTAAGATTTGTTTGGAGAGAATAGCAGCAATTAAGTTTTAGGGAGGTTGAGTTTTAAGTAGTAGTCGGACATCCATTTTTTTGGAGGGGAGAAGATAGATGTCTTCAGAGGATGCAATCCTCATGCAGATCTAATAATCATCAGAATATTGGTAATAAAGGATTCCAGGCTTTCTCATAATCTCAGCAAGAGATTCAAGATATAGATTAAACAGGGTTGGGGAAAGGATAGAACCCTTGTTTAGTTTAGTTTTGCCCTAGACAGAGCACCCTGTTTCATTATTTGTAAATGGATAGGAGCAGGATAGAAGTAGGGCAATGTTTTCTTTGCAATAGAGTGGGCTTTCTCTGTTTGGGCACAGCACACCTATTCAAAGGTGCTCCGAGGCGCAAACAGGAAAATAGCACCTAGGTTTAATTAGGACCCTGGACTACAACCTGAAAATGCACAGCATACAGGGAGTGCAGAATTATTAGGCAAATGAGTATTTTGACCACATCATCCTCTTTATGCATGTTGTCTTACTCCAAGCTGTATAGGCTCGAAAGCCTACTACCAATTAAGCATATTAGGTGATGTGCATCTCTGTAATGAGAAGGGGTGTGGTCTAATGACATCAACACCCTATATCAGGTGTGCATAATTATTAGGCAACTTCCTTTCCTTTGGCAAAATGGGTCAAAAGAAGGACTTGACAGGCTCAGAAAAGTCAAAAATAGTGAGATATCTTGCAGAGGGATGCAGCACTCTTAAAATTGCAAAGCTTCTGAAGCGTGATCATCGAACAATCAAGCGTTTCATTCAAAATAGTCAACAGGGTCGCAAGAAGCGTGTGGAAAAACCAAGGCGCAAAATAACTGCCCATGAACTGAGAAAAGTCAAGCGTGCAGCTGCCACGATGCCACTTGCCACCAGTTTGGCCATATTTCAGAGCTGCAACATCACTGGAGTGCCCAAAAGCACAAGGTGTGCAATACTCAGAGACATGGCCAAGGTAAGAAAGGCTGAAAGACGACCACCACTGAACAAGACACACAAGCTGAAACGTCAAGACTGGGCCAAGAAATATCTCAAGTCTGATTTTTCTAAGGTTTTATGGACTGATGAAATGAGAGTGAGTCTTGATGGGCCAGATGGATGGGCCCGTGGCTGGATTGGTAAAGGGCAGAGAGCTCCAGTCCGACTCAGACGCCAGCAAGGTGGAGGTGGAGTACTGGTTTGGGCTGGTATCATCAAAGATGAGCTTGGGGGGCCTTTTCGGGTTGAGGATGGAGTCAAGCTCAACTCTCAGTCCTACTGCCAGTTCCTGGAAGACACCTTCTTCAAGCAGTGGTACAGGAAGAAGTCTGCATCCTTCAAGAAAAACATGATTTTCATGCAGGACAGTGCTCCATCACACGCGTCCAAGTACTCCACAGCGTGGCTGGCAAGAAAGGGTATAAAAGAAGGAAATCTAATGACATGGCCTCCTTGTTCACCTCATCTGAACCCCATTGAGAACCTGTGGTCCATCATCAAATGTGAGATTTACAAGGAGGGAAAACAGTACACCTCTCTGAACAGTGTCTGGGAGGCTGTGGTTGCTGCTGCACGCAATGTTGATGGTGAACAGATCAAAACACTGACAGAATCCATGGATGGCAGGCTTTTGAGTGTCCTTGCAAAGAAAGGTGGCTATATTGGTCACTGATTTGTTTTTGTTTTGTTTTTGAATGTCAGAAATGTATATTTGTGAATGTTGAGATGTTATATTGGTTTCACTGGTAATAATAAATAATTGAAATGGGTATATATTTTTTTTTGTTAAGTTGCCTAATAATTATGCACAGTAATAGTCACCTGCACACATAGATATCCCCCTAACATAGCTAAAACTAAAAACAAACTAAAAACTACTTCCAAAAATATTCAGCTTTGATATTAATGAGTTTTTTGGGTTCATTGAGAACATGGTTGTTGTTCAATAATAAAATTAATCCTCAAAAATACAACTTGCCTAATAATTCTGCACTCCCTGTATTTTGCTGGACTGTATTGTCATACAAAGGAAAATAATGAGATTGAATTAAATGGCATTTCATACTATCGCAGAATTACAGAAAGTGTAAGTGTATCTCGTAAAACTGTTGAATATTTTAAATGAGCTTTTTCAAAAATTCTAACCATACACATGTATGTCTTCATTTACAAACAATGCGTCAAGATGTTGAGGCGTTTTAAACCAAAGTAACAAAAAGAATAATTATCTGCGCAACAGGTCTTAATTTGGTTTTTATTACCCAAGACTACTGTGCGTCTTTGGCGTGCAGCAAAGAAAACATTCAAGGGAACCTCTGGCCACCTAGCTGGGGGATTACGTAAACGAGTGGAGATGCGATCTTAGTACCACATGTTCTCGTGCAATAAAGCTCTCAGCCATGGATGCCCCTTGGCTCGCTCGGCGCAGCTAATGAGCACTTGGACGTTGACTCGATAGGCTTGTGGCTGTGCACTGTTGGTACGTTTTCTCGAAGGATCAGCATTTAAGGACACTCATACTTCGATAAGTGACATTTTTCCCAAAGCGAGATGGCATTTTTATGTTCTAGTTGTATGACTACCACGGTGGTGAAAGGTACCTGCTAGACAGGTCTGAAAGCGACAGTCTAAATGTGTCCGTGTACCAGACATACATCGATGGTTGTTTGAGGACACTGCAAGAGCGTTCTGGCAGGTTTATTCCAAGACCGGTTAAGCGCTGCTGAGCACGCGGGCTTGCCTCTAATTAGCTAAATCTGGACTCGCCAATACGATTAGTATCCCAGACCTCACTGGCACAAAATTATAGTAAAACCCTCAAAGACAAATATTACATTAAACCGAATATCACTGATATGTTAAAGTCCCTAGACATTTTTATTTTTCTGTTATTTTTGATAGAATAAATACCTGAAACCAAAGGTAAAGGGGTGCTATACGAGCAAATACTGCCCATTTCTGTCTGTTGTTTCCCTAAAAATCAGTTTTCAAAATTTTCAGTATCCTGTATGAATCTTGGGGCGGACTGTTTATATTTTTCTAGTTTGATTACCTGTACCTTCCAAATTAAATACTTATAAGTATGCATTTTCGGTACCTTTATAAATACACATTTCATGCAATTTTTTAAATATCTTTTTATTGAGTTTTCTAAAGCTAAACAGGTAAACAACGCAGTTACAATCATTCTGCTATTGTGCTCAGGAACAAGTCATGCATTACAGTGTTGTCACGCGCATGGGCACTGCTGATACATTCCCAATATCAGAATCCACCCAGCGCGCTCCTCGTTGTTCACCCTGCTCCCCACAGGCCTCTGAGGAGTCTCACTATTCAGTTTTTCCATATTCTCCCATTCCTGCCGTACCAATCCCATCGTCGTACTGCGTGAAATCTATGAGCAATAGAACTAGTATTAAACATTGAACTAGTCCTGCCAATGTAAAACTAACGTCTTAATGTCTATGGCATCTTTGTTCTTTAATACTTTTGTGTGGTTATGGCCTCGAGGGTGGAGGGTGGTGGTTGGCTGCCACTGGACATTTCCACCTGGTGGTAGCACCCCAGCAATCATGGGGTCTCTCCGTCTTATTGAATTCTCAGTAGATGGCACGTTGGGGAGGGAGTAGTAAGGATCAGAACAGATCGTCCTGATTCGATGGCTGCAGAAAGGCACCTCCTGCCACTGCTCAGCCAGGGGCGCCTGCACAGTCGCTGTATCTCTTAGGCCTTAAATTTTGTTCCCTCAGCCATCGCTCAGCTCACCACTTCTGCCTTCCATCGGTTGTGAGGGGGGCCCCCCAGGGACTTGCAGTGTCTAGATATGACTGTGGGTGATGCCCAGAGCCAGACCCACAAATCTGTTTTCCTCTCCGGCCATCTAGGGTAGAGGCCGAGCGAGCAGATCGTTCCTGTCCAGTGTCCTCAAAAGGTCCTCCAAGCAAAATCTGGTGATCTCGGGACACAGCCACACCATATGAGCAAAGTCAGCATCTGCTGGCTGGGTGGCACATGGAACAATGGTGAGCCTGTTTCTGTAGCATCACATTTAGCCTGTGTGGTGTGAGGTATGTCATGTGCAGATAATTAAACTGGCTGTATTTGAATCTTGTGTTTCTCAACATCTTGTAGGTGCATTCTAATGTCCTTGTCCACTTTTGTCTCTTCAAAGGGCCTCTGTAGGATCTCCTCTTATTGACCCCGGAGGCCTGGCAGGCCATCAAATGTTTCTAGAATCAACTTGCTGTACAGCAAGATGATCGGCTTCCTACCATCCACAATGGTGAGCGGGAATGGGAGTGTGTTAGGAGTCACTGGCTCTAAACTCGCTTCCCCTCCAAAGTGCCAAAGCACATGTGTGAGTGCCCCATATGTAAGGACTTGAGCACCCAGCAGCTCATAGTTAGCTATCAAACTGTGAAGACTACTCAAGATGCCTCCTTCGTATATGTCCCCCAATGTGTCTCTGCCTCCAGTCAGGCTCACATTTGTTGAGTCACGAAATAGCCACCACGCAATTGGGGCATCCCCACTATGGGCAACGCCAGTGCATGCCAGCCCATACCTACATGGCTTCCTGAACTTGTTCAGTTTAGTAGCGTTGCAGCCTGCCATCCACCTCACCAGCAACAGTAGCTGTGCTGCCAGGTATACAAGCCCAAAGTTTAGCACTCCTAGCCCTTCTCACTGACTTGGGAGCTAGAGCGTGCGGAGTGCCAGGCAGTACCTACCCCCATCCCATGTCAGCTCTTGCAGTAAGAGGTTTAGAGATCTAAACCAAGCTTATTCCATAGATATCTGGAGGTTGGCGAAATGGTACAGCACTTTTGGGTATGTAACTGTTAGAAATGGGGTTTTTGGTTGGCAGTCACGTTACCCCCTGTCCAAGCAAAAGCCCTCACTCTAGTCAGGGTAAGTCACACACAATCCAAGATTATCCTGTGCCCACCCTCTGGTAGCTTGGCACGAGCAGTCAGGCTTAACTTAGAAGGCAATGTGTAAAGTATTTGTGCAATAAATCATACAATACCACCATATAGCACCACAAAAATACACCACACAGTGTTTAGAAAAATATATAATATTTATCAGGATAATTGTAGGTCAAAAAGAATAAAGTTGCAATGGAAAATTGTAGAAATATCACAGGACAGTGATATAAAGTGTCTTAAGTCGTTAGAATATAAACAAAGTCTCTTTCAAGCACAAGTACCTGGTTTAGCGTGGAAAAATCTCCTCAGAGGGCCACAAGAGAAGAGGTGCGTGGAAAAAGGGTGTGTGCGTCGATTTCTCCCCAGCACACACGGACTTGCGTCGTTATTTTCCACGCGGGGAAGTCGGGCGTCGTTTTCCGGCGCGCGGACAGTCTCTTTCTGTGGATCGCGGGGATTACCAGATGTCCCGGGTCTGTGCGTGGATTTTCCTGCTTGTTCTCCGGCTGCGCGTCGGTCTGCGGGGCTGCGCGTCGAAATTACGATCTCACGGCAGACGTCGCGTCGATTTCTCCTCTAGACTTCGATCTGCGGGGCTGCGCGTTGAAATTACGATCTCACGGAAGGCGTCGCGTCAATTTCTCCTCTAGAGGTCGGGCGGCGTTGTCCTTGCGAGGCCGTGCGTCGGATCTTTGATCATCCCAAGAGCGTCGCGTCGATCAACGTCGGAGTGCGGCGTTTTTCTCGCCGCGAAACAAGCTGTGCGTCGAAATTTTCGGCGCACGGAGCGTCCAAGTAAAAGAGAGAAGTCTTTTTGGTCCTGAGACTTCAAGGAACAGGAGGCAAGCTCTATCCAAGCCCTTGGAGAGCACTTTCACAGCCAGACAAGAGTTCAGCAAGGCAGCAGGGCAACAGCAAGGCAGCAGTCCTTTGTAGAAAGCAGGCAGGTGAGTCCTTTGAGCAGCCAGGCAGTTCTTCTTGGCAGGATGTAGTTTCTGGTTCAGGTTTCTTCTCCAGCAAGTGTCTGATGAGGTAGGGCAGAGGCCCTGTTTTATACCCAAATGTGCCTTTGAAGTGGGGGAGACTTCAAAGAGTGGCTAAGAAGTGCACCAGGTCCCCTTTCAGTTCAATCCTGTCTGCCAGGGTCCCAGTATGGGGTGTGGCAGTCCTTTGTGTGAGAGCAGGCCCTCCACCCTCCCAGCCCAGGAAGACCCATTCAAAATGCAGATGTATGCAAGTGAGGCTGAGTACCCTGTGCTTGGGGTGTGTCTGAGTGAATGCACAAGGAGCTGTCAACCAAGCCCAGCCAGACGTGGATTGTAAGGCACAGAAGGATTTAAGTGCAAAGAAATGCTCACTTTCTAAAAGTGGCATTTCTAGAATAGTAATATTAAATCCGACTTCACCAGTCAGTAGGACTTTGTATTACCATTCTGGCCATACTAAATATGACCTTCCTGCTCCTTTCAGATCAGCAGCTGCCACTTTAACAGTGTATGAGGGCAGCCCCAATGTTAGCCTATGAAGGGAGCAGGCCTCACAGTAGTGTGAAAATGAATTTAGGAGTTTTACACTACCAGGACATATAACTACACAGGTACATGTCCTGCCTTTTACCTACACAGCACCCTGCCCTAGGGGTTACCTAGGGCACACATTAAGGGTGACTTATATGTAGAAAAAGGGGAGTTCTAGGCTTGGCAAGAACTTTTAAAGGCCAAGTCGATGTGGCAGTGAAACTGCACACACAGGCCTTGCAATGGCAGGCCTGAGACAAGGAGAAGGGGCTACTTAAGTGGGTGGCACAACCAGTGCTGCTGGCCCACTAGTAGCATTTAATTTACCAGCCCTATGCACATAGAGTGCACCTTACTAGGGACTTATAAGTAAATTAATAGTCCAATCAGGTATGATTCCAGGTTACCATGTTTTAGGGGAAAGAGCATATGCACTTTAGCCCTGGTTAGCAGAGGTAAAGTGCGCAAAGTCTATAAACCAGCAAAAACAGTGTCCAAAAAGTGGAGGGAGGTAGGCAAAAAGTTAGGGGTGACTACCCTAAGGCTGTCAGGTCTAACATGTGTCCCCCCCAGCTGAAAGTGGGGAGAGCTACCCGACCTCCTGGGAGCTCTCATCGCTAAGGCGGAAGTACCTGGAGAGACCATCAGCATTGGCGTGGTCAACCCCTGGGCGATGTTCCACCGTAAAGTCCATCCCCTGTAGGGAAATGGACCACCTCAAGAGTTTTGGATTCTCACCCCTCATCTGCATGAGCCATCTGAGGGGCCTGTGGTCTGTCTGAACCCTGAAGTGAGTCCCAAACAGGTAGGGTCTTAGCTTCTTCAGTGCCCAGACCACAGCAAAAGCTTCTCTCTCAATAGCACTCCACCTCTGTTCCCGTGGTAATAGCCTTCTGCTAATAAAGACTACCGGTTGATCTCTGCCCTCCTCATTCAGCTGTGCTAGGACTGCCCCTATGCCATGCTCTGAAGCGTCTGTCTGCACGATAAATTCCTGGGAGTAGTCAGGGGCCATGAGTACGGGGGCCGTGCACATGGCTTCCTTCAGGGCGTCAAAGGCTTTCTGACAAGCCTCTGTCCAATTCACCAACCTAGGTTGTTTCTTGGAAGTGAGTTCTGTCAAGGGTGTTACAATGGTACCATAGCCCTTGACAAATCTGCGGTAGTATCCTGTGAGGCCTAGAAAGGCTCTCACCTCAGTCTGCGTTCGCGGTGGTTGCCAGCCCTTGATAGTTTCAATCTTGGCCTGGAGTGGCTGCACCTTGCCACCACCCACTAGGTGTCCCAAGTACACCACGGAACCCTGCCCAATCTGGCACTTACTGGCCTTGATGGTCAGGCCTGCCTGTTGCAGGGCCTGAAGCACCTCCTTGAGGTGAAGCAGGTGTTCCTCCCAGCTGGAACTGTAGACAGCTATGTCATCCAGGTAGGCTGCACAGAAGGCATCCTTGCCAGCTAGGACCCCGTTAACCAACCGTTGGAAGGTAGCGGGGGCATTTTTCAACCCAAACGGCATCACCCGGAACTGGTAATGGCCATCAGGGGTTGAGAATGCGGATCTTTCCTTGGCCCCCTCAGTCAGGGCGATCTGCCAGTACCCTGAAGTAAGATCAAACGTACTCAGGAACTTGGCAGCGCCTAGCCTGTCCACGAGCTCATCAGCTCGGGGGATGGGGTGAGCATCAGTCCGTGTGACTGAGTTGAGACCCCGGTAGTCCACACAGAACCGGAGTTCTGGCTTCGCACCTGGGGCAGTAGCCTTAGGGACCAACACCACTGGGCTGGCCCAGGGACTACTGGATTTCTCGATAACCCCTAGAGTCAACATCTTGGAGACCTCCTCCTTGATGCTGGCCTTCACCTTATCCGACAACCTGTAAATTTTGTTCTTTACAGGGAGACTGTCACCAGTGTCAATATCATGAACACAGAGGTGGGTCAGTCCAGGAGTAAGGGAGAACAGGGGGGAGAACTGCTCCAACAGCTCATAGCAGTCTCCTTTCTGGTTTAGAGTCAGGGAGTCAGACAGAATGACCCCGCTTACTGACCCATCACCTTCTTGGGCAGAGAGGAGGTCGGGGAGAGGTTCACTCTCCTCTTCCGTTCCTTCATCTGTGACCAGAAGCATGTTGATCTCCGACCTCTCAAAATGAGCTTTTAGTCGGTTCACATGGAGCACCCTTAGGGGATTCCTAGGGGTTTGGAGGTCCACTAGGTAAGTGGCCTCCCCTTTCCGCTCCTTTATTTCAAATGGGCCAGACCAGCGGTCCTGGAGAGCTCTGGGCTCTACTTGCTCCATTACCCACACTTTGTCTCCAGGTTGAAACTCTACCAGGGTGGCCTTCTGGTCATACCAGTGTTTCATTACCTCTTGACTGGCCTCAAGGTTACTTTGGGCCTCTTTCCAGAAGCGGGTCATCTGGTTGCGGAGGGCCAACATATAGCTGACCACATCCTGAGGGGGTGTCTTTGGAGCTTTCTCCAATCCCTCCTGGACAATGCTTAAGGGTCCCCTGACAGGGTACCCGTAGAGAAGCTCAAAGGGACTGAACCCTACCCCCCTCTGGGGGACCTCTCTGTAAGCAAAGAGAAGGCATGGTAAGAGGACGTCCCACTTACGCCTCATGGCCTCAGGGAGGCCACCAATCATGCCTTTCAGGGTCTTGTTGAATCTCTCCACAAGACCGTTAGACTGGGGGTGATAGGGGGTGGTGAACTTGTAAGTTACACCACACGCATCCCACAGAGACTTCATGTATGCAGACATGAAGTTAGTGCCTCTGTCAGACACTATTTCCTTGGGGAATCCCACACGGGTAAATATCCCCATCAGGGTTCTGGCCACCACCGGTGCAGTTACGATACTCAGAGGGATTGCCTCTGGGTAACGGGTGGCATGGTCCACCAAAACCAGGATGAACCTGTTGCCTAAGGCAGTTTTGGGGTCCAAGGTACCAACAATGTCGATGCCCACCCTTTCAAAGGGGGTGCCAACGACAGGAAGTGGAATCAGGGGGGTTTTAACCCTTTTTCCTGCTTTACCACTGGCCTGGCAGGTAGGACAAGATCTGCAGAACTTATCTGAGTGTGTCCTCATTTTGGGCCAATAAAAGTGGGTGACAAGCCTGTTAAAGGTCTTGCCCTGCCCCAAATGTCCTGCCAGGGGAATGTCGTGAGCCAGACCCAGTAGGAAGGTTCGGTAACATTGGGGGACCACCAGCATATGTGCTGCCCCAAAGGCCGGAACCTTAGGCTCACTGTAGAGGAGATCATTCTCCCAATATAGGTGGTGATCGCCAGAGGCGTCGCCTGCTGCCTGGTTTGAGGCTTGTTTCCTCAAACCTTCCAGAGTGGGACATTCTTTCTGCGCCTTGCAGAATTCCTCCCTGGTGGGTCCACCCTCAACTTGCCAGCCAGCAAGCTCAGGTAAGTCACCCAGGGCGGCAATGTCTTCCCCAGTTGGCTCGGGAGCCTCCTCCTCAGGAGCCCCGTCAGCCACTGTGGGAACTTCTGGGGCCGGTTTCCCGCGCCCCTGGTCCCTCCTCCTGGCAGCTCTCTGGGCCATCGTTCCAGGCTCCAGATGCCCTTGACTTCCCTCTCGGTCAGCCATGGACCGTGTGGTCATGCAGACCCACTCAGGTAACCCTAACATCTCCAGGTGAGACTTGAGCTCCACTTCTTTCCAAGCAGTGTGCTCAAGATCATTGCCTAACAGACAATCTACAGGCATGGCAGGACTCACAGCTATTTTTAGAGTACCAGAGACCCCCCCCCACTCAAAGGGAACCAGAGCCACCGGTAGGTGACTCTCGCGATTGTCAGCGACTCTGACCTGGTGGAATGTATTAGGTACTATCTGCTCTGTTGACACCAGCTGACTCTTGATAGTAGTCATACTGGCTCCTGTGTCACGCAGAGCCTCCACCTTTTGCCCATCAATGGTGACCCACTGCCGGTACTTGGAAGTATTTTTGGGCATGTGGGCCTTGGGCACCATTTCTCCTTCTCCCAGGGACACTAGGGAAATCTCTACCTGCTCCCCAAAGCTACTTGGGTCCATCTCCCCCCGAGCGCTACACTAGTCAACCCAGGTGCCTGTCCGGTAGTGGACGGTGCCCTCTTAGGGCACTGTGGATCGCCTTTGTAGTGACCATACTGGTAACACTCCATGCATTTGGGGCTAGTTTTCCCTGACTTGTCATATGTCCCTGGCTTTTTCCCAAATTTGGAAAAGGAAGGGTTGCCACCCCCTCCCTGGGAATTCTTTTGGGGGCCTTTGGAAAGTTCCTTATCCACAAGTTTATCTCCCCCCTCTTTCTTCTGTTGGGAACCCTGACCACCTTTGTGGGTGTCCCCCCCAGGTACCTTCTTGGACACTCTGGTGCTAACCCAGAGGTCCGCCTCCTCAGCAAGCTTCCTGGGATCAGTCAGCTTACTATCCACTAGGTGCTGGCGCAACTCTGTATAAGTAGTATTAAGCATATGCTCTCTCAGAATCAAGTCATATAACCCTTTATAGTCATTTACTTTGTTGCCCCACACCCATCCATTCAGTGCCTTACTGGAGAAATCAAAGAAATCTACCCATGTTTGTGTGGTTTGTTTGGTGCTGTCCCTGAACCTCTGACGGTATCCCTCAGGGGTCAGCCCAAACTTGGCAAGTAAAGTGGCTTTCTGAAGTGGGTATGTGTTTTGATCAGGTTGATCCAATGTGAGAAGTGTGTCCCTCCCCAATGGCGGCACATAACCCCACATAGCTACCCCCCATTGCCCTTCAGGAACCTCATGAGCCCTTAGTGCAACTTTATAAGCAGCTAACCATTTATCTATGTCATCTCCCACCACAAAACTGGGCACCACATTTTTGGGTATACGAACCTTCTTTTCTCCAGCAGGTCCTGTCTGTATGCTACCACCATTATTGCTGGATTCAGACTGCCTCGCCTTGATCTCCAGCTCCTTGAGACTCAGTTCATGAGCCAACAATAGTTTCTTTTCAGCCAAAGCTCTTTCAGCTTCCGCTTGTTTGGCTGCCCTTTCAGCTTCTGCTTGAATCTGTTTGGCTGTTCTTTCAGCTTCACTTTGTTTGGCTTCTCTCTCTGCCCTCCTCTCCTCCTGTTGAGCCTCAATTTTCAGTTTTGCCATTTGCAATTGGAACTCCCTTTCCTCTCTCCTTTCCTCTGCGGTCAGGCTTCGCATAGAGACACTGCTCCCTGGTCTGGAAGGGGGCACAATTGCAGTGGTAACACCATCCACAGATAGTGAAAATTCCTCTGAGGGGCCATGTTCTGGCTCCTCTTCCTCGTCATCCTCTAAATGGGCTTCTGCCCAGGCCCTCAGTGCCACTTGAAAGTCCTCCTTTCTGGAGGCCCCTTGGGTGGGTACCCTCAATGCCCTGCAGAATCCTCTTAGTTGTTTGACCGTATATGCATCCAACTGGACTAGGTCAAATTCCCCTGTCTGAGACCCAGTCAGAGACATGTTGAGTGAGGATTTAGTTTTTGAAAACTGTCTTGTTCTCCGGCTGCGCGTCGGTCTGCGGGGCTGCGCGTCGAAATTACGATCTCACGGCAGGCGTCGCGTCAATTTCTCCTCTAGACTTCGATCTGCGGGGCTGCGCGTTGAAATTACGATCTCACGGCAGGCGTCGCGTCGATTTCTCCTCTAGAGGTCGGGCGGCGTTGTCCTTGCGAGGCCGTGCGTCGGATCTTCGATCGTCCCAAGAGTGTTGCGTCGATCAGCGTCGGAGTGCGGCGTTTTTCTCGCCGCGAAACAAGCTGTGCGTCTAAATTTTCGGCGCACGGAGCATCCAAGTAAAAGAGAGAAGTCTTTTTGGTCCTGAGACTTCAAGGAACAGGAGGCAAGCTCTATCCAAGCCCTTGGACAGCACTTTCACAGCCAGACAAGAGTTCAGCAAGGCAGCAGTGCAACAGCAAGGCAGCAGTCCTTTGTAGAAAGCAGGCAGGTGAGTCCTTTGAGCAGCCAGGCAGTTCTTCTTGGCAGGATGTAGTTTCTGGTTCAGGTTTCTTCTCCAGCAAGTGTCTGATGAGGTAGGGCAGAGGCCCTGTTTTATACCCAAATGTGCCTTTGAAGTGGGGGAGACTTCAAAGAGTGGCTAAGAAGTGCACCAGGTCCCCTTTCAGTTCAATCCTGTCTGCCAGGGTCCCAGTAGGGGGTGTGGCAGTCCTTTGTGTGAGAGCAGGCCCTCCACCCTCCCAGCCCAGGAAGACCCATTCAAAATGCAGATGTATGCAAGTGAGGCTGAGTACCCTGTGTTTGGGGTGTGTCTGAGTGAATGCACAAGGAGCTGTCAACCAAGCCCAGCCAGACGTGGATTGTAAGGCACAGAAGGATTTAAGTGCAAAGAAATGCTCACTTTCTAAAAGTGGCATTTCTAGAATAGTAATATTAAATCCGACTTCACCAGTCAGTAGGACTTTGTATTACCATTCTGGCCATACTAAATATGACCTTCCTGCTCCTTTCAGATCAGCAGCTGCCACTTCAACAGTGTATGAGGGTAGCCCCAATGTTAGCCTATGGAGGGAGCAGGCCTCACAGTAGTGTGAAAACGAATTTAGGAGTTTTACACTACCAGGACACAGGTACATGTCCTGCCTTTTACCTACACAGCACCCTGCCCTAGGTGTTACCTAGGGCACACATTAAGGGTGACTTATATGTAGAAAAAGGGGAGTTCTAGGCTTGGCAAGAACTTTTAAATGCCAAGTCGATGTGGCAGTGAAACTGCACACACAGGCCTTGCAATGGCTGGCCTGAGACAAGGAGAAGGGGCTACTTAAGTGGGTGGCACAACCAGTGCTGCTGGCCCACTAGTAGCATTTAATTTACCAGCCCTATGCACATAGAGTGCACCTTACTAGGGACTTATAAGTAAATTAATAGTCCAATCAGGTATGATTCCAGGTTACCATGTTTTAGGGGAAAGAGCATATGCACTTTAGCCCTGGTTAGCAGAGGTAAAGTGCGCAGAGTCTATAAACCAGCAAAAACAGTGTCCAAAAAGTTAGGGGTGACTACCCTAAGGCTGTCAGGTCTAACAGTAACCATCTTAAACAGTGCTATCCTGGCCATTATGGTCATTATGGGCAGTTGTAGGGTGTGCCAGAATGTTACACTGCCATGCAGCCCACTTAGTGCCATACCCAGATTTCCAAACAGATGCCTCTTGCAAGGCTTGACACACTGGGAAAACGCACATATCTTGTGCCAGTTAGTGCTTAAACCAGAGACCCTACCCAGCTCCTTAAGGCGCTCCATGGCATTCCTGTGTCCCCGTCTCTAAGATAGTGCAGCATGTCATCCAAGTATAGCAAGATCATGTGCTCGATATCATGCAACTGGATGCCTTTCTCCATGCCCTCTTTGTGGAGCACACTGGCAAATGGCTCCACCGCTGAGGCAAACAACATTGGGGAGAATGAGCACCACTGTCTAGTACTGCAGTGCACCACGATTGCCCAGGAGATGCGCTTACCAACCTGAACTGTGGCCCTTGCTCCTGAGTACAGGAGTGCTACCCATCTATCCCGTCCTGCTCCAAAACCCATTTTCTGCATAACCACTCTTGTAATCCCAATGCAGGGTATCAGATGCCTTGTCGATATCTATGGATGGAACCACTGCCCTCGGTGCCTATTGGGTGCCATCTCTTGCAGTATTCTGTACAGCCTCAGAATGTTGAGCGAGGTGTTATTCTGCGGGTTGAAGCCAGTTGCAGGTGTGGCAGCAACTGGTTTGCCAGGATTTTATAGTCCAGGTTTAGCATGAACAGCAGCCAGTAAGCTCCTCCCTCTCGTGGGTCCCCAGACGCTTTTGGTATGGACACTATCAGCCCCTCTCTAGAGGATTCTGTGAGGAACTACACATTTTTATGGTAAATAGCAGCATTTTTGAAAAATAGTCCTCTGTGTTTTTCATACTTTATGAACTGCATATTTAATTTAATTTAATTGTAATTATAGTGCCCATTTTGTAACCAACTAAATGCTAAACATCTAAAAAACGATGGTACAAAATGAATGTAATTAATTAATCAAGAGATATAAGGGTTATGCTTGAGAGGAAAAGCATAGGAGATATTTCATTAAAAATTAACAAAAAGAAGAAAGAGTGTAAGCAGAGGACATAGGTAACAACTATAATTTAAAACCATAAACCGTGATGATAACGGAGGAGAAATTAGTATGAATATTCTTAAATATGATGCAGAAAGTGAAAATTAAGAGGAGCAACCAGGAAAAAAGGTGTTAAAGGGGAGATATGTCCAGTGGGAAGAAGAAAGAAAGGAGGATGCATAGAAGAGCTAAATCACACCGTAGTCGAGTTTAGGAAATATTACAGAGAGCAGCACTAATAGAGGACCAATAATTTGTTAAGAGTGTTCAAGCATCTGGGGTGTGGTTTGACCGCTGAACATGGTGGCAGCGAATTGAAACCATTCTGTATAGTCACCTCTATTATGACACCATCCTACCTCACATCGGCGCGGAAGCACCACTATTCGGGGCACCAAAGCCCCTGAAAACATCAGTGGTACAATATAGGTGCCTGGAGGAGGATGGCCACAGCCATACTGCCTGAAGTGAGGAACCGGGCACTGTGGCCTCCGAGGAGCGGTCGAGCAGCAATTACAGCAAAGCCAGCAGCATAACAGACTGCCCTAGACTGGGTTTGGTGCCATGGCGAAGTAGGCGTAGGGGCTACTCAGTTCCGGTGTTGCCTGGATTTCTTTATCCACCTGATCCCGCTCTGTTTGCAGATGTCGGGACGACCTTGACATGTCCTGGCCTGGGGCCTTTGTGTGTCCTGTGTGTCGTGGCTCAGACCCTCTTTTACTTGCGGTGGGGGAAGGATCGTCAGCAGACTCCCTGCCCAGATCTGCTTCGCCATCCCGGCTGGGACCCGGGGCCTTTCAGGGTTAGCTGTAAGCAGGCAGTGGGACCCAGGGGGATATTCCATATAGACCTACGACCTGGGCCTTCCTGATTCTGGCTTCCGAGCCGTCACTGTGGCAGGACCTGGACGGTGTGGGGGTCCGTGCTGTGGGGTGCTGCGGCCTGGTCGATGCAGGGATATGGCGCCCAGGTCCCAGAGGTGCTCCGTCGCCCCGCTTGCACCCTGATTGTGAGTGGGCTGACTCTCTACTATGATCCTGCAAGTAGGGGCCCGGGAGAGCCAATGTAGGTGGCAAGCATGCTTCCTGCAGGGGGTGAAGAGGCTTAACTGGCATATTTTGTAGCCCCGGTCCGACATTTGCTTCTGACTGGCTACCGTAGATGTCCTGCTTATTGGTCTTGCTACAGAGCCTTGGGGCTATGAATCTCTGTCGGATCCTTAGGCCATATGACTGAGTGATTAGACTGCTCACAGTCCAACTTGGTCAGGGGCACCTGGGGAGTTTTAAACTGCATTGACTCAACTAGACATTATTGCTGGGGCTGCACCTGCTCCCCTTGACAACACTTCGCTTGTTCCTCTCTTCATGATGTGTGGTCCTCTAGGTGCACCTTGACATTGGTTGTGCATTGCCACCCAGGGGGTGGTACAGGGGGTGGGTGCTGGTGGTGCAGAAATGGCTGGACTAAGTTTGGTGGGATTTGTGGTGGTGTGAGCCCCGACTCCTGCTCCTATTTGTGTTGATCCAGCTTCCAGATTGTGGAGGGCGGTCTGCTCTGTTTGTTCTCTCTAGGGATCCCGACTGGTCATGCCACCTACTACGTGGGCTGTGGATAGAGTCAGGTGGGTTGACTGCTGTACCTAGTGCATCGCTGAGGGGTTGAAAAACACAGATCTGCCATCACCACCATGGCAAAAGATAAGTCCACATCCGGGACCAAGCAGAACACAATCCATATACTCAACCTGCGTGGGCCCGCTGCACTCACGGGAGTAGGCAGCCAGGAAAGATCGACCCCAGACAATACTGTCCTATTGCCCAGCCATCACACAAGCACAGGACATGGTCGACATGAGGGTAATCTCCTCTGCCAGGACCTGCGGAAGTCTGTTGAGAGGTTCACTGAGGTGGAAACTTAGATCTCTGGGGTGGAGGCCTCAGTTACTTCTCTACAACAGACCGTGATGAAACTCACAGCAGTGACCCGGAACTGGTGGCAAGGGTCGAACATGCTGAAGGTAGGGCATGCAGTAATAACCTACATATGGTTCATTGGCTTTCCGGAGGGATGCAAGGGCCTTTTGATGGAATGCTTCCTGGATAGGTGGCTTCGTACATTCATGAACCCGGAGACTCTCTCCTCTTGCTTCAAGTTTGAGCAGGCCCATAGAGCCTTAGTGCACCGTCCCCCTCCTGGGGCGAGGCGCAGGCTAGTGATTGCAAAGCTCCCTAATTATGGATAGGGATGCCATACTCAAGTTTACCCAGCTCCAAGACAAAATTCTGCACCAATCTCAGCCTATTATGATCTTCCCAGATGATACCAGAATGGTCCCAGCAGCAGTCGTTACAAGCTGCCAACAGCATCTCAGGGCACTCAACCTTGGGTATATGGCCCTCTACCCGGCAAAGCTCAAGGTCCTCTATCAATCCCAGACACTATTCATCGAAACGCCAGAAGAAGTTTTCCAGTGGATGGATGAGAGGATGTATGTGAAACTCCCCTCTCCCCCCGCAGTCTGTCCTGGGACAGACCCGTCCCATGAGGCATGGCAGGCAGGCAACAACCCTAGCGAAGCATCGCAGTTGATTGCATTCCTCATGGAGGAACCCCGACGAACTTAAGACTCTCGGGCATCTGGGGGTGGATCACAGGACACCCAAGTGCTCCCCACAGTGCCTTCCAAGTAACATGGTTGAAAGCTGTCAATCCTGGGGGTGCTTTCTCTAAATTCTGATGTGATTTTGATTTAAGGGTGGCTGTAAAACTTTGGATTGGTTGTTTGCATCCCCCCACTATGTTTACTCCCTGCCTCATGACAGATACTTCTCGTTTCTGAAGTATGGGGGTTGTGGGAGTTTACTGATTTTTAAAAGATGAGGTATCCGTTTTGAGGGGTTCTGAATGTTTTGGGTTTTTCATTGTGTTATGTGTCTACAGCACACCTGAATACCCACATACTACAGCTATTGACACGCACATTCTCCTCCTTTATGAGTGATCCTTCAACCAGTGATCACGAAGACCATCTGGGGGTATTATCATGGAACGTAAACAGCCTAGTTGATAAGGTTAAGAAGGAGGAGTACTGCAACAGGTGAAACGGGCGGGTGCAGATGTCCTCCTTCTTGAGGAGACACACCTACTCGGCAACAAAGTCCCATGCCTCACTAGATTTGGTTACTCTCAGGCCTTTCAGACTAGATTCATGCTGGGAACTAGAGGTACCGGAATATTGTCTCATACTAGCTTACTAATATAGGGTTGGGTCGCCAGGGCCGCTAGGCCGCCAACTTGCAGTTATGGGAACACTGTATGGCGAAACTATTATATTTATATGTGTATACGCCCCTCCCCCATTGGGCCTACCTTTATAGAACAAAGGAGGACATTATGGGGAGACCTCCCTGAGGGACTCAGAGTGTTGGGTGGGGACTGGAACGTTGTGGTAAACCCTGTGGTGGATGAGTCACGCTCCATTGGAGTGCTCCCAGAGTTGGGTGTGACACCCCTGTCCTCTTTTATTTCTGCTTTGGGCTTGGTGGAAGTATAGAGGGCCCATCATATTGCTGAAGTGGGTTATGCATTCTTCTCCCCTGCCCATGGCTCGTTTTCCTGACTGGATTATTTCCTGGTCCTGCAGTATTACCAACATAGAGACTAAGACATCACGGTTTTGGCCAGAGGCTGTCGGACCACTCTCCGATAGCCATGTGGCTTCGGCTGGGCCGTTGCCATCCAGCTTTCCGCTGGCACCTTTTGCTACAGGACCTGGACCACAGTCACTACATGGAAAGCTGTTTTTCCAAAAGTATCCTACCTAATGTTCTGTCTTTTGTTTCTTTGGCAGTGTTTTGGGAAGCTTTGACGCGCCCAGTGATTGGGGTCGACATTAGCTGCTGCTAAGTAAGACATGCACCTTGGTAGACCTAGAAACTAGGGGTCAGATGTAGGTAGGACAAATTTTGCAAGTCGGTAATGGCTCGCATCGCAATTTGCACTACGGAAATTGGATTTTTGCATCCCATTTCCGATTTTGCGATTCGGGCCATTTGTGACTCGCAAAACTTTGCTACATCTGGCCCTAGATGACTCAGCTTGAGGAGGGAGGTCAAGAGATGAGTGAACATGTAGCTCATAGGCAACTGCGTCTCCTGTAGCCCCAATACAAGCAGGTCATGTTAGACGAGGCCAAGTGATCATGGTGAGTGACCCTCGAGTCGCATTTATCAGTGGGGGGATAGATCTAGTAAAATGCTTAATAGACTGTGCTAGAATATTCCTCATTCCTCTCCTGTTCCACTGGTTCAAGATTCGTCGGGAGTGTTGCTCATGGATCCACAGAAGGTTGCCAATAGCTTTGCTGCTCACTTTCAGGGAGTGTACGCCCACCAGGAGATCCTATCCTGGGAGAAGATTGTGTAGTTTGTGCAGTTCCAAGCCCTCAAGGCTCTTTTTGTCAAGCCCAGATTCGCTGGGCTGTGCACTAACTGGGGATGAGCTCTTATTGGCTCGAGCGGGTTTGAACGATGGGAAGGCCCCAGGACCAAATTGGGTCCCGATCAAATTTATAAGGCTTATATGCTCAAACTGCATGACCACATGGTAGGAGTGATTTACTCCACAGCCCATGCTGCGGTACTCCCTCCTGACTGGTGCCCAAACCTGGCCGGCCAACAGATTAGTATTCCTCCTACCGAGCAATCTCTCTGCTAAACCTAGAGGTGAAGATCATGAATAAGGCCCTTGCAAACTGGCTGATGCACATTATCCCAGATCTAGTCCACCCAGATCAGGTGTGGTTTATGTCTTGTGAGCCACAATATTTAGGGCCATATGTACGAAAGCTTTTTCCCATAGACACAGAATTGGTGAAATCCTCTGATACATCTGGCCCATTAGTGCCTCTGACGGGCTAGGGGGCCCAGCAGTGAAACATTTAGCTGTAATTGATAAGGCATTTCACTCTGTAAGATGGGACTCACTCTTTACCTTACTTCAACATCTAAACATAAGCCCTTGATTCCTCTTGTACCTCAAATTATTGTATACTAATTTAACTGCATTGGTCTGTGTGGCAGGTCCCTGGTCAGCTTTGTTCCTGGTGCAGCGGGGGACATAGGAGGCTAGTCCCCTGTGGCCCCTGCTGTTTGCTCTTGCTATAGAGCCTCTGGCGGCATGGATGAGGATGGATGCCCAGGTACGGAGCTTTGAATGGGGACAGGGGCTGGCCAGAATAGCACCATATGCAGCCAACGTCCTTTTCTCCTTTTCTTTCACTATGCCACGGCCGAACCTGGGCCTCGTGTGCTGCAAATCATGTGTATTTTCGGTGAGACTGCGGGTCTGTACTTCAATTTTTCGAAGCCCATAGTGTTCCCAGTCGTAGGGGCCCTCAGGTTCTGATGGGTCTTCTGTCCTGCGGGTGGTGGTGGACGGGTTTAAATATCTTGGTGTATCCATATCCATATCCCCTGATGTGACCCTGTCACATAATCTAGAGCAGAATTTGGCTCTCTTGGGGGATAATGTTCAAATATGGTCTGTCTTGCCATTAGCAGTGACTGGCCACTCAGCCATCTTTAAGATGCTGTCCCTACCTTGGTTCTAGAACAACTACAAAACTTCCCCTATGCTATTCTGTGACAGTGGTTCCATCACTTGAAAGTCATCCTCACTGCTGTCCTTTGGGACAGTGGGACCCCACGTATTGCACTGAGTAAATGCTTCCAGTCCACCTATTGTGGGGGAAATGCAACGGCAGATAATACAGTCATACTATCGTGCATCACATCTTTTGACTATCAGTGACTGGTGGAATGGTGTTCAGGGCGACCCCACCTATGCATCTGAGAGGTGGGCAATAGGAGATTCATAGCCTTTCTGAACTATATAGTTGTGGCGACAAGAGTAGTCTTTACCTTGTGGTGCTCCTCCCTCTGACAGACGGCATGGTGAAGCAGGTTGACGGAACAGACATATTTATGAAGAGGTATCCAATATTTGCTTGCGACCTTCTTGGTAATTTGGGACCTTATTGGTAAATTTACACTTGGGACGTAATGCATGGGACAGAGTCAAAGTCATTCTGAACTCTACAAAGAGCATACCAACTTCATCGTAGTCAGTTCCATAGGTAACTCCAACTCTGTCGTGCTCGGACTCTTTACATAGTAGATCTGGTGACCCTGCCCGAATTCAATCCACTAGAGGGTAAACTACTGATTGGAGACCTGGGGGACCATAAGGTTGCACATCTATATCAAACACTCATATCCAATCAACCTGATGTGTTTCAGGCCCTCAGAACTGCGTGGGAGATGGATATTGGGGTCCTTGAAAACTGGACAGAGGCACTGGGGGCACCGCATATGGCTGCAATAGCAGCCTGACTCTGGCTAATTCAGCTTAAACCTCTTCACAAGATTTACTTCAGACAATGTAGACTTTGGCACATGGGTTTGATAGCATCCCCAACCTGTCTTCAATGTGGCACAGAGGAGGGCACATTTATTTTCACGGTGTGGAGTTGTCTGTGTCGACAGAAATACTGGCATAGGGGGACAGCCTGCAGAGTTCTCACCTGGCCAATCCCCATGGATTCAAAATTCACCCTGCTACAGCCCACCAGTTATCTAGGTGAAAATAGGTATCTACTATATCTTTAATACCTGGGCCTTACCTTAGCAAAGTGGGACATATCACAGGAATGGAAGGCTGCAGCTCCTCAGTCCTTTGTGGTGTGGAAGGATAGTATGGATCATTGTATGGGAATGGAAGTGGCATTATTTAAAGCAAGAGGTAGCCCTCAGAAGCACCCCAAGATATGGTAGGTGAGGGTGGATTACCGAAGTATTGAATTGGAGCTTGTTCGACCAATGAGCTTATTGATGGATGATGGAATCGAGTTATTTACGGATTGAGGGTAGCTGGGGTGATTGCGGGGCATGGATTATAAGCTGCCGCTTTATATCCTACTCAGTTGATGGTTGTCAGGTTGGGGGGAGGAGGGGTAGGGCCATGCAGACATTTGTAATTTTCTTTGTATTTTTCTTTGCCATTATTGAGTACTTTGTTGGCCTTGTAGGCTTTGTTTCCTGTTTAAAAAGCAAAATCAATAAAATATGTTTTAAAAAAGTGAGTTCAAGCATCAGTGTAAGAAGGCCAGTTGCTGAGACTGGGAGTTAGTGCCACATATTATGAATGCTGCAGAGGTAAAATCTGCCTGTGTAGGTTACAGAGGAGCTGTGACTGGAATAAAGAGACAGAAGGGTCAAGGATGAGTTCTAAATTCCAGGTGGCAATTCAAAGTTAAAGTAAAGATGTGGGAATGGCGTAGACACCAGTAATAGACAGGACTGTGGAGATGAGGCTGGTAAGAGCAGCTTTTTAGCATTACATTTTTAAGTTGTAAAGAATGAGACAACAGCAATGCCTGCGCTGCAGAGATATCAAAATGGTCTGTGTGAAAATGCAATCACAGGCAGAAAGGCAAAGTTCTGTGAGTCATCTGCATAAAAGTGCTAGGATAGGTTCAGAAAAGTTATAATAGAGACTACATGAGTAAAGTAAATGGAAAACACAAGTTAACCAAGAACAGAGTTTTCTGCAAAATAGTAGATGTTAAGAGAAATGGAAGACTGCTCAGACCAGGAGGAAGAAAAGGAACATGAACAAAGAAAGGGGATGTGGAAATAAACTGCTTTCCAAAAATGTTAAACAACGGAGTAAAAAAGACTATATAGCATTCAAGCATGTTGGATGCAGCACAAGGATCCAGATTAGAAGCAGAGATGATTAAAATAACAACCAGAACAAGTAGATTTCCACATGAAGAAAAGTGGATCTTAAATAAAGACAGGAATGAACCATAAGCTAATTTGCATCAAGATAAGATGATAGTTTGATATAAGCAATATGCTTAAGGTACCTGAATTCAAAGGGAGATAGAGAATTAAGGTAAAATGTAGATGGAGATGATGAGCAAAGCACAGGTTTCTTAGAATAGTGGCATGTTTGAACAGACAAAGAAAGATGCCACATGAAAGACAGATACTGAGTAGGATGCAAATTGGAGGAAAGCAGAAGGACTCAACAGCTAAGCTCGCAGAAGAGGCAGCTGTAGGATTAAGTAGGTTAAAAAGGAGGGAGCAAGGCTAGTATGAAAAGACGAAAGCAAGATCCACAGGTCAGTTTAGTTTAGACAGATTTAACAATCTTGAGATATTCAGAATCATAGTTGATATTGGCTATCTTAGCAGGCTAGTGATTTTCTTTTATCTTTGGAATGTGTTTTTTCTGATACTCTCGTGTGGTAAGGTTCATACAGCACCAATATGATCTAAGGGTGAGTGTTGTGCTTAACAAAACACACATAAATTAACATATCAAAGAGGATGGTGAAGATGGATAGGAAAGAAATCGGTGAGGCTGGAAGAACAATTAGTTCACTTTATCAATTTTCAGTGTAAGAAAGGTAGAAATTCAAAGGGATATAGCACATACAGGGTAGAAGGATCAGGAGTAAAGGGAGTGTGGGATTAAGAAGATAATCAATAGAGAGGATGAGGAGAGGAATAATCAAGTGTTTTATAGTACATTGTTGGGCAAACTGAATGATAAAAGTGAAAAAAGTAGGGTTAGCAAGTTATAGGATATAACTGATTTCATCCTTTTATTTATTTTTGTGGAGAGTTTTTCAATGAGAGATTAGGTTTAGGCTGGTAGGTCTACAAGAGGAAAAATGTGCAGAATTTACGTTGCTGCAATCTAATCGAGATAGGAGCAGCTCCCTAGTGAGGTCAATCCATTGTACACATTTATAAGTTTGGGATATTTTTTAATCTCTTTCAAGTTTGTGCATTTAGAGTTTTATGTGGTTGCGCTTAAAATGTATTATTTTGCATGGGAGCAAAGCTGGGGGTTAATTAAATCTTATTTTACGTTTAATTTCCACTCATTGCAACCTTTGCTTCTGCATTCTAGTTTTAGAATATAACCATAATTTTTTTTAAACAAACCGTCAGAGTTTTTGTGTTGATGTAAGCCAGTATTTTTGCATTTTAATATAAAGGCTGCATTTCCCAGAGAAAGGAAGTAAGCTGGTCTGACTATTATTTAAAGTAGATTCTCAATTTGGAAGTGTAGCTATTTGCTTAAAAGGATTTCAAGAACTCAGATGATTGTACCCTCCATACAGGCCAATGTGTTTGGTAATAGCTTAACTTTTCCATGAAAACTCCTTTCCATAAAAAATCTGAGTGCTTACTGGCGTTTCTCACGAATTAACATTTGAGTTTTAAAAGGTTTTCTGTGTTTTGAAGTTTTACCCTTAACATCTCTTTAAGTACAGTTTATTCTGTGTGTGTTGTTTCCTGTTTTCCAAGAAGTCATACAATTCAAATGAGGATAGAAGGGGAGCTGTGCCACTTCATTGGCACTCACCATTGGCACACCAATACCTAAACACAAGTCCAGGTGTTGACGCACAGTATTTTAACTTGCTGTTAACACTGAAACTGCCAAAATTCTCCTTTAGAAATAATATGTCAAGCTGCAGCAACAGAATTGTTTTTTTTAAGTGTACTATGTTTAAAGCGAATAGGGTTCCATGAGGCACAGAATAGCTACCTCTAGTTAAATAACTTTAGTAAATCTTTCTTTAGTTACTATGATACTGTGTAAGTACAAAAGATTTTTGACTCACACGAAAATTGATATTTGTTGAGATGAAAAAGGGAAATATAAATATTTAAGATAGAAAATATAAGTAGGATACACTGGGAAGGAAAGGTGGGTGATCATTTGCATAGATTTTTATCACAAAATAAGGAAGATTATGAGGTACAGGAATCTCCTTGAATTCATTATTGCGGCATTAAGATTGTGCCTGAAATCACCTGCATTAGTCTACATATTAACACTAGTATTTCAACTGATATATCATTGCATCCATTAGGTCTCACTGCCTGCCTTATGTTTGATTTTAACAGCCGCTTGAAAATGCAGACACTCTCAGGCATTTGCCTAGATTCCTTTGTTAATTCAGCGAAAATGCAAAATGGTATGTAGAGAAATAACACACTATAGTTTCATTTTGTGAATAGATATTACATTTGTTGCAGAATTGAATTTTATTTTTCTACAAAAGGTTAAATTTGCAATAGTGTGGTTGTTTAACAATTAGCGTGTTCTGAATGGCATACTTAAAGTGACTTAAATACTTCGTAATGTTATTTTTAAATTGTCTCTCCTCCCTCACTGGTTCATGTCCCACTCATCACCTGTTCCAATTTCTGAATGACCTTTAAGAACAACAACATAGACTGCTATAAACAAAAGTTTCACATGTATCTTAGCCTTTTGAATCAATATTTATTTTTTATATTTAGAGAATGGTAATCAACATAGTCTAGAGTGACATGGAGAAACGTGGGACCGAGGAGCTAAAAAGAGAAGAGAAAACAAATGCAGGCATTTTGAGTAGATTGAAAAGAGTAATTTAAATATTTTGGTAGCCAGTATATAATGAAGGACAGTACTTCTTTATAGAGCCATAGTTAGCGGACAATCATTGTGTGGAGAAAAAGTGAGACTTTTGACTTTGTAGATGTCATATAGAAGAAAATATCTGAACCTTGACACAGAGGAAACCTTTCAACATCAATGATGAACATAGCAGAGGTGAGAAGAAAGAGAATGAAAGTCAGGGTTCAAATAAAGATGTAGTCAGACAAAGGATAAGGAAATATTGTTGCTAAATAATGAAAAACAAAGTATGAAGACAAAATTAAGATTGAGAGTGCCATCTAAGATTTGGGGTTGGGATGAAGCAAGAAGTGACAAGACAAACGATTCAGTAAGAAATTCATCAGTAAAAGTGCAGTAGCGAAGAATAAACAGAGAAGTATCATAAGCATCAGAAATACTGGAATTAATACAAACCAGGTCATCAAAAAATGAAATTAGAGGGACAGGAGGTCAATTGATAACCAGTAACGTGAGTGGGTGAGGTTCAAGATAAGATATGCCCTGGAATGCAAAAGATGTAATTGTAGTAAATGGAATAGTTAGAGCAATGAAATTCAGTCAGGCTGAAAACGAAGGCCTTCTCTGCCCCTTCGATGGGAGGGGTAAGGGAAGTGTAAAAAAAAAGATGCTGAATTGTTGAGATCGACTACTATGGTGGTGTCAGGAGGTTTCCATAATGGACATAAAGGTAAGTTATGAATAAAAAGTTATTGGGCCTTACTCACTAAAGGAAGTTTGCATATGAAAATTTACTCACATGTAAATCTAGCACTGCACCTAGAAGTAACTTTGCACTGTTTTGCAGTTCACCATTTCCAGTTGTGAAATTACTCCTAGGTGCAGACTCACATATCACCACCCCCTGATGGAGCCTGCTACACCAGGATTTCGGAGTGTAAGGTTACTACATGGAACATTTCACACAAAAGCAGAGATCGCTGACACAGTGGCAAGTTCTACCTATGGAAAAGTATAGGGGAAATTTGAAAAGCTTATTACACTTTTCATAAACAAATTAATGAAATACAATTTAACAGCACATTAACTTTAAAAAATCTGAAATAATTAATTGAAATATATTTAATTTCAAAAAAGTTATTAATTTTAATTACATCTACCATAAATTTTTTTATTTTATTTACTATGTATTAAAATGTACTAAACGTTACGTACAGAATTGATTAAAATTGTTCTCTCATTTTTAATAATTCTGAAAGTTTAATTTAAATTTTAAATACGTTTAGTGTTACATTTTAATGTTATATACATTCTGACATATAATCCAATGGTGCGGGAGAGCTTTAGAATTCTGAGCATGCTGGATATATATAGTTGTTATGATTAGCGTAGCATGAATTGCAATGTAGAGCATAATGAGTAGAACAAATAGGAATGTTCATGGTAAGACTGGCGTGAGACAGTAGGCACCCAAAAAATCAAGAATTTACACATAGTTGTATTGAAACTATGATGACAAATACACTCATAAATGAATAGCAGATTGCAGTGTCCTGAACAAATCTGCCCAGAGCTAACAAGAGCAGACAGGTAGTCGTCCTTGTCTAGTCCATCCTTATCAAGGACATCTGGGCACGGATGCCCTAGAAGGTTTGTAGAAACAGGCCTGTACCAAACTCCTGCTGTTCCTGCATCTAGCACCATTGGGCTGCCAAAACCAGGGGAGCATATGTGGAACCTTTGCCAGCAGGCCGCTATCTAATTTCAGGATGGAGAGCTGGCTAGGACTTCAGCTGTTACGAGAGGCAATCAAATGAGTCTTCATCTTTTAGTTTTCCTAAACCCAATTTGCCTCTAATTCAATTGTAATGTACCTAATTCTTAAATTATATCAACGGTCACAGTATATGATTTTAACTGGCTCTCTTTTATCCGAACGATTCTTATTATTATTTCTCAGGAGACTTCTCAGATTAGTAAAATAATCCCAAATGACTGCTTAAACCCAAAAATTAAATTATGAAGTGCTTCCTAATGTAAATTAAAACATTGTGAAATGAGGCCAAGGTGAATTACCAGCTTCACAGAAGTTGTCAAAGTCGAATAATGAAAAACACATTACTTTATATTGCTTCTGAAGAGAGTGAAATTACTTTTCAATTGACGACTGCAGTCTAAACATAGAGCTCATTTTAGTTGAGCAGAAGGGAAATTGGAATCAGTTACCTCTGCCTGATGCACAAACTCATGGGACAGCGTTACCATGCGAACCTTTACAGCACCCATTAGCATTTCTCGTGTCTTCATGACTAGAATGTGATTTCTTTGTTCTAATACACAATATATTGGTGGCATAAATTCAGAGGTTGGTATATTCAAATAGAGCGCCACATTCGAGCAGTGGGGCTAATAAAGTGGATGGAACTGATTTCCTTGATCATTTATTTTGATGAATTAGCATTGCAAAGAAGCTGCAATAATTTAAGGTGTTTCTCTGCACACTTCCCAAATTATATTGTCAGTGTTTCTTTTCAGAAAATACCTTTTACAAACCGCCCTCTTCAAAGAATATCTGTACCGTTCAAACCCACTTGTGATTTTGTGTGTCCATATGCCGGATTCGTTGCACTACGGGAAAGACACACGTTGCTGATGATCACACAAAAATATTTATTGTAAACAATTTTGATTGAACAGCCATAAACGGATTAATCTCTTAAGCTCCAATTTGTCAGAAATGCACACTTTGGAGTAGTGTGATTGTGTTCAACTGGATATTAACAATGATTAGATGAACATCATAGGCTGGAATAGCCATGGCCATCACTCTGTGGCTACATTCCTTTGACATGTGTGTTTCTTAAAGTGACATTGAGCTTTTTTGCCAATGCACATACGTTGTGAGTCCAGAGCTTTGAGAAACAATCAGCCCAACCAATATTATTTTGCTGATAATATCATCAAAACATTGCATCACATAACATCACAAATACCATTCAATTCTCAACAAAAGACAACTTTGATACTGTTTTGCACCTGTACTTCAGTGTTCTTTCTAAATTATTAATGTGTTGGGGTTTTGTTTTTCCAGTTCAGGCTTGTGGTATGTTATTGTTTGAATGACTTTAGGACTGCCAGTGTCATGTCAAATAACTCTACACACATCTGTAAAATATCACAGGTGCATAGTGTCTTGTTAGATGCAGACCAGAGCAAAGATAAGGTGTGTGTTTTTGGTGGTGGGGGTTACGTGAAAATTACTTTCTTCATTGTGGTATTTCCGGGACCATTAGCAGGAAATAAAAAAAACAGGCGTGTTCCTTAATTTAAACCAGGGTGGAGGTACCTACTGTGCACAGGCATAATTGCAACCCCCACCCTACAATTTACGCAGTGTTTGCAAACATCAGTAAGATGTGCAAGCAGGTCTGCGCTTGCATGCCACACCAACATCATTCAGATACACCAGGCTTCATAAATGTCAGACAGATAGTACTGCAACAACCAGATTCTTGCTTTGCACATTTTTATTGGGCAACTAGCATGGGCGGAGGTAGCAGTGCCACCATCTAAGTGACTTGTAATAGTAAGCCTCAGTTACACAACTGTTTTATTTGAGCTCAGAAATTATGTGGTGTAGCTCACGAATTCTACATTCTGAAGTGACCAGAAGAAAATCCAAGACAGCAGGATTTTCAATCTATGCACCCAGGATCTAGAACAACATCCCCATATCCATCGAAGCCATCTCAACACTGCTCTGACTTACAAGATAGTTGAAGATGCAAATCCTTAAAGAACACTACATCAAAGTGCAGCACGTGTCCACAAACCCTCTTCCTCTCCGATTACTCATAGACTTGATCCTTGTCTTTGACCCTGTCCAGCACTCCACTAGTTTTTGGCTAGGGTTGTGCTATAATAATAATACATACACACATGCATACATGCTCCACAATGATTCGGTCCATTTATTTACTACCTATGCAATCCTTCCTAGCTTGAAGTCTCTCTCACTCTTACTGTAGTCTGCTTGGAGGGTGTTATCACTCAGGTCTACTCAATTTGGCATTTGTTACAGAAGTTTGGTAATGAGCCTTAGCCACCATGTGTGTGCAGTGTCACAGCCACTCCTGTCCTTAATTGGCCCCTTCTGCTGCCCATCATCTTCTCACACATGCAGACCATTGAAGCAGAAGCCAAGGTACAGAGGACTGGTCATACATACAATACTGTATGTGGTACTGTTGTATAGTGAAGTTCTCTGACCCCTTTGGACCTTGTACGTTATATAGAAAACAAATAATTAAATTAGTATCCCCTTCCACTCCCAAGGATGTTGATGTCATTAGTGAATGGTAGGATTGTTGTATTTAGTAGTACTTAAGATGCTAGGTTTCTGTTGCCTAGAAACCCAGAGTTATTCTAATGACTGTCATTGGTATTTTATTGTTGGCATGGCACTGAAGTTTCCAGGTAGGACAGTTGCTGCTGGTGTGCCTGGGATCGTAGAAAAACCTCTACTGTGTACTGTAACGGCGGGATAAATGTAAAGACTAATTTAGGTGATATTTACAGTATTGCGCACTCAGTCTTGCCCCTCTAACCCAAACAAGCACTGGTTTCACTGTGTCTTGAGCTGCTGCTTGTGCAGTTGTGGAACGTAAACAAGTGAAGAGCAGACCTGGCTCACACCTTGCTGTGTGCATCACTTGTGCAGGCGATTGTAGCAGAAAACCGTGCAGAGAGAGTTTGGCCACTTATGTCAAAGTGTAATTGAAGAGTTGAGAAGGACCCTGTTGTTGGGCATGTACAATCCAATCGCCATGGGAATTTGGGCAGCACACTGCCACCGTACGTAGTTTGGTAAGTGTTGAGAATGAAATGGGGGATGGTTCAGATGTAGAGGGAGGTCCCAAAGATGAAAATACAATGGTTATAAAAGCAGTATAAAAACAAGCATTTACAATGCACTAGGGTCTCACATTTGTCGGAGTTACAGCTGTTGTAAACTCCCAACCGGATTTCTCCTGCATCAAAAGAAAAAAACAGCGCGATCGCGCTGTACAGTTCACACAAAGTGCAATTATGAACTTAATGCCAAAAGTGCAATTAACGAAGCGCTCGACTTCCGCCCAGTGAGATCGCGCTTTAAAAACAGAGAAAAAGTAGTCCACAACCACAGCGAGCCTCGCATGTTTTCCGTACTTGGTCGCTGCGCTCGAGGAGGGCTAACCACGGAAAAGGCATGACGTTTGCATGCCTTCCACTAATAAAAAGAAGCAAATTGTAACAGGCAAGCCAACTTGCCAATGAAAGACACTGACGTGACGTCGACGGAGCTCCGAGCCCTTTTCTGATACCTAAAGCGTCTCGCTAGCGATACACATGCGCAAGCGCATGCAACGCAGGCTCGACGCTAAAAATGGCAAGAAATTAAGCATTGTGGCAGTTCACCACAAATTCTTTTCATGTGCTCAGCAACCAGGAGAAGCAATAGAGCATTATGTAGCTGTTTTAAGGATGTTATCAGCTTCTTGTAAATTTAAGAACTTACAAGAAGAAATTATAAGTCACCAAATGAAAACCAGAAAGAATAACCTTATTGCAGGTGAAGAATTGTTCTTTGGAAAAAACTATAACCATATCACGTCGTATAGAGAATGCATCTCATTATGTAAAAGAGTTGAATGGGGATCAAGACAAAAATAAGTCAGATGGAAGTGGTGTGAATGCAGTGCAGAAAGGTGGACTCTAACTGAACTGAATTGTTCATGCAAAGGAGGGATCAGTGAGCCAACTGAGGCATCTGAATGGTTGACTCCAATAGTACAAGCAACAAAGGTTAATGTAAAGATTTGTATGTGTGTTGCTCTTTGTGATGTAAATGAAAACATTTGAAAATATCAGTGAGATGCTAATGAATATGAGGAATACAAAATATTTTACCACATTAAGGGCCAGATGTAGCAAATAAAAAATTTGTGAGTTGCAAAGTGCGAGTCCATGCGACTCGCAATTTGCAACTCGCAAATTGGTATGCAGTACGGTGTCTCAGACACCGACTGCAACTCGCAATGGGGTCGCAATGACCCACCTCATCAATATTCATGAGGTGGGTCGCAAATTGCGGCCCCATAGCGAGTATAGGCACTCGCAAACATGGAGGCCTGCTGTCGTCAGCAGACCTCCATGTTCGTAACTGCTTTCAATAAAGCAGTTTTTTTTTTTTTTTTAAGTGTAGCCCGTTTTCCTTAAAGGAAAACGAGCTGCACTTTAAAAAAAAAACGAAACCTTTCGTTTCAGTTTTTTTTCAGGGCAGGTAGTGGTCCCTTGGACCACTACCTACCCTGAAAAAATATTTTTGGGTCCATTCACAAAGTGGAAGGGGTCCCATGGGGACCCCTTCCAATTTGCGAGTGGGTTACCATCCACTTGAAGTGGATGGTAACTGCGACACCATTTGCGACCGCGTACGCGGTCGCAAATGGTATTGCATACCACTCAGACTCGCAAATAGGAAGGGAACACCCCTTCCTATTTGCGATTCTGAAATGCATATTGCGAGTCGGTACCGACTCGCAATATGCATTTCTGCATTGGGAAACGCGTTTAGCGACTCGCAAACGTCAATTTTTGTTGTTTGCGAGTCGCTAAACGTTTCCTACATCTGGCCCTAAATCTTTCCAGCTCCTTTCATAAGGTGCAATTTTATCCAGAGTCCAGGCACATATCTTCATCCATTACACCTGAAGGAGCATACCAATTTAAAGGCATGTCTTTTGGACTGGCCTCTACATCTGCTGCGTTTCAGAGGGTCATGCAAATCATGTTAATGGGATTATCTATGGTATTAGTATATAAGGTTGATATTTTGTTGGGGGGGGAGTATGAAGACCATCATGATAAAGTGTTGTGGAAAGTGTTGTACCGGTTAGAAGGGTGCTTGATTGACAGTGGAATTGAACAAGCGTAAGTTTCAGAGAGAAGAAGTGGAGTATTTAGGGCACACATTATCTAATAACGGGATTAAACCCAAATTCAAGGTGATGGATGCTGTTGAGAATGCCCCAACACCAAAGGCTAAAGAGCGTCTTATTTCTTTCCTGGATCTGGCAGAATATTACTCCAGGTTTATGGAGCATTTTTTCTGACAAGGCACATGTTTTGCATATGTTGCTAGAGAAAGGAGCAACATTTAAATGGTCAGAAAGATGTCAGCAAGCATTTGCTAATTTAAAAGTGTCAAAAGTGAATGCTAATGTACTGGTGCCTTTTAATCCAGTGAGAAGTTCTATTGTGGAAACAGATGCAAGATGTTATGGACTGGGTGATGTTCTGATGCAGGAAGATGAAGGAAAAGAACGAGTAGTTGTGTTTACTTCAAGGACATTGAAATGTGCAGAAGTCATATATTCTGTCATTGAAAAGTTGGTGTGAAGTACAGTATTACAGAACATTTATATGGGAAACCCAATTTGAATTGAGGGCAGGTAATTGCCCATTAATTGACCTATTTGCCACGAAAGATACTGGGCAAGCTATGCCTCTCATAGTGAAGTAGTTATAAAGGCTGCAGGCATATACTTTGAGTGCTAAATATGTACCTGGTCACAAGTATGTGAATGCAGATGACATGTCCTTGTTGCCTTTAGATGGTGACTTTTGTAGCATTGAGGATGATTGATTGGAAATTTGCCTCTCCTGCAGGGGAGCATTATGGAAGGGTGAATGGTTGAGTGAGTTAGCAAAGGATCCAGATGTAAAATTACTCCTTGAAAAACTGCCTGATTTGGCAACTTTGACTCAGGAAGAAGAGCAAATGTTAAGGGAGTATTTACCTGTATGGGAAAAGTTGTCAGTGGTGGAAGGCATAGCCAGGAGAAGTGACAGATTAGTGGCGCCTATTCCACTGCGCCACAGGCTGATAGAGTTGTTACATTGAGGACATGGAGGAATTTCTGCAATCAAAAATAAGGCCCAGAAAGATTTATGGTGGCCGGGTATGGATAAGCAGATATAGAGATATGTCCAGTATTGTTAGCCATGTGACTGTAGTGACAAAACTCTGAATGTGTCAGAAGCGCCCATCGCTCTGATGAAGTTTCCTGAAAAACCTTGGGAAAGGGTTGCGATTGATATTTGTGGGGCTTTTGATTGTTTGGGTCCTGAGAGTAGATTAGCATTGGTTTTATTGGACTATTACTTGAAATGGCGTGAAGTAGCTTTTGTAAAAGATAACAAGTCTCACAATATTGTGGCATTTTGTGAAGACATTTTCTAGGGGGGGGGTGGATATCCAGAAGTAGCAGTGACAGATAATGGACCAAAATGTGCCATTTAGAGTTAGCATATGGTTGAAGTATTGCTTTCTCAAAAAGATAAATGTTTCCCTTTACATCTTTATTGTTTTTATAAGGGAAAATGTTGTATTTAGTTGTACTCAAGATGCTAGGCATATGTTGCCTTGAAACCTAGAGTTATTTTAATGATTTTCATTAGTATCCTATAGTTGACATGGGTGTCAATGATCTTCCATTTTTGGCATGACACTAAAGATTCCAGGTAGGACAGTTGCTGCTGGTCTGCCTGGAGTCGGTTTGTGTTTGTAGTCCGTATCTCTATAAATAAGCTTCACAAATGCATCCATTTGTGGTCTCAAAAACGAAAATGCACAGATCGAAAATTGTACCAAATGTATGTGATCATTTATGTTCTTTAAGCCTTGGGGCCATTTTAAAAATCTCATGAAGGGAAATTAACTGTTCTACACGATAGAAGATCGTATATATTAGAAGATGACACTCAAATCCCTTTAGTGGTTCGCTTGTAGTCTTAGCCGAGTCTGCATAAGACACGTTATTGGTGGAAAGATTATTAGATATGAATACAGTATTTTGAGGTTTATCATAAGATCATGTTGAGGAGAAGGACGATTTAGAAAGTCCACACGGCTGGTGAAGATTAGACACCAGTGTAACAGCGATTACATCCAGAAAAGTTTCACAATTCTTTTCACTTTGTTTTTAAGATATCCTACCATGTCAGTTTACCAACACCACTTACAGAGGACAGAGAGAGGCAGAGGCCTGCAGCAAGTATTGGTACAACTGAGAGTTCACCAATACTCCAGTACTCGAATATAGGTTTATTAAAGAGCATCCAAATGCTTTATTGACCACTGAATTTTAAAACATTGTCCGTCATTATCTGCCCTCTTCTGCACTGTTGGCTTTTGTTTCGCATCATACCCCTTCTCCTTCTACAGGACTCAGTTGGAGTCAGCCCACTTCACACCATTTACCACGCCCCCACCCCACCCCTGCAGGACTGCCAAACACCTCATCAAGGTACACTATACATGGGTGCTGTTTATACCAACTCTGGAAAGAAACATTGCCCTGTTCATCAGACTTAGCTGCCAGATCCCTTTTTCAAGGAGCTGACAACCAGATGATGCTGTTCTGCAGAACCCCCTGTTAGTGCCAGGAAGTATGCTATTCATTCGGTTCCACTGTTAAGATGTACTGTCGTTATTAGTTATTATCGGACCTCTTCATAGATTATTATTGTATTATGTGAAGATATGTCAGTTAGAAGTATTTGTACTATTTTGAGTGATGTAAACACTTTATATAGTATATATTATTCGAGATGTCTAGACTAAGCTCTGGATATTTATGCTCCTGCAATTTTTGTCTAAATTTGAGTCAGTTTATGTGTTGTGAGATGTGTGACTGTGGAAGTGAAAGGTGTAGGAATACAATGTAAATATGGAGTATAAATTGTTTTGGATTTATTGAACTATTTATTTTACAATTGTATAATATATTTTTGTAATAGAATAATAAATTGTATTACAGAAGAACTGCTTCTTATTCTCCAAAAGGCATTTATAGCTAGGTCTCACATTGTTTGAAGAAAATGAAATAATGTACGATTTTCAACTTTGTTTTCATGGCTGGGGACGTTTTAGATTCCCTAATTGTTTCCATAGTTTTTCTGTTGCTGGAATTGATAACCTGGCTTCGTTTTCCATTCACTTATTTATATAAGCAACTTCCAACCTATGTGCTGTCCTAGTGTAGGTGAATTGTTTTGTGAAGTTGCTGAAAGATAACCTGTTAAGCGTGTCACAAATACCCTGAGCATGGAAATGAGTAAATAAATACATGCTCCTTACGTTTTAAGAACTGCTCCAACACAGAGAGGCAGATTCAATGACGTTTATATGTGTATATTTAATTTTTCTTAGAAACAGTCATAATGTCAGCCAGCAAAACTCATCTGTCTAGAGTGGCATTGTGGACAAACAAGGACGAACTAGCATGCAGCCTGAGTGATCACCAATGGCAGAGTAATTCAAGGATTCCATCTGTCACCTTGTTTGTTACAATTGAAACAAGCGCACCTGTGGCTCACGGAGCCATTTCTCCATGTCCTCGTGTCATCTATGAATGATGAAGTTACACAAATTTGGAAGAACATCTTCTGTCATAAGATGTTTCAAGGGATGTATTAATGGAAAAATCAAATATTGTCTATGTACTTTTGACACTGATTTCTTCTTTCAAGTAAGGTACTGAATTTTCTGATCTCCTCACAGGCATATTTGGCCGTTTCTGGTGTAAGTGTAGGTATTGCACATGAATGTGGAAAGTTCATCAATAATCTCTGTTTCCACAGCAAGGTAAGGGAAGCAAAGACTGTTGACAGAAAATAACGTCCCATAAAAAATAATAATCTTGAAGGCTGCCTCTGCTTTACTGTGCAGAATATCTGCATTTGTGAGATTCCTTACAGATACAGCTGCCATAACAGGCTTACGCCAAAAATGTATCTGTATACCTTGCATTTTTTTACATAATCTCTAGAACTCCGAATTTACACATAAATCTAAAGGTTTTGTGACGGAAAGCAGCAGCTGTAAATCTCTACATTGACTAGGCACATTGCAGGCATGAGGATAGTTACAACCGATTTTGTGAATTGGTCCCAGATTAACTCATTTACAATAAAACTATTTTCATTATAGTGTAAATGTAATGCTGGCCTTTCTGAATAATCAATTTAAGTAAGTCTACACTGTGCCCCCGAACAATCACATATCATTTGTGCGGCTGGTTCACAAATTTTATTGCAAAGACAAAATGAACACAACTTACTAAATTTAATAAATAAATGAAAAAACGCTTCAGATGGACTCAAATTAAGATATAAATATAGTACGAATGTATTATCTGGATACCACTAAGTGGTGAGGCATGAGACGGGAATAATAGGTGTAAAATAAAGCTGACTTTCCTTTATGGTTTAGGGTGATAAGGCAAATTAAATGCACCTGTTAACATCTATGCAGTGTAAACATGTTCAGTTGTAAGTGGCTTCATGGGTCCAGGATCGAGGGTCTGCTTGGTTGATACGAGGACCAGGGCAGAGTGCGTAGGAGCTTGACCTTCCAGAAAAAAGTTACCTTCACACTTAGAATGTCTTTGCAGGAGTTTTTTTGTGTGTCTGATGCAGATTCCAGACTTTGATCTTCTCATCAGGAGCTCCCAGTTATCAAGGCTTGGAGTGAATAAAAAGCCACAGGCCGGAGAATGCTCTGCATTGACTGCAGCAGGGTGTGATGTCTGTGCACTGCTATGGTTACTTTTCTTATTGCCGTAGTCCTGGTGATGGATAGTTTGACTCACTGCAATTTCATCTGGTCGCTTGAGACCGTTGATGTCACAAAAGGCTAACGAGTTTCAGATTGGCTAGATGGGAGTACTCAGTGCTCTTTTTTCTTTAAGCATGATTTCATTCTGACAAAGAGGTCAGGCTTTTATGTTGATGTACATTAACCCCTTCCCCGCCATGGACATAACCATTACGTCCTGGGACCGGCCCCACAAGGTCTGGGGATACTACAGCTACTAAACACTAATTTGTGGCACATCCAGGCACTTGATCTCTAGCATGTAAGTGAGCACTGTGGCTCAACAAGTTAAGAGAAATAGACTGCTCCTAGTGGTCAGTCAGTGAGTTGGCAGATATAAAGTGGAAAACACCTTGGACAGTCTTCATAAGGAATCTCTAGATTGTACCCTGTAGAAGGACATATAGGCAACTGTCAGTGAGTGGTGTGGCCTTCTTGGGACCCAGGGACCCAAGTTGTACTCTTTCGTACTTGCATCAGCCTCCTTTTCTAGCAGAGGAAGGTATAAATAAGTGGTCTCCGTTGTCATTGAAATTCCATTCGTACAACCCATGGGAGTATGAATTGAGATATATTGTACCCTAGGAAATGTCATAAAAATTAAGTCCTCCCACGTCAAGTAGCTAATATTCAAGACTGGACAGGAAAACTGTTATTTTATTAACCACTATTTCCTAGCTTAAAAAGGTTACGGAGCTGCGGCCTGATTTAAAATTGTTCACGAAGCTTGAGTCAGATATTTATTTATGTATTGTTATGTTCAGGGGCAGCTGGTGACCTTTAAAAGTGGTGAGGTGTAATCCTTGGCTCGAATTCCAAAGAGCTTTTTCCTGAAGGTTTCTCTCACACTTTCATGCACTAAGTTTACTGACTCACTCTAACTCACTCAGTCTCACTCAGTCACACAGTCTCACTCATTCTACTCTGGCCCATCCTTACTCAGTCCCACTTGTTCTCACTCATTCTGAATTACTCTTGTCTTACTGTGACTCAGTCTCACACACAGTAACACTCAGTTACACTCACTGTCATTCTCACTCACTCACTCACTCACATTCATTCTCACACATACTGGTCTTTACTGTCACTCATTCTCACTCACTCGGACTCATTCCTTCACTGACTTTCTCTCACTTTAATTCACACACATAGTCACACAGATATATTCACAGAGCTTTGAAAAGTATCTGATGCCTGGCGCAGGCACCTTCATGCACCTGTATCAGCAATCAAACAATGTCACTAGCTGCCTCCGTTTGTTGCTGGACCCGAAGCGGGTCTGCATTTATTTTAAAAATATATAATAACTATTCACTCTTGATACAATAAAAATGGACCACAAAACAAGGAGGGTGTAGTGTAGCTGTGGAGTCCATAAAGGAGAGCTGCCACTGGTCCAGAGACACCTATCCATCAAACCAATCCATCCACTTAATCATCCATCCTTTACTTATGTATACCCCTTTCATCCATCCATCCATCCATCCTTTCACTCATCCATCCAACCTTTTGCTTAGTCTGTCCATCCTTTCACTCCATCCATCTATCATCCTCCATTTGGCTTACCCATCTAGCCATCCTTTCACTCAGCCATCCATTCTCACACCCATCCATCCACCCTTCATCCCATCCATTTATTTCTTCAGACATCTCTCCATTTACACTTTCACTCAGCCATCCATCCTTTCACTCACTCTTCCATCTAGTCATCCATCCATCATTTCACTCTTTCACTCATCCAGACATCCATCTACCTGCCTTTCACTCATCCAGACATCCATCTACCTGCCTTTCACTCATCTATCCATTGTGGTACTCATCCATCTTTATATACATCCTTTCACTCATCCATCCATAATTTCACCCCATACATCCACTCATCCATCCATTTACCATTCCACTCATCCATCCATCATTTCACTCATTCTACCAACCATCCAGCTTTTCCCTCATCATCCATCCATTCATCCTCTTACACTCTTCCATTTTTACGGCCATCCTTATTCTTATTCTTCCACACATCTATCCATCTACCATTTCATCCATCCATCTACCCATCCTTTCACTCACCCTCCCAAGTTAATTATGAACCTTTGTCTGTTGAGCTGCGGACAGAAGAGGCCCATCAAGAACCCCACCCCACTGTAGCTGCTAAAGCAACGGGGTGAGACGATGCCCCTGATTCCGGCAGAAGCTTAGCTGCACACTTACCTCTTAGTCCACTAGTGCAATTGTTGTCGAGCTGGTTACTTCCCTCTCCTGGTCCTCTATGGTCGAGATAAGGGGCACTCTGTTGTGCTCAGCTCAATAAGGTTTTTTTTTAAAGTGAAACCAAATGCACTTCTAAACATGTGCTACTGCCAGTAGAGCAGACCCCTGCACACCTCCTGCAGCCTGTCCCTCTGTGATGATCAACATATTGTTGCCACCCTCTCCCTCCTTGTCCTCATTGGCCTGCCCCACCCTGAGCCATTGAAGTGGATGGAGTTTTATAACTCCTCCCAGTGCCACTGTTTATGTACCCCAAAAGCAACCGGATCACTTGCTTTCTAATTTAGCAATCCCTCTCCGGTGATGTCACTGCTGTAGCTTTTGCCGGCAGCTTGAAGAAAACCTTGCCTGGCTGGCACTTGCGCTGTAGGACATCTGCAAAGTTCACTAGAGTTCAACCGGGGGATTCAGCACACTGTCTCAGAGCAGTGATTTATTTTTAGCTGCTCTGTCTTTATTACTCTGTTCTTGCCTCTCCCAGGAGGGTGGCAGGGCAATGCCCCTTTTGCCCATGAACACCAGTCACCCCAGGTACTGTTTATGTATTTACTCACTTAACAGAAACATTTTGTTCAGTGGCATGTTTGGCTGTAGATACACTTGCTTTGTATAAGTCCACTATCTAGTGTTGGGTTCGGAGTGTTACAAGTTGTTTTTCTTCGAAGAATCTTTTCAAGTTAAGATTGAGTGACTCCTCTTCTCGATGATAGTGCGCATGGGTATCGAGTCCTTTGTCAGATTGTTTTCTCTCTGCCGTCGGGCTCGGATCTGTTTCCTCTCGCTCCGGTAGATCTCGGTTCGGTCTCTTTCGAACTTTCCTTTCCGTCTTTCTTTCGATGACGGTGTAGTATTTCGATCACATATTTCTACACTTAAACTAATCAGTCCGATTTTCAACGTCAGGGTTGATTCAGTGCCTTATTAGGCGTCCAAGCCCTTCTTGGGCCTACTCTGTTATGTGCTGTTTAAAAATGCTGGAGTGATGGAATGAACTCCATTTAGGTTCTTTCCTTGATGACACTCCAAGTTCCTGTACACAGATGCTGTGTAACTTGTGCTTGTTCCCAGAACATAAAGAAGAGACCTGCAATGCCTGTAGGTCTTTTAAATCTAAGAAAACTCTCTGGAACCGAAGAGTGCGTCAGTTGGAGATGGCGTCGAAGACAGCGGACAACACTCCCGACATCTTTGGAGAGGAACACACACAAGAAGAAATTGGACATCAGGCAGCCCTCTTGATCTGAGACTCTGAGTCGGACGAAGATTCTGACATTGAGAGCCAGTCAGTTCCAGCAGCACAGTACATGAGTACATCAGCCCCATCTTTGCACATAAAGATGTTGAAAAAGACATCCAAACTGGTCATCGGTCCACCACTGCATTTGGGCCATGGTAGGATCCTAAAATTATATTCAGATGCCCCACCCTGTGGTTCGGCACTGAAATTGGGAAAGATTGGGGCACTGACCAAAGACTCAACAGCATCCCAACCAGTATTGGGACGGAGTCAAGCTTTCGATTCGAGCACTTCGGCCCTGACAAATCAGCCTTCAGCATCGGCTTCGGAGGTGACACCTTTGGTTAAAAAAAAATGTCAATGCCGAAAACTTTGGAACTGAAAATTATGCTTATCAAAGACTCCACAATTTCAGCTGAAGGGACTTCACCAGTGGAGCCCATTTTGGAAGTCATAGACACACGTGAGTGCAAGATTCATATACAAAAGGGAACAGGGAAAATAATTGCTTCTCCTCCTGTTCCAATTAAAAGGAAACTTACCTTTCAAGAAACATTGGTCACTGCTCCTCCTCCTAAAAAAAGTCTCCAAGAACAAAACAAGGCTCGAGATCAACTTCACCCTTCTCCACCTTACTTTCCTGTACTTCCTTGTATTCCACCATCACCACAATCTCCTACATCTTTCACACAGCTACAGTTCTTTCCCCAAGGGTCATCATCACGTCATAGAGATGACTTAGGTGATGTTCCACAAGATGTAGATCCATGGGATTAATATGATCCAAATCCCATACTCCCTAATGACTCTGATTCATATCCAGCAAGGCCTTCATCCCCTGAGGATACAACAGCATACAACCCGGTTGTTGGAAGGGCAGCAGCATACTATAATGTACATATGCACACTGACCCTATCAAAGAGGATTTCCTCTTTGATACTTTAACCAACACTCATAAAGAGAGTCAGTTCCTACCCATGCTGCCAGGTATGCTTAGACATGCCACAGAGATCTTCAAAGAACCTGTTAGGGCAAGAGTCATTACACCAAGAAAGCTGCAACATTTATTAAATCACAAATACCTCCAGATTCTATAGTAGTAAGTGCGGCACAAAAGCGTATTAATAGTCAGTCCACAGGAGATGCTCCTCCTTCTGATAAGGACAGCAAAAAACTGGACGCAGCGGGCAAAAGGGTAGCTGCTCAAGCTGCAAATCATTGTAGAATGGCAAATTCTCAGGCACTCCTGTCAAGGTATTATAGGGCCCACTGGGACGAAATGGAGGAATTGCTCCAGTATCTTCCACCTGAACATCAAAAAAGAGTCAGGAGATAGTCTCAGAAGGGCAGGCCATCTCAAACAATTCAATTAGATGTGCCAGTGATGCAGCGGATACAGCAGCATGTGGTGTAAACACAGGTGTTATTATAAGAAAATGCTTGGTTGAAGTGCTCAGACTTCAAGCCAGAAATACAACAGGCAGTTTACAACATGCCTTTCGATAAAGAACACTTGTTTGGCCCAGAGGTTGATACCACTGTTGACAAGCTAAAAAAAGACTCAGAAACAGCTAAAGCTATGGGGGCCTTACTAACTACACCAACTAGGGGTACTTTTCTGAGGCCACAATTTAGGGGAGGTTTCAAGACATCATCTACCCGAGCCTTCCATCTCGCAAACTAAACAAGGAACACATTTTTACAATAGAGGTTCCTTCAGAGGCTCTTACAGGGGCGCAAATAATAAAGGAAGAGGTAAGGACTCTACCTCTAGGTTCTGCCTCAAATACAAGACAGTGACTTCTTACAAATCCCCACAGCACACACCTCTCCAGTGAAGGGAAGACTAGCAAATTTCTATCCTCAATGGTCCAATATCACTTACGATCAATGGGTTCTATCAATCATCCAACATAGTTATTGTCTAGAACTCATTTCTACTACACCAAATATTCCCCCTTGTGTTCACAAACTCTTTTTTCTCATTGTCTTAAAAGAAGAAGTACAATCTGTTCTTCTCAAAGGGGCTACAGAACCAGTTCCCCTAGCTCAACAAACGTTAGGAGTATATTCCCCATACTTCCTTATATCAAAGAAAGACGGCTCATTACAACCAATTCTGGATCTCAGACCTCTCAACCTATACATACTTCCACACCATTTTCATATGGTCACTGTGCAAGATATTACTCCCCTATTACAGCAAGGAGATAACATGACAGCATTAGATTGCAAAGATGCTTATTTCCATATTCCCATACATCTAGCACATCGCAAATATATCAGATTTGTAATTGTAGGAAAAAAATATCAATTCAAGATTCTACCATTCGGGGTAACAACCAGTCCCAGGCTATTCACAAAATGCTTAGCGGTAGTGGCTGCATTCCTCCCAAGATAACATATTCATGTTTTCCCATAGTTGGACGATTGGCTCATCAAGGCCAATACCATCCAACAATGTCAGAAACATACTCAGTACACAGTAAACCTTTTACACGCTCTGGGGGTTTACAATCAAGTGTCTCAAATCCCATCTCCAACCCTCACAGATACAGCCATATCTGGGAGCAATTCTCAATATTCACTCAAAGTTGGCATATACAACCCCAGCATGGATTCAAGCTTTCCAAACTCTTCTGTCTCAATTAAAAAAGAAACATACTTACACAGTGAGACTAGTGATGCAGCTTTTACAGATGATGGCTTCCTGCATTGCCATCGTTCCTCATGCCAGACTGTTCATTACAGTAGTGTATGTTTCATCAGTGGTTTCAGTCACAGGATCTTCTTCAGGATCTAGTGTTGTTGGACCGCTAGACTCACCAGCTCTCTGCAATGGTGGAATCCCACCAACCTTTCAAAGGGGCAGCCTTTTCAAGACCCTTTGCCTCAGATCACTCTCACTACAGATGCATCACAGATAGGCTGGGGATCTCACCTCAACAACCTTACAATGCAAGGCAGATGGAATCCCATTCAACAACCTTATCGCATCAACTGCTTGGAGTTACTAGCAGTCGTTCTAGCACTCAAAACATTTCTGCCACAACTCCCACAAAGTGGTTCTAGTCCGCACAGGGAACATGACAACTATGTATTAGCTGCAGAAACAGGGGGACACACACTCATCTCAATTGTCACTTGTAGCTCAGACAATTTGGAAGTGAGGAATTCACAATCAGATTCAATTACTGGCAGGATATCTCCCAGGAATGGACAATCAGTTTGCTGACCTCCTAAGCGGAATTCAGCAACAAGTCCATGAAGGGAACTTCACCCACAAATACTTCACTAATATTTTCACCTCTGGGGAACACCAGAAAAAGGTCTTTATGCCGCCGTAGAAAATTCAAAATTCCAAAACTTTGCATCCAGATACCCACACCCTCAGTCCAAGGGCAATGCTGTGTGGATTAATTGGTCAGGGATATTTGTTTACGCTTGTCGGCCTCTACCACTCATTCCATTTCTGGTTCGCAAACTCAGACAAACATCACTCACCATGATCCTTGTAGCCCTCACATGGGCACGTCAACCGTGGTAGACAACACTATTGGATCTGTCTGTAGTTCCCCACCAGAAACTTCCCAGACGACCAGACCTTTTGTCTCAAGAGCGAGGTCAAATCAGACATCCAAACCCCAAAACACTCAATCTTAGGATATGGCTCCTGAAGTCATAGAGTTTGTTTATTTACAACTTCCCTCTGAATGTATGGACATTCTTTGAGAGTCAAATAAAGCTACAGCTAGACAGTCTTATGCTGCAAAATGGAAACGTGTTGTACTGTCAACCGAAACACCTTTATCCACTCAAAGCATCTGTGCAAGACATTGTTTGTTATCTGCTACATTTACAAAAGCCAAATTTAGCATACTCATCTGTTAGACTTGATTTAGCAGCTATAGCTCTTACCTACAAAACAGACATGTTTCTTTATTCAGAATTCCTGTAATTAAAGTGTTTATGGAAGGACTTAAGAGGGTTATTCCACTCTGGGTTCCTCAGGGCGCCAGTATGTAACCTTAAAATTGTCCTTACTAGACTTATGGGGCCACCATTTAAATCTATGCACTCCTGTAGTTTGTTCTTTGCAATTTCTTTCATGGAAAGATGCCTCTTTAGTGGCTATCACTTTCCTATGACGTGCAAGTGAATTACAAGCTTTCACTTTAGAAGAACGCTTTTTCCAAGTACTTAGAGATAGAATAGTCCTTAGGACAAATCTTAAATTTATCCCAAAAGTAGTTTCACCATTTCACATTAACCAATCAGTTGAGTTACCTGTTTTTTTCACACAGCCATACTCAGTCGCTGAAAGAGCTTTGCACACACTCGAGTTCTTATGTATTACATTGTCAGGACTAAAAGTTTTTATAAAATCTAAACAGCTTTTTGTAGCATTTTCAATGCGTCAGAAAGGCAATCCAATTTAAAAAAAATGAATAGCTGGATAGTCAAGTGTATTCAAACTTGTTATCTGAAAGCTAAAAGACAATTGCCTACATCTCTTAGAACACACTCTACTAGAAAAAGTGCTTCTGTGTCCTTTTTAGGAAACATTCCAGTAGCAAATATTTGTAATGCTGCTACTTGGTCTACACCACACACATTCACTAAGCACTATTGTGTAGATGTTTTAGCTTGCCAACAAGCAAATGTTGGCCAGGCAGTACTCAGGACACTTTTTCAGGCTACTCCTACTCCTACAGGCTAGCCATCGCTTACTTGGAGGGGACTGCTTAACAGTCCATGCAAAGCATGTGTATCTACAGCCACACATGCCATTGAATGGAAAACAAATATTGTACTTATGTATATACACTACATGCGCATCTTTTTTATATACTATCTCTGTCGCTCTCTCTTGTAACACTCCGAGCCCAACACTGGATGGCAGACTTATGTAAAGCACGTGAATCTACAGCACTACATGCCACAAACCGATGTCTACTTGGCAAACTCTCTATCCCAACATTTAGGGATGACTTTTGGTGTGAAAGTCCAAGCAATAAGCAAATGCCTTTAAACTCTGTATTAAACTTTTCACATTTGCTGACAAGGTGCTGCTTATGTTTTCAACACGTAGATTGGTATTTACAAACTCCTCTCACTTAGCAGTCGGAGAAAGATAAGTAAAGTGAATTATGTGACAATCTTGCTGGGGTACAGAGAGTGTGAACAGAAAGGCTGTAGGGTGTCACTTTTTGTAACACACACCAACATGTAAATACATTTAAATTAACTGTATACATTCAGCAGATAGGAAAGCAAAAATAAAGGACTTTTTTATAATTCTAGATTGTGATGGGATCAACAATTTTAATACAATCAAAACAAATCAAGACACTACTTGGTGATGCACAAATGAAAAATATTCACTGAAAACCAGTTTCCATACAATATCATTTGTGGTCAGCATTGTTTAGTCAATAAAACTGTATGTCTTTGCAAAGTGAGCAGGCATTTCAATAGAAACTGCTGTCAGTAAATGAGAGTGTGCTGCTACGAGATGCTTTAGTGGCATTAAAAATGCTCACTTCATGGCCAGTAAAGTTAGGTAGGTTGCGAAAGGTTGCTGTTCTGAAAACTGTATTGTGGTTCTATACAGTTTGGGAAGCAGTACTCTATTTTGTTGGATACATAAAAACAATTGTATTGGTATTGAGTGCAGCTCCATTGCAGGTCTATGTAGAAAAATATGACTGTACTCGCAAAATGGATCTATTTTAGGGCGTTTTCAGTTTGAGCCTACCAGACACCATAAACTGTCTATTTGCAAAATAAACTGCTGTCGGCTTTCCAAGAGCTTACAGTGGGCTAAAACACCACCCATTGCGTACCAGAGGTTGACTTTTCCTTGCTTCTCATTCATTTACTTGACTGGTCCTGCTTGTGTTTGTTCCTGCCCTGGAGCATAGCCTCGGTGTGTGTGTCCTTCCCACCCCACATCTAGGGAACTACTTTTTTCTTTATGCTTAAGCACTCCATAAGAGTGCATGTGTTTTCCATCTGTCTTTAGGCTTCACTCACCCTTCCAACTACTTATCTTCACCCAGGACTGAACTTGACACCAAAACCAATCTTAGCACAAACGGTCATACAGGCCCCTTTTACTTCTATCCTAGTGACTATTTCTAGCCATCCATTTTCTCTCTCACATTCTCTCCTCCCTCCCTGTCCCTGATCTCTCTCCTCTCCTTCTTTCCCTCTTCTCACGCTCTTTGCTTATGCCTCCTTCTGTATTTGGTTCTGCAATGTAACAGAAGCACCAGCAGCTGCCTTGAGACTCACAGAATCAGCCTGCAAAAGCTCCAGTAACTCAGGAAATGTCCAATGAGATAACAAGCCACGAAAATCTCTCTCTCATCCATGTTTTTCTTCCCCCAACTTGTGCTTCATGCTGTTCTCTCTCCGATGTGTACTTTTGTACTGTTCTCTCCCTCGCGTGCTTTTTGATCCTGCCCTATGTGTACTGCTGCTTTTCCTCTTCCTCCCTCCCTGTCACCTGCTACTTCTTTATCTCCTAACAACCCCATTTCCTGTGGTCCTTTTTTCCTAATTCGAGCTTTTGCACAAAAAATATATTTTTTTAATTTACCAATCCAAGTGATGGCTGGCATATTGGATTAGTAAATAAAAAATGTAAACAAACGGTGGCTCCATCATCCCGCTGGTGTGTGAAAAGGTTCTGACACATGTGCATGTAATTGGAATGTCGGGACCACATCACCCCTTTTTAGGTCTCGCCTAACAGCGCGCATGCGCTGTTTGCTGCAAGGGGTATTGTTTAGAGTAAAGGGCTTGGAGCCCACCCTTATTTACCTTTGGTGCGCTCTATCTTCACTCTTCAATGCAGGCTTTTAATTGGACATCATTGGCCATTGTGTCAGTTCGATTCCTTCAGTGGAGCATGGAGGAAGCACAAATTAATTAAACTTAATTAGTGGCTGTCCTCTTCTAGCAGTATGAGTAAGGTACTATTTGTTTTCCTTCCACTCCCCCTTGTGCTTCTTCCCCCTATAGCGGGAACTCGAATCAAAGGTATTGTAGAGCTAAACATGAGTTCCAGTTATGTTACATTCATGATTTTTATTTAGGCACAGAGACACATTAAACAGGGTTACATTCATTTTTTTTTAGCATGGGGCAATTAGATGGTTTGCTCAGAATCACAATATGTTGAGCCAGTGCCTGACCGTCCGTGCAACTTTCCAGCGATTGGTGCTTTGAAATGATGAAGCCACTCGGCCTGTACTCTGTCATGGTATATGTTACTTCTTTCCCCGCAGTTCCTTCCTCGTTGTTATTGCTTGTTTAAATAGGGATACTTTAGTGGTATGCTGTGATATCACTTACTGAATCGTCATTACATATGCAGGTTAGTCCCGCCACTATGTTTTTCAGCGCTTGTACCTGCTACGCCTGAATCCAGTGCTACGAGTTGGCACTTTGGCCTCACTGTTAATGCCTTATCTCACTGATAGCATTGGTTCTCTTGGCTTTTCTCTGTGTGCTCCCAGGCAGTGGATCTGAAATGGGATGATGCTTATGAGCTGATTGTACCACAGGGTCCTCACCTTCTTCCATTTTATAAGTGATCACCCCAGCCTTATGTTTTCTTTCTTACTTATCATTTGGATACTTAATTTCAGATTTTTCACACTGCTTACCTACACTCAAGTTTTTGTCACATGACTTTATATACTTTACGCTGTATTGTTTGCATTAAAAAGAAAACAACCAAGGTATAAGCGCCAACATGGGTGGCTTTGACAGTGCTTATTTTTTATTTGGCCAGCCTTTTTATGCAGGAGTCGTTCATAGCACCCGCCCGAAGCTTCCTGTTCCCTTGAGATTGCCAACCTCACTCAAGTAACAAGGACACTCTGTGCCTTCAGGACCCCGTTTTCAGATAGATACAGTGCTTAAAATGGAAAACTAGAAGTGCAGGTACTATGTATCAGAGTACCTGCTCGTTTCTGAGAAGTGCCGGTACTCTCCAATTAAAGTATTACGTTTTTCTTGAGAAGAGCCGGTACGCACCCTCTCAAAATAAAAAAAGTGCTGGTACTCAGTACCAGACAGTACCGGCCCACTGAAAGCACTGTATATATATATATATATATATATATATATATATATATATATATATATATTTATATATATATGTTTGATGGCATGTGTAGCTGCAGATACACATGTTATGCATATTCTGCCATCTAGTGTTGGGCTTGGAGTATTTTCGAGTCACGGGATCGAGTGACTCCTCCTCTTCGGCTCCATTGCGCATGGGCATTGACTCCATGTTAGATTGTTTTCTTTCCCCCATCGGGTTCGGACGTGTTTCTTTTCGCTCTGATAGTTCGAGTCGGAAAAGTTCTATAACTCGTTAATTCTTGTCAGTATTGACACTTAGGTACCGTTGGGTCAAACATCTTTACTCGCCCTTCGGGGCGCCCGCACCCAACTCGGGCCTGGTCGGGTCGACTGCGTGGAAGCCTCATGGACCGGACCCCATTCGGATTTTGTTCTCAGTGCCACGCCATATTTCCATATGCTGACCAACATCTCGTTTGTAATCTCTGTCTCTCCCCAGACCATCGAGATGAAAATTGTGAGGCCTGCAAATCCTTTGGTTCGAAGAAAACTCTCCGAGAAAAGAAGAGCATGAAGACTGGAGATGGCGGCGAAGAGCACTGAACGTCTCGAAGTCGAGGAAGAGGAGTTTATGCACACCGCAGTCTCCGTCCGAGGGTCCGACTCCGAACAGGAGTCCGAGGAGGACAGACTGGTCTCGGCAGGACAGCATGTGAGTACGCCTGCCCCTGTCCCAGCCAAGCCCAAACATAAGGCCTTGGGAACGCCACTGCGGGAAGGCCATGGCTCGGCCCACAAAAAGACCATTGGTGACCAAGCAACAACTTCGGCACCAAATAAGGCCACGCCACCGAAGCCTTCGGACTCGAGCATAAGCACTGGCTCTGAAACAAGCAGACCTCGAAAATCGCTTTCGGAGCCGAGGCCATCATCCACTCCCAGCCTTTCGATCCCAAGAAAAAAACAGCTTCAGAGCCGAAAAGGCAAGTTTATACGGAGGAACATGGACTTTCCAAAGTACTTAAAGAAGCCATAGATTTTCGGAGGAACCCACACAAATGGAGGACATAGATGAAAGGCAAGCCAGAATTCACATTCACAAGGATACTGGCAAGATCATAACTGCACCTCCTCTGAAGCCTAAGACGAAGCTGGCCTTTCAGGAACAATTGGGCACTGCTCAGCCACCAGCTAAAGTGCCAAAGACTAAACAAAAATCTCCACCTCCACAATTTTCTCCTCAGTCTCCTCCTCATTCTCCTCACCTGCTTGTCTCTCCACCTACTATTCCCACACCTGTACAGTCTCCTGTACATTCTTTTGATTCACAACAAGACAGTGTGAATCCATGGGATCTCTATGATCCAGATCCCATTCCTGATAACAGCCCAGACTGCTATCCCTCCAAACCATCACCACCGGAGGATAGCACCGGATATACTCAGGTCTTAGCTAGGGCGGCATCCTACCACAATGTCGCCATGCACACTGAGCCCTTAGAGGATGATTTTCTCTTTAACACATTATCCTCTACACACACTACATACCAGTCCCTTCCCATGCTTCCAGGCATGTTAAAGCATGCACACCAGATATTTCAAGAGCCAGTCAAAGTCAGGATAATTACTCCCAGAGTGGATAAAAAATATAAACCACCTCCCTCTGATCCGGCATTCATTACACAACAACTGCCTCATTGATTCTGTAGTTGTAAGCACGGCCAGAAAGAGAGCCAAGTCCCAATCATCTGGGGATGCACCACCACCAGACAAGGAGAGTAGAAAACTTGATGCTGCGGGCAAAAGGGTAGCATCGCAGGCAGCCAACCAATGGAGGATAGCCAACTCCCAAGCACTATTGGCTAGATATGATAGGGCCCACTGGGTCGAGATGAAGGATATCATACAACATCTCCCCAAAGACCAACAAAAAAGGGCACAACAAATAGTCAAGGAAGGGCAGGCTATTACCAATCACCAAATTAGATCAGCCCTAGATTCTGCAGACACAGCAGCTAGAACAATTAATACTGCTGTTACTATACGGAGACACGCATGGCTTAGGTCTTCAGGGTTAAAGCCTGAAATTCAACAGGCAGTCCTTAATATGCCGTTTAATCAAAAACAGCTTTTTGCCCCTGAAGTAGATACGGCTATTGAGAAAATGAAAAAAGACTCAGACACCGCTAAAGCCATGGATGCTTTGTATACGACACAATATAGTCGATCCTTTCGGAAACCTCAATACAGAGGTGGTTTTAGAGCACAAAAACCTGAGACATCCACCTCACAATCAAAGTCAACCTACCGACCTCAATACCAACGAGGTAGGTTTAAAGGTAATTACAGAAGCCAATTTCCCAGAGGCAGGGGAAAATATCTGGCAACAAAACAAGCCTCACTGCCAAACAGTGACTTACTCCATCTCTTCCCAACTCACACCTCACCTGTGGGGGGAAGACTGCAAAGTTTCCACAACAATTGGCTACCCATTACAACAGACAACTGGGTATTATCTATTATCCGCAATGGTTATTGCATAGAATTGGCCCAAATTCCCCCAAATATACCTCCAAAACCACACACACTCTCCTCCCAACATATCTCAATGTTGCAAGAAGAAGTAAAATCGCTATTATTCAAACAAGCGATAGAGCTTGTACCACAAGATCAGATAGGAACAGGGGTTTACTCACTGTACTTCCTTATTCCCCAAAAAAACGGAACCTTCAGACCAATATTAGATCTCAGAACTCTCAATCTTTACATCCTGTCAGAACACTTTCACATTGTAGCACTACAGGATGTGGTCCCACTGCTACAGCAGCAAGATTTCATCGCAACATTAGACCTCAAGGATACGTATTTTCACATACCCATCCATCCAGCGCACAGAAAATATCTGAGGTTTGTAATTCAGGGAAAACATTACTAGTTCAAAGTGTTACCCTTCGGGATAACAACAGCTCCCAGAGTATTTACAAAATGCTTGGAAGTAGTAGCTGCCTACCTAAGAAGACAACACATTCATGTCGTCCCATATCTCGATGATTGGCTAATAAAATCCAGCAGTCATACACAGTGTCAAAACCAGACACATTATGTAATACAAACACTACACACCCTAGGGTTCTCCATAAACTACAAAAAATCCCACCTACAACCTGCACAAATTCAACAGTATTTAGGAGCCACACTAAATACACAAACAGCTTTTGCAAGCCCAAGTCCACAAAGAGTTGCAAGCATTTCACAATGTATTAGCACAAATTAAGCCAGGCCAACAGTACACGGGCAAATTCGTAATGAAACTGTTGGGCATGATGACATCATCCATCGCCATTGTCCCAAATGCAAGATTAAACATGCAGCCTTTACAACAGTGGCTTGCACAGCAATGGTCGCAGGCATAGGGTCAACTTCACGATCTATTGTTGATAGACCGCCAAACACGCATATCACTTCAGTGGTGGAATTCCACAAATCTAAACAAAGGGCGGTCTTTTCAAGACCCTGTACCTCAGACCATACTTACAACAGATGCATCAATGATTGGATGGGGGCAAAACCTCAACAATCACAACATTAAAGGACAATGAGACACCAACCACAAACAATTTCACATAAATCACCTAGAATTGCTAGCCGTATTCCTAGCACTCAGAGCTTTTAAACCTCTTCTGACTCACAAGAACATCCTTATCAAAACAGACAACATGACAACAATGTATTACCTAAACAGACAAGGAGGGAGCCATTTATCTCAACTGTCCCTCCTAGCCCAAAAGATCTGGCATTGGGCAATCCACAACAACATTCACCTAGTAGCACAATACATTCCAGGAATACACAACCAATTGGCAGATGTTCTCAGCCGACATCATCAACAAACACAGATGTGGGAAATTCATCCTCAAGTGCTTCACACATACTTTCACCACTGGGGAACGCCAGACATAGACCTATTCACCAACAGCGAAAAAGCAAAATGCCAAAACTTTGCATCCAGGTACCCACATCCTCTATCCAAGGGTAATGCTCTATGGATGAATTGGTCAGGGATATTTGCTTACGCTTTTCCCCCACTCCCTCTCATTCCATTTCTAGTCAACAAACTGCGTCAAAACAGACTCAAACTCATACTTAAAGCACCAACGTGGGAACGTCAACCCTGGTACACAACACTATTAGATCTGTCAGTGGTACCACATATCAAACTTCCCAACAGACCAGATCTGTTAACGCAGAACAAACAACTGATCAGGCATCCAGATCCCAAAATACTCAATCTAGCGATTTTGCTCCTGAAGTCATAGAGTTTGGATATCTACAACTTCCAACTGAATCTATGGAAGTAATTAAACAGGCAAGAAAACCCACTACCAGGCAGTGTTATGCAAACAAATGGAAAAGGTTTGTGTATTACTGTCAATCTAAACAAATTGCCCCTCTTTCAGTGTCAATACAAAACATTGTAAGTTATTTGCTTCATTTACAAAAAGCAAATTTAGCCTTTTCATCCATTAAAGTACATCTCACTGCAATGTCTGCGTATTTACAAAATATGCAACACAGCTATCTATTTAGAGTCCCTGTTATCAAAGCCTTCATGGAAGGATTAATACACATCATTCCACCTAGAACACCTCCAGTGCCTTTGTGGAATCTAAACATAGTACTCACATGACTCATGGGTCCACCATTTGAACCTATGCATTCATGTCAGATTCAATACCTAACATGGAAAGTTGCCTTCCTAGTTGCAATTACTTCATTAAGAAGAGTTAGTGAAATCCAAGCTTTCACTATTCAAGAACCGTTCATACAAGTACACAAACATAAAGTTGTACTTCTAACAAACCCAAAATTTCTCCCAAAGGTTATATCACCGTTTCATATCAATCAAACAGTGGAACTACCAGTCTTCTTCCCACAGCCTTACTCTGTAGCAGAAAGAGCCCTGCATAAATTAGACATTAAAAGAGCTCTAATGTATTACATAGATAGAACTAAATTATTTTTAGGAAAACCAAACAGTTATTTGTGGCGTTCCAGAAACCACATACTGGTAACCCTACTTCAAAGCAAGGGCTCGCTAGATGGGTAGTAAAATGCATCCAAACATGTTACCTAAAAGCTAAAAGGCAGCTTTTAGTAACACCTAAAGCACATTCCACGCGGAAAAAGGGGCTACAATGGCTTTCTTAGGAAACATACCAATGGCCAAAATCTGTAAAGCAGCCACTTGGTCAATACCGTATACATTTGCCAAGCATTACTGTGTAGATGTGTTAGCAACACAACAGGCCACAGTAGCACAGGCTGTACTAAGAACACTATTTCAAACAACTTCAACTCCTACAGGCTGACCACTTATGGGAGGTAAAACTGCTTTGTAATCTATGCATAGCATGTGTAGCTGCAGCTACACATGCCATTGTACGGAAAATGACACTTAACCAGTGTACATCTGTTCGTGGCATGTTCCGCTGCAGATTCACATGCACCCTCCCACCTCCCCGGGAGCCTGTAGCCGTTTAAGTTCAACATTCACTTGTACATTTGTGTATATATATATATATATATATATCACTCCTACCTTACCCTTGCGGGAAAACAATCTAACATGGAGTCGATGCCCATGCGCAATGGAGCTGAAGAGGAGGAGTCTCTCGATCCTGTGACTCGAAAATACTTCTTCGAAGAAAAACAACTTGTTACACTCCGAGCCCAACACTAGATGGCAGAATATGCTTAGCATGTGAATCTGCAGTGGAACATGCCACGAACAGATGTACACTGGGTAAGTGACATTTTCCATATATATATATATATATATATATATATATATATATATATATATATATATTATTATTTTTTTTGTTATTTTTTTTAATACTAGTGTACACTCTGGAAGCCAAGAGTATTTTCAACTTTTATGACTAGCTTGAGTTTTTTTTGCCAAAAAAGTAATATTTTCAGCACTAAACATGCCATTTCAACAAAGTAAACATAACTTTCTGTAACAGTAGTACCTCGACAAAACAGATAGGTACGTTTTTTTTTTATTCGTCTCGGTGTGGAATTTTGTTTGCTATAAACCATACAGTGTTATGTAGTCACTCTTTAGCTTGAGAAATAGGTCAATACTAAATTTATTGAGGTCTAACATGAAGAAAATTTGGAATGTCGCAGTAGTAAAAACTCACTTAAGTAGAACACAACTGAGGCAAAGATGATGATTATTAAAATTGAGTTTAGCTAAAAGATCAATTAATGCTAGGCTGGATATACGCAGTAAATCCTTACTCCTGTTTAACATAAACAAAAAAATGACTTTTATCCACTACGAAATACTTTTGCTTACAAAAAATGATTTCACACTGCATAAAATCAGTATTTTCCTTGAGTTGAAACCACAAAAAATGATGTTTGATGTAACCTCGTATAGTAAGCAGTATATAAAACTTATTTTGAATGGTAGCTAAAACCAGCTACATTTGTAAGGCTACACTCCAAGCCACACACATTTGAAAATCGTGCATTTCAGCAGTGGCTGCTGTTGGCTAGATTGATAAAACAGATGTCATGCTACTGCCTCTTTAAAGAAACAGGCAGCCATGCTAGGGGAAAGAAATGTGGTTGTAATAGTTGCCCTGAATATGACAAAAAATCCAAAGAAAAGTAGTCACCTTTCAGTGGTTGTTCCCAAGTCTTGGCAAATTCAGCAATCAAGTAATCAGACTTGTGAAGCCCACTCAGTGATTCACAAAGTTGTTTACTGTTTACTGTGCTAACAAATACACTACTGGCCTGCAAATTTACCTAAACCTTTCACTGGAAGACTATATTGGTTTCTCTTCTTTTTGCATTAAAATGGAAAATAAAATTACTGTTTGCAAACAAACACTACCACTGGTTGTTTTTCTAGAGACTTCTCTACATATGGTCCCTAAGCAGATGCCAGCTTGTGATCAAAGCATTTTAGGTTGAAGCCTATCAGATATCGCAGCCCTTGGGTTGCGACAAGACTTCTTATGAGCATACTGAAAGTTTCCTTGGGAATGCATTCCACTCATTGCTTACCATTGGCCTTGACGTTTGTAACTCACATTTTCTGGCTTTCTATTTGCTGGCTTTCTTTGTTTTAGGCTACCCAGTATGTTTTCGTCCCTTCCTTGGAGTAATGTTTGTTCACCATCACTCCTTATATTCTTCCATGAGTCGTCACTTTCTGTAAACAGCACTTTACATTTTGTTCGTATCTTGTCATATTTGTTGTACGTTAAAATACAGAGGTCAAATGTCAGACTCTATCTTCTGATGGAGATTGGTATTTACTTTTCTTTCTCTGACTTCAAAGTGAGAGGATTTATGTGATAATTATGGGGAAAAAAGTTTTTCTTTTATAACTCACAATAAAAGGTAAATATCTGTAAATGAACTGTGCAAATATTTCAGAATATATCAGTTTTGGTAAAGCACAAATGAAGCACTTTTTTTGTAATTTGGAAGTGTAGTGGAAACACATAATTTTATACAATCAAAACAAAATCAGTGCGCTAGGTAATGCCATTTCCACAAATTGTTTGTGGGCAGTATAATTTTATCAGTAAAACTGTATGTGCAAATGTAACATTAATTTAAATTGAAAATGTGTTAACTGTAATGATGTGTTGCCTTCTGTAAGACCTGGAATCCTTAGCCTGGTCTCCCCTAACTATTTGCCTCTACTTCCCATGTTGTTATTGTGTGCTAGCCTCTGTTTTTGCTGTTTTTGTTACTCTGGGCACTTTACCACTGCTGACCAGTGCTAAAGTGCTAGTGCTCCCTATATGAAAATGGATGTGTAATTGGCTTTTCCATGATGGGCACATTTGATTTACTAGTAAGTCCCTAGTAAAGTGCACTAGAGGTGCCCAGGTTCTGTAAATCAAATGCTACCAGTGGGCCTGCAGCACTTGTTGTGCCATTAAGATGAATAGCCCTGTAAACATGTCTCAGACCTGCCACTGCAGTGTCTATTTGTGCAGTTTTAAACTGCCAGTTCGATTTAGCAAGTGTATCCACTTGTCAGGCCTAAACCTTCCCTTTTTATACATGTATGGCACCCCTAAGGTAGGCACTAGGTAGCCCCATGGGCAGGGTGCAGTGTATGTTAAAGGTGGGACATGTACTGACAAATTCAGTTTTCAGTGTGCATGGCCTTTCTCTCTCATAGGTTAAGATTGGGGCTGCCTTTAAATATTAAAGTGCAGATAGAAATCTGGGGTTTGGTGTCTCAGAACTCACAATTAAAAAATACATCTTGTAGTGAAGTTGGTTTTTGGATTGTTAGTTTGAAAATGCCACTTTTAGATAGTAGGCATTTTCTTGCTTAACCCATTCTGTGACTCTGCGTGGTTGTGGATTCCCTGCCTGGGTCAGTTTGACAGTTGGGCTATTTGTGCATCTCCTCTAGACAGTGACACAAAGGGTGCTGGGATGTAGCCTGCATATCCTGATGAGCCATCTGTGCTAGAGTGGAGGGAGGAGTGGTCACTCACACCTGAAAGGGCTGTGCCTGCCCTCACACAATGCAGTCTCCGCCACCCCCCCCACCCCCCCCCCCCCCGTGTGTGTCTGGGGCCTGGTCTGGGCAAGGCAGGATCTTATGAACAACAGAGACTTTCCTTTGAAGTTTACCTACTTCTAAGGCAGAAAGGGATATAAGTAGTGAACCCAAAACCCCAGATTTCAGATCACTTCTGGAATCAAGGAGAAGAGCTGAGGAGAGGTGCTGCCCCTGCCTGTGACTGTGCTTTGTTGGGCTATCCTGCAATTGCTGCTTTTGCATGTGAAAAGGAACAAAGATTGGACTTTGTTGTGCATTCCTGCATGAGAAGAATCTCCAAGGGCTTGGAGTAAACGTTGCCTTCTGTTTTGAAGCCTCAGGGACAGCTAAGGCTTCACCATCCAGTTTTGAGCCTGCATGCTGTGGACTCTAGCTTGCCAGAGGGTGGCATTCAGTTCCTGAGCCCCTGGAAGTGAATTTCTGGTGAAATCCTGTGAAACTACACTGTGCAACTTCGCTAAGGATGCTGCTGCACGGAACCTGCGACGCCGCCTGCACTCAAAGCCGTGGGCATTGTAGAAGTGCGACAACCCCAACAACTCCACAGGCCTCGCATCGCTGCAGCCGCTGATCCAGCCCGACTTCAGTTAGATTGGAATGTCGTAGCACTGACGTTCGTGACACCCGACTCGGTCTCGGCACCTGTGACCCCATGAGGTCGCCCAAGAGGAGCGTGACTTTGACGGACTTTGTCTCTGCCAGAGGTACCAAGGGACCGACACCTCGCAACCGACGCCGCCTCACCTCCACCGCTCTGCAGTAGGGATCCAATGCTGCTGCCCAACACCTCTGCTCCTCTGCCCCCTAGCTCCGGAACTGATGTAGCATCAGATCCAGCGATGCCTCGCTCCCCTACTTTGTGCACCAGCCTGTTCTCTACTTGTTTTTCAAAGGTACTGTACTTGGGGCTCCCTATGTCTCCGTAAACAGCATGAGTGGCATTGCATTGTGGGAAACGACTTCGTCACAATGCCGCTTAACATCAAATTGCAGCATTTGTGCCTCTAGACACTATTTTTGTGTTTTTAAGTGCTAATATCATATTTCTAATGGTGTATTGGGGATTTTTTTATCATATTTGGTCTTGTTTATTTAGATAAAGTATTTACTATTTTTCTAAATCTGTGTTGTGTCATTTTGTAATGGCTCACTGGATTACTGTGTGTTTTGGTATAAATACTTAACACATTGTCTCTGAGTTAAGCCTTCCTGCTCGTGCCAAGCTACCAATGGGGTGAGCGGGGTTTAACTGAGTGTGATTCTCCTTTAGCCTGACTAGAGTGAGGGTCCTTGCTTGGACAGGGGGCACCTAATTGCCAACCAAAGGCCCCACTTCTAACACCTTCCTTATTTCTTTCATTCCTTATTTGTTGCCTAACTTATTTCTTCTATTAATTCTTTCCTTCTTTCTTTCCTTCCTTCATACATTCCCTTCTTTTGCTTTCTTTCCTGCTTTCTTTGTTTCTTTCTATCATGCTTTCTTTCCTTCTTTCTTTCCCACAGGCAAGAGGCTGGCAGTCAATGTCACAGCAGTTAGCTTTTTGAGGTCTGTGTTAGCCAAGACCCTTTAAATTTACTAAAATTACGTTTATGACATAGTTACTTAATGGAGTTTTCAGTCACAGGTAATCGATTTGCCAAATCACATAAAATGGGAATAAAAGAGGAATATTTGTTAACAGTTAACACAGACAAAAAGACTATGCCCAGTTTTAACTTTTACTAATAGGAAGTTTGATGTTTCAGTTCTGATTCATCAAGATATCTAAGACCATGTAAAATAGTACTTCTGTAGAGCTACTTTCTCTACTCATAAATGCTTTTGTGAATCGGCACCTAAATCCTAATTTAATAAGTGGTCAGAGTTGCAATTCTACTGTACAAGTAGGGGACACACACTATTAGGTCCTCAAAATATACTCAGGGGGTCTGGGACTGCTTAAGAATTTAAATAATATTTACAGCCTAATAAAGTGTATATAAATAAAACAGCAAAATGTACAATTGGACGTTTTAAATTGTTCTGTAAGTGTGAGGAAATTTGAAATTGGAGGCTAAAAAGTAAGTATCCCCAGATTGATTCTTGGGAGCAGTGCAAGTGCATCAAACAGAATATAGGATGGACGATGAGTGCCTCCATTCAATTTAGAAAAAGTCTAGCCTTTCTCTTTACATTAACATTTTATTTCTTTTTTGTTTGTGAATTAAATAAAAAGTTTAATCATTTTTTACTCAAAATCTCTTTATTAAAATTTTCCAGGATATGTAAACATATAGAAACTGGGAGTTGGCATTAAAGAGTGATCATATCAGGTGCATAAATTCAGATAGAACATAGGTATTGTTGAATAGTGTTACATAGATACTATGCCAAATTCTCTATTCAGAGTCAGGTTACTGTGCAGGGGGAAGGAGCAGGGAGAGTGGAAGGAAAACAGAGGGTAAACAATCAGTTGCGGTGCATAGCTAAAACCAGTTGAACGTGTTTCAGGTCACAGTAAACGGAGTGCATTAGTGCTGCAGATTCGACAATATGTTGTTTCTCAACCTTGGAGTCCCAGGGATCAGAGGGGGATCACACTCAGTAGGTGAATCAGACAGGCCTGTGGGGGATCAGGTAGATAACTGCAGTGCTCTGAGCTTCGGTGGGTTAAAGCAGGTTGAGTCAATGCTGGTGAGGTATTGTATCAGAGGGCGCCAGGTAGATTGAAATTTAGCTTTAGTTCTGTTCAGGTTATGAGAGAGTTGCTGTATTATCATCGTGTGCCACAAACAGGTAAACCACTGTGCCATGGAGGGAGGGGCTCTTTGTTGCCAGGCCAGGGCCACGCCCCGTCTGGCTGCCTGAAGCATGTAGCTGATGTGTCCAGTCAGCATGAGTCATCGCTTTAAGGGTTAATGGTTGTATCCCAAGAATGACCGTGATACAGGACACGGGAAGAGGATATCCCACTGTAGCTTTTATGTGGCTTAAGACTTCCTTCCAAATGGAAGCAAAAAGGGTGCAGGGCCACCATAGTTTCATCATTTTTGTATTTTTTGATGAATTATTGTTTCTGCATTTGTTGTGTATCGTATTGTGGTTCAACTCATTCAAAATGCTTAGTCAGGAGTCCCCAACTTCCATTATTGGCTCAGTGGGGGTCCCTGGATTCAAATAATGATTCAACAACAAAAGTATAAGAAACGCTGCCTTAAATGACTGGTTAAAGCAAAATAGGCAAGGGGCAGAGCAGGGTCTTCCTAGAAGATGTTCATTAGGATCTTTTATCTTTCTGGGCACAGCATTTAGACTGTTGTACAGACCGTGCCTGTTCAAGGGCCAATGAACAAGAGCAAACAGTTCCCTGAAAAGAGGGATTTTGAAATCCTTCCTCCACTCCAAGTAGTTTGGGTGGCATCTTAGCAAGAGTTCAGGTTCATTCCAAAGTGGATACCAAAGTTGTACGGGTTGCGCTGCTGTGACTTACTCTAGTCCAGTATGTTCTAGCAGCCACAGTAAGTTCCATTCTTGGGTTCAAGGGGGATTCCATAAAAATTGTACTGATGGTTTGAGCCTAAAAAAGTGAAAATTGTCGCGCTGGTTATGATAACCAAGCGAGTGCGTTTATTGTGCATTCGACCGCCCCTCTCTTGCCGAATCTAGTACAGTGCAGACGGTTATTGCGACAGCGCTGATGCAAAGAGAGACCTGGTGCATTTTTATTGTAAACTTAACACCGCAGCGCTCTCCTCTCAGTCCTGCGCGTATTTAATACGTGAGACATAAGGCAGCCTGCTTTGTGCATGGTTTGGCCTTAAGCCAAAGCCGTACGTGCTCCAACAGGCAGTGGCCGCACCAGCATCGTGCCGCTGTGTACACAATGTCTCGTAAGTTTAAGTTGACAGGGAATTCTTCAAAGGTTTATTTTTAAACTCCGTGTTACTATTTCTGCTTACACATTCGATCAGGCAAATCACGAAGCTGCTGCCAAACAGTGAAAAAGCCACTTTGCTAATGGGTGGTAATATTCTGCTCTATACATAAGATTGAGTTCACTGTTGTGTAGATTTAATGCTCTGCACAGTCTAATAAAATACATTTCACTGTGTTAAAGCCGCATACATCATGGTCACACTGTGTCAAAGCGAGCTTTACATCATAAACGAATACCTGTTTCAGATTCAACAGTACGGAGGCCAAATTGGCACTGGCATTTAATACCTCGGTACCATATTGAGCGAATGTCACGTAAATATTTACGTTGTACAACACTAAACGTTTCTACATTAATAGCATTTATGTGGCACCAAAGACTCCAGCACAGAGAAACACCTACCTGAAATATAAAGCTGTATTTTCTCCTCTTCAAGGCCAACTGTGTATGCAGAATTACAAGAAACATTCCAAAAACAATATTTCTCTATTTTGTTCGGGGGAGGAGGGTACGTGCCAACATTCCTCTTCACGGGATGCTTGCCACAACTCTCTTGTAACTCAGACAAGCATTGGCAAAGAAGCATAGAGTGGTGTATGATGGATTGGCGTAGAGTGGACTGGTGTAGAGTGCATTGGCATAGAGAGTTGCAGAGGGTAGTGCCAGTGAGTGCAGCGGTGTAGAGTGTAGCGGCATAGAATTCAGCAGCCTCCAATGTAGTGTCATAAAATGCAGTGGCGTAGATTTGAGTGTTGCACAGTAGAGAGCGGTGGTGTAGAATAGCATAGAGTACAATGGCGTGGAGTACAGTGATGCAGGGTAGAGTGGCATAGAGTGCAGTGGGTTAGAGTGGTGTAGAGTAGAATATAGCGCCGTAGAGTCCAGGGGTGCAGAGTGGAGTGCTGCAGGGTGCAGTGGTGTAGAGTGGAGTGATACAGAATGCAGTGGTGAAGAGTGGAGTGATGCAGAGTGCAGTAGCATAGACTGCATTTGCATAGAATGCAGTAGTGCAGAGTAGACTGGATTAGAGCTCAGTGACATAGAGTACAATGTTGCAAAGTGGAGTGTCGTAGAGTGCAATGGTGTACAATGGCATAGAGTGCATTAGTAGCGTAGAGTGTTGCAGATTGTAGTGGCGTAGAGTGCAGTGGCATAGAATTCAGCAACATACAATTCAGCATCGTAGAATGCATTATCATAGATTAGGGTACTGCATAGAGTGCAGCACTGTAGAGTTCAGTGAGTGGAGCAGAGTAGTGGCATAGCGTGCAGTGACAGAGGAGAGCAAAATGGCAGAGTACAGTGGTGCATAGTAGAGTATAGTGGCATAGAGTGGAGTGTTGCAGAGTGCAGTGGCATAGAGTGGTGCAGAAAGGAAGTTAGGGTAAAGTGGCATAGAGTGGAGTGTTGCAGGGTGACTGGCATGGAGTCCAGTATTGCAGAGAAGAGTGGCATTGAGTGCAGTTGTGTAGAGTGCACTGATGTAGAGTGGCGTAGAGAGAAGTAGCATAGACTACGGTGGTGCAGAGTAGAGTGCATTGGCATAGAGTGCATTGGTGTAGACTGCAGTTTCGTAGAGTAGACTGTTTCAGAGTAGAGTGAAGTGTCTTGGAGTGGCACAGGGTAGAGTTTGCATGGTTTGGTGGCACACTACCATTACAGACAACACACACAAACAATTTATGAAAATATCATCACCCAGTGCATTGATTTGTTTTGATCATATTAAAGTATTTGTTTCCAACACACTTCAGAATTTAAAAAATGTGCTTCATGTGTGCTTTGCTAATTCTGATATATTCTGTAATACTTTCACAGTTCATTTAAATTGTGTTATGTGCTATAAAAAATAACCCTTTCCTCTACCATTAGTATCCAGCAAGATTGTCACATAAATCGTCTCATTTTGAAGTCAGAGAAAGAAAATTAAACACCAGGCGCCCTCTGAAGACAGAGCCTGACATTTGACCTCTGTCTTTTAATGCACAGCAAATATGACAAGATAAGAACAAGGTTTACAGACCTGTTTACATAAAGGAGCACTTGTGGAAGAATACAAGGAGAGGTAGTGTGAAAAGGCTTTGCTCCTTGGGAGGGACAAACTGAACCTGGACAGCCGAAAACAAATAAACACAGGAAATAGAAAGCCAGAAAATGTGAGTTACAAACCACAAAGCCAATGGTAAGCAGCTTGTGGAATGCATTCCGAGGGACGCTTTCTGAATGTCCCCAAGATGGCTTTAGTAAACCAAATAGTGCAGCTGTCTGGTAGACATCGATATAAAAAGGGCTCAAACCATTTTTCAATGAGAAACTCCATTGTCTCTATAAAGTGACATTGTTACCAGACCCTGACCCTGACCTCTGACCTAATCCACTGATAATCTTTCTGCCATAATGCCCATCCTCCTCAAACCAGAATATTGAAACAATATTCAATTTATTGGCTAAAACCTTACCACCTTACAACCTACCCACATCCCATCCACTTGGAACATCACTGTGTCGGCCCACCAATTTATGAAAGTTGCCGGATTGGATTTATTGATTTTTGATTACATTCAATCCGACATGGTTCTATAAAGGCTTCTAACCAATCACTTTATGGAATTTCATGAGTACTGGCACATTTTAACCAGTGGGTGTTTAGGGTGCTCATTAAAGAAAGCCATTGGGTGTTTAGGATGTTCATTTAAAAAAAGGTGGCATTTTTCGAAAACATGAATTGAAATAACTCATGCATACTTACTAGCCGCTATGAGGTCACTTCCCAGTCGCATTCATTATTATGTGAAGAAATATTACACAGGTATTACTTCACCTACTCATAAATGTATTTATTTTATTTGAGAGTTTTATAGACTACGTACATTACCCGAGCTTTTTACAGTGCTGTACTATGTACACAAGTTTTCGCCCATAGATTGGTGGTTACATAGTCTGTGAGGTTACATAAGGATTATATATATGTTGCATATTTCATTATATACATGATGACAACTGAAGGCTAGTGATTAGAGGAAGTTTACTATTGTATAGGCTAGGTTGCAAAGCCCAACTCTATATTAGTAAATCTGCAAAGTGGAGACAATCCTTTCTAGTTGTACAAATTATGTATGAACCTTTAGAGTCTAAGACCTTAACCACTAGGCCTCAAGTGATTCTTTAACTAATTATGTATGAGTATTTCTTGGAGATTCCCAGTTTAAATATTTCGGACCCATTCACAAAGGCAATTGTTTACAAGTTTGGCACAAATTGGTCAACGATTGGCACAATTAAGGTTGCCAATGTGGGTTATCCTGTAGTGTTCTTGTTTGAGCCTATTTACAGATTCTCAAATGACACATGGAATAAGCCTTGAATGGCTGCTGAGAAACCAAGAAGCGTTAAGCTCAATAAACCCTATTTTGAACAATGCTAATAATTATGTATAATTAGAAAGGTGGATGATGTTTGTATTACTGTTACTGTTGCATGGCATACTATGAACAAGCATTGGCAGTGCAATAGGTCTCGCATTTACTTGAGTTGGAGCTATTGGCATTGTAAATTTATAACTGGATTTATTTTGCCTCATTAATTGATCAACCCTGCTGCATATTTTTGTCCTTTCTGCCACATAATTCCAGTGGCCCTGCATATACCTAAAAGGCTAGTAGGCCTACTGGAATATTTTTTCAAACAAGGCCCTTAAAACACAAGCTGCTCCCAGGGACTAAACAAAAGTTCCAGCCATAAAAGAGTTTACAAATGCACTGAATGGTTGGATGGGTTATTATTTGGGTTCCCCACTAACCTAGTGTGAGGACCCAGAGATGATCTAGACAGAAAATGCATGTGAACCCATTTTGAAGGTGGTCCCATTGTCCTAGGACCACAATAGGCTGTGATATGATCTTGGTGCTAGGATTGGAATCGGCAATTACCACACTCATACCCCCCCCACCAACCACATTTTTTGGAACCGAGCCTTCCATAGCCCCATCCTTACATTTATAGGCATTGCTTACTTGAATGGCCCCTTCCCCAAGCAGAGGCACACTTCAGCCAGCAGCACGACTAGATAAAACATCCTCAACACTATCCAAGCGCCCACCCACACATCTGTCTGTTGCAATGCCTCATTAAGTCAGTCAATATCAGCCAGAGCACTACAACGATTATGCATCGGGATCCCGCTACTTGGGGTAATGTTCATCACTACAGACCTGTATTCTCCCCTCATTCCTTCTTGAGTCATGAGTGATGGGTTTGTAAAAGTAGCCCAGGGGCAATATGGCAATACTACTGTTTCCCCTCCGATTATTCGACTGGCTGAAGAGCAAGTGTTTCACCACATGAGGTGACTTAAAATTTACAATAATACAGTTTCCTTGCATGTCCTTAGGTCCCGCACCAATCTAGCCCACCCTTGTTGTTAAAATAATATTACTAGCCATAGCTAAAGGATTTTTTTATGGCAACCCAACCAGCTGAAAGTACTTCCACCTGGGAATCTCTTTGTTATGGTCTCATTGGAGGTACGATGGAAAGAAATGCCACATGCGGAGTTAATGCTGAGGGTAGATTAATGACTGGTTACGTTGAAAAATGTAGACAGCCTTTCTGGTCCTCATTATTTGGGGCTTGGGATTTGCTAATAGTAACAGTCTCTTTTTCAGCAAAGTGTCTAGGCTTGGGGTGCAGGGCCCTCTGCTTCTCTTGGAGTTCAAAATAGTAGAATCCAGCCATGGCAGGTCAAGCAAAGGTCCAGGGTCTGTTTGTTCAGCGGGCCGGATTGGAGTCTCGGGCATCTGTTTTGGTGTATAACAGAATTCTCAAACTCTCTTGGGCTTGCAGTAGGAGTTGGTCCAGAGTCCTGGGCAAATGAATCCCACACACGTTTCTGATTTGCCATTGATTGCTCAATAGCGTCCAACTGAAGCAATATAGGGGATAGTTCTACCCACACAAGGGCCATTATTTTATCCACACAACCCTTAATCATGTTCTTCAACCCCCCCCCCCCATTCCCCTCCACCCGCTCTGGGGTTTAAAGGAGTGGTCCGGTGACTGCTGGTTGGCCGGGCCTGCTCCTGTTGCAGGCAGTGGCTTAGCAGTTTCCTTTGGACGCTTAGCCACTGCCAGAGTAATCAAACTATCAGGTACAGTGGGCGTTACAAATTTTGATGGCAGTGTGGAGGGAGCTGTGTCTCTTGGGGTGGAGTGCAACAGTGGCCAACCTGATAGGCTTGGCGGGGGCAGGTGAAGAAGGGGAGCAGGGCCCATCTTAATTGAGGAACCAGGCAAAAGTCTGCGTTCTGTGAGGTCAGCTTTATTACTTATGACACTCACCACTCGCTGGATCATCCTGTCTATTGAGATAACTTTAAAAGATGGTGATAGAACAGAGCAACCTCCTCCCTGCTTTCTCTTCACCAGGATGACTAGACTTGACCTGGAATGATGCTCCTTGCCCTGGTGTGTCCTGGGACAGGTAGTTCGCTTCGCCACAGTTGTGCCTGGTGATGAGTGCAGCTACCCCCCACCCCCGTGCCGTGAGGGACAAGGCACACTTTTAAGCGCTGTCTGGTGCAGGCTGCAGTGCAGGGCTCCACCTTGAGCTGGTGTGCCCTGGGAGAGGTAGTCCCCTTCGCCACAGTTGTGCCTGGTGATTAGTGCAGCCCCCCTGATCCCCTGCCGTTTTTAATTATTCTAATTAAGGCTACAGGACTAAGGGGAAATCCTTTCTCTTTAATCAGATTTCGTTTTACATGATACATTCACCTTGTCCAGGGCATAACATTTAATATATGTAATACACAGGAGTCGTATGTGACCTTTTTTGAATGAATACAAATGTAATATTCATATCTGTAATAGAGTATCAGATGGTACATAAAAAAACAAATAAAAAATGGCACCCTGGATTTAAAAAATACAGTTAAAAGAAGAATGGCAACACTGAAGTAGCAAAATGTAGAGAACAGAACTCGTATTCTGTTTCTATCAATTCTGAATTGCAGAACGTCAATTCAATTTTATACAAGAGGCAACTAAAATATCAGTGTTAGTGAAAAGTGAGGTTTGATCTTGAAAGAAGAGGAGTCTAAAGGAAAGGCAGGATTATATTATATAAATAATAGTATTAACCTCCATTGTCCCGATGGTTAAAGGCAACAGAAGTCGTGCTCTAGAAGGCGTGTAGATGACAAAAGAATGAAGCGCCTTGGCTGAATGAAGTATGAATCGTAATTGAAACAAAAATTATACATCGTTTTTTTGTTAATAGTGGCTTGAGTAATTTGAGACCTTACACTAATTGTACAATTGTAAGACATTTTAAAAGTTCAGTATTGTACAACTGGGGGCGCAGAGTACGGAGAGGCTCCGTTGCAGGCCGGTGCTGTTGTGTGGCAAGGGAGCACACGTTGCAAGTTATTGCATCAGTGGAGAATAATGAAATATCAGTGAGCAGAGCTCTGCTGTGCACAGACGCTCGTAAACTGGAAAGCATCCCTGTAAGAACAAATGTAGGCTATCTGAAAAACAAATTTGTTTTCCGTACCCGATTTTTTCCAAGTAGTTTATACTTCACCTCGGTATTTCATTGTTTGTATTTAGTGATTCGTTAATTTCTAAGTGATAGCATGAACAGATACAGAACATGCCAGTGTGCAAGCTGTTGCAGGTGACACCCGTCAGGTACTGATGAATTTACTTTCATAGTATTTGCAGTGATTACAATCAAGTTCATGTCAATCAAAGCCACTTCATGTCCTATGGAATGCAATGATATTGTTTAATAAACATTCCAAATGCACACAGACGCTATCCCTGAATTGTGCAATACAGTGACACTGTATCTAAACAGCAGATATACATGGAGCTCAGTCATATACTGATTGATCTAAGGCAGAACTGCATCAACCACATAGACAGCCATGAAAGTGTTTAATCTTAAACTGCACCGAGGGGACTTACAGATGAAAGACAGAGTATGTAATGGCTAATGAACTTCAAGTCACAAAAATAAAAAATAAAAATCTTGAACATTGATGCATACATATTAGTTGGACGTAGTGACGTACACCTGCATTGAAGTACGTGAACCTGAAAGCTAACTGCACATTTAGGTGGCCAAGCACAGACAGACAAGACCGTTTAAGCAGAGTCCGGCGCAGTCTCATGCACTCGTTAGGTGCACGCAGTACTGCAGTCTTCTGAAGAGAGGGTGTGGTGGGGATGCTGAAAATTGAGTGTGGCTTGCCAGATGTGAATTGAGATCTAGGGGCAGGTAAGGATAATGCGTTTGTGCAAGCCCCTTAGTCTACCGAGTGTGTATGTTGTGAGTGAGTCTGAGTGTCCCCAAGAGGACTGTGGGGATTAGAGAGTGTATGCATGTCCACAAGGTACTTGAGGGTATTCCCTCAAGGCGGTTTGCCAGGCTGGATAGCTGATGATCCCTCTCACCATCCACATCTAAAAGCAGCATCCTTGACAGCATGCTGGGGGTGGGGTGGTACCCTGTACTCATATGGATATTCTAGCATGTACTTCTAAAGTTAATGAACGAGGGTGAGGGGCTATTAGAGAGGAGGTGAGATGTTTGGGCTACAGTCTGTGAAGAATGACTAGGTGAAATAATTGTTTTGATAAGAGTACCTTACATATTAGAGTGACTCACAGAGTGGGCAGGAAGCATCAAAAGGAGTGGACTACAGTTACTGCATGTTCTCATACAGTGGTGGGGAATGCCTCTAGAAAGATGAATGACTAGATCAGTGTATTGCAGTGGCTTCAATGAGTGTCTGAAAATTGGGCAGGGGGCGCGCACCACGGCATAGTGTGTCCCCATACAGGTGCGGGCCGGATCGGACCGGTTTTGGCTGGCAGCCCAACGGTGGCTGCCGCGAAATTTTTAAAAATCGTGCTCACCCCGAGGGTGAGCCGATTGGCTGAAGGGGGTGTGGTGGGGGCTCCCAGGTGACCAGCAGGGGCAGCCCGAGTTAGTTTAAAAGGGGGACTCAAGTCCCTCTAGGGTCAGGTTGTTTTCTTGACCCTGGGCTGCCCCTGACGATCGACGCACTCCTCCAGAGGACTGGAGGAATTCTTTCACGCCCACCCATCCCCAAAGAATAGCAGGATTAGGAAGACCTTAGGAGGGAAGGAGTCATGTTTTGGCACACAACAGGTGGATAACCTTGGCATCAAGAATACTAGTGCAGGCGAACTCAAGGCGGTATCAGGAGCTTTTTGGCTCAAACCAGGGTGGCGGTGCTGTGGGTTTAGGAAAGGGGCTCGGGATGACCGCTACTGCGAATGTCCATAGCTCCCCCCACGGTACTCCATTACATGGCCCTGGAATTTTTGAATTTGGGGGGATGAGACTGCGCCAGGGGACCAAGGTATGGCCCGGTTGCCCAGTATCATTCCCATTGGGTGCCAGGGGGGATCCTTGCTTAGGGTTGGCTCTGGCATGGTTGGATTGGGAGACAGTTTTCATGCTAGCCCGCGCCCCCTCTATCTTGAGGGGGCAGGTGAGTCTCGCCTTGTGAAGCGTAATTGGTTTTGGGGGGAACACGGCCCCCAGTTTACAGACGATGCCACAGGTGCCTGGTGGGTGGACAACCATGACTCCTTTTTAAAGAACATAAACTATTTGAGATGCACATTGTAAATAATTATGTAAATTTAAGGATGAAAAGAAATACTATACATATGATGATGTTTTTTATGTCGTGTTTATATGGTTGTGAATAAATACGGCCTGAGAATTGTTATATTCTCTATCGCAGGAAGGTTTCAGTCTCCTTTGTTTACTGTGAACATAAAGTATGCTACTCCAAGCAGTGGATCATAGAGGGGAAACCAGTGTGAACTATTTGTTTGTGGGTATCGATGCGGTCCCCCACTTGTACCACTGAGGGAGAATCAGTAGTGCAGTTGAGGGCCCAGCATCCAAGCAATATTGTACATTGGAGTGTATGTTTGAAAGGCATTGTTCATGTACCTGTAAAGCCTTAAATAGTTTTAACGATGGCTTTGTACATGTGGTTAGTCAAAGTTAATCAATTCCATCCATACATTTATTGTCACAAGTACTTCGAAGCATTTGCAGTGCACAACTTTGAAAATTATACAGGGCTTGGGAATTGGGGGTAGTTATCTGAAGAAAGTGTTTGGAACCACATTGTGATCATCAGCATCATTTTAGCATCTACAGCTTGCCCATTTTTGATATATCAGCATGAGTTTGATAACATTTCATAGGTCACTGCCAGTATCCTTCAGGCTATTGAACCTTTTGACGATGCAGAATATTTACTGAGTTTTTAACACCTTGAGGTCCTGATTTCGATAGATGACTGAAACTGTTTCGCCTTTTCCCAGGTTAATGGAGAAAATTCTGAGCCTTTTCTGAGTGTGAGTCTATGCCAGACAACTGGGGCCAGATGTAACAAGCAGTTTTGCCCATTTTGTGTCTATGGGAAAATGTGTTCGTACATATGGCTCTTGGTCCTCATAAATTATCTTTCTACTGCTCTCAGTCCTTGGGGCTCATGTGATTCCTTGCAAGTGAAACCTCAAGGTCAGCAGTTAGATTGCTAATAGTAAAATGCCTCTTTCAAAAATATATATTTTCTTGTACTCTGAGGGGGGCGTTAAGATGTCATTCACTACTTTCTCCCTTTCTAACTTCGTTCCAACATATCTTCTTCCAATGTCAGGACTTACTGTAGCCTTTGAATATCTGTTTACTATAGGCAGTTGGGTGTGCACCTTTCTAGAACCACAGATCAGTTACACAGGCTGACTCTTGTTTTCAGGATCGCAATTTATGTTTATAGTTATCCAGGCCTCTTGCCCCGTCTCCAGGAGTTTCAAACACTATTGGCCTTGTCTCTCAAGATCCGAGAGCTCTGGATTTCTTCTTTCATATTGAATTGTCATATACAGAACAAGGGGCCAGATGTAGGAAAGGAATTGCAACTCGCAAACGGCAAAAACTGCTGTTTGCGAGTTGCAAATCACCTTTTCCTATGCAGAAATGCATTCTGCGAGTCGGACCGACTCGCAAAATGCATTTCAGAATCGCAAATAGGAAGGGGTGTTCCCTTCCTATTTGCGATTCCTAGTGGTATGCAACACCATTTGCGACCGCATATGCGGTCGCAAATGGTGTTGCAGTTACCATCCACTTCAAGTGGATGGTAACCCACTCGCAAATTGGAAGGGGTCCCAATGGGACCCCTTCCAGTTTGTGACTGGACCCAGAAACATTTTTTCAGGGCAGGGAGTGGTCCAAGGGACCACTCCCTGCCCTGAAAAAATACCGAAACTAAAGGTTTCGTTTTTTTTTTAAGTGCAGCTCGTTTTCCTTTAAGGAAAACGGGCTACACTTAAAAAAAAAAAAACTGCTTTATTTAAAGCAGTCACGAACACGGAGGTCTGCTGACTACAGCAGGCCTCCATGTTTGCGAGTGCCCATAGTCGGTATGGGCCCGCAATTTGCGACCCACCTCATGAATATTCATGAGGTGGGTCATTGCGACCCCATACCGACTTGCAGACGGTGTCTGAGACACCGTTCTGCATAACATTTTGCGACTTGCAAACAGCGAGTCGCAATGACTCGCTATTTGCAAGTCGCAAAATGTTATTTTGCTACATCTGGCCCAAGATACCCTGACAATGGCCAATACCTTAGATGGGTTCTTCAGACTTGAAGATCATTCTTTTAAAAGCTTCCTGGTTAGTCCTTTCCCCATCACTCCAGAACATGCAGATATGTCCAATTTAGGTCTTAAACTTTTTGTGCACCTTTGTTGAACGTGGTTGTTAAGCAGTGTATCTGGGTTTATTATCTACACATGCACATAGAACTATTGCAGTTTACTTTCATATGACAGAACTAAAAATGAAAGTGAACAAAGTGAAATTAAATCTAAAACATTTTAATATATTTCTTTCAACATTTTGTGTTTTCTAAGAGAGTGTTCAAGCACTTTAGGGGCTGCTGTGATTGGTTTTCAACAACAGTTAACCTCTATAATGACAAAGTAACTGCAAAATAACTGCATGTTTCTTGGATGGCATTATGATTGTGTAATATTTAAGAGATGTTCACACCAGCACATGAATATATAATCTGACATATAATTCCATCCTCAAAGTTATATTTTTTAACACAACAGGCTGGATTATTTAACCTGCATTAGCGTAGTTTTGTGCACAATATTTTCTAATTACATTAATTACATTGGTGCAATTTCGCCGTGATATTTGCACCACCTGCTAAGTGCAAAACCAAACTTTTTATTGATTGACAACTTTGTACTACCTGATTTATGCAACTACATCTAATCCAGAAACATCAATGCAACATTTCACCAGCACTAGTGCTGCCTGTTGCTGTGGTTGTTAACGAGTGGTCCAGTGACCTCCTGGCGGTCCACGTTCCCTACTCAGGAGGGTCCGTGACTGCTTGAAAATAATATAATATTAACAGATTAATAAAGTTTATGCAGGTAAAAGGAAAATGTAAAAATGAAAAGTTTTAAATATTCTGCAGATGTAAAAGAATTTGAAATTTAAGGCTAAAAATTAAGTTGGTATCCTCAGACTGATTTGTGGGACCTGTGTAAGTGTATCAAACAGAACGCAGTTTGGACGATGGGTGACCTCAAATGAATTTACGAAAAACTCCAATTTACCCATTAAAGTTACAATTTTGGTTGGTTGACAGAGGGACAACTGGGAGAAGAGGCTCTAGCAGGGCACAGCTAGCTAGCTGGGGGTGGGGGGGGGTAATAGACGCTGGCCAGGGGTCGTATCTCATTAAACACACACATCCTTGTGGGAATGTACAGTCAATGTGGTGTTGAAACGGGCCACTGAACTTCGCGTTCTGGGTTCTACCAGCCTTTAGGGTGCTTGCAGAATCCACAGACGTGTCCACTTGATGAGAGGGGTTTTTGAGACCCCAGGGGATCTCTACCCCAAGCAGGAATTTAACTCATTTGCTGATGCACAGGTGTGGGAGTAGGCCAACTTCTTCAATACGCTAGTCTTGCCACTATAATTTAAGGTATATGCCCCTCGTTCTCCGTGGCCCCTAGCATGTCACACTCTTTCAGTGACTTGTTGGACCCACAGGAGGAGCATCACTTGATTTCCTCATTCTGTAAGGCTATGCCAGCTGATTGGACACGCACTCCCTTTCCCTCATGAGTGGCCTGTGGATGCAACTTGAGGATGCACAGTGGGAGAAGATGTGTGCGTTGGTGAAATCAGTTTCATCTAAAGCCACATTTAAACTCACTCTTCATTTTCTGCCCGCACATACATAACACATGTGGTCTTGCATAAAAAGCCCAAGAACAAGCTGCACCTTCTGCTATCACCAGGAGGCTTCCTTTTTACATTTGGCCCGGGAATGTCCGCAAGTGCAGGCATTTTGGGTGAGTGTGATGGCTAGGACGCAGGCAGTGGCACCCATCCCATGTTCCCCAGAGCCCATTTGTTTATTGGGTGACACATGTAGGCCCAAAGGCCAGAAAATTGTGTTTATGTTTCTACATGTGCTGTTTCTGCAGGCTAAGCAGCGAGTGGCAATCACGTGGATGGAACAGTTTCGATGGTTGGATGGGTAATGTGGGAGAGTGGGCTGTGGTGGAGGAGGTATGATTGAGAAAGTGTAGACTTGATGATAAGGCAGAAGATTACACTGAGGAGATGGGGAGAGGACTACTTGCTGAGTTTTTGGACCCATGGGGCTCCCAGTAGTCAGTCCTCTTCTCCCAGTTCGACTGCCGCTTGAATGATTTTGCAGGACCCAGTCTTTGTGACTCACCAGAGGCCCTGTACAAGATTATTTGATTGGTGATTTGCTTCTCCTCTGCTCATCCTGCTATGCTTGTGAACTATATGCTCTATCTCTCTGTGACGTGGTTACAGATGGCTATTGTTAGCATGATTTTTTGTCTCTAAACTTTAAACACTCAATAAAACATGTCGACAAAAAATGTTTCTTTTTCATATTTGTGAATTAAATAAAAGATTTCGTCGTTTGTGTGTTTGTTTGACGAATGTTTGTTTCTGTCATTGTGTGTATTGTTTTGTGGTTCAGATCATCAAAATAGTTTATGCCAGTGTCCCCGGATTTAAAAAATGGTTCGGAGGGTGGTCCCTGGTCACCAGTAATATTTAAGTAGGGTCCACAGGAATCGAAAGATTAAGAACCAGTGATCTATGGTGTCTGATCTCCGTCGAATGCAACCACTGCCTCCAACCTATTAGTCTGTATGACCATCGTTGCTGAACACAAAAAAAAGACAGCAAACTGCCATATGTGCGTCTTCGTGGACGTAAAATCATTGTAATCACGCATGTGGAAACCCGTTTCTTCCAACATGAACGCATCCAGGGCCAGCTTTAGGGCGGTGCGAGCGGTGCAGCAGCGGGTGCTGACCTCAAGGGGGGGGGGGGTGGGGGCGCTGTATTTAGCAATAACTTAAAAACTTGCGATTTAAAATAGCTTCCTGAAACGTTTCTTGTGCGTCCAGTCTTCAGGAAGCAATTAAAATGTCAAGATAATTCTTATTAATATTCTTGCTAAAGAGAGAGATCTGAGTTTTGTGGGCAGCTTTGACTCACCTTAAAGTAGCGCAGAGGGTTGATATGCCTGCTGCAGAGAACAGAATTATATTTTGTGTGCCTAGCTGAGTGAATTAGTAAAGCCAGCCTTTACAATCGCTTTAAAAACGAATGCATGTGAAAGGGGGGCTATGGAGAGATTAGTGGCACATTTGCCAGGTGGTAGTGAGGGATCTGGGGAGGTGGTCATGGGACAGGGGGCAGCAAAAAAAGACTGTTGTACAGGGCGCCACCAACGCTAAAGCCGGCCCTGAGCGCATGAATAGGTTTTCCTTCAGATGGAGGAGACGTTCACAGACTCAAAAAACCCGCCCTTGTGGCTGCAGAAGGTGCCCTGCTGTGTTTAATAGAGATGTGACGGTCGTGATTGCAGAGCGTCAGTTCATCAGAGGGACCCGACCCTGTAATTAGCTGATGAACAGCACTCGTGGCAGTCACTGAATCCCTTAACCAGAGCAGCGGCTCTGATCAGTGTTTACCGCAAGTATAATGATCCAGCGATCAATTATGTTAAATCAAGACAAGTGCGCGTGCCGCAGATTTCAATAAGGCCAGACAGCTTTGTGCGATATGCATCGGACCTTAATTGATTTTGAGAAATGATAAATCCTCTTCTGAGATTCAGCCACCGACTTTGATTCCTGTAGCATAAATGCCAACCTGCATATTTAAATTAGGAAGGGTGAGATGTCGAAAAACAAATCGGGGGACCGTTTTTTCCTCATAGACCTTCATTGAGGGGAGAGGCAATTTCAGGCGGGAAACTGCCAAAATATAGACTTTTTTTTTTTGCTTAAAACAATCTGGAGTCTCCCGCCTTAATCCGGTCTGTTGGCATGTGTGTTGTAGATTAGGAAGCATGTTGATTGGGCTCGTTAATATTTATTTTTTAAATATGTACGCTATGATTTATTGATAGAATACTTCTTAAATGTAAAAAACAGTTAAAAGCGTGCTCCCCAAGAAGTAGCCAGCAACAAAACGAACATCTAGCAAGATAAACAAAAACGTGTAACAACTACTCTACAGTTACTTGATGTATGTATGAATATGTATAGAAGTGCTTGTAGTGCCTCTGTACTTATGGTTGTCTCACACTGTAACAAGCATTGGCAAAGCCAATAGATCTCGCCTATGCAGTTGGTTTTGGCAATGTGTTTTAGCCATATTGTACACCAGTGCGGCTTCTGTTGAGCATGGCTAAAAGGTAATGATGTGGAGTGTTGTAGACTGGAGAAGGGGGAGTATAGTGTCGGTGAGTGGATTTGTTAGAGTAGATTGTCGTAGAGTGGAGTAAGGGGAGTAGAGTTGTAAAAGGGAGTAGTGCTCAGTGGCAGAGTTGTAGAGTGGAATAGTGTATAGTGGGGTGGAGTGGGATGGAAGGATTGAGGTAGTGATTGAATTGGAGTGGGGGAGATTGTACTGGAGTAAAGTGGGGTGGTTTGGATTGGAGTGATTGGGGTGAGGTGGATTGTGGTGGATTGGATTGGATTGGAGAGGGATGGGTGAATTGGTCGGAGTGGGGTGGATTGGACTGGAGTGCGGTGGATTGAACTGGGTTGGATTAGATTGAGGTGAAGTGGCTTGGAGTCGGGTGTATTGGATTGGGATACGGAAGGATTGTATTGGGTGGGGGGATTGAGATGGATTGTATTGGGTTGAATTGAACTATGGTGCATTTGATTGGCACTACTGTTTTCCATAGGATTGGGTTGGAACGAGGTAGACTGGATTGATTGTGGTAGATTGGAGTTGGGTGGAATGACTGGAGTTGGATAGATGGAGTGTGGTTGATTTGATTGGAGTATTGTGGCTTGGATTGGGGTGGATTAAGGTGGATTAGAGTGGGGTGGATTGGAATGAAGTGTGGTGGATTGGAATGAAGTGTGGTGAATTGGATTGGGGATCCGAATGGGGTGGGTTAAGGTGGATTGGAGTTGGTTGGATTGGAGAGAAATGGTGTGGATTGGGTTGCGGTGGAGTGGGGTGGATTGGATTGGAGTGAGGTAGATTGTGTTGGAATGGGGTGGAATGGATTGGAGTGGGGTTGTTTGTATTGGATTGGAGTGGGGTGGATTAAAGTGGGCTAGATTGTATTGTATTGGAGTGGGGAAGATTGTAGTGGAGTGGATTTTGGATTGGAGTTAAGAGGATTGGATTGGTTTGAGGTGGATTGGAGTGGGGTGGGCTGGGCCGAAATTGGGTGAATTGAATTGGGGTGAGGAAGATTGGATTGGGATGGATTGGGAAATGGGGTGGATTGTGGGGTGTCTTATTTTGGATTGGTGTGGGGTGGATTGGATTAGAGTGAGGTGGATTGGTGCGGGGTTAATTGGATTGGGGTGGATTGGGAGGATTGGAGTGGGGTGGATTGGAGTGGGGTGCTGTGGATTGGATTGGGATGAGCGGTCTGGATTGGACTGTAGTGGAGTGGGTTGGATTGCAGTGGGGTGGATTGGATTGGTGTGGATGGATTTGGATTGGGTTGGGATTGAGTGGGGTGGATTGGTGTGGGGTGGATTGGGGTGCAGTGCATGATTATGTGCTAAAGCATAATTTCGGAAATTACACATAAGAAAGAAACAATGTTGCTTTGCAATATTTAGAACAAGATAATTGTCATCTTTTGAAAATGGTGCCAATGAGCAAAAACAAATCAAAACAAAGCATGAGTGCAAAGTAAGAAAAGAAGACTTGACAAAATAAAAGAAAGTTAACTGTAGAAAATAAAACTTTGCAATTTTGTTTGTCCTGCTGGGAACATATTTGCCAGTTACACTGCCTTCAGTTTGCGGGGAACTAGAAGTTAAAAATAACAAAATAGTACCTCTGTCATGGCAGGAGCAGTGGGCAGGCACATATTAAGTTGATCAATCAGTACTTGGTCCTTGTTCCAGAGAAAGGAAAGGAAATGATGCAAGGCCTGCAGTGACCAGTTTTGAGGCTGTAAAGGAGTGCCACGCAAGCTTACAAATAGTGAGCTACAGGCAGGCTCCAAACCCTTTTTGTTAACAATAGTGTCCCACAAGCGAGATGCTATCTCAGGCTCAGCTCTTAAAAGGAACCACCTTTTTTGCTATTTACTTGTGTCTATAAATTAATCTGCCAGAACCATTCTATAACGTTTTTATTTGCTGTACTTTTAGTTTCACGTAGATTGGTAAAGTGTCTGAGTGGCATTAAAGTGGTGATCTGAAAATATGTTTTCCCAATTTCAGCCACCTTAGAGAAAATGCTTTCATAATTACAGAAACAAGCATTGACCAAGTCAACAACTATGGCTTGTTTTAGCGGCATACTTTCTTTGTTGTGATTCCTGTACAGTCTTGTGTGTAATGTTGAGATGCACTAACAGAAAACACGTCCACAAATACTGATCATGTGGCATGTTTTAGCACACACCCTTGTTTTGCATTTACAGGTTCCTAGATAGTATTATATGACTGTGCCCATTTCAAAGACCTCCCAACTTTTTTTATCCCACTTAAAGCACTGACCGTGGCTATAATTTTCTGACCCTATGAGCTGTCTTAAGTTCAAGTGGCAAAGCCATCAGACTCACCAGTTTGTATAGTGTGTCACTCATGCTTACATCTTTAGATCACTTCTTCAACAGAACCTAACTATTTTTTGCGGTGCCTTCTGGAGGCCTAGTATACTAACATAAGGGACACTTCCAGCATCAGGAGACCTAATGGTATCAGGCATTCTTGGGCATAGTCCAAGAACATTCAGTCATATTTTCCTTTAAATCTTTGTACTGTCAGCCGGTGAACTACCCTTGATTTTAATCCAGTTTAGAGGTCTTCATTAGTAACAAATTACAGAATTATGACAGTCATGAATTTGTGCACCCAAGTTTACTGTCTGTATGTATGTAGATGATGATCACACCATTTAACTGTTTCTTTGCACCACTAAGGTCTTCTAAACATGGTTAGAATTTGAGGTGTACATGTATTTGTGCTTGGCACAAGTGCGAACTATAGCTCATCATTCTGTGATAAAAGACTAAACTTTTTAGCACATTTTAAGTGACATGGTTTTATATGAAAATGACAAGTTCCTCGATAAATTCATGATTTAATTTACTATGAATGCATATATATATATGGATGTATATATATATGTATATATATATATATATATATATATATATATATATATATATATATTTGTTAATATCGTCTACTCTAACAGCTAAGCAGCTGCTATCACTACACACTTGTACTTTGTTAAAGGGGCAGGTTTTCAGTTAGCCTGTTGCCTTAAAATGATGCTATTTCATCACACAGAATTGCTGCTTTTTTTCTAAGCTCATGAACCTGGACAACAGCACTGTACTTAATTAACATTGTGTCCTTGATTTGAACTACCTTTTAACTTTCTGTATTTGTGTGTTAAGACTTGTTATGTTTTTATTATGCCTTGAGACTTGGCTCTGCCAAACACTCGTGCTCTGCATTTTCATCGCAAATTTGGTAATGGTTTCAATTAACTGTATACAATAAAGACCATATATATTATGAATGCACATTGAACATATAATTATCAGGGATATAAAGCCTGGGTTTCAGTCAAATTCTGACTTCTAGAGCTGTTGTTGATCGGTGAATATTTGAATGTGAAATAACAAGTTAAAACAGAGCTTCGGCCCAAGCCTGCTAGGAGCCGGACCTAGAACCTTGTTCATACTAAGTAAGCGCTGTGTCTGTTGCACTGTTGGCCAGCTGGTGGGAGGGTTTTCTGAGGGTAGACAAGAGACTGTCAAAGCCAGGGACATCATGGGAGATAAAGACTCAGCTTACTAGAGGAATTGTGAGAATCACTTCTGGCTTCGTTTATGAGCAATACAAATAGCCCTAGGAGACGATTGACTTTGCTGCTCATAGAAACTGTCAGCAGTGAGGGCTGGCTGCTCCGGTGTGGAGCTTTAGAGTGCTTCTTAGTCTGATGTAGCTCTGCAGTAACTTCATTCTGCGGATAGGCAGGTTCTTGTCCCTGTATCTGCCAGAAGAAGAAATTCTGCAGGACTTGAGTATCTTGTGCCTTCTTCCACCTCCTGCTCTAAAGAACTGAATTGCATATCAGCCTTTAAAATGCTTTAGACTTCTTCAATAACTTTATCAAACCATGCTACGATGAAAGTCATCTTGATTGAAATTAGTTATGGGGTATTCTTTCCCTCTTTTTTGAAGTAATAAATGTTTTTGTAGATTTAAAAAAAAATCATTGGCTAAGCCACCAGACCTGGCATTGACTGCCAGCCATTTGGGTTGCTCAGTGCTTGTTTTGTGATGTTTTTGCAAAACTCTACTATTGGGGAAGCCGCACTGTAGCCAATATACAAAAACAGCTAAAAGCAAAAATATGTTTTTTCTGTTTAAAAAAGCAGACATTACCTTAGCAACCCATGTGATGAAAGAAACTTATTTGTGTGCAAATGGCTACTTGAGAAAGGGCAGAATGCCATCACTTGCAGTGAAGTAAACCTTTAGCTGAAGTGCGCTGACCTACTGTCCCATGCTGTATGCTGTAGTGGGCCGAATAAAAATGCGTCCATTTTCTTGCGATAATGGCATTACTCCTAGTCCTACTCCCTCGCCTTCCTTTAAACCAATGAGGCTTCCTGCCTCCCACTAGACCCTCCCCTTCCCTTTTAAACCCCCCCCACCCCTACCCCCTCCTGTACAAAAACCAAGCCCAAGCAGCAACTCAGACAGTCCGTACCGGGAGGGCGGGAGGGAACGGAAAGGAAGGCGAGGGAGTAGGACTAGGAGTAATGCCATTATCGCAAGAAAATGGACGCATTACCTCCCGTCCCTCCCTCGCCTTCCTTTAAACCAATGAGACATAGCAAGAAGCACACAGGAGACGGACACTGAGTTGCAAGAAGTTCAATATCATGCACAAAGGCCACCAAAACCCCACCCCTAAGACTTCATAGAGGATAAGACCCGGTGAACCAATACCGACTCCAAACTACCCAAGTCCGACCGGCCAGAATGCCGAACGAACGCCAAAGGCGAGGCCCAAGTGGCGGCCCTGCAATTTACCACCACTGAAATCCCCTGAGACTCTGCCACCCAAGCCGCCATACCCCTGGTAGAACGACCCCAAACCCCTTGATGAGGAACAACCCCTATCAAGGAAAAAAACAAACAGAATCAATGATCTCACCCCCCGACTCAAGGAAGCCGTGGAAGGCATCTCCGCTACGGGCCGGCCCAAAACTTACAAAAAGCGAATCACCCATACGGAAAGGAGCCACCACCCTCAGGCACTCCAACAAAGCCCTGCGTACATCCAACAAATGCAAACGAACCACCTCCACCAAAGCGGGATTCGGACAAAAGGAAGGAAGGATGACCTCCTGGCGAGCATGAAAAGAAGAATTGACTTTCGGGATAAAAGAAGGTACCGGAACCAGAACCACCCGATCCGGAAAAACTTCCCAAAAAGGAAAGGAACAGGCCCCCAATACAACTAAACGGCGAGCCGAAGCAATGGCCACCAAAAAGAACGTCCTTAAGGAAAGAAGACGTAAACACAGTCCCCCAGAGGTACAAAAGGTTAATCCGTTAAAACCTCCAATACCAAAGAAAGATCCCCTGAAGGAAAAGAACGTACAGGGCGAGGAAACAAATGAAGAAGCCCCTGAAAAAATCCCGGCAACAAACGACCCTTAACCGGAAGGCTGCGCCACGGACCTCAAAATGCCTGAATAGCCGCCCACTGTACCAGCAGGGACACCCCAGACAACCACAACTGTGCACCGTCCTGCAAGACCTGCATCACATCAAAGAGAGACGTGCCGGTAGGATCCAATACATGCCTCAAGCATCAAGAAGAAAAAAACCTTCCACAGCCTACCCCAAGGAAGTAAAGTGGAACACCGCCTGTAACCCAGTAAAGTAGAACTTAAAGCCACAGGCACCCCCAGACCCGTCAAACCTCGGCGGGCCATTCCCAGGCCGTCAAGTGTAACCTCCCCTAAGACCTCAACGAGAGGCCGGGAAACTCCAGGGGAGACGGACACAGAGGAAGAGGCCACATCCGACCGGATGCCCTCAGCCGCAGCAATGGGAACCAATTCGCCCTAGGCCAATGGGGAGCAATCCGGACAACCCTGGCCCCCAGAAGCCGCACCCCTAACAGCAAAGGCCTGAGTAGCTGAAACGGCGGGAACGCATACAAAAGGCCCCTCGGCCAAGGACACGACATCCCGTCCACCTCCCAGGCTTGGGGACACCGAAAACCGGGAGCCGAAGTGACCGAGCTACGCGTTTTTCTCGGACGCAAACACATCCAGCACTGGAAGACCCCAGAGCCGAACCAGATGAAGAAACAGCGAACTCTGGATGGAGAAAAGTTGAGAGGAAGTAACACAATGACCGAACGTATGCAGCACTGAGAGCAGAAACCCACTCCTGAGCCCACTTAAATATCTTCCAGGCCAGACCGAACAAAGCCCTAGACCAGGTCCCCCCTCGAAGTATGACATAAGCCCTGGCCACTACGTTGCCCGAACAAGCACCGCAGAACCACCAAATGACCTCGCAGCCGCAATCATAGAAAAGCACGGAGGGCCGTCTGTACCACAACCATCAACACCATGGACCGGAGCACCACAAACTTCTTCACTGACACTGCCACCAATCCAAGAAGAGTCCGAAACTGAGACCCCAGAAAACTCAGATCCTGGGATGGGACTAAACCGATAGCCCCCCGTTGATTAAAAAAAACGTGGTACTGCCGGACACCAGAACTTGGGCAACCTGCTTCCGAAATAGGGCCTGCGAGGTAGAATGGAGCAAATGTCGTCCAGATATGGATGAGTAAACACCCCTACTGAATGTAGCAAAGCCACCAGGGGGGCCAGTACCGTCGAAAAAATCTGAGGAGAAGTCTTGCGGCCGAACGGCAGAACACAAAACGGACAGTGCACCCGATCCACAGCAAACCTCAGGAACTTTTGAGAGGATCTTGCCACAGGCACGTGTAGGTAAGCATCCTGCAGATCCAGTGACACCAGAAAGTCCCCACGTCTGACCAATGGAAAAATAGGCTGAATGGACAGCATGCGGAAATGCACTGTCCCGATCCAGGTATTCACCTCCTTTAGATTGAGCACAGGCCGAAATCCCCCTGAAACTTTCAGTACAAGAAACAAGACCGAATAAGTGCCCTGACCCCGTTCGTCTAGCGGAACGCGGGAAATGGCCCCTTTGACCAGTAAGTCTCGCACTCCGTTCAACAATGCACCTCACCGTGACCCCCCTGAAGGCAGAGGTGTGGGACGTACCCCTGAATCTGGAGGAACCACAACAAATTCTATGACATAACCATCGGTCACAATGTCTATTACCCAATGATCGTCTACACTGTCCTCCCAAGCTGACAGAAAGTGACACAGTCTTCCCCCAACTGGCCCTCTGCCAGGCCCACAGTGATTGTCAGGACCCCTACTTGAAACCACCCCGGGTCGCAGGAGCAGACTCCTCAGGCGAAAAACGCGACAGAAAACGTCGTTTCCCGAAAAAAGGATTTAGCATCCCTAGTAGGAGAAGATCTGGAACGATACTTCTACCCTTTACCCGAAGAAGAACCCCCTTTATAAGGTAAGGCATGCTTCCTCTCCTTAAATGCCTTGGAAAGCATGGACGACAAATGCCCACCAAATAGGTTACGGCCTTCAAACGGCAGTCTCAACAAGGCCGCCTTCTCCCCTGAATCAGCCTTCCAGGAACGCAACCAGAGGGACCTACGAGCCCCAATCAAAGCCCCAGAAGCCAGAGCCGAAGTACGGACCACATCTGAAGACACATCTGCCAACAACCAGGCCGCTGCCCCATACCAGCCAGGAGCTCCGAACACTCTGCCCCATCCTGAACAGCCACTGCCAGGTCATCCAAGTCCTGCACCAACGACTGGGCCGCATAAGCAGAAGAAATACCTGCCCTCAGAGCCAGAGTCTCAGCCGCAAAAGCCCTCTTAAGCCCTGAGTCCACCCTACGGGCCGTGGCATCAGCAGGCACACAATCCTCCGGATTGACAGCTGTTTTGCCAATCAGGGGAGCCAAACGTGAAACCAGGAGGACCGAGGGAGGCCATACTTCCTTACCCTAAAGTAAAGAACGTATCTGAATGAACCGTGGAACCTGAGCCATATCCACATCCCCACTCCCAAAACACCATATCCTTCACAGGTCCCCGAAAAGGCATGGAAAATTCAGACAGCGTCTGATATCGCGGAAATAAGGGAGAGCCAGCGTTGGCGGGACTAAACACAGGAAACCCCAAATTGTCCCGTACATGTGCCATCACAACCCACATCACCTTCCAGGAGCCAAAATCACCCCCCAGAGGACTTAGATGGAGCATCCCCTCCCACACTCTCAGAGGAGGACTTCCCTGCAATTGCAGGAGAATGGGTAGCCCTAGCCCCACTAGGCCAGGCCATCCCCGCATGAAGAGCTCTGGAAACAGCCTCCTGCACCTCCTCCCTGGACATGATGGGCGCAGCACCACCACCCTGAATCTGGGGGCTCCCAGGAGTGGAAATGCCATCAGCACCTCCCTCCTCTGAGGAGGAAGAAGAAATAATCCTCATAAGCCATTTTAAGGGTGTAGGCGGGAGTCGTACCACTGTACACAGGTAACCTGCCGCACCAAAGGTACTTGACCTCGCCACTGAGCTCTAGCACCTGGATTCCGGCCATCAACTGAATCTCTAGGCACGATCTCATCCACAGATAAAATATACAGGGCCCAGGAACCATATCCCAGAACCAATCCAAATAAAGGATAAAACAAGAATATCAGTCAAAATGCGGGCAGAATGCCCGTCTTACCCGCACAGATACCCAAAAACACTCTTCGGCATCCCTCCGCGGCTCCGCAGCGAAGAAAAACCGGAACTGAACGCCCCAGCCACCAAGAGCCGGCTGACCCCGTCAGCCGCCTCCCAGGACGCGTCTTACGAGCAGCCCCACCTGCTCAGAAAAGACGCGCCCGGCCGAAGCACACCTCGCGGAGCTCCGCTTCCCGAGGAGTGCATCCAACGATGACCTCCAGGCCCCGCCGTGAAGGTAAGTGAAAAGGGAAAGTCTAGCGTGGGCTAGACAAAAAGAACAGGAGGGGGTAGGGGTGGGGGGGGGTTTTAAAAGGGAAGGGGAGGGTCTAGTGGGAGGCAGGAAGCCTCATTGGTTTAAAGGAAGGCGAGGGAGGGACGGGAGGTAATGTGAATGACACAACAAGAGACAAATGGATGAAGAGGGCTGTCTGAAATTGCTCATAAGCTTACTTTAAATATAGTGTTTGTAAAATAAAAAAAGTCTTGACTAACGCCAGCCCGATGAAGGATTTGTTCCTTTATACAACGCATGCATGATAAGAATTTCATCTATAAGGTTCAGTGCACTTTTGAGACTTAAAATCGTCCCTAATACATTGCATTATAAGCACTCTCAAGGTGGTGAAGTGAGCAAGATATGAGAGAAATAAATAGTCCTCTGAATGGGGCTGAAGCCTACTCGATATATGTTTAAATGAATTAGTTAGGATAGGTCTTTTAGACAAATGCACTGTCAAGCCAGACATTTAAAAAGGTGCATGAAATTTGCCATCCACAGCTGCTACTAAAGTCTGGGTGCCTTATTTTAATTGGTGTAATTCCCTTCACCGGTTGCTGAGATAATGCGAGTGAAACATTTTATAGCCACTTAGGCCGGACCGCTGTGCAGTTTCTTTCCTTCAATTTAATTTTTAATCTAGACATTCGGAGTCAATATTCATAATGCACCAAAGCTATATTGGCATTGTTTGCCATAGACAAACATACAAAAAACTGTAACTACACTTTAAAACTAAGGTTGCAAAAATGGTGTCTGAGAAATGGGCACAGAGACAGGGTGTCCACAGCTGACACAGTGTGAGGGGTAGTGGATTGTGAATGAAAGTGCACAGCATGACAAACCACAGCCTCCAGCTGGCATGGTCATAAGCCCGGCTCGTGAGCACTGGTGAAGAGTACTTGGCACAGGATGTTTTCCCAGTGAGTACTGTGGCCAGTGGTAGTGAACCTTTCATGTACAATTAATTTCTTTCAGGAAATACGTGACTGGTAAATGTTGAGTGCACTTTCTTTTACTTTATGTATATGTGCAGTTGATGTCAGAAATGACAGCAACAATCACAGAAGACATAGGTGGTCATTCCGACCCTGGCGGTTTCAAACCGCCAGGGCCAGGGACCACGGAAGCACCGCCAACAGGCTGGCGGTGCTTCCAGGGCCATTCTGACCGTGGCGGTAAAGCCGCGGTCAGAAAAGGGGAACCGGCGGTTTCCCGCCGGTTTTCCCCTGGCCCAGGCAATCCTCCATGGCGGCGCTGCTTGCAGCGCCGCCATGGGGATTACGACCCCCTTCCCGCCAGCCTGTTCCTGGCGGTAACAGGATGGCGGGAACGGGTGTCGTCGGGCCCCTACACTGCCCATGCCACTGGCATGGGCAGTGTAGGGGCCCCCTAACAGGGCCCCACAAAGATTTTCACTGTCTGCTTAGCAGACAGTGAAAATCGCGACGGATGCCACTGCACCCGTCGGACCCCTGCAACTCCGCCGGCTCCATTCGGAGCCGGCTTCATTGTTACAGGGGCTTTCCTGCCGGCCCAGCGGGGCGGTCATTCGGCGGCCAGATATTGGCGGGCGGCGGTCAGAATGAGGGTCATAGTGTATTACAAAATTATTGACATCTTCAGCCACACTGCAAATTATTGCTTCTGTGTCTACCCAGAGTGAAGCTTTCTGTATTTTGCAGCAACAATTAATGTCTTTAAGGTGCGTGTGGTTGCTGGGTGTAACTGTGGCAGATTAAGAGCATCTTGTTGCTGATAGTAGTGTAGCACGCTTAAAAATGCATTTACTTTTCAATAATATTTATTAAGGGTTGAAATCAGTAGTAATAAAATTGTAGTACTCTGCACCCCCCAACTGTATAACTTTCTTAATCCTTGACTGAGCATGTGCACTCTACTACAGCAGTTTACTTTAAGAAGATATCTTAATACAACCCTTCTGTTGTAATATTCACTAGCCAATGAAGAACCCACAGGGGGAAATCACTGACTAACAGAGAGAAAAAGGATTAATAAACAGCTATGTGAAATGGAGCGGAACAATTTCTGATCTCCCCTCACCACCACCGCCCCAACCCCAGAGGGGATAACACCACACCGCCAATGGCTCCCTAACCAAAGACCTGGATGCCTTACTTTGGGATACACACATTTCTTCCCAATATGGGACACTTTTAAATAGGTTGGAAGTACCACAGATGCCTCATTGCCTTCATTCATTAGCTGCTGGCTTCACCCAGATATTTTTTGATAGCTCAGTGTTAGGACACTCACCATGGAAGAGGAGTAGCTGGTTCTTACATACCACTGACCTTCTCCTCATCACTCCATGCTACCAGTATGGCCTCCTGTCTCTGTGGTGCATAAGTGATGATCATCACCATGCCTTCTGCCCTACTCACCTCTTCTTTTTCTCAGCAGGAAGCATGTGCAGCTAGTGACCCGTCCTATGTGTATCGCCATCTACACACCATTTTCACACACCCCACAGTATCACCTCTGCTGCCAAAACCGGTGACTTTGCATTTGCAGCTATATGTAGCACAGATCCCATGAGCTGGGTGATCCTCATCATACTGACCAACATTTCACAATATTGTTCCAACATTGCCAGGCATCTTACGACCTAATATCTTTTTTCATTAAATCTTTATTGAAGATATTCAATAAATACAAAAAATCAAAGTACATCATTATATGATATGAATTTGTAATTCTATTTCACAGAACAGTAAAATATTGCATTATACTTTTAGAGGATCATTTGATTTTCTCCACCTGACCAGAGATAAGAATTGCTAGTAAATGTCCACATGAATCATTTGATTTTTGCTAGATAACCAGAACCAAGCATTGCCAATAAGAATCACATAAGGAGAGACAGAACAAAATGAAAGAAATAAAAAGCAGAAAAAACATATTCTTGGTTACAGGGGAGTTAGAAAACAAGCTAGGATATGTCTAAAGTGGATTAAGTGGATTAAGTATGACTAATTTGTACTGAGCTCTACTATTGTGATTGTTGGCATTGGGCTGGGATATGGATTGTATATTTATTTTGATTATTATTGTTTCTGAATCATGATGGTTTCGATTTTTACATCTATGGGCCCAGCTTGTCCCATAGTTTACATGATGACTTTGAATTGTATTTTTTTTAAATTATAAATAAAATTGTCGGCACTTCTGCTAAAACACACCAATATTCATGTCCTGCTCAGTTTTTGGTTGCTGTGTCTGGTGTTCCAGTTTCTGAATCACCTTAGACAAAGTTGCATCTGCTTGATTGATCTGTACCAATCCATTTAATTAGCCTACATTTTCTTCTGCTCTGCAAATAAAGCTGATTAATTTCTATTCAAAAGTAGCATGAAGCAGGGTAGTTGATTTTATCAGGGTTTGGCATCGCCTCATCAGCTATGGATTGCCTTTATTGCCCTTAGTTCAAGTGCACACCTTTTTGCTGAAGGCCCAGTGGCGTAGCGTGGGGGGTGCAGGGGGGGCCGGCCACACCGGGCGCAACATCTTGGAAGAGACTAAATCCACGGGTTAGGGGGCGCAAATTACTTGCCTTGCCCCGGGTTAGGGGGCGCAAATTACTTGCCTTGCCCCGGGTGCTGACAACCCACGCTACGCCACTGTGAAGGCCTAGGTGCAAAAAATAGTCCCTTTTCTCACATCTGTTATATCTCCTTATGGAAGCATAACAGATCGCAGCAACTGTGTTGGTCATGCAAGCCAGGCAGAGAGAGAGCTCCTTGCTGTCCACCTAACAAAGTCTTACGGGCAGATAATAAGATGAAAACGCGCTCTTGCTCCTGTCTGGCAACTATAGCCCTAGCATCTGCAAACAGAGCAGGGACTCCCTATCTAAGTTGAGGAGGAAGGGTACTTAGATGTTTCTTTGAGAGTGCTGCCCTTGAGCCACAAATTGATTCCACAGCATGGTCCACTGCCTGCCCACAGCAATGCCAGCCCTTGCTGCACTCATCTGCTGCTTTGGTTTAGCCACAGGCGCCACTGGCTCTGTCGGCCTCCCGCAGCCCTCACATTGCCATCCAGCAGGAACTTGCACCCTAATAAAGCTGCTAGGCAGCTGACTTACAATTTCTGCTGTGCATCATGGTTCTCCTGTGGCAACAAGTAATCAGGTGTAGGTGGCCATCTTGGGCTCAGCCTGGTCCCGCCAACTGCAGCTGCATTTAATGTTATTTCTTTTGGCAATTGTGATATAATATATGACATCATCACTGTTGTACAACAAAGCATATGATTACAAATTCATACACCAGATTAAAAGATAAATTCAAGAACGAGTTATGTATGCATATACTATCTTTACAGCGCCATTCTAGCCTAAAGGTAACGTGCAGGTTGAAAGTCAGTCATGTTGTCAATGGGTGATAGCATAGGTAGCTAGAGTCTATCAGCAGAAACGTGCTGTTACCCCAGATACGTGTCCTATTTCTTCTCAGTTTCCTAAATCATGGCGGCCCTACTACTTAAAAATGTCCACCCACCTGGAAGCAAATCTTACCACTGGGCAGTACAGAGGTCAGGCAAATCCCAGCACAGCTGAGTGGTGCGTTTTACCTCCTGTGCTCCTGCGCGGCACCACCGTTAGAAATAGCAGTGAACGGGGAGGACACGCCTTCGTCTGTCGGCCACGCCTTCTTCTGTCGGCCACGCGAGAACGGGTGAGAACTAAGGCTGTCATATGGTTAGTAAATGAAAATGGAAGACGCGGCTTTTGTGGAGCGCCAGCATGATGGCTGTAGTCCAGGGTGCAATGAATCTATTCGTAAATTGAGAGCCTGATTCATAAAGACAAATGTGCACCTTTCTGGAAGTTTACGAGTGTTTGCTATTCACAAATGCATTTACTAGTAGTATATTTACGAGGTGGTTCCGCACATACAAAATTAGGACTGCCCCATCTTTTTATATGCGGAGGCTTCGCAGTGGTAAAGATACTACTAGTAAAATTCATTAGCAATCCTAACTTACACAAAAGTGAAAGCTTTCTCTTGTGAATCAGGCCCAAGGTGTTTCGAGCTTGCAAACGTTTTCGAGATTCCATATCAGGCATTCCTTTCAGAGCTGCAACTTTCTTTCATTTTCTACGCTGGCATGGAGCTGCAGTGGATTGCTTTGTTAACCTTGTCTGTAAAGAGTTGAATGCCAGAAAAGGAAACATTCTGAATGACTGATCACTGGGGCTGTGCTCATTCTCGTAAGATGGGGGAGTGTCTTTGTGAGGCTTTTCCAAGCATGACTGGAGGATGCAGTGCAAATGTTACTGAGGTGAAGGGCACAGGCAACCGAACTGTATTTGTGCAAATTGTTTTCATCAGGTTTTCTGTGCTGCAAATGTTTAAAATCTGCTAACCTGCCAGGGTATTAATAAAATGTTTTGCCTTGTTTACCTGCCGTGCTGTAAGAAATCTGTAGTGATCTCAGTTCGACTCACGTGAGTTGATATTTCTTCATCTAGTTCTGTATTGTTTTTACACCACGAACGGACGGCCATCCTTGAATATTTTAAATAATGTATAACAAATCCATAACTGAATTATTTTAATTTTAGATTAGTGAAGGATCATTCAACAAAAGCAAGCACTGGCAAAGCCAATAACTTGGCAGGCAATGCCAAACTTGTCGTTTTTGCCAGTGCAGGTGATATGTTAGTTAAGTGAGCCAGACACCTATGCTTGTCAATATACTGCTTCATACTTCTCTCTTCACTCCTAACATCCTCGTACCTGTCAGGGCTGTGCCAATGGTATTCTAATTTAAGAAAGAGTTGAAGACTGGAAAGAACACTACATCTCAATGTAGTATCCCATCAAACCAGCAGCGTGAATTATACTGAAGAAGGCAGAGCGACCATGTCTTGTTATCTTTATTTTTGCACGGGATTTTGGAGCCCATACAATTATCCATATTTTTCATTAAGTTTGAAGGTAGTAATTCTCTATCAATGTTTGTATCAGTATTGTTTTGAAAATTGGGAAATTGTTAGAACGTATGATTGCACTTTAAGTAATGTAATCAGCAATTCCCTTGTATGATTTCATCCGAAAATGTTTGTGTTGCTTTTCTTTTACCAGTGAGTGTTCCACTAGTATTCTAATCAGGATGCTTTAGACTTGAGCTAGTGAGCAGCAGGCTGCAGAAGTTTATTTTAAGGTGGTTTATTCATTTTATTAGTCCAAGGTAATGCACAAATTATGATTTTGCCCTTAAATTCCGTTTCATTAAAACTGCAGAAGGTTTAGGACAAATCGCAAAAACAGTGTTCAGCGTGATGATACCGTAACTGACGATAAATGATATTTGTATTGAAAAAAAAATGCATGCTGTCTGATGGTTACATGCAGAGAGAGAGAGACATGTGTTGAAGCATCGTTTGCTGGAATAAACGTTAACTTTGCCAAATTGAAAGTATCCTAATTTGGAGGTCAGGATGAGCCTTGATCAAGAATTCCTTTTATATGCCCTTCTTATCTGATCCGTTAAAAGATGTAAAGTGTCTGCCAACATCTTAAAACGGACAAACATCTTTTGTGATATGTAATCAGGTGCTGCCAGATGCCCGTTTGCTGAGGCCTTTGGTGTACATCACTCCAAGAGTCTGAGACATTCAGCAGATTTCAGATGCATCATAAAGAACCTGAAGCTTTGTTGGTAGATTGTGGTTCAACTCTTTTTTAACGCTTGTGTGCCCTTTCTCAAAGATTGCGCCCTGCAGAAGACAAGGTCAGACAAAGAGGTGGGTATTAAAATCCCTGAGAGGAAGCATGTGACAATTTTAGCCTTCATTACAGTCACTACTCCTACCAAATCAAGGTGGTGGCAACTTGAAATAATGACCATGGTTGACATAATTATATAAATGATGTAATGGCAGATACTGTGATGGGGCCTGACTTGTGGTTTCAGGTTTCCAAAACTAGGGCGCTCAAATTATGATCTGGGTAGAAGACGTTTATTGTTCACCAGTTATTAGAATTGTTATTATTGAAAGTCTAAGATTGGGATCTATTAGTTCATAATTTATAATCTTGACACCCAGTTTTCCCTTGACCAAAATAAACAGTGCAAGTAACCATGAGTCACTTTGTTATCACGTAACATTTATGGCTCGTTTAGGGGGACAAGTTAAGCCATCACAAACATGGTGGAGTATCCTGTCCGCCTAACTGAGGGTCCGCCCATTCTATTTAAAGTTGGACGAACTGTCATCTTTCTGACAGTGGTGCTCTTGCTGGCTCCACCATCAGAAATCTTACTCTGGTGAGCATACTGAGTGCTGGAGTAAGGGCGTCAGACCTCCTACCCTATTTAGAACAGATTTGCATGATATCAGTCACCACCAGAAAAACCTTGTTGTACCAGACAGAAAAAAAATGAAAATGCCTGTGCACCCTTGGAGAAAGCTCCCAGCGTGTGGGATCATTAGTTTTTTTGTTTTCAGAAACAAACTCCTATTTTCGGAGTTTGTTTCTGAAAACTAAAACGTTTGGTTTACTGTCGCTTGAAAGATAAGGGCGTTGTACCTAACATGCTGTGACACCTGTTCCTCTGTGGGCACAGAGATCACCGCATGCAGGAGTCCATCAGGGTGACCGGTATAATGTCCTCCACCACCCTGACAGAGGGCAGGCCAACCACCAGTGTTCAAATCAGGGCATTAGTGTGCAATTAATGATGTTTCAATACTAAATATAATGACTTTAAGTGACATGAATGAGTTGTTTGGAAACAACTCCAGACACAGAGCAGATTACTAGGGAAACGCCTGTAAGAAACAACACTAGTCATGATGTACCCACAGTAGAAGAGCAAGGGGACGACCAGTCTCCTAAACCCCAGTTAGGACTTTTTTTATTGACAGTCTGTGGTGAACATGAAGATTAGATATGTATGTGGGATTCACAAGGTCTGTGTCATGTTGAATACCATTATCATCTGATTCAATGGTCTCAGTATGTTTCATACCTCTACAGCACAACCTAAGGTGTGTTGACCCTTGGTCATGAAGGTGTGAAAATCTGGGTTAAGCTGAATGAGTCTATTTCCCATTTCATTACATTTTGTAAAAACCTCACTCCGTTTCACTCATGCATATTTATGTTTTGCAGTAGTCAGTAAATGACAATATGCAAATAAGTGCAAAGGGGGCTAACGTGGAGAGTTGCAGATCCTGCAGTTGCCATCTTGTCAGACTATTGTTTTGTGGGAGCATGCAACTATCAACTGAATTAGCACACATGCTCAACATATTTCGTGAAACCCAGCGTTTTTCTCTGTTAATAGTGTAAATCAGGAGACGAAATGTAAGGAAGTACTATTTCCCTGTGTGCCGAATTTGTCCTAATGCCCTTGTGCGTATGCCATAAATTCAGTTTCTGAAAAGAAAATACAGCATACTGTGTCTCCCTAAAAGGAGGATTTGAGCTGGTAAAAATATCAGGCTTCTTCTTTTTGCAAAATATTGGCTATTACCTTAGTCAATAAGCAAGGATGTGCATCAAAAGGGATTACCAACCCCGACTCACAAACGATGGCTTCCGATACAAACAGCCGAAAACCTTCCTGCCAGAGATCATGCTCCTTCCCTGTGCAGCGGTGGGAGTCAAATTTAGAATGCGGTCAGACACTCTGCATTACAGCAAACAGTGTACCACTGAAAGGTAGAAACCTTAGGCACCATGTGAATTGGTCAAACTTCCTATTCCCTAATTTGTACAATTGTATAACAGTGTTTGTTTTGGTTTTCGTTCAATGTGGTTACCTTCTGTACCATTTCTGAAAAGTCATATATTACCACAAACAAAAGCTCTTATAAAGGGAAGTTTTATGTTTTCGAATACATAGTAATGGATCTGTGGCAAGTAAAGAAGAATAACATACATGAGCTTCGAAACTGAATACAGAACACGGTTGTAAGACTTTCTTGGAAATAATCATTATGTATTTTACAACAAGAATTACCTCTCTATAGGTTGCTCGCTTTACCCATAGCCTCTTAGTACAAGTGATCGAAGTTCTAGGTCAATTTCTCCATTTGATTCTGCTTGAAGTGAATCTGAGTACAAAGTACTTGACTAAAACAGAATTTTGCACAAAAATCTTTTGATCTATTTTAATTAACAAGACTCCTGCATCCTCTCTATAGAGTTTATTCTTCCCTATTTAATTTCACACCACACAGACCTCATTGTATCTTAATAGCAAGTGCGGGCTCCCTAGCTTCTGTTCTGGCATCAGCTGCAGCTGGAGGCCAAGGCTAGTGAGGCGCCTCCATTTTCTGATTCAGCAGCCGCTGCCGGTCAGCGACTTTACCTGCACATCCGCCCCTGGCACCGGCATCTCCTGGGATCTCTCTCTTCTGCAAGCGTGGTGCCTGCACCGACATCAGGCTCTGGACTACAGTGTGACAGGCACTACATGCTGCCCTCACATATCCCTGGACTCACTTTCTGCCCCTGCTGAAGAGTCCTTCACCTTCCAGAGTACACCCAGAGTCCTGTTCCATGCCCCGGCCTAGTTCGGTAGTTATGCTGTTGTCAGCTTTTATTTTTGTCATGTTGTTTATAGAAAATATGACACCAAGAGGAGAATACCATTATGTGATTAGAGAGAAGACAAAATGGTAAAATCTTTTCAGAACATATTTCTTCTGTCAGATTAGATCCTATTTCCTGAGTATTCCACTCTGTTGAATTTTTGCTACCTAACTAACACAGATACTAAGAAGAGACGCAATAGCGTGATCACTGTTTAGGGCAGCTGCTGTGCTCTTGTATTGATTTTATTAAGATGTGACTTTTATTGTACGAGGCAAAACAGGCAAGGATTAACAAGTCACACTACAAAAATAGAATGGAAAAAATAATCTTTATTCAACAAGCGGGTAAGATGCAATGGACGTTTGTCTCTACCTATCTAAGCTATTGCGAAACTGACACAAAACGCATTTAATTACTTTAAGGCAGATAACTCAAAGTAAGACACATTATCAACATTAACCAGCAAAAGTATTTTCTGTGTGGATAATTTAACATGAGGCGAGATTACTCCTTTTGTGATCGTCGACAGGTTTTTCATCCTGGGTGTTAATATAAAAAGCACTGCATTCTAGGAGTTGCAGTTTTGTTTGCTTCAGTTCAATTTCTTTTGCTAATACACCTGTTTACAATAATTTGTAAAAGTTAACTCTACTGGCTAAATGTTGTTTGGGATACATGGAGCAAACTGGTGACCCTAACTACACAATAAGTGAGTACTAGGCAGATGATGGTACTGAGCTGCAGCTCTGCAAGTATATGATTATACCATGGAGGCCAAGGTTGGAATAGGTTTGCTGAGTTTTTTGTCTTAATAGCTACAATGACAATTCCTGTTGTCTGTGTTTACGTCTGTATGTTTATCGTCTGTGATGTGTGTATTTTTGTTGTCTGTCTTTGTACATTGGTGGCTCAATATTGTGCCTCTTGTGTGCACACCTGACTGTAAGTCACCTTACATTCCTACAGTCAACACACAAGAAATAGACATTGAGCCATGGATACCTTCAGTTTCAGATGATCTTACGCTTGGGTGCCTTTGTGTCTGCTGGTCTTTTTGCGCAGGTGCCTTTGTGTCTTTTGTTCCGTTTACATACATGTCTGCATGCTTCATACGGTCTTGTTCTGGATACAATGTTTTATTGATGTATCAATAACACGCCTCTCTATAAATTATGGCAATGCAAAACAAGATTTGTAGGTCTAAAATGCAGATTTCGCCAACTGCTCTGCTTTGAAGCAGGGCGGTATGTGTTTATGGTCCTTAAGGCACCATCTTGTGCAGAGTGTTTGCAAATATTCGCAGTGTAATGAGCAATTATTTAACAGTAATTATCGACTCCTTTTTGGCAGCAGTATGTTTTTGGAAGCATAGTTCAAAGTACCATTCCCTTTTTCTTTTGCTTGCTTCTGAATTATAACTGAAATGGGTATTTCCTTAAATCAGTCATTAGTCGAATCCCTTTAATTTTGTTTTAGCAACATAACTGCTATTTAACTTGCTCACTTGCACATTTAATGTTCTGGTGCAGCTTTTGGCCACGTCTCAATCTGTTTTTGAATAGGCAGGGACTAGGTAGTAAAGGCCTTCAAAAAAGCAAACAAGCTTCTCCCTAGAGCCCAAACAGCCTTAGACATGTCAGAGAAGCCAAGTTAGTGCTGGTTTCTATACTCAGCGACCTTGGGTGGAATGCGGCTGCCATCAGTGCCAGTGCTCTGATTTTATCAGCTCTTTCATCAAAATTACAAGGTGACTCACCAGATTCCTTTGGACTTCCTCCCACATGTTTAGTCAGGAACACCGATGGATGTGGTCATTCTTGATGAATCAGAATCAACTGATCACTACCCACACAAATGCTTCTTCATGGCATGTGGTGTTCTAAAAAAAGCCGCTCCTTGTCATCCTGCTTGTACATACTCACTTTAGCTTCTCTTATTCGGTCTTTTAGCTACACTTTCTATGTGTGCAGAAGGTATGCCGATCATGTTGTGGCTTTACAGAAAATCTCCCTTGTGTACTGTTTGTCTCATTGTTACCCACCGATGAGCCCAAGATGACTTCAGTTAATAGTTAATAGAATCAAACTTCCGAAGCGTATGATCTTTTTACATGTGACAACCATTGATAAAATACTGTCTGTCACTGCCCCCTGTGGATGCCTTGTAAGATGAGTTGGTAACTGCGTCTGCTAGCTTGTCTGTTCAGGATACTGGACAGAGAGGAGAACTTACCAATGGGGCAACTACTTAAGCGTCCCAACCCTCGAGATTCTATTTACTCTGATTAAATTAAGTTGAAGTTGTGGCTAATTGGGTGAGCTTCGAATCTGTCTATAGAGTTAGCTGGACCTACCATAAATGCAACAGTTGGTCCATCTAAAGCTGGTTAATACTGTATACTGTGACCCTGCACTGTCTGATTAGCTCGTTGTACATCGTTGGCAAGACACGAAAGGGACATTGCATTTCTTTAAAAGAATAAAGACTACTGAGAGTCTCTTCTATGTGTTTCTAAAAGTTATAAATAATCCACTAAATGTTTGGGTATGCCCTTTACCTCATCCAAAATAAGCAGAAGTGATGCACGGAGACAAAGTTGTGCACGTGACAAACCAGCTATAGTGTATGTATGTAGATTGGACACAAATGAACCAAGACCATAACTGATCCCCTAAACGTGTCTTAGCAGCAGGAACACTCTTTATCAGGTGGGATCTTAACTGGGGGCTTCACATGTTATATTACTAGTGTATCCACAGTAGCAACATTCTCTTTAAGTGGCACTTGAATACAACTCAACACACATGGTACTTGCTTTTAAATAGTATATTCCAGGTAAACGTATTCCACTGTGTCCTGTTTAGAAGTTCTGAAATGTTCCTACTGGTAACAGTGAACACAATAGCCTACATACGGGTCCTCTAACCAGTGTAATATTCTTCATACCATTTATAACTATATCTCACCGTTTTCAATCAATTGCAAATGGGCACAGTGCACTGGACTGAATGAAGATGCTTCAGATCTGCGGATGCTACAATATTTCAAGAGCTATGTGGAAGGATACTGACATCACGCATATTCAGTAATGAAGGTAGGGAGTTCCAGATTTTGGCTGCTGTAGTAGAAGAAAAGGAGGTGGCATCATCAGCACTTTAATGGCGACATCTTGGCACTATGGAAGGTCTGCCAATGTTGGACACAGGGTTCTGAATTAAATTGAGCAAATTTGAGTTGCAGGTACCTAAGGCCAAAGCCATGAAACATGTCAAACACCATGTAGAGTGATTTGAAAATAATGTGTTCTCTCATGGGGAGTGTTTTCATTGCTGCAACAGAAGGGGACTGGGCTTCAAGCCCTAGGGCCATGTGAGCTGGTGCCTTCTTTATCCACTGAAGATGCAGTACAACATAAGCGGGGGCAAAGTGGGAGGGCAAAAACAGGGCGTTGCAGTAGTCCAGTCAGTTTACAATTGTAGCTTGAATTACCAAATTTGAAGCTTGTAAAGGAAGGAATGGATTTTTTTTTCTTTGAGTCCTGAGCAGGTAAAAGCAGGAAGAAGCAAGTTTGTTTGGGGGAGCAGAAAGGGATAGTTCCTGACGGAGAAAACCCCCTAAATTCCCCTCTTGATGGATAATGTTTACCTTAGTAAGATTGAAGTAGACTTAGATTACAGGATTAGCTGTCTTGTTTTTTAACAGACTGAAAGTCCCTGCTGTGAACAGGTACACACAGGTAGGCAGCGTCCACTCACTATTTTCACAGGGTGGTCACTGTCTACCCTGCCAAGAATTTGGGCCATACCGACAAGAACTCTTCTGCGTGTAATCCTCAGACAACTTGACACATTCCGCAACAAGTTGTCTGCTTTTGTTCCGAGCAGCAACGTGCAGTAGATGGGGGAGGAGGGGGTTGTTATTTAAAATTCCAGCTGGACCTCAAACAAAGGCCATCAGGCTGGGATCTATTTAAAGCCTCACACCTATATGTAAATGCAGTGGGCGGGGGTGTAATTGCAAGGGGGGGTGTAAATACAATGGGGGAGAACATTACTTCACAAGTACTAATGAGAGTGATGGCATGGGCTTTGTTCGGTCCCTGTATATAAGAGCACATGCACAGTAAGAACGTAGGATATGTTGGTCTGTCCCATTATTTACACAAATAACTATTTTGAATGCCACTATTTTGTTTTAATTATTTTATATTGCTACTCATCACAGTGCTTGCTGTCATAGCGCGTTACATTACTTGTACAACTTACACATTGACAATATATCATATGTGTGTAAATCAACGTACAGGATTTGTTACATAAGACAGAAAGGATTACAAGGTGTGGGAGTCACATGTTCCTCATAGTTCGCTGTGCTGTGCTATATTAGAAGAATTACAATTTATGAACTGCAAATAACACAAGCATTGGCAAAGCCAATAGGTCTTGCTTATGCAAGAGGTATTAGCTTTGCCAGTGTGTGTTAGCCATGTTGTTCACCAGCGCGGCTGCTGGTCAGCATGGCTAAATGTTAGTGGCATATAGGAGAGTGGTGTGGAGTGTCGTAGAGTGGAACGGCAAAGAATGAAGTCAAATGTTGTAGAGTGGAGTGGCAGTGTTGTGTCGTACTGCAGAGATCCTTTTATGCCCTGTACATCCCAGGAAATAATAATAATGCTGAGACAACTCTGGAGGTTAACACATTTGCTGGAGAGATCTGTGTTGTTCTAGTCACAGTTTTGACTCAGAGTTGCTTAGAGGGTTAATGTGTCTCCTTCAAATCACATTATGTAAACATGCAGATGAAAGGTTTTATTTTATGCAGATAGGTAGTTGGTTACTGCACTGTCTGATTTGCTAAAGACATCTTGGGGACTTTCAGAAAATTGACCATGGAATGTATTCCGCTTGTTGATTACCATTAGCTTTGTAACTCACCCTTTCTCGCTTTCCTATGTGCTGGCTTTATTTGCTATAGGCTCTTCCATTGTCCCATTGCCTAAACCGTGTTTTCTGTATCCTTCCAGGAACTCATTTTCTGTTAATAGGCCTTTAAATCTTGTTCCTATCTCATCACATTATCTGTGCATTCAAAGACAGTCGTGGTCTTCAAGGTGGCTTGGTGTTTACTTTTCACTTTCTGACTTCAAAGTAAGAGGATTTATGTGACGGATCATGCTGACTACTGGGGTAATTCCAAAGTGTGACAGAACAAATACACCATCAAAACAAATCAATACACTAGTGATGACATTTCCACACATTATATATAGTTTGTGAGCTATATACCTTAATACTTTTATCAGTGAAACTGTATGTCTGTGCAAATTTAATGGTCATTTAAATTAAAGATGTGTGGTGGCAGTGATTCTACACCATGAATACTCTACTTTACCCTACTCCACTGTACACTACTCCATGCCACTGCACACTTCTCTGCAAAACTCACACTGTGCACCTCCACTGTACGTCACTCCACACTACACTCTACGCTGCACCATTCCACTCTATGCCTCTTCAGTCTACGCCTCTCTACTTTGTATTACTCTACTCCAGTGCACTCTACCCCACTCTGCTCTACCATGCACCATTGCACTCTTCACCACTGCACTCTGTGCCACTCCACTCTGCAACCCTGCCCTATCCCACTTCAGCCTACTCTGTACCACTCCACTCTAGACAGGTGGAATCTATGCCATCGACTCTGTGCCACTCTAATCTACTCTGCACCACTTCATTTTATGCCACTGCACTCAACCCTGTGCCACTGCACTCGACCCTGCACCACTCTACTCTAATGGGCGCCATTCCATTGGATACAACTTCACTCTAAACTGAAACAATCTACTCTGCCCCACTCCACTCTACCCCACTGCAGTCTACATTGCACCAAACCACTGTACTGTGTACCATTCTACTCCACACCACTGCACTCTACTTTAACCACTGCACACCAAGCAATGCAATGTACACCACTGTACCCTACGCCACTGCTCTCTATGCCACTCTAATCTGCACCACCCTACCCCACTGCACTCTATGCCAGTGCACTTTACTGTACACCACTGCACTCTACGACAGTCTACTGTGCAATACTGGACTCTCTGCCATTGAACTTCATGCCACTCTACTCTATGCCACTGCAGTCTACTCTGCACCACTCTTCTATACTCCACTCTATGCCAAAGCATTCTACACCACCACACTCTATGCCACTCTACTCTGATCACTCCCCTCTGTACCACTGCACTTTACCCTGCACCACTCAACTCTGCACACCTCACTCTATGCCACTGCACTGTAATCTACTCTGAACCACTGCACTCTGATACTACACTCTACGGCACTCTATGCCACCGCACTCTACTCCATTTTACTCTACTCTGAAACAATCTACTCTATGCCAGTGCAGTCTGCGCCACTGTATTCCATTCTGCACTCCTCCACTTTATGCCACCCCTCTCTATGCTACTGCACTCTATGCCACTGCACCCTAAGCAACTCTGTTCTACTCTGCACAACTGTCCTCAGTGTCACTATTCTCTGTGCCAATTTACTCTGCACCACTCTACGCCATAGCACTCTATACCGCTACACTCTAAGTCACTCTATTCTACACCACTGCACTCTTCAACACTCTACTCAACAACATTGCACGCTCAGCCACTGAAATCTCTGCCACTATACTCTGCATCACTCTGCTCTGCCACTCTATGCCACTGCACTCTATATCAGCCTAATCTACTGTGCACCACTGCACTCAGTACCACTGCCCTCTATGCCACTTCACTTTACACCGCTATACTCTACTCTGCACTACTTACTCCATGCCAGTGCACTCTACATTACTATGCACCACTGCACTCTTTGCCACTGCACTCTACACCACTCCAGTCTAAGCCCCTGCACTCTACCCTACACTCTAGGCCACACTACTCTATGCTTTGCCACTCTACACCACCCTATGCCACTGTGCTCCATGCCACTCTACTCCAAACCACTGCACTTCCCCCATTGTATTGTGTACCACTTTACTCAAAACCAGTGCACTCTACGCCAACTACTCTGCACCACTGCTCTCTATTCCACTATATGCTGCAGTGTAACACTACACCTCTGCAAGCTGTGCCACTGCACCCTACGCCACTCTACACCATTGCACTATGTCACTGCACTCTGTGCCACTCTGTTCGACTCTGCACCACTGTACTGTATGCCACAGCTCTCTACAGCACTTACCTCTTCAACACACTGTTCTGTACCACAAAAGTCTACACCAAGGCACTCTACAACACTTTACTCTAAGACACTGTAACCTGCAAGACTGCACTCTCCACCTCTGAACTCTACAGCACTGCACGCTACACCACTCATCACCATTACACTCGATGTCACTGCATTCTGTGCAACTCTATTCTACTCTGCACCACTGACTTATATGCCACTGCTCTCTATAGCACTCCACTCTGCACCACTGCACTTTGTGTCCCTGCACTTTACGCCAAGGCACTCTGTGCCACTGTACTCAAAGACTTTATACTCTGCTACACTGCACTCTACTTTGCACCTCTCATCTCTGCTCCAATAAACTTTATGTCACCACAGTCTATGCCACTCTAATCTACTCTATACCACTGCACTCTATGCCTCTCTGGTCTACACCTCTGCACTCTACCCTGCACCACTCCATTTTACGTTGCACCACTTCACTCTACTCTGAAACAATCTACTCCACGCCTCTGCAGTCTACGCTGTGCCACTCCACTCTACACCACTGTACTCTATTCCACTCTACTCTCTACCACTGCACTCTATGCCACAGCACTCTATGCCACTGCACTCTTTGCCAAATCACTCAAACCCAGTGCACTCCAGGCCACTGCACTCTATGCCAATCTACTCTGCACCACTGTGCTTTCTGCCACTTTACTCTGGCCACTCTATAACACTTCACTCTGACGCTCTACTCCATTTATCTCTGCTCCACTCTGACACTGCTTCACTCTATGCCACTCCTCCACGCTACGACGCTCTAAGCAACTCCCTATATGCCTCTTTATTCCACTCTATTCTGTGACACACTACTTCACTCCACTCTACAACACTCCATGCTGCTCCACTCTGACACTCTATGCCACTCCACAACACTGTGCTCCACTTTGCTCCACTCTATACCTTTCCACTCTACTACACTCTATGCCACTCCACTCTACGACAACCTACTCCACTATACACCACTCTACAACACTCTACGTAGTGCCCTCTACACCACTTCACAAGATTCTACTCCACTCTATGGTGCTCTACGACACTACTCCACTCTCAAACGCTCTAAGCAACTCCCTCTACACCACTTCTTGCCAATTTACTCCACTCTGTTCTCTAACACACTACTCCACTCCACCCATCTACACCAATCCAATACTCCGCTCTATGCCACTTCACTCCATGCCACTCTATACCCCTCCACTCTGACACTGTACCACTCCACTGAATGCCATTCCACTCTACTATAGTTCACCATTCTGTGCCACTCTTCTATGACAATCTACTCTGTTGTAAACCACTCTACAACACCCGCCTCCACTCTACGCAACACCTTCTAAGCCACTCCACTCTGTACCACTCCACAACAGTCTATTCCACTCCGCTCAATGGCACTCTACTCCTCTCTACATCACTCAACTCTGTGGCACTCTACTCCAGTCTATGCTCATCTACTCTACGACACTCTACTCCCTCCACAACTCTATGCACTCCATTCTACACACTCCATCACACCGCACTCTGGTCCTCAACACTTTACTTTACGATACTACACTCCGTGCCTTTCTCCTTTATGCCACTAACTTTTAGCTATTCTGAACAGCTGCCAAGTTGGTATACAACATGGCTAAATCATATTGGCAAAGGTAATATGAATTCTTCTATGAAGGTACTTGCATTTTCAAGACCTATTGGATTTGCCAGTGCTTGTTTAAGAATTGTGCCTTGGATGTGAAAAGTAAAGAAAATGTATGTCTGTGCACGTGATAAGGAAAGGCGTTAGTAGAAACGTAATGTTTAGGAACACTTATGATTCGGTCCCAAAAACGGTTGGCAAACTCCGTTTATAATTAACGTGGTTTACAATAGAAACAAACACTGAGCCTCTGCCCTCCTTTGTAAGACAGTTGATAATGTACAGTCCTTATCTCGAGCTGCCTACAGCAATATTTGATTACTTGTGTATTTTACAGAGTGATACAGGGTGAAGTCCACTGGCAAACAAAGGTTTAAATGAATGAAAGAATACCTTCGCTGCTTCGGGGGTTACAAATGTTTAGAGGACCACACAGGTTGGCATGCAGGCTCGGGTGTGATCCTGGGAAGTGGAGCGCTTAAGGGAGCGCCGTAATTGTTCTAAACAGCCCCATTGAAGCTGCGTCTTCTTTGCCTTCGAGGACGCTCTTCTTTTGATTCTACGTCCCTAATGCTAAGGACGAGCGCTCTGCCAGGTAGAAGAATTTGAGACCCGAAGAATTCATTTTTGACGTCTGCATCAAAATACGCAAATCATTGATATTACTTTTATTGTAAATCTTATTATATTTTATAATAATGTATGCATAAGAAAAATAGAAATACATGAGTCTGGTATTCTGAAAATAATATGTAATTTTGACAATTATATTGCCCATCAATGAGTTTGGAATTTTCGTGTTGCTGCATCTATGATGGATGTGCAAGACTACCTTTGTTTTATAAATTATTACTGTGTACTAGATAATTCTGTCTTGAAGAATGCCCGACTAGAAAAATGATAACAAAAAACGAAGAATTGTCAACTTGTTTAAGCATTCTAGGTAAGTTCTTTATGCCTGTCAGATGTGAGTGAAAGTGATACATGTAACACTTGCATAAAGGAAGTTGGTTTGGCCCTGTATAGTTGTCACGCTTGTATAAGGGTATTTTCATTTGTTTCATTGACAAGTTAGCTTTGGGATTTTGTAAGGTAGCCACAGACTCTATTTTAGAGATCGATAAAGCGCTGATAGAACACACAATATTATAAAGCAATTGCATCACACAAGATAATGACAAATGTGAAATGCTTTGGGTTACAGTAGATCAGCAGTGTGTCACTCCTCTGTGGTAAAATGCACATTATCTAGTGTGGCAGGTTGCACTACCTGTGTATGGGTGTTGAAGGAAGGAGGGCCAATTCTACATGACAATCGAGCATAGCCTTTCAGTATCAGGTGGAAATTTAGAAGCATATTCGTGAAGAAATATCATGTACAAGATCATCGTTTTTGGGTTGACCTCTAGGAGAGGTATACATTTCTTATCTAAATAATGTAATCAGTAGATATATTAGTACTGCAAATTGTATTGTTGTGCTCCAATCAAGGTTGCATTGTTTGCAACATTAATCACAAAAAAATCCAAAGCCGTCATAGTGGTAGAACTTCAGAATTCACTGACCATAGGGAAAATATTTTTTCTTCCTTTCAGTATATTATGAAAGGTGTGCAGGACATATGTATAACAGAGCAGCAAACCACTTTACTGTTAGCGTGTAAACGTGGTTGCTGACCTTGAAATAGTAGCCTCTTAACAAATTCCAAAGCCACCATGGTCAGAGAGCTGCAAGCTTCACTAAGTGGATAAAGGATAAAAGGAACTTGCTTTATGTTGCTTGCAGCACACAAAGGTAAAGGTTGTGCTGGACTGTGGATTGGCAGGCTGCTTACTTCTTCGTTTAGAAATAAACAAACACATCAAATAAATTCCGGAAATCTTACCTGACCTTTTCATCCATTGTGCTGAAATGTGGATTTCCTCCTATGGACTTTAAACTTTTCACTGTCTTTTCCTATGTTTAGTAAGAATTGCAAATATTATTTCCTATATGGCTTCTAATCTGTAGTGTCCGTCCGGTTTCAGTTAATGTTTTGGTACAATAGTTCCTTAGTGCCAGCAGAAGAGGGGTATAAGGAAAGTACTACACAGCTGGATACCTAACATTGATTTGCTCTGCTCAAGGAGTGCTTCCATTGCTCTTCATGGACAGAGAAATGTTTATTTGGGTTTTTCGTGGTGTATGAATCCGCTGTATATAGATGCTATCTACCGCCTCAGCTAATGCCAGAGATACTACTGCTGTTCTCTTCTTAGTACTTCTTTTGTTTTGAGTACTGTGGGTGGACATTGATGCTGTGAGCGACACCGATAAAGTGCAGGTATGGCTAAAGCTTGATGGTGCTTGGTCCCCTCCCTGCCACCTCCACGTGCACTGGTCATTCACCCTTCACCGTCTCATGTGTGCTCGTCTGACGATTGGCCCACTCTAATCCTCAGTTGGTCACAACCTCCATTGGTTCATCTTGATTGCATAATTGACGTCCCTAGCATTGTTGCACTCATACCGAGTATCCGAGTTACTTCTGTTGGTCGAGGTGCTGATGCAACTGTAGTCTTGGGAAGCTCTGCTGTTGAGTGGAGAAGCTCTGCTTCCCATGTGCCAGCACCAAAGTCAGTATGGCGTATAGGCCTGAGGAGTCAGGCCCACTACAGGGATTCAGGGATTCATAGGGCCAATATGGATTTTACTGAGGCAGTGGATGTGGATACATGAACGGTATATTCCCAAGGACTAAGGAGCTAGCGGGAGTAGGGAATGTAGCCAGTTAATAACAGCAGAGACATTGGTGTATTCAGCAGTTGTTGATGAAACTATGTTCCTAAGGCTGTAAATGTAAACACTGCATAATTAAAACATTTTATCCAAATTTTTACCTGCAAATTCAATTTTGAGTGGAGTGCCTTCTAATGGGGCAGTTGATTGTTTTGATCTGTGTAACTTTGCTGTTGGACATGCTGCACACGTGTGTCAGGAAGCGTGCTGTTCCGCGTGGAATGCCACTTACTGCTGTGGATATGTGAGGGGGTTTGCACCGCTGGTGCACATGCTGCCCTGTCCTGTACCTTTTCTGTGTATGTCAAGGAACCTCGCATTGTTGCTGCTGCCACTTACCTTGTATTTGTTTTTTTCTGTTTGGGAATTTTGCATTTTGTCTATTTGGGACTCAGAATGTGATATAATGCTCCAGGTGTCCATGTGCATGCTTAATTGGGTGCACAAAGAATTAAAAAACTAAATAAGGCAGTGTTTCCCAAAATGTGGGTGGGTTCTGAAAGTCCAAGCAATAAATAAAGATGCGTTAAACTCTGTATTGAACTTGTCACATTTTCTGCCCTTCAGAAACAGAGGTCAAATGCCAGGCTGTCACTTCTGACAAATTGATGCTTATTTGTTTGTAATAGTGATTGGAGTTTGCAGAGCCCTCTCACTTTGCAGTCAGATAAAGATAAGTAAAGTTAATTATATGATAATCGTGCTGGGGTACAGAGAGTGTGAATGGAAAGGCTGCAGGAATTCATTTTTTGCAACACACACTAAAATATAAACACCAATAACTGAACTGTGCACATTCAGGAGTTAGGAAAGCATAAATGAAAGACATTTTTTTGTGATTCTGAGTTGTGATGGAAGCAACGATTTCAGTACGAACAAAACAAATCAAGACACTTTACTTGGTGATGGACTAATATTGGATATTCACTGAAACCCTATTTCCATTCATTATCATTTGCGTTCAGTATGGCTTTATCAGTATAATTGTAAAAGCGCGTCGTGGTTTTAAAAAGTTTCGGAAGCACTGAATAAGGCAAGTATCATAGAATGTGGGACCAGAGCATCATCAGTCACATGGCCCACGTGGCGAATCACTCCTCCTCAACGTTCTTCCATCCTTTGTGTGTAGGATCCATGCCTTGCTACACCTTTCCTGTTTATTTACTGTTTGTGGGAGTGAGAGAAGCTTCTGAACTGCCTGCTAACCTTGAACGTAGAAGGGCGCAAAATGCTACAAACTTTCCGTTTTAGCAAGTGGTTGCTGAAACAATTAAAAGCGCTGCTTATGCAGTTTTACACTAAAACCAATATATCCTACACTCAATAAATCGCCGCACTTTTGCCCGTTTACATTCTTAAGGCCTTAAAAGCAAATTGATGTGACATTCAACATATGCTGCATTTTGCGCGTTTCTGAAAGAGTTAATTTCCAAAGTTAAAAAAAACCCCGAGCTGGCATTGTGGACTCGAGTGCTGGAATCGCAGCTGAAGCCAGCGTTTAGTGCCAGCCAATTAAGGGCCGCCACATGCAATTGCAAAACAAACAGAGAGCCTGGAAACTGGCAGCGCGAGAGGGCGTGGCAGCGGGATGAGGAGAAAGAGGGGAATGATTCATAAGCAGAGGTTGCTCGCGAAGCCCTCCCCCACCTCTCTCCGGCACAAGCAAGGTCATTGAGGAAGACAGCCCCCCCCCCCCCCCCCCCCCCCCCCCCCCCCCACGTGCTGCTCACTTATTGCTGCAGCAGGGGGAGGGAGGCTTTAGTGGTTTATCGAAACCATTTACAAGACAGGGGGCCTTTCTCAAAGGCCTGGCAGATAGTGTATGACTGATACTAATGAGCTACCAGGAGCGGTAATGCCATTCCTTCTGGCGTTTGCATGTTGGAAATAAGTTTGCAACCCTGAGTTAGACGTTGCTCAAGGAAGCGGATGCTTGTTACACACGCGCTGGCACTTGTGCTGCTCTGGTCCTTTCTGTACCCATCCTGTGTCTTAGCGAAGCCTGGTGAACATGTTCTCACTGTACAGAAGAAAATAATGGTTGGCACTGTTGGGTGGGGGTGGGGGGAGCAGAGCATGCAGAGTGCAGTATCCCAGGAGTTGGGAGTGCAGCCACACAACGTAAAGTGTGCAGGATCTGGGGGGAAGCAACCCATGCTGAAAAGAGGGAGCTCGTGCCTCTTAAAGAGAGGGCAATGCAGGGTGCGGTGGGTAAGGGAGCAGCTCAAGAGGCGGGGCGAGGACACATTATGCAACACAGGTTTAAGCGAACATGCAGGATCAAAGTTAGGGAGGGAGCTAAAGGTCTATGGAGCAGGAAGCACTGCAAGATCCAGGGGATGGTGAGGCACGCAGGGTCCGAGGGATCAATGCAGAAATCAGGGGGTACAAATAAAAAAAAATATATATATACATATATATATATTCACAAAAAGAACTCGAATTACCGAGGCTCAAAAAGTGGCGGTCCGACCATGGCTTCGAGAAATGCCATAAAAATGCAAGGAAATCTTGTAATAACAAGAAGGGTCAGGACACTTCCAGTATGATTAAAGCTTTTTACTCTTTACAACGAAATTCCTCCCAACGCGTTTCAGCCGTAGCCTTGTTCACAGATGGGGGAGCTTGGCAAATTAGCATACAAGTACCAACACTCAACAAAACTAAAAACTGACAAACACAGCACATCTATAGAATACCTTGAATAGCATGGCGGCCATACTAGGCTAGTCTTTTGTACATAATATCACTTCCACAATGTGTTGATATTCCTTCTCTTACTATTTGTATAGCCTATATAGCATTACATTATTAGTATCCTCAAAGTATTCAACATAATGTTATTATTAAACTGCGTATACCAAATAAATATCATGTTTTTCAAATAGTTATGTCTTAAATGCCGTGTTTATATATCCAGTACACATACTTCATAACCCCCAAAAAATTGATTAAACAAAAACCCTGCAGGTGAAAAAATCACTACTAATGCCAACAAGAAACAGATACGTACAAAAATATATCTAAAACTAAAAAAAACTAAAAAAATAAAGAAATATATATATTACAAAACTGTCATCTTTTACCCAGAAAAGTACTAATTAGCCTAAATGACTACACATTTCCTCGCTGGAATTGAGCCTTCCAGGCGAGAGTGTCATGAATCTGATAATGTATTTTTACACTAAAACCAATATATCCTACACTCAATAAATCACCGCACTGTTGCCCGTTTACATTCTTAATGCCTTAAAAGCAAATTGATGTGACATTCAACATATGCTGCATTTTGCGCATTTCTGAAAGAGTTAATTTCCAAAGTTAAAAAACCCCCAGAGCTGGCATTGTGGACCCGAGTGCTGGAATCGCAGCTGAAGCCAGCGTTTAGTGCCAGCCAATTAAGGGCCGCCACATGCAATTGCAAAACAAACAGAGAGCCTGGAAACTGGCAGCGCGAGAGGGCGTGGCAGCGGGATGAGGAGAAAGAGGGGAATGATTCATAAAGCAGAGGTTGCTCGCGAAGCCCTCCCCCACCTCTCTCCGGCCAAACAAGGTCATTGAGGAAGGCAGCCCCCCCCCCACGTGCTGCTCACTTATTGCTGCAGCAGGGGTAGGGAGGCTTTAGTGGTTTATCAAAAACATTTACAAGACAGGGGGCCTTTCTCAAAGGCCTGGCAGATAATGTATGACTGATACTAATGAGCTACCAGGAGCGGTAATGCCATTCCTACTGGCGTTTGCATGTTGGAAATAAGTTTGCAACCCTGAGTTAGACGTTGCTCAAGGAAGCGGATGCTTGTTACACATGCGCTGGCACTTGTGCTGCTCTGGTCCTTTCTGTACCCATCCTGTGTCTTAGCGAAGCCTGGTGAACATGTTCTCACTGTACAGAAGAAAATAATGGCTGGCACTGTTGGGTGGGGGTCGGGGGAGCAGAGCATGCAGAGTGCAGTATCCCAGGAGTTGGGAGTGCAGCCACACAACGTAAAGTGTGCAGGATCTGGGGGGAAGCAACCCATGCTGAAAAGAGGGAGCTCGTGCCTCTTAAAGAGAGGGCAATGCAGGGTGCGGTGGGTAAGGGAGCAGCTCAAGAGGCGGGGCGAGGACACATTATGCAACACAGGTTTAAGCGAACATGCAGGATCAAAGTTAGGGAGGGAGCTAAAGGTCTATGGAGCAGGAAGCACTGCAAGATCCAGGGGATGGTGAGGCACGCAGGGTCAGAGGGATCAATGCAGAAATCAGGGGGTACAAATAAAAAATAATAATAATATATATATATATATATAATTTTACTATTCTTAAATCCACTTCTACTTAACTTGAAGACATCGTTAGGTATAGAAAATTTGTATAAACTTGCAAACCAGTATTTTTTACATAAATATTATGCCTATATAATTAAGGTATAATGGTATTCCACACTTGGTATTCAGGACGCACACGTGTTCACAGACAGGAACGCCTGATCCCTAAGAAGCATGTTGGTACTAAGGGAGATGAAAATAACATCAGGTTTATTACCACCTTCAAAAACAGAGCTAAGTAGTCAGACACATTTTGGGTAAACATTGGCAGATCTTACGCAGTGAAAGCTGCTTAAGTGAAGTGATCAAAGATCCTCCCATGATTCAGTAAAGAAGAGGGATTACATTGAAGGATAGATTGAGCATAAATGAAACACAGACCTTCCTGGTTGACTAATCTAAAAACAGGCTTTTATGCGTGTAAAATCTACAAGAGTAGCTTTGATGTCAAGAAATTTTACTCAACCCCTCTGGGTACTGAGAAATTGAGAAATGTTTGACACACAATTTAGATTTTGTGTAAGTGCTTGTGTGTCAGTGTGAAAGATAGTACCTTGGTAGTATCATCCATCCAGTAAAGAGATTTGTCCTAGAACATCTGAGAGCTATCACCCATAACAACAAACACTATCCTCTAGCTATACATTTTGCACAATTTCATTGGGCTACATCAGTCTCTTGAGGTTTTTTATCATTGACAGGATATGTTTTACTATAAGAGGGGGCGATAGGATAGCAGCCTTGAGAAGATGAGAATCCTGATAGATTCTGAAATTGGATAGCAAAGTTCATGGGGACTTGAATACAGATGAAGAAATGAATGTACGTTTAAGTTGGTATACTGAGGGTGAAAACTTATATGAGCAGTGTTGTGTATTCATCATGCCCAGGGTTGAGTGTAATGGCATTTGAATTTGAGTTGTGAAATACTGCTTTTTCCAAAGTCCATTTTAGTCCTCTGGAAATGACTGGATTTTAATTGATTTTAATGGAATCTATTTTGTTTTGTTTCTTTCCTTCTTCTTCTTATCCCCTTTTCTGTTTTTCATTTTTCTTTCACTTTCAGCCAAGCAAGTAACAGCAGCGATAATCACATTTGGAGTGCTTCAGAAAAGTATTATACTGAAACATCAGTTAAGTGTCGTGTACCAGAAGTTTTAACCCCTAGGGTGCCCAGGAGGAGCTGGTCTTGCCCTCAGCAACGGTTGTCCGGTGCCGAGGATGAGGCCAGCTCGTCCTGCTATGGGGGCCAAGCACCTCCATCCCCTGAGCAGGGATGGAAGGGGAATAGCTTCCTCCTCCACCTCCCCTTTACCCCCCTGTGGCGTCTGATTGCTGACCTCATCAGAGGCCTACCCCCCGCGCGAATTGGAGGAGAAATGCAAAAGGAGAAATGCAAAAGCATTTCTCCTCCGATCACGTGGAGGGGCCGAGAGAGGCTCAAAGGAAAGGAAAGGCCTTTCTTTTCCTCCTTTGATGTCTTTCTCAGCATTTCTGCTGCCCGATTGCGTTGCGATCGGGCAGCAGAAATGCCACTAGACACCAGGGGATTTAAAAAAAAAGATATATTCATACATAAGGGGAGCGGTCGCTTGGGCAAGGGCCTCTCCCAGGGGGCAAAATATTTTTAGGCCTTTTCTGCCCCCCCCCCCAGGGGCAGATCAGCCTATTATAATTAGGCCGATCTGCACCCGGGGTGGGGCAGAAACCACTGGGCACCATGTATTTTTATTTTTTTGCCTCAATTTCACACAAGGGGAGCAACCCCTTAGGCAAGGGTCGTTCCCCTGGGAGGCAAATTTATGTTAGGCCATTGGCCCCGGCAGAAAGCCCACCAGAGAGCAGGGAAGTTTTTTTTTCGAAATAAGAGAGTGGGGGCCAAAGTTGTACTGCCCACCAGTGGGCAGATGGGGCAATTACCCCGGATCCACCCCCGGGGGGGGCAGAAAGTCTACTAGATGCCAGGGAATTAAAAGAAAATAGTGGGGTGGTGGCTACCAACCAGTATGGGCCTGGTTTTGCCCACCCCAACTGAAGGGGGTAACAGTCTTTCAGCTCTCCCCCTGCACACTAAAACATTTTATCCCACGGCAAGCAAGAGGACATTTGATTATTTTGGGTTTTGGTTTTACATTTGGGCCATGAGAGCTCGGCCAACTCTCAAAATCGTCCCATTTGGGATGGTGAGGGCTGCACTTTATGGAATTTGGGACGCTGCCATTTAGGAAAATCCACAAGACCTAGGCACATCTGAAAACTAAACATCTGGATGACTCCAGGATGGTGTGCTTCAAATGCACCCCACACCATTTTCTTACCCTCAGTGCCCTGCAAACCTCCAGCTTTGCTGGAAATCACACATTTTCCCCACATTTATGTGATGGAAACTTCTGGAATCTGCAAGAATCCACAAAATTCCTACCACCCAGCATTGTCTCATCTATACTAATAAAGATTCGGCCCCACATGTCAGCCTAAAAGTTTTTTTTTTCGAACTGCTCTTTTGGACCCACTTTGGTTCCCCTCAATTTCAACATGTTTTTGGCTTTTCCCTGTCACAGACACTTGGCCCACCTACACAAGTGATGTATAATTTTTACCAGGAGACTGAGGGGAACATTGGGTGGTAGGATATTTGTCCCGATGCGGTGATCCCACACAGAAATGTGGGAAAATGTGATTTTCTTAGCTACATTTGAGGTTTGCTGAGGATTCTGGGTAAGAAAATATTGGGGGATCCACGTAGGTTACACCTCCCTGGATTCCCTCCCGGGTCTAGTTTTCAGAAATGTTTGGGTTTGGTAGGTTTCCCTATATGGCTGCTCAGCCCAGGACCAAAAATGCAGGTCCCCCGCAAAAAACAGGTAGTTTAGTATTTGGTCATTTTGATGGGTCCACATAGTGTTTTGGGGCATTTCCTGTCACGAGCACTAGGCCTACCCACAGCAGAGAGGTACCATTTTTTTCGGGAGACATGGGGGAACATTGGTTGGAAGTAAATTTGTAGCTCCTCTCAGATTCCAGAACTTTCTGTCACCAAAATGTGAGGAAAAAGTGCTTTTTTGGCCAAATCTTGAGGTTTGCAGAGGATTCTGGGTAACAGAACCTGATGAGAGCCCCACAAGTCACCCCATCTTGGATTCCCCTAGGTGTCTAGTTGTCAAAAATATGCAGGCTTGGTAGATTTCACTAGGTGCCGGCTGAGCTAGAGGCCAAAATCCACAGCTAGGCACTTTCCAAAAAACACATCAGTTTTCTTTGGGAAAATGTGATGTGTCCATGTTGTGTTTCCTGTCGCGGGCATTAGGCCTACCCACGCAAGTGAGGTGCCATTTTTATCAGGAGACTTGGGGGAACACAGAATAGCAGAACAAGTGTTATTGCCCCTTGTGCTTCTCTACATTTTTTCCTTCCAAATGTAAGAAAGTGTGTAAAAAAGACGTCTATTTGAGAAATGCCCTGTAATTCACATGCTAGTATGGGGACCCCAGAATTCAGAGATGTGCAAATAACCACTGCTTCTCAACACCTTATCTTGTGCCCATTTTGGAAATACAAAGGTTTTCTTGATACCTATTTTTCACTCTTTATATTTCAGCAAATGTATTGCTGTATACCTGGTATAGAATGAAAACCGATTGCAAGGTGCAGCTCCTTTATTGGCTCTGGGCACCTAGGGTTCTTGATGAATCTACAAGCCCTATATATCCCCGCAAGCAGAAGAGTCCAGCAGATGTAACAGTATATTGCTTTTAAAAATCTGACATCGCAAGAAAAAGTTACAGAGTAAAACGTGGAGAAAAATGGCAGTTTTATTTACCTCAATTTCAATATTTGTTTATTTCAGCTGTTATTTTCTGTAGGAAATCCTTATAGGATCTACACAAATGACCCCTTACTGAATTCAGAATGTTTTCTACTTTTCAGAAATGTTTAGCTTTCCAGGATCCAGCACTGGTGTCACACCCATTTCTGTCACATACTGGAAGGAGACTGAAAGCACAAAAATAGTAAAAATGGGGTATGCCCCAGTAAAATGCCAAAATTGTGTTGAAAAATGTGGTTTTCTGATTCAAGTCTGCCTGTTCCTGAAAGCTGGGAAGATGGTGATTTTAGCACCACAAACCCTTTGTTGATGCCATTTTCAGGGAAAAAACCACAAGCTGCCTTTTGCAGCCTTTTTTCCCATTTTTTTGAAAAAAACAAAATTTTCACTGTATTTTGGCCAATTTCTTGGTCTCCTTCAGGGGAACTCACAAACTCTGGATACCTTTGGAATTCCTAGGCTGCTGGAAAAAAGGACACAAATTTGGCGTGTATAGCTTATGTGGACAAAAAGTTATGAGGGTCTAGGCACGAACTGCCCCAAATAGCCAAAAAAAGGTCTGGCACCTGAGGGGGAAAAGGCCTGGCGGCGAAGGGGTTAATAGATCCCTGACTCGCCGGGCAGCAAGCCTTTGCTGCTATGCTGCAGCCAATCAAAGTGCTTAGTCCAAAAGAGCAAAAGGCTATGGAGGTGAAAGACCGTGGGTGTTGCACAACCTAAGAGCAGCAGAGTGCCAGATCCTAGGGCGTGTGAGGCTGAAAGGTAATAGCTTTATTTCTTAGGATTTGGCACACTACTGTTTCTGTGTATCTTGTCCGTAAGTGGGTACTACTATCACTAGTACTCTCTTACTTTTCCCTGTCTTACAGAGTGCGATAGGGAGAATAAAAGGGGCAGAAAGAGAATGGCCATAACTATGGAGTGTGGGGATAGCTTGTAAGGGTGACCGATGTAACAACATTTTCTCGCACTGCCTATTTTAATAACATTTGCAGTTGTATCATATCTGCTTTGTCGGGGCAAGATGGAAATTTGAAAGGTATTTAAATATAGATGTTGAGGAAATGTTGTCAACATATTAGGTCATGTGAAATTGCATTTCACCAATGCTTGTTTATTTTTATGTTTCCCATTATCTTGTTTAAACTGGTTGCACAGATTTTTTGTTGCAGGGTTTTGGGCCTATTTGTCCCAAAGACAAAATAAACATGAAAACTTGTTGTCCTTGACCCCAAACAATATGACCTGGGAGTCTGGCAATAGGAATTTCACACTTCTAGTATATATTTATATATATTCTCGTTTTTGCTGGTTTTAGGACTCTGTGCACTTTCCCACTGCTGACCAGTGCTAGAGGGCTTGTGCTCTCTTCCATAAACATGGTAACATCGGCTCCTATCCAATTGGCATATTTAATTTACCTATAAATCCCTAGTAAATTGCATTTTATGTCCCCAGGACCTGTAAAGTAAATGCTACTAATGGCCTGCAGCAATAATTGTGCCACCCACATATGTAGCCCCTTAACCATGTCTCAAGGCTGATTTTGCAAGGCCCGTGTGTGAAGTTTTACTGCCACTTCGACTTGGCATTTAAAACCCCTTGCTAAGCCTTAAACCCCTCTTTTATTACATATACGTCACCCCTAAAGAAGGCCCTATGTGATCCACATGGCAGGATGCAGGGTATTTAAAAGGCAGGACATTTACTTGTAAGTTCTACATGTCCTGGTAGTGACAAATCCCCAAAGTCGTTTTTCACTACTGCTCCTTTCATAGGCCAGCATTGGGAATCCCTTAAAATACCTTTTAGCTGTAATTCCTGATCAGACAGGAGTAGCTACATTAGGTTTCATATCTTTGGAAATGGTAGTGATAGATAATCTTTAATTGTAAAGTCAGATGTAAAATTACTATTTTAGAAATGCCACCTATATAAAATAGGCATTTCTCTGCTCTTACTGCTCTGTGTGCCTTCCAGCCTGTCTCCAGTCAATGTCTGGTCTGTGCTGGGTGACAGCTCCCCTGGTGCTTTCCACTCAGACAGCCATAAACACAGGACACTCAACTGCATCTGCATTCATTTGCATACTAATGGGTCTCCCCAGGCAGGAATGGTGGAGGGGCTCTCGCTTACACTTCAAAGGGTTGTGGTCTTACCCAGCACAAAGGACTGATAACCCCCACGGATCACCTGGCAGACAGGACTGGGCTTAAAGAAAGGGGAATTGGTGCATTTCAAACCGAGTCTTTGAAGTCTCCCCCACTTGAAAGGCACATTTAGGTGTAAGTACTGGGTCTTTGAAGACAGTTCTGGACCTATAACTGAACCTCAGGCAGAAGGACTATTGTGCTGCTCAAAAGACTCAACTGGACTGCTTGTCTGGAAGCACTGCTGCCTGCTTGTAGCCCTTCCACCTGCTGCTTCCAGACTCTTCTGGAAGGACCCTCCCTTCCCTCCAAAGTGATCTCCAAGGGCTTGTTGGCCTGCCCCCTACTCCCCAAAATCTCAGGGCTGTCAAAGTTTTCGAAGTCTCCTGTGGAATTCCAGTCTACGAGGAGTCCAACATTGTCCTGCATCTACATCACCCGCGAGCCGGCCCACTATCTTGTGTATCTCAACTCGTAGCGCTTCTCTGAGATCGAGCATTGACAACTTCACTCTGACCCAGCGCAACTGAGATATCAAGTGCATCACCACAAGAATGCCTCCCGCTTCTGCGGTCCCCGATGCTGCAGCACCAAGAGAAGCCCTTTTGCTGTGAGGCTCTGCCAGGTTGCCTAGATGACAACAGTCTGCGTGTCAATGCCACCCACCCTGTGAGAAACTCCAAAACCAGGCACTGACATCAGCCAAGGCAACCCGAGCCCCGGCAGCTCTAGAGAGGTAATGATTTTTCCCGACCTTGAACAAGAGGTCTGTACGCACGCCGGCACACTTGCAGGTCGCTGACTTTCATGCACACGCCGGTCTTGTTGGAAGTGTGCAGATCCTCTGACAGGTGCCATGTGCACCAAGTAGTCCCTGATTGGGATTGAGAACACTTTAAAACCTGCATTTTGCACTGATTCCCTTGCACATTAAGCATAATAAATGGAGGAATATTTATTGAATTTCTATAAATTTAATCTTATTTGAATCAGATAAATATTCTCTATTTTCCTAGCCTGGTGTGAGGTCTTTTTGAGGTATTTTTGCTGTGTTACTGTATGAGTTACTGCACAAATACTTTACACATTGCCTTCTAAGTTAAGCCTGCCTGCCTGCTTTGTACCAAGCTACCAGCGGGTGAGCACAGGATAATTTAGATTGTGTTGTGATTTACCCTGACTAGGACTGTGGTCTCTACTTGGACAGGGTGCAAGAAGGAAGAAAACAAGGCACAAAAAAGTATAGAAAGCATAGAAAGAAAGAAGGAAGGAAAGAAAGAAAAAAGAAAGGAATGAAAGCAAGAAAGAATGAAAGGATAGGAACATGAAAAGAAGGAAGAAAGGAAAGAAAGAGAAGGAAAGATAGGCTAGAAGGAAAGGAAGAAGGAAAAAAGCAGGGAAGGAGGAATTAAATCAAAAAAGAAGGAAAGAAAGATAGGCAGAAGGCTGCGCGGTAGGTCGAGCAATACCACTGACCTGGTCAGAGAACTGCTCTGCCTCCCGTATCTCCACCTGCTAAGTAGAGCCCTCGCTCCTCTGAATTCCTGACCCCTGTCAGGAGTTCAAGGCCCTCCTCCACCCGCAGGCATCTGCCTGCACCTCATCCCTGGTGTCAAGCGGGAGAGCTCTGCTTTCCTACTAGACTGCCTCTCTCCTCCTTCTCTGTGCTTCTCTCTCTCTGTGCTCTCTCATCCGTGTCTGCCCCGTTTTGCCCCCTTTTGCCATTTGCTTCCCTCTGTGCTCTTGCTGACTCTTGCTTTACTTCTGTGCTTTTCTCTCCACTCTCTCTCTCTCATTCTCGGTCTCCCACCCCTCTCTCCCCGCCTCTCTCGCCGCCGCTGCCCCGTGGCCCGCCCCCTTTTTTCACGCTGTTTTTCACCCCTGCTCCAGCCTCCCAACTGGCTTGTCCCCCCTCCCTACTTAATGGCGGCCACGCGCAGAAGGCTCCATCACCGACGTTATTGCCACGCACGCTCTCGCATCCACAGACTACATACTCCTTGGGTACTTAAACTTTCACCCCGAGAACACCAACAATAACAACTCTACCACCCTGCTCGACAACTTCTCCAACCTCGACCTCAAACAGCACGTCACGACACCCACCCACTCAGCAGGGGACACACTAGACCCCATTTTCTCTGCAGGCAAACACGTCTCCTTCAGCCACACTACCAAACTCCACTGGACAGACCACCGCTGCATCCACTTCTTGTTAGAGAAACCCACAACACACCATCACCCGCAACGGATTCCCCACCGCAGATGAAACAATGTCACCAAAGACGAACTGATCACCACCCTCTCCCGGAACCCACCCATCGACACCACCGACACAGACACAGCTGCCCGCAACCTCTGGCAATGGATCGACGACTGTGCCAACACTTTGCCGCAATCAAAAATCCTTCCAACAGACGCACCGACAGAAAGGTCTTCTCGTTCACCACCAACCTCCAAGAATCTAAGCAAACATGCTGAAGACACCACCAACTCATCCGAACCGCCAAGAGAACAGCCTTCAAAGAACACATCAACAACAACGCACACAGCCACAAGGAGCTCTTCAACATCGTGAAGGAGCTCTCCAACCCCGGCTCCAATGTCAACGCCATCCCGCCATCAAAAGACCTCTGCGACTCCCCAGCCACCTTCTTCCACTGCAAGATCGCAGAGATCCATGACAGCTTCAGCACTCAGACCCCCCGTCAACCACCGACTCCACAGACTATCCACCTACCAGCCTCCTGCTCTCCTGGCTCCACGTCAAAGACGACAGCATCAAAATCATGAACACCGCCCACTCCGGCTCACCATCCGACCCCTGCCCTCACCACATCTTCAACAAAGCAAGCTCCGTCTTCGCACTCCAACACCGGAAGATCATCAACAGTTTCTTCGAGTCCGCCACCTTCCCGGAGAGCTGGAAACACGCCGAGATCAATGCCCTCCTCAAGAAACCTAAGGCGGACCCAAAGGACATCAAGAACTTCTGGCCCATCTCCCTGCTCCCCTTCCCGGCAAAAGTCATAGAGAAAATTGTCAACAAACAACTGACCCATTTCCTCAAGGAGAACAATACTCTAGACCCATCCTAATCCGGATTCAGCAGCAACCACAGCACTGAAACTGCCCTCATCGCCGCCACCGGCGAGATCAGAACCATACAGGACAATGCCGAAACTGCGACCCTCATCCTCCTGGACTTCTCAGCCGCGTTCCATACTGTCTGCTACCACACCCTATGCACATGCCTCAGCGACGTAGGAATCCGCGACAGAGCCCTGGACTGGATCACCTCCTTTCTCACCGGCAGAACTCAGAGAGTCCGCCTCCCTCCATTCCACTCTGAAGCCACCAAAATCATCTGCGGCTTACCCCAGAGTTCATCCCTCAGCCCAACCCTCTTCAACGTCTACATGGCTCCGCTCGCTAACATCGCCCGATCCCACAACCTCAATATCATCTCATACGCCGATGACACCCAGCTGATCCTCTCCCTCACCAAGGACACCACCAAGACAAACCTCCACGAAGGAATGAAGGCCATCGCCGCATGGATGAAGAACAGCTGCCTTAAGCTGGATTCTGACAAGACCGAGGTCCTCCTCTTCGGCTCCACCCTCTCCACATGGGATGGGTCCTGGTGGCCTGCCACACTGGGAACCGCACCGACACCCATTGACCACGCATGCAACCTTGGATTCATCCTGGACTCTTCACTATCTATGACCCAGCAAGTCAACGCCATCTCCTCCTCCTGCTTCAACACCCTCCGCATGCTTTGGAAGATCTACAAATGGATCCCCCCTGAAACCAGAAGAACAGTCACCCAGGCCCTCGTAAGCATCAAACGGGACTACGGCAATGCCCTCTATGCGGGAACCACGGCCAAACTCCAGAAAAGACTGCAATGCATCCAGAACTCCTCTGTATGCCTCATCCTGGATATCCCGCACCACTGTCACATCACAGCCCACATGAGAGACCTGCATTGGCTCCCCGCTAACAAGAGAACCACCTTCAAACTCCTCACCCATGCTCACAAGGCACTGCACAACACCGGACCAGAATACCTCAACAGACACCTCTCCTTCTACACCCAGACCCGACAGCTTCGCTACGCTGACCTTGCCCTCGCCACCATCCCACGCATCCGCAGAACAACCACTGGTGGCAGATCATTCTCACACCTCATCACCAAGACATGGAACACTCTTCCCACCCACCTGCATCAGACCAAGGACCTCCTTACCTTCAGGAGACAACTCAAGACTTGGCTGTGTGAGCAGTAGCAGCCCCTCCACCCCCTACACCTCCCCCCCTCAGCACCTTGAGACCTTCACAGGTGAGTAGTGCGCTGTAAGAATTCCCTGATTGATTGATTGAAGGAAGAAGGATAGAAAGAAAGCATATAAAGAAGGAAGGAAAGGTAGAAAGAAACAGAAGAAAGTAAGACAAGAAAGGAAAAAGTAAGGCAATAAAAGAAGAAAGAAAAAAACAAAGGAGGGAATTCAAGAAAGGAAAACACGAAATAAAGAAGGAAAGTCTGAAAAAGAAACAATGAAAAAAAGAAGAAAGAAAGAAGGAAGGAAAGAATGAAAAGTGTTACAAATGCTGAAAAGTAAACACCATACAGGCAGTTTCTTTTTTCCAGGGCAAAGTTTAATATAGAATAATTGGTGAAATTGAGTCCAGAATAAACGTGTTCTGAAAAACAATTCTGCATATGAATTCACATATATAATATTGACGTTTTAGTTTGTGTACTACATTTCTAAATGGACACAGTCTGTTATGCTGTGATATACCAGATGTCAAATAAACAGCATTGGCTGGAGATAGTAACTGATGCAAGTGTGAAATTTGGCCTGTCCACACATCAGGTGTAAAACCTCAACATAAAGGCAATACTAAAGTAATTATAAAATAAAAATAAAAAACACTGACACAGATGAGAACTACCTAGTGTGCTCATTGTGAGAGAGCAAAATGCAGTCAATCTGAGTGAAGTTAACGAGTGGCTGAAGTAGGCAGACAATTTGCACTATACTGTATGGTGTAGTGGGCGGAAGCAAAGCAAATGACAGCAAGAGACCAATGGATGAAGAAAAGTGTCTGAAAGGCCCTTTAAGTAAATATATATATAATTTTAGTAAAATCAAAAGGTCCATGGCTAGCACCAGACCTAAAAATCAAACTTTTTCAAGAGTTATGAAAGGTAATGTGCAACCATTTCCACAACCTGCACCCCAGGAGAGGAAATGACATACCGGTTTTGATGGTTAATTTGCATCTTGAGTAATTTATCAGACATTTACCTTAGACCTCGGTTAAATGTTAATTCTTCCAGTAAAATCAGCCTAATTTCCAAATTTCATGCAATATTCTTAACATTTCCCAAAGTTGTGCATTATACAGAAAATATCTTGCTGAGAAACATTTTCTGCTCAGTCCTCCTACTTGTATGTTGTCAACTTTTTATTTTTTTATTTTTATTTCTTTACAGAAACTGCTCGCTCACATGAAACAAAAGTCACACAACATTCCCGCATACATTTCCCTCTAAATGCATCATGTCATTAAATTCCTATGGAACGTTTTGAAATTTCTGATTTTGCACACACCTGCTGGATAGATTATTTGTGGTAAAAGAGGACATAATTATGGTTTTCATTAGTTGAAAATAAATGGAATGAACAATAAAGACATATTACACATAGAGAGATGAGGAAGGTTATATCCGCCATATTACCTCCCAGAATCAAAAGCCATATACACAAAAGGTACGGGGGGATCTAGTGAACAGTCCCGCAGGACCTGTTCAACTTATGATGAGATCACTCTTTTCCGTGATGTAGTCAAAAGTAAAGTATTATTGTGATACCCGTGTGTTGGGGACCTATTTGAGGGGTTCATCCTTATGGAATAAGTGGTCTCACACACATTATAGTGTCATGCTTCATCATTTGGCCACCTATTGCGTCTCAGGGGGGCCTTGAAGAAAAGAATTTCAAAAGCTGCCCTTTATTTGGTGATCTACATTGACATAATATAGTATCCTAATATCTCCCAATGCTCAATCGCTGGAACATAACAAGTGACTAGTTTGGCAACAAACTAACATATAGTTCCCAAAGCAGCTCTGCATACATTTTCCTAAGTTGCCATGGGAGACAGCGTAAATCTGCCTATATTTACATCAAAGTTGCACAGACCAGTACATAAAACAAACACTAATTATGTATTATTATGGGATCATCATCGAATGAAAGTGGTTTAACTTGTCTTTACAAGCTGTCTCAGTCAACGCAGATTTGGATGCTGTTTGTTAAGCATTGCTTTTACCAAGGTTCTAATGAAATTTATTTCATGTTCTCAGGCTTGAGAGCATGTTATTCCGTCTTTGAATTTGTATTGCGTCTCTTTCTACTCATTAAAGGCTCTAAATTAGAAGATTTAACTCGCTTATACCTTAGTTGAGAGGTTATGAAATACTGGGAATAGTTGAGCTGATTCCTCCCACCCTCTCTCACTTACAAAGAAAGCACTTACCTATGCTTTCTTCAAAAAGTCTTTCATAGTTTCACAAAGAATATGTTGCCTTATGTAGACCTTGGCAGACAGTCCTCTGTTGCAGACTGTCTAGAGAGCTCAGAGAGCTCCCATCTGCCATTTTAACTTTTTTTTGCCAGTTTCTTCACTCTCACTACAGAGATAATAAATGATGCTAGTCACATCCTAAAGAGAGTGGGATGACTGTCACTGTAGTCCAGCGGTACTGGTGCCGACGGACTACTGGGCTATGGGTTCCCATCCGCACAGTTAAGGGAGGTTCTGCTGATGGTAACCCAAAAATGTCCCTGACTACACAGAATAAAGGATCTGCAGGTTTGGAAAGCCTTGAAGGGGGACAAATGGTTTTCAACATGTATCCCACTCTGTCAAACCCTTAATGAGGACTGTTATGTTGGTGTTAGTATTAGGTTTTTTGGGCCATAGAAAAATTATGGAGTCCAGTCTTCAATAATGCATATTGACCTATAAAAATCTTCTACCATGTATGGACAAATATAATGCATCAACAGCAACATAAACCATTGCTATTAAAATGTATTGTAAGAGCATGGAGGCAAGAAAAGAGGCTGGAACGTATTCACTACTGTTCAAAGCTGAATGCATAGTAAACAAGCAGCAAAATGAAATAAGAGAAACTGCTTGAAAACTGATGTATTGAAAATAATCCATTGCTTCTTAATAATGTGTATGTTTACTAAACTAAAAAAATCACCAATTTGCAGCCTTTCATTTCTTTATGGAAAATACAGATTCTTTTACAAATCCATAATGGGTGGTGCTATGGTCCCACACTGGCCCTATCTATATTCCCAGCTGACATGTCTGCGAACAAGACTGGCAGACTTATTTCATTTCCTTAAGTCCTGAGTTTCAAATATTATCTTGAAGTGGCTGCCCATTCTGAAAAGATTATTTTTAATGTGCAGTTATTGATTGTATCCATTGAAAGGTTAAATGATTTTCTTGTTTTTTTTTGCTTAAACATATCTATTATGGGAGAATGACTTACACTTCAGTTATATGTTATATAATGTTACGTATTTTTTGTATAGAGCATCATCCATCTTTTCCATTGATTGGTGAAGGATTAGCTCAAATGGGAGGGAGTTCCCATGGTGTGCAATCCTTAGTCTCAACCTATGCCTCTGTGCTTGCCCCTCAAACAAAAGCTACCTGATTGTGAGAGCAAAGACCACTATTGATCTAGCATGAAGGACTTACTTACTCTGTTGAGTAGAGAGGGGAAATAGTAAACACTACCCAAAGTTCCACTACTTCTTTTAATTTGAGGTATAATCCACAGCAGTTTATATTGCTAAACCATAGTAATGAAGTGCAGTGAGATGAGTGACTGTGGATAATGCTAGGATGAAATCTGAAAATAGAAGACAAAGGCAGATCTGAGGATGGTAGGCAGACGGGGCAAAAGAAAGCGAGGTACAGAAAACATGGAGGTCAGAAACACCAGCAAGCAGACTGAGAGTGAGACATAACTAAAAATGTAGGACAAAATTCAATAAGAAGGCCAGCTTCATAGTACATAGTGCAAGCACAGTTGTGAAGCACTGACTTGCTCAACCTATATTCACTTCTATATTTCTGAGGCAGGAATGGTAAGTCAGAGCATAGTGTAGCGTAATGTTGGCAGTGGGGAAAAAGATCAACTCTACGGTGACAGAGGAAAGTTGCCACAGTGGTCTCACAGATCACAACGAACTATGGCTGCGAAGCAAAGAGAATTTGAGGGAAGCCGGTATAGGAGAGGATTGGTGCATGTCACACGCATACAACTTTGGGGTTTCAATGGCAGCCTAGCAGCTCTTACCCAAATGAGTGGGCAACATGCACTGCTTTCTGTAAGGAGCAAGTCTGGAATAGAATGCCAGTGTGACTCCTGCTGCAGTCTTGAAGGTTTCGGAGTCCAGCTCTTCAGAGAGCGCCAAAAGGATGTTCCAAGTGGTCTAAAATCACAAGAAACTTGGAAGTAATCAAATTGTTTAAGAATGTTGTAAAGACACATGATGGCCAAATCTGGAACAAGAATAAAGTTGTTGTTGTACATCTACCACAGGAGAAAGATAAACAAAGTAATGGTCTTTGTGATGTTGGAACGAAAATGGTCCAGACTGACTGTGGGCATACAAAGAGGGGCTCACATTAGAATATGTCAGAAGGAAGAGTCAAATGATCAGTAAGAGGCCTTGTTATTTGCAGGATTTTGTGGTTCAGGGAAAACCTTTTTCATATTCAGGATTTTGGATAGACTTATAATTTTCAAGTAACTATAACTCGTGCCCTAAGGTAACTATGGGCCTGATTCTAACTTTGGAGGACGGTGTTAAACCGTCCCAAAAGTGGCGGATATACCACCTACCGTATTACGAGTTCCATAGGATATAATGGACTCGTAATACGGTAGGTGGTATATCCGCCACTTTTGGGACGGTTTAACACCGTCCTCCAAAGTTAGAATCAGGCCCTATATCTCTTGCCTCCACCATGCACAGATTTCCCCTAATAAATGTACTGCAAATTTTACATTGATATGATCAATGATGTTATCAAACATGTCATGACTGTTGTGGGGTAACTAGCAGTACATGGTGAGGGCACAAGTAATATTTACCGTAGGGCACAAGGTATAGTTACTTGAATTAACTAACTATAACTGCTGAATTGCTGTGGTTTTGTACATTTAAAATGTGAGCCTAACTAGAACGTCCCTGTAACTTTTGGTTTTCTCAGTGAATTTCTATGTTTAAAAAAAGAAAAAGTAATTGTAATTACTATATGGTAATCCAACCACCCCCCTTAGCCCCAGGGACCGCCACCTCCCTGGGTCAATCAGTATAATATACGGGGGTGGGCAAGTGACCCCCCCAGGGACCACAAGTTACCTAGGACATGAGTTATAGCTACTATAAATATAACTGGTGAATTTCAGTGGTATTTTAAGTTTAAACCCTTGTGTTGTCACTTAAATTTTCACTTAATTATAACGTTACTTAAACCTTTGTTTTTTCCAATGAATATATATATATATATATATATGAATATATATATATATTCATATATATATATATATACACACACACATATAATGTACATTGTGTGTGTGTTGACATATTGCTTGGCAGATTAGATTTAACATAACAGGCTGCTGGTTTCAATTAAAGTAACACAAGAATGCTCTGAAAAGTAATACATACACCTGTAGTAGGTTGACACAGAGCAAATAAAGTGGTCAGGAATTGTGAAATTTCATTTATTTTAAAATGTATTTTATTGAGATATGGGGCACAGAATTATAAAGAGGTATATTTATAAGTTATACCATACTTGATTCAGATGTGTAGAGCGGACTTGTTCAAAAGAGGTCACGCAAAACCTTGTAGTTAGCCGAATTTTCATAGATTCATAGCAAAAGAGAATAATTGTGTTTGAATGCTACCTTAGCTGATTGCTGATCATTGCTACTGCCCACACCAATAAGATTACCACACATAAAATTTAGATATGAACAGTAGTTAACTAGGAATATTTACTCTTATTGTACCTTTGGCCTACTTCTGGATTTCTGTAGTTAATCAGGAGTACTGAAAGAGTATGTGACATCTACTCAAGCAAAATGTTTATGAATCAGTCCCTTGTGTTATCTTTATACTGTTGAGTTTCCGGCTCAAGTTGCCATTGCTGGTTAAAGGAATATTTAAAATATGATTTTTTGGATAAAAATTGACTGCACTGTCTACAATCTGAGCATATTGATAAAATGAATTGATGAATTTGTTCTTTTTGTACCAGAGCAAGATATTGTTTTTGATGCTGTGATTTTGCTTTCTTTATAGGGCAGATGCACTAGAGAGAACTGCAAATACCTTCATCCTCCACCACATTTAAAAACGCAGCTAGAAATTAATGGACGTAACAATTTAATTCAGCAAAAGACAGCTGCAGCCATGCTTGCACAGCAAATGCAGTTTATGCTACCAGGCGCTCAACTACAACCAATTGTAAGTAAAATTGTTCCATAATATGCGGAGGAAAGCTAGCACTTCTTTTTCATATTGAGAATGTTTGCAATTTTTGCTATATTTTCCATAACCAATAACACAACTGAAAAACTAACATTAGAACTGTTATTAGTTGCATTAATTTGTATGTGTGTACTCCTATTGATCTTTTTTGTATTTCTACAGATTTATATTTTACATTCCAATCATCTCACCATCTCACATTCTATGATATTTTACTGTCTTGTCTCAATAGCCATTTAGATTTTAAGTCATTTCCAATTGTTGATTTATACAGTATTTATATTGTTCGAGAAAAAACCTGAGCAGACCTTTTTTTCATTTATTTTTTAAGGGAGATCTAACAAAGTATTCAATAATGCAACAATATGTAACTAGAACATTGTAAGAGATGTCACAGGTACGTCAAGAGTACACATTTTAAAATTAATACACAATCGCTTTTAAATTAAACTCTCCCACAACCTAAGAAATCTTTGTTTCGCTCTTATTTGAGCAACATATATATCTGTTCTCTGTGTTTCACTGTGCATTATGGCCAGCCATTCCTGAAACACTGGAATTAATGTAGTCTTCCATTGTTACAATGTTAACAATCAGGCTATGAGCACAGAAATACATATCCACTTACTATACTTGTCCGATAATCCCTTGAAAACAAATAACCAAATAAAATCATTGCATGATTGCACAATCATTTAATTTGCTTTCACAGTATTCAAAGATTACTTTACAATAAAGGTCTAGTCTAGAGCAGCGCATTATAATATGGGACCAATTTCCTTTTTCATCTGACTCACATATAAAGGAATTCGCTGAAAGTTCAGAGTTAATCATATTTAGAAACAATGAAGTACGATACATTAACAGTTTTGCATAACACTGCATCTTATGGTAGTTGACCCCTCTTAGAGCTGAAAGCTCCATCTGATTAACCTTATTTCATGGATCCAGTGTTATTAGAACAATTTATTTACCGGAGACTCTAGTAAAATGTCTTTCTTTTAGACTAGTCAGGTAAAGTTTCCAGGAATTACAACATCTCATGATCCAAAATCAAATCCTTATTGAAGCTCAAATTGCTTGTGTCAGCACCTAGGAGAAAAGGATATATAGGATTTTATCACCAGACCAGCCATCCTTAAAATATGTTCATTTATGGTTCTAGTCTTGACCAATATCTCCAAAACCATTTGTTAAAAAGTCTGACAGTTGATAAAAAAATGTTAAATAACCTTCCAGACATTGTTACTTTATCCAAGAATAGCTCATCCTTTGTGTTTATATCCTTAAAAATGAGTAGCAGCATTTATATGTGGAAAAGAATTCCTAAAAAACAAAAAGACTTTTAAAAATCCATTGTAATACCTTATATTGAGCTTTTTATGTGATTCTGCCAACCTCATGAGGTTATCAATTATATTTACCTTAAGTAGCATGATCATGAGAGCATTCTCAAATGATTTATGTGCAAAATACATTTTTTTTATTTTGAGGATGAATATATAAAAGTCACAAAATAATAGGTTTCGGTATTTGGAAAGGCTAGGCCTTCATGTGCCAAGTATCTGTATAGAGTGCCAAGTGACAGTCTGAAGTATTATTTCCCCATATAAATGAGGAAAATAAACTCTCTACGTCTTTAAAAAGAAACCTAAGATTTAAAACACATAAGACTGCAGTAAAGCTGTGCAGACTGTGGTAAAACTGACATTCTAATTATCACCACTCTACCAACAATCGAGGGAGGAAATTCCATCTAGGTAACAAAGATTTTATTTTATAAATTAATAATAGTGTACAAGTGAAATCATATAGATCCTCTAGATGTGATATAAGATAAATCCTCATGTAGTGCTTAGCTCTATTATATGATCATCGAATTTCAGTAGCTAAAAGTTCTGGAGTATAGTTGCAAAATAAAATATCAGTTTTTGATTTATACATTTTGTATCCATTTAGTTCTTTAAAATATTAAAAAACTATTGAAAATCCTCTCTCGTTTCATTATCCAATTACTCAAATATCCTTATATTGTCTGCATGTAATTCATTTTCGCCATTTCTGAATAGGAGTATTTATTGGTTTATTGCACCGAATAGCTGTAGTGAGAAGCTCTATAAAAAAAAAAAGCCAGTACAGTCCGGGATAGCGGACAGTCCTGTCTCGTTCAACGGTTCACCTTTAAAGCTCCTATATCTAATAAATTAAACATCAGTCTTGCATTAGCACATCCATAGACGTTACTTAACATGCTTGTGAGCTGGAGAGGAAGACCCACCATTCGTAAAATGAAAAACATGCTCTCCCGGTACAGAAGGTCGAAAGCCTTTTCGTTGTCTAATAAAAGCACCATTGCAGGAATCTGCATATTATTAAAACACCTGGTGCTTCTAGTAAATAGTTTGTATTGGCATATAATTCAAGCTCAGCAATTAAACACCTTTGATATACATGGATTAGCGTACCAGCAACTCTAGTCATGCTATTAACGTAGAAATAATTTTATAGTCTGAGTTGAGTAAGATGATCAGTCAATATGAATTTAAATCTTCTGGGTCACCTTTTCCTTTTAAAAGCTCTTCACTATCCCTTTATCATGGGTGGTGACAATATCACTACTGTTTAGAACATAATTTGCCGGTATTAACAAGGAGGGGTTTAAGATTTCTCTAAATGTGATAAAGAAATTCAGTTGCAGCCGGGCTCTTACGTTTTGGACAGTCTGCAGTCTTCTTGTGAGCTGGTTGCTAATTCCTGTGTATTTCCATAATCTAGTCTGCGGTGATGAGGGCTTGGGTGAAAGTTTTCCTGCTGTTATCTGGTGCCCTGTTGAAGATTTTTATCATCATCCTTAGGGGATGAAGCAGGACGAGATCAATGTGTATTGGGCAGTCATGTCTAGTTTGTTGTCTGTGATGTTTCTGACGTTTCTCGCTAGCGAGCAGAGTGTGAGAGTGTTTCCAAGATCTGTGTGGGCTACCAGGTGAAACCCCAGGGTGAGATGTTCTTGTCCAAGCTCAATTTGAGGCAATTGGATTTCATCAACATGGGCACTTCTGCCACACGTGTTGAACTTGTTCCTGGTGTTGGGTGAGTTCTCTGAGTGGGACAGTATCAGTCGCATGTCATCTGAATAAACTCCATGGCCTCTCCTCTAGCTCTTCGGCTTGAATTTGTGTTACCTTCCACATTTGTGGTTGCACTGGCAGTGGCCTTGATGTGGGGGAATAGTTTATTGGGTGGCAAAATGGGCTGCATTGAAGCTGCAATGAAATGTGCAATCTTTCAAATCATGAAAGAAAAAAGCACTTTTTATTCTACCTATATGAAAGCCTTGGAAATGTTTGAAATTGTTCAGACTGGGAATCTCCCTTTCCCAAAACCTATGTTTAAAAATTTGCTAAAGTTACTGTTGACAGTGAGTAGGACTAGAGATATCTCACTCTGTAGTCAGTCTGTAAGGAACGAAATAATAATAGGTAGTAGTATCTGTAAATTACCTCATCTTTTATGGATTCTTCCGCATGGTGTACGCAGAATTATTTTGTTATTAAGGCTAAACGTATTACCACTATGTGTTATTACAGGAGTCTGGGAGGTTATTCCAAAGGGTGAGAGGTATTGCAAGCTTTGCCTTTCCCATGTTCAATATTTGAATCACGTACATTTCTATGTCCAAACCTGCACATCGTAACTTTTTGAGACCAATCCTTTTGAAATATAATATAACTTCGGTTGCTGATGCTAGACTTTGTTTGTTTGCCCCTCCTTCTGAAATGGCTCGTGGAAAAATGTAGACTTTTTTAAAAATGTTTTTTAAATGGGTTTTAAAATGTTCTCCGGATTGGTGCTAAAGCTCCCCGAACTCCATTGTATTTGTTGAGAATTGTAAATCTCCCTTGCAATTGCACGTTAATGAACTTGGTTTGATATGATCTTTATTTTTGTCAATGTATTTTTGCTATTCATTTTTTGCTGGTCAAATTTGTGTGTAACTTTTTTTAGTTAATCGTCGCTACAGTATCTGCACTTTGTTTTTGTCATGAATATCTTTAAGTATTTGTGGTTACTGCATCTTGCCTGCGGATTTGCACTTTATTCTCTTTATGGTAGCATGGAGTGTAATGACCTTGAAATGCTCTAGCGCTTTTGCATATGAGTTGTCTTAGTCTTGATTATTATGCACATTTGCATTATTCTGTTTTTTGCACTTTTTTTCGAAGTAAGTATTTTGTATTTGCACATTTGTAAAAAGCAAAGTTGAGCACTTTATGGAATTTTATCATTGTATGGATTTTTAAATCTGTTCTACTTCATTTTGTGTTTGAACTGTTGTAGTGATGATGCCTTCTGGATGCACTGTTCTTATTGCTTATTTTTTATGTGGACCTTTGTTGAGAGCCTGGTCTAGTGGCTCAGTGGACTAACACATCCCCCACCATAGATTCCTGTGTTTGATCTCGTGGCCACAAGTTCAAATCCTGGCAGGTCCACTCAGCCTTTCATCCTTCTGAGGAATATAAAGTAGAAAGTATCTGCATAGATTTGCAGTTGTCCATGTGCACAGTAATTTTATTGTTCCAGGGAAAAAATGTTCATGGTATGCTGACAGAGTAACATTGAGTTGGGTTAACAATAAACATCTGTTATTCAGCACCAAGATACCCTTCTGGGTGAATGTGTACTTTACAAATACACCGTATGTTATGTTGAGATCCAAAACATAAATAAAATATACTGTAAACTGAATAAGTTTGAATGTTTATATTGTGAACTCTTATGATGGCAAACTGTGGAGTCATGTAGATGTTGAGCTTTGGGCTGAGTGAAGAACCCTGAAGGACTCCATAAATAAGATCTCAGGTGCATAATGGGCATGTTGACAGTGTGAGATCTTCCGGTTAGGAAGGAGCAGATCCATTCTAGGGCAAGTTCCTGAATGACTGTTTTGTGGAGTCATTGTATTAGGATGGGGTGTTGAGGACTTCTTATAGGTCTATAAGTAGAGGGCTGTGGATTATTCCCATTGTGGATTATGCAGGTGTCAGCGATTGCTGCAATAAAAGCAGTTTTCTGTTCTGTGAGTCGATCTGAATCCTGATTATGTGGTGTTGAGAAGCTGGTGCTTGGTAAGGAGGTTGATGGCTTTTACCAGGACTTTGGCTAGGTAGGGAAGGTGGGATATTGGTCAGTAATTAACAAGTTTGGTCCGGTCATCCAAGAGTTTCTTTAGGAGGGTGTTAGCCACTGCGTGTTTCCATGGTTCCAGGGAGATGGCTGTACTGATGGAGGTGTTCGGATAGGGGACAAAGGAGCAATCACTCACTGATAGGGATTGCTTCTATATCGAAGGCTTGGTAGGGAGAAGGGGTCTGCCAGGGTCTTCATAATTGTGGTTTCCTCTATGCTAATGGTGTCCCATGTAGTTATTGTGTTGACTTCCTTTGCGACTGGGTGAATTCTGGAGAGGGCCACGGGGTCTGGCTACAGGGGAAGTTGATGTAGAAGGATGTGGTTTTGAGGCAAAAGAAGTTTGAGAGGTCGGCAAACAAATCTTGTGATTCCTTGATTTTTCCGGGGATGGCTGTGGTGAAGTCTTTGATGACTGCAAAGATCTCTTTGCACATGTTGGAGCTGGCACTTATTCATATGACTAGAGCCTTCCTCTTGGTTTCTCAGATGAACTGGCGGTACCTCCTCTGGGCAACTTTGAAGGTATCTTTTTCCACTTCCCCTTTGCTGGTTCTCCATTTCCATTCCAGTAGTTTGCAGTGTTGCTTGGTCATTTTGAGATCTTCTCTGTAACCGCTGGTTCATGTTCTGACTTTAGCTGGGGCTAGAGTGTCAGTGCAGTTGGTGATCCATTGTTGAAGTTCTCAATGTTACGTACCAGGACGCATGTCAGTTCTGGTTTGTTCTCGTCTCTCGCCTCTGTTGGGCCCACTGTGGAGGCTCTTGTGGGTTGATGGATGTTGATTGTAAAACTGACTATGACGTGGTCTGTCCAGGCGACGGGTCTTGGTGTGTTGATCGTAATGTTGTCAGAAGATCTTCCTTAATTTATTTTGGTTTGTGTGTCTAGTTTTTGTTTTTGGACAATTACAGCATCTTAATAGTTCTTTCTGTGGATTTCTTTCTGATCTGCCATGCAAGGAATCTCCCTGAGAACTCACATTCTTCATATTTTTTTTTTTTTTGTAAATATGTCACTTAACTTTATTTAAACAGATCTCCCTATGGTACTGTTCACAAAGGTCTTGTTACACCTTCGCGGAACCAATTCAATTCAAATCACTTTTGTACTTTGGATATTTATCATAAGCTTGCTTAACTAGTCTTTCCATTTATTTTATTGACCTTTTCTTCCTCCTTTCTGTTGTGTACCGAGCTATTGTTTGTGCTTTCAGAGTTTCCTTAAATACATCCCAACCCATAGCACCACTAGCTGTCCCTTTGTTCTGGAAAAATAATTCCTGTATAGTTGATCTGACGTCTGAGACTCATAGCTTATGTTCTAGACATATTTTATTAAAAATCCATTTCTTGGCAGAACGGGCTTCTAAATATCTGCTGTAGTCAATTCTAATGCTGAGAGATCTGAAAAGCCATTTGGATACTTCAAAAGTTGCACAGATTCAAAAACTGATGAAGAAAAATCAATACATGCAACCAATTTATACCTCGTTGAGACACATGTATATTACTTTTTATCCAATAACCTACATCTCCATGGATCTGTCAAATCTAGATCCTTCTGTTACAAAGTGAGAACCATTATTGTCTTAGTTTCATTCTGCCTTCAATTGGGCATTGTAAAATTTAAATCTGGTAGTTGCTAACATTTTAAATCACTACCAATAATTATCTTGACATATAGTGAAAAAGATCTATTAATGTTTCAGTATTATCTCCTCTGGGGGCTTATACGTTAATAACAGTCTAATTTATGGCCAATTGTGCAATTGATCCAGGCCCATCATCCTCCTTTATCGGTGTGTCAGCTATGCGTTTCAACTTGTAGACTTTCCCCACAAATATATCTACCCCTCTGTGGGCGACACCCATTGGGGAATAGCATTGAAAACCTGACTATGTATTAAACATAGCAGAATTGGAAAGTCTACAATTTGAGATATGGATCTCCTGTTAAAGAATAATAGCTAGGCCATGCATTACACCCCATATTTTAATACCCTGTAATTTACGTCTGTTATTGATTCCACTACGAACACAAATATGGCACAGCATCCTACATGCAGCACAGTTGTCTTGGTTTTCAAAGTGTGGGATTAAAGACTCTTGGATTTTGATGTGCTGCTGAGATAATTTGATGCCCATCCTTATTGGCCACAACACAACCATCCCCCTTATCCTCCAGCTGGACAGATAGTAACAGGATGCGACAAGCTGCGAGGTATGTATCTGCTGCTTCATTAAAGAAGCATTTGCAATGCAATGGGTCTTGCGGTCGCTCGAGTTAGAGGTATTAGCGTTGTAAACTCCTAACCGGACCTTTCTTGCCACCTAAATTGAAAATGAAAAGTAAAACAATTTCACATAACTAACCGGACTTTTCTTGCCACATAAACTGAAAAGTAAAAGTTTCACATAAGCGAGCCGACAGACACCATCAGCGCAAAGCAGACACACAAAGGGAAATAAAAGTTCGCTTGCAGTGAAACCTATCGGCAAAAGTGCAATTATCCATGTAACCGGCAAATGTGCAATTATCTATGTAACCTGCAAAGTGCAATTATCTATGCAAAGCGCTGGACTTCTGCCCAGTGAGATCGTGCTGCGAAATAAACAGAAAAAGTAGTCCCTAAACACCGGAAAAGGCATGACGTATGCATGCTGTTCACTAATGAAAGCAAGCGGATTTTAAAAGGCAAGCCCACGAACCAATGAAAGTGACTGATGTGACATGGGGGTTGTTAGAAGCCCAAAGAGAGATTACAACAGGGGACGGAGCGATTTGCGCTCACCCCTAAAAAGTGAGGCAATGGGATGGCTCCAGTGTACCGCTTGCTGTTTGTTGAGCTAGTGCTTTGTTAAGGCATTTCAAAAACTATTTCTTATAAACAGTGGTCCCCGAGGCTGGAGGAGGGGAGTGTTTCACACAAGCTCAGTGCGACCAAGGCTTGATAGATTGCCAGAAACCTCTTTTGTGCTAAAATGGGGGTTTGGGCATTCTGTAAAAGGTCCTAAGCAACCAATTGTCACTTCTGCTTCATATTGAAGAGTTTTTCAATTTGTGCTGTCTTTTCCATAACCAGTTACTCACATGAAATAACTCACACTGGATCTGATGTCTGTCAGGTGATTTATTTATAAGGGTGTGCTGCTGTTGATCTTTTTTACAGCTTTTGTAAAGATATATTTTTACATTTCAGTCATCTCACCATCTCAATTTGCAAAACATAATATTGTCTTGTCTCAGTATCCGCATAGATTTGCAGTTGTCCATGGGCACAGTAATTATATTGTTCCAGGGAAAAATATTCATGGTATGCTGACAGCGTACTTTGCTCCATGGTACAGTACCAAGTGGTCTTCCTCACAGCATAGTTGTGTTCATTTAAAGACTTCAAACAATATATCATTACACTGCAGAATTGTTATTTCTTAATGTATAGCTAAAGGGGTCTGAGCTGGATTCATCCTGGACCCCCTTCTCACCATGACCAAGCAAGTCAATGCCGTCTCGTCCTCTTGCTTCCTCACACTCCGCATGCCCCGAAAGATCCTCTGCTGTATCCCCGCAGACACCAGAAAAACTGTGACCCACGCCCTCGTGACAAGCCCCCTGGACTACGGAAACACTCCATACGCAGGAATCACCGCAAAACTTCAGAAACGTCTTCAGCGAATACAAAACGCCTCTGCACGCCTCATCCTCGACGTACCCCGCCACAGCCACATCTCCGCCCACCTGAGACACCTACGCTGGCTACCCGTCAACAAAAGGATCACCTTCAATCTCCTCATCCACGCACACAAAGCCCTCCACAACAAGGGCCCCGAATACCTCAACCGTTGCCTCACCTTCTACACGCCCACCCGTCAACTTCGATCCACCAGCCTCGCTCTCGCCGCCGTTCCTCGCATCCGCCGAACCACTGCAGGTGGAAAATCCTTCTCCTACCTGGCAGCCAAGATGTGGAATTCCCTCCCCGCCCACCTCGACCACCTTGCCTTCCGGAGGCAGCTCAAGACCTGGCTCTTCGAGCAGCAGTGACCCCCCCCCCCCCCCAGCGCCTTGAGACCCTCACGGGTGAGTAGCGCGGTGTATAAATATGATTGATTGATTGATAGGTGAAACATGCCGTTCTGACTTGGAGCAGTGTATGCCTGTTCCACATGCTCTTGAGTAGTAGTAATTATCAGGCGACTACTTGTGCCTAGGTCATACCTGATATCTGCGTGATGTTTTACCACAATATCACAATTGTTTTTGTACAGGTCAATCCTATTCACCTCGTTATGACATACAACCATCTGAGCTCTAAATGGCATTCTCCTTCTTCACTGACGCACAGAACTCTGACCAGTGATTGCCAGGATTCTTTTCCAAGGTTACAAACCTAACATATCTGAAAGTGTAATTCTGCACCCAAGCTTCCAGTCCTATGGTCCCTTTTACCATCATGCTCTGCTGTGTCAGCCTATTTTCCTGGACACTGTTAAAATAGATTTAGCTCCACGAAGAACAGATTATCACCAGTTAACCGGTACGTGTATTTCATTGGCAAGGTGAGATATAAATATATATATATATATTTTTTTTAATTCATCTTGCTTACATTTGGGAAAAATTCTTGATACCTAAATATAGCCGAAATATTGCTGTGTTATTTTCACCTGCAAATAAGTTCTAATCTTTTTCCAAAAGCAGCTAACCTAAAAAAGCAAGACAGTAAAATATTTACTATAGCCAGTGAGCATTTTATTATGAGATGGCCGTGTCATTCTTGGCCAGATATTAGTGGTCTGAGAAAATGCTTAGGCCCTCATTACAACCCTGGCAGTCGGTGATAAAGCGGCAGTAATACCGCCAACAAGCAGGCGGTAAAAAAAATGAAATTATGACCACAGTGGAAACCGCCCACACAGACAGCCACTTTAACACACTGACCGCCATGGCGGTAGCAACAAGCACCATGGCGGTAACTGCCAACAGCCGGGCGGAAGACAATGTACCGCCCACTTATTACAAGAGGCCTATCCGCCACCTTTTCCGGGGCGGTACCAACGACATCAAAAGCACGGCGGAAATAGATCTCAGAAGTCAAAGGACTCACCTCTGGAGACTAAGGGAACAACCACGACGCCATGGAGCCCAAACTGCAGGTGTTCCCCATGCTGGTCTACCTCCTCCTACACCAGGAATTCCAACGACGGCGACTACAACCACGATGAGTACTGCCGCCTAGCACACAGGGGAGGGGGGAGGAAAAAGAGAGTGACACACACACGCAACACGCAACACCCCCACCCCCAACACCATACACACAAACAGATGCAACACATTACACATCCACCCCGTACCCTTCAGGAATAATGCAAGGACAAAAAGAAGTGATTGAAGTGAGTGTAATAAGATAAAATACTAGAAATATGTCCTCAAAAATCAAAACAGTATTTACATATATACAAATGGAGGGACACTGCCCAGTCCATAATGTCCGTGGGCCACAGGGCCACATCACGTAGGCCAAGGCCCACCTTACTCCTGCATCAAGACGGCAGGAACACTGCTGGGGCATCAGGTCGAAAATACACAGGCACCTCAGGGTGACGGGGAATGGGGGGCACCTCAGCCAGAAGATGGTACAACTCCACTTGTCCTGAAGGGGGCAACATGCCCTATGCGAGGTCCTGGGGAGTGCAAAGCCACAGTCTCCCTAGTGGGTGGTTTGCCCACTGCTTGGTCCTGGGGAGTGCAAGGCCACAGTCTCTCTAGTGGGTGGTTTGCCCACTGCTTGGTCCTGGGGAGTGCAAGGCCACAGTCTCTCTAGTGGGTGGTTTGCCCACTGCTTGGTCCTTGGGAGTGCAAGGCCACAGTCTCTCTAGTGGGTGGTTTGCCTACTGCTTGGTCCTGGGGAGTGCAAAGCCACAGTCTCTCAAGTGGGTGGTTTGCCCACTGGTTCTGGAGGGGGCCTTGTGCCCAGTGTGCTTCATCCTTGCAAGGAGGGGGTGAGTGGATGCCTTCTTCCACTGGTTCTGGAGGGGGCTTTGTGCCCTATGATGAAGATCTTGGGGAGTGCAAGGTCACAGTCACTCACCTGGGTGTCAGACCCACACAATTTGCAGTGGGCAGGATGCATTACAGTCCATGGAGACAGGACTACACACTGCCCGCCGGTGGCGACGGCTGCTCAGTGATGGCAGTGCCGATGCTGGTGTCGGTGCTGCAAGTGGTGGGGGGAGGCTCGGACGGCTTTCCACTGGGGCTGCTGCTGCTGGCAGTGGTGCTGGTGGCGGTGCAGGTGGCAGTGCAGGTGGTGGTGCTGGTGGCAGTGCTGGTGTAGGTGCAGGCAGTGGTGGGGGGAGGCTCCAGCCCTTCCCCTGCAGCCTCAGACGGTTTCCCACTGGGGCTGCTGCTGCTGGCAGTGGTGCTGGTGGCAGTGCAGTGGTGGGGGAGACTCCAGCCCTTGCTCTGCAGCCTCGGACGTCTGAACCGCCATGGTTGGTGTTGCGGGCTCAGATTCAGTCCCAGCACCAGACCTCCTGTCCTTCCTGCCTGCAGGGGCAGGCCCTTTGCCTTTGCCCTTGCCATCTGGTGGTGCCTCCTTGGCGTTGCCGTCTGGTGGTGCCTCCTTGCCCTGGCCAGCTGGTGGTGCGTCCTTGCCCTTCCCCTTGTAAGCTGGTGGTGCCTCCTTGCACTTACCAGCTGGTGGTACATCCTTGCTCTTCCCCTTGGCAGCTGGTGTTACAACCTTGCCCTTCCCCTTGGCAGCTGATGCAGGCACACTGCCAGTGCTGATGGGTGTTTCCTTGAAGCCTCTCATACTTGCAGTAGCTGCCGAAAGTACTGTGGCCGTGGGGTGGGTGGCTGAGGTGCTAGCCTGGGTTCTGCCCATCCTGGCCCAACGTGAAAGATGGGGGGGTAGGGAAGAGGTCACAGGTGGAGCAGAAAAGCTTCTTAGGGACACTGGGGTGGGAAGAGGGTGAAGGTTTGGTAGCGAGGAAGAGGGAGTGTTTGTAGGAGGTGTCTGTCTGCTGTGTTTGGGCACAGATGCATGGGCTGGATGCTGTTGTGAGGTGGGTGGCTGTTGGGTGTCTTGAGTGCATGCGTTTGTGTACTTTGGGAGGAGGGGGCACAGACACAGTGAGAGAGGACACGGGATGTGTGCATGGATGTGGGGGTGGTGACTGCCAGTGAAGGGCGTGTAGTGATAGGCGTGATGGTGATGGAGGCAGTGGGTGTGGATGTAGTGCATGCAGGTGTGAGTGGAGATGCTACTGGGAGGGAGGTGGACTACGAGGAGGAGGGGGACACAGTGGAGGCAGTGGATGTTGGTGTGTCTGCATCTGGATGGTATTTGTGTGAGTGCATCTCGATGGTATTTGTGTGAGTGCCTGTGGGATGATGTGTGGCGCTTGTGTTTGCCTGAGCCACTCCTGTGGGTTTCTTGGGTGCATGCTGGTCTGAATGTGTGCTTGGGATAGGTTGTGGTTCAGGGGAATGGGACTGAGCAGAGGAAGCTGGAAGGGGGAGGCTAGAGACAGGAACAATGGCTGCCATCAGAGAGGAGGCCGAGCCTGGAATGATCTCTGTTGGGCCGCCATGCCAGAGTGAATGCCCTCCAGGAATGCATTGTTTGTTGCAAATGCCCTGCCAGCGCCTGGATGGCATTCACTATGGTTGACAGCCCAACAGAGATGGATCGCAGGAGGTCAGTAGCCTCCTCACTCAGGGCAGCAGGGCTAATTGGGGCAGGGCCTGAGGTACCTGGGGCAAAGGAGATGCCCACCCTCCTGGGTGAGCGGGCACGGGAAACTCGCTGAGGGGCTGCTGGGAAGGCGGTGCTGGTACGGGGTGGTGGCTGTACCTGTAGTTGGGGTGGGCACAGAGCTGTCAACCACCAATAGGGAGCTTCCATCGAGGGAGGTATCACTTTCAGAACAGTCCCCTCCTATCTCCGCCGTGGTGCTCCCCTCACCCTCCATCCCACTGGTGCCCTCACCGTCACTGGATTTGGCCTCATGGGCCCTGTGGGATGCAGCTCTCTCTGTTGCCGGTGCCTCTGCTCCTCCGCCAGATGATGCTAATGCACATAAGGACAGGATGTCAAAACAAAAAGAGGGGGGAAGGGACAGAGGATACACTTGGTCAATGGCAGCAACAACACCACTGTTGGCGTACACAACACACAGGGAACAGCCCTACGCACTAGGCAATGCACTACCAGTCACAATGCTAGTCACCATGCCATGGCCAGTAATACGTAACACCAATTGCAGCATACCTGAGACCCACAGAGCCCTGCCCAGTAGTGGATGCCCACTACCTTGGTTGGAGGTGGAGTTCATCAGCCCGTGCCCAACATGGATCCTACCCTGCAATGTCTGGCATGGCCTAGGGGCACCAACAGGCCCACATCCCCCACATGGGGACCACCCCACGAGTAGTATATATTCAGAAACTGTACTCACCCCCTTGTGGCTGCTGTGATGCCCTCAAGTGCCTATCCAACTCTGGATAGGCCACCGCTAGTATGCAGAACATCAGAGGGGTCAGGGTTTGACAGGCACCCCTTCCTCGTTGGGAGGCCATCCCCAGCTGGTCCTTCACCGTCTTCCGTGCCCTGTATCTCAGGTCCTTCCGCCGTTTGCGACAGTGGGTGCTCCACCTGCCATAGACCCCCAGGGTCTGCACATCCTTGGCGATGGCATGCAATATTCCCTTTTTCTGATGGGCGTTGACCTGCAGAGGAAATACACATAGAAAAAGGGTATTAGTCATACCGTCCGGCCTGTTACACTAATGGCCCACCATATCCCTCCCATCCCCTTATGCACATACATTACCCACCATACATGCAGCATGCTGCCCAGGATCCCTCAAGCACCCCCCCTTACATGAGGCCCTCACATACAACACTCCATGCATTCATGCCTCATGCATCGTGCTCACAGTGTACTCACCTGTTGGTCTGGAGGCCCATACAGCATTTGGTACTGGGGTAGAACCCCATCCACCACTCTCCAACTCCGCAGCGGTGAAGGCAGGGGCCCTTTCCCCAGTGACACGAGCCATGGTCGGTTCCAGACACAGGTCACAGCAGCACTTGCAGTGTAGGTCCTCTCCTGTTGAAGGTCAGGTAGCAAGTGAGTGAACAGATAGAAAATGGCGGTGACGTCCGCTGCGGTGTGTACCGTCACCATCGGCGTACATCACCATTGGCCACTGTAACCCATAGGGCCCAATGACAACCAATGAAGAGTTGCACGGCGGTACTCGGCCGCCTCCCGCAATGGCTCACAACGTTAGCGGCATTACCTCATTCCCACCTGTCCATCCACACAGGACAGGCGGGTGCCATTTCAGGGGGGGGGGCAGGCCATGGCACCTAACTGCGTCACAGCACACATAGGCACCATTTCGGCCTATACATCAACATACTGTTTCTGTCACAACATGCAGTGCACTGACATTTTGGAAATGTTGAATGCTGACCAGATGCTCATCGTTTTGCCCCCTAGATTACAACCACTGTGGATGAATAGGAGATGGAGACATCCCCCCGTGTACAGGCCTCTGGTGAACTTGGCAACAATGGAGGACAGGCACATAATCCTCACCTACACACTTGACAGGGCCACAATCTAAGAGCTGCATGCCCAATTGGAGCCAGACCTGACCTCTGCTATCCGTCACCCCACTGGGGTCCCCCCTCTTGTGCAAGTCCTATCTGTGCTCCATTTCTTGGCAACTGGCTCCTTCCAAGTGACAGTGGGCTTGGCAGCAGGAATGTCTCAGCCAATGTTATCAATAGTGCTGACCAGAGTGTTGTCTGCCCTGATGAAACATATGCGCAGCTAAATTTTTTCCCCCCAGGTGGAGGATTTGGCCACAGTGAAAGCTGACTTCTATGCAATGGGACACATCTCGAACATTATTGGGGCAATAGATGGTACACATATTGCCTTTGTCGCCCCACCCTCGAGAAATGAATAGGTGTTCAGAAATCGAAAGAGCTTTCACTCTATGAATGTGCAGATAGTGTGCCTGGCGCCTGGTGGACCAGTACATCTCCCATGTGAATGCCAGGTATCCTTGGTCTGTGCATGATACCTTTATCCTGAGGAATAGCAGCATCCCATATGTGATGGCTCAACTCCAGAGGCACAGGGTGTGGCTAATAGGTGAGCCCATGGTCCCCACCCAGTATATGTTGGTGTATGGGTATTGGGTTGGCCCTAAGGGTTGGTGTCTGGCTAACAGGTATCCCTCGGTATTTGCAAGTGACTCTGGTTACCCCAACCTCTCATAGCTACTGACCCCAGTGAGGAATCCCAGGACATGGGCAGAGGAACGTTACAATGAGGCACATGGGCGAACAAGAAGAATTATAGAGCGAACCTTTGGCCTTCTGAAGGCCAGGTTTTGGTGCCTCCATCTAACAGGTGGTTCCCTGTGCTACTCACCCAAGAAGATGTGCCAGATCATTGTGTCATGTTGCACAACCTTGCTTTACGTCGCCAGGTGCCTTTTCTGCAGGAGGATGAGGCTGGAGATGGCATGTGGCAGCGGTGGAGCATGTGGACAGTGACAAAGATGAGGCAGAGGATGAGGATGTGGACATTAGAACAGCAATCATTCAACAGTACTTTCAGTGACACACAGGTTAGACACTGTAACTTCACCTTCCATTGCAGTTTTGTATTGTAAATTTTCACTGGCAGGCTGATATTCACACTACTATGGCCACATACTGTACCCTTTGACATGTCTATTTAGGAATACCTTTGCCCCACTCTGGCTCCTGGTGTATTGACTGCAGCAAACTACAGGTCATACCTATGTATACATTACTGTACAGTTGAATTGCAATGTCTACAGATTGTTAAACGAATACATAGTTCAATCACTTGACTGACTCAATACTTGTATTCTTTACAGGATGTTTATTCATGTGCTAATAAGTGGGTGGGGTATTGCTATAGGCTGGGGGGGTGGGGTGGAGAAGAGTCCAGGTAAGAGTTCCAGTCTATTTGTATCACAGGTGCATTGTCCAAGGGGGCACAGGAAGTGGAGCAATGGCGGTTCAAGGTGGACAGGGTGACAGAGAGGGACACAAGGGTGACAATCAGGAGAGTCTTATTTCCTGGCAGGGGTCTTGCCAATGTTCTCTGGCTTCTGTCTGGATCGCAGGGACCATTTGCAGGGTGGTTCTCCTTCTGCAGGGGGTGGGGTGCTGGTGGCCTGTTGTTCCTGTGTCGAGGCCTCCTGTCCAGTAGCGTCAGCAGAGGTGGAGGGCTGTTCATCGGTGTGGCTAGTGTCAGGGGCCCGTTGGTGTGCCACTGCCTCCCTCATGGTGTTGCCCATGTCTGCCAGCACCCCTGCAATGGTGACCAGGGTGGTGTCGTTGTCCCTCAGGTCCTCCCTGATCCCCAGGTACTGTCCCACCTGCAGCCGCTGGGTCTCCTGCAACTTGGCCAGTGTCTAGCCTATCGTCCCCTGGGAATGGTGGTATGCTCCCAGGATGTTGGTGAGTGCCTTGTGGAGAGTCGGTTCCCTGGGCCTGTCCTCCACGTGTCACACAGCAGTCCTTCCAGCTTCCCTGTTGTCCTGTGCCTCTGTCCCCTGAACTGTGTGCCCACTGCCACTGACCCTAGGTCCCTGATCGTCCTGTGTTTGTGGGGTTGCCTTGGGTCCCTGTAGTGGTGGACACACTGATGATTGACGTGTCCTGGGGACAGAGGTATGGGGTCGCTGGGTGGGTGCTGTGGTGGTGTTTCCTGAGGGGGGAGGCTCTGTGGTGGTATGGGACTGTGCCTGGGTAACCAACTGTCCGGAGGTCCCCGATGGGCCAGGTTGGTCATCCTGATCCAGGCGAGCAGAGTGCTATCATCACTGTGGGGCTCTTCTGTGGGGGGACTGGATGTTGCTGGCACCTCCTCTCCGGTGACGTTGTGTGAGGGACCTGTGAGGATGTTAATGCAGTGTTATTGTTTCTGCGTGGGGTTGCCTGGGGTCCCTGTAGTGGTGAACACACTGCTGATTGACGTGTCCTGGGGACAGAGGTATGTGGTCGCTGGGTGGGTGCTTTGGTGGTGTTTCCTGAGGGGGGAAGGCTCTGTGGTGGTATGGGACTATGCCTGGGTAACTAACTGTTCGGAGGTCCCCGATGGGCCAGGTTGGTCATCCTGATCCAGGCGAGCAGAGTGCTATCATCACTGTGGGGCTCTTCTGTAGGGGGACTGGATGTTGCTGGCACCTCCTCTCCGGTGACGTTGTGTGAGGGACCTGTGAGGATGTAAATGCAGTGTTATTGTTTCTGCGTGTGACATCTTGTGCATGGGTGTGTTGCCATGTAAGGTTCTAATTGCCCTGGCAGCTTAGGCTTGTGTGAGTGGTGATTTGGTTGGATAGGTGATTGTCTCACGTGTGCATGCTTTGTTGATGGGTGTCCATGCAGGTCTGTGAGTGGTGTCCATGCATTGGTGTTGCATGCAGGGCTTGGATGGGTGGGTTGTGATGGTGGGGTGTGTGGGAGGTGGTGGAGTGATGGGAGTGAGGGTGCGGGTGGGGGTATGTGATGGCATGCAGGTAGGGGGGTGATAGTAGTAGAGATTTGACTTACCAGAGTCCAGTCCTCCTGCAACTCCTGCCAGACCCTCAGGATGCAGTATTGCTAGGACTTGCTCCTCCCATGTTGTTAGTTGTGGGGGAGGAGGTGGGAGTCCACTGCCAGTCCTCTGTACTGCTATCTGGTGTCTTGCAACCACAGAACGCACCTTCCCCCGTAGGTCATTCCACCTCTTCCTGATGTCATCCCTTGTTCTGGGGTGCTGTCCCACGGTGTTGACCCTGTCCACGATTCTCCACCATAGCTCCATCTTTCTAGCGATGGATGTCTGCTGCACCTGTGATCCAAATAGCTGTGGCTCTACCCGGATGATTTCCTCCACCATGACCCTTAGGTCCTCCTCTGAGAACCTGGGGTGTCTTTGTGGTGCCATGGGTGTAGTGTGAGTGGTGTGTGTGAGGGTATGTGGGGTGATGTGTTGGGGTGTGTGCTGTGAGGTGCGTGGATGGTGTATGGGTGATGGTGTTCTGTGGCTCTGGTTGTGTGGGTGCTCTTGCTGTATCTCTCTCTAGTGGCAATTTTTGTTAGTCGTAAAGGGATGTGGGTATTGTCAGTGGGTGTTTTATAGTGGTGTGGGTGTGAGTTTGGTGTGTGTGAGGGCGTCAGGTGTCTGTTATTCAGATTGTCCATTGTGATGTTGTTTTGTTAGGTTGTGTGTATTTTGAGCGCGGCGGTATGTAGCGCCAATGGTTTATTGCCATTTAATGTTCGCTGTGGTGATTCGTGGGTCATAATTCTGTGGGCGTAGTTCTTTTGGCGTTACGGTGTGGGGTTTTGCTACCACCATTTTATCACGGACCTTTGAGCTGGCCGACTTGTGTATGTGTCTGTATAGTGACGGATTGCTATGTGTGTGACCTAATATGGGTAGCGGTATACTGCAGTGACAGCAGTATGTTGGCGGCAGTCAGCATGGCTGTCTTAGCCTTGTCTGTTATTCAGTTGCTATTACAATAGGCTTTGTAGGTAGATGCTATGGTAGTCGCTATAAAGAGAAGTCAAGTTAAGAAGGACAAATGGCCAGTGCTGGCAACTTTGGGGCTGCAAAACCAGGTTTGAATCCCAGCACTGGCTCATTATCCTGTGATTCTGGCCAAATGACGTTTGGGGCTATTCCCATAGGTAATTTACACTTGTGGGTAACTTACTCTTACACTTTTGAATAAATTTGCAACTTTTGGCTATTCACAAAATCTGAGTGTAAAGTTACTCAACAGTGTAGACTTTTGCGTCTCCACTCCCTGAAAAAGGGTGAGGACTAAGATTTGCAAATGTAAGTTACTACTGCCAAAAAAGAAAGAGTATTACATTCAGCACCACAAACATATCAATAATGCTGCATCAGCCTTCCATAAAAAACAGTGGTGGCAGGTACTTAAAATAAAACCCCATTGTAAATAAGATTCCATTAAATTACATTATTTTAAACTAGTTAAATAACTAAATAAAACAATGTTAGAAATATCTAAACATTATGCATATTTATTTATAAAATATTTGAACTCCATTTTGATCAAAACAAAATTATGCAAATTACATAAAAATCTATGATGATGTTCAATACACTTTTTTTAATCATCCCTTTACTTTACCATAGGGACATCTTCCCCCGATTGTGAAGTCTTCCTATGATAAAGTGTAGGGAAAAGTAAAGCAGTTTATTTAACTAAAAAAATAGTATTACCTTTATGTTACATATTAATGTGAATTAATTGTATATGTGAATTTAAATGTAGAACACCTTAACAAAAAATTGCCATTGCACTATTATCTTAATCTAAATATAATAAATTAAATAAAACATGTTTGTGAAGTTTACATTAAAAGACAAATTCCCACCTAAAGTAAAAACAATATTTTTATTATGCATTAATTACTAACAGTGCTGGATATAATTAATTAAAAGCAATTTAATTATATTTCAATAAAAGCTTATATTACATTAATTTATCAATTCAAAAATGCTTGTTAAAATATTTTATAATTAAGACTGTTTACACTCAATTATATTTACATTTTCAACTATTTTAAATAATTTAACATTATTTATTTTGGGGGTTTAATTTACGGCCCTACCATTATTATTATATTATGTGGGTGAGTGTTGCAGTGCCAGTGGTTGCTCATTCGTGGTGCTGGACATTCTAAAGCTGTGAGCTGGAGCACTTGAGAGGAAGAGTAGTGTGGTGTAATGGCCTGAACTTCTGACTCAGAGGTGACGGAGCCACGTTCGAGTCTCAGCGTCAGCTCAACATCCTGTGATTCTGGGCAAATCACTTAATCTCCCCATGCCTACAATTCAACGCCTTGAGACCACCATGGGTGGTTTGCTGTGCTTTACAAATCCTGGATTTATTATTATAGTACTGTTTTCTTCCCTTTTTAGCTGTAGTAACTTGAGAAGTGCAGTTTGTGAACAGCAGTGGGGTGACTTTTTGGTGGGTGCATGAACCGCTCACTAAACCCCCTCTAAGCCCCTCCTTACTCTTTGCTAAATCCCTCCCCTTTAGAAGTAACTGCCTCTTTTTCAAGCCACTCACCCTGATCCCTCCCGTATGTACTAAGTCACACATAATGCCACAACACCTTATGTGTGTGAACCTTAATGGCATAGATTTGAGAATTGTCCTCTCCAAAAAGATCGATATGGTATGGTGAATGGACTAGTTAAGCTGAAATAACAAGGAGACAAGTCAGTATTACCCTATAAAGGCATTTTGGAGAAATATTCCTTAAATGTTCTGTAGAAATGAATTTGTCATTGGAAGTAGTGAATAGCCTTGCTACGTGAGGCATTCAGGATCAAGATATTTAGGGCCTCATTACGACTCTGGCGATCGGACGAAGCTGAACTCAGTGCCCCCGTGGCTGACTCCGACTGCCGCCACCTGTCTGGATCCATGATCCTGGCAGTGCTCCCTCGGCTGTCCGACCGCCAGGGTCATAATATGGCGGTCGGACCGCCAGGAGTGCTATGGTCTAACCGCTCCCACAGGTTTGACGGTCCGTAATTAGGCTCTTAACCCTGAATGTTGTTGCTGAAACATCACAGATTTAGTAATGATATTGACATGTGGGGGCTAGTTTTGCTATGCGCGGTTTCTTTAACATTTATATTCACAAGTTTTGCTTTACTTGGCAAACAGACATCATATCTTATACATAGTGGGATGGCAGCTTCAATGTAAATCAATATTGGCTTTTAAGCTAGGATGAGAGAAGCAGGAGGGCACTTGAAATAATCACACACAGTCTGGCAGGATGCGGCCTCTTCCTTTAGGTCAGTTTACAATTACCCCCAGGAATAAGGGTGTTCTGATACGGCAGTCATTACTGTATTTCTACTTTGCAAGACCACAATCTCCTAAAATCTCTCAGACCCAGCATTTTCATCAAGCAAAATATTTGGACTCTACGCCATAGCATCCACACCCATTCACATGGACCTACATTTTTTTAAATGTGTACATCAAAACTACTCCCCCACACATTATGTTATAAAAATAATATTCCTTAATATAATATACAGATATCTTTTTAATAAATATAAATTGTATAATTTTCTCCTTAGTAAATGTTTTTTCTCTTTCATAGTGTGACACTGAATCTAAATAAATTGAAATAAGTATATTAACCCTTCCTCAAAATACCTGTCTGATTTATCAGCCTCTGTCTTTAGGTCATGGATCCAACACAGTATCCAGGTGCACTTATTGACTGAGAAAAAACCCATCACCTATTAGCGAAAAATATACACTTGCAGTAGCATGCTCTAATAATATATCACAGTTTTCAACATGCATACATGATAACAATTAAAAAGACAAATTTCTGTTCAGCCAAGGCAACAATTCCTTACTGAAAACAGCAGTTACAATCACACAGTGGCCGATGATCCAGCCTCAAGGTAGGGGAACTCTCCAGGCAGGTAACGCCATTGCCTCCCTCCCAGGGTCACAGGCAACCTAGTCTTCAGTATCAGTATCTACCCCGCTAGAGGATGCATCACCCGGAGCTACAAATCTGTCTCCCAGGGCCCTCCATGTGGCCAAGTTATCCCCCAACTTGACGTCCCTTCAGATTTTTTTTCATTTGAATTTCCTCTGCAAGAGTCCGCTCTGCTAGATCCCTGTACTAGTGTTCTGACATTGACCCATCCACGTGATAGCTACCCTTTGTCGGGCCAACAATAATGCTGGCTGTAGATATCTGTATGCCATCTCGCAAACTTTAGGCCTCCTAATTTTCCCAGTAGACAGAACTGTGAGGTAGGGAGCCCCGCAACAATGTGGTTTGTGTGAGTTTGTCCACTACCCAGACCCAGAAGTCTTGTACCTGTTGGCACCCCGAGGCCATATGCAGGAAGTCAGCCCCAGAAAGCCCGCAGCACAGACATGCATCTGACTGAGTACGAGACAGCCAATGAAGTCTCAGAGGCATCACATAGGTGCGATAGAGGAAATTATAGTGGATCAACTTAAATCAAATTTAGCTAGATACAGTCATGGTAAGGGTGCAGACGCAAGTCCAGTCAGCGTCCTCTAAAGCAATGCCTAGATCAGTCTCCCAGGTCGCTTGAGCATGCAAGGGGAGACTCGCAACTTCTTCCACCATTGCTTTATATAGCAGGGACACCGAAGGCACCATGACAAGGTCCACCAAAGTGACAGATGCCACCATCACCGTAGGAAATGTAGTCCAGGTCTGCTGGGTCAGCCTGGTCAGGTCACATAATATAAGATATGTCCTGGTCATAGTGCAAGTGTACCCTGTCATCCCGAATAAGATAAAGTGCTCCTTAGGATACAAGTCCCCAGCAACTCACAGCCAACACCCCCCATCCCTCCCCAGGCCTGAAAAGACATATTTTCCTCCATGCATTGAATCGGAATGAAAATCCACACCAGTAGCTCCTGGTGGAACGGAGCCCGCCAGAGAACCACTGTCACAAGCCTCTGCCACACATGAGCAGTCTTGTATGACCACAAAAGGCAAGGCGCACTGTAGCCCTCCATTAGCAGAGCTGGGAGCTCGGAACTTTCGGCTGTGCCCGATACCAGGTGCTTCTCCCAGTTATCGACATCCTCTAGCCAGCGGGTGGCATGCTGCATGAGAGAAGCGAGGTAATAGCTCAAGAAGCATCTTTCAATGGTACCTCAAACTCCGTCCCCGTTCTTTGAATTTCTTGTAAGTTTGCCACTTTTGTAGGCTTTGGGGAATTTCACCTATCTCTGGGCTAGCCTTCTGGTGTAGGACATTCTTGATCATGCCTTTGAGGATTGAAACATGATCAGTAATATTTCTTAGTTTTTATGATAGTTTCACATTTTTGTACCATATAGACAGTGGAAGAAACTCCACAACTCCGAAAGTTTGCACTTCGCATGGTGTCCTGATGTAATGCTTGTGTGGCCCTTTTCTGGACATCTATCACGCTTGTCTCAACTTGATGGACTTTAGAGTGCAAAGTTATCATCTTTTCTACCTTATCATGTTATGCCTGTATTTTCTCTATACACATATAAGAATTGCTTCCCCTTTTTATCATCCCATCTGTGCCTTTGTCTTTATCTGCAGGTTTGGTCATTATATTGCAAAATCCTTCTTTGAAAAACCTGTTCTAATGGTGTTGGCATGCATTTAGAATACTTCAAGCTAGAACCCTGGGACCCCATGAGTAACCCTTTAGGTCAGATGCAGGTGTAGAGGGAGCGTTTACTGTAATGTCTCTTGACTTGTCTCAGCCGCGTTACTGATTCATCATTGCTCTGATGATTTCTTGCTGTTCATGTCACCCTGTGAGGCTCAAAAAAGGCCCTGCCCAAAGGAGCTTCCACAGGGTGGAAAAAGAGGGTATTTTTTTGTGTGAAAAACCATCACCCACCAGGGTTGCCCATGGGTTTTGTCCCAACTGCCCCCGTAGACAAATTCAGACTACATACAGAAGTTAATGAGTTCATCAGAAAGATCAAGCTAAGATCCTATTTTGAGGGTCGGCCACCTACAGTTGGTTCTACAATTGTTGACACTGACCTACGTAACAAATCGTATTTTACACCCCCTGGTGTATCCATCCCAGTAGAAATTCTTACCTTTGAACAAGCAGTCCGGAAGGACATCAATGAGATTCATTCTGGCACTTTAAAGGTATTCCATAACACAACAAGGGATGAAAAGAAAGCACTACAAGAACTAGCTAATAACACCAATATAGTCATAAAACCATCAGACAAGGGGGCAGCCTCATAATCCAGACAACAGAAAACTATCGGAAAGAGTGTCTGAGACTACTGGGCAGTACACGAGTCTATGAGAAACTCCAGGCAGACCCCTCTGAATTCCTCAAGACTAGGATCACCAGTATGGTGGAGCAAGCGCTAGCGCATGACTGGATTTCCCAGAAAGAAGGGGATTTTCTAATCAATAAAAATCCAGTGACTCCTTATTTCTATACCATTCCTAAAATTCATAAAAACCTGGAAACACGTCCTGGTAGACCTATTTTATCTGGAAAAAATTCAGTCTTGGTTGTCCTGTTTTGCTGACGCCTTCTTTAGACCCATAGTCTAAAATGCGGACACATACCTTAAAGACACGAAAGATGTACTGTGTCTTTTAAAAGATAGACCTTTCAATCCTGCAAATGAAACACTGTTAGATCTGGATGTGGAAAGCTGTACACCAGTCTTCCCCACGGTGACACTTTAGGCATAATCGAGGAGGTTATTTTTTATATAGATGGGGACTACCATACCCCACGTAGCATAGTTATGGAAAGCTGTTTTTGGCCTTAACAAAAAAGTTTTTTTGAGTTTGAAGGCAGCCTGTACCTTCAAAAACACGAGCCAAGCATGGGAAGCACCTTTGCTCAAAGTCTAGCCGGTCTCTACGTCTACCATCTTGAGAAAAAGACAATTCTAAAATCCACTAACCCATATAGAGATAACATTGTACTATGGAAGAGATACATTGATGGCATATTGGTCATCTAGAAAGGGGAAGAGACACAACTGAGGCCTTTTTTAGAGTGGCTCAATATACAGGACTAGTTCCTGAGATGCATTCTTATGAAAAGCAAGGAACAATTGATTTTTCTGGACCTCAACATCATAGCAACCAAGGGGGCCCTAAAAACGACCACCCATGAAAAACTGACAGCTAAAAATTGTCTGTTTCTTTTCAATAGTGCTCACCCCCATCATTTGAGGGAGAACCTCCTGTTTGGACAGATCCTCAGAATAAGGAGGAATTGTTCCGAGGGGTCTGACTACAAACAACAAGCCCAGAATCTAGCATCCAAATTCGAGGCGAGGAAATACCCCCCAAAATCGTTAATCGGGCCATGAAACGAGCACACAACAATAACAGAGAGACTCTTCCGGACACTCTTCCTCAAAAGGGGAAGGAAGAAAGACTTATATGTATCACAACATTCAATGTAGCCTCTAGTCAAGTGAGCAAGATTATAAACAAACATTGGAGCATTCTGAATAGCGGACATTTGAATTTTCCCAAGCCCATGTTTTCCCACAAAGGTGGCAAAAGTATAAGAGACAAGCTAGTACATACCCACCCACGGCTGTCCAAGAAAAAACTGGATGGCACCAACCTTCTACACCACCGACAGGACATTCCCCATGTGGGAACTGCAGGGTGTGCCATCTAACAAACGCTACCAAAAGGTTTTTTTCCAATGACAATACAACGTGGAAAATCAAGGATTTCACCAACTGCAACACCCAACGAGTAGTCTATATGATTACGTGCTCATGCAATTTACATTACATAGGAATGACCACCTGCAAAGTAAAAACTCGCATCTGTGAACATCAGAGCAATTTGAGATGTGGCTGTGCCACCACAAAAATGTCCACTCGTTACCTTGACAGTGCACACACAGTGGAGGATTACCGAGATTACCGATGGGTTATCCTTGAACATCACAAAGAGATTAAGAGCAAATCCTTCCTGCTCGAAAGTGAAAAACTGTGGGTTTTTAAGTTATGCACACACCAACGAGGTCTCAATGAGAATATCCTCTGGTGCCAGTGAATGCAACACTAACACCTTGTTACCCCGATGAGCGTAACGCTATAATATTCAGAAGGCCACCTTCCCTTGACAAGGCCATCAATATATGCGACCATTATTTGTAATACCAATAACTAGTCTTAAACCTGAAGTCATATAAACCCCACTTCCTTGAGAAAGTAGAGCTGTTTTTCACCATTTCGTCCCCCCATTTTTTGATTTCCGCCCTGAAACAGAACCACTTGAGAGACACCTAAGCAAGAGGCCCTTGCAGCCCTACCTCAGCACACTAGAGGCCGCCGTTTGAGAAGATTAGCATTTTAGTGCAATGCGCGTCAGGTACAGTATGCTTAAAAACTAAACTCCCATGTTAACCACGCTGTTTCAGACCGCAGGGAGGTGAGCATTAGGCAGAAAGCAGGAGTTTCACTTAGATGAAGTTAAGTGCGCTTACCTCTTTTTACAACACGCAGCAGAAGCGGCCATCTGGTGCATCTAATATCCGGCATATATTTTCAGTGTGCAACTAAAGCACACCCCCCTCCCGGAGGATCTATGATACGAAAGCGTAGCACTAAAAAGTAGGTCGCGCATGCACCACGTCTTCTTCTTGGAGGTGACTCACGCGTTGAAGTGTGTTTACATGTTTTTCTAAGTGTAGTATGTCCTGTATTTGTCTATTTTATGTGATTCACGAGTGCCTTTTCCCACGAGTGGGATGGAGGTTGAAGAGGCACCACACCCATAAGTAATATGAATAGCAACCTTTATTCTTTCATTTTCCACACTTATTCCAGAAGGACATCGATACCATTGAGTACTATTTCACTTTAGTTAGGTGTACCATACCAATCCACAGAGCATTTAATGTTAGTGCTTTCATTAGTGTTAGTTAATCAAGGAGTGACGCTAGGGAGTCCACCTTGGTCCTGAAGAGGAGTCTAGGGATAAACTCCGAAACATGTAGCCTGACCAGGAGGCAAGGTATATAATATACACCTCCTCCAGCGCCCCTTTTTTTAACCATATCACCCTGTAAGACTTAATAAATTAGTAATACTACTCAGAGGCAGGTATTTTTAACTCACCTAAGATCCCACCACTCCTATCCCTCTCAAAATTTACATTGATGAAATTGAAACAGTGCTCCCACGTATTCCGTCGGTCGTGGCATGCCCTGTTCCGCAGCAGAACAGGAGGAAACCCAATGATGAAGCATGCCACCAAGGGGCAACTCTGGTGGGTCAGGGCTTTTCACACAACAAAATCCCTTTTTTCCACCCTGTGGAAGCTCCTTTGGGCTCGGCCTTTTTTGTGATGTTATATAGGCTATAAGGAGGACAGACTCAGCCCTACAAAAAGTACGATACTAAGTAAGGCTGCCAAAGTGAGGAGGGAGATGTTGGCCTCCCAGAGCCATTTACTCACTGTACACTCAGGCCCCCAACCAGCAATACTAATCCCACTATTAATGCTGGTTCAGTGATAGGCCTCTGCTGCTTTCTGCTCACTGCATGCTTCTTCAGGGACCTTACACTTCGTGTGCACAGTCTGAAAACCCCACCTCACTTAATGTTCACCTTTAGCTTGTCTTCATTGCAGATTTAGTGATGGCTTGCTCTCTCACCCTGCCAATCCCCTTGTAATGTTTATTTGAGCCCAGGGTGTGTTTATTTTCTTATTTCTTACCTTTCAGAAACCACCACAGTCAAATTTCAACACAGCATTCCAAAATGGTAAGCTGCAATCCCTGGTTGTCATTTTATGGTCCAAACACCCTGCCCAATTTTTTGTCTCATGGTTTTTCTACCCCATTGTTGTGTCCCCAGATACCTCCCACTCCCTCCCATGGTGGATGAACTACCTTACTTTTCTTGATAGTAGATGGCAGCCACTCAGACTGCAGCAGATCACAAACTTATTTTAATTTTATTCTCCACAAGGAAAATATTTTCCCGTTAGTGGAATTCCTTTCTTTACGCCTTCCTAAAATATGGGGATATTGGAGGATTTTGGCACCCCAATTTCTTAGTTGCACCCACTTTTCACTAACTGTAGAAGTGATGATTTGGGGTGATAAACCACTGGGATGATTTGTGAACTATGTTTTAAGCAAATGCTGACAAAATTATGACTCCTTTGTTCATTTCTTCGTGCCCTTTCCCCTTGATAATACTGATGTTGTTGCTCTTGCCCTTACATTTAGTATTGCGGAAAATGCTCCAGAGTGGTGCATTTTTCATGGTAGTATGTTTAATCTGTTGATATATCTGCATTCCTTATTCTGTGTATGTGCCATTTGTGCTTGCACCTGTATGTTTTGTGCTCACCTAAAATTAATTTAGGAGACCTCACGCAATGGGGTCTATATGTTTGGTAATGGAAATGTTGTATGCAAACAGGGAAAGTCTAATTTTTTTGCACCTTCACCTATCTGTTGATCTGCTCAAATGTGTATTAGTATAACTCAAAAGATGATGCCTTAATTGTCTTGAATGGCCATGCATACGTTTTTGGATTGCCTCAAATATTTTCAGAAATGCAATCATGGTGTTCTATTATTTATCTTCCCTACTCATGTAATATTTTCTTGTCTCCTCACCATACTTTAAACCTGCTCTGATACACTACCGTTTTACAAGTGCTGAAATAAACTGAACACTGTAAGGACAAACTTGCCCACAATTAAAGGCATTTTGACATGCTCTTCGTGCAGAATACATGACCAAAAAATATATTGCATCACAATAAGAGCAATATACAAGTTCACCCAATTGGGCCTTTGCTGGAGGTTCTGCCCTCGGTGCCAGAATGGCGGCTCAGGGCTAAGGAACGACTTAGGTACTGGTTCCTTTTCCGGAGCCACCACCCACTGTGGAACACGGTCTACAGAAGCCAGTGCCATCGACTGCAGATGACTACAGCCAACCCATAGTGCTGTCTGATGCCGAGATGGTGCTGCCCTGACCTCTACCAAGGTCATTTTTAAAAATCAGATCCAAAATCTCCTTACCAGCCTTCTCATTCTGCCACAGCGCCTCAACCATTTGGAAGGGCTCCATGAGTTATTTGGCACATACTCTAAAAATGGCGCTATGATGCGGCATATGAGATTTCCCAGCCTTACCTAGAGGATAACTGGTAGGAGGACCTCCAAGATGCCAGTGGTCTGGATTCCCTCCCAAGGATTGACACATCAGCTGCCACACCTCCTAAGCCTCTTTAGTGTGCCCTGGATGGCACATAGCCACGCTCTCAGAAGCAGGATACAACACTGTCTGCCAGGGTGGGAGGTGAAAACGTTGGAAAAGTGTGTCCTGCAAATTGTTCTAATTCTCGCCTGCAAGGACATCCTCTACTCCCTCTACCTCTGTGAGGGTCTGTAGGTCTTCCTCCACATGGTTATCCCTTCTACATTGACGAAGCCTGATCTACTCCGCTATTGCTCATTCCTGTACATTTGTCATCCAGGTACTCTCCTCTGGTACCCTTGGGTTCATCCATGTGATAGCAACCCCCGTTTCGGTAACAGCAGGGCCAATTGTACAAATTTCCATTTCATTTTCCTGCCCTTTTGTTTCTTAACATCCTCCAATAAGCATGTAGTGGGCTTCATCTCTACTGTTAACCCTGTAACGTGTTTAAACCTCTGAACCACTATGCCCCGATAAGCATACACCCGAGGATAACACCAGGCTAAATAAAGGAATGTTGCTGGCCCATGCCTGCATCTATAGCATCTATCCATTTTGGCAGGGTCACTTCTATCAAGAAGTTGTGAGGTAATGTATGTGCGATGTATATAGTTAAAGAATATCAGTTTGAAGCGTGCGTTGCACGTACCCTGTTTAATCAGCACACAGGTGCTTTTCCAATGGTTGTCCTCTATTGGTGCACCCAGTTCTTTCTCCCAGGAGGCCTTAGACCTAAGTGTAGTCCTAGGCATGTCTTCAGTCATAGCTCTGGGAACTTCGGGTTGTGTAGGCCAGATAACTCGGCATACACTAGGAAATGTTATTGGCCCACACTAAAAGTCTCTTGCGCAGCTTCAAAGGTAATAAACATCTCACTTGGGTATAGGCCACCCAGAGTTAAACACCCATTGGTTCTCCATGCGCTTGTGTTGACCAAAGTGTTCAATTGCCGGAATGCCATAAGGTCTCAGAAATTGAACTTCCTTGCGAAGGGAGCCTTTTTCAGCACTACCTTCACCGTTCGTTCCCACAGGGAAGCTGTATGAATAATTAAATATGGAACTTTAGGGGTACGTCGTCCACCCTCGTGAAGTTGCTGTGACAGGGTTCCTTCGAGGGTGTTGTCCCCGAGTAATTCCTTCTCCTACTTGTCCCCCTCGGATAGCCAGTGCATTGCATGTTGTAGCTGGGAGGCTAAGTAGTATAACTCGATATTTGGCAGTGCCAACCCTCCTTCCTCTAAGGGTAATTGTAAAACATTCCAAGCCACCCTACTGCAACCCCCCACCCACACCAGAGAGGTCAGTAGGGCGTGTAGGCATTTGAATATAGCCCTGGGGAGTGTGTCCAATCAGTGCTCTAGAGTATATAGGCAACACAGTAAAAATACCATATTTGCTACAGATACCTCACCCTTAAGGGACAGGGGAGTGTATTCCAAAACCATACGGATTTCGTCAGGCCCTCCATTACCCGATCAGTGTTATATTGGTTCCGCTTTTGGATTGTATGGGCCACCATTATTCCCAAACAGCAGAATCATTCAGTCTCCCATCTTAAGGACAAGGCCGGCAGTGTGGCAGGATCCCAAGCCACCATTCAGCCCAATGGGAATATTAAGGACTAGGGGGCCAATTAGGAGTTTGGCAGACAGAAACACCCGTCCATCAAACTCCAGATGGGATGGTCGTCACCATGCTGGGAACCTCCCCGCCAGGCCCATTACGACTTTCCCACTGGGCTGACCGGCAGAAACCAAGCTTTCACCAGTTAGCCCAATGAGAAAGGTACGGCAGCATTGTTGCCAGCTCATAACAGAGCACTCAGGAGGCACAAACACCCTTGAAATGCTCACTGTCTGCAAAGCAGACAGTGTGCATTTCGGGAGTTCTGGGTGGGGGGGGCATGCACTGCCCATGCCATGGACTTGGGCAGTGCAGGGGCCCCTATGTGGCCCCCTGTAAATGTTTTACGCAAGTCTTTTCATGACAGTGGTACCACCATGGAAAGGCTGGCGGAGAACAAGGTTGTAATCAGCAGGGTAGCACCGCCCTGGCTGATTACAGCCTTCAGTACTGTCAGCTCGTCGGGATCTGAGATACTTGCAGGGAATGTGGTAGGTTGGAGGGTCTGCCCTGCACCTTCGTAATGTGGTAGTCAGACCACCACAGCAGTCCGACTGCCAATGCGAGGTTGGCGGTCTTCAGACTCCCAGCCTTGTAATCCGGCCCTTGGTCATATTAATCCTCAATCCTGACAAATACCCAAATGTATCCAGGTAATTTAGAAGCAGCAGTATTGATACCCTCTGGGAGGTCAAATAAAAGAGAGTATCATCTGCATATAGTGAGATCAGGTGATCTACACCTTCCAGCCGGATTTTCCACTTCCCCCCGTCCTGCCGAAGCCGTAGGGTCAAGGGCTCAGTTGACATTGCAAATACTAGGGGTCAGAGCACTGCCTATCCTGTCTAACCCTAGCCAAGGTTTCTGTGTAGAGCAGAGTCAACCAGTTTAAAAAACGGGGACCCAACCCCATTGCCTCCAGGACCTCCAAGAGATCACACCAGTTCACGGTGTCAAATGCTTTGGCAATGTCAATAGACACCAAAGCAAGTTATTCAAGTAGAACATGCATTAATTGCCTAATACCATGCCCAGGGTTATAACCAATCCCTTTTCGCTGAATTCATTGTACACTAGTCAGAGAAAATACAACTACCCTAACTATAAAAGAAATTAACAGCTTTCGCTAATGCGTCCTCTTCACATCCAGCAAACTCTGTATAATGACCTTCTGAACGTTTGTTTTGGAAGAATTGCTACCCGGATGTTGTTTACAAAATTATTCTGCGTATAGTTGTGACTCAACTGCTTTCCTGCTCATAATTATGCTGATTATAGGCTGTTATGCCATGCGGACAGCATGTTCACACAGATATTCTGCAATAAGTTAAGAGCTCCATATACTTTTTGTGCCCAGCTATCAATAGTCTGTTTTAGTAAAGTATGTGCCGTTGCTGACCGCGCTATACCTGTTGTGTGTGTGAGTGAAGATTGACTGGCTGCTGTTGTGCTCTACCTGTGCATCGTGTACTCTTGGTGTTGTATTGGCCATCTTCTATGAGTTAAGACACTTTCCTTGTTACTACCAATAGTCTACCAGTTCTTTGAGTGATAGTGTAGCTTGTGCTGCAGCTACCCATGCCATACACGTTCTTTGTGTAACAGAAGCTTGCACTTCTGCCATGCATACTATACCAAGTAAACTTCATGGCAGTGGCTGAAGCATATCCAGTTGACAGTTGTGCTATAGGCCAGTTTTCCAAACCATTCCTTTATTGACAGTTGGAGTGGAAGCCCCAGTTTTTTTTTTACCTGTACCCCACAGGCACCAGAGACAAGCCTCTAATCTTGACTGCACAGTGAAATTTACTCTCTTAATATACACAATACATATATTCATCTTCCGGGGTTAATTAACACTTTTTGACTCACAGAAGGCTTCACTGCTGGTTTGCACCAGAACAATCTGGGAAGGGTCAGGCCATGATATCTTTTTGAGGGAGGCTTGCGCTCACCATTTAGAAACATCTTCGGTATCAAACACCAAGACCCATGCTGATCATTAATGGAGAAGCTTGTGGAAAACATTTGACTCTTTATATTTTTCAGAGAAAGTCCTTCTTTTGTAAAATATAATCACGAACAAGGTCATGTGTAAGCTGTTCGGCAGTGGCTTCTTCCTAAGTGGCAGCTATTATCGTTTTAGGGTATTTTCTTATGCTACTCCGAGTTTGTTAGATAATTAAAATGTTTGAATGTATTAACTTTCCAGCTGATATGTGACAAAACTGTCTCTTGGCCTCTCTGAATCCTGTCTTGGCAGTGCGTGAAAACGTCTACAATTTATAAATTCTTGTTTTGCCTTTGGTTATTTTGCTTGGAAATAATGTCTATTTCAGGTTCCTATTTGATTTGCAACTGTTACCCTTAATTGAATTTAGTTAAAGTAGTTTTTAAAAACACTGCTCTACATCTTCGGATGTTACTTTCAAAGCGCCTGATTTACAAACATATTAAATGAAACGCAAGTGAGCATATAAACATATTTGTTTGGAAATATCTTGTTTCTGATTCAGAGAATTGGGAGCGGTGAAAGTCACCTAAATTGATGTGACTCTGAAGGAAGGTTTTTCTCCATGGCTTGGTGATGGGAGAATATTTTCCCCATGTAGAAACAAAAAAATGTTTCAAGTGCAATGCAACAAAATATGAGTCGGCTTGCAACAAAGAACACATTTTGCGAAACACTCTCTAAATATCACATAATTATGGGTAACCCCAAAATTCAGTTGCATGAATAAACAGGATTCCTAAACTCTGAGCCTGGGGCATATGTAAAAAAAAAAAAAAAATAGCTTTCCTTTATACCAGTTTTTCATTCATTAGATTTTACTTGGTGAACTGATGCATGACTGGTACACAATGAGAAAAGGAATATCAATTGTTACAACAGGTGCGTTTACCATGTATGCATTTACAACACTTGTAATATGACGTGTTGACCTTCACAATGTGTCTTTAGCACTCATTTTTTGTGGCTCCAAATTTTATTTATATATATATATCCTGTTGGCAGTTGCCACTAAGAACAGTTAGGATCATGTTTCTATAGAAAAAGCATTTTTTGGCTTGCCTATATCTTTGCACCGTTTACTGAATCTTCACAAAGCTGGCCAAAAAATGGCCCTGGTAATTCTTGTTGCACATGAAAGGTTTCAGCGTGATCCATCAAGTGGGTGCCAAGAAAAAGGGGGGTAAATCAAAAAAGTTGCATTTCCCATGTTAATTCCAATAGGACCTTTGAACAAGGCTACAGCCTGTACCACTGTACATAATTACATCAGATTTGGCAGAAAGCTAGCTTTCGGTACTCAGATTGTGCTTTTGCTTATTTGGAGTAAATGCGTCCAGTAGTTTAGGAAATATTTGATCGTGGACGGCAAATGCAGAGCTTTGATTGGCTGCCAGCACTTCAAACCAGGAAGTGTTGGCAGCCATCTTGGAACTCTGCTTCAGCAGAGTCCCACAAAAAAAGTAAAAGAAAAAAAAGGGGACCAAGATAGGGACACCCTGACTCCTTAAGCTTTGGTGCTGGGGTCTCAGAAGGGGCATCCCACGGGCTAAAAAGCATTTAAAAAAAAAGAATTGCCGCAAATTCACCGTCCCGGGAGCATTGTTACTTTTAAATTGGGGGGGGCTGCAGACCCCCCCTCTGCCTCGGGGACCACCACCTCCCTAGGACTATTGTCAAAAGAAATACAGGGGGGTGCCTGGCCCCCCTAGAGCCCCAGGGACTGCCACCTACCCGGGGCATTTATTATTTGTAACAGGGGGTGCCCATTCCCCCCTCCCCCCTGTAGCCCCAGGGACCGTTACCTCCCTGGGGGTTTTTAACAAATATGATGCCGGGGCTGTAATGTAAAATGATGCGGGAGGCTACGCAGCCCTCTCTCCCCACCTCCCCCGCTGCACTGGGGACCACCACCTCCCGGGGGCATTCACAAAATTGGGACTATGGGGGCCGCGCGGACCCCCCGCAGCCCCAGGGACCACCACCTCCCCAGGGCTATTCTGTGTTGGAGCCGCCGATGGCTCTGGGGACCACCACCCCCCCAGCGCTGGCTCCTGCTATGTCCTGGGGTGCCCATTCCCGGGAGAAAGTTGTTTGCTATAACTTGCCGCCAAGTCAAAGCAAACACTTGGGTCTGATGAAGGGCGAGCTGTACACCAGCACTCCCTTTATCGGAGCACAGGTTTCCTCTGTCTACATGCCCGCGGAGGTGCAGGGAGACAAGAGGAAACAATTGCTCTCACAGAGAGGAAGCTGCTTTATTAACTTCCTCTCTTTGACAGCAATGTAGGGACCTTGGGGAGCCTTCCTGGGGAGACTTCAGACTCCTCCCATAGTCCCCAACATTGACACTGGGGGTCCCCCAGAGCACATGGTCAGACCCTGGGGAATGGGTTCCCCAGGGCTGAGAGTGCCCTGGGGAGAGGGTCTGTGCAGTCCTCTCCCCCCACCCAAAAAAAATAAATATTTAGGCTGGGCCCCAGAGGAAGGGGGGGCTGTGCAGGGTTGGGTTGTTATAGAAGTTGGCCGCAGGAACTGACTGCAGGTCGGGCCGTGTGGCCAACCCCCGCTGCGCACAGCCAAAGGCTGTGCGCAGGGTTGGGTGGCTATAGGGGTTGGCTGCAGGGCCTGGCCGCAGGCCATAGAAATCAGTAGTTATAGTTATAGTTCTTTCAAAGAACTATAACTTGTGCCCTAGGGTAGCTATAACTCGCGCCCTCACCATGCACTGCTAATTACCCCATATATTACAGCACTCATGACAACTGCTATAACATAATTAAATATATAAATGAAACATTATAACAAACTGTGCATGTCGGGGGCATGAATTATAGTTGTATAACTATGACTGCTGAATTGCTATTGTTTTGTATGGGTAAATTCAGAACCTAACTATTACGTCCTTGTAACGTAGACATTTTAAATAAATAAAAAAAAAATCTTATATTATATATATATATATCCATCTTTCCACTTACCATATAACACATGTTTACTTATGGCAGCTGCAGTGTATCAAGTGTCACTTTTTTGGTACACGCTAGTTGTGGAGATAGATTTCGGAGCAACTGCATCACTCCTCCATATATACACAAAAAAAGAGAGAGAGCGAGCGAGAGAGAGAGGGGATAGGAATAGGTGTTTTATTTTTTGCAGGAGAAAGCCGCAAAAACCTTGTTTTGTTTTATCCTTACCCCCTTCCAAATTCCTCTAACCTTAAATATGCCCTTAATCCCCATTGCCTTACCTAAAAAGCCTCTTACTACCCCTCTTCTTCCCTATCCCTTAACTGTAGTAACCTCTTACTTACACTTATCCTTACCCAACCCTTAACCCTAAAGAAATGTTCACACCCCTGCAACTTTTCCTATCCCTCAGCCCTAAAAAGTCTTACTACCCATACCTTTACCCATCCCTGAACCCTAAAAAAAACCTTACGCCTGTCTTTACTGAATCATGAACCCTAAACACCCTTACATCCCTGCAATCCTGCCCATCCCTGAACTCTAAAAAAAACATTACTACCTTTTACTTACCTCTACCCTTATCCAACTTAGAAACTATGAAAACTGTGTGCTCTCCTTAATTCCCTTATTTGAATATATTTAAAAACTCTTACCTGCATGGTAAAGTCCCACATTGTAAAGTGCCAAGAAACGTCTTAACTGTGTGGTAACTGTTGCATGAACATTATAACCCCTGATAAATCCTGTGTTGCAATGACTGCATACCTGAAAATCAGTATACTCTTCAGCTCCTTTTATCACTCTGTGTATCTTGTGTTTAGTAAACAGCACTATATATTATTGTGAACAGAAACATCTGACAGACATAAAGATAAAGATTCAAATGAATGATTTCAATTGATGAATATTTTAATTTTTCCCCTTCTTTTTTCTTTGAGTTCAGAAATTAGTTTATGTGATATACACAAATGACCCCTTGCTGAATACAGAATTGTTTCTACTCTTAAAACATTTACAGATTTTCAGGTTAAGCCATGGGTCTCACACGTCCTCACATGTTGCAACTTGGTAGAAGCCGCAACAAAATAGGAAAAAATCAAAAAATTATCCTGAAAAAAAAAAGACTTTTTTTTTTTTTACAACTTTGCATGTTTCTGAAGGGTGGACGACCATGCAATCATACCATAGCAAATTTTTTGAGTGTCCCATCTTTAGGGAAAAGATCATACAGTTTCTTGGACAGGATTTTTCCCATTTTCCAATAAAAGAAACAAACTTCTGCTTCATTATACCATTTTCCCCTTTTACTCTAGGAGAAACAAAATATATTGGGCAATTCTCTGAGAATCCCCTGAGTGTGTGAAAAATGACATAATATTGGCATGAATATATTTTGTGGAACAAAATCATGAAGGATTACGTGTGAACTTCTGCACATATCCAAAAAGGGCTCAGCACTGGGGGAGCCTCAACACTTAAGGGGTTAACTTCTGAAAGGTTCTCTTCAGGTTTTGTTTGAGCAGTATTCTTGACTTTCAAAAATACCAGTGATAATAAGACCTCTAAACTTGCCCTTTCTAAGCTGTTTTGATTTAGGAAAAATAGAGGTATTGACTACTGTATAGTTTAAAATATAATTTGAAGAGACAATCTTGTGGCTGTGTAGAACAGTGGTGCGCACTTCCAAAAAGTTAGCTTCAAAATTATAAACAAGAAAACTAGTGAAGGAAGTCCAAAGTCTCAAGTTATGTATTCCAGGAGAGCCAGAGTGGTTGCCACACCTAGCCACAAGGTGTGCAGACTGAGAGCCAAGATGGTCCACAATCGTTTATGCGGAGAAATAAGAACCACAGCACATCCAACTGTTCATAATTGTATTCTTTATTCTTCTTAGTTGGATCACACAGCAATTCGTAGTGAATATGGCGTCATCACGGTCAAGGGCCACCAAATATAGTGCCAAATATATGTTATGTTTGGCAGAAGCCCTTATGGCCAGGAGTAAGCATTTAGTCTACACATTGCGTAACTGTACAGTGGCCAGGCTACTCCCACTGTTAATAACCCCCCTCTTTCTTTTTTGGTTAGACTTACCATGGTCCCTGTGTGGTTTTGAGACACATCAAAACATATTCTTGGACTTACCCAATCAGATTTTGTTCACATTTATGAAGATTTTATTGTTGGAATTCGTATACTACAGCTTCAACATTTAATTTATAGTCTCTTTACCTTAATACTTAAGGTATGTTAATTATTACAATTTCTTATTTGTTTTATTATTCTCTAATTACTTTACTCTGACTATAGTCCTGCACCTCTCTGATACATATAGCACTTTCTGTCGTCCACTTTATCTTCCGACTATCTGTCGCCTATATAGGATGTACTTTTATATATAGAGCATGAAATCACTATGAAACTCACTTACTAGACACCGTGTTATTCAACGTGTGGTGTTTCCAAAACTCTTTCTTCATTTGGCACACAGGCATCATAGGTGGATTGTCACCGTTTTCACCGTTTGGGCTAAATGATATGGCATACTGGACTGTTGGAACTAACAGCTGGTTTATTTATTATCTGTAACATTACTTCACAGCCTTGAGAAAGTCGCATCTGACGAAACAAGTGTTGGCTGTCATTTGCATTGAATAGGCTGTCGTTTGCATTGAACAACATACAAGTGTTTTGATTTGACAATATATTTGGCACTATATTTGGTGGCCCTTGACCGTGATGATGCCATATTCACTACGAGTTGCTGTGTGATCCAACTAAGAAGAATAAAGAATACAATTATGAACAGTTGGATGTGTCGTGGTTCTTATTTCTCCGTTTAAAATATAATTGTCCTTATCCATGTCATGTCAGTCAGCTAGGACGATTCCGGCCTTCTTCATTATGCCTCGTTTTTCTATTGATGACATTGTTTTGTGCATTATTTAGTACCTATTGATGTAGTATATGAATTAGCACATACTACTAAAATATTTCAGTTACATAGAAACAGTCTTGAAATGGATGGTTATTTCTTAAGCACTTGGTAAGCCACCATATTTTACATTTCTTTCAATTCATTCATACCAACATACACTGGCCTCATTCAAAATCGCTGGTTATTAGAAATACTGACTGGATAGATTGTGGTACATAAGTTGAAAACAAGAGGCGTTGCTTACATTAAAAAATACTATTTAAAGAATTTCAGACACCATAAGACACAAATAACTGATACTAAGATGCATCCATCATGAACATTTCAGAAGTTAACCCCTTTAGTAGTGCCAAAGCTCCCCCAGTGAACTTTCTTCATAATATTTTAAGGTACGTCCAGAAATCCATATAACTAACTGAGTCTGTTAGAACCCCTTTGTAACTGGTGAACTTTAATTTCCTCCAAAGGTGGTGCTGTCATCTGTGATTAGTATGTTTTATGGTTAGACTGGAAACTGATGATACTTGGGATGATTGACAACCTTGGTGATAAATCTCAACCATTTTGGCTTTCTGAATGATGCCAGGTGGGAAGGTGATTTTGATGATAGTGCTTGTCTGTTTGAAGAAAAGTATGGCGCGATATACAGCCACAAGGAGGTGTTATTTGACATGTGTTTCGTTAAGCATTCCATAGCTTTATTGTAGCTGCAGTACATGTAGTTGAGCTGTGCAGCTCCCTGTGCTTTATCAATAGTTAAAGAATTGTAAAGCATATGTTTTGTACAGATAATTTCCTAAATGCTTATTTGTGTTGGATATGCCAACATTTCAGCTTCACAGTTTAAACCGAATAAACAATACTTTATCATAACAATTCTTACCCGATCATGTTAATGCTAATTAAATAATTGGTGAAATGATATGCCCTGTGTGCCTACCTAAAAATGCTGTATTTTTTTTTTTTAACATACAGACTACGTTCCCTGTGACCCAATCGCTTGCAACAAGTCCGTCTATGGCTTTTAGCCCCTATTTGAGCCATGTTTCTCATGGAATGGGCTTGGTACCTGCAGAACTTTTACCAAATACACCTATGCTGGTTTCTGGAAATCCCAATGTTACAGTACCAGGAGGCTCTGCTGGTCAGAAACTAATGCGTACAGATAAGCTTGAGGTACAGTATATTGTGGTATACAATCTCATATTATAGAAATCAACTTTGTCTCACTAGTACTCATTGTTCACAGCCGTACACTCAAAAAAGGGACAATCGGATTACAAAATCCATTCTGTTAAATCTGCTTAAGTAAAATTTTTCAGAAAACTCCAATGTTTTCTTTTCAGAAACTAGTTTACCATATTGCTCATTTCCTTTGCATTGTTGAGAAGCTAAATATATATTACAAATATTTTCTTTAGGAAAATCTCATTATCTGAAAAACTAAAAATGTTAGCAGACTTATACCACCAGGATACGACTTTGTTCTGTGTGACTTCATGCACCAGCTTGCACAGATGGCTTGGATGAGGAGGGGGCCAGGCTCTGAGATGACAACACAGTAACTTGAACAAGCATGTGTAAAGCCAATACGTCTGGCATTAGATCCCAGCCTTTTAGCTTTGTCAGTCTTGTTTTGTCATGGTTTTTGCAAAGATTTACCATTCTATATATGTTGCACTCTGGGAGCTCCAAAATCCAGTTTTATTCAGGGCAAAAATACAGCCAACAAACTGACATGTTGTGACCTTCAAAGTCTTTGTCACAGTTTGGGGGTCAGTTATTTCTTCAAACGTAAATATTCCCCAATCGTCATTCTCATTATAATGCGTTCTGTGCATTGTATTTTTCCATTAATATATCTCACTTATCAGCCCATAATGAGGCCTTGTAGAATTTGTGGTTGTGTCCATAAAACCCAGCTCATCTTTTGTCATGTTCACTGCAAGTTAATGCCTACAGAAAATAAATGTATCTGCACCATGTTCCCTGTTGTGGTTTTTGTTCCATTGTTTGATACATTGTTGTGCTGGATGCATTGCCAGGGTTTGTCAACAGGTTTTGTTTAATGATGCAGAAAGGAGCACGCTCCTGTGTTTCATTGAAGTGCATTTTGAAAACCTTAGTGACCAATTACTTGGGAATCTTCAAAATAAGCTTGTGCCTAGTTTGTGGAATTGTTCACAATGTTGTTGACAGTGATTTTTTGGTTCAATTATGTATTCTTATTGTGTGCCTACTTTGCAAGATAATTTCTGATAGAGACTTCTAGTTGTAGATTCCTTACCTTAGAATTTTCCCCAGGCGTCAGAAAGGATCAGGAGATTTTTCTTCGAGCAATACCCTTGCGCATCAGTAGGTGGTGTCAGTTGACTCTGTGGGCATCGTTGGCGTCGTAGTCGCCGTGATGACGTCGGGAGTAGTACATAGATGCCCCCTTCACGCAGTGACAGCAGTTATTTTCTTTCTACGCTGATCCTGAGAGAGCGCCCCCTGGTCTTTATTTGACTGACTTCGACAGTTTTGTCGAGTGTTCGAGTGAGATATTTGGTGCGTCGAGGATGTCCCTGAAGTCTAGTTTCAAGCCGTGCGAGGACTGTCACCACATGATGTAGGTGACAAATCCGCATCTGGGTTGTTTGTGGTGTCTTGAGCGCGACCTCGACCCGAAGTCGTGCTTCCGAGTGCCAGGTCTTGCACCCGAAGGCCTTGAAGGAGCGGTCCCTCAAACTCATGGTGGCCCGGCACTCTACTCCGCATAAGTCTCTATTTAGAGGAAGGTCTCAAGACCGTTCGCGCAGCCTTCACCACTCATCATCTTCAAAATCTTCGGGTGCAGGTAAGATAAAGAAGTCGTCGAAGAGGTCCCATCGCTCTCAGACTTCACCCCGTCGCTCGGCTGACGCGATGTGGGAGGAGAATCGATGCTCAAGGCCTCTGTCCTCGGAGCCTGTGTCAGGGTCTGCTCCGTGCTTCCCCGAGTTTCCTGGGAAACTCAAGGAAGCCGAGCGACCTCCGCCCAACTTAAAGAATTCTATGAGGCCAGGCACCTCATCTTTAGGTGGACCAACCCTGATATGGCGCCTGGGGCCCAAGGGGTTCGGTTGAGGGGCCTTTGGGTTCCGCGCTGGTGGCTTCGGCTCCGGCCACCGAGGTCCCGAGCAGATCCGTACCAGCGCTGGTCGCACCATTGAGACCTTCCCCAGCGCTGATCTGGTCCTTATCCCCGACAACTCGGAGTCGGGCGTCGTTGTCCAACGCCGCCTTTGTCTACGATGGGGCCTATTCACCCCAGGTCGGATTCTGACCCTTTTTCCTGTGGGTACGAATTCACAGAAGGATTGGAGGAGTCCCTGGGACCCATCTTTTGGGCTAGGCTCAGGAATTGGGCGACGCCAGTGGTCTGGATACTTCTCCAGATGCTGGCATGCTGTCTCCTACCGTGGCTGCGGCGGAGGGAGCAACTTATGGTATGGTGGTCAGTAGGGCAGCTGAGGTTCTTGGCCTTGAGCTTCCTACTGTCCTCTACAGTAGGAAGCTCAAGGCCAAGAACCTCAGGTCCAATCTCCTGATGAGACAGGGGCTTCCACATCCGAACCCCTTTTGCCATTCAATGAAGCCCTCACCGATGTCCTTTTGGGTACTTGGTCCAAACCCAGCACAGGGGCTCCTGTGAATAGGAATATCGCACGCCGCCATCAGCCCGCTCGAACGACCCTAAATTCCTGTCCCAACACCCCACGCCTGAGAGTCTTGTCATCCAGGCTTCCTCTTCTTCATACACATTCCGCACCCCCAGATAGGGAATCAAAAAGGCTGGAACAATTTGGTAAGAAGTTGTTTTCTTCTTTCAGTCTTGCGCTGCAGTCTGTGAGCACTGCATGCGTTTTAGGCCGCTATATCCACTCTTTGTGGGATACAGTTGCGCAAGTCCTGCTGCAGATAGCGGAGGAGGCCCGTGATATCGTCTCCAAAGCTGTGAAGGATGGGAAAGATGTGGCGAAATTCACAATCCGTTGTGGGCTGGACACAACCGACTCTCTGGGCAGATCGGTTACTACAACGGTGGCCTTGAGACTCCACGCCTGGGTGCATACTTCTGATTTTACTGGGGATGTCCATCAGTCCCTCATGGACATGCCCTTTAACCCCTTCGCTGCCAGGCCTTTTCCCCCTCCTGTGCCGAGCCTTTTTTTGGCTATTTGGAGCAGTTCACGCTTAGGCCCTCATAACTTTTTGTTCACATAAGCTACCCACGCCAAATTTGCGTCCTTTTTTTCCAACATCCTAGGGATTCTAGAGGTACCCAGACTTTGTGGGTTCCCCAGAAGGAGGCCAAGAAATTAGCCAAAAAACAGTGAAAATTTCGTTTTTTTCAAAAAAATTGGAAAAATGGGCTGCAGAAGAAGGCTTGTGGTTTTTTCCCTGAAAAGGGCATCAACAAAGGGTTTGCGGTGATAAAATCACCAGCTTCCCAGCTTTCAGGAACAGGCAGACTTGAATCAGAAAACCCAATTTTTCAACACAATTTTGGCATTTTACGGGGACATACTCCATTTTTACGATTTTTTGTGCTTTCAGCCTCCTTCCAGTCAGTGACAGAAATGGGCATGAAACCAACGCTGGATCCCAGAAACCGCAACATTTTTGAAAAGTAGACAAAAATCTGAATTCAGCAAGGGGTAATTTGTGTAGATCCTACAAGGGTTTCCTACAGAAAATAACAACTGAAAAAGAAAAATATTGAAATTGAGGTGAAAAAAACATAAATTTTTCTCTACGTTTTACTCTGTAACTTTTTCCAGCAATGTCAGATTTTCGAAAGCAATATACCGTTACGTCTGCTGGACTCTTCTGGTTGCGGGGATATATAGGGCTTATAGGTTCATCAAGAACTCTAGGTACCCAGAGCCAATAAATGACCTGCACCCTGCAGTGGGTTTTCAATCTATGCCGGGTATACAGCAATTCATTTGCTGAAATATAAAGAGTAAAAAATAGTTATCAAGAAAACCTTTGTATTTCCAAAATGGGCACAAGATAAGGTGTTGAGAAGCAGTGGTTATTTGCACATCTCTGAATTCCTGGGTGCCCATACTAGCATGTGAATTACAGGGCATTTCTCAAATAGACGTCTTTTTTACACACTGTCTTACATTTGGAAGGAAAAAATGTAGAGAAAGACAAGGGGCAATAACACTTGTTTTGCTATTCTATGTTCCCCCAAGTCTCCCGATAAAAAGGATACCTCACTTGTGTGGGTAGGCCTAGCGCCCGCGACAGGATATGCCCCAAAACACAACGTGGACACATCACAGAAAACAGAGCTGTTTTTAGCAAAGGGCCTACCTGTAGATTTTGGCCTCTAGCTCAGCTGCCACCTAGGGAAACCTACCAAACCTGTGCATTTCTGAAAACTAGAGACCTAGGGGAATCCAAGATGGGGTGACTTGTGTGGCTCTGACCAGGTTCTGTTACCCACAATCCTTTGCAAACCTCAAAATTTGGCTAAAAAAACACATGTTCCTCACATTTCTGTGGCAGAAAGTTCTGGAATCTGAGAGGAGCCACGAATTTCCTTCCACCCAGCGTTCCCCCACGTCTCCCGATAAAAATGATACCTCACTTGTGTGGGTAGGCCTAGCGCCCGCGACAGAAAACGCCCCAAAGCGCAACGTGGACACATCCAAATTTGTGAAGGAAATTTTGCAAAGTGCCTACCTGTAGATTTTGGCTTGTAGCTCAGCCGCCACCTAGGGAAACCTACCAAACCTGTGCATTTCTGAAAACTAGAGACCTAGGGGAATCCAAGATGGGGTGACTTGTGTGGCTCGGACCAGGTTCTGTTACCCAGAATCCTTTGCAAACCTCAAAATTTGGCTAAAAAAACACATGTTCCTCACATTTCTGTGGCAGAAAGTTCTGGACTCTGAGAGGAGCCACAAATTTCCTTCCACCCAGCGTTCCCCCACGTCTCCCGATAAAAATGATACCTCACTTGTGTGGGTAGGCCTAGCGCCCGCGACAGAAAACGCCCCAAAGCGCAACGTGGACACATCCAAATTTGTGAAGGAAATTTTGCAAAGTGCCTACCTGTAGATTTTGGCTTGTAGCTCAGCCGCCACCTAGGGAAACCTACCAAACCTGTGCATTTCTGAAAACTAGAGACCTAGGGGAATCCAAGATGGGGTGACTTGTGTGGCTCGGACCAGGTTCTGTTACCCAGAATCCTTTGCAAACCTCAAAATTTGGCTAAAAAAACACATGTTCCTCACATTTCTGTGGCAGAAAGTTCTGGAATCTGAGAGGAGCCACGAATTTCCTTCCACCCAGCGTTCCCCCATGTCTCCTGATAAAAATGATACCTCACTTGTGTGGGTAGGCCTAGCGCCCGCGACAGGAAACGCCCCAAAGCGCAACGTGGACACATCCAAATTTGTGAAGGAAAACAGAGGTGTTTTTTGCAAAGTGCCTACCTGTAGATTTTGGCCTCTAGCTCAGCCTCCACCTAGGGAAACCTACCAAACCTGTGCATTTCTGAAAACTAGAGACCTAGAGGAATCCAAGATGGGGTGACTTGTGTGGCTCGGACCAGGTTCTGTTACCCAGAATCCTTTGCAAACCTCAAAATCTGGCTAAAAAAACACATGTTCCTCACATTTCTGTGGCAGAAAGTTCTGGAATCTGAGAGGCGGCACGAATTTCCTTCCACCCAGCGTTCTCCCACGTCTCCCGATAAAAATGATACCTCACTTGTGTGGGTAGGCCTAGCGCCCGTGACAGGAAATGCCCCAAAGCGCAACGTGGACACAGCCAAATTGGTGAAGGAAAACAGAGGTTTTTTTGCAAAGTGCCTACCTGTAGATTTTGGCCTGTAGCTCAGCCGCCACCTAGGGAAACCTACCAAACCTGTGCATTTCTGAAAACTAGAGACCTAGGGGAATCCAAGATGGGGTGACTTGTGTGGCTCGGACCAGGTTCTGTTACCCAGAATCCTTTGCAAACCTCAAAATTTGGCTAAAAAAACACATGTTCCTTAAATTTCTGTGGCAGAAAGTTCTGGAATCTGAGAGGAGCCACGAATTTCCTTCCACACAGCGTTCCCCCACGTCTCCCGATAAAAATGATACCTCACTTGTGTGGGTAGGCCTAGCGCCCGTGACAGGAAATGCCCCAAAGCGCAACGTGGACACAGCCAAATTGGTGAAGGAAAACAGAGGTGTTTTTTGCAAAGTGCCTACCTGTAGATTTTGGCCTGTAGCTCAGCCGCCACCTAGGGAAACCTACCAAACCTGTGCATTTCTGAAAACTAGAGACCTAGGGGAATCCAAGATGGGGTGACTTGTGTGGCTCGGACCAGGTTCTGTTACCCAGAATCCTTTGCAAACCTCAAAATTTGGCTAAAAAAACACATGTTCCTCACATTTCTGTGGCAGAAAGTTCTGGAATCTGAGAGGAGCCATGAATTTCCTTCCACCCAGCGTTCCCCCACGTCTCCCGATAAAAATGATACCTGACTTGTGTGGGTAGGCCTAGCGCCCGTGACAGGAAATGCCCCAAAGCGCAACGTGGACACAGCCAAATTGGTGAAGGAAAACAGAGGTGTTTTTTGCAAAGTGCCTACCTGTAGATTTTGGCCTGTAGCTCAGCCGCCACCTAGGGAAACCTACCAAACCTGTGCATTTCTGAAAACTAGAGACCTAGAGGAATCCAAGATGGGGTGACTTGTGTGGCTCGGACCAGGTTCTGTTACCCAGAATCCTTTGCAAACCTCAAAATTTGGCTAAAAAAACACATGTTCCTCACATTTCTGTGGCAGAAAGTTCTGGAATCTGAGAGGCGGCACGAATTTCCTTCCACCCAGCGTTCCCCCACGTCTCTCGATAAAAATGATACCTCACTTGTGTGGGTAGGCCTAGCGCCCGTGACAGGAAATGCCCCAAAGCGCAACGTGGACACAGCCAAATTGGTGAAGGAAAACAGAGGTGTTTTTTGCAAAGTGCCTACCTGTAGATTTTGGCCTGTAGCTCAGCCGCCACCTAGGGAAACCTACCAAACCTGTGCATTTCTGAAAACTAGAGACCTAGGGGAATCCAAGATGGGGTGACTTGTGTGGCTCGGACCAGGTTCTGTTACCAAGAATCCTTTGCAAACCTCAAAATTTGGCTAAAAAAACACATGTTCCTCACATTTCTGTGGCAGAAAGTTCTGGAATCTGAGAGGAGCCACGAATTTCCTTCCACCCAGCGTTCCCCCACGTCTCCCGATAAAAATGATACCTCACTTGTGTGGGTAGGCCTAGCTCCCGTGACAGGAAATGCCCCAAAGCGCAACGTGGACACAGCCAAATTGGTGAAGGAAAACAGAGGTGTTTTTTGCAAAGTGCCTACCTGTAGATTTTGGCCTGTAGCTCAGCCGCCACCTAGGGAAACCTACCAAACCTGTGCATTTCTGAAAACTAGAGACCTAGGGGAATCCAAGATGGGGTGACTTGTGTGGCTCGGACCAGGTTCTGTTAACCAGAATCCTTTGCAAACCTCAAAATTTGGCTAAAAAAACTCATGTTCCTCACATTTCTGTGGCAGAACGTTCTGGAATCTGAGAGGAGCCACGAATTTCCTTCCACCCAGCGTTCCCCCACGTCTCACGATAAAAATGATACCTCACATGTGTGGGTAGGCCTAGCGCCCGCGACAGGAAACGCCCCAAAGCGCAACGTGGACACATCCAAATTTGTGAAGGAAAACAGAGGTGTTTTTTGCAAAGTGCCTATCTTTAGATTTTGGCCTGTAGCTCAGCCGCCACCTGGGGAAACCTACCAAACCTGTGCATTTCTGAAAACTAGAGACCTAGGGGAATCCAAGATGGGGTGACTTGTGTGGCTCGGACCAGGTTCTGTTACCCAGAATCCTTTGCAAACCTCAAAATTTGGCTAAAAAAACACGTTCCTCACATTTCTGTGGCAGAAAGTTCTGGAATCTGAGAGGAGCCACAAATTTCCTTCCACCCAGCGTTCCCCCACGTCTCCCGATAAAAATGATACCTCACTTGTGTGGGTAGGCCTAGCGCCCACGACAGAAAACGCCCCAAAGCGCAACGTGGACACATCCAAATTTGTGAAGGAAATTTTGCAAAGTGCCTACCTGTAGATTTTGGCTTGTAGCTCAGCCGCCACCTAGGGAAACCTACCAAACCTGTGCATTTCTGAAAACTAGAGACCTAGGGGAATCCAAGATGGGGTGACTTGTGTGGCTCGGACCAGGTTCTGTTACCCAGAATCCTTTGCAAACCTCAAAATTTGGCTAAAAAAACACATGTTCCTCACATTTCTGTGGCAGAAAGTTCTGGAATCTGAGAGGAGCCACGAATTTCCTTCCACGCAGCGTTCCCCCATGTCTCCTGATAAAAATGATACCTCACTTGTGTGGGTAGGCCTAGCGCCCGCGACAGGAAACGCCCCAAAGCGCAACGTGGACACATCCAAATTTGTGAAGGAAAACAGAGGTGTTTTTTGCAAAGTGCCTACCTGTAGATTTTGGCCTCTAGCTCAGCCGCCACCTAGGGAAACCTACCAAACCTGTGCATTTCTGAAAACTAGAGACCTAGAGAAATTCAAGATGGGGTGACTTGTGTGGCTCGGACCAGGTTCTGTTACCCAGAATCCTTTGCAAACCTCAAAATTTGGCTAAAAAAACACATGTTCCTCACATTTCTGTGGCAGAAAGTTCTGGAATCTGAGAGGAGCCACGAATTTCCTTCAACCCAGCGTTCCCCCATGTCTCCTGATAAAAATGATACCTCACTTGTGTGGGTAGGCCTAGCGCCCGCGACAGGAAACGCCCCAAAGCGCAACGTGGACACATCCAAATTTGTGAAGGAAAACAGAGGTGTTTTTTGCAAAGTGCCTACCTGTAGATTTTGGCCTCTAGCTCAGCCGCCACCTAGGGAAACCTACCAAACCTGTGCATTTCTGAAAACTAGAGACCTAGAGGAATCCAAGATGGGGTGACTTGTGTGTCTCGGACCAGGTTCTGTTACCCAGAATCCTTTGCAAACCTCAAAATTTGGCTAAAAAAACACATGTTCCTCACATTTCTGTGGCAGAAAGTTCTGGAATCTGAGAGGAGCCACGAATTTCCTTCCACCCAGCGTTCCCCCACGTCTCCCGATAAAAATGATACCTCACTTGTGTGGGTAGGCCTAGCGCCCGTGACAGGAAATGCCCCAAAGCGCAACGTGGACACAGCCAAATTGGTGAAGGAAAACAGAGGTGTTTTTTGCAAAGTGCCTACCTGTAGATTTTGGCCTGTAGCTCAGCCGCCACCTAGGGAAACCTACCAAACCTGTGCATTTCTGAAAACTAGAGACCTAGGGGAATCCAAGATGGGGTGACTTGTGTGGCTCGGACCAGGTTCTGTTACCCAGAATCCTTTGCAAACCTCAAAATCTGGCTAAAAAAACACATGTTCCTCACATTTCTGTGGCAGAAAGTTCTGGAATCTGAGAGGCGGCACGAATTTCCTTCCACCCAGCGTTCTCCCACGTCTCCCGATAAAAATCATACCTGACTTGTGTGGGTAGGCCTAGCGCCCGTGACAGGAAATGCCCCAAAGCGCAACGTGGACACAGCCAAATTGGTGAAGGAAAACAGAGGTGTTTTTTGCAAAGTGCCTACCTGTAGATTTTGGCCTGTAGCTCAGCCGCCACCTAGGGAAACCTACCAAACCTGTGCATTTCTGAAAACTAGAGACCTAGGGGAATCCAAGATGGGGTGACTTGTGTGGCTCGGACCAGGTTCTGTTACCCAGAATCCTTTGCAAACCTCAAAATTTGGCTAAAAAAACACATGTTCCTCACATTTCTGTGGCAGAAAGTTCTGGAATCTGAGAGGAGCCACGAATTTCCTTCCACCCAGCGTTCCCCCACGTCTCCCGATAAAAATGATACCTCACTTGTGTGGGTAGGCCTAGCGCCCGTGACAGGAAATGCCCCAAAGCGCAACGTGGACACAGCCAAATTGGTGAAGGAAAACAGAGGTGTTTTTTGCAAAGTGCCTACCTGTAGATTTTGGCCTGTAGCTCAGCCGCCACCTAGGGAAACCTTCCAAACCTGTGCATTTCTGAAAACTAGAGACCTAGGGGAATCCAAGATGGGGTGACTTGTGTGGCTCGGACCAGGTTCTGTTACCCAGAATCCTTTGCAAACCTCAAAATTTGGCTAAAAAAACACATGTTCCTTAAATTTCTGTGGCAGAAAGTTCTGGAATCTGAGAGGAGCCACGAATTTCCTTCCACCCAGCGTTCCCCCACGTCTCCCGATAAAAATGATACCTCACTTGTGTGGGTAGGCCTAGCGCCCGTGACAGGAAATGCCCCAAAGCGCAACGTGGACACAGCCAAATTGGTGAAGGAAAACAGAGGTGTTTTTTGCAAAGTGCCTACCTGTAGATTTTGGCCTGTAGCTCAGCCGCCATCTAGGGAAACCTACCAAACCTGTGCATTTCTGAAAACTAGAGACCTAAGGGAATCCAAGATGGGGTGACTTGTGTGGCTCGGACCAGGTTCTGTTACCCAGAATCCTTTGCAAACCTCAAAATTTGGCTAAAAAAACACATGTTCCTCACATTTCTGTGGCAGAAGGTTCTGGAATCTGAGAGGAGCCATGAATTTCCTTCCACCCAGCGTTCCCCCACGTCTCCCGATAAAAATGATACCTGACTTGTATGGGTAGGCCTAGCGCCCGTGACAGGAAATGCCCCAAAGCGCAACGTGGACACAGCCAAATTGGTGAAGGAAAACAGAGGTGTTTTTTGCAAAGTGCCTACCTGTAGATTTTGGCCTATAGCTCAGCCGCCACCTAGGGAAACCTACCAAACCTGTGCATTTCTGAAAACTAGAGACCTAGAGGAATCCAAGATGGGGTGACTTGTGTGGCTCGGACCAGGTTCTGTTACCCAGAATCCTTTGCAAACCTCAAAATTTGGCTAAAAAAACACATGTTCCTCACATTTCTGTGGCAGAAAGTTCTGGAATCTGAGAGGCGGCACGAATTTCCTTCCACCCAGCGTTCCCCCACGTCTCTCGATAAAAATGATACCTCACTTGTGTGGGTAGGCCTAGCGCCCGTGACAGGAAATGCCCCAAAGCGCAACGTGGACACAGCCAAATTGGTGAAGGAAAACAGAGGTGTTTTTTGCAAAGTGCCTACCTGTAGATTTTGGCCTGTAGCTCAGCCGCCACCTAGGGAAACCTACCAAACCTGTGCATTTCTGAAAACTAGAGACCTAGGGGAATCCAAGATAGGGTGACTTGTGTGGCTCGGACCAGGTTCTGTTACCAAGAATCCTTTGCAAACCTCAAAATTTGGCTAAAAAAACACATGTTCCTCACATTTCTGTGGCAGAAAGTTCTGGAATCTGAGAGGAGCCACGAATTTCCTTCCACCCAGCGTTCCCCCACGTCTCCCGATAAAAATGATACCTCACTTGTGTGGGTAGGCCTAGCGCCCGTGACAGGAAATGCCCCAAAGCGCAACGTGGACACAGCCAAATTGGTGAAGGAAAACAGAGGTGTTTTTTGCAAAGTGCCTACCTGTAGATTTTGGCCTGTAGCTCAGCCGCCACCTAGGGAAACCTACCAAACCTGTGCATTTCTGAAAACTAGAGACCTAGGGGAATCCAAGATGGGGTGACTTGTGTGGCTCGGACCAGGTTCTGTTACCCAGAATCCTTTGCAAACCTCAAAATTTGGCTAAAAAAACTCATGTTCCTCACATTTCTGTGGCAGAACGTTCTGGAATCTGAGAGGAGCCACGAATTTCCTTCCACCCAGCGTTCCCCCACGTCTCACGATAAAAATGATACCTCACATGTGTGGGTAGGCCTAGCGCCCGCGACAGGAAACGCCCCAAAGCGCAACGTGGACACATCCAAATTTGTGAAGGAAAACAGAGGTGTTTTTTGCTAAGTGCCTACCTGTAGATCTTGGCCTGTAGCTCAGCCGCCACCTAGGGAAACCTACCAAACCTGTGCATTTCTGAAAACTAGAGACCTAGGGGAATCCAAGATGGGGTGACTTGTGTGGCTCGGACCAGGTTCTGTTACCCAGAATCCTTTGCAAACCTCAAAATTTGGCTAGAAAAACACATGTTCCTCACATTTCTGTGGCAGAAAGTTCTGGAATCTGAGAGGAGCCACGAATGTCCTTCGACCCAGCGTTCCCCCACGTCTCACGATAAAAATGATACCTCACATGTGTGGATAGACCTAGCGCCCGCGACAGGAAACGCCCCAAAGCGCAACGTGGACACATCCAAATTTGTGAAGGAAAACAGAGGTGTTTTTTGCAAAGTGCCTATCTGTAGATTTTGGCCTGTAGCTCAGCCGCCACCTGGGGAAACCTACCAAACCTGTGCATTTCTGAAAACTAGAGACCTAGGGGAATCCAAGATGGGGTGACTTGTGTGGCTCGGACCAGGTTCTGTTACCCAGAATCCTTTGCAAACCTCAAAATTTGGCTAAAAAAACACATGTTCCTCACATTTCTGTGGCAGAAAGTTCTGGAATCTGAGAGGAGCCACGAATTTCCTTCCACCCAGCGTTCCCCCACGTCTCCCGATAAAAATGATACCTCACTTGTGTGGGTAGGCCTAGCGCCCGTGACAGGATATGCCCCAAAACGCAACGTGGACACATCACATTTTTTCATTGAAAACAGTGCCTACCTGTAGATTTTGGCCTCTAGCTCAGCCGGCACCTAGGGAAACCTACCAAACCTGTGCATTTCTGAAAACTAGAGACCTAGGGGAATCCAAGATGGGGTGACTTGTGTGGCTCGGACCAGGTTCTGTTACCCAGAATCCTTTGCAAACCTCAAATTCTGTCTAAAAAAACACATTTTCCACACATTTCGGTGACAGAAAGTTCTGGAATCTGAGTGGAGCCACAAATTTCCTTCCACCCAGCGTTCCCCCAAGTCTCCCGATAAAAATGATACCTCACTTGTGTGGGTGGGCCAGGTGCCTGCAACAGAATAAGGCCCAAAACTTGTAGAGATAGAGGGGATAGCACAGCAAGTTTATAAGGACATAGGCCCTCATTCTGACCTTGGCGGTCGGCGGAGAGGCGGCGGTCGGACCGCGAACAGACCGGCGGTATTAAAAATGGCATTCTGACCCTGGCGGGAACCGCCAACACAGCCCGCCAACTTAACACTCCGACCGCCACAGCGGTACAAACAAACAGCGCGGCGGTTCCCGCCAACAGCCCGGCGGCAGACAAAGTACCGCCCACCCTATTACGACCCACCAATCTGCCACCTTTTCCGGGGCGGGAGCACCGCCGATAAGAACACGGCGGAAACAGACTACGAACGGGAAAACGCTCACCTCTACGCACTCCACGCGAGATTCCGGCAGTATGGAGCCAGAGTTACAGGTCATCCCCGCACTCCTATTCCTCCTCATATACCAGGAGCACGCCCGGCGGCGCGGAAGACATCGGTGAGTACTGCACCTACGACACAGGGGAGGGAAAAGATTACCGGCACACACCCACCCACCCACACCCACTACAACACACACATCAATGCATTCCCACAGATCACTGTCACAACCCACAAACCACCCCCCTCCGAAATAATGCAAAGACCAAAAGAAGAGATCATAAACGGGCAGATATATTGAAATATGTACGCCATTAATCCCAAAAAATAAATAAACTATGTACAAAATATATACAGCTACTAAATGTAGTCCAACCACTGTCCGTGGATCACAGGGGTCCTGTGCAAAGGGGCAAGGCCCAGTCCCACGACAAGAACTCCACGGAGAGAACACTGCAGGGGCATCAGAAAGAAAATAGGACAGGCACCTCAGGGGGAAGGGAAGGGGGGGCACCTCAGCCACTTGAGTACACGACGCCAGATCCACGAGGGGACTCCATGACCACTGGCCCATCCTGGGGAGAGCAAAGCCACAGTCCAAACAGTCCATACAGTGGGTGGCCTGCCCACTGGGCCATCCTGGGGAGAGCAAAGCCACAGTCCATACAGTCCATACAGTGGGTGGCCTGCCCACTGGGCCATCCTGGGGAGAGCAAAGCCACAGTCCAAACAGTCCATACAGTGGGTGGCCTGCCCACTGGGCCATCCTGGGGAGAGCAAAGCCACAGTCCAAACAGTCCATAACAGACCCCACTGCCACTGGAGGAGGCAAGTTGGCCAGAGGACATCCTGCAGCCCTGCCCGAGATAGATCCTGCCCTGCCACGTCTGCCAAAGGGCCAGCGGTTCTTGCCTTGAAGGGCCCAGTTCAGCGGTTCCTGAGACGGCGGGCCCAGTTAAGCGGTTCTTGAGACGGCGGGGCCCAGTTCAGCGGTTCTTGCCTTGAAGGGCCCAGTTCAGCGGTTCTTGAGACGGCGGGGCCCAGTTCAGCGGTTCTTGCCTTGAAGGGCCCAGTTCAGCGGTTCTTGCCTTGAAGGGCCCAGTTCAGCGGTTCTTGAGACGGCGGACGGTCTATGGCCAACTGCTAAATGCCTGGTGGTGCCCTCCTGGGCAGCGGGGATGGTGCTCCTTCACTGCCCACCTGGGCTGTGGGTGGTGGGGCCCTCCTGGCCAGCTGGGCTGGGTCCTCCCTGGGCAGCGGCTATGGGGCTGGTGGGCTCTCCCGGGGCAGCTGTGCCGGTTCCTCCCGGGGCAGCGGCTATGGGGGTTGTGGTCTCCTCCTGGGCAGCAGGCCTGCTGCCTGACCTCTCCAACTTGCTGCCCTTGCCCTCCTTAGTCGTCGGCCTGTGGCCCTTTCCTCCCTTTGGAGCTGTGGCTGGTGACTGTCTCTGGGTGGTGTCCGGGGGGGATGTAGAAGGCGGGCTCCTGCAGCGCCCCTTCCGCCTTCTGCTCCTCTTCCCAGGGGGTGGGCTGGCTGTCCCCTTGCTGCTGGGCGAAGATCCAGACATGCGGGCTGGCGGGCTCCAATACCCCTGCACCCTTGTCAAGGGGGCTGCAGGGCTGGTGGTGGCTGAGGTGCTCTTCTTACCCCGACGAGAAGGAGGGGGGGGCTCAGGGTCAGGAAAGAAGTTAGTAGTGGCGAGGAAGAGCTTCTTGGGACAATGGAGAGTGGTAGGTACAGTGGGAATGGGAGTGGAGGGAGAGGATGTGGTTGTAGGTGAGTCACGTTTGCTGTCTTTGGGTGCAGGTGCAGGAGGGATAGGCTGTCGTGAGGTGGATGGCTGTTGGGTGGGTGGGTGGCTGCGTTTGTGTGGTGTGGAAGAGGGGGTGACAGACACAGTGGGAGAGGACACAGGGGACGTGTAAATGGCAGTGGGGGTGGTGACTGCACGTGTGCGGACTGGAGTGGAGGGTGTGCTGGTGATGGAAACACTGGCTGATGGTGAGGTGAATGGAGGTGTGAGTGTAGACGTCACAGGGAGGGAGGAGGGAGACGAGGAGGTGGGGGTCACAGAGGTGGTAGTGACTGTTGGCATGTCTGCATCGGAATGTTGCGTGTGTGAATGTCTGCGTGATCTGTGGTGCTTATGTTTGGATGAGCTTCTCTTGGGTGTTGAGGTGTGTGCAGGCTGGTCTGATGGTGTGGGTGGGACAGGCAGAGGAACAGGAGACTGGGAGGAGGGAGTTAGTAGAGGCAGGCAGGAGAGAGGGACAATGGCTGCCGTCAGTGCTGAGGCCAGAGCCTGGAACGATCGCTGATGGGCAGCCTGACCCGAATGAATGCCCTCCAGGTACGCATTGCTGCGATGAACCTCCCTCTCCACCCCCTGGATGGCATTCAAAAGGGTAGTCTGCCCAACAATGAGCGTTCGGAGGAGGTCAATGACCTCCTCACTGAGGGCAGCGGGGGTAACAGGGGCAGGGCCTGAGGTGCCTGGGGCGAAGGAGATGCCCAGCTTCCTGGCAGAGCGGGCACGGGGCGAACGCGGAGGGGCTGCTGGGAGGGCGGAGATGGTGCGCTGGGTGGCGGCTGTACCTGTAATGGCGGGGGGCACGGATGGTGCCACCCCCGCAAGGGAGCCCCCTTCCGAGGACGTGTCCGTGTCGCTCCAGGCTCCAGTCGTCCCCGTCGTGGAGCTCCCCTCGCCCTCCGTCTCACTGGTCCAGTCTGACTCTGTGGCATGGCCCTCCTGGGCCATGTGAGATGCAGCTCCCTCCTGCCCCGATGCCACTTCTCCTCCGCCTGATGATGCAGATGCACACAAGCACAGAAAGACAAACAAAAAGGGGGGGGGAGAGAGAAATAAAGGGATATTGATTACATGGATCTCCGGTACAGTTAGCGGACATGACAGACACAGATGCCCCCTGCACTAAGTTGCGCACTTGGGGTCCGCTACGCATTCCGTGGAACATGCCCTACACGCCTAGAGTTGTCAACTGCACCCATGGATGACACGGCCCAGGGATGGCTGTACTGACACACTACTGAGGGTGGTGGCTGGGGACACAGGGGCTTACGGGGGTGCCCAGCCTACAGATATCGCCCTGGCCTAGGGGGACCCACAGCCCTCCTCCCCCACCCAGACACCTCCACTGCGCAACAACAGAGTAGATAATGCTTGGACTCACCCCCTTGTGTCTGCTGTGCTGCCCTCACGCGCCCATCCAAATCAGGGTAGGCCACCGCCAGGATCCGGAACATCAGGGGGCTCAGTTGACGGCAGGCACCCCGCCTACGTTGGGAGGCCATCCCCAGCAGAGACTCGGCGGTCTTCTTGGTCCCGCGGCGGATGTCCTCCCACCTCTTGCGGCAGTGGGTGCCCCGTCGATGGTGGACCCCCAGGGCCCGGACTTCCTTGGCGATGGCACGCCAAATCCCGATCTTCTCATGGGCGCGGACCTATGTGACACGTACAGGGAGGGAGAAATACCACGTTCAAGTTACTCAGCATTTTCCTTTCCAGTGGCCCAACGCCCCCCATCCCCGCCAGGCCCCCCGCCAGGCCCAACATGCCCCCCATCCCCGCCAGGCCCCCCGCCAGGCCCCCCGCCATGCCCAACATGCCCCCCATCCCCGCCAGGCCCCCCGCCATGCCCAACATGCCCCCCATCCCCGCCAGGCCCCCCGCCAGGCCCAACATGGCCCCCATCCCCGCCAGGCCCCCCGCCAGGCCCCCCGCCAGCCCCAACATGCCCCCCATCCCCGCCAGGCCCCCCGCCAGGCCCCCCGCCATGCCCAACATGCCCCCCATCCCCGCCAGGCCCCCCGCCAGGCCCAACATGCCCCCCATCCCCGCCAGGCCCCCCGCCAGGCCCCCCGCCATGCCCAACATGCCCCCCATCCCCGCCAGGCCCAACATGCCCCCCATCCCCGCCAGGCCCCCAAGCCAGCCAGTGGCCCCAAATCCAGATAGAATTAAACTCACTTGTTGGTCTGGAGGACCGTAGAGTAGCGCATACTGGGGGAGGACCCCATCCACAAGTTTCTCCAACTCCTCTCCAGTGAAGGCAGGGGCCCTTTCCCCAGTCGCAGCAGCCATTGTCCCTTCCAGACCGAGGTCACAGCAACACTTGCAGTATAGGTCCTCTCCTGTGAAAGTTCAAGTCGCAAGTGGATAAGTAGATAGAAAATGGCGGTCACGTCCGCGGCGGTGCGTACCGCGGCGGTGCGTCCCGCCACCGCCGGCGCCCTTCGCCATTGGCTCCTGAAACCCATAGGCTTCAATGTTAACCAATGCGGCTTCGCGCCGCGGTCTTCGGCCGCCGCCCGCCGCGGTGTGCCACGCCAGCGCATTGACCTCACATCCCATTGTCACACTTCACAGGTCAGGCAGCCGCCATTTCCAGGGCCCACATGGCTCAATTTCAACTGCGTCACACAGGCCTAGGCCTTGCATAGCCACTCAGACACGCCATTCACTGCATAGAGAATCGTATACTGTGCTAGCTGTGAGTACGTACCTGTGGGTTGCCTGACTGTGTGCTCCATGTTGTCCTTCCTAGGCACCGTCCGCTGGGTTGGGCGAGGAGACGGATGAATCCTCCCGTGTACCGACCGCTGGTGGACCTGGCGACAATGGAAGAACGCCACATTATCCTGACCTACCGTCTTAACCGTGCCACTATCCATGAACTGTGTGCCCGGCTGGAGCCCGACCTGATGTCCCCCATCCGCCAACCCACAGGGATTCCCCCTCTGGTGCAGGTCATGTCAGTACTCCATTTCTTGGCAAGTGGGTCATTTCAGACAACCGTGGGAATTGCTTCTGGGATGTCTCAGCCCATGTTTTCAAAGGTGTTATCCAGAGTGTTGTCTGCCCTGATGAAATCCGTGAGGAACTACATCATTTTCCCTGAGGTGGGCGAACTGGCTACAGTGAAGGGTGATTTCTACGCCCTTGGACATATTCCCAACGTAATTGGTGCCATTGATGGGACCCATGTGGCTTTGGTTCCCCCAAGAGACAGGGAGCAGGTGTACAGGAACAGAAAAAGTTACCATTCAATGAACATCCAGGTGGTGTGTTTGGCTGACCAGTACATCTCGCATGTAAATGCCAAATTCCCAGGGTCAGTGCATGACGCCTACATCCTCAGGAATAGCAGCATCCCTTACGTGATGGAACAGCTACAGAGACACCGTGTATGGCTAGTGGGTGACTCTGGGTACCCCAACCTGTCGTGGCTACTGACCCCAGTAAGGAATCCCCGGACCAGGGCAGAGGAACGGTACAATGAGGCCCATGGGCGTACTAGGAGGGTGATCGAACGCACCTTTGGCCTCCTAAAGGCCAGGTTTCGCTGCCTGCATATGACCGGTGGATCCCTAATGTACTCACCTAAGAAGGTGTGTCACATCATCGTGGCCTGCTGCATGCTTCACAACCTGGCTTTGCGCCGCCAGGTGCCTTTCCTGCAGGAGGATGGTCGAGACGGTGGTGTTGTGGCAGCGGTGGAACCTGAGGAGAGTGACGAGGAGGAAGACGACGGGGCTGAAACAGACAACAGGGACAGAATCATTGAACAGTACTTCCAATAGGACACAGGTAACATTTCAAAGATAATTTAGTAAATGTTAACTACTCTGCAGCATCTCTGCTGCCTGTCTATTTGCCCCAGTGTATGATGACTGAGTTTTGGCTTTTCCCTCCCTATTTCAGATCTGGGGTCCCCACTACGAGTCCTGTGCTTCGTTTCCCCATGGACTACAGCTTTGTGGCAGCTGTTTGTTGACTTCACCATGTACAAGGACATATTTGCACTGTCATGTCAATTACAATCTATTGAAATCACAGCAAGACTCCTGATATTTTGGTGCAAAATAGGTGTTTATTGAAGTGCTCAAAATGGGATGGGTGGTTTCAAGTGGGTGGGGGCTATGGTGAAGGAATGTCCATGGCAGAGTCCAGAGTAACAGTCACACAGGTGCATTGTCCAGAGGCCTGTGGAGAGATGGAGCATGGGCAGTTCGAGGATGGACAGGGTGACAATGTGGGACAGTGGGATGACATCAGGTGGTATCCATTGCTGGCGGGGGTCTTGACATCCTACTCTGTCTTGCGAGATCTCAGGGCCCTCTTGCGGGGTGGTTCTTCTCCTGCAGGAGGTGGGGGTCTGGTGGGCTGCTGCTGTGCGGGGGCCTCCTGTCCACTAGCGCCGGCGGAGGTGGATGGCTGTTCTTGGTCCCGGCTAGTGGCAGGGGCCCTTGGGTGTTGTTCAGTGTCCGCCCTGCTGTTTACGAGGTCCTGCAGCAGCCCTACCATGGTAACCAGGGTGGTGTTGATGGCTCGGATGTCCTCCCTCTACCCCCGATAGTGTTCCTCCTGCAGCACCTGGATCTCCTGGAACCGGGCCAGTACCGTCGCCATCGTCTCCTGGGAGCGGTTGTATGCTCCCATGATGGTGGTGAGGACCTCGTGGAGAGTGGGTTCCCTGGGCCTCTCCTCCCCCCCTGTCGCACAGCTGCCCGCCGAGTTGCCCTGTTTCCCTGGGCCTCTGCCCCCTGGCCGGTGTGCCCACTACCACTGCCCCCAGGTCCCTGTTGTTGTTGGGGTGGTGGGTTATCCTGGGTGCCCTGTAGTGGTAGACACACCGCAGATTGACGCGCCCTGGAGACAGAGGCATGGGCCCGCTGGGTGGGAGCTGTGCTGGTGTTCCCAGAGGGGTTAGGGTCTATAGTGGCCTGTGCCTGTGTGAGGGGAACCGACTGTCCAGAGGTCCCCGATGGTCCGGGCTGGTCATCGGTGTCCAGATCGACAGAGCTGCTGTCATCGCTGACGGCCTCTTGGGTGGGGGGTGTGGATAATTCTGGCCCCTCCGCCGCGGTGTGTTGACGGTCGGGTCCTGCAGGGGTATAGAGGTATGGTTATAGTTTCAATGTGTCGCATATGGGTGTATCTGTGGGTTCTCGTGTCCCCAAGTGCTGGCATTCGTGTGTGGGGGCTTTGGTGAGGGTGGCTTGTGGGGGGGATGTGTATATGCATTGGGCATGCTTTGGTGATGGGTGTCCATGCTTAGTGGACGCATGCAGGCCTAGGTTTTGGGATGAGTGGGTTGTGATGGTGAGACATTGGCGGGGAATAGGTGTGGTGGGGGTGGGGGTGAGGATGGTGTTGGGGGTGAGGATGGTGGTGGGGGTGAGGATGGTGGTGGGGGTGAGGGTGGGGGTGAGGATGGGGTTCGAGGATGGGGGTGAGGGTTGGGGTCTGATTTGGCATGCAGGTGGGGGGGAAGCAGTATTGAAGCTTCAACTTACCAGTATCCATTCCTCCGCCGACTCCTGCGAGGCCGTCAGGATGCAGGATGTTCAAGACTTCCTCCTCCCATGATGTGAATTGTGGGGGTTGAGGTGGGGGTCCTCCGCCAGTCTTCTGCACGGCGATGTTGTGCCTGGATACCATGGAACGCACCTTCCCCCGTAGGTCGTTCCATCGCTTCCTGATGTCTTCCCGATTTCTGGGGTGCTGTCCCACTGCGTTCACCCTGTCGACAATCCTCTGCCATAGCTCCGTCCTCCGGGCAATGCTGGTGTATTGTATCTGTGTGCCGAACAGCTGGGGCTCTACATGAACGATTTCCTCCACCATAACCCTGAGTTCTTCGTCTGTGAAGCGGGGTTGTCTTTGGGGTGCCATGGGGTGGTGTGTATGATGTGTGGGGTGGAGTATGTGTATTTAAGTGAGTTGAGTGTGGTGGTGTGTGTTGTTTTGTGTGTGGATAGTGTGTGGGTGATGGTGTTGAGTGGCTGTGGCTGTTATGTTTTGGATGCTGGTGTCTCGCTCTTGCCTTCTTTACGATTTTGTAAGCGTAGGGGTTTGTGGGTGATGTGGGTGGGTGTTTTATATTGTATTGTGTGTGTGGGAGTGGTGTGTGTATGTGTATCAGGTGTGTGGGATTCAAATCGTCCAATGTGGGTGAGTTTTGTTCGTTGGTGTGTATTCTGACCGCGCCGGTGTGTCCCGCCAATGGAATACCGCGTTTGAATGACCGCCGCGTGGATTCGTGGGTCGTAATGGGATGGGCGTATTTCTGTTGGCGTGGCGGTGGAGGTTTGGTCACCTCCACCTTTCCGCCGACCGCTGGTCTGGCGGTCTGTTGTGGCGGTCGGATTTTCGGAGGTTTGCCTTCTGCGGGTCAGAATGACCGTGGCGGGTTTCCGCGACCGCGGCGGGATTATGGAGGATTTCTGACCGGCGGTAGGCGCCTTTTACCGCCGAGGTCAGAATGACCACCATATTCTTTTATACATCTTTAGACTGACTCTGCTTTGGGGACCCACATAAGTGAGGTGTCATTTTACTTGGGAGGCTGAGGGGAACACTGGGGAGTAGGAATTTTGTGCTGCAGTGGTGATCCTACGAAGAAAAGTAAGGAAAATATGCTTTTTTAAGCACATTTTGAGGTTTACAGAGGAGTCTGGGTAAGAAAATGTTGGGGGATCCACGCAAGCCACACCTCCCTGGACTCCTTGGGGTGTCTAGTTTTATAAAATGTCTGGGTTTGGTAGGTTTCCCTAGATGAAGGCCGCACACAGGACCAAAAACATAGGTGCCCTCTCCCCCCCAAACACAGGTAGTTTTGTAATATATCGTTTTGATGTGCCCACATACGTCCGTGATGTGCCAAACACTAACATTTTGAAAAGAAACACAGTTAGGTTATGTGAAAAAGACCCCTCACCCACCAACCAAGTTGGTGGCATGCTTCATCATCGGGGTCCCACCTGAGGCACCTAGCGTGTCACAGGTGTGCTGCGACGCCTGATTACAGCGGAGCAGGTTTTGTCATTTTTACCACACATACTGGTTGGATTTGGCACGAGGGTGAGTGATGGTTCAGTGGATCAAATTTTACTAACAAGAGCTTTCACAAAAATGAAATGCACTGTTAGTAACTGAAAGGCAAAAAACTGAACCAATGACTCACAGCTCGTGAGCTGTAAAGCCGCGACAAGGCACCAACCGCTTTACAGTCCATTCACACAACTTTCATACATGACACACACAAGGCCATTCACACCGCCAGCCACGGGCCCAGCACATTACAACACTCACATCGACAGACAGCGCCACTCAAGGGCCCATCACTTACATATGCCCACATGCCTGATACAACAATCACACTAGCTGATGGGAGTGTGTGGACTGGTGTTTGGCTGGCAGTGTGTTGCAGTAGCCAACAGCAAGTCAATATGTACACTCTCAGCCAAGCCCCACTCCACCCACAATGGCATAATTTTTTTTTTTTTTTTAACAGAGGAACCCCTAACTAAGTAGAAAGAATTACAAAACTACAAACACAAAAGCTCTAACTAAGAACATGACAGAAATGCTAACCATGAAACTAAACACATGAAAATACAAAACAGACATGAGTTTACACTCATGGTTGTTCCCAGAAATTCTTCTGGGTGTGGTAATTCTTAAAACAAGCACTGACACACAGCCCAGGCTTTGAAGGACAATCTGGGCAGTACATTCGAGTCTCCCTCCGGATACCTCTTCGAAAACACACTCTACATTTCTTAGCTGGAAAGTCTTTTTTGGGTGTGGGAGGAATGTGCTCAGCAAAGTGGCGATCTTTCAATCTAGCCACATCCTCCACCACTGCTCCTCTAGGAATTCTGGCCTGTTCCACCACAATAAGGCTCTCTATCACTGACTCCTGAAATGTCACAAATGTCATCTTTGACTCTGGAGACCTATCCCTAAACCCAATAAAAGCATTGAAGGTTGCTAAGTGGAAGAGGTGAAGTGCTAACTTCTTATACCAAAAGTAAGACTTACGAATAGCAGTATAAGGTTCCAACCTCTGGTCAACTCTATCTACACCTCCCATGTGCTTATTATAATCTAAAATGCACACAGGTTTGCGCACTTCAGCAACCTGGCCCCAAACAGTCACAGGGGAAGTACTCTCATCATGGATGGTACTTAGCATGTAGACATCCCTCTTGTCTGAAAATTTCAAAGCTAGCAGCTCCTCGTTCCGCAAGGCACAGCACTGTCCTCTCTCAAGTTTTTTACAGACAAGCTCCCTTGGATAGCCTTTCCGGTTAGAACGGATTGTGCCACAAGCAACTGTGTCCACTCTAAACAATTCCTTGAACAATTGCACACCAGTGTAGAAGTTATCTACATACAAATGGTGACCTTTGTTGAACAGTAGTCTACCAAGATCCCACACAATTTTCTCAGTAACTCCAAAAGTGGGAGGACAACCAGGGGGGTCAATATTGGAATCCCTACCAGTGTACACACGGAAACTATACACATATCCTGTCCTACTTTCAGACAGCATATACAATTTAATTCCATATCGTGCCCTTTTGCTAGGAATGTACTGCCCAAAAACCAAACGACCCTTGAAGAGGACCAAAGACTCGTCCACACTTAACTCTTTGCCTGGAACATAGACCTCCGAAAACCGATCTACAAAATGATCAAGGACAGGCCTAATCTTAAAAAGACGGTCAGAATCTGGGTGATCTCGTGGCAAGGCTAATGCATTGTCAACAAAATGCAGCATCCTAAGAAGAAGCAAATACCGATTACGACTCATGGTCGCTGGAAATATAGCTGTTGCCATCAAGGGACTAGTAGACCAATAAGAAGCCAGTGACGGCTTCCTTATCAACCCCATCAAAAAAGTCAAACCCAAAAACTTTTTTAACTCCTCCAAATTTGTGGGAATCCACTGGGCAGCTCTAGAGTGTGGCCTAAGTCTAGCAGCGTTGTCCCTCAAATGCTGCTCCCCATACAAATTAGTCTGCTCAACAATCTCTTCCAAAAACACATCATCCATGAATAACTCAAAGAAATTGATAGGCATAAAGTTCTCTGTACTGGCGTTACACCCCGGGAGACCAGTAAAGGCAGGCAACTCTGGCTGCTCCATGTTTGGGGCAACCCAGACATCAGGTCTTATAACGGGAAACCTTTCAGCCCCAGGTTGCTGCACTATTGGCACATCAATGTCCTCCTCTAAAACAGGCCCTTCATCTGCACTGAGTGTGGCTTCATCATCAGAAGATTCCCCTCCAAGAGAAACATCACTGCCAGAATCTCTGACTTCCTCCTCTGCCTCAGATGCAGAGTCCGTCTCATAGTCATGATCAGACTGTGACTCAAAAAGCATACCAACCACCTGCTGAGCGGTCATCCTGCGGCTAGCCATGATCTCTCCTGCTAAAATTAACTGGACAAATTCACCACCAACAACCAGCACTGTGTAAGACAAGTAACAAAGTGTAGCTTTGTTAGTAAGAGTTCTAAACTCAAAAACTATACCGCTCACTTGCCTGAAAAAGCTTGATTCACCAGCTACTACACAGCAATCACCAATGATATCCCACTAAAAATAAAGAAAGAAAGGCAAATTAGAAATAAGACAAAACAAATATCATTGTGCACAAACCTAAGGACAATTTCACACACAATCCTGCATTTAGTACACCCCCTACAAACATGTCATTCATGCATGGCAACAATACTCCTTTGGAGAAAATTGTTTTTACTTACCTAAAACATGCAACTGTGCAAACTGCAGGTCAACCACCGCCAAAACCGCAAGGAGCCACAGCAAATAAAGCAAAAGCTTTGAACTAGAACAAAAAGGAGGAAAACATTTTTTATCACAAATGCAAAGACTTCTTCAGTTGACAAACACCCCACCATCAAACATTTAGAAATTGGTGCCTAAGTGGATTCTGCCATAGGGGCAGATGGGCCTACTAATAAAATAGGCCTGTCTTCCCCAAGGAAGCCAGAAAATACCTTTAGTAGTGTGTCCCCATGGAGAGCGACCCTTGCCAAAGGGGACAGCCCTAAAAAAAAAAAAAAAAAAAACACACACAACACTATCCCTGGTGCCTAAGTGGCTTCTACCCCCCTTGGGGGCAGGTGGGCCTAACAAAATAGGCCCATCTGCCCCCAAGGGGTGTAGAAATGGCCAACAGGTCAATGCCTCCCTTGGGGGGGCGCCACGTGACCAAGGGGACGCCCCCCCCCACAAAAATAAACAAATAAAAAAAAATCCCTGTCTCCAAGGGGTGCAGAAATGGCCTGGGTACATGTGCCCCCAAAGTGGGGGGGCGACCCTTGCCCAAGGCCCCCCCCATCCACTAACACACACACACACACACACTATCCCTGGTGTCTAAGTGGCTTCTGCCCCCCTTGGGAGCAGGTGGGCCTAAGAAAATAGGCCCATCTGCCCCCAGGGGGTGTAGAAATGGGCAACAGGTCAATGCCCCCCTGGGGGGGGGGCGCCCCGTGACCAAGGGGACGCCCCCCCACAAAAATAAACAAATAAAAAAAATCCCTGGCGTTCTAGTGGTTTCTGCCCCCCTTGGGGGCAGACCAGCCTAAAAATAATAGGCTGATCTGTCTCCAAGGGTTGCATAAATGGCCTGGGTACATGTGCCCCCAAAGTGGGGGGCGACCCTTGCCCAAGGCCCCCCCTATCCACTAATACACACACACACACACACACACACACTATCCCTGGTGTCTAAGTGGCTTCTGCCCCCCTTGGGGGCAGGTGGGCCTAAGACAATAGGCCCATCTGCCCCCAGGGGGTGTAGAAATGGGCAACAGGTCAATGCCTCCCTTGGGGGGGGGGCGCCCCGTGACCAAGGGGACGCCCCCCCACAAAAATAAACAAATATAAAAAATCCCTGGCGTTCTAGTGGTTTCTGCCCCCCTTGGGGGCAGACCAGCCTAAAAATAATAGGCTGATCTGTCTCCAAGGGGTGCAGAAATGGCCTGGGTACATGTGCCCCCAAAGTGGGGGGCGACCCTTGCCCAAGGCCCCCCCCATCCACTAACACACACACACACACACACACACTATCCCTGGTGTCTAAGTGGCTTCTGCCCCCCTTGGGGGCAGGTGGGCCTAACAAAATAGGCCCATCTGCCCCCAGGGGGTGTAGAAATGGCCAACAGGTCAATGCCTCCCTTGGGGGGGCGCCCCGTGACCAAGGGGACGCCCCCCCCACAAAAATAAAGAAATAAAAACAAATCCCTGGCGTTCTAGTAGTTTCTGCCCCCCTTGGGGGCAGACCAGCCTAAAAATAATAGGCTGATCTGTCTCCAAGGGGTGCAGAAATGGCCTGGGTACATGTGCCCCCAAAGTGGGGGGCGACCCTTGCCCAAGGCCCCCACCATCCACTAACACACATACACACACACACACACTATCCCTGGTGTCTAAGTGGCTTCTGCCCCCCTTGGGGGCAGGTGGGCCTAAGAAAATAGGCCCATCTGCCACCAGGGGGTGTAGAAATGGGCAACAGGTCAATACCCCCCTTGGGGGGGGCGCCCCGTGACCAAGGGGACGCCCCCCCCACAAAAATAAACAAATAAAAAAAAATCCCTGGCGTTCTAGTAGTTCCTGCCCCCCTTGGGGGCAGACCAGCCTAAAAATAATAGGCAGATCTGTCTCCAAGGGGTGCAGAAATGGCCTGGGTACATGTGCCCCCAAAGTGGGGGGCGACCCTTGCCCAAGGCCCCCCCCATCCACTAACACACACACACACACTATCCCTGGTGTCTAAGTGGCTTCTGCCCCCCTTGGGGGCAGGTGGGCCTAAGAAAATAGGCCCATCTGCCCCCAGGGGGTGTAGAAATGGGCAACAGGTCAATGCCCCCCTTGGGGGGGCGCCCCGTGACCAAGGGGACGCCCCCCAAAAAAATAAAGAAATAAAAAAAAATCCCTGGCGTTCTAGTAGTTTCTGCCCCCCTCGGGGGCAGACCAGCCTAAAAATAATAGGCTGATCTGTCTCCAAGGGGTGCAGAAATGGCCTGGGTACATGTGCCCCCAAAGTGGGGGGCGACCCTTGCCCAAGGCCCCCCCCATCCACTAACACACACACACACACACACACTATCCCTGGTGTCTAAGTGGCTTCTGCCCCCCTTGGGGGCAGGTGGGCCTAAGAAAATAGGCCCATCTGTCCCCAGGGGGTGTAGAAATGGGCAACAGGTCAATGCCCCCCTTGGGGGGGCGCCCCGTGACCAAGGGGACGCCCCACCACAAAAAAAAACAAATAAAAAAAAAAACCTGGCGTTCTAGTGGTTTCTGCCCCCCTTGGGGGCAGACCAGCCTAAAAATAATAGGCTGATCTGTGTCCAAGGGGTGCAGAAATGGCCTGGGTACATGTGCCCTCAAAGTGGGGGGCGACCCTTGCCCAAGGCCCCCCCCTCATCCACTAACACACACACACACACACACACTATCCCTGGTGTCTAAGTGGCTTCTGCCCCCCTTGGGGGCAGGTGGGCCTACAAAAATAGGCCCATCTGCCCCCAGGGGGGGCAGAAATGGCCATCAGGTCAATGCCCCCCTTGGGGGGGCGCCCCGTGCCCAAGGGGACGCCCCCCCCCACAAAAATAAACACATTAAAAAAAAATCCCTGGCGTTCTAGTGGTTTCTGCCCCCCTTGGGGCAGATCAGCCTAAAAATAATAGGCTGATCTGCCCTCAAGGGGGGCAGAAATGGCCCTAAAAGACATGCCCCCCAAAGGGGATCGACCCTTGCCCAAGGGGGCGCCCCCCCATCCACTACACACACAATCCCTGGTGCCTAAGTGGCTTCTGCCCCCCTTGGGGGCAGATGGACCTAAAAAAAATAGGCCGATCTGCCCCCAAGGGGGGCAGAAAAGGCCAACAGTTCTCTGCCCCCTTGGGGGGGGCGCCCCTTGCCCAAGTGGGCACCCCCCAACACATAAATGCAAAAAAAATTATAAATCCCTGGTGATCTAGTGTTTTCTGCCCCCCTTGGGGGCAGATCTGGCTGAAAAGTAGCCAATCTGCCCCCAAGGGGGGCAGAAATGGCCTAAGAAATTGCCCCCTAAAGGGGAGCGACCCTGCCCAAGGGGCCGCTCCCTGCAAGCCGAAAAAGGCAAATATATACAAAAAAAAACAATCCCTGGTGTCTAGTGGGCATTCCTGCTGCCCGATCGCAATGTGATCGGGCAGCAGGAATGCTCAAAGAGACACCGGGGGAAAGGAAAAGCCTTTCCTTTTCCCCGGTGCCTCTTTCTACAAAGCCCCCCACCCACCGGGAAGAGATTCTTACCTCTTCCTTTCTCGCCGCACAGGAAGCAAATGGCTTCCTGTGCGGCGAGAACCCCATAATGAAGTCAGCGCGCGATCGCGCGCTGATGTCATTATGGGGGTGTGGGGGGGTCGGGGTGGAAGGGGAAGGGCTTCCCCTTCCATCCCTGACTTTGGGGGGTGGGGGGAAGCACACAGAGGGAGCGAGAGCGCTCCCTCTGGGCTGTGTGCCGAGGACGTAGTGGTTACGTCCTCGGCACAGCAGCACTGTGCCGCGGGACGTAACCACTACGTCCGCGGCACAGAAGGGGTTAAAAGCTCCTGTCTGTTTGTAGACAAAGGGGACTCGGCCTTGGAGAGATTCAAGGATTCCCTGACTACGGCTCAGTCCCTTGGTCTTTCCTCTGCCCTACGTCCCTGGCAGTCTGCTTTTTGCCCCTTTCGCCCTGTCGCGTTCTCCACCCAGCCACCGTGCCACCCATGTTGTCCAGCCTCTGCATGGCCGGGGACACAAAATCCCACATGGGTATAAGACAGGGAACCAGAGGTCTGCCCACTCCACTTCTGCCTCCGCTGCAGCCTCCAAACCCTCCTAGTCTGTCCCCTCACTCCCAACCAGTTGGCGGCAGGATTCGCCATCACCTGCCCCACTGGGAATCCATCACTACGAACAGGTGGGTTTTGCAGATCGTTCGAAAGGTCTACTCCCTCCCTTTCAAATCTGATCCACCAGCCATGCCTCCATCCTTCAGCCACCTTCCAGAGGATCATTTGGCCCTTCTTCGCCAAGAAGTCGCAGCTCTCTTAGCCAAGGGAGCTATAGAGAAAGTCCCGGTGCCTGAAGTAGGTCATTGTTTTTATTCCTCTACTTTGTGGTGCCGAAAAACAACAAGGGCTTACGTCCTATCCTAGACCTTTGGGACCTCAACTACTTCCTCAGGAAGGAGAAATTAAAAATGCTCACCCTGGCTCATGTTCTGTCTGCCTTGGACCCAGGAGACTGGATGGTAGCGTTGGACTTGCAGGACACTGATTTCCACATCCCCATCCTGCCTGACCACAGACGTTACCTACGATTCGTGGTAGGTCACGAGCACTTTCAGTTTACCGTACTCCCCTTCGGCCTTACCAGCACCCCTGGGATGCAGCTCATCTGCGCAGGCTAGAGGTATCAGTCTTCCCCTACCTCGACGACTGGCTGTTGAAGGCAGACTCTCCCCAGAAAGTCGTCTCCCACCTTCAGACTACGGCGAACCTCCTGCACACGCTGAGGTTCACTATAAACGTGCAAAGTCACACCTGACTCACTCTCAAACGCTCCCCTTCAGGGGAGCTGTTCTGGACACAGTGCAGTTTCGGGCTTACCCTCCCGAAAAGGGAATCCAAGACATTCAGGCTATGATTCCGATCTTTCAGCCTCTGTCTTGGGTTTCGGTGAGACTGACTCTGAGGCTGCTGGGCCTCATGGCCTTCTGCATCCTGCTAGTAACACATGCCTGATGGCGTATGCGGACTCTGTAGTGGGAATTGAAGTTTCAGTGGGCGCTGCATCAGGGGAACCTCTCTGACAGGGTCCAGATCTCAAAGGGGACTGCGATAGACCTGCAGTGGTGGCTTTCTAATCCGCATTGGGTCCACGGCAGATCCCTCTCCCTTCCCCAACCAGATGTATCCATAATGACAGATGTGTCACCGCTGGGTTGGGGAGGCCACATGGGAGAGGCAGAGATCAGAGGCCTCTGGTCTCCGGCGGAGTCTGGGCTCCATATCAGTCTTCTGGAGCTCTAGGTGATCAGGCTTGCATTGAAAGCATTTCTTCCCTCTCTCAAAGGGAAAGTAGTGCAGGTTTTCACGGACAATACTACAGCCATATGGTACTGCAACAAACAGGGCGGAGTAGGGTCCTGGACCCTTTGTCAGGAGGCACTACGCCTCTGGACATGGCTGGAACATCAGGGCATTACCCTGGTGGTTCAACATCTGGTGAGTTCTCTCAACGCCAGAGCAGACAGAACTCAGCCGTCAATGCACAGCCGATCACTAATGGCCTCTCCATCCGGAGGTGGCACAAGGTCTCTTTCAGCAGTGGGGAGAGCCTTGGTTAGATCTGTTCACCTCTGCAGAGAACGCGCAATGTCAGCTGTTTTGCGCGTTGGAGTTTCCAAGGTGGCACTTGCTCAGAGGCGCTTTTTGTCTCAAGTGGAACTCGGCCTCCTTTACGCCTTTCTGCCTATACCACTTCTTCCCAGAGTTCTCAAGAAGATCAGGAACGACCGGGCCCACTTCATCTAGGTGGCTCCGGACTGGGCAAGGAGAGTCTGGTATCCAGAGCTATTGAGCATGTCCATCGATCCTCCACTCAGACTGCCTCTTCGGTCGGATCTTCTGTTGCAGCAGCAGGGGACAGTTCTTCACCCAAACCTGTCCAACCTCTGCCTTCATGTGTGGAGATTGAGCGGCGACAGTTGACGACTTTTGACCTTCCACCCGAAGTCTGCGATGTTATAAATTTGTGGCATGGTTCACCAACAAATCTGTTGATCCCCTTCCTGCCCCTGTATCCGAGGTTCTTTTGTTCATTATTTCTTTGGCACAGCAGGGCTCTGCTTTGGGCACCCTTAAAGGGTATTTATCTGCCATTTCGGCCTTCCTTAGGTTACCTGATCAGCCCTCACTTCTTAAATCTTATATTGTGAGTAGATTCCTAAAAGGCCTCACCCATTTATTTCCTCTGAATCCATTTATCATGCCTCAGTGGGACCTCAATCTTGTCCTTACTTATTTAATGTGTACTCCCTTTGAGCCGATGCACAATTGTCCCTTGCGGCTCCTCAATTTCAAGACTGTCTTTCTTGTTGCCATCACCTCTGCTCGCATGGTGAGTGAGCTTCAAGCCCTTTCGTCTAAACCTCCATACTTGTCTGTGCACCCTGACAAAGTGGTGTTGCCCACTAAAGCTTCCTCCCTTCCAAAGGTGGTTACGCCTTTTCATGTAGGCCAGTCCAGCCTACTTTCTATGCACCCCCACATCCTTCTCAGGAGGAGGAGAGACTCCACCGTCTGGACACAAAAAGAGCTTTGGCATTCTATCTTAATCGTACTAAAGCTTTCCAGGTGGATGATCAACTCTTTGTCAGGTATGTGGGTGCGAAAAAGGGGAAGGCGGTGAAAAAATGTACCATCTCTCGATGGGTACTTCTTTGCATCAAAATGTGCTACGCTTTGGCCAAGAAGCAACCCTCTGAGGGCTTGCGTGCTCATTCCACCAGACCAACTGCTGCTTCCAAAGCATTGGCATGCAGAGTTCCTGACCTGGATATCTGCCAGGCAGCTACAAGGGCGTCCCTGCACACGTTTGCTAAAGACTACTGCCTGGACAGTCAGGTCCATTGGGACGGCTACTTTGGTAGTTCGGTCCTGCAGGATTCCTAGTATGATCTTGGTTCGCAGCCCACCTCCAAGGATGGCATTGCTTGGGTATCTATTCTAAGGTAAAGAATCTGCAACTAGAAGTCTCTATCAGATGTACAAGTTACTTACCTTCGGTAACAACATATCTGGTAGAGACATATTCTATTTGCAGATTCCGCCCACCCATCCTCCCCGCTTGCAAACTGATTTCTAGGGACAGGGATTCCCCCTTCAGGTCCTTAGCTCTGGCGCCCCAATCTCAGTGTTCTTAGCTGCTCTGCGCTTTGGCATGGAAAGTCTTTAAAAGAAACTGACGTCACTGCGCCAAGGTGGCGCCTATGTTCTACTCCCGACGTCATCACGGTGACTACAATGCCAACGACGTCCACGGAGTCGACGACCCCACCTACCGACGCGCAAGGGTATTGCTCGAAGAAAAATCTCCAGATCCAGTCTGACGCCTGAGGGAAATTCTAAGGTAAAGAATATGCAACTAGAATATGTCTCTACCAGATATGTCATTATCAAAGGTAAGTAACTTGTACTTTTGGTTTGTTGTGGTTGTCATATCCTTCAAAGACATTGTTGTCTTGTTTTTTTAATACCAAACACCTTGGTGGACAGGCAGCAAGAGTTCTCAGCAAGGTGAAAGCACATCTGTAGATCCTGTCGGATTGAACTTGGAATCTAGATAAAGCCTTACAGAACTCTTCATACTAGTGATACGTTTTACTGCTTTCAAACAGACAGGGAAGTTAAAACAAATATTTTATTAGAAAATCAATGAGGGAAAAAAACTGCACTGAGGAAGCAACCAAACACCATTTTGCTCACAAAGACAGTGTGCAGCCTGGATGGTGCTCAGAATTACTATGTGCCAAAATGCAGCTGGAATTGCATATGCCAAGGAGACATTGGGTTGTGGCACACAGGTGATGAGATCTGTTGATGACTGTCTGCATGTTAGCAATAATAAAGTCTTTAGTGGCCTCACCCTGCATTTGAATGAACGGCAGGCACAGAGCCTGGAGAGTAAATCTTTGCTTGCATGTTTGTGCAGCCCCATCCCAAGGATGGAAGCAAATGTGAACCAACAAAAACCTGCCATTCGACTAATGTTCTGTTCAACAACTGGCTGTCTCATGGGCAGAGCTAAATGGCAAATGGCTGTGGGAATAAAGGTAATGAGTGAACTGAGCTAGCTCACAGCCCTAGCCTATGAAGGTAACAATAAATGACACTTAAAGTCACCAGTGGCCGCAGTGGGGCCGACCAGCAGCCCCTCTCTTTGTAGGTATATATTTATGTATTACTTTAAGTACAACAGCTCTGGCGAGAGAGCTAAAATAGTCTTTAACTAGACCAAAAGGCACCATCAGATCACCTAAATATTTAATCAACATCCAAGAAGTTGACTCTTGTGCTTCAGACATAATACAAAGCAGAACAATGGCAGTACAAGATGACTTTTCATGTATGAATAATTGCATTGTTTCGGCAGTTAAGAAGCTGCTTTGAACTTGGAATATTGCTAGAGGGATTAAGTAAGCAAGGTAAAAGGTGGGAGAAGTACCCAGGTGAAAGAGGCTGATTTGGGGGAAATAACACAGATATCAGTAGCAACCGGTAATGGGAATGACATAATACAAGGTGAGCTGCAACTACTGCTACACATTTTGTGGGAACCCTGGGAGCAGTAGTGACCCCGAAGGGATAGACTTTGAACTGATAGTGTTTGCCTGCAATGACGAACTAAAGTACTTTCGCTGTGCATGGTGAATTTGTATGTGAAATTAGGCGTCTTTTAGATCTAGAGCAGTCACAAAAGTGGACTGACATCCTGAAGAGTGACCATGTGGAAATGTTCTGAAAGGATGTATTTGTTTAGAGGTCGGAGGTCCGGTATTGGTCTGAGGGACGTGTACTTTTTTTGGAATCAGGAACTATAGGGACTATACTCCTGAGCCTTGGTGTTGTGGAGGAACTGGTTCTATGGCCCTCTTGCAAAAAGGGGCTTGGACCTCTTGTTTCAGAAGCGTCAAATGTTCATGCGATAATCCGTGAGTGCGAGGGGAAATTTTGGGTGTGGTAATGAGCTCCAGACAGTAGCCGTGAAAGTCGAAAGGTGGGGTGGAGGCACACACATCCGAACCTGATAGTGGAGAGAAAACAATCTAACAAAGGAGTTGATGCCCATGTGCAATATCACTGAGAGGAGGAGTCACTTGATCTCGTGACTCAAAATACTTCTTTGAAGAAAGACAAGATGCACCACTCTGGACCCAACACTAGGTGGCAGGAGTATGCAGAGCTTGTGAATCTACAGCACTACATGCCACGAACAAATGCTTACAGGGTAAGTAACAGGGTAAGTAACAATCTTACCTAGCAACCTGTTTCTGTCCACATAACATTCACTGTACTATACATTGTCCATAATCATGTGCAAGGCAAAAAACCTTGTGATGACCCCTGTTTAGATTGGGACTGAAAACCCTAATAATGAGGGACTTCAGGAGTGCGAAGTGCACCATTTCCCAGGAAACATCCATTCCCATCTAGAAAAGTAAGTATCAGTGATTGTTCCATGAATCGTAAATAACATCCAGCATGAGGTGAAAGGTCCTTTTGCTTGATCACTTTAGACCAGAGGTCTCCAACCTTTTCTGCAATAAGAGATGCGCATGTTAAATGAAAATCCTCTTAAATTACTAATATTGTAGTAGCAACCATATCAGGCAAGATTACATTAGTGGCCACCATATGGAAGATTACTAGCAGTATCCACCTCTGTGCAACAGGCATGGTTGCCAGCAGCAATGAGGAAAAAAGCTTTTGCAATATGGAATGCCTCTGCATTGGTAATAAATAACAGTCATAGCTGCAGTGGCCCCCTCACACCAACTTAATAGTATTAGTAATAGTCTCCCCAACACCATTTGGTTTTTCATCACTTAAATATCAGTTTTAAATATATTTTGGAAATTCAACTGTTTTTTTCTCTAAACATCAGCTTATGATTTCAGTAAATAAACACATTTTCATTGTGTTCCCTACTTTTCAAATGTGGTTTACATGTATTATTTTAAGGGAACAAAAGCTACTGATTTAGTTCACTTGGCTGCACACAGGATAGATTACAGATAGAGAGTTACTGTTTGCAAAACCTTATTTAGACAGCAATTTAGCCTCTGATTCCCAAATGAGTTGGAACCCCATGGTAAAATAAGATTACAAAAATGGTTTGGTGTGGATAGCCTTAGTCCTTAGAGGAAGGTGAAGCGGGTAAGACTATGGGCCTCATTCCGACCCGGACGGGCGGCGGACGCCGCCCGCCGGGCGGAAACCGCCCAAACACCGCCCCGCGGTCAGAAGGGGCATTTCAACTTTCCCGCTGGGCCGGCGGGCGATCTGCAAAAGATCGCCCGCCGGCCCAGCGCCTTCCACGAGGATGCCGGCTCCGAATGGAGCCGGCGGAGTGGAAGGTGTGCGACGGGTGCTGTGGCACCCGTCGCGCTTTTCAGTGTCTGCTAAGCAGACACTGAAAAGCAATGTGGGGCCCTGTTAGGGGGCCCCTGCAGTGCCCATGCCATTGGCATGGGCACTGCAGGGGCCCCCAGGGGCCCCACGACACCGGTTCCCGCCAGCCAGGTTCTGGCGGTGTAAACCGCCAGAACCAGGCTGGCGGGAAGGGGGTCGGAATCCCCATGGCGGCGCAGCTTGCTGCGCCGCCATGGAGGATTCCCATGGGCAGCGGGAAACCGGCGGGAGACCGCTGGTTTCCCGTTTCTGACCGCGGCGTTACCGCCGCGGTCAGAATGCCCATGAATGCACCGCCAGCCTGTTGGCGGTGCATTCGCTGCCCTCGGCCCTGGCGGATTCAATCCGCCAGGGTCAGAATGAGGGCCTATGTAACTGCGGATGTTAGTGCGATTTGAGACTATTTTTAACAGCTGCTTTTGGTGCGGTTATTGTGTGTGGGGGGCTAATTTTAAGGACATTTTTAATTTGGTGAAGTACTTTATTGTGCACTTTGCACTTTTGGGGTTGAGATCAGTGAGGGACATTGCTCAGGGGCTTTTACTGTTGGGGAATATTGGCCGTGTTCAGTGCCAATAGTCCTTCTTTTACTTGCATGAGTTGCCTCAGACGGTTGACGTTCTAGTTGCTACCAAGGCCATAATATATAATGGCGGCCGGTGCGAGGATGCACAGCGCATGTGTGCATGTCGCTGGCGCACCAAAGGCAAGCCCATCTGCGGATGTCCACATCCAATTGGGGTCAGGGGTCAGCAACCCTACCAGTCCTAAAGCAGTTAATCCAGGAATTATCAGATGATCAGCAACAGAGCTGAAAAGCCTTAGCAATCAGTTGCGAGTAAGTTGTCAGCATTTGCTGGACCAAGCTAGCTTACCGGGCAAATACCATGGGTGCAAGTATCTTCTGGAGATGACAGAGCAGACAGAAACAGTGGATTCTGGTATCTCTTTATATAGTAAAAATAGCCAGTCAAAGTGTGGGTGGCAAATGTTTCTAGTTAACTGTAGCTCACTCCCCAAAGCACAGAATGGAACTGTTTACATTCTTAGAGGACACCCAGCCGGTATCCCCCTTTTTTTTTTATTTTATTTATCAGAAACATGGCTCACGGAAGAAGGTGGGATGTTTGCGGAAGAGGCCTTAGTACCAGGCTATGTAATGGCCAGGCGGGATAGGGCTGATCAGAGAGTGGGAGGGGTTGCTGTAATCATAAAAAATGAAGTAGAATGCAAATTTACTCCAACCCTAATCCCAGGTAGTGAAAGCCACGCATTTTCAATCAAGCTCTCCCACAATTTTACATTCTCAGAACTGCTGATATATCAGCCACCTTGATCGGCTGTAGAGTTTATGAGGGTGGTGCCCAATACACTAGTGCAGTCTTCAGATAGCCAATTTTATGGTATTGGGTGACTTAAATATTCATGTAGATAATACAGGTTTTGCACAGGATGCCAACTTTCTGCACGACCTATCAGTAATCCTTCTACCACAGTTGGTGAATTCCCAACATCTGAAAAGGGGTACGCTTTGGGCCCAACTTTATCAAATATATCTAATGAGGTAGTGTGGTGCCTCTAGCAGCAGTTTGGACTGACTGCTATATCATCCCATTCTTGATCCCAATAGTATGAAACCATGCATCCAGAACTTCATACTCTAAAGTCTCTCGGCAGTGGTCTAATTTGAGAACTCCAAATGGCAGCAAGCCCTATGCAGATAAGTTCAGAGAATGGTTGAAGATGCAGAGGTCTCAACAGTGTAAGCTGGGTTCAAAAAGTGGGTTACAAAGAATCTAGACAACCTAATTCCATTAAAAGGAAGCAAAAAAAGATCAGTACAGAAAAAAATGGGTGGTTTACACAGGTGTTAAGGCAACTGAAAAAAAGAATGCAAAAGATAATAAAGGAAATGGAGAATTAAATATGATGAGATAAGCAAACAGAATTATAAAGCATTCCTGAATAAATACCAGCACCCAATTCAAAGTTGGGTAATCTTGCAGAGAGGATCAAGCAATCAGCAAACTCCTCAAGAGAGGTTTTTACAATATAGGTAATATGTTTCTGAACCATGATACCCCAGAAAGTGGGCCCACCGTATCATTTGAATGGTATGAATTACTTGCGAAACACTTTCTTGGGAACGTGAGGGACATCAATTATGCCCTTTCAGGATCATCAGATGATATGGTTATGGTGGACAGAAAATCTAGAGTTAATGCCATCAACTCAGTACTTTCTATCTTCCCGCAATTGACCAAAGAGGAGGTTATTGCTGTGGCAAGGTCAGTAACGTCTGGCTCATTGCTCGACCAGGCTCCAGTTGATATTCTGTTAAGGGGAGGTAAAGTGATGATTCACTCATTAACTGTTTAACCTTTCTTTAGATAAGTGTAATGTCTCATAGTAACAGAAATATGCCATCATCAGTCCGCTATTAAAGAAGTCCAATTTTGATCTGGAGACTATAGGAAATTACAGACCTGTGTCCCTTCTGCCAGGAGTTAGTAAAATAGTAGAGAAATTAATTAATAGATATATTATGGTCCTCTAGAAATTTATAACATTCTTCATCCTACACTGATGGGTTTTTGTGCAGGCTGCAGCACAGAAACAGCTCTTTTAAGAGCCACAGAGAATCTCAAAATAAGTATGGATGAAGGTGTATCAATAGCACTAATCCTCATCAGGCCTCGAAAAATCATAAAAATATTACTAGACCTGCAGGTCGAGTAGCTTGAATAATCTACTCGACCTGACTGTAATCTACTTGACCCAGAAACGGGTCTCAAATTGTGTGTTCCCAGGCAAATATTGTATTTTACAGTCACCTTTTTCTTCATTCTCACCTTCAAATATTTGAGTTCAGCATTTCTGCTGTAACAAAAATCCTCTTTTGTTTGATTATATACACTAAACATTTTCTCCATGTCTAATAAATCTAGCCCACACATAGGGTACACATGATCCATGCATGACTTGCCTCTTAGCTTACCAATAGCTTTGCCATCAGGGCAGGAGTAAATATATTACTAAAGCATGATATGGTAGTACACTATCATTTAAAGATAGTACATTTCCAAGAAATGTCCAAAAACCTTTCCACTAACTTGCAACTTTACTGATAAAACTATAACAATATGTGAACATTGGGTTTCAGTAAACACTTATCATTTGCACATCTCCAAGTAAAGTGTTCTGTTTTTTTTTCCTTTCTATTAAAATATTTTTTTCATCACACAGAAATGGTCTTTCACAGCTACTGAAATATATTTTGAAATGTTTGTAAAGTTGAGTTAGTTATATAAATGTTGGGTGTTAGGAAAAACCTGATACCAAAAGCCTTTCATTTCACATGGGTCAGACACTTCACCTTACAAAATCCTGGCACTCTGGTGAGTAGATTTTTCATTTCTTGCTCCTGACTTAAGTGCCACCTTTGATACGGTGTCTTATCCCATTCTGTTACATTGATTAGAAGAAGTAGGCATTGCAGGGAAAGTTTGAAGGTGATTTACCGCCTTCTAGGAGAAACTGAGTTTTTAGGTCAGCAAAGGGCTGTTGCTGTCAACCACCTATCAACTGAAGTGTGAAGTGCCCCAAGGCTCCTCTCTGAGCCCCACGCTTTGTAATATATATGTCAGCCCACTAGCAGAAATTATATGCTCCTTTGGCTTCAAGATGGTCTCTTATGCAGACGACTCGCAGTTGAATGTTACACTGTCACCAGATATAGGGGGTGATTCCTAGTTTGGCGGGCGGCGGGCGCCGCCCGCCAAGCGGGAACCGCCAGAAGACCGTACCGCGGTCAAAAACCGAGGCGGTCATTCTGGCTTTCCCGCTGGGCGGGCGAGCGACCGCCAAAAGGCCGACCGCCCGCCTAGCGGGAAACCCACAGCAACGATGAAGCCGGCTCCGAATGGAGCCGGCGGAGTTGCTTTTGTGCGACGGGTGCAGTTGCACCCGTCGTGATTTCCAGTGTCTGCTATGCAGACACTGGAAATCAATGTGGGGCCCTGTTAGGGGGCCCCTGCAGTGCCCATGCCACTGGCATGGGCACTGCAGGGGCCCCCAGGGGCCCCACGACACCCGTTCCCGCCAGCCTGGTTCTGGCGGTCAAAACCGCCAGAACCAGGCTGGCGGGAAGGGGGTCAGAATCCCCATGGCGGTGCTGCCTGCAGCGCCGCCATGGGGGATTCTGCAGGCCAGGGGAAAACCGGCGGGAAACCGCCGGTTTCCCTTTTCTGACCGCGGCTTTACCGCCGCGGTCAGAATGGGCCTGGATGCACCGCCAGCCTGTTGGCGGTGCATCCGCGGTCCCCTACCCTGGCGGTCTCGGACCACCAGGGTAGGAATGACCCCCATAGTCTCCACTTCTCTAAGACTAAATAACTGCCTAGAGAAAGTGTCTGAGTGGATGAAAATCAGCTGCCTGAAGTTGAATGGTGACAAAACTGAGGCCCTGGTCCTGGGTCACAATTCAACACTGAGATCAGATCATCTGGTCTCCTTCTCCGGGAGAACGGCCATCCCCTAAAGTGAAATTTAAGCTTACTGTGGCCTCCAAAGTGATGAAGTTGGCTGTTAATTGATTTGGCCTCCTAAGAGCCCTGAGAAAGGTGCTAAAGTGGCTCCTGGAGGAGACACATAGAATTGTGATTCAAGGTTTGAACCTTTCTCGCCTTGATAACAGTAATGTACTTTATTTAGGTACTCCACGACAGTGTTAAAAAAGCTACAAATCATTCAGAATACTGCTGCCTGTATGTTATTAGGCATTCCAAAAACAGTGTCAGTAGGTGTGGCACTTAAAACTAAAGCATTTTAATGCCTTGCCACCTTTTCAGGGAAAATGGTTGTTTGCAAAGCCACTGATGACTTTCTCTTCTATTTTGAAACTCACTAGTATTGGTAAGAAAATAAAGTAGAAAATAAAAACGGCATTTGTCTGTGTCTGATGTACATCAATCACTCAGGTATTTTAGTGGTTATGGGACCATGGGTGATTGCTGAAACCTGCTTATACAGACATTATGGGCCAAGTTCTTTAAAGCAGTCAGAATTATTTATCCACAGGTTTGTAAACCCATAAGTGCAGATTTCCAGCTATTTGAAATGCATTTTGGGCCCAGTTCTTTAAAGCAGACGGAATTATTCATCCACAGGCTTCTAAACCCACAAGTGCAGATTTCCAGCTATTTGAAATGTATTAAACTATTGAAGGCTATGCCTGAGAATCTACGACAGTCAAATCTTTCCGGGAGTAATCATTTGCTAACGTTGTTTCTTTTTTTCTCCATAAGGATGAATACTTCTCTCTGTTGCAAAACAACTTCCCCCAGCCTTTGTCACTTTTTAGGTGTCACAGTCCCCTTCTAATACTGTAAAGGGATTTACTCCTTCTCTTGACAAGAGTAAATGTTCAGCCACACCCTGGCCAGAAAGGAGGCAGACAATATTTTTGAATACCCAGAAATGTCCACATTTGTGGGCATTTCTGCCTGGAACGTTCCCGAAAAGAAGAGTTACTCACACGGATACATCACTTGACAGATGATAAAATGTGTTCTGTGAATAACAAACTAGATTTTACACTCTAAAAAAGTTGCACGCTGTTATACCTGATAACCTTTGGTGTGGTCGTCCCCCAACCTTCCTGACTAATCACCTCATGTTTGCTGAAATTGGTGCTATTGGCTTTAGGCCTTTTTGCACTTTACCGCTGCTAACCAGGACTGGCATTGCAACCTGTGTGTAGTTTTAACCTGCCAATTTGACCTGGCAAAATAACCCTTTTACTAGGCCTAAACTTCCATTTTCATACAAATACGTCACTCCTAATGTAGGTCATAAGCTACCCATAAGGCAGGATGCATTACATTTAAAAGGGAGGACATGTGTTTTTAAATTTACCTCTCCTGGTAGTAAAAAAAATCTCCCAAATTAGTTTTTCACTATTGTGAGACGTTCCTCTCCTATAGGATAACTTTGGCATACATGATGACAGTTAATGGGTGATAACGTTTGAGTGGGAACACGTTAAAATGTCATTTTTGATCTAAAAAAATGTCATTTAAAATTATCTTTAGTGGAAAAGTCAGATTTTAAAAAGTTGGCATGCTCTTGTCCGACCCATTTGGTGTCTGAAGCCTGTGTCACATTACTGTGGGCGGGGGAAGGAAGGGAATTTCCAGAAGCAAATGGGGCTAGAATGACAAGTCACATAACCTAGAGTTTTCTCCCACCTAAAAGACTGGCACCAGGTATAAATATTGGACCCTCAGACCAACTCTTATGTTCACTCCTGGACCTATGGACGACACTTAAAAGGACTTTCTTGTACTCCGGGAGGCTGCCTTGCTGCTTGAGGCCTACTTTGTACCTCAGAGAATTGTCCTGCGGCTTGAAGCCTGCCTTTTACCCTCAGAGGATCGCCCTGCTATTTGAGGCATGCCTTGCTGTTTAAACCCAGGACTACCAGAGTGACTCCAATGGATAGTTGGCTGCTCTTGTTTTCTAACTAGAGGGGCGCAACAAGCTCCATCAACCTTGGACCTGGAACCCTGTACCTGGACCCCGACTGAAGTGAGTCCCGCCCTCCAAATGGTGTCCAACTAGTCATGGATCCTTGGAAGTGATGTTAAAGGTATTCAAACAGTCACAATGTGAAACTTGGGACTTAAAAAATTTCAACTAGAAAGTGGCCTGAGAACCGACAGGAGACCAGGACCTACCTGCTTGCCAATGTCCCCAAGGTGCACTGCCAGTTGGCCTAATTTTGTGCTAACTTCCACTACATTCTTCTCCGCAGCAGCAAATCTTGTTTACCGGATCCCCTAAGAAAGGGTATCTAGCCTCGTAGAGACCTTGTTGGCTACAGCCTGCTGCTTCGTCCTGCTGGAGAGTTTTGTGTTTCAAAAAAGTGACAAAGTCCAAATGTAAAATCTTCACTTTGACTTTGTCCAGCGGCTTCCCGCTGACGACAGCTCCTCCTCAGACTCTGTTGGCTGCCTGCCCTGCTGAAATTTACCTTCTCAGGACCCTTTCTTCTAAGTCCGTAGGTAAGCTGAGATGGGGTCCAGTCCACCTTGTGCATCCGAACACTGCTCCATCGCATTTGGCAATAACTTTTAACTTTGCCCCTCTCTCTCACAACTAGGAGACTTTGGTTCGCGCTTTGATCTTTTCGGCACTATTTTTCACAGAAAAATGTAACATTTAAAACTCTGATTACACTGATTAGATTAGTTTTTGTGCCAAATTATTTAATATATTTTTCTCTACTTTTAGTTTTGAGCGCGCAAACACTCTAGCCTGCTGTTATCTGTCTGAGGGCTTTTAACCACACCCACCACATGCCCATCAGTTTTATTGGCTTGTGGGCTTGCCTTTTAAAATTACTTGATTTTATTTGTGCAAGTCATGCATACGTCATACCTTTTCTGGTGTTTAGCCCTCCTCTAGCACAACGGCCAACTACTGAAAACATAAGAGGCTTCATGTTTTCAGCATGGTTTCTGGACTAACTTTTTATTTTTATTTCCTGAGCAGCGCAATCTCGCTGCACATTTGCTGATACGTTTGACTGCAAGCGAACTTCTGTTTCGTTATGTGTGCTCCTTCACCATCATTGCGTGGTGCTTTAAATCGGGTATCTTATGTAAAACTGTATTACTTTTCATTTTCATTTTATGTGGCAATAAAAGTCCAGTTAGGACTTTACAACCCTAATAACTCTAAGTCAAGCAAATACGAGACCCATTACAATGCAAATGCTTGTTCTAAATTGGTGTGGGATTTTTCTTGTGTTTTCACTTTATTACTGTTTGTGTGCTGCATAAATTCTTAACGCAGTGCCTCTAAGTTAATGCCTCGCTGCTTTTGTGCTGAGCTAATAGAGGCTTAATTTAGTGGCTTTTTGTGGTTCACTCTGGCAAGGATTGTGATAGTTGCTTGAGAAGGTTTACCACCCCCACAACCCAAAAAATCAATTTCCTACACAAGTGCAATAGCTTTGTGTATGAGGCCCAATGAAACTTGAGGTTCCACCTATATAACCACATAAAGGATAGACTTTCAACCCAGAATAAGAATATTTTGTGGAGTAACTGTATGCTGTAGCAGATACAAATGATTATGGATAAAATATATGTATTAATGTATCAGATTAAAAATAATGTCCAACCACTATAAATGAATAGCCCTATAGGGCTTATAAGGGGATAGCATAAATTGGAATTATTTGGCACGCAATGAAAATGGTCAACTAAACATTTATAAGAAATATGAATTCACAAAACGAATCAAAATTATCCCCAAAATAAGTTTGTCAGCAGAGAAGTGTTTTAACTATATAACCTTTGTGGCTGGAAGTAGTTGTTATAGATTACATGAAATGCTGGCATTCTTGGTAAATATTTGCCAAAAGAGTTGTTGCACATAGAGTACCTTAATTGTAAAGAAGAAGAACTTCAGGAAGGAGAAGTAATAATTTTTCACTTTTGATTTCTTTGCTATACAAGATGCCACCGTTTTCAGCATAGTATAATGCGCACATTTCAGATGCAAGTTATGTTTGTTTTTATTTTAAGGTTTGCAGAGAATTTCAGCGCGGAAATTGCACACGTGGTGAGAACGACTGCCGTTACGCCCACCCTATAGATATCGCGATGATTGACACAAATGAGAACACTGTTACAGTGTGCATGGATTACATCAAAGGCCGATGCTCAAGAGAGAAATGCAAGTACTTTCACCCTCCGCCGCACCTGCAAGCCAAAATCAAGGCGGCTCAGCACCAGGTGAACCAGACTGCTGCAATGGTAAGTGCGTGACCTTCTTGTGCAAACTTCAGAACATGCGAACAGAAAAGCTCTGAAAGGAAGTTAGGGAGGTCGCCTCACTTAGTATCATCATAGACACTATTTCTAGTTCAGGGCTTTTCTCCAACAAACAATTGATGTAATCTATGGTAGTGAATTTGGGTCAGTTGAAGTAAACCAAGACTGCAATTCCCAGAATGCATCTCACAGGTAAGCGTAGGGCTGGAAATAGTGTTCGTGATTACACGGAATGAGATGGTTACCCTAAAGCACGGATACTCAAAGTACGGCCCGGGGGCCGCATGCGGCCCCCATTACCTTTACATTAGGCCCCCTGGGCAACAGGAGTACAGGGCTGCTGTTCACTCTATTCAGCTCTAACAGAACAATCTTAAATAGAGAAGCAATCCTTTATTTCAAAGTTAACTTGTGTTAAGGAAAGGAAGTAACTAGGGAGTCCTGAGCTTCACTTCAGAAACAGGTTCATTTTTAAAGACATCTTGCATCAAAAGTGTAAAAATATAACAGCTGCTTCAAAATTCAAAAAGTGTATTAAGTTAACATGCAGAACCTAAGTATAATTTATTATATCATTGCAATGAGAAGTATTAATTTAAAAGTGATAGTTTTCAAACATGAATTTAGAAACATTAATTCTTACCCCTACCCTGACAAATACGCGAATAGTGAATTAAGGAGGCAAGTCAGATGTTATGTGCACTTTTTGAGTGGCCCGGGTTCCTTTTATACATGAACAACATTATAGTTCATTAAATAAAATACGGGAGCAGATTTGTACAGTGCAGACCCTGAAATGTCACTGTCCTCATATGTGATAATGAAAAAAAGAAGGGAAAGTGAAATTAAGCAATTGCCTAGCATCACACAATTTGGAAAAGTGGAGAAGCCAAGATTAATCCCAGGTTTTCTAGTTTCATATTGCTCAATTTACTCACTAGATGTATATCCTTCTCTTCACCTACCTGTACCTAATCGCCAATCCTCCTAATCCCCTCACCTGACCGCCCGTCCACTGGCATCAATGCGGCCCTCGGGCACATCACAGACCAAACTTTTTGGCTCCTGAGAAAATGTGTGCGAGTACCCATGCCCTAAAGGAAAAATAAGCTGGGTGGCAAATCGGCACATGGCATCATAGGTCAAGGCAAAGTAAGTGCATGCGCAGGTCACAAGGAGCCAGGGCCATTCCCTCTATAAACAGGCATTGCTCTGAAATACACAAAACAATTAAGTGTCAATGATCAGGTTTCTAATTTTTCAAATGATCTAATTGCAATGATGAGTTAACTTGTTTCCACTCCTCGTACATTAAGGTGATCAAAGGGCTCCTTGTCACAGTGAGTGCATGCTGCTAATGCATTCTGGGAGTTGTAGTCCTGGTTCACATCAGTTGATCCAGTTGAACTAGTACATCTGAAAGTAAGTATTTGTAAAAGATTCTATGTCAGGACCGGAGGCGAGGACTATGCATAACTTTCTCCACTTTATTTCAACAGCAGATTCAAAGAACGTAAAAATATGCAAAGACTACAAGTCCCATGAGTTTTATAGGGTAGAGTCTGAAATAGTCCAATCACAACTCAGCACAGTGTATAAATGGGTATGACGTCCCTTCCTGTTCCTCTTTCTTCACTGCTCGTCAGTTAAGTACAATCTCAATAACGTATATTTTCCTTAACTGTGTGTATTTTATATATTTGTTTTTATTGCTCTTTAAGCGCAGTAGGCTTTTGGCCCAAGCGCTTACTCTCTGACATTTTTTCGCACCTCGATGGAGGTGCGCGCGCGCTTCCTGTCGAACTGTCAGGCGCATCAGCTGTTTCCTGAGGTGGCTCTTACGGAGCGCCTCAGCTGATGACGACGCGCGCTTCAGGGCAACGCTGACAGGAAATTCTTTTAATTCCTGTCACACGTTCGTTTTCCCTGAACCAACCCTCGCTCAGACACCGTTGGTGAACACTTTTTTCAGCAAATTGCCTCATCTAGTGACTAATTTATTTTTCATTATATAATATATATATTTTTCTTCTCAGAATAATTTTGAGCACCAGTGAGGGGGGTGCCCTTTTATTATTTGGGTGTATATATTTTTTAGGATATTTTGTCCTAATCTACATAAAAAAAATATTTAAAAAAGGACATAATTTAAAAAAAAATCTATTATAGTCTTATTTGAGTTTGGTGCTCTCACCCTTATAATGGACCAATCTAGTGGTCACGAAAATGCTTCCTTTCAGGGTGCACAGCATGAATGGCCTTCCCAACGTCTTCCCCCAGAGGTGAGTCAAGTGCTTTCTATGGCTATTTCCAGTGCACTTGCACCTCTTAGGGAACAGGATGATATGCGTGCAAAGAGCATACAGTTTTTTTTTACTGATCCTGTTCAATCCAAACCGGGCCCTAGTGGGGTTAGATTAGGAGGTAAAAAGGCCTCAAAGCATGATGCAGGTCACCTGGAAGGTTTTGATAAACTTACCGAAACCTTCCATAAGAGTGCGCGCACGCTCAAACATTTACCCTACCGGGAGGAAGATAATACTGTGGAAATGAGCGACTTTGTCGCAAAAAATCCAGACCCTTTATTTGGGGTCTCCCTTGGAGGGGAGGGTGTTTCAGATGCTGATTTTTCCTCAGATGAGGAACAAGAATTGAGTAGACTTTGGGGTCCTATCTCCGTTCCCCCAGATTCTCCTGAAGAAGATTCAAATATGTTTAACCCTTCAGAAATTTATCATCCCAGGACTTCTGAATGCGTTCCTGAGCCTAAGGTAGCCGATTATGTGGCTGATAAAATAAGCCAACCCGTAGAGAGGGAGGTCAGAGCTAAACTTAGGGCAGAATATCCCAAACCCTCTTTACCGGGCAAGGTAGCAGTCACTCCCAACATCGACCCAAAGTTATGCACATTTTTTAGTAAATACATTAAAGACCCTAAAAAGGGTATTGACAGATCTTGGAGAAATTGCCAAGACAAACTCCTTGATGTAGTTGGCCCGCTTACCCAGATTATTCAATTAGCGGAGCAAGCTAAGCAATCCGGTACCCCACTCTCGGTAGAGGTTATTGCTGGTTGGGCTCAAAGAGCTAGTTGTCTCTTAGGGAATGCCAACTGTCCTCTTGCTGCAGAACGCAGGCGATCCCTTCCTATTAAAATTGACCCCAAACTTGGCGAGGTAGCTACTTCTGAGGCAGGAGCTATAACCCAAGGAAATCTCTTTGAGGAACCCTTTGTCAAGGAACTAGGCAAATTTGTAGCAACCTTTTCGGCTCTTGACAAAGCCCAAAACTCTATTAAAAAGATTTTCCCTTTTAAGGTTTTTGCTGGGAGCGGACGAGGAAGGGGTCGCTCCTCTGACCGTCTTTACCATCAAGGCCCCTCTAGAGGATACCCAAAGAGGAACAATGGCTGAATGATGGCCTTAAGGAACATTCTATCCCTCTCGAGGTTCCGGCAGAGCCAAAGGAGGAGGAGCTAATGCACCAGTAGGAGTTTCTGGTAAGCATTACCCCTTCTTTCCCTCTAGAACTGGGGAGAAGGCTTCTGAGATTTGCTCAAATTTGGAAGACAATAACAAAGGATCCTTGGATCCTTCAAACAGTTTGTGGTTTTCACATAGAATTCTACGGCACTCCAATACAGCATTCTCGGCCCAGACCTTTAGTTTTCCCATCTCAGGAGATGAATCTCATAGATCTAGAGGTTGAAGATATCCTACCGAAAAAAAGCCACTTGCAGATCTACTCTTCATCCGAATGGGTTTTTAAGCAACATTTTTCTGGTGGAAAAGAAATACAAGGGTTTTCGTCCTGTAATAAACTTGAGAGATTTCAATGAATGGATAGTTTATCAGCACTTCAAAAATGAAGGCATTCATCTATTGAGGGATATTGTACTTCCAAATGATTGGATGATCAGACTGGACCTCAAAGATGCAAATCTTTCAGTCCCCGTTTTTTCTCCTCACCGGAGAGTTCTTCAGTTTTCATGGAAAGGTCACATATACGAGTTCCAAACTCTCCCTTTCGGCCTATCCTCAGCTCCATGGTGTTTTACCAAACTCATGAGGCTGGTAGTAGAATTCCTTCATACCAGGGGAATAAGGATGATAATTTATCTGGACGATATTCTTCTGATGGACCAATCAGTTCACTTCCAATCTAAGCATGACTTGTTCTCCTTCAGAATCTCAGATTTGTGACCAATGAATCTAAATCAGAATTAATTCCAACCCAAAAAACAGTCTTTCTAGGTTTCCTCATAAATTCTGTCACAGCTTCTCTCAGCCTTCCATTATCAAAGCTTTCCAAGATTCTGAAAGAACTCAACAAGGTTCTCAGAAGGGAGAGAATTTCACTTTGTCAGTTGGCCAGGATTGTGGGACCTCTATCCTCTTCAATCCAAGCCATCTTCCCAGGTCCTCTTCACTATCGTGCTTTACAAAAAATAAAAGCTTCTCACCTCAGAAAGTGTCTAACTTATTCAGACATGATTTCCTTATCTCCAGAGGCTAAAAATGGAACTACAATGGTGGATAGACCGTATGGAAGCCTGGAATGGCACGGTGATTTTTGGTACTGTACCAGACATGACTATAGAATCAGACGCCAGTCGTCTGGGATGGGGAGCCAGATGTGGGGAAATTTCCGTGGGAGGCAGATGTTCAGAGGAGAAATTCTCTCTCCATATCAATTGTCTAGAACTCCTGGCCGGATCTTTTGCAATCAAGTCCCTCACAAAGGACAAGGTGTGTTGTTCATTCTTTTGAGGATGGACAACATATCAGCGGTCCAGTATATCAATTGACTGGGAGGCACTCGATTGAAGGCCTTTTCAGAACTAGTGAAATATTTCTGGCATTATTGCCTTCAGAAACAGATCTCGTAGTGGCAGAGTATCTTTCGGGGATTAAGAACACAGTAGCAGACTGGAACTCCAGGAACTTCACGGACAGCACTGATTGGAATTTGGATCTGCAAAGTTTTCTAGCCCTGATGGAATGGTGGGGACCTTGCAATCTAGACCTTTTTGCATCCCGTCTCAATCACCAACTGACGAGATATGTCAGCTGGAGACCGGAACCGGGAGCAATAGCAATAGATTATTTTCTTCAAGATTGCTCAAAAGACCTTCTGTATGCGTTCCCCCCCCTTCATAATGATTTCCAGAGTTGCAGCTCAGGCAAGATGTCAAATGGCGTCCTTGATTCTAATGACTCCGATTGGAAATCTCAAGCATGGTTCCTGACTATCATGGAGTTGTCTTGGGATCTTCCGATCCATTTACCATCATTCCCTTCGATTCTTCTTGATCACCAAGGGTCTCCTCACCCGTTGGCTCTCCAAGGTCATCTTTTTCTCATGGGCTGGAGGATTTCCGGGGATGTTGGAAAAACAGACTCCTTTCAAATGAAGCTAATAACTTCATCCAACGGGCCTGGTCCACTAGTACCACCAACACATACAGATTGGCGTGGAACCAATGGAATCGTTGGTGTGTGGCAAAACATATTGATTTGTTGGGGGCACAACTTACGTATATCCTAAATTTCTTGGCAGAACTTGCCCACTGTGGTCTGGCTTATCGTACCATTAACACCTTTAGGTCAGCCATATCTGCAGGACATATAGCCATCAACAACAAACCAGTAGGTGAACATCCATAGGTATGTAAGTTAATGAAGGGCATTCCTCTTTCTAAGCCCCCTGAGCCCAGATATTCAGGTTTATTGGACATGAATGTAATTTGAAATTTCCTCTCCCAGTGGCACGATAATCATCTCTTATCTCGTAAACAAATTTCGGCTAAATTGGCGATTCTACTCTGTCTCATTTCCTATAAATGAGTATCTGATGTTAGAGCCTTAGATCTCTCTGCTAGAGCCTTTACTCTGCAAGGTGTAACTTTCACTATCTCTAGGAGAACCAAAACCAATATCAGAGTGGTTTCTTATCCGGCTTTTTCATCAAAAATAATGTGTAGTAAATTGTATCAACACATATGAGGACATTACGTTGGACGTCAGACCTGCGGGTGAGAATCAACTTCTCATTGCCTTACAGAAACCCTTTAAAGCAGTTTCATCTCCTACTATTGCTAGGTGGGTTAGATGGATCATGGCAGAGGCAGGTATTGACATCCATAGACTTGGAGTTCATTCCACCAGAAGAGCAATGGTTTCTAAAGCCATACAGGTAGGTGGTAGACTTGACGACATCATGAATGCAGCGGATTGGTCTTCGGATTCCACCTTCAAAAGTTATATTTTAAACCTATTTTAGAACCTGCATCTCTGGTTGTAAGTAAGATTTAAACTTGCATAATCCTCGCCTCCGGTCCTGAAATAGAATGAAAAATTTCCTAGCTAACGAGAAGGAAAGTTTCATTTCTATTAAGGACACAGAGGCGCGGAGTATCCCACCCAGGCATTTGATCTTCATAGCCTGCTACTGTTATTTCTCTTACTCTAGTAAGTAACCTTTTATTGCAATGCTGTTAATGCTTTAAATTTTGATTGTTGCATACAATTAATCTCATTATGACTAATTATCTTTCTTTCAGCATTGTACTTTCTCTTATGAATCTTATCAATGTTGTATAATGAACTGGATAAAGTGTTTATAATTATTCTATTTGCACAGGCAATAATCAAGGAATGGACTAACCTACTTTCATCTTTAACTTCCCCGAGTGAAGAAGAGGAACAGGAAGGGACGTCATACCTATTTATACACTGTGCTGTGTTGTGATTGGAGTATTACAGACTCTAAACTATAAGGTTCATGGGACTTGTAGTCTTTGCATATTTTTTACTTTTATTACGTTCTTTGAATCTGCTGTTGAAATAAAGTGAAGAAAGTTATGCATAATCCTCACCTCCGTGTCCTTAATAGAATTGAAACTTTCCTTCTCGTTAGCTAGGACATTTTTTGTTCCACAGTGACAGGGAGTCATTTGGTAGCTTTGATGCAGCTAGTGATGTCATAGGCAGGAGGAGTTGCACTCTCTTGAAATTAGTTAAGTGTAATTAAAACCATACCAGGTAGCCTGCAATCACTCCTGGAGCACTTATTATCATGGTAGAGAGAATGGAGTGCTTGTAAGGGGAGAAGCCATTTAAGCTGCTGTCATTAACAAACACATTCTAGTCTGCGTGACCTTACGGCGAAATAGCATTGCACAACATGTCAGAACAATTTCTGGCGAAAATAGGCCTTTCATAAAACATTGCGAAACATTTGCACATTTTCCCTTTTTTAACCTTCAAGCGGAAAAACAGGTTTCCACGAGGAGAAATACTGCAATTACTTACCGGTAATTGCATCACATGGCTACCTCACATGTGATTAACCCTATCTTCCCCTACTCTTAAATTTGATGGTACTTCGTTTCCTTTACTACTTTGAAAAGTTGTGTGTAGTAGTTTTACGACTATCTGAGAAAAAAAAACCAGAACATCTGAGGGTGTTCATTAACATTTTACTGGGGAAGCCTCCCAGGATTATACAGTGCCCCACCCATGGTCAATACCATGCTCAGAAGGAAAATCCCCAAAGCTGGTGGATTGTCCACGAAGTATATCTGATCAGTGGACGAAAATGTCATCCGATGCTTGTTCTGTAAATCAGGGTTCCTCTTATGTACATAGAAAACTTTCTAAATGGTGGGCAAAGGCCAGGACATGATACTAAACAGGAATATACATAAAATAGAAAACTTTTCTGTTTGTATTTACTTTGTCAGGGTTGTTCACGCCGCTCTAGAACAAATTTAATAGTGTTTTCTAATTATGTTTGCCGTTTGAAGTATGTTACATAGAAGGGCTAAAAATACTCGCTATAGGTGATTTTTGCTTAATTTTGTTCCAGCCGAGATATTAAAATACTAGTGGTGCTAATAGAAAACTGGTCAGGTGACAACCCTAGTTGCTACCTATGTGCATCACACACAGCAGCAGCAAATCTGGCTGACTGGTGCATTTTCCACGGATGGGTGTTCTCTGCACCCAAAGGTATCGGAACCTGTCAGTCTCTCATTTGTTCACTTTTTCCACACCGGTTTGACGTCGGTGCACAAATCTTGTTAGTAATAAGCCACTTTATATCCTTAAATAAAAAAATTTAACAATCTAACCATTCTGAAAAAAGAATACAATATAGCCGTAGTTTCTTTGGTTTGTGGAACAAGCAGTCTTACATTGCAACTATTTCTGACTTCATACTCCGACGCTGGATTTTCTTCATTAGATTATTAAATGGTAATTTGTAGCAACAGTGAGTTCGATATTAAGAGCAACTGTACGTCTGTAACTACTTATAGATAGGCCTATTTGCGTGGGTGAACTATATTAAAACCAGTTTGTTGGGCCACGCGTCGACGTAACGAGATCACATCATCACGCTGGGATAGCTCCGCCCTCTGGTTTGAGAAAGGCTGTACAAAAGGGAGCAGTCATCAGCAAGACTTTTCAATGCATTAGTTTATGGTTGATACTGGTCAGTGTGAGCGCTCTTGATTGATCTTGTAGTGTCTGATATGGAATTGCGCATATGGACCTGCGTGGCATTGATTGTAGATACTGTTTTCAGAAACCGCCGTAGGGCCTTTTTCTCTGCTTTGGCCCCATCTACTAATTCCAGCTCACAGCACTCATCCGGTGACAGCCTCCCACACGAGATAACATGTTGGCACTATAATAATAGTAAGTGTGTACCAAATTAACTCATCGCTGATTGCAAACTTCCCACTTGACGACATAAGATACGTAAATCTTTCCCATAGAGCCGTAACACATTAAACACTTAATATTTAACATTGCTACCTTCCAGCGATAAACTCCCACACAAGATAAAGTGCTGATAGTTTAGTATTTCGTTCCTATTTTCACATTTCAAAACAGACAAACTTCACTATTAAAAACATAAGCTATGTATTTGTCATGTGTGGTTGCATTACACTTTAAACGCGTTATTTAACCCTGGTCAGATTCTTCAATTCCAGCCAAGTTTTTGCGACACTGAATATTTCATGGGGTTGTATACACTGCATTATAAAGATATACATTTTAGTTTTTAAACAGTAACGACCACCTAATGTTCTGCATCTTTAAAATGAATATATTGTGTATTCCATTCATTATTTCTCTGTCAATTCACAGCAAGCATTGTCAAAGCCAATAGGTTTCGGCTATGCCCAAGCTGTTTGCTTTGTCAATGTGAATGTCTTTTAGCCATGCTGTCTAGCAGCACATCAGAAACATCTCCCTGCGGGGAGCAGCATAAATGCCCAGGCACTGAAAACCATTGGTCTCCACTTGGAGCATCTGAGGAAAGATGGTTCACAGGGGTGTCAGTGCACTGACTTTCCCCAATAGATATGGTAACCAGAGTGAGCCCCAATCTGGATGATAGCCAAAATCATAATCGCTGGCTCGGTGACATAGAGCAGTATATCATCTGCATAAAGCAAGACTTTTCATCACTACTGTCAGCATCAGAGATTTTGAATCTTTGAATGTCAGGAAAGGCACAGATCATAGCGGCTAAGGGCTCCAGGTTGAGGGCAAAAAGCAAGGAGGACAGGGGGCATCCCATTGGGTGCGCTGTCCAATCAGTAAGGCTGGCGAGAGAATGGTGTTCACCCTCACCGCCTTAGGTGAGGGTTGGTAGAGTATTGAAATCCATTGTCTATATTTGGGGCTAAATCCTACTTTTCTCAGTATCTGATGACAAAAGGGCCAGACGATTGCGTGAAATGCCTTTTCAGCATCTAACGCTAGAAATACATGGGGTTCCTCCCGTTAGCAAACCTCCACCATCCAGTTATGTAGACGACGGAGGTTGAGTCTGGTCGACCTGCCGGGCATGCCTGACTGGTCTCTGTGTATAAGCGGGACTATCACCGTTAAGAGTCTGATGGCCAGAATTGTGGCCAGCACCTTTGTTTTGATGTTTATAGGGAGGTCGAGCAGCTGGTCTCTGGCTTACCCTTCTTGTGTATCACTGCAGTGGTAGCACATTGTAAATATGACGGGAGCTCACCCTTGGCCCAGGCCTCTTGAAGAATTCAGCCAGGAGGCCATTTTGTCCGGGCGTCTTCCCTGCTTTCAATTTTGCAATGGCCCCCTAGACCTCCTCAACTGTGATTTCCTCTTCTAGCGCCAGTTGGTCCACGGCAGGCACCACTGGAATGTCTAAGTTATCTAAGTAGGTGCTTCATGTCTACCAGCGGTCTGGCCCTATAAAATGAGGTATAAAACCATGCAAAGGCCTCCACAATTTCGTTGTCTATCAAGTGGGAAGCTCCGGTCTCATCAGTGATACATCGCACCCAGCGTGGCTCTACCTCTCTCCTACTTAGCCAGCCTAGCAACTTGCCTGATTGGTCCTGGGCATCATAAAGCTTATGCTGTGTGGCAAGCAGCTGCTTTTTTGCCTCCCTCTGGGCCAGGTCCTGATATTCCCTCTTGAGCATCTCTAAAGTGTAGAGGATTTGTGGATCTGTCCGGGCCCCGGAGGACTCCTCAAGGTCCTTGAGCTGACACTCAAGCTCCTCTATCTCCGCCTTTGCTTTAGGTTTCTTACGTGCCAGTACATTCTGCGTCCTATCAGTCAGGACTGTCTTATAAGCTTCCCAAAGCACTATTGCCGAATCTACCATCACCTTGTTTTGTTTGAAGTACAATTCTGAGTCGATCTGTATCTTCTGGGCAACCTCCACATCAGCCAATCAGGATTCTTACGAAGCGTGACTATTCACCCATAAGGTCTCAAGGCGCTGATTGGGGGCGGCGATGGATCTGCGGTTTAGTTGAAGAGTTAGGTCTTGAGGTTCTCCCTGAGTTGAGGCAGTGATGGTGATTGCCTGAGGTGCAGAGGTAGGGAGTTCCAGAACTTCGCAGCAAGATAGGAGAAGGATCTTCCTTCAGCTGTGGTCTTCCGGATCTGTAGGATGGTGGCCAGGGCCAGTTGAGCGGAGATGTCTGGTAGGAGTGTAGGAGAGGCGATGGTTGAGGTATGCAGGTCTGGAGTTGTGGAGGGCATTGTAGGCGTGCTTGAGGAGTGTCAGAGGAGCTTGAAGGTAATTCTTTTGTTGATAGTTAGCCAGTGAAGGTCTCTCAGGTGACCAATGATGTGGCTGTGGCATGGGATGTTCAGGATGAGTATGGCTGAGGCATTCTGGATGTTCTGCAGTTTCTTTAGGAGTTTCAGGGTGGTACCGGCATAGAGTGCATTGCCGTAGGTGAGTCTGCTGCTGACGAGCACATGGTTTTCCTGGACTCAGTGAGGATCCACTTGAAGATCTTATGAAGCAGACGGAGCTTGTGGAAGAAGGAGGATATAACTGCATTGATTTGGTGGTTCATTGAGCACAAGGAGTCCAGGATGATGCTGAGGTTTCGTGCGTGGTCCTTGGGTGTGGGTGGGGACGGTTCTTATTGCTGCGGGCCACCAGGAGTTGTCCCAGGTGGAGCCTAGGATGAGGACTTCGGTCTTGTCTGAGTTAAGCTTGAGGCAGCTGCCCTTCGTCCAGGTGGCGACTGCCTTCATCCCATTGTAGAAGTTGCTCTTGGCGGCTGTGGGTTGGTCTTTGAGGGAGGGAATCAGCTGGATGTCGTCGGCATAGGAGACTATGTTGAATCCATGGCTTTTGACGATGGCTGCAAGCGGGACCATGTAGATATTGAAGTGCCTCAGGGAAGATCCCTGAGGCACTCCACAACTGACCTTTGTGGGTTCTGAGTTGAACAGTGGAAGTCTGACTCTCTGTGCTCGGCTGGTTAGGAAGGAGTGGATCCATTCTAGGGCTTTGTTGTGAATGCCTGTATCGTGGAGTCTTGCGCTGAGGATGTGGTGGGAGGCGGTGTCAAAGACGGTTGAGAGGTCCAAGAGGATGAGGGCAGCAGTTTCGCCTCAGTCGAGGAAGGTGTGAATGTTATCTGTAGCAGTGAGGAGAGCGGTCTCAGTGCTGTGGTTGCTTTTGAAGCCCGTTTGGGAGATGTCCAGGATGTGGTTCTTTTTGATGATATCTTTCTCAATTAATTTGTCTGAGAAGGGGAGCAGCGAGATAAGTCTGTAGTTCTTGAGGTCCGTCAAGTCAGGAGAGGGTTCCTTTAGCAGGGGGTGGATCTCTGCATGCTTCCAGTCTTCCGGGAAGGTGACAGACTCGATGGAGCAGTTGATGGTGCACTAGAGTTTGCGTGTGGAGGCGGTGCCGGCTCTGATGAAGATGTGGTAAGGGCAGGGATCGAAGGGAGCTCCAGAGTGGATGCTCTTCATGATCCTGAGAGTGTCATCAGAGGTGAGGGTGGTCCAGTTGGGCATGGTCTGCTGCGGTCTGGAGCCATTGGATGCGGTGGTTGCCGGTGGAGTGGATGGGTCTTGGGCTGCAAAGCTGTAAATGATCTCCTTGATCTTGCAGTGGAAGAAGGTGGTGAGGTTGTCACAGAAGTTTGGAGAGGGGAATGTCTCCTGTCTCTGTGTTGGGTTTGGCGAATTCTTTGACTTTGGCAAAGAGTTCTTTGCTTTTGTGTGTGCTGGCATTGATTTGTTCCTGTATGGCTAAATTCTTTGGTGTTCTGATGAGGTGGTGGTGACGGCGATTTTTAAGGCTGCATGGTCTGCCATGATCTTGCTGTCCTCCATCTTTTATCAGCCGTCTGCTGGTGTGCTTGGACTCTTGGAGGGCGAGGGAGAACCAGCTGGCTTTTTTGGAGGGCTGCTTGTCTAAGGGTTTCTTGAGTGGAGCCAGTGTGTTGGTGCAGCCAGAAATCCAGTGGTGAAGGTTGTGTGCTGAGATGTTGGCGCCCGTGGATGTCAGTTTGCTGAGGGAGGTGGTGAGCTGGTCTTCAGTGACTTTGTTCCAGCTTCTGCGAGGATTGTGGTGGGTGTGGTGGCATACAGTGGGTTTGATGAAGGAGAAGTGGACGCAGTGGTAGTCGGTCCAGTGTGGCTTGGAGATGTGGCTGACAGAGACGTTGTTGCTTGCGGTCCAGGCGTGTGTTCTGCTGAGTGGGTTGGAGTTATGACCAGTTGTTTGAGTCCGATGAAGGTAAGGTTCTCCAGTAGGGATGAGGTGTTGTGGAAGTTGAGGTCACCAAGGAGGATGTTGTCCATTGAGGTGAGAGCATGGTGAGCAATGAAGTCGGCTATGGCTTCACTGAACAGGGGCGGGGTCGGGGAGGTCTGTAGACGAGGGTGCCATGGAGGGTGGCGTTCGGCTTGGTCTGGATCTGGAAGTGGGGTTGCCCCATGTCGGGTGAGAGGTTGTCGGAGCTGGTTGTGAGGCGGATGGTGTTTTTGTGTCGGATGGGGATGCCTCTTCCCGGTTGGTTGACGCAGTCCTTGTGGATGATTTTGTAGCCGTCAGAGAGGGCAGTTCCAATGTCCAGAGCTGAGGTGGAGGTCATCCAGGTTTCTGTAAAGAAGGTGACGTCTGAAGAGATGGAGTCGATTAGGTCCCAGATCTCCACGGCATGTCTTTTGAGGGAGCAGGTGTTAGGTAGGATGTATCTGAGGTGGTTGGGTCTGGTTCTTGAGGGTAGTGCCGTCGGTGGGCCTGGTGTGCGAAGAGAGATGGCGCAGTTGTGGCAGGTGAATGGGCCTTAAGTGTTTGGTGATGCAAGCTGGCAGGCGGTGGACCAGCCGTGCTTGAGTGCTTGGAGGGTGCAGGAGTCGTTCCTTTGGATGTTCCGAGGACCAGGGTCTGTTTCTCTAGGTGCGGTCCAGGCACAAACGGGCTTGCCTGTGGCACGCTTTTGGCACCCCGGCAGCACGCCTGTTCCATGCAGCCGCCGTTAAGTAGTGCTTGGGGAGTGCTGGACAGCTGGGAAGCAGGAAGTTGGAAAACAGCACTGGAGGGGGGTGAGACCATGGGGGATGAGCAGCAGCAAAAGCGCAGAAAGGAAAAAAAGGCATAAAAAAAGAGGCAAAATTAGAGAAAGTGAAAGAAAGCAGTAATAGATGAGAAGGAAGGTGAAAAAGGAGCAGAGGAGCAGAAAAACGGAGGGCAGAGAGCAACAACAGAGCAGAGATGCTCTGTATTGGACCACCAGGGATGATGCGCAGGCAGGTGCCTGTAGGTGGAGGAGGGCCTCAAACTTAGGACCTGAAGGGTCAGGGGGCAGCAGCTACCAGGTGGAGCTGTGTGGTGAGTGAAGCAATTTACTGACAAAGTCAGTACGATCCACATCTTTAAGTTAAGTCTTCAGCCTGCACCCCAGGGAGGGCACCTCCCCCTCCCTCCGTAATCCAGATAAGCAAATGGTCTGACAGGCCTTGTGTCAAGTAGTGTGCCCTGTCCAAACCTGCCACCTCACCTGTCAGAACAAAGACATAGTAAATCCTAGAAAATATCCCAGAGAAATAGGACTATCCTATTTCTTGGATGATGTCACCGTCAGAGGTCAGAGAGTCCCTGTCCCAGAGTTTGTGAATCGCGCCAAGGGTGTGTCCCTCGAGACGGCCATAGCCACTCCTGAACGGTCCAAACCGGGGGCATTTACATCATTAAATTCACCTACCATGATGTGTAAGGTGAAATTGGCTTCCAGGAGTTGCCTGCCACCTGCTCCAATACGGGCACCTCGAGATGGGAAAGGGGGGGAGTGCATAAACACTGATCTGAGTAATTGAAGACCTTCCCCAAAGTCCCTGCACCCCCACATATCCCCAGTTCTGGTCTATCCAGTTCTGTGACACCTGGAACGGGGTATTTTTTTTTAATCAATATGGCAACACCCTAGATCCTGAGGTGAACACCTCATGTGCTAGTATAGTATATGCATACCTGCCCACGAAGTGGCATTAGGTCCCCAGCAAATGTGTCTCTTGGAGTAGGACTATGCCATATTTTAGATGTCATATTTACTGCATGACCAGGGCCCGTTTCACCTTTGACCCAGCCATTTGACATTCCAGGACTTTAGGGAGTGCCATGTTTCATCTTGAGGTCTACCTTTATAATAAGGTATGAATATGTCAGTGTCTAGATTAGCACCCGCCCGTTTTACCAATGTAGTGCGTCTTTGTGTGTGTCTCCCGCCTCAAAAAACTGAATGTAACTAGCTAAACACCCATTTGGGAACCCTTCACTCTCTTCTGCCTCCCCTACTCCCCACCTCCCGCCACCCCCAGCAAGTGTAAAGCTCATGTCAACTGGACAACTACTCATTAGTGAGGCAAGAGAGGTCTTTCACCCTCCCCCAAAGCCCAGAACTCCCACCTGTTACTCCAACATTTGTAGAGTGAAACTTAGAAAAGAAACCCCTTGCCCTCCCTCACCCAGCAGAAGAAAGGTAAAGAAAAGGACCAAGTGGGTAAGTAGACAGATAGGTAGGTGGGAAGTTGGTGTCCTCATTCCTGGCCCACCTCCCTCTACCCCTCCCCTGAGTGGTGAATGGTGCAGCTATTAGCTCCACCACCACCACCCCCATGTTAGGATAAACACACTTACCTTAAGAGTGAACCCACAAGTCCCATCAGAGCCTGTACACCTCAGCGTGCTGGCCCATATCAGCTTCTCAGGTCCAGTAGTCCTCTAAGGGGCACCTTGCCTCCATCCAGGTATGCCCGCCAATGGGAAGCTCCATACAAGCCACTGTCTACAATCCACTAGTTTGAGGGTTGCGTGGCTTCAACATCCGGCATATCATCCATCACCTCCGAGCCACTGTCAGCTGATGTAGCAGAGGTAACCACCTCCACCAGGGCCATGGCTTCCTCCCATTCCAGCCTCGGTCTTTCAACGTCCAGCATTCTATCTTGGTGCACTACCACCGGGGTGTCCAACTCCAACCCCCTCCTGTGCCTGTGTCTTTTTCATCCTGCCATCTTGTTCTGGTGCCCTTTCTGCAACCAGCTGGTGCTACCCCGGGACCTTGGGCAGGGGTACAACCCTCTCTGTAGACCTCTAGCCAGTCCTGTGGTCTTCCAGCCATGTGAAAAAATGCAGACGCTCTTCATGTACCACCTTAGGCTCACCGGTTAGAGCAACATGCACTTAAGTCCCATAGCTTTCAGTTTCTGCCTGACCCCCTCAAACGTTTCTCTCTGTTGCTGGACTCGCTGTGGGGTGTCTGGAAATATTCAGATTACATGGCTATCAAAACCGTGCCCCCTTGCCATCGAACCATCTGGAGGATGGCACCCCTGTCTCTGTAATTGAGGATCTTTGCTAGTACATTCCTAGGTGGTCCCCCCGGGGTAGGGGATGCTGCTAGGAGCCAGTGTGCCCTTTCCACCACAAAGACTGGGAACAGGGCAGCTGCTGGGATTTCTTTTCCCAGCCATCCTTCCAGGAATAGTTCAGGTGTGCTGCTCTCCACATTTTCTGGGAACCCGCAGAGTATAGATTACATTTCCTGGATTTACCTCCCGCATTTTCCGTGCCCATTTCCAGCATTTTTGACTGTGCAGTGAGGGTGGCCACCATGGCTTTAAGGAATGATGGTTACTCCTGCAATTGATTGTCCTGTTACTTGGTTGCTGTGTATCTTTCTGTGACTATACGTATAGCTGCCTAATGCAGGTTGACCTCCAGGTAGTCCGAGTCAATCTTTGTACATTTGTCCTGGAGGCCTCGATTGCTGCCAAAATCTGGGTCTGGTTAGGGCCCTGAGGCATCTACAGGCTCCCTCCAGCCTCCTGCTCCCCTCCCCAGCCTTTTGGTAGTGAATTAGTTGATCTTTGTTTGTTGGGTCCCATGTAGCCCCCGGTCCGTGCCCATTGTTGATCAGTGGCTGGAGCACACCACTATCACGCACCCCAGTCCATGGGAACAAGGAAGTCTGCATGCTATCACCTTTCTCCCCTCACTGGGCAAACACCATCCCGCATGAACTCATTGGGCATCTCTGGGCATCTGCTTGGCCGTGCTCGCTCTTCCGAGGGGTCCGAACAGCATGTCATCAGTCTGCACAGGATAATCCTATGCAACCCCCCAGGGTTCTTCTGCTTCTCCACTTGACGGGGGGCTCGCGGCCCAACACAGGTGTTGCCCCTTTGGGGGCTTCGGTTCTTGTAGGAAGTTGGCTCTGTATATACTATCTCAAAGTGAGAGATAGTGTGCACAGAGTACAAGGGTTCCCCTTAGAGGTTTATAGTGGCAATAGTAGGTAATACTAATGCTCTATTTGTGGTAGTGTGGTCGAGCAGTAGGCTTATCAGAGGGTGGTGTAAAGCATTTGTTGTACACACACAGGGGTACCATTTACAAGGGATTTATCTGTGTGCCAGGGCTGTGCCAATTGTGGAGACAAAGGTACAGTTTTAGGGAAAGAACACTGGTGCTGGGGCCTGATTAGCAGGGTCCCAGCGCACCTTCAATCATAACTAGCATCAACAAAAGGCAAAAAGTTAGGGGATAACCATGCCAACAGTGGCATTTTCCTACAGTTCTCAATCCCCAGGCTGGCGGGGGAGGGCTTATACACCCTAGCCACAGCCAGCTTCCCAAGTCCCCTTCCAAGTACAATCCTGTGTGCCCTCAGGGGGATAGTGGAAGGTCAAGACACCTCAGGCAGTGCCCCCAAGGTAATTGTTTTGCACATGCAGCCCAGAACGTCCTCCTCTACACAGTACTCACTATCAGGCTTATTGCACCATGAGCATGTGGGACCCCAAACAGGCCCATTTCGCAGTGGCAGATCGTGTTGATCTCCAGGCGATCCCACTGGTTAAGTGTCTTTGTGCGATCTCATGAGCCTCCCTGCCACCATGCTCAACGTTTCCATTTCACTCAGTGCCCCAGCCGGGTCTGGTCTGCACCACGGGAATCGTGGCGATAACAGGGGGGGACCTTTGTTTATGTGTCCAGGAGTAGAGAAGGTGGAGGAGTCGCTCACTGCAGGGGCCTGCTGTTCACCACACTCACACAGCATTCAACGTAAGGGGGTCGCCCAGGCCCGTCCACAGTGACAACACTCCTCTTGATGTGGTCCACTACCATCAGCAAGGGCCCTGTCAGCAGATCCGGCCCAGTGGGGATCGGGCCTCACATCTCCCTCTGCAGCAGTCAGGCAAGGAACAATGCAAACTGCACTGACAATCAGGGGTGGAGCTGACATACAGCAAAGAAAGAGGCTCTGCAGGCCTCGCACAGGGATGCCCGGCCAAACACCGGCATCCCAGTGCACAAATCCTCCGACAAGAGTGTAGTGTTCAGAATTTCGTGATATCAAGGGAGTGCTTAGCAACAGATGCTTCCACTTCTGAAATCCAGGTTGTGGATTGTCAGAAGGATTGAAGCAGACGGAAAAACTGAAAGCAGCTTTGGAGGGCGTGTCTTTCATCCCAAAAGTGACGACAAGGATGGGATGCTGAAGAGGAAGACACTCCTGTTGATGGCCATTACCACATTGGCAGCACCGATTGCTGTGACGACCCCAGCCAAGTTTTATTGTTGTGCATTTACAGCTGAAGGAAGTAAACGGTTTCAGGGACAAGAAGGTAATTCTTGAGGGATGCAGATTTGATTTCTCTGCGTCATAAAAGAAGATATTGGATCCTATTGTGGCAAGAAATTGATTACAGCCAAGGATATTTGGAATATACTTGAGAAAACATTATGCTATAAATATTTAGAAGTAGTGTGAGCTTAGGAAACAGTGTTTTGACAGCAGGGTGTATGCATGGTGGTGAGATAACTGAGCCAAACGTGTTGTCAATTAACGGCCTTCCTCGAAGTGTGGATCATTTAAAGAGACTATTAGAGCGTTCGTCATTGTCAAGCTCCAGGCATCGCATCATTCCAGGTGTTGGTTCCAGGCATTGTGTCGTTCCTGGCATGGCACCCAGGATAAGAACTATTTTTCTTTGAAGGATCACACATCACTGCATCACCAAGTAGCACGTAGTTACCATAACAGCGAGGGTGCATAGGGGACGTAGACGTTGCAGCAGCAGAGGCTTCAAGGGAACGTAGTGGAGTCGACACGGAATTGGTGAAAGCAAAGTTGCGGTGTGGGTAAATGTAACCCATTAGATGTAGCTGATGTGCACATCCAAATAATTATGCACATAGTTTTATCAGGAAGGAGTCGCTGACGTGCACAGCTATAGCGTAGGTGCACATCCAGGAACTAACGCCGTTGTGCACGGCTGACAAAAACAGGTATTGAAAAGTGCACATAGTTCATTTATGAATTCTTGCTGACATGCACAACAATGACATATTGTACTATTTCTTGCTGAAGCAATGCATGTCATATTAGTTCTTGGAGGGAACATTGCTAATACTAAAAGTGTCGGACTATTTATCACTGATACGCACAGCTTGGTGAAACATTGCTAGTAATATTAAAAGCAATATGCTATTTATATTAGATGTGCACAGTTTCAAAGAGACACAGTATTGTGTAAATATGTACATGAGGGGTAGTGAAGTCAAATTTTAAAAGAAGGAAATAGTAGACCTTGGAAATAATATAAAGTATAGGCCAAGCAGTGGACCTTGGAAATACTATAAAGTATAAGCTAAGAAAATAACCCGCACATACGTACTGCTGTTGTGGGTGAGTGGAGAGACAGATTGACTATGTCATTCAACAATATACCAGCTCCCCCTCCCTTTTTACAAGATCCTGGACAGCCTTGTATGGCATGGGAAGATTGGAAAGAATCTTTCAAAACCTATTTAACAGCTATAGGGGGTGATACATTTGCAGCAAAAAGGAAACTTTCCTTTCTCAAACATGATCTAGGGTTAGCAGGGAGGAAGATACTTAAAACATTGCAGAAACCAGAAAATTTGGGTAGTGAAGGTAATGCTCAGTCTAACAATGAGGAAGAAGATGAATATTACTTTGAAGGCACTGAAGGAGAATTATGGGAAAAACTAAGCTTTGTTGTTGAAAGACATACATTTCTTTCACTTTCTCAAAAACAAGCTGAAACGATAGAACAATATGTTGCAGTTTTGCAGTCACATGTAATTTTAGAGATCTCAGAGATTAAATTATAAGGGATCAATTATTTAACAGAATGAGCAATCTCAAAATGCAAGAAAAATTACTAGGATTGAAAGATCCCACATTGCATAAAACAATAGATGTGGCTAGACATATGGAGAACACCACACAGTATGTTAAGGAATTGAGTGGCACAGGGTCTTAAGGTCATGAAAAAAAGGGTTGAACATACAGTGTAAACAAAGTAAAAAGAGGTGTCAGGAAAGAGATCCAAAAAGATAACAAAAGCCAAGGTTCTGAAATGTAAAAAACATGTTAAATGTGTGGCAGTTTTAAGCACACAGCAGAAACAAGTAATTGTCTAGCTATCAAAAGCAAATGCTTTATATGTAATAGGGTAGGCCACTTCTCAAGAGTGTGCAAAATGTTAGAAAAGACACCACAAAGAGAGCAGTTAACATGGTAATTAGGCAAAGAACTAGAGCAAAACAAAATGATACTGACACAAGTGGGGAAGAGGAAATCAATGATATAGAAGTAATAGTGGCGGGTGGGGTAGAACCAAAGGAGGATGGGAAATCTGATGAGACAATGTATATCACCTGTTGGAAAATGGGTTATTGGTAAGGGCAGGTAAGTACCTACACTTAGCAAAAGACCACCAACCTCCACTTAGGTCCAGTTAGGTCTCAGTAAATTAAACCCAGCTCAACCCTTGGTAGCTTGGCAACGAGCTACAAGGCTTAACTTAGGAGACAGAGGGGGTGATTCTAACCCTGGCGGTCGGTGTTAAAGCGGCGGCCAACCCGCCAACAGGCTGGCGGTCAAAACAATGGAATTCTGACCCTGGCGGGAACCGCCAACACAGACAGCCACTTTAACACTCCGACCGCCACGGCGGTACAAACAAACAGCGCGGCGGTCACCGCCAACAGCCAGGCGGCAGACAATGTACCGCCCACACTATCACAACTCACCAATCCGCCACCTTTTCCGGGGCGGGAGCACCGCCAATAAAAACACGGCGGAAACAGACTACGAACGGGAAAACGCACACCACTACGCACTCCAGGAGGAAGGAGGACAGCATGGAACCCGAATTAAACATCCTACCTGCTCTCGTCTACCTTCTCATCTACCACGAGTACGAAGTCCGGCGCAGACGACAACGGTGAGTACTGCACCTACGACACATGGGAGGGGGGAGGACGAAAGGTTACGGGCACACACATATGCGACCCCCCCCCAACTATGTACACACCAATGCAGAGCAACAAGTCACAGTGACACCACCCAAACACCCCTGAAAAATGCTATGACATAATCAAATTTGGAATAAATATTTATGTACCAAAAAGCTCCTGAAAATTATCGTACAACCATGAAAGATATTTACAAGAAAACAAATGATATAAACATCAGTGTATAACTGAAGTAACAAGTCCTGCACATCCTACGAATTCATCATGTCCGTGGGCCAAAGTTTTGAGAAACAAGGGCAAAGCCCACACAGGAGACCTGAGTCCTTTGGAGAGAACACTGCAGGGGCATCAGATGTAAAAACTACAGGCACCTCAGGGGGAAGGGAAGGGGGGGGCACCACAGCCACATGAGTCCACGACGCCAGATCCACGAGGAGCCACCATGCCCACTGTACCATCCTGGGGAGTGCAAAGCCACAGTCTCTCAATGTCTCTACAGTGGGTGGGCTGCCCACTGTACCATCCTGGGGAGTGCAAAGCCACAGTCTCTCAATGTCTCTACAGTGGGTGGGCTGCCCACTGTACCATCCTGGGGAGTGCAAAGCCACAGTCCATCAGGTGGATGACAGTCTCCACTGGTCAAGGAGGAGGCATGGTGGGCACAGTGAACCATAAACAGTGCTTGAGACGGCGGTGCCCAGCGGAGCGGTGCTTGAGAAGAAGGGCCCAGCGGAGCGGTGCTTGAGACGGCGGTGCCCAGCGGAGCGGTGCTTGAGAAGAAGGGCCCAGCGGAGCGGTGCTTGAGATGAAGGGCCCAGCGGAGCGGTGCTTGAGAAGAAGGGCCCAGTGGAGCGGTGCTTGAGACGGCGGTGCCCAGCGGAGCGGTGCTTGAGAAGAAGGGCCCAGCGGAGCGGTGCTTGAGACGGCGGTGCTCAGCGGAGCGGTGCTTGAGAAGAAGGGCCCAGCGGAGCGGTGCTTGAGATGAAGGGCCCAGCGGAGCGGTGCTTGAGAAGAAGGGCCCAGCGGAGCGGTTCTTGAGACGGCGGTGCCCAGCGGAGCGGTGCTTGAGATGAAGGGCCCAGCGGAGCAGTGCTTGAGACGGCGGGGCCCAGCGGAGCGGTGCTTGAGATGAAGGGCCCAGCAGAGCAGTGCTTGAGAAGAAGGGCCCAGCGGAGCAGTGCTTGAGATGGCAGGGCCCTGTTCAGCGGTGCCTATCTTCACGGCGGGGCCCTGTTCAGCGGTGCTCTTCTGCACCGCGGGCCCTGTTCAGCGGTGCTCTTCTCCACGGCGGGCCCTGTTCAGCGTTGCTCTTCTCCACGGCGGGCCCTGTTCAGCGGTGCCTATCTTCACGGCGGGGCCCTGTTCAGCGGTGCTCTTCTGCACCGTGGGCCCTGTTCAGCGGTGCTCTTCTCCACAGCGGGCCCTGTTCAGCGGTGCCTATCTTCACGGCGGGGCCCTGTTCAGCGGTGCTCTTCTGCACCGCGGGCCCTGTTCAGCGGTGCTCTTCTGCACCGCGGGCCCTGTTCAGCGGTGCCTATCTTCACGGCGGGGCCCTGTTCAGCGGTGCTCTTCTGCACCGCGGGCCCTGTTCAGCGGTGCTCTTCTCCACGGCGGGCCCTGTTCAGCGGTGCTCTTCTCCACGGCGGGCCCTGTTCAGCGGTGCCTATCTTCACGGCGGGGCCCTGTTCAGCGGTGCTCTTCTGCACCGCGGGCCCTGTTCAGCGGTGCTCTTCTCCACGGCGGGCCCTGTTCAGCGGTGCCTATCTTAACGGCGGGGCCCTGTTCAGCGGTGCTCTTCTGCACCACGGGCCCTGTTCAGCGGTGCTCTTCTCCACGGCGGGCCCTGTTCAGCGGTGCTCTTCTCCACGGCGGGCCCTGTTCAGCGGTGCTCTTCTGCACGGCGGGCCCTGTTCAGCGGTGCTCTTCTGCACGGCAGGCCCTGTTCAGCGGTGCTCTTCTCCACGGCGGGCCCTGTTCAGCGGTGCCTATCTTCACGGCGGGGCCCTGTTCAGCGGTGCTCTTCTGCACCGCGGGCCCTGTTCAGCGGTGCTCTTCTCCACGGCGGGCCCTGTTCAGCGGTGCTCTTCTCCACGGCGGGCCCTGTTCAGCGGTGCTCTTCTGCACCGCGGGCCCTGTTCAGCGGTGCTCTTCTCCACGGCGGGCCCTGTTCAGCGGTGCCTATCTTCACGGCGGGGCCCTGTTCAGCGGTGCTCTTCTGCACGGCGGGCCCTGTTCAGCAGTGCTTTTCTCCACGGTGGGCCCTGTTCAGCGGTGCTCATCCAGCAGGTCAAGGGAGCCAGACCTGGCCTGGACTCCCTGCTCAGTCGCCCTCGGACCGTGACGTTTCTGGACCCTTCGGGGATGGACTCCTGGCCTCTTTAGTGTCCTCCTTCCCAGCTGGGATGTGACATGTGGGGTCCACCTTCTCCGCGCTCCTGCTGCCCTTCCGCTCCTTTGATGGGGCTCTCGGGCCCTTGCCTCCCCTAGATGGTGTGGCTGGTGAAGTGGCCGCACATTGCTCCTTGGGGGCAGCCCTGTCAGTCCTCGCACGGCGGCCCTTGTTTTTGCGGGTCCTCTTGCCGGGGGGGGGGCTGGACGTGTCCTTGCTGCTGATCGATGTGTCACTGCTGGCAAAGGGTGGACTCCAGAACCCATGCACAACAGTGACACTCGAAGCTGGGCTGGTGGTGGCTGCGGTGCTCTTGGGACTCTTTGCAGATGGAGGGGGGAGCTCATCGGAGGGAAAGAGGTCAAGATTAGCCAGGAAAAGCTTTTTAGGTCCAAGGTAAAGGGTAGGAGAAGTGGTGATGGGAGTGGAGGAAGAGGATGTGGTTGTAGGAGAGTCAGGTGTGCTGTCATTGGGTGAAGGTGCTGGTGCTGTAGGCTGACGTGAGGTGGATGGCTGTTGGGTGGGTGTCTGCCTGCGTTTGTGTGTCTTGGAAGAGGGGGTGACAGACACAGTGGGAGAGGACACAGGGGACGTGTAAATGGCAGTGGGGGTGGTGACTGCACGAGTGTGGACTGTACTGGAGGGTGAGGTGGTGATGGAAGCACTGGCTGATGTTGGGGTGCATGCAGGTGTGAGTGTAGACGTCGCAGGGAGGGAGGAGGGAGACGAGGAGGAGGGGGACACAGAGGTGGTTGTGACTGCTGGAATGTCTGAATCTGGGTGTTGCTTGGGTGAGTGTTTGTGGTGCTTGTGTCTGGATGAGCTGCTCTTGGGTGTTGAGGTGTGTGCAGGCTGGTCTGATGGTGTGGATGGGATAGGCTGAGGAACAGGAGACAGAGACAGGCTGGAGGCAGTAAGAAGAGGGAGGCTGGAAACAGGGACAATGGCTGCCGTCAGTGCTGAGGCCAGAGCAGTGAACGCTCGTTGATGGGCAGCCTGACCCGAATGAATGCCCTCCAGGTACGCATTGCTCTGTTGCACCTCCCTTTGCACACCCTGGATGGCATTCAAAAGGGTCGTCTGCCCAACAATGAGCGTCCTCACCTGGTCAATGAGCTCCGCACTGAGGGCAGCAGGGGCAACAGGGGCAGGGGCTGAGGTGCCTGGGGCGAAGGAGATGCGCACCTTCCTGGGCGAGCGGGCACGGAGCGTAGGCTGAGGGGCTGCTGGGAGGGCGGTGCTGGTGCGCTGGGTGGCGGCTGTACCTGTAGAGGCGGGGGGCCCGGATGTTGCCGCCACCGCTAGGGAGCTCCCATCCGAGGACGTGTCGCTGTCGCTGCTCTCACCAGCGGTCCCCGTCGTGGTGCTCCCCTCGCCCTCCGGATCACTGGTGCCCTCGGTGTCTGTTCCTGGGCCCACCGGGGCCTTGTGTCCTGCAGCTCCCTCGTGCTCCGATGCCAAATCTCCTCCGCCTGATGATGCTAATGCACACATGCACAAGAAGATGAAGAGAAAGGGTGGGGGGAGAAAAAAGAAGACCAGGTTGAGTGCATGCAATGTCAACACCGTTGGCGGAGAGGGCAGACACAGGAGCCTCATGCACTAAGCCGCGCATTCGGGGTACACTACTCAGTACTACTGACTAGGACAACAGGCCAAGAGACGTCAAACGCGCACATGGGTGATGCTGGATCATCAATGGCTGTACTAGTCACCCTACAGAGGTGGGGGCCGGGGGCACATTGCCATGCCTAAGGGAGAGGACTACACTACAGAAAGCGCCCTGGCCTAATGTCACCCACAGCCCTCCTCCCCCACCCAGACGCCTCCACTGCGCAGAAAGATAGGAGAATGTGCTGATACTCACCCCCTTGTGTCTGCTGTGATGTCTTAAAGCGCCCATCCAATTCAGGGTAGGCCACCGCCAGGATCCGGGACATCAGGGGGGTCATGGTGCGACTGGCACCCCTCCTAGGTTGGGAGGCCATCCCCAGCAGTGTTTCTGCGATCTTCCTTGTTCCGCGGCGGATGTCCTCCCACCTCTTGCGGCAGTGGGTGCCCCGTCTGTTGTGGACCCCCAAGTTCCGGACTTCCTTGGCGATGGCACGCCAAATCTCGATCTTCTGATGGGCGCTGACCTATTTGACATGTACAGGGTGGAAAGGAGGAAATCATCAATGACCTGCATGTTAGATGTGATTGCCCCCCCCCACCAACTTTGCCATATGGCACATGCTCTCATCTGTCGTGCGTTGCACTCCTCATTCGCCCCCCACCCCACCAACTTACATCCACCCCAATCCACACAGGCATAGCCCATTCCATGTGCACCCGGTGTACTCACTTGTTGGTCTGGAGGACCGTAGAGTAGCGCATACTGGGGGAGGACCCCATCCACGAGCTTCTCCAACTCTTCTGACGTGAAGGCAGGGGCCCTTTCCCCAGTCGCAGCAGCCATTGTCACTTCCAGACCGAGGTCACAGCAGCACTTGCAGTATAGGTCCTCTCCTGTGGATGATCAGGTCTCGAGTGATCAATCAGCTAGGAAATGGCGGTCACGCCCGCGGCGGTGCGTACCGCGGCGGTGCGTACCGCGACCGCCGGCGCACATCGTCATTGGCTCCTGAAACCCATAGGGTTCAATGTTAACCAATGCGCGTTTGCGCTGCGGTCTTCGACCGCCTACCGCCACGGTGTGCCCCGCCAGCGCATTGACCTCACATCCCATTGTCCCACTTCACAGGTCAGGCAGCCGCCATTTCAAGGGCCTACATGGCTTAATTTTGACTGCGACACACAGGCCTAGGCCTTGCATTGCCACACATACACGCCTTTCAACCCATTGCCATTCTTTAACTGTGCAAGCTGTCTGTACGTACCTGTGGTTTGCCTGACTCTGTGCTCCATGTTGTCCTTCCTAGGCACCGTCCGCTGGGACTTGCGAGGAGAAGGACGAATCCTCGCGTGTACCGACCGCTGGTGGACCTGTCGACAATGGAAGAACGCCATATAATACTTCGATACAGACTTGACCGTGCCACTATCCATGAACTGTGTGCCCAGCTGGAGCCAGCCCTGATGTCCCCCATCCGCCAACCCACAGGGATTCCCCCTCTGGTGCAGGTTTTGTCAGTCCTCCATTTTTTGGCAAGTGGGTCATTCCAGACAACAGTGGCCATGTCATCTGGAATGTCTCAGCCTATGTTTTCTAAGATTTTGAGCAGAGTGTTGTCTGCCCTGAGGAAACTCATGCGGAGCTACATCATTTTCCCAGAGGAGGGTGACTTGCCTACAGTGAAGGGTGATTTCTATGCCCTTGGACATATCCCCAACATCATTGGTGCCATTGATGGGACCCATGTGGCTTTGGTACCCCCAAAAGACGATGAGCAGGTGTACAGAAACAGAAAAAGTTATCATTCGATGAATGTCCAGGTGGTCTGTTTGGCTGACCAGTACATCTCCCATGTAAATGCCAAGTTCCCAGGGTCAGTGCATGACGCGTATGTTATGCGAAATAGCAGCATCCCCTATGTGATGGAGCAGCTACAGAGACAACGTGTGTGGCTAATAGGTGACTCTGGTTACCCCAACCTGCCTTGGCTACTGACCCCAGTGAGGAATCCCCGGACCAGGGCAGAGGAACGGTACAATGAGGCCCATGGGCGAACTAGGAGGATCATCGAAAGGACCTTTGGCCTCCTGAAGGCCACGTTTAGGTGCCTGCATATGACCGGGGGATCCCTGATGTACTCACCAAAGAAGGTGTGCCACATCATCGTGGCCTGCTGTATGCTTCACAATCTGGCATTGCGACGTCAGGTTCCTTTCCTGCAGGAGGATGGTGCAGATGGTGGTGTTGAAGCAGCTGTGGAGCCTGCAGAGAGTGAAGAGGAGGAAGACTCAGAGGACGACACAGACAACAGGGACAGAGTAATAGAACAGTATTTCCAGTAGCACACAGGTAATAATCACCCATGCCATTTTACATTTCCTGAAAGCCTCCTGCATCTCAACTTTGTTGATTTCCCCCAAGAACTATAAACATGATGTTTGATTTTCCCTTCCCTTTTCTGTGCTGTATGAGCCACTGCGTGACCTCGGCTTGGTTGGCCCATGGACTAATGCTAAGTTACCTCGGTATGTGTAATTCACAATGTTAAAAATACGTAATTGATATGTAATGTGTCATACATTTGTAAATAAGACAGGCTGAGTCCTGATTGATTTCAGTGCAATGTGTGATTTATTATTAGTGCATAGATATTGGTACATGATAGTGAAACAGTGATGGGTGGGGGTGGAGTAATGTCCATGGCAGAGTCCAGTTCTCAGTCTCACAGGTGCATTGTCCATATGCCTGTGGCAGGATGGAGCAGGGCCAGTTCAAGGTTTGACAGGGTGGCAATGTGGAACAGTGGGAGGACTTCAGGGGGTATGTGATGCTGGAGGGGGTCTTGACATCCTACTCTGTCGTTTTTTTTTATCTCAGGCTCCTTTTGCGGGGTGGTTGTTGTTCAGCAGGAGGTGGGGTTCTGGTGGGCTGTCGTTGTGGTGGGGCCTCCTGTCCACTAGCGCCGGCGGAGGTGGTTGGCTGTTCCTGTTCCTGGCTAGTGACAGGGGCCCTGTGTGATGCCACATGGTCCCGAAACGTGTCCTCTATACGGTTCAGGGCCTGGACTATGCTCCCCATAGCGGTTGAGATGTTGGTGAGTTGGTCGCTGAACCCCATGTAGCGTTGCTCCTGCTGTGCCTGGATCTCCTGGAACCTGGCCAGTACCGTCGCCATCGTCTCTTGTGAGTGGTTGTAGGCTGCCATGATGGTGGTGAGGGCCTCTTGGAGAGTGGGTTCCCTGGGCCTCTCCTCCCCCCCCTGTCGCACAGCAGCCCTCCGAGTTGCCCTGTTTCCCTGGGCCTCTGTCCCCTGGACGGTGTGCCCACTCCCACTGCCCCCAGGTCCCTGTTGTTGTTGGGTTGGTGGGTTACCCTGGGGGCCCTGTAGTGGTTGACACACCGCTGCTTGACCTGTCCTAGAGACAGAGGCATGGGGCCGCTGAGTGGGAGCTGTGCTGTTGTCCCAGAGGGGGTTGGGTCTGCAGTGGCCTGTGTCTGGGTGAGGGGAACCGACTGCCCAGAGGTCCCCGATGGTCCGGGCTGGTCGTCAGGTTCCAGGTCGACAGAGCTGCTGTCATCACTAGGGGCCTGTTCCGGGGGTGGGATGGACATTTCTGGTCCCTCCTGACCGGTGTGTTGTCGTTCGGGTCCTGCATGGGGTAAGAGGGTATGGTTATTGTTTCTATGTGTGCATTAGCTTGCGTTTTATGGGTGCCCTTGTCCCCCAGTGCTGGCATTCCCTTGGGGGAGGTGTTGTGAGGGTGTTTTGTGGGGGGGGGGATGGGTATGTGCAGTGGTCATGCTTAGGTGATGGGTGTCCATAGTTTGGGGATGGCATGCAGGGGTTGGTGTTGGGTGGGTCGTGCTGGAGAGACATTCTCAGGGAGGATGTGTGCTGGGGGGTTGGGGGTGAGGGTGGGGGTTAGCATGCTGGGGGGGGGGTGAAGTGGTTGGCCTTGTACTTACCAGAGTCCATTCCTCTGTGTACTCCAGCGAGGCCATCAGGATGCAGGATGTTTAGTACCTCTTGCTCCCATGTTGTGAATTCGGGTGGAGTGGGTGGGGGTCCCCCGCCAGTCTTCTGCACTGCGATGTTGTGTCGCGAGACCATCGAGCGCACCTTCCCCCGTAGGTCGTTCCATCGTTTGCGGATGTCCTCTCGATTTCTGGGATGCTGTCCCACCGCGTTGACCCTGTCCACGATCCGCTGCCAGAGCTCCGCCTTCCTTGCTATGGTGGTGTGCTGAACCTGTGAGCCGAAGAGCTGGGGTTCCACTCTTATGATTTCCTCCACCATGACCCGGAGTTCTTGGTCCGAAAAGCGTGGGTGCCTTTGTGGTGCCATGGGGTGGTGTGTATGAGGTGTGGGGTGGTGTATGTGATGATGTGTGTTTTGGTGTGTGGTGCTTTGTGCTTCTATGTGGTGTGTGTGATGTTGTGGTGTGCCTCTGTGTGTCTGGCTCTCTATTCTCTGATGTGTCTCTCTCTCCTTCGTCTCTGGTTTTTGTTGGTAGGGGTTTGTGGGTGACGTGGGTGTGTGTTTTATATGGTATTGGATGTGTGGGAGTGGTGTGTGTATGTGTTTCAGGTGTGTGCCTTTCAAATTGTCCAATGTGGTAGGGGTTTGTAAAGGTGTGTGTATTTTGACCGCAGCGGTGTGTACCGCCAATGGAATACCGCGGTTGAATGACCGCCGCGTGGATTTGCGGGTCATAATGGGATGGGCGTATTTCTGTTGGCGTGGCGGTGGAGGTTTGGTCTTCTCCAGTTTACCGCTGGCCGCTGATGTGGCGGTCTGCAGTGGAGGGCAGATTTTTGGAGGTTTTGCAGTTGTGGGTCAGAATGTCCGTGGTGGCTGACCGCGGCCGCGGCGGTATTGTGGCGGCCTTCTGACCGGCGGTAATCGGCTTTTACCGCCGAGGTCAGAATGACCCCCAGAGTGTAAAGCATTCAAATATCACAAAACAGTAATTAAATAAAACACAGGAAACAGTTTAAAAATCCAAAACCAAATTATAAAAATAGACTATGGCCCTCATTCTGACCCTGGCGGATTGAATCCGCCAGGGCCGAGGGCAGCGAATGCACCGCCAACAGGCTGGCGGTGCATTCATGGGCATTCTGACCGCGGCGGTAACGCCGCGGTCAGAAACGGGAAACCAGCGGTCTCCCGCCGGTTTCCCGCTGCCCATGGGAATCCTCCATGGCGGCGCAGCAAGCTGCGCCGCCATGGGGATTCCGACCCCCTTCCCGCCAGCCTGGTTCTGGCGGTTTACACCGCCAGAACCTGGCTGGCGGGAACGGGTGTCGTGGGGCCCCTGTGGGCCCCTGCAGTGCCCATGCCAATGGCATGGGCACTGCAGGGGCCCCCTAACAGGGCCCCACATTGCTTTTCAGTGTCTGCTTAGCAGACACTGAAAAGCGCGACGGGTGCCACAGCACCCGTCGCACACCTTCCACTCCGCCGGCTCCATTCGGAGCCGGCATCCTCGTGGAAGGCGCTTTCCCGCTGGGCCGGCGGGCGATCTTTTGCAGATCGCCCGCCGGCCCAGCGGGAAAGTTGAAATGCCCCCCGCGGTCTTCTGACCGCGGGGCGGTGTTTGGGCGGTTTCCGCCCGGCGGGCGGCGTCCGCCGCCCGTCCGGGTCGGAATGAGGCCCTATATGTTTATCTTCAAAATGACACAAAAACAAATCAAATCGGATAAGGGGAACCGGAGATATGAATTTGTAAAGAATTATTGTTTAGCGCCTAGAAACAAAAAGCGCCAATCGGGTCATCTGGTTGCACCTCGACTGGGGCAAACTCAAAGTTTAAGGCCGACCGCGATGGAGCCCGGCTCGGTTACAGCCCGCGGGAGGCCTAGTTCAAAAGTTTACCTTCGCACTTAGTCGTTTTTCTGAAGATTTTCTTCAGTGGGACGAACCTGCCAGTCCAATCCCACCTCCTGGAACCCTTCTCTGGATACGCGTCACGGGAATCCTCAGTGGAGATTTTTTACCTTCGGACTTAGTCGTTTTTTCTAGGTGAAAATCCTTCGACCGGGGTAAACCTAGATCCTGATCCGACATCCTTGGAGCCCTCCTCGGATATGCTGGCTGGGAGGTCCTGGTCTACTTTGTACGTTCGGACTTAGGGCCAGATGTAGCAAAAGTAAATTTTGCGAGTTGCAAATTGCAAGTCACTCCGACTCGCAATTTGCAACTCACAAAATTGTATGCAGAAATGTGTCTCAGACACCTTCTGCGACTCGCTATGGGGTCGCAAAGACCCACCTCATGAATATTAATGAGGTGGGTCGCAAATTGCGACCCCATAGCGAGTCCCTGCACTCACAGGGATGGTGGCCTGCTGGAGACAGCAGACCTCCATGTCTGTGACTGCTTTTTTAATAAAGCAGTTTTTTGTTTTTTGTTTAATTGCAGCCCGTTTTCCTTAAAGGAAAACGAGTTGCAATTCAAAAAAATAATGAAACCCGTTTGCGAATGAGTTATCACCCACTTCAAGTGGGTGTTAACTGCGAATTGCTTTGCGACCGCTTTCGCGGTCACAAAGCAAATCTGCATCGCGGTGCGAGTCGCAAATAGGAAGGGAACACCCCTTCCTATTTGCGAGTTGGATTCACATTTTGCGAGTCGGTACCGACTCGCAAAATGTGAATCAGCATCGCGATGGCCGTTTTGCATTGTGACATGCAAACCGTTTCCTACATCTGGCCCATAGTCTCTTTTTTGGAGATTTTCTTCACCGGGGCGAACCTGCAAATCAGGCCGGGTTACGGTTGAGGCAGCCGGCTAGAGTTGCCACGGCGGGTCGTCCCTCTATGGAGCTTTTTTTCAAAACTTCTCCAAATTTCTGGATCTTCTCCCAGATGTTCCTTTAAGGTTCTTTTGGGGTCCACAGCTCACCCCAAGGGTCCAGAAGCTCTGAGATGATCCTTGGGGGTGTGGGCTACAACTCCCAGAATGCACCTGGTACAAACTCCTTTTTGGCCACTGGGCAGTGGTCAGCTTGTTGATTTCTTCAGGAGTTGGTGCAGGGGACTCTGGGTAGCAATGTTTCACCTGTAGCAAATAGGGAGTCCCTCCTTGAACCAGTTGAAACCAGGCAAAGTCCTTCTTGTGGTGAAGCCCAAGTGTGCAGCTGGTGCAGTCATTCAGAGTGCAGGTTCTAGGTGCAGGCCAGGGGTCCAGCAGGGCAGTCCTTCTTCTCCTTTGGTTCTTCCTTGTTGGAATCTGATGGGGATCTGAGGTGTGGGTGCTCCTGGGTGAAAAACAGGGGGGTCCTGATTCTCCAATCAGGTGCAGGGTCCTTCCCCCTGTGATGACCACTTCCTGGGAAGTGTGGCAAAAATCAATCCAAGGAGGCAACATTCTTCGAAATATCCATCATGGCTGAAAATGATTTTTGGAGGTTACATCTGACTGAGCCCACCCACTGTTGTGGCTAAAAATCATAAACACACCCCTCTCCTGCCCTCTCCTAATCTTATCAAGGGGGCACCTAGTTGTCTGGGGTTGCAGGATGTGGGGGTGTTGCTGGGTTTCTCCAAATGTCCTTCTCTGCCTTTGAAGACCAGTTTGGCAGCCCTCCCCCTTCCTGCCTCACCATCTGCTGAGGGGAGATTCCCTCCCACAGGCACATCTCTTTGTGTGAAGCCAGGCCACTTCACACCTCATCAAGGCAGCCCTGCCAGGCTGCCAGAGGATGGCCAATCAGAGCACAGCAGCAAAAACAATACAGGGCTGAAATTGGCAACTTTTCAGGTAAAGTTTAAAACTCTTTACCTGAACAAGTTATATTAAATCCCACAACTGGAAGTTGTGGGAGTTATTATAACAATTAATTTGATACCAAACTCTTTGTATCTGTCATTTAAGGGGACTTTTAAAATTAAAATAAAGTCTCCCCATTCTAGCCTATGAAGACCATTCACTACAATGAGGGAAAAACAAATTTGGCTGTTTTTACCTCACCAGGGCTTATAAAACTACTTTTATAAGGTCCCTGCTTATAGTTACATGACACCCAGCCCTAGGGGCACATAGGGCACACCTTAGGGGTGACTTATATGTAAAAATAAGGTAGTTTAAGACTTTGGAACAACTTTTAATAACTGCCTTTAAAATGACACTGGGCACCTCAGCAGTGCACCTACGGGTGCACTACCTATCCTGTGCTAAACCTACATGCCCTACCTTATACTAGGGACTTATAGGTAGGTTAATTTAGCCAATTATTATTAGCCTAATTTGCATATCCACTTTACACAGAGCACTAGCCCTGGGACTGGTAAGCAGTACCCAGGGCACAGCCAAGAGTCAGTAACTACCAGTACCTGTCCAAAAAGTGTGGCAGTGACCAGGGAAAAAAGGAGGACTTTCCTACATCACCCCTCTAAATGTATGGTGAAAATGGACAGTAATGAATTAATGGTGTGGGCAGTTTCATGTTCACCTTTTACCTTCATCAACAAAATCACATGGGAGAAAATGAAAATGAATGAATTGCACCCTAATGATAAAGAACCTGAAGGGTAATGTGGTGTTAAAGTGCCTGTATTAGGATATTTTATTTTATGACAGAATTATAATTCCATTACAGAAAAACTAAAGGCAAAGTTTATGTAGTGGAATAAAGAAGGTCATTGTTAGGATAGAACAAACAACGGACATTGGGAATAATTCTAGACCCTAATCATCCCAAACAGATATTATTGATTGAGGAGCATAACAAGAATGAATGGGTTACAACATTTCCTAAGTTATTCAAAAAAGACGTAAGGCATTTAAGACAATTTGAACATTGTATTCTGTTAAAGGATCGAGCATTCCCCAAAGTACATAAGGTGCGTAATATTCCGTTAGCGTTGCGAGAATCATTGAGAGAGGAATTACACAGATTATGGCCCTCATTCCAACCCTGGCGGTCGGTTTTAAAGCGGCGGTCAAACCGCCAACAGGCTGGCAGTAAAAAAAATGCAATTCCGACCCTGGCGGAAACCGCCAACAGAGACTGCCACTTTAACACACCGCCCACCACGGCGGGACAAACAAACAGCGCGGCGGTCACCACCAACAGACAGGCGGGAGACAATGTACCGCCCACCCTATCACAACCCACCAATCCGCCACCTTTTCCGGAGAGGTAGCCCCACCGATAAAAACACGGCGGAAACAGACATTTCAAACGGAAAACGCTCACCTCCATACACCCCACGAGGAATCTGGACAGCATGGAACCTGAACTACACATCCTATCAGCCATTGTCTTCCTGCTCCTCTACCAGGAGCACGAACGCCGGCGCAGAAGACAACGGTGAGTACTGCACCTACGACACAGGTGAGGGGGAGGCAAAAAATTACGGGGACACACATATGCGACACACCCACCCTCACCCTTAACCACTACAACACACACATCAATGCATAGCAACACATCACAGTTACACCCCCAAACCCCCCGGAAGAATGCAAAGGCAAAAGGAAATTATTATAAATATAGAATTATATTGTAAGACTGAGTATAAAATATATCACACATCTATAACTTCATATACATAAATTGTCCAGTCCGATATGTCCATCAGCCATTGTTCGTGGGCCACTGGGCCAAAACACATGGGCAAAGCCCACACAGGATACCTGCCTCCAACGGAGAGAACACTGCAGGGGCATCAGATAGGAAATCTACAGGCACCTCAGGGGGAAGGGAAGGGGGGGCACCTCAGCCTGATGAGTCCACAACGCCAGATCCACAAGGGGCCTCCATGGCCACTGTGCCATCCTGGGGAGTGCAAAGCCACAGTCTCTCAAGTCTCTACAGTGGGTGGCTTGCCCACTGCCATATCCTGGGGAGTGCAAAGCCACAGTCTCTCAAGTCTCTACAGTGGGTGGCTTGCCCACTGCCATATCCTGGGGAGTGCAAGGCCACAGTCTCTCAAGTCTCTACAGTGGGTGGGTTTCCCACTGTGCCATCCTGGGGAGTGCAAAGCCACAGTCTCTCAAGTCTCTACAGTGGGTGGTTTGCCCACTGTTCAATCCTGGGGAGTGCAAAGCCACAGTCTCTCAAGTGGACAACAGTCTCCACTGGTACTGGAGGGGGACTAGTGCCCAGAGTGCTTCGTGCAGCCCTGCCCGACACAGATGCGGGCCTGCCCCTTCCGCCAATGGGCCAGTGGTGCTTGAAATGAAGGGCCCAGTTCAGCGGTGCTTGAGACGGCGGTGCCCAGTTCAGCGGTGCTTGAGACGGCGGTGCCCAGTTCAGCGGTGCTTGAGACTGCGGTCCCCAGCGGAGCGGTGCTTGAGATGAAGGGCCCAGTTCAGCGGTGCTTGAGATGAAGCGCCCAGTTCAGCGGTGCTTGAGACGGCGGTGCCCAGTTCAGCGGTGCTTGAGATGAAGGGCCCAGTTCAGCGGTGCTTGAGATGAAGGGCCCAGTTCAGCGGTGCTTGAGATGAAGGGCCCAGTTCAGCGGTGCTTGAGACGGCGGTGCCCAGCGGAGCGGTGCTTGAGATGAAGGGCCCAGTGGAGCGGTGCTTGAGATGAAGGGCCCAGTGCAGCGGTTCTTGAGACGGCGGTGCCCAGCGGAGCGGTGCTTGAGATGAAGGACCCAGTTCAGGGGTGCTTGAGACGGCGGTGCCCAGTTCAGCAGTGCTTGAGATGAAGGGCCCAGTTCAGCGGTGCTTGAGATGAAGGGCCCAGTTCAGCGATGCTTGAGACGGCGGTGCCCAGCGGAGCGGTGCTTGAGACGGCGGTGCCCAGCGGAGCGGTGCTTGAGATGAAGGGCCCAGCGGAGCGGTGCTTGAGATGAAGGGCCCAGTGCAGCGGTTCTTGAGACGGCGGTGCCCAGCGAAGCGGTGCTTGAGATGAAGGGCCCAGTTCAGCGGTGCTTGAGATGGCGGTGCCCAGTTCAGCGGTGCTTGAGATGAAGGGCCCAGTTCAGCGGTGCTTGAGATGAAGGGCCCAGTTCAGCGGTGCTTGAGACGGCGGTGCCCAGCGGAGCGGTGCTTGAGATGAAGGGCCCAGTTCAGCGGTGCTTGAGATGAAGGGCCCAGTTCAGCGGTGCTTGAGACGGCAGTGCCCAGCGGAGCGGTGCTTGAGACGGCGGTGCCCAGCGGAGCGGCTGCTTGAGATGAAGGGCCCAGTTCAGCGGTGCTTGAGATGAAAGGCCCAGTTCAGCAGTGCTTGAGACGGCGGTGCCCAGCGGAGCGGTGCTTGAGATGAAGGGCCCAGTTCAGCGGTCCTTGCCCTGTTCAGCGGTGCTTGCCCTGTTCAGCGGTGCTTGCCTTGGCGGTCCTTGCCCTGTTCAGCTGTCCTTGCCCTGTTCAGCGGTCCTTGCCCTGTTCAGCGGTGCTTGCCTTGGTGGTCCTTGCCCTGTTCAGCGGTGCTTGCCTTGGCGGTCCTTGCCCTGTTCAGCGGTGCTTGCCTTGGCGGTCCTTGCCCTGTTCAGCGGTGCTTGCCTTGGCGGTCCTTGCCCTGTTCAGCGGTGCTTGAGTTGGCGGACCTTCATTGCCCAGCTGGGCTGTGGCTGGCGGTCCTTCATTGCCCAGCTGGGCTGTGGCTGGCGGGGCCCTCCTGGGCAGCTGGGCTGTGGCTGGCGGGGCCCTCCTGGGCAGCTGGGCTGTGGCTGGCGGGGCCCTCCTGGGCTGCAGTACCGGGCCTGTGTGTGTCCTCCTGCACACCTGGGATGGGGCTGGTGGGGCCCTCCTGGCCAGCTGGCCTGCTGCCAGACTTGTCGGGCGTGCTGCCCTTCCTACCCTTCCCTGCACGCTTGTGACCCTTTCCCACCTTTGGCAGTGTGCCAGGTGGCACCTCACTTCCTGACGGTGCCAATGTAGGGATTTTGGTCCCTGGGGTCTTTGGTCGCTCTCGCCGGGCACTGGCAATCTTAGGATGCTTTTCCGGTGGTGGGCTGGCCGTGCCTTGGCTCCTAGCTGAACTGGATGCCCTTGAGGGTGGGGGACTCCACAGTCCATGGACAACAGTCTTCACTGGTCCCGGTTTTGTGGTGGCTGAGGTGCTGATTGGAGTCTTATGAGACGGACGGGGTGGGGGAGTTGTAGGAAAGAGGTCAAGTTTGGAAAGGAAAATCAATTTGGAAAGAGAGGGACGGGTAGGTGTAGTGGGTATGGGAGTGGAGGAAGAGGATGTGGTTGTAGGAGTGTGAAGTCTGGTGTCTTTGGGTGCAGGTGCTTGGGCTGGAGGCTGTCGTGAGGTGGATGGCTGTTGGGTGGGTGGCTGCCTGCGTTTGTGTAGTTTGGAGGAGGGGGTGACAGACACACTTGGAGAGGACACAGGGGACGTGTAAATGGTAGTGGGGGTGGTGACTGCACGTGTGCGGAGTGTTCTGGTGGTCTGCTGGTGATGGATGTAGTGGCTGAATATGTTGTGCATGCAAGTGTGAGTGGAGACGTCACAGGGAGGGAGGAGGGAGACGAGGAGGAGGGGGACACAGTGGAGGCAGTGGGTGTTGGTATGTCTGCATGTGGATGTTGCTTGTGTGAATGCTTGTGTGATGTGTGGTGCTTATGTCTGGATGAGCTTCCCTTGGGTGTTGAGGTGTGTACAGGCTGGTCTGATGGTGTGTCTGGGATAGGCAGAGGTCCAGGGGATTGGGTCTGAGTGGAGGAAGTTGGAGGGGGGAGGCTAGAGACCGGGACAATTGCTGCCATCAGTGCTGAGGCCAGAGCGTTGAACGATCGCTGATGGGCAGCCTGACCCGAATGAATGCCCTCCAGGTATGCATTACTCTGGTGCACCTCTCTTTGTACACCCTGGATGGCATTCAAAAGGGTAGACTGCCCAACAATGATGGTCCTTAGGAGGTCAATGACCTCCTCACTGAGGGCAGCAGGGGTGACAGGGGCAGGGCCTGAGGTGCCTGGGGCGAAGGAGATGCCCACCTTCCTGGGTGAGCGGGCAGGGGGCAAACGCTGAGGGGCTGCTGGGAGGGCGGTGCTGGTGCGCTGGGTGGCGGCTGTACCTGTTGTTGCGGGGGGCACAGATGTTGCCGCCACCACAAGGGAGCTCCCTTCAGAGGACGAGTCGCTGTCACTGACATCAGCACGAGTCCCCGCTGTGGAGCTCCCCTCGCCCTCCGTCTCACTGGTGAAATCCGAGTCAGTTGCATGGCCCGCCATGGCCATGTGAGATGCAGCTCCCTCGTGCTCCGATGCCACTTCTCCTCCGCCTGATGATGCTAATGCACACATGAACAGGAAGACCACAAAAAAGGGGGGGAGGAGAAATAAAGACATGTTGAGTGCATGGATTACCGCTACCGTTGGCGGACAAGACAGACACAGAAGCCCCCTGCACTACGCCGCGCACTTGGGGTCCACTACGCAATCCGTGGGACATGGCCTACAAGCCTATGGATGACAACTGCACACATAGATGACACAGGGCCATGGATACCTGTACTTGGCACCCTACAGAGGTGGGGGCACAGGGCCATGCCTTACGGAGGGGCCTAGCCTACAGAAATCGCCCTGGCCTAGGGATACCCACAGCCCTCCTCCCCCACCCAGACACCTCCACTGCGCGCAAAGTCAGCAGAATGTATTTGTACTCACCCCCTTGTGTCTGCTGTGATGTCCTCACGCGCCCATCCAAATCGGGGTAGGCCACCGCCAGGATCTGGGACATCAGGAGGGTCAATTGACGACTGGCACCCCTCATACGTTGGGAGTCCATCCCCAGCAGAGCCTCCGCCGTCTTCCTGCTCCCGCGTCGGATGTCCTCCCACCTCTTCCGGCAGTGGGTGCCCCGTCTGTTGTGGACCCCCAGGGTCCGGACGTCCTTGGCGATGGCACGCCAAATCGCGACTTTCTGGTGGGCGCTGACCTATGTGACATGTACAGGGAGAGAAAAATTGTCATTACCTTCTGCATGCTCGATGTGAGTGGCCCCCCCATCCCCACCCTTGCCATGTGGCACATGCTCTCATCTGTCGTTTGATGCATGCCTCAATCGCTCCCCTCCCCACCATCTTTCATCCACCCGACTCAACCCAGGCATTGCCCACTAAGCATGGTCCCAGTGTACTTACCTGTTGGTCTGGAGGACCGTAGAGTTGCGCATACTGGGGGAGGACCCCATCCACAAGTTTCTCCAACTCCTCCGCAGTGAAGGCAGGGGCCCTTTCCCCAGTCGCATGAGCCATTGTCTCTTCCAGACCGAGGTCACAGCAGCACTTGCAGTGTAGGTCCTCTCCTGTCGAAGATCAGGTATCGAGTGATTAAGCAGATAGAAAATGGCGGTCACGCCCGCGGCGGTGCGTACAGCGGCGGTGCGTACCGCGACCGCCAGCGCACATCGTCATTGGCTCCTGAAACCCATAGGGTTCTATGTTAACCAATGCGGCTTAGCGCCGCGGTCTTCGACCGCCTACCGCCGCGGTGTGCCACGCCAGCGCATTGACCTCACATCCCACTGCCGCACTTCACAGGTCAGGCAGCCGCCATTTCAAGGGCCCACATGGCCTATTTACCAACTGCGTCACACATACCTAGGCCATGCACCAACACTCATACAAGCCATTCAATGCATTGGGAATCGTGCTATGTGCAAGCTGTGGTTACGTACCTGTGGGTTGCTTGACTCTGTGCTCGCTGTTGTCCTTCATAGGCACCGTCCGCTGGGACATGCGAGGAGATGGAGGAATCTTCCCGTGTACAGACCGCTGGTGGACCTGTCGACAATGGAGGAACGACATGTCATACTGACATACAGGCTTGACCGAGCCACTATACAGAAACTGTGTGCCCAGCTGGAGCCAGACCTGATGTCACCCATCCGCCAACCCACAGGGATCCCCCCTCTAGTGCAGGTGCTGTCAGTACTCCATTTCTTAGCAAGTGGGTCATTTCAAACAACAGTGGCCATATCATCAGGGATGTCCCAGGCTATGTTTTCCAAGGTGTTGTCCAGAGTGTTGTCTGCCCTGCTGAAACACATGCGGAGCTACATCGTTTTCCCTGAGGTGGGGGATTTGCCTACAGTGAAGGGTGACTTCTTTGCCCTTGGACATAGCCCCAACATCATAGGTGCCATTGATGGGACACATGTTGCTTTGGTCCCCCCCAGCAGGAGTGAACAGGTGTACAGGAACCGGAAGAGTTATCATTCGATGAATGTACAGATGGTGTGTTTGGCTGACCAGTACATCTCCCATGTTAATGCCAAGTTCCCTGGGTCAGTGCATGACGCCTACATCCTGCGGAATAGCAGCATCCCGTATGTGATGGGTCAACTCCAGAGGCACCGGGTGTGGCTATTAGGGGACTCTGGTTACCCCAACCTGTCCTGGCTACTGACCCTAGTGAGGAATCCCAGGACAAGGGCAGAGGAACGGTACAATGAGGCCCATGGGCGGACTAGGAGGGTGATCGAGCGAACCTTTGGCCTCCTGAAGGCCAGGTTCAGGTGCCTCCATATGACAGGTGGATCCCTAATGTACTCACCAAAGAAGGTGTGCCAGATCATCGTGGCCTGCTGTATGCTTCACAACCTGGGTTTGCGCCGCCAGGTGCCTTTTCTGCAGGAGGATGGTCCAGATGGTGGTGTTGTAGCAGCTGTGGAGCCCGTGGAGAGTGAAGAGGAGGAAGCCGAAGAGGACGACATAGAGAACAGGAACACAGTAATACAGCAGTATTTTCAGTGACACACAGGTAAGAGTAGACACGGGCATATTACATTTACTTAATAACTCCTACCTCTCTACTGTCTGACTTTTCCCGCCAGTGTATGGTAACTGTGTTGTGACTTTCCCTTCCGTTTTCAGAGCTGTGGGCCCCACTGCGTGACATCTGATTTGTTTCCCCATGGACTACAGCTGTGTGACAGCGGTTTGTTACCATCACAATGTGAATGAACATTTTGGCACGGTCATGTCTAATAGATTTGTTCTAAATCACAGCCAGACTCCAGATTGTTTTGTGCAATAAGTGTTTTTATTCAAGTGCTCTAAATTGGATGGGTTGTTGCAAATCAGTGAGGGGGGATGGTGGAGGATTGTCCATGGCAGAGTCCAGACTATCAGTTTCACAGGTGCATTGTCCAAATGCCTGTGGGAAGTGAAGCAGGGGCAGTTTAAGGTTGGACAGGGTGACAATGTGGGACAGTGGGATGACAATCAGGGCGGTATCCTTTGCTGGCGGGGGACTTGACATCTTACTCTGTCTTCTTCCTGGATCTCAGGGCCCGCTTGCGGGTGGTTCTCCTTCTGCAGGGGGTGGGGTTCTGGTGGCCTGTTGGTCTTGTGTCGGGGCCTCCTGTCCACTAGCGCCGGCGGAGGTGGTAGGCAGTTCTTGGTGCATGCTAGTGTCAGGGGCCCTTTGAGGTGCCACAGTGTTCTGCAATGTCGTGACTACCTCATTCAGGGCCACTACGATGGTACCCATGGCGGAACTGATGTTTCTTAGTTCCTCCCTGAACCCCATATACTGTTCCTCCTGCAGAAGCTGTATCTCCTGAAACCTAGCCAGGACCGTCGCCATCGTCTCCTGGGAGCGGTGGTATGCTCACATGATGGAGGAGAGGGCCTCGTGGAGAGTGGGTTCCCTGGGCCTGTCCCCCCCCTGTCGCACAGCAGCCCTCCCAATTCCCCTGTTTCCCTGGGCCTCTGTCCCCTGGACCGTGTGCCCACTACCACTGCCCCCAGGTCCCTGTTGTTGTTGGGGTGGTGGGTTACCCTGGGTTCCCTGTAGTGGTGGACACACCGCTGATTGAGGTGTCCTGGGGACAGAGGTATGGGCCCGCTGGGTGGGTGCTGTGCTGGTGTTCCCAGAGGGGGGAAGGTCTACTGTGGCCTGTGGCTGTGTGAGGGGAACCGACTGTCCCGAGGTCCCCGATGGACCGGGCTGGTCATCTAGATCCAGGGAGACAGAGCTGCTGTCCTCACTGTGGGCCTCTTCTGGGGGTGGAGGGGACATTTGTGGACCCTCCTGCGCAGTGACGTGGCGTTCGGGTCCTGCAGGGGTATAAAAGCATGGTTATTGCTTCTGTGTGTGTCATAGCGTGCAATGGGTGGGTGCCCGTGTACCCCAGTGCTGGCATTCCTTTGTGGGGGCTGTTGTGACGGTGGTTGGGGGGGAGGTTTGTATGTGTATGTGCAGTGGGCATGCTTAGGTGATGGGTGTCCATGCTTTGTGGACGCATGCAGGGCTAGGTGTTGGGATGGGTGGGTTGTGATGGTGAGAAAGTTGCAAGGAGTAGGATGTGATGGGGGTGAGGGTGAGGGTGGGGGTATGAGTTGGCATGCAGGTGGGGTGGGGGGGAGAAGTAGTTAAGATTTGCCTTACCAGAGTCCATTCCTCCGCCTACTCCTGCGAGGCCCTCAGGATGCATGATGTTCAAGACTTGCTCCTCCCATGTTGTAAATTCTGGGGGAGGAGGTGGGGGTCCGCCGCCAGTCTTCTGCACCGCGATGTTGTGCCTGGATACCATGGAACGCACCTTCCCCCGTAGGTCGTTCCACCTCTTCCTGATGTCGTCCCGATTTCTTGGGTGCTGTCCCACAGCGTTGACCCTGTCCACTATTCTGCTCCATAGCTCCATCTTCCTGGCAATGGTGGTGTGCTGCACCTGTGCCCCGAACAGCTGTGGCTCTACTCGTACAATTTCCTCCACCATGACCCTGAGTTCATCATCAGAGAACCTGGGGTGTCTTTGCGGTGCCATGGGGTGGTGTGGGTGATGTGTGGGGTGGATTGTGTGCTGCTAAGTGTGGTGATGTGTATTGTTGTGTTGTGTGAAGTGCGTGCAAATATTGCTGGGTGACAGTGAATTGGGCGTCTGGGTGCTCGGATGTCTTTTCTCGGTGCGTGTTCACGAATCTCTAGGAGTGGAGGTTTGTGGGTGATGTGGGTGTGTGTTTTATATTGAATTGGGTGTGTGGGAGTGGTGTGTGTATGTGTCTCAGGTGTGTGCATTTTGAATTGTCCAATGTGGTTGTATTTTGTAAGTGTGTGTGTATTTTGACCGCGGCGGTGTGTACCGCCAATGGAATACCGCGTTGAAAGACCGCCGCGTGGATTCGTGTGTCGTAATAGTGTGGGCGTATTTCTGTTGGCGTGACGGTGGAGGTTTGGTCATCGCCAGTTTCCCGCTGGCCTTTGGTGTGGCGGACTTTTGTGGATGTCTGTATTTTGGCGGTTTGCCTGTTGTGGGTCAGACACACACACAAATAAATTAAATGTTAACTAGTGCAAAAGAAGGCAAATATTTTACCACATTAGATCTGTCCAGTGCATATCACCAGATACGGTTACAAAAGGAATCATGTCATTTAGCATCATTCATAAAACCAGAAGGGGAGTATCAATTAATTTGCATACCTTTCAAGCTAACCTCAGTGTCAACGGTGTTCCAAAGAGTCATGCAAAAGGTGTTAGTGGGTTTGGAAAAAGTTCTAGTGTTTTAGGACTATGTCTTGGTTTGGGGCAAGAACAAACAACAACATAATATAATACTAAAAGAAGTATTGGACAGACTGGAAAAAGCAGGGCTTACCATTAGGTTGGGAAAATGCAAATTTTGTGTGAGAGAAGTGGAATACTTAGGGCATACTTTATGCTATGAAGGGGTTAAGCCTAAAATCTAATGGTGGAGGCAATAGAGAAGACACCATCACCTAGTGACAAATACCAGTTGAGATCATACTTTGGCCTTGCAGAATATTATAAAAAATTCGTACATCACTTTGCCAAAAAGGTGCAACCATTGCATGAACTTAAGAAAATGGGAGCAAAGTTTATTTGGTCAACTGAATGCCAACAAGCATTTGATGTGGTAAAAACATCTGTTGTTAAAGTTGTGACTTTAAAACATTTTAACTCGGAAGACAAGATCATAATTTCAATAAACACCAGTAGTTATGGTCTAGGAGCGGCTCTGTAGCAAGTGCATAATGGAAGTGAAAGAGTGGCAGCATATTCATCACATACTCTTAAAGGTGCTGTGAATACTTATTCCACTGTGAAAAAGGAAGCATTGGCATGTTGGTGGGGGTACAGCACTTTAGAATATACTTGTAGGGTATGGAATTTGAGTTGCACACTCACCATTAACCATTAATGGACTTGTTTTCCACTGCCGGGGCTGGAAAAGCTACTCCACCCATAGCATAGTGGCTGTATCGCCTACAAGAATACACATTCAGTGTTCAGTATATCCCTGGTTTAAAAAACATTCACGTTAATTGTTTATCCAGGTTACCATTGAATGATGAAAGAGAAAAAGAGGATGAAGAGTGGATGGTAGCAGATGTGGAAGATGTGTGTGGAGCCATAAATGAAGAGGAGTGGAAAGAGGCTGTTTTAAAGGATCTGTTGTTAGTGGGGTAGAAGGAAGCGTTACCCAAGACAAAAATTTGGAAATATGTGAAAGAGCTGTTGATGTTTAAAAATGTGTGAGAAGAGTTATCTGTTGTGGACGATATAAGTAGAGGAGATAGATTAGTGTTACCTAAAGGATTATGCAATAAATGGTTAGAATTATTGCACGTAGGACATGGAGGTATGACAGCGAAGAAAAGAAAGGTGCAAGTGCATTTTGGTGGCGAGAGAAGGACCTGGAAATAGAAAGATTTGTCAGAGCGTGTATTCCGTGCATGTTTAGTGACAAAGCCCATGTGATACAAGAGTTAAATATTAGTCCTGTAGCAAGGCCAAAAAGGGCATGGGAAAAGGTGGCCATTGATTTATGCTGTCCATTTGATTGTTAAGGCATGATTGAGAGGTGCTCAGGTAGTGATGATGGATTATGTTTCCAAATGGCAAGAAGTAGTGTTCATGAGAGATATGAGGGCAAGGAAGGTGATCACATTTTGTGAAGAAATATTTTTTGCAGAGAGGGTTGCCAAGCAGAGATATTGCCAGACATTGGTCCGCAATTTATATCTGAAGAATTTGAAGAATTCTTAAAGAAATAGGTAATTAAACCCAACTGAACCCCTGTATATAATGCAAGGGGTAATGGGCTGGTTGAGCAAGTTAACCATGTGTTAGGTGAAAGCATACAATTGGCTGTTTCTACTAATTTATGTTGGAGAAGCCAAGTCAGTTATGTTATGGAGCTATAGAACAACACGTCACTATGCTACTGATGAAACACTATTCCGCTTATTGAAAGGAAAGGTGCCTTTCACTGTGGCTGTACCTGCATGGATGTCCAGGTCTTTGTGCCAGGACTTGGATTATGAAAAGAAGAGATCAAAGGTGAGAAGATACCAAGCAGCGTATAAACAACAGTACAATGAACAGGCATTTACAATGTAATGGGTCTCACAGTTGCTCGAGTTAGACCTATTAGCATTGTAAATTCCTAATTGGACTTTTCTTGCCACATAAATTGAAAATGAAAAGTAAAACAGTTGCCGTAAGCAAGCCGATTCAAAGTGCCATGGCCGCCCTGAGCAGGAAGGAGAGACACAAAAGGAAAAAGAAGTTTGCTTGCATTCATACGTTTCAGCAAAAGTGCAATTATCCATGTAACAGGGTCGATTGCAAAGGTGATAACAAAACTGCCCTAAGGAGGGACAAACATAAAGCATTTACCAGTGATAACAAAGGATTTTCAAAAGGCAAGCCCATGAACGAGTGGTAGTGATGGGCATGCAGTAGGCATGGTTAAAAGATAGATTACAGCAGGCCAGAGCACTTGCGTCCTCTACCTAAAAAGTGAGAAGATGGAATAAGAAGGAATGTGGGTAAGAGAGTGCACAGGAAACATTGTGAGGAAGGGTGTCTCAAAGTTATCTGAGCCAAAGGTAATTGTAATGGTCAAAGGAAACATGATAAAACTATCTGGCGGGAAGTGGTGGAATGTGAGAAGTGTAACAAGATGCAATGAAGTGGAAAGAAATGGTAATGAAGGGAACTCAGACAAAATATTTGAGGATAAAGAAGTGAAGGAAAGGTTTTGGGGTTCTCACAATAAAACGAAGCCTCAACAATTGCTGGATTATTTATGTACTCAATCTATGATTTAGTCAATGGTGTAGGGAAAATATGAAATTCACTTTTAGGATGTATAAGGAAAACATTTGAGTTAGCAAAGGGGATATGTTGTGATTAGATTTTCATGATGTCAAGGGAATGCTTAATAACGGGTGCTTCCACTTCTGGAATCCGGGATGTGGATTGTCAGAAGGATTGAGGCAGGTGGGGGCTGAGGATCCCTGGCTGGGGTCGTTGTGTGGTACACAATAAAAAACTGAAATGCAGCTTTGAAGGGGGTGTCTTTCATCCCAAAAATGAGCCTTACCTCCCTCCTCCGATGAGCCCCTTCAGAATAGCAGCTGGTCAGAGGGTCACAGACATTTCGGGATTGGAGGATGATGGAGAATTATGTGAGCGGGCCGAAAGGTATGCTTTAATGCTGCCAGTCGGCCCAGTGGCGTAACGAAATTTGAGGGACCCACCTGCAAAGTACATGGAGGGGCCCCCTTTATGACTCATTCCGGAGCTCTCAGCCCAGGTCACTGGAGCTCGCCCCCCCAATACTGCGGGCAGAGGGGTCCTTTGTTAAATGCCCTTGAGTTGGCCACCTTGCCGCCCCTCCCCCACCTCCTGCACTACTAATAACTACTACCCTCATTTGTGATCATATTTTAAGTTCAAAACATTTTCATACTGTACTTTTTCGACATTGCTACACAGATACCATAATGTATCACACTCAACGATTCAGTTTCTCTTAACAGTGCTAAAAAAGTCCTGATTAATTTAATGCTTCATCAACACTTAAGCAGCTGCATTTGTTTATTTGGCATAGCAGAAGCATAGTCAAGAATTGTAAACTGCATACACTATAGAATTTGAAATGAAGGTTAGAGTAGAAAATTATATTATCTTAAGAAGATGTTACCATTGTATAAAGGACATAACTTGGAAAAGCCATTTAAAAAGACCAATGGGCAATTTCAACTCTCCAAAGCGTAAAGGTTTTTTCTTGCAATGTGGAATACAGCCATAGGTCTTACCCTGGCAAGTGTGCATTGTGTTTGTCATGTATTTTTGCAAACACGTGGAAAATGAAAAAAGGCTAAGTATTTAAAAATAGAGTCTCCCCAGTCCAGGCACACCAGCCGTGGCAAAAAAGTGACTTATTTTCTGGAAGCTAAATGTCCACATGTGACGAGAAAGAATTATGTCGCTTACAGTACAAGACAACCATTTGCTGAATTGTTCTTACCTATTGCCCCCCCCCCCGCTGTATGCTCTAGTGGGTAGAAGCAAAATGTGAATGACACTTGAACAGACCAATAGATAAGGAGGGCTGATCGAAAGACCCTGTTTGCGTTTCCCTTTATACTGAGGTTGATGAAGCAGTTAACAACCAAAAAAAGACACAGCTGATTGGTGACATACCACGAGAGAACATAAAACATATTGTAAGTTGCAAATCTGTAAAATCCCTTGCATATGATAATATTTTATTAAAACAAATTCTGCCTTGATTAAAAATTTTGACAGTGTATACACATACAAACATTTTGAATATTTAAAAAAAACTATTTATATATTTAGCAGCAGTAACATCGAAAAAAACGTACAAAACAATATCTGCACCTACGGTAGTTGGGTAAAGTCTGTAACATAAAACTAAAGTCATCTGCTTTTTTTTTTTTTTTTACCAATTGTAGGGATAGCTGTATGGGTAACTTTGGTGAACAGATGTGCACATAAAAATGCATGAACCTCAGCAACCAATGAGGTGATTAGCAACAATGTGCATATTTACAGTTGTTTAGGTGAATAGAGGCTGTATTCACTTATATCAGTCTAATAGCACGAGGTGATATTTTCTTGCTTTAAGATATCCCCTAACTGAGCTTGCATGAATTCCTGGCTGTAGGGTGGCAATGCTATTATTCTGGCCACTTTAAGTACCGGAACCTGAAAATTGGCATTGAGTAGAAATTACCCCATCCCCTCACTATAAATACTTAATACCATATGTGAATCGGAATTAAATGTAAACACAATCCCTACAAGATGAGCATTTTCTTGCTCCTTTCGTAGAATAGCAAGTGCAAGTAGAGTTCATAAACCTTGAAAGGATGACTCCAGAATAATGTGCAAACATCAAAAGTCCAAATCCTTGATTGCAACTACTATTCATTATTTTGTTTCTGTATCCAGTAAGTCTTGGAATACTCATGGAGTAGTATTTTCAGTAAATTCTGGCAGCAAGGGTCAAGCTGCATTAAACAAGCATCTGGGTTGCCTACAAAGATGGCCATCACCATTGCAAGCCTCATGAGTGTCCAGGGGAATGCTGGGACTTGTCTTTTGTCCTGACATTACCTATTTTTTCTCGTACATGAAAGACATGAATCTTCCCATATTACACCAATTGCTGACCTCTTCTGTTGTGAAAGACCAGTGCACCCATGACGTTTAGAGGAGCACGTCTCATCATCTGAACAGTATATGCAAGTAAGTGTAGGCCATGGATCGCGAATAAGAAACTAAGGCAATCAAAAAAAAGATTACTATAACAAAAGGAGATAGTAGTACACTGTACCAGACTAATACAACATAGCCCTAGTCCCTGATTCCTGTACAGAATTCTGCACATACCAGGAGTCACAAAGGGACAGCACAATTAGGAAAGAGAGTCATCTTATTATATGACCATAACATCCCTGACGAAATAGCCCATCAAACACCATAAAGCTCCGTAACAATACGATTTCTTTCTTTGCCACACACATGCTTGAGGGCACTGTTAGTTGTCAATAGCTGAATAATTTGTACAGGTAACACTCGGATGGGGATAGGTTGTCTTTGCTTTTACTAAGTTTGGGTGAATTATTTCTATTGTTTCTCCTTCCATTAATATTCAGTGCTAATAGCCCCACAATTGGATTCACTGTCTCATGTTTTGAAAGTATATGATGCATCCGTTTCTTGTAATTGCAGGTTTCTCCCTGAAACCTCAAGTAGATTACCTTTTCAAAGTCCACATACTAGTATGCTCAAACCACACTTCAAATGAATCCCTACTCCACACATTATTTTCCTTAGAGGCCCCATTTACAGTTAACTTTAGCTTAAAAGCAGCCAGCAATGCAGGCCTTCCTTTAAAATGACACCAGGGACCACATCAGTGCACCCAGGGGTGCCCTATCTACCCTGTGGTCCCTACATCTACATGCCCTACCTTATACTAGGGACCTAAAGGTAGGTTGTCAGAGGCAATTAAAATTAGGCCTAATTTGCATATATCATTTTACACAGAGCACTGGCCCTGCGACTGGTAAGCAGTGCCCAGGTCACAGTCCGAATCGGAAAACACCTGTATCAGCTAAAACTGGGGGCAAAAATGAGGGGGCTTTTACAATCAGCCTGGTTTTCCCACAATCATTACTTCCAGAAATCTTAGGTTGTGCCAGCTACATATTGTGAACTTTACAACAGTTTGATATTCTAGTATTTGTAGGCACTTTGTTCCTTGTTGCGGGCTTTACTAAAGTTACGTACATGTATTTAGCCATGATATAGCGTAGTTGTATCATGTGGCTTCGGATTCTATTTTGGCCTACTGATGCAGTATTTGTACACCTATAATATTCCGACATAGCCCACTGAGCCTTTTGTTGCTGATGGGAGTACCCCATTCAAGAATGTTTCACAGAGAAAGTCCTTGACATTAAATTGAGAATGTTTGGGCCCTTACGCCACAGAACTTGGTACAGTCAGCACTTTTTACCATTAACAGGGCCGATGAGACAGATTATTTGTGAGTCCTTAAGGACAAGAGCCACAGACACTGAATTACAAGAGCTCACAGAGAAGCCACCTAACAAAATTCACACAGGAAAATCCACACAAGACAAGTCCAAACCATGAAGGTTTATTTTAGATTTTGAATCAGTACAGAAGGCAAAAACAAATCAAATGGTTTAACATACAGGTAAATATGAAATAACATAAATAGGCAATGGAAGCTGTTCCCTGTATTAGCTAATAGCCACAGCCAATGACACTCCAATACAGGGCAAATAATGACTCAAAAAGCAAGTTGTCACATGGACTGTTCAGTTTAAAGGCAAGAGAGAATCAGGTGAAATCTCTATGTAAAGCTCAAAAAGAAGATTGACATGGTGTCTGCCACTATCAATAATGGAAAAAAGCATTGGCACACATCCCCCCAAAAAGTTCAGATTTCGGTGTCAGAGAACCGTGTCTGTGTATGGTGTGAAGTGGCACAATGGGTTGTTCTCTGAATGTTGCATTAATAAAAGCAAACCATCATTCATAATTGTCATTGCATACAACACACACTCTAAAAAATGTTCACAGTATTAATAGTCAAGTAGGACTTCTAACCTACATGGGAGAAGTGACATTGCATTGCTAAAGGGTACTTGCTTGAAAATATGAATAAAACACAGTTCTGCTAGCAAAGATATCAGCCTTGAGCAATAAAACATTATATGCATGTTTCTTCACCGCAGGCAGGTTTCCTATGGATCTAGTAAATTGTTACAGTGAAAAATAAACTTCTCCACCGAACAGGGCACATTTTGTCTATTTATAGGGAAAGGAAAACACTGTATAAACGAGAACCAGAATACAGTGTAACTTTTTTTTAAAAGATACATTTCATTTAACTATCAGTGCAGCCAGGCCAAGGACCATGTAATTTGTTTTGCGGCCTACATATGCTAACTTAAAGCTTCATTCTGTTAAAGACAGTTCACTTAGACTATTTGTGACTTTCTTGTGACTTATCCATGTTAATTAAACACACATAATTTGTTAATTATATATTCAGTCCTGCCATTGTTCACTCTGAGGTAAAGTCAAATGTAAAATGTTGTAGTTAAGTAAGACAGAGGCCATTATTTCGACCCTGGCAGTCATGAGACCACCAGGGCCGCAGTGGAGGTCAGACCTCCGCCAATGCGGTGGTCTGGCCTCCACATTTTGACTGTGGCGAAAGTGCCCTGGTCTGATTGCTGGCACTGCCAGGCTGCTGCCGGTCAACAGTCTAGCAGTGCCGGCAGTCTTAATCTGCAGGACAGTGATGCCCTGGGGATTACGGCCCGTGTCCGCCAGCCTTTGCATGACCGTTCCACTGCCATGCAAAGGCTGGCGGAGACAGGGTGCTGGGGACCCCTGCACTGCCCATGCACTTGTCATGGGCAGTGCGGGGACCCCCATGGGCAGCCCTATCATGCTTTTCACTGCCTGCAAAACAGGCAGTGAAAAGCACGACGGGTGCTATTGCACCCGACGCACTGCAACATTGCAGCCACCTCGATTATAAGCTGGCATCAATGTTGTGGTGAGTTTCCTGCTGGGCCACCAGGAAACTCTTAATGGGGCCAGCGGGCGGAAGACCGGACTGGTGGTCTTCCGTCCTAAAGAGTTTTAATTTGGTGACTCACCACAGCAAGGAACTCTAATAGGGGTTGTGACTGAGGGTATATACAGGGAGTGCAGGATTATTAGGCAAATGAGTATTTTGACCACATCATCCTCTTTATGCATGTTGTCTTACTCCAAGCTGTATAGGCTCGAAAGCCTACTACCAATTAAGCATATTAGGTGATGTGCATCTCTGTAATGAGAAGGGGTGTGGTCTAATGACATCAACACCCTATATCAGGTGTGCATAATTATTAGGCAACTTCCTTTCCTTTGGCAAAATGGGTCAAAAGAAGGACTTGACAGGCTCAGAAAAGTCAAAAATAGTGAGATATCTTGCAGAGGGATGCAGCACTCTTAAAATTGCAAAGCTTCTGAAGCGTGATCATCGAACAATCAAGCGTTTCATTCAAAATAGTCAGCAGGGTCGCAAGAAGCGTGTGGAAAAACCAAGGCGCAAAATAACTGCCCATGAACTGAGAAAAGTCAAGCGTGCAGCTGCCACGATGCCACTTGCCACCAGTTTGGCCATATTTCAGAGCTGCAACATCACTGGAGTGCCCAAAAGCACAAGGTGTGCAATACTCAGAGACATGGCCAAGGTAAGAAAGGCTGAAAGACGACCACCACTGAACAAGACACACAAGCTGAAACGTCAAGACTGGGCCAAGAAATATCTCAAGACTGATTTTCTAAGGTTTTATGGACTGATGAAATGAGAGTGAGTCTTGATGGGCCAGATGGATGGGCCCGTGGCTGGATTGGTAAAGGGCAGAGAGCTCCAGTCCGACTCAGACGCCAGCAAGGTGGAGGTGGAGTACTGGTTTGGGCTGGTATCATCAAAGATGAGCTTGTGGGGCCTTTTCGGGTTGAGGATGGAGTCAAGATCAACTCCCAGTCCTACTGCCAGTTCCTGGTAGACACCTTCTTCAAGCAGTGGTACAGGAAGAAGTCTGCATCCTTCAAGAAAAACATGATTTTCATGCAGGACAATGCTCCATCACACGCGTCCAAGTACTCCACAGCGTGGCTGGCAAGAAAGGGTATAAAAGAAGGAAATCTAATGACATGGCCTCCTTGTTCACCTGATCTGAACCCCATTGAGAACCTGTGGTCCATCATCAAATGTGAGATTTACAAGGAGGGAAAACAGTACACCTCTCTGAACAGTGTCTGGGAGGCTGTGGTTGCTGCTGCACGCAATGTTGATGGTGAACAGATCAAAACACTGACAGAATCCATGGATGGCAGGCTTTTGAGTGTCCTTGCAAAGAAAGGTGGCTATATTGGTCACTGATTTGTTTTTGTTTTGTTTTTGAATGTCAGAATGTATATTTGTGAATGTTGAGATGTTATATTGGTTTCACTGGTAATAATAAATAATTGAAATGGGTATATATTTGTTTTTTGTTAAGTTGCCTAATAATTATGCACAGTAATAGTCACCTGCACACACAGATATCCCCCTAACATAGCTAAAACTAAAAACAAACTAAAAACTACTTCCAAAAATATTCAGCTTTGATATTAATGAGTTTTTTGGGTTCATTGAGAACATGGTTGTTGTTCAATAATAAAATTAATCCTCAAAAATACAACTTGCCTAATAATTCTGCACTCCCTGTATTTATTATGGTAATTTTCTAATCTGCTACATGTAGCCTTTAGGTTACTTCAAAGTATAGAAAGTGGCAGGAACACTATCCAAACTCAGTGATGTATAGTATGGGTAGGGAGGCTGGGGATTTAGAAAGTTTCCAAACAGAAGGGTGGAGCCCACAGCTAAAGTTCTGAGATGTTCTAACATTGGGCCCAAGAGTCCAGAGATTTGATTAATAAACCGAGTCTGAATTGGCCAGGATTCATGACTTTCCTGAATCTAATTTAATTAGATTCTGCTCTCAGGAGGGGCTGAGCGTGGTATGTAGATTTGGGCCTTGAACCGAACTCCCAATAATTTACCTCTTTTTATAACCCACTTGAGAAATTGTTGCTGATGTTCCCAATGATTTACCTCTCTTTCTAACGCACTTGAGGATACCTTACTGTTGCTCCAAAGATCCCGTCAAGCTCTTCTAGTCATCATAAAAATTCCATTTTAAATAAAGTCTCAGTAAACATAATACACACTGACTAAGGAGTGTGAACTTTGTTACACTCTTCGCATGATGCAAAGGGTTTCCTAGTATACTACATCTCAACTTCTTGTGGAAGTTACTGGATAATGGTAGTGTGATTATTATGAGTGTGCTGATGAAACTGTGTTGGTTTAAAAGTCAGATGCGTTCTTTTAAAGGTAGAGCCCCTGTTATTTTCTCATAAGAAAAATACTATTGACATTCTGTTAACCAGTAGGTGGAAAAACATCAATCTGCAAAATTTTGCAACTGTTCCCATCTCCTTTAGAATCTATGGAAAGTATGGATAGCGTCCCTGGAAGCTCCACAGTTCAGAGAACCTTTAGTGTTGAAGGACAGGGGCCAGATTTATCAAAATGTCATGCAACGCAATGCAGCAGGACAACTTGCTGTGCTGTGTGACAGGGAGAGTGCAGCAATGTGCCATATTTTCTGAGATATGACACATTCAAGCCATCTCCCTGCCTGAGTGCCCAGAGTGCTACATAACATCAATTCTGGCACACTTGGGCCATGGTGCAAGCATGCCTGTGTGACAAGCAGGATTGTTTTTATGCAGGAAGGGGCATTTACCTCTTTCTACATGTCCTGTAGATTGTAAACTATTTTTCAATACACACATATGTAGAAGTCAAACGATGCTTATTATACTTCCTTTTACTTTTCTTCTCTTCTAACAGCTGTAAATGTTATGTAAAATCTATATTGCTCACTAATTTTATGGAAACAAAGTAGTCCTGAAATAGAAACATGGAGTTGTCACTAGCTAGGTCCACCAACAATACCTTTTCCTGTCCGAAGCCTCCTATTGTTTGCATCATCTCTGGCAATTATCCCCCCAACAGGTACATTACTGTAGCAATCCAATATTGTGATGAAAGAAGTGTTGCAGAATCCTCAAGACATAATACCATTGACTTATTTTGATCAGCACTTAGGATGAGTAAAGATATAATAGCTAATAAAGACTTGAGAGGGCTCCTTAGAAGAGACATGAGATCTGGAGAGGACTACTATCAACGAAAATCAGTGAAGGTCATCTTGTGGGAGATTTATAAGATCTTATTCCAATACAGTAAAATTAAAACCATATATCATGATTTTCATTCTCTAGTGGGCAAGATAATGGACGCCCTTTTAACTTTAACAGAATTGTGAGTTTCATTTATTTTAGTGTAGGAAATCATGATTCTGTATCAAGATCAGTGGATCCCTGTATACTTGCTTATAGCTTGGCAAGTATTGCTAAAGCCACCTGCTATGTTGTTTTAAGTGTAAATTCCTTGGAAACAAAACCAGTGGCATTCAAAATACCCTTCCGGTGAACTTCTGCAAGAAAAGATTGATGCTAGAGCATTACTATTTGAGTGGGCACTAAACACACATATTTCTATGCCTGCCTCTTGTATCACACAGCTTGACAAAGTAGGAGCATATGGATTTCTGTTTGTATAACAGTTGGACCAAGTTCCTTAGTCACAGGTCCTGCATCCTGGCCTTGCACTCCTATCCATCCACTACAAAGCTTGAGTCCAAGAGGAAACCCACTGTACAAATCATCTCTAGTCTCTGATTTACGTCTGGTAAATTCCACATCAAAACTGAATTCCTTCAAGCAACTAGACTCATTGGGTGGCCCTCAACTATAGGACTGAGATGCACAATAACCTTTTAGGAGATCCATCTTCATTGGAAGACTCATTATTAATTCTGGTAAGAAGTGCTTCCAAGTGGGACTGTCAAGATCAGTAATTAACAAAAATAGTAAAATACTTATTTCTGGATCGGTGTTTATGGATCAAGGTTGTTTAATGTAATTTAGATATTTGTGGCCTAGGGATGCAATTGGACATGTACATGTCTTTATTGGGTAAATGTATGAATCCAAACTTGTGTCCTGTAATCACTGCAGCCTTGAAGAAGTATTTTCAAGATGAAATGTGTTGGCTGCTATGTGTATATGGTCTTGTGGTTTCTCAACCAAAAATCTCCACAATACTTGAAGTGTTGAAATTAAAGGGGGGAAAAGAACACATAGATTGCTTCTTTGTAATAATGTCAGAATTGGATGATATTTACTGAGAAATGTGTGTTCCAGTATCACAGAGTGCTTACTTATTTGATTGTAGCTCCCATTAACTTACAATCATTTGTGTACTTTATTGGTAGGAGGGTGTTAGGACATTGTTGGGAGCACCCAAAATCATTTGTTTATTGGACTTCTTTAATGGTGTTAGTTTACAGAAGCCTTACTATATATTTCAAAGTGGATCTATATGCTTATGCTACTAAATTTCGTAACCCTCCCTAAACCCCTCTTTTTCATTTCTGATCCTATCCACTTTAGTAGTAATTTTGCCTGTTTTCACATCCACTCCTGCCAGTCCCTGCCATACTATAACATATACTTAGGTATGCAGAGACTTCGCAGTCAGGGCGACAACTCTGCACATATAAGTATAGGTCATGAAACTCCTCATGCAGTTTATGAATTGCAATTTGTGGTATGTTTTTAGTACTACAATATGTTCTACAAAGTGCAGTTTGTGAATCAGGCACTTTGTGTGCAAATTCAACTCTTTTTGTTTTTGTTCTGTTTACCCCCTTTGAAATATCTATGTATCAAACTACTCAGTTGATGACATACAACACTGTCCGTTTCAGACATCTATGTGATCCAGCTGTCATTGAAGATCCATCTGAGCCTCCACACACAGAAAGATTTGTGCTCTAGATTAGAGGCTCCATCCTAGGAGGAGTATCTTAAATCTATATGATTCCCTGAAAACAGAGGGCCCAGAACTCAGTAAAATGGCCTGAATGAAAAAAGCCAGAAGCCTTACTATCCTAAACAACGCTTCAATGGACATTAGGTTGTCTAAGGCTAGACAATATCCTTTTTAAAAGAATGTTTTCTGTCCTGAAAAATATTTAGCATCTGTGTCTACTGTGAACCACCGAAAATCCAAAATGTGAGAGATTCATCACCAATAAATACATCTCCAAATCTACCACCCCACTCTCCCAGAAGAGTGTCCTTCAGAGTGGGAGCATTTCAAACTGCTGAGTTATTTCATATGCCGACTAAGGATATATAGGTCATGATTCAGCCTGCACACTTCATTCCAAATTGACAGTGGTTTAAATTGTGCCATTCAGATTCCTCATTACCCTGTTGATCTTTCCTCAGAGATAGGTGTATGGTGGCCTCCTTTCAAGAACGCTCCTCTTAGATGATCGAAAATATTCTTTGGCATAGACCTGTTGAAGGGTTCACTAGTTTCCAGTCTGGGGAGGATATAGAGGATGAACTTCATGAGTGGACAGTATTTCCCCTGATATTGATCCCTGTGCATCTGCTACCTTATTAGAATGCCACAGGATAATTGTGTTCATCAACATGTCTTGGTATCGATAGAAGAAATGCAGTCCTCTAGAGGGAGATGTGAGTTAAGGGTGTTAGGAATTTGACACATGAAATAAAGATTCAAAAAGTGTCAAATGGAATCTTTAAAAAACACACTACTAAAACTCCCTAGCGACCAGAGTTCCTAATTAACAATCCCTTTGAATCATTCTGAGTACTATTGAACCAGCACCACTGCGAAGGAGAAGGTCAAAACATAACATTGCTGTAGGAATATGAGCTTGGGGGAGGGGTAACCTGAGTAGGAAGTGGTCACTAAAGGTCAACCAATCCAGGAATTTAATACTGTTGCCAATTCAGAACTGCACTTTTGCCTAAGTTTTTTTTTTAAAGTAGTTTACGTACAAAATGTGACTGCTATGCTAAGAGAAGGAAAAAGAAGCATAATGTGAACCTCCAATTCTGTTGACATAAAGACAAAAGTCAAAGACAGCCTGTGAAGCTGGTGTCTGCGCCGTTCTTTTTCATTATTTCTCTTAAAATTCCCTTGGACGTTTTGCTAATGGTGACATTTTAAGAAGCCCAAAATTCTCAGCACCGCCAAACTACTGATTGGTGCCTGCAGGTTAATCTGCCATTTGAGGTTTAAGAGGGGAGACTTCCATTGATGCCCCAACCTTTCCCTCCTCAGAAGTAGCCCATTCGATCATCCTCAACCCAGCCCTGGTTGGTGGTAGCTAATGTGCAGTTTACGGGGAGGCCATGTTAACCAACTGGAGATTCAAATGCACCTCTGTACTAAATGAACTGCAGAGGCTCAGGTACTAAGGGGTTCTTCATGCTTATGTTTTTAAATGAAATGTAATATCCATGAATATTAAGATGCAGTGGTTGCTGGCATAACCTATTGCAAATATTAGTTGGCCTGAGTTATGGATGAGGGTTTGTGATCACTACTAGTGTGCCAAACATACAGATACTTTTAAATGTTGTTTGCAAGAAAGATGCGGAATGCTGTCCACAGAAGGCAACCACATTCCCCACTTTACATGTTTTAGATAGCCTTGAGGGAATTACACCAATTTCTCTCTGATGTGCCTCTGGAGAGAGAGACCTGCAAGCACACCTTGTTGCACATTAGACTGCGGAGCCACTGTGCTGCCCACTTGCCTTTTGGCTACGACAAACACAAGGCCATGCCAAAGCTTAGCTTGACGTTTCTGCTGCATTTGCCCCCCATGAATGTCCCCAGCCAAAACTAGAGCCCTACACCTAGAGAGAGCTTACCCATCTACTGAGACCACGGCATACCTCACTGTGAGATGGAGGCATGCTGTAGTTCATTTAACTTCAGTGAGAAAAGGTGGTCACAAACATCCACTGAGGCACTGAATCATCCCATCATGAACATGAGAGATCACTTTACAAGTGTAGGGGAGTTCAAATGGCTCAATCTGGCAAGCATGCACTTCTTTGCGCAACTGTTTTATTTTTTATTTTTTATTATTTCATTGCTCCCTTGACCTAGCCAAAACATCTATCCAGCTACTAAATCCAGTATGTTTGCAGTTTAGACAGCAGCTACTGTGTGCCAGTTGGCTCCCCGCCCCCGTTGGAGTTCCTCAACAGTGCCCCCATGTATGTATTAGAAATTCGACACACTCTGCCCTTCAATTAATGTAGTTGATGTTGTAATTACTGCCTCAATCCTGTGTTTCCAAACAATCAGGATAGTGAAACCTTTAAACTAACTTAGGAGGTACAAAGTATCCAATTTTTTGCATGATTGTTTTGCGATCCAAAGTTTTGGTAAACTGTATCTGTATGCGGGAGCTTTGCAATCAATAGCAGTTTCCACACTCCAGATGCTATATCCAGGGCCGGACTGGCTGTAGCAGGCATCAGGCATTTTCCTGGCAGGGCGGGGCTGTTTTATCAGCGATGGGGGCCAGTTTTGTTATTGGGTGCCGGTTATGCTACAATATTGGCCCCTAATTAACAAAAAAAAAGCAAAAGCTGCTGTGCTTCAGCCCCGTCCCATCTCGGGGGCTGGTCTGACAAAAATGTCAGGGCTGCTCTGGGTTCCCTGTCTGGCCCTGACCATATCCATTCTGCATTTCATTGGTCTCTGGTGTTTCCTGCTTGGAGGTGATTCTGCACACATTCCAACAATTACTACTGCTAGAGTTTTGTGATTATTAAAACCGTTCACAGACCTTGTGTAGTATTTAGACAGGGGTTATAGTTTGATTACTTATTATGCATGAACAACTGATTGTTAGCTTATCTCAGACTACGCCTTCCTAGTGAGGGTCCTAGCTCATTTCACCGTCATTGTGTACATTGTGTTTTCCATTGTATGTTTCCCGTAGTTTCCATTTCATTGAACTGTTTATGCTATAAGTATAAAATGTTAGATGTTATTAAAATTATTGTGTGCACAACCTTTGGCTGGACCTTTATAACATATTGTTGCTTGAATTAATGTGTGTCACTGTAGCTAGTCTCATCTCACCCCTCTCTTGAGTTGAATTTTGAATTTCTTGCCTACCTTGACCTAATTTGTGACAACTTTTTAAGTGAGCCTCACTTTCTGTTGCACACTGCATACCTTGAGTGCTGATTGCTATGACACCTGAACTGTTCCTCATGTGGAGATCTCTGTATCACTTGGAGTGACTCACTCTTGTTAACTCCGACTGAAAAGGGGTTACCAGGGGAATGCTGAGTCCAGAGAGGAAATGGGCAGACTTAGGGGGTCATTCTAACTCCCGCCGGCCGCGGTAACCGCAGGGCCGGCGGGAGCCGCCAGAATACCGTTGCGCGGTCAGAAGACCGCTGCGGTTATTCTGGGTTTCCCGCTGGGCTGGCGGGCGACCGCCAGAAGGCCGCCCGCCAGCCCAGCGGGAAACACCCTTCCATGAGGATGCCGGCTCCGAATGGAGTCGGCGGAGTGGAAGGGGTGCGACGGGTGCAGTTGCACCCGTCGCGATTTTCAGTGTCTGCATGGCAGACACTGAAAATCTTTGTGGGGCCCTGTTATGGGGCCCCTGCAGTGCCCATGCCATTGGCATGGGCACTGCAGGGGCCCCACGACACCCCATACCGCCATCCTGTTCCTGGCGGCCGAAACCGCCAGGAACAGGATGGCAGTATGGGGGTCGGAATACCCATGGCGGCGCAGCAAGCTGCGCCGCCATGGAGGATTCCCCAGGGCAGCGGAAAACCGGCGGTACACCGCCGGTTTTCCGTTTCTGACCGCGGCTGTACCGCCGCGGTCAGAATGCCCATGGGAGCACCGCCAGCCTGTTGGCGGTGCTCCCGCGGTCCCCAACCCTGGCGGTCTCGGACCGCCAGGGTTGGAATGACCGCCTTAATCTTTTTGGATTTTAGTCCTGGGTGAACACAGTGCTGGTTTCTCTTGAATGTAGTAGGGGTTGCCATCAGTGTTGAGATAGTTAGATTAGATGAAGAAGGTCTAATTGATATATTGTTTAAAGTGTGGGTTCCAGAATTGTGGGCATTCATCTAAGCTTATGGTGGGTAGCTGTTTTCATCTCCTAAAAAGGCTCTAGTATGTTGGTGAGTTTCATTTTGTTGGCTGTTTGAAATATTCAGTTGGAGATCGTTTGAGGCTTAAAGTATGATAGTAGAGCTAAATTTGCCTAGATTAATTTTGCATAATTATGTGAAATCTTCGAAAAAAGTCACAAAACTGCACAAAATGTAAATCTGACAATTCAGCATGAAATGGTGCAATAAAACATTTACTCAAGTTCTGTTGATTCCTCCGCACCTCTGATAGGCTTTTTACCGAATGGACTTGAAATTACATACTTTTGAAATTTCATGTAACAAGTGTAATGCCAGAATATATGTGGGTTACACTGGCGTACCTGAAAATTTGCACAGGCCTAATGGCTTTGAAGGGGGGGGGAGTGGTTGTGGGTGTGTGTGTGTGTGTGTGTGTGTGTGTCTGTGATGAGTGGCCTTATAACAGGTCATATTGCTTTAGTCCATTCATGCATTTAGTAAACATGTATGTGAATTATAGGTAGTTTTAGTGTTTTTGGACTTGTAATATATTTTATACATACATGTATTTTTTACTCTAAATATGCTTTCAACCTTCTTCACTCCGAGTTTTATGCAGTTAGTCCTGATGTGACTGTGAACTACTTGTTGGCTGCAAATGAGAAGGGTGGCTTTACATACAATACATGCCCTTGCTTCTTATATGTATCATTATTCACATCAAAACACTTCCCTGCTGTTTTGCCATTTTATCAATATTTTCTCATTTCTGTGCAACTACCTGGTTCTTAGGAGGGGTGTGCCAAGTTATGGAAAACCTTAGGTATTTTTCAGAAAAGGTACAAAAAACATAAAAAGGCAGCAAATGTCAATGCATGTTGGACCTTCCTTTGAAAATCAGGACATGCGAGTTATGTGTATTCATTCACTTGCGAGGAAAACCTAAGCAAGGTATGTCCTCACATACCAAATGTTTGTGAGTTACTGGCACAACATGATTTCAGAGTACTTGTGAGAAAAACCAAGGAAGGCACGCACTTGCAAATAAAGAAATGCTCACAAGACAGGGGTGTGACATTCTTGAAGACTACTCATGTAAAAAAATCTAAGGAGAATATGCATTCACATACAAAATACTCGCAAGTTACTGCTGCCACCTAACACCTGTGAGAGAAAACTCCATGAGTGGCCATTCTTCAGAACATTGTCAAATGTTGTGAACTGCTGATGTTCAAAACTCAGCAAGAGTATGCATGCATACGATAAACTTTGCACACCCCTACGTTTTAGGAGGTTCAGGCTTTTTTATTGTTTTGTGGGTGGGATATTCTGTCACAAACACAGTGGTTGCCCCATCAGCGGTATTATAACGGCTTTATAGCCTACTGGACTCGTAGTACTGGAAATGGGATATTCGTCATATTTTGGCAAATAGCTCAGCTGTGAGGCTTTAAATAGGACACTTTATTTCAGCTCATGTTAGTTCAGTTACTCGTCTTTATATCTTGGTAAATGTATTCAGTTGCAACTGATTTTTGGTCCTGACTTAATGTTATTGTACGCTTGATTGATGAATTTGTGGTTTGGTTGTTGGATACTATTTGTCTTTAATGAATCCCTCATCCACAGGCCCTGCCGCCTGGTGCACTTCAACCTTTACCAAAGAGGCCAGCACTTGAAAAAAACAATGGTGCCGCCACCATCTTTAACCCAACTGTTTTCCACTACCAACAGGCTCTAGCTAACATGCAGCTGCAACATCATACATTTATCCCAACAGGTATGTAATTACCTTCAATTCAGTTGCTTTACAACTAAAAAGACAACAAGTAAAGTCCTACTTTGGATACACTTTTAAAATAAGTCGAATATGTTGATCTACAGTAATATGTAAACTTGCTTGAAGGAAATAAGACTATTCTGTGCCCTTTCTTTAATTATCTGATAGTATCGAGTTTCCCAGTACTGGTATTTAAACAGTTGAATTAAAAAATGCTGTAATTCCTGTGTCTCATAGTTGGCCAATCCTACGGTTACCAGATGGCCCCATTCAACAGGCTTGTCTTTACAGTTCTGGACTTTCCATTTACAAATTGTTGCTTGCATGTGTGTTAGACCTATTGAGATGAACAATTAATATATAGCACCCACAATGCACTGTTTTTACAAAGTACAATTTTCCAGTCGTGGATTTTCTTTTCATAAAACACTGTTTTTATTTTTGTAATTCTTAGTGGTTAAACCCTGATCACAGGCACATTAATTCACTAATATATCAGACGAGTACAAGACTGGAGACATGGCCTGGTGGCACAGTCACCTGGTAACCCTAGTAAAACTCCAATTTAATTCTTTGACTCTTGGGTGTAATAATGGATTGTGCAGTATTTTTGCTGAATTGTGAAATATTTATCATGTTCCCCATTTACCGGTCGTCCTAAAGTTCTTTTTCAGACTTATTATCACCAAAGAAGACCGTCGACATACACCTGTCAAAATACTAGAATCAAATATTTCCCAACCTAAGTGGTCTGTTTTCAGTGACTTCAGTTTTCACCATTCTGGATCTGTTGCATTGTTCACTCCTGGCATTAAAACGATTCATTAAAACCATTGTAATGTTAAAACTGTATTGTGTCTTCAAGGCCCTTCCATGAAAAGTACCAATTAGACATTAGTAGCTGCATGGTCCATAGTCCAGCACGGCAGAGGACAAGAATCTGTTTTTTTTTATTTTTTTAGTTAAGGTTATCACCAATAGCACCAACTTACTCATCTGTATGGTGATATGTTTTCACTGGGATAGGTCTCAATCGAATTTTGAGCAAAAATTAAATAGCATGTATTACAGCAAATACCTATGCTGCCCTTGCTCTGCCACAGAAAAGAGACTTGACATGCTACCGAGTGTTCTGAAAAACGGGATTTCTTTGCAATTTGACTGACCGGGTTGGCTATTTCCTTATGTTTTCACGATGTTCAAAATATAACAAATGGGCACATATATTTTCTAGACGTTTTGTTTCGTGTACTCACTAGAGGGGACACGAAAAAACACGTCTCATTTGTAATAATTCAGCAAACAGGTACAGGATTATAAACTGAGTAATACTGTTAATACTGGACTTCAGCTATGTTTAATCTCCATGGACGGCACGAGAATGTTCACTTCCAAAACTGAGCTTTACTAATCAGGATAATGGATTTTGAAATTAAATTTTTTCGGTGACTAACACAAACGGTACACTTTCTTCATCCCGAATGGAGATTGAAAATCAATTTCTGTGACATAAATAAACGTGTATTTTTTAGGGCTCCGATATCAGCTCTTTGAACGAGCTCGAGGCGACAGCCTTGCTCTGAGAAACAAAACCAAAGTCTGTTTCTGCCCAAGAATCTAAGAATTATTTTGGAAACTGGAGGCCTACGCTATATGTACTCTTAGCAAATGCAGTTTGAAACAGCCGTTGTGCATGCGCTAAAAACACTGAATGAATGCTGCAAAGAAAATGACATGCTTTTAGTTACAGATCTTTCTAACCCTAAAGCTTGACTAATGGACTGTCCCTCTGTTCATCTTTCCACGCTTCACTGCATGATGTACAGGGTCAGTACTGTGCATGACTCCCTCTGCAAGCGTTGGTAGGTTTTTCTATACAATCTCCTACACTGAAACTTGGCCTTGCTTCCTTGTTCTTTAGTGATGTTTTCTCTTTAAATGCTAACAATGCTAACTTGTTTTCTGGCATTTGATCCTGGGAACCTCAGTTATAACAAAAAGTATGATTCGCGGCATTTGTCCTCTGCATCTAATAATGCATGCTGTTGTCATCAGGAAGGCTCCCAAGGCAATGTCCTTTGTTGATTTTTATGCCACTATAATACCTGGCTGCCTGACTGTGCAGCTCTTGAACGTTGGACAAAGGACGAGCTCTGTGAAACACGTAGTTTTCGTGGAGACGCAATGCTGTTACTTGTCGACAAACGGCATAGATAAGGCACAGACTAGCATGAAAAGAGAGTTGAACATTCACATTCCAGATCCCAGCTCCTCTGTTGGGAAGAACATGCAATGGTTCCCAACCTGTGGTCCGGGGTCCCCTGGGGGTCCGTGAAACCTCAGGGGGTCCGCGACTGCTTAGAAAATTAAATAATATTAACAGATTAGGGCCCCCAGCTTTCAGTAATGACTCAGTGGGGGTGGGGGATCCCCGGATTCCAATTAGGATTCAGTGGGGGTCCCCGGGTTCCAGTAATGATAAAGTGGGGGTCCACAGAAGTCAAAAGCTTGGGAACCACTGCCCTACAGCAATTAGTTGCGACTGGTCAGCATGCATCAAGGTATAGAAGCCAGCATAACTGGGTCTTCTGGTCGGTCGTCTGTTGCTTGATGGAGGACACTTGTCAAATTGTGGACGCTCAGCTACCCTACCTAAGACTGCAGAGGATGTGACAAGACTTGTTTTTACTGGGTGTAATTTGACAGCAATATATAGTTCAGAAGATGTGTAAGTAACCAATAGAAACGGATGAAAATTTGAAATATAATGCCAAAAGGGTTCAGAAACTATGAGCAAAAAGTCAAGGGCTAGTTAGTTTCTTAGGGCCATATGTATGAACACATTTTCCCATAGACACAAAATGGGTAAAACCCTTTGATACATCTAGCCCCTAGTTTGGTTCTGATGTGGCAGTGTGGTCAGTGGCTGCTTGGAGAAGTCAAGAAGGTCATGCAGGATGCTCCAGCAGGCCAGTTTCTGAACTGATTAAGAACACCCCTGTGTCCAGAGACTGTATGATGGTACAACACATGCGGGAACCACGCGTGCCTTAACAACTGGTCAGAAAAACGACCGCATTGTTTCCACGCATGGCTTTACCACACATGCCTTTACAACGATTTTTTGTTGTAAAAGCATGCCTAGTAAAGGCATGTGTGGGAATGCCATGCGTGGTTCTATCATGCCATCCCCCACCAGCCCTAACGCTCAAAAGTACCCCACCCCTAATACTTAAACTACCCCGAACCCCCCACCAACCCTAAAAACAAAACTAAGCTGACCCACCCGGCCCCTAAAAACAAAACTATCCCGACCTGCCCTAAAAACAAAACTGCTCCGACGCCTGCACCCCGCCCCTGAAAACTGAACTACAAAGACATCTACACCCACCCTGAGCTCTAAAACTACTTGAATAAAAAAAAAAAATTACCCTGACCTCCGCCACCCACTGCTAAAAATTGAACTACCCCAACACCCTCACCCACCCTGAGCCCTAAAACATTCCAGACCCCACATGCCCTAAAGACAAAACTACACCGACGCCCCACCTGCCCAAAAAAGAAAAGTACCTGACCCCCTCACCCCACCCCTAAAAACAAAACTAGCTCAACTCCCCCACGCGCCCTAAAGACAAAACTACCCCACCCGCCCCTAAAAACAAAACTACCCCGACTCCATCCCCCCTACCCTAAAAACAAAACTACCCAACCCTCCCACCTCACACCTAAAAACAAATATACCCTGCCCACCCTACCCCTAAAAACTGAACTACTCGACACCCGCACCCACCGTGAGCCCTAAACCCTTCCCTGAGACTCCCAACCTGCCCTAAAAACAACCGACCCCCCCCACCCACCCTAAAAACAAAACTACCCGACCCCCTGCCCTGCCCCTAAAAAAAACTAGTTCAACTCCTCCCTCACCCCAAGCCCTTAACCTACCCCAACCCTAAAAACTACCCCTGAACCTTGCCCCAGCCACACTTACCTGACCGTGCCCTCGCCTGATCCACCCAAGAAAAAAAAACACACACACCCACCCTTAAAAAAATAAAAATAAATAGCCCAACCCCCACCCCACCCCAAGCCCTTTATCAACCCCTAAAGACTAACCTCAACTTTGCACTACCCCACCACCCTAAGCCCTACCAAACACCCTCCCACCTCACCCCTAAAAAGAAAAATAGCCCTAAGCCCTTTATCTACCCACACCCCTAAAAACTATCCCCCAACCATGCCCCAACCCCACTTACCTGACCGCGTCCTCTCTCGATGCACTCTGCCTTTTTCTCCGACTTAACCACACATGTGCATAGTTCAGCACATGTGTGGTTAAGGCAGAGTAAAGGGCAGTTGTTCCAGCAAGCGTGGTTATGCTTGTGTGGGAAACGTCCAGATGATCTGTTGTCATTGAATTTTTATATATATGATTGCAATAGAAGAAATGCAGCAGTAGGTTTTGGACACACCTCCTGTTTAGCAGCACTTTGCTTTTAATCATATTAATTATGCATCAGCTGATTGTATTGCATCTTGTGAGGGAGACCTCTTGTGTGTTTGAATGTTTGGGTGGTGATCAGATACCATGGAGCAGCCAGAAACCATTTGATTAGCAGCCCTCCAGGCTTTGAAGCAACTACACTTCCATTCCTCCTCCCAGGCATTTTTTCTGGTGAGGTTAATGGCCATTTCCCCTCAAGATAATTACAGGAACATTTAGACTCAGTTAGACGCGAGACGCCTTGTGCACAGTTTCATTTGCAGATCAGTATGACCCATGGGAATCAAGGGCCCAGTGCATAAAATATGATAAACTGAGCCTTTTTGAGAGATGCTCAAGATCATGTAGAAGATGTAGGGATCTGTTAAAATGTGACAGATATTACCATTGCCCACACAAGTGCTTGAAGCATACTTGAAGGAAAGTCTTTGTGTGATGATGGGAAGACTGCTTCCCAGGAATCCCAACATACTTTTTGTTACATCACAAGGCTAAAGTTTTGACACACCCGTATGGATCTCAGAATAATGAAAGATTTCAGGAGAGCATGTACAATGTGTTTGTTTCAAGATGAAATTTCTAAGAAACCATCCAAAGTGAACAGACTTGTATGAGGTACTTAGAAAATGTAAGACAGTAGTGAAAGAATGCTTTAGAATGCCTCTGAATATAAAGAAAGTTAACTGAGTTAAATAACCACTGTGCCCATTGTCTACTGAGAAAATAATTTGTTGAAATAGGATTGTGATTACAAAATTGAATGTCCAAGGAGATGATCCAAACTTCAAGGTTTTGATGTTTTTCCTTCGTTCTTCATTTCTGCCTGCTTAGCTAGTTCCCTTCTAATTGCCATACCATGACATAACAGAAGTGGAACATGGAAAAGAAACATTACTTTTGCTCTCTTCATTTTAAGTTCTAAACCTCTTTCAAGTGATATGGAGGGTGAATCAAGTGATATGGAAGAATAGCTGGAAACGTCCACATTGGAAGTACAGATTAGTTGCCAGCACAAGAGGGACCCCTTTCACAATAAGCTCAGGTGGTTCAACCCTAAAAATATGGTGTACTGAAAAGACCAGATCCAAGTGGTGTACATGTGCCTAGCAAAATAATGTTAGAATGTACAAACAGTTAATTATGCACATTGGTAGGATGTTAGGAGCAAAGGAATACAGTATACAATTTGCTTTACACCAGGTTGCCTCATTGCGCACACTGTGCGTGGTAGGGTTTCCATTGGCATTATCCTTTTTTATTGGTTGAATTTCATACAGTTCCAAGATATATAGATGAGCAGCAGTTTTCTAATTTCCCTTAATGTGAGTGGCGGCATGATGTGTGTATGTTAAATGACGCATCAAGGATGTTTGTCAGCATGCTGCACAGTCAATCTCACAATGTGCCTACGAGGCACCCAGGATAGTGGTGCAAGTTTCTGTTCTGACATGTGACTACCAATATATATATGTGTGTGTGTGTGTGTGTGTGTGTGTGTGTGTGTCTGTGTGTGTGTGTGTCTGTGTGTGTGTGTGTGTGTGTGTGTGGTCAAAATAACATTACAGTTAGGTGAAGTGTTCAGTAACAGCGTAACATTTAAAAATCTCATAATCCAGTGAAATTCACCAGTTAAGGTTATAGTTACCTCAAGTAACTATAACTTGTGCCTCCCCCACAGCCCCCAAGGTACTGTTAAGTGGGTGCCCCAGGTGGACAGCGAGGCATCCACCCGGAGCACCTAGGAACCCTGGGGGATGGGGAGCCCCCGGGCTACTATTGGCTCAGGGAGGAGGGCCACACACTCCTCCTCCCCCTTAAGAAAAAATGAAGGCTCCAGGGAATGGGGTCATCGGGGCCCATAGTGGCTGGGGGAAAGGTGCTGTGTGCCCGCGTGTCTACCAATATATAAATGTGTGTGTGTGTGTGTGTATGTAGCTATCTATATACACACACACCAAAGGTCAAAATAACATTACAGTTAGGTGAAATGTTCAGTAACAGCGTAACATTTAAAAATCTCATAATCCACTGAAATTCACCAGTTAAGGTTATAGTTACCTCAAGTAACTATAACTCTTGCCTCCCCCACAGCCCCCAAGGTACTGTTAAGTGGGTACCCCAGGTGGACAGTGAGGCATCCACCCGGAGCATCTAGGAACCCTGGGGGATGGGGAGCACCCGGTCTACTATTGGCTCTGGGAGGAGGGCCACACACTCCTCCTCCCCCTTAAGAAAAAATGAAGGCTCCAGGGAATGGGGTCCTCGGGGCCCATAGTGGCTGGGGGAAAGGTGCTGCGTGCCCCCCCTTAATAAAAATAATTAAGGCCCCCAGGTGATGGGGTCCCCAGGACCTATAGTGGTGTAGGGAGGAGAGCAACACCCCCCCTCCCCTTTAAAAATGTCTTGGCTTGGGATGGGCCCTCCGGGGCCATACAAAAAAAGAAAGTCCCATTTAATGGGGTCTCCCAGGCCCCAAAAGGGTCGGGACGGGGAGGCCACATGTCCCCCTCCCCTTAAAAAAAAAAATAAAGGTCCTGTGGGATGGGAATCCCCGGGCCATAAAGGCTTGGGGAGTGGGGCCCGGTGCCCTCTTTCCTTAAAAAAAAACAAAGAAAGGCTCAGGGGATAGGGTCCCTGGGGCCATACAAACTCAGGGAGGAGGACTGTGCACCCCCTCCCTGTGAAAAAATAAATACAAATACAGCACCGGGGTTGGGGTCCCCAGGGCCTGTAGTGGCAAAGGGAGGGAAGGCATGTGCCCCTTTCTCTTTATTAAAAAATAAAGACCCTGTGGGAATGTGGTCCCTGGTCTTGCAAAATTCAGGGTGGGGGTACGTGCGCTCCTGTCCCCTTAATAACAAAAATACAGCTCAGGGGATCGGGCCGTCGGGGCCTGTAATAGCTTGGGAAGTGAGTTGCGCTTCCTCTCCCCTTTTTTGACAAATTGGCTCTAGGGGATCGGGTCTGCCTGAGAGTAGCCAGAAACTGCGAGACCACTTGCATGTTGTGCATGCTAGAAGGCTGTTTGTTCCATGGGATCGACTGCTGGAAATGGTTTGGATGCAGGGCCTGTGCAGCCAACCTCATGAGGTGCATGGCCAAAGGCCTTATGCAGTGGGGGGAGAGGGGGTTGAACACGCGGCTAGCCACCAGGCCTGGCCCTGCACCAATGCCACGCCACACAGGGGCAAAGGCCGTGCGCAGTATGGGGTTGCCTGCTTGCAACGAGTTGAGATACTCTGAGCCCCATAGTGGCCCAGGGAGGAGGGCTGTGTGCCTCCGTCACCTTAATTAAGCAAAAGGTCCGGGGGTGGTGTCCCTGGGGCCTGCAAAGGCTCAATCGGAGGGGGGTATGCGCCCCTCCCCTAATTTTAATAAATCTGCTCTGGTGGATGGGGCCTGGCTCAGTGAGAGGGGTTGGTTCTCCATGCATTGCTAATTACCTCATTTACATCACTCATGACATGTTCCATGATATTGTTGATAACAGTGCAACATCTGAAACTGCATCATTGACGACCACACTGTTTGTGGGGTTGTAAGTTTTATAGTTACTTTAGGGCACTGGTTATAGTTACTTGAGATAAGTGAATTTCTTTGGTTTTGTTAGTTTAAAACGGTATGTTTTAACTGACTTTTATAGATATATAGATTGATAGTTTTTAGAATCAGACAATGGAATCTTGTTTGAGAAATGAAAACCAGTACATTGTGTGTGTTTGTGTGTGTTTCTGTGTCTCTGTGCATATAGATATATATATCTCTATACACACACACTCCACACTAAGTATATTGTGTGACTACTACACAGTTTGTAAATGATGAGCTCTTTCTTTTGAGGATCAAAAATATTTGTATATCTGGGTGGTTGGTTATGAGGCACTCTCACAAGAGTCCCTCAAACCAAGTTTAAATAAAAATAGAGTATTCTCATTGGCCCAGGGGGCTTTTTGCCCTAGGGCCATTCACTCCCACATGTCAGGCTCCCGCGTGAGAGAGCGCTCGAATTCACTGTCTGCAACATGAGAAAAATGTTTCAGGCAGGCATTATAAGGACTCGGGCACTTCTTCCCCTGACCTGAGTTTAGTTTAATAAATATATAGGGGTAGGGTAGGGGCCAATAACACTCTAAACTGTATGTACAGTCGCCAAAGGTAGACAAGCACAAATGTCCATCTGGACTCAGTTTTTGTGGCTTGGAAGCTATGTGTGAATTAAGGTAGACTGTGCTGTGGGAAACGTAAGTGTCATTGTGTACCCTTGCTTTAGATTCAGCCAAGCATCAATTTGTTGACTGGAAAGATTAGTAGCTTAAGTAACCTCTGGCCCGGTAAGAGTTTAGTCTACAGTGCTTCATGCTCATCATCACGAAAAGGGAAATGTGGAATGTGATGCTGTGTCCAGTTTCTGCTACCGGTTGTTATTGATAGACTTTGGCATTAAACCACCCTGATGTGCTTCCATTGCAAAGAGGAGTCTGTCATATCCCAGTATGGTTGATCACAGCAGAGCAGCTGGAGGCAGCTGCTTATACCACACATGGAGCCATAACAACGTATTAATTGCCTTTTAATATTGAAATCAGTCCATTTTTCATTTGACACCCTGGTAATTCAACAGATAGAGGAGATGATAGGAGAGGCTTTTCTTTAGAGATGATTGCATTTGAGTTTCACTGAGGGCATATATTGCATAAAGTAGACCCATCAGCTTTTTGAGCAACATGTGACCTGCCGCCAGTGTATCCAATGAGAAAAACAAATGGCCATCGTGGCACACCCAAATATCTATACAGAGAAGAAATGACAAATATATTCAGAGCTCACAAAAAAAGTGGCACAACCAACAGAGATGCACTAATCCCTATTTGCTAACTATTTGATGTTTGCACCCCGGTAATCACTGATATCATGCTGAGGACTTGAGATTCAACACCGTAAGGACCTTAATATCGTTTATATGACATAAGGTTGTGCTACAAGGACCTACTAAAGTGAAGCAAGAAACTAATTTAGCAGGAATTATATAAAATGTTGTTTGATGTACTGTAAAAGAGTGTTGGTAGGGCGGACTCCATTTCAGTGTTGAATGTTACACTGTGTTTTATTGTTGTGTTTCTGTCTGCATGATTGTACGAGGCACATACAATTTCAGAAAGTAGATGTTTTTATTTCTTTCCAAGTATACCTTAAGTGTTGCCCTTGGGCATAGGTGATCGTTTGCTTTAATGGGATTTTCTGATCCCTCTGTATTCATTGAGACATCTGGGTTTATAAAAGAAAACATACACCAATATTGCATCTGTTGGATCTGGTGAGGGGGTCAGTCAGGCTGTTCCAACTGCCTTACCACAAGCCAGAACCATGAGTGTCTTGGAAATAAGATGGACGGACAGATTCGTTTCACTATTTGCTGGTGATATTCAAATTTGAAGAGGTGAAAGCAACTCAAGACCCAGCTAGGGAGAGGGATTTAGAGAAACAGAACACTGAAGAGGTTTTATTATTTTAGGGCATGTTAGTAGACTTCCTTGCCGACCTCCAGTCTTATTACCTACCACTACAGGGTGTAGATTCTTTTAGTTTCAATTTCAAGAGAGCAGCAAACAGAACCAGTTGCTATTTTATCCGACTTGGTGGGACTAAGAACTCCCGAGACAGACCAAAGTTGGTGGCTGACAATACGTTCAGAGATCTAAGAGAGGTAGGATGTTAGTGAGAAGCGATAATACCTAATAATATGAACAATTTCTTTGAGAGGTCATTACTAAAAGGCAGGAGGGTGAGGTCTATTAATGAGTTATACGGCTGAGCTCTAAAACAACCATCTTGAGTTACAAGCAAACAAATACCGCTCCATCTTGACATATACACTAAGGAATATTTCCTTGCCAGCCGTGCTCAGCAGTTGCATGGAAACACACTTTGTCCCAGATAGTTACCCCACGGATTTCAAGAATCAAGTCTCTCTTCGGTTTCGCGAGGCAGCATGATCCACATGCAGAAGTATGCATGATTGTATGCAGCTTTTTTTTCCAGCTCACAAAGCTTTCTTCTATGAGTAAGCATTATGTACTCCTGTATAGTTCAAAAACATGTCAGGAGTAATCCAGTAGTAGGTCACAGCTACTCACTGAAACATTTTGGTTCCATGATCCTCTAATTTCTGAATAATTCTCTAATTTCCTAAACATAAATTCAGGTGTTTTCTGTGAGTGTGTATTTTTTGCAGTTTTTCGTATGTGCTCATATGATGAGACCAGACACCATTTTCAATAAACTATACGTTCTAAATATTTTCCACCACATGCATGCTTTGGAAAATTCTCTTGAAGCGCCTGTCCGAAGCTGTGTAAGGAGGGTTTTGTTAGAAGCAGGGCAGGTTCCATGAACTTTCCATAACTGTCCTTGAACAATAGAAGTGTTCCCTTTCAGTGCAGAACACTTAAGATAATTGGGTATTTCTCTTTCAATTCATTATTAAATTAGGCACAGTCAGTAACAGCAATTTAGTTATTGACAACTTTGATCACCTACCAGAGCCATTAATAGAGCCATAAAAAAATCTCCCCGTTATGAAAATCTTTACCTTGCAGTAAAACTGACCTTAAAACATATGTTTCAGTAGCTCATAGACCTATTTTGTAATAAACTCCCTACTTCATTAAAAAGTTGTTTTCCATTTACAAGTGAATGGAATTTCACCTTATTGTATGTTAAAGAATTTTTAAAGCACACTGCTACCCTTAGGTCCTGGCGCTAAATAGTAAAATCTTATAACGGATAGAGCAGAAGAAAGCAACCGTTCTAGGTCTTAAGTCTCTTTCCAATAGTGAAGTGGTTTGTCTCATTTCTTAATCGATAAGGCAGTGAGGGCCACTTCTCAGCAGCAAGGGCATGCACTCTGTAAAATGAGGGACTAGGTCTAATGAGGTGGTTGAGGAGAAGAGGCTACATGATGGGGGCAGTACTAGCTTCATTCAGCTTGTGAGTATGCAGGCTCTTTGTGTCAGCGATATTCTAGACGATTTACTGAGATGGTTGTTATTTTAAAGACTTGGATGTTGTAAAACAAAGACAGAGCTGGGCTTTTTCCTCACTTATTGCATATTTATGTGAAATTATATGACTGGAATGAAATGTTCTTTAAAATGTTCACATATTTGGGAAACTCTTTTTTTAGATTTAAGCGGCCAAATTAAAAGACATTGTCTGTGTTCAGTTACATCACATTTTTCTTTATTTGTCATTACAAGTGGTTGCCAGTCTAAGCCAATGCAATGCAACATGTAGTACTGACTGTACAATCCTCATTGCGAAAGACGACACTGGCCAGTCTCTGGCTGCCATAAGAAAATGGGATTTTTAAACCAATTGCATTGGTCTTATTTGCCTTGACCAATGTTTTCATGAGCATAGCTTCTGCAGTTTCCTTTCTAGTTAACCATGCTGTAGCTTACTTCTTCCTCCAGTACTCCTGACCACTGATGATAGTAACTCACTTGATCCATACCTCCATCGGACAGACGTGGCAGCTGCACCTCAATGAGAAATAAACTTAAGATGAGGAGGACATCTCTGGACAAAGAGGGCACTTTTAACCAAAAAGGTGGTAGTGGGATGGGCATATCACAGAGCCCTAAGAGCAGTAGAAACATTGTTTACTTTACTCTTCTATTAAAAATTGAAAGTAAAAGGTTGAACAGACACCCAGTTGCTGCCCATAATATTCTGATCAATGTTGTTCCTAAAGGGTTGCAGTCAAGAGAACATTATTTATATCCTAGGTGTAGTAAAATGCATTATTTATTGTACTGTCTTATTAATGATTGCCTTGGTAGGATAGAAGGATCACCCACTTTCTATCCAGAATATGCCCTATAATTGTATTTCCATAGGGAAAGAAGGACTGACCTTTATCAGTATTGCTTTTTCCTATCAACTAATGTAATAGTGCAGAAGCACATTAACAGCAATAAGACGGGGTCTATGTATTTATATTGCTTAATATTACTTTAAGGAATAATAAAAACCTCACTTTGCTAGGGCAGCCGATCCTGAATATTAAACTAGAGTCACAAGCATTCCTTTAAGTTATTGGGCATAATACCAATATCCTCACATTTAAGATATTTAAATTAACCGTCAGAACTGTGATAGTTTTATTGGTGTAGAAGTAATCCAGTCAGACAGGATAAATCTTCGTTTTAAGTTTAATTAGCATATGTTTTATTTCAGTATCAATGTGCTCTCCTTAATTTCATAACCAGTATTAATAGCTAGCAAGACCTAGAGGAGTCATGTTTGAGCACACACAAAGGCTACAGGTTCTTTTGTCTTGTTAAACCCCTTGTATCCGTGATAACTAAAACAATGGAAACAATGAACAGTGGAGTAACTGCATTCTACCATAACCACACTTTGTGTGTGCAGTTTTTCCTTTGCCCTAAGTACATGTAATTGCAGAGGAATCTAGTCTTGTAGGGTGGAAGACGTGTGTTGTCTGTGGCCAACTACACACGCACACCTGTTGCTATAAAAATGTATACTGCCCCCATGTAATAAATTCGACTGAAAATGCAATGTAGTAATAATTTCATGAATGATTGATTCTTAAGGCTTGTGTTATTAAGTAGGTAAACGTTACATAGTGAATCTGTACCCTGCAGGATCAAGATAAGAATATTTACATGGCTCTGTGATTTGGCATGTTGTCACCTAAATATTGCTACTGACATCCTATGACAGATCTTATATACCTTTAATAAAAAAAAATATCATTGCTTCCCCCTTAAAATTTCGCTTAAGGGTATTGATAAAACATTTTAACAATAATTCAGGGGGAATATTAGGGTGGTTTCTCATGGTCTAGGACAATGCTCTATGTCAGTAGTTCTGCTTATTTCACAAAATTCAACCATATGATTGTGGTTTTGGCCGTGTTTGTGAAATGCAGCTTTTAGTACTTCACACTCATTGACGGTTCTCGCTTACCCCCACAGTTCCAACTTTTCTCTCCTGTGAATCTTTACCAGCTTCAATAAAGCTCCAATTGCACGTTTCTCATGTGTTCCCAACATCTTTTTCAGGAACCTATTTTGCATGACATTGAGGGAACTTCCTACCTTGTAGGCCCATAAATGCTTTTCATACAAGGCCTTTGCAAAAACATTTCCCTAACTTTAGTGCAATTTTTGCTGATCACCCCCCTTGTCTTCCATTGGGGAACAATATTGTTATGGTGTAGTCTCTCAGACTTTGAAGGGCTCCTTGTTGACATCAGGTTGTACGTTTTTAAGGCACTTCTCAAATGTGCATAATTTTCTGAAATGAGTAATGCATAAAGTTGTACCTTTGTTGGTTAGAATGCCATTTTGCTCTTAAAGTTAGGATTGATTTCATTTCATGAGAGTTGTCAAGCTATTGTTCATCGGTTGGTTACACTGGTGTGGTGAGAAACAAATGCGTCTGCAAACAAATATGCCTAAAGTTATAGATAGCTCATTATGAATAGATTAGCTAACAAAGGAGTGCTGCAATGCACTTGTCAAGGCAGTGAAGCCTCTACCCAAAATAATTTATTAAGTTATCAAACAGTTCTTAAATATGAACATGTTCAGCATGTAAAGTAAATATATTATTTGCTGACAAAGTACAAGCAATACAGAGAGGCATTGCCTCCCTACTGAGCAATTTAAATTTCTCTTATCTATATACCACCATCAGAAGAAATACTTTTGAAATACCCAATCTAATCTTATACAGTATTCATACTCCTCTCGACCACTTTGCACTGTCATTGGTGGCACTACCCATACTGGTACTGTTAGTTTACATCTGGTTCTGCCTTCACCATGCAGTACTTGCTGATTCAGCTGATTCTTCTGTTACCTAGGACCTGCCCATCATTTCAAATGAGTGTCAAGAAGCTGTGGATGGAATGTTGGAGGGATGGACTTGAATCAGAGGATTAGAACTACACAGCTCCAAGAGTGACAACATCGTCTGGTAACCCCACCATATTCTCAAGATGCCCCTACCTCTCCCAGAACTTGGGCACGATTTATAGAACATTTGTAAGACCTAAAATCAGCTTGGGTGAACAAAAGGCCACATGACAGCCTCCATTCCCAAATCTGGCACACAGAATCAGTATCAGGAGACTTTTCTCTCACAAGTTGCATTTATCAATGAGTGGTCAAATTAATGGGAAGGCCCAACAAATAAGAAGGTTTAGGCATTTTGAATGGTGCTCTACCCCAGCAAAGAGGTAGCACACTTTGATAATTGCAAGAAGAAGCAAACCCTAACCATGTGCAAGTTCAATCCGCTGGTCTTGTGGAAGACCATATGGACAACATTTTTTTGCCATAGAAAAACAGATGTGAATCACATCCATTTTTGTTAGACCTTTACTTTATGTGAAATGCATATCTCAGTAGTGTCTTAGTAACGTAGCTTGTGCATTTAGTGCATTTCTCAGATTTCCCTTAAACTTAGTATGTTTCCCCCTTCTTGTTTTTCTCAACAAAGGGCTCCATATCAATGCAACACTGTAGAATGCCAAACAAGACTTTGCCAACTCTCCACGTCCCAATCTGTCTGAGCACCAACCAGATCTACTCAAGAGAGCGATGAAAACAACAGGCATGCTCACCACAAAGTGCTTATAACAATACCACCGTTGACATTTAGTGAAAAGTTAGATCAATTTCAAACTTAAGTCCATTCGATCGAATGCATGGCTTTGTTGGTTTGTTCCATTAACTGAGACCAAAACTATGGTTTACTTTTCCAGACAAAGCATTTCATCCTCCAGCAACCTATAGATACCAATCTTGTCCCTGGGCTCACTGAGATGAGTCACATTGTTTCACTGCTTAAGTAAACAGTTTTTGAATTCACTTGTGTCTAAAACCAAAACCTCTAATACCACCCTCTTATTTGGGAAATCTCAGGAAATGTACCTTTTTAAAAATTCACCAGCTCAATAGGAAGATACAAAATGGTCATATTTGGCATGACTCAGAAACCCTTTTTTTTTACTAATTAGGTTTGACATTTCTGAAAAGATAGGAGTAAGTTCGGAGTGAGCTGCACCCATTGCTAGAATACCGTTACTCTTGCCCATGGTGTTTGATTTGTAGTGTGTGTACTGTAAGCTATATGATGTAGCACATCTTAAATTGAAAGTGCATCGAATTACCAACATATTTCTTCATGGTGTGTGGAAGAACTGAGAACTGGATCATGGTTTCAAGAATCTTGGTTCATAAATCACAACCTTGTCTGGGAAGAAATCAACAAGATTATGAACACCCATCTCACAAAGCTTGATCAAGTAACTTGAATCTTGCTATGTCTGCATGCTCCATCTAGGTCATGTGTGGTCAAACCAGTCACTTTTAGCCAAACCAACCCCATGCAGTCTTTTAATGTAATAGTTCATATGTACCTTATGACTTAGAAGGCACTGCTTGATCGCACAAAGGACATTCATGACAAACTAATTCAGGTGTCTGATAAAATGATTAATCGTGCCTTCAGTGAGAACTGCAATCCGAGTGTCTACACTGTGGTGCTGAACAATTAGGATCAGAGAGAAAGGGTTCATTTTGTGCTTATAAATGTACTAAGTGTTTAAGAATGTTTTTTTTTTTTAATTTTCTTTAATTATAATTGGCTTTTCCCCTTTTCTCTTTTTCTTTTAATGCTGTCTTGCTTTGCACTGTGATTGCATGCTGCGCCTGGTGTATCCTTCATGGTGATGTCACATGGCTTGTTGCTGTGATACCTACCACACCCCAAATCTACCATATGTTGCCATGGTTCCATTATGTTCCACCCTCCTGTATGTCGCTTCCATGGTACCCTTCTGAAAGTGCCCATGATGCATAGTGCTACGCCCACCACTGTGTCTGCAGCAACAACACCTGCCACCAGCGTCCCCTTCGCTGCAACAGCTACAGCCAATCAGGTTTGGCACTTTCAATAGATTTATTTCACATGTACAAGTCTAGATTATTATATAAATAAAAAAATAAATAAAGATACTTATATACAAATCAAGATACTCTTTGGATTGTGTTGAGCATAGAAACGTCAACTTCCTTCTCCCTATATAATCTGCTTAGCATCCTGCATAAAGGAGTTTGCTTATATACTTGGCAGAACTCCATTGGGAATGTAGCTTACCACATTGTCCTCTACATTTAAAATATATTTACCTGTATTATTCTGATTCGTTGGACTCTGCTTATAGTATACTTCTTCAGAGGCAATTCAAGAGTTTCATTATTTTCTAACATAGTTTGATATCTTTTAAAGTAGAAGGAAAAAGGTATGAATGTTGTTGCATGGGCCGCAGGTTACTGTCCGCTGGCTGGGAAATTATGCAACAAATACCTTTTGGTGCAGAGTGTAGAGGACCATTGTATCTGAATGCAAAAATAGTTATGGAGATATTGAAAGGCATCTGACAGAACCCCTTAAAGTAGCAACACATTTGGCAGAGCAGTCCCTATTCAGGAGCACCCATGTTTAGAGCCAAAGAAATCAAATAAAATCAAAATGGCCTGTGTAAGATTTATAGCATAGGAGTGTCCGAGAGGCCTGTTTGTTCCTCAGCCACTGCCTGGATGTTATTCTTGTGTATTTAACAAATCCTAAATATATATACATATATATATATATAAGCCTATCTTTAACATCAGAAACATTTCAAATAACATTATTTCTTCACATGAGGTAAAATTGGCATTTACTTATTGCCCCATTCATCAAAATCTTAAAAGTCCAACCTATTCGAACACCAACAGAAAAATGATTGGCACATGGCCACTATCAAATATTATTGCTAAGTTGATATGCTTAAATTTAACTCCTGAGTGGTGCTTTACGAGTAATGTGTAGTACCAGCAAATATTATTTCCACAATAAAAAAAAATAGGCTATTTAATAAAGTTACTAGAGTTTGCTGCCCTGGCACTTTGCATTGCATCTGTATGTACCCGCTCATGCCTTTATTGAGAGTGGTTGTTGAAAAATTGCTTAATGAATGTGCACATTCGCCTTAGCCCTCCAGTAATATGAATGAGTCACATGCTAAAATCTTTGAGAGCAGTTTACCTTCTGCTAGTTTGCTTTTTCTAAGCAATGTTCCTGAAATGTGCCATGCAAATGTACACTTCTGAAATATTCCAATATTAATATTAACACTAATATTAATAGTAATATTTCTTATTTATATTGTAATCACTATTCCCATCCCAGAATTTTATCTTCCATTTTCGGGCATGGTTACCTATACCCCTTGTGGTTGGACATCATGCTGGTTTTATAGGTTGCAGGGCAGTCATATCTTTTACCGTGCTTGCCAATCTTAACCATGTTCCCCATGTACAACATAAATATTTAATTGAAGTTACAGGGTTACCGGATGACTTCATGTTATTAGGAACACCATGCCACAGTCGTGGACCTTCATGTAGTGGTTGTATTAACAACCTAGTGCATTCTAGCTTTCATAATACTCAATAAAAAAAAAAAAAATAGGCTTAAAGTTCTGGATGAAAAAACATATTGATTAAAGTAGAAGTAGGTGGGACTATGGTGTCCCTTATGACTTAAATTCTTCTGGTAACAGTTAGAAGTACATTTAATTGTAGTAGCCCCTCTGTGACTTGCACAAAAATCTGTTTTTAGTGATGATGTGACTGTATATGAGGATAGATTTTCATATTGCTAAAACTCTCAAGTGTGCTTGTATTATCATTACTGTTAACAATATTGGGAAAGAATTGTTTGTGACTTGTAAACTGAATAAGCACATAACACATTCTTGTATTTCCGATAGCACTGTTTGTGTAACAATTATGATGCAATATAAAGAAAACAAACAATAACCTGATGAAAATATTTTAATTTCAAATCTTTTTTACTATAGATATCCCAATTATCAGTAGATGAACTGAGTAGCAGCATGTTTGTTTCACAGATGTAGATGTTTCCAATAGAACAGTAAGTTTCTTTTTTATGCTAACCTAAATAAGTCATAGCCACATTTGAAATTTCTGTATGGAGTATAACTAAATGTTCAAATTTTAAGTATCCACATAAAATTGGTGTCCCCATCAAGATTGTCTTAAGCCCTATACGTTTTTTAATGCAGTGTGAGATCACTAAATCAAAATATGCACATAATCAGTAAAACAATTTTGTCTTGCTAATGTCACAGTGTAACTGGTTTTTAAAACAATATTTTGTTTAATGTTGTATTTACATTAAATCTAATGAAAGTATTTAAGATTGAACCAGCTGTATGCGTCCGTTTGTTCAATGTACGCGTTTCTATGGCCGAAATCCACATTTTTAAATGAGACAAGTATATGTTGTGGGCATTTTAAAAAAATACATTTTAATCAGTGTTTTGATGATATTTTGAAGACGTACTTTAATTAGAAATGGCAGCTGATAGCATACAAGTTTATAACTGTAGCAAGCAAGATATTCAGTGCCTTCATTCTAGCACTTCAGACCTCAGCACTAGTCTGTTGATTTATATTTAAAAACATGTCCTTTGATGAACAGCAAAAGGCAAGGTGAAAGAGAAATTGGTTGTCAATCATGGAAGCAGTTTAACATAGGCAGATGGAAATACCCCTACACTTTAAGGTATCAAGGCTTGTAATTTAGTTACACACAGACTTTCTTTTGTAACACAGTAAGGGCCACATATAAGAATATTTGGAATTGTGATTTCCTAATTGCGATCCCATTTGAATCGCAATTAGGGAACCACAATTCCAAATGTAAGAAACTCCATTGAGTTTCTTTTGCGACTCCCGGTGGGTCACAAATATACCTGCCTCATTAATATTTATGAGGTAGGGCGCTATTTGCGACCCTCCGGGAATCGTAAAATTAACAGGGATGGTGGCCTGCTGGTGTCAGCAGACCACCATGTCTGTGATTGCTTTTAAATAAATCAATTTTGTTTTTTAAACGCAGCACGTTTTCCTTAAAGGAAAACAAGCTGAGTTTTAAAAGAAAATATTGAAACGTTTCAGCTTCATTTTTTAAGAGTAGTCATTTGTCTGTGGGACCACTGCCTGCTCTCAAAAAACGTTTTTGCATGCATTCACAAAGGCGAAAGGGTCCTTCCCCTTTGCGAATGGGTTAGCACCAGTTAGAAAATGGTGCTAACTGCGACTGTTTTGCGACCACATTCATGGACACAAATAAATCATACATACGATTTAGATTCGGTATTAGGAAGGGATGCCCGTGACATGCCCCTTCCTAATACCGAATCGCAAAACCCAAATTGCGATTTGGTAACAAGTTACCAAATCGCAGTTTGGGCTTTGTACATCCAAAAAAGCATTTTTCTAGTTGCAAATGGGCCGATTTTGCGAATCGCCCTGTTTGCGACTGCGAAAATGCTTTGTGCATGTGTCCCTAAATCCTATTTGTTTCAGCTCCTCAGCAAATGTACTAATTCTAGGCAGATGTATAGCTCTTTGATCGTCTGCCGCTTTATTCAGGTGTGGGTATTCATGGAAGGTTTAATGGGACAAGTTTCTCTAAGATCACTACATGATCTAAATGCTCTGTAACTGATAGCTGGTGATTCAAGGTACTGCCTAGATATTATCCACGATTCTCCAAAGTAAATATTGTAGTTGTATGCAAAGGCTGAGCTAGAACGAGTTTCCCTACCCATGGTAGTAGTAGCTTATTAGGCCAGAAATGGCAGAACCAAGAAATGAAATATGTTAAGGACTGCCACAGCAGAGCTTGGATCAGTGGTGTAATGAAACTTCAGGGGGCCCCCCTGCAAAGTAAATTGAGGGGGCCCCCTCCTCCTTGACCCAGTAAGGGCCCTGCCGCCCATGCATAGTGTACTGTGCTGAGGAGATCCCCTAGAGCTCGGTGCCCCCTTCCCATCCCACGGGGGCTGCAGGTGCCTTTGCTACACCACTGGCTTGGATCCAGTGTTTAATGCCCAGTCAAACCTGGGAGTCAGTACTGTTTCCCTTGACTACTGTGCAGATTGGAAGCATTCCACTCCTCACTTGTTTCTGTTTATCAAATGTGCACTGAATATGCAGTGCTTTACCACATATATTTGTCTGTGTGGGGCCTCAGATTTGGGATTGAAACTACTGCGAATGATTCAAAATTATGGGATGTGTGGAGGTTCCATGAACATTTTTTGTCTGTTAATATCTAAAAAACTATATGCTGGGATTGAATGCAGGGTGCAGAGTTTATTGTACGTATGCCTAGACTGACCTGTAGAACATACCTCACCCTTCAGTATTATATGAGCCTGGTGCAGTATTACAGAGCTAAATAATGGGCAACTGCAAGCAGTCATCACAAGTAGCATAGACCTCACTAAATCATGATGTTTCACTGTCATACTGGTCAGTAAAATCATATGTTTATTTTGGCCATGATTTCCAAAACCTTGTGTTGCATTTTTGCACATGCTGTTGCGGGAAATAATGCATTTTTGGTAGGAGTTTTCAAAAGCTCATATATTTTCATTTGTTTTTTACCTGTAAGTTTTTTTAATTTTATGGTTTCTAAACCTTTTGCAAGAGTACTCTAGGAAAGCATCAACAGTTGCATTCTTCCAGGACTACCCCTTCAAAACTTTTGTGAATTCCCGTTCATGCAAAGCCAGTTACGTTATTGTACCTCGTATACAATTGTGTATGTGAAAAGGGGTCCTTAAAATTGTAATTGCCCGAGGGGAAAATATTTTCTCCATCAATGCTGGCGGTTTTTACTGCTATGCCCCTTACGAAACAGATTTATTCCTGCCCTTCTCAATAGTAAATTTCTGACTGATTGCAAGTTGAGAATCGGTTGTGGAAAAAGGTTTCTGAATAGCAACAAACGTTTTAATTCATTGTTGTGCTCAAAATTTCCAGGACACCACCACATTTCATAACTCACTCCCACCCCAGGGTATCAGATTTAGTGCCTCATTATGAAGATGGTGGTCCAGACCGCCATGCCGGCGGTGGCGGAAATTACCGCCACCAGCATGGCGATCTGGACCCCCATATTATGAACAAGGGAAGACCGCCACAGGCGGCCCTCTGCCACCGCCAGGCTACTGCCGACAGGCAGCCTGACAATGGTGGATTTCTTTATCCGACAGGGCAGCGCTGCAAGTAGTGCTGCCCTCGGGATAAAGAACCCTTGTTTCTCCAGCCTTTCCCTGGTGGGTTCCCTCGCCAGGGAAAGGCTGGCGGAAGGGGTGCTCTGGGGCCCCCCTGGCCGCCCCTGCACTGCCCATGTACTTGTCATGGGCCCTCCTGCACAGCCCCGTTGCGCAGGTCACTGCCCGATTTACGGGTAGTGATTTGCACAACGGGTGCTGCTGCACCCGCCGCACTGCAGCATTGACGACGGCTCCATGTGGAGCCGTCGGCAATGTCCAGGCCCAGCATTCTGCTGGGCCGGCGGGCGGAAACAGTTTCCGCCCGCCGGACCCTGAGGAATGTTCATTATTGAGCTGGCAGAGTCCAGAGTTCAGACCGCCAGCATGAGCACGGCGGAGATTCCCACCATGTTCATAATGAGGGCCTTAGTTTGTTTTTACAATAATATTTTGTTTGGGTCAGTTAACGTACAAGTGTAGATCCACTTTTTGTGAACCGTGAGCTTGAATTTGCACTCATCAATATATATGTATAAGGTCAACTTGCACATGTACATATTTTGTCAATTGAACTTGTGTGTGAGCAGATTCACCAAGTTAATTTGCACTGCTGAAAATGTGTTGCATTAGCATTTGGAGATGTGTGCTTGATGCATATCTGCTGGCTCTACAGAAGTCCTGACCTAAATTGAGTTAATGTAGGAATCTCACTAGGGAAGGCGTATTTGCCTTTTGTACACTAACATGGGTTCTTGTGTGTAGAAATGTATTTCTTCCTTCAATCTTGAGATAGAAATAAAATCAGGTACGTTTTCCTGCACAATCTCTTGAACGACCAAAGCAGAACATTTCATTTTCGGATTCACATGGGGGAAAATAGATAGAACAATGTTTCTTCAGGATTATTTTTAAATTAACACTCAGCTCTTGATATAACTGTTGAAAGATTGACTGTCGTGGGTAAAAGTATTTAGTACTGAGAGCCCTACTCATTAAACAAGGAATTTATTCTCACTAACAATTCTGAATTACTGGTGGAAGAGAAAAGTTAAAGGCATCGGAATGCTTGGTAATCACAGGTGCCAGTGATCACTAAAGTAGTGAGCATTAACAGGGTCCAGGAAAGGCAGTTCAGTACCTGTGTTGGCCACCTAGGGCCTTTAATTAGATATCAGTGGATGGGTTACTCCGTCAAAATGGTGACAGATATCCCGTCCGCTGACATCTAAATCCCATTATGTCCTATGGGATTTAGATTTTGGCAGACGGGATATCCGTCACCGTTGTGATGGAGTAACCTGTCTGCTGAATTCTAAATCAGGTCCTTAGGGGGTCATTAAGAGTTTGGTGGGCAGAAAAGGCCGCCTGCCAAACTCCAGCTGTCAGGTTGCGGCCAGGGCAGATGATTTCCCCCGGGCCCCATTAGGAGATCACCGCTGGGTCGCAATGCTGCGGTGCGTAGGTTGCAACAACACCCATCACACTTTTCTCTTTCTGCAGAGCAGACAGTAAAAAAAGCAATGGGCCGTAAATGGGGGCCCATGCACTGCCCATGCCAAGTGCAGGGGCTCCCATGGGGTCCCTGCACCTTGTCTCTGCCAGCTTTTACATGGAGGTGCAACCACCATGTAAAAGCTGGCAGAGAGGGGGGGTCATAATCCCCAAGGCGGCGCTGCATGCAGCACCGCCCTGGCAGATTAGGACCGCGAGTTCTTCTTTGGAGGGAAACTGGTGGTCCGACCGTGGCCCAACTGCCATGGTCATAATATGGCGATCTGACTGCTGCCAAAGTGGTCAGACCACCGCTTTGGCTTTGATCAGACCGCCACCGGGGCCCTGGCGGCCTCCAGATTAGGACTTTAGTAATCCTCTCTATATGTAGTTCTCTTTGTAAATCAAGTACTGTGTGCAGAGCAAATATACTTGCACATTTGCTAGGAGCAATATGGCCCTCAAAAAATGTGAAATTTTCTAAATTAGGCTTAATGTTATGGTGTGATGCTCAAATTGTTTAAAACGCTGGTGAAATTATTGTAACACTTTGCCACAGTGATATGATGTACTATTACTAGATTAACCAGACCAAGATAGCACACATAAATTAGCGATTACATATTTTCTACCCAGTTTCTAATATTAATAGGAAGCACCCATGGAGTAAATCAAGAACATTGCAGAAGATCCAATTCACAAAGATTTGGTCACACATGTGTTTGTTACATATCCAAATTAGTGATTCAGAATTCCACATCCTGATTCACAGAATAAGAATTAGAGGAAATTTCAATGCATAAAGTGCAGTTAATACATTTGAAAAATGTGCCAGTAAGGTGAATTTTCTGCTATTGTATGTTTAAGGCTGGGAGAGAAAGGATTCTTGTGGAATCCCAAAATCTCATATTTTTGTGAGATTTCAAAAACATTTTGCAGGTACTCTACTGCTCTTGAATAAATCATAAAACTACTGCTGTGAAAGTTACGAGCATAAGACATTCCAGAGTAGGAAAGACAATGGTACACGTCCATGTTCAATGGAGGTATAAGAAAAGGGTTTCCTTCATTGGAAAAATGATTACCATGTGCCAAAATATAATGCTTTGAAGTCTGCAATATTTAGATCGAGCTTGCCAGACAGCACAAGTTGTCTGGTTGCGAGAAAGATATAATGGGCTTACTAAGAACTGTCACTCTTATTTGCTGGCTTTTATCAGTGGCTTTCTTTGTTCCAACATTACTATCTTGTGTTTGTCCCTCTCATGGAGCATATACTCTTTACCATCTCTTTGACTAGCTGACTTCTATGCTTCATTTGATCACTTTGAGGAAAGTACTTTTTCTCATAAGAGTGCATGTGTTTTCCAGTCTCCTTCATGCGCTTTCCTCCCTCCCTCCATGCTGCTTTCTCTCACACTTGTGCTTTTCTACCCTCCCACATGCACTCATGTTGCTCTCTGTCATCCATGTGGTTCTCCTTTTGCATTCCATGTTGCCCTCTCTCACCCATATGCTTCCCTTTCCCTTCCATCTTTCTCTCTCTGAACTGTTTCTACTTTTATCCTCACGTTGTTCTGCCTAGTGAGCGCCCAACCTCTGTGCTGCTGCTTCCCCAAGCCCTCCACGTTGCTTTCCTGACCTGCTCCTTTATTGAAAGAGCTAAAAAAGAACTCTTTTGCACTACTTTTTTTTACTTACTGATCCATTTCTTGAATCAGCAAATAAAGATAAAAGAAGGTGCCTTCCCCCACCCCTTTTTTTAGCCTCTGCTGTGGTATAGTGGTGGGTGTGTTTGTGTACTGTGAATTGTTTGCAAGTGCATGCAGTGGAGTCCTGACAGAGGTGCTTCCTTGCATCAGGAGCAGGAGTACCCAGCTGCGTTTTGCAGCCAGAAGGTCCTGAAGAGTGGGGTCTTCTGTATGTGCAGGCAGGCTAATGTCACCACCCTCACTTCTGTCCTCCATTAACCGCGAGCACTTGAAATTGGGCTGGATGCATCACTCACTGTAGTGCTGGGCTATTTTGTGACCTTAATAGCACCTTATGCTCCTAACTTCGTTTAATAGTGGTAAATCCTCATTTGATAATAGTAATGCCACTTGTTGTTTCCTTTCCCATATCAGTCTCATGCCATCAGTAGTAGTGGCTGTTTCTCGCTTGTGTACTGGGTCATGTCTGAGCACACATACTGCTTTTGCGCTGTGCATTTACAGAACTGATCTCATTTACTGCTCCTTACTGAATGCTAAATTTGTGCTGCATGTATTGGTGACATTTAAGATTGAGCCATTTGAGATCCTGTTCCCAGCTTTAGTTTGCCTTCTGTATTTCTGCCTCGGCTGCCAGCAGCAGTGGGGCCATCGTGCCTTTTTTCTTTCTTTTTTTTGCCAATGATAAACACATTGTCAAAAAGCGTTGGCAAACTCAGTAGTTCTCAAAGGTGAGACCTATCGGCTTTGCCATTGCTCGTTATAACTTGGTGTGTTTACTCTTTCTTTCTGAATCGGAGAAGTCCAAAAACCTACAGAAATTATATCTATAATCTTCTTCAGTTGTTAGATGTAGGTATGATTTAGTGAAGCACGGTGATCTAACATGCCCATGGTTCTTGATATAAAAAATGTAGATCACTTGTTAATACCAATTGGGAACACGTTATTTAGGAACCTGCCCCACTAATATGACTCCAGTTATGGGGATTCCATAAATAACAGTGTACACTTGTAGGTGTTTCATGATATGGTATACAAATATTACATGAATTAATGGCAAAGCATTGCAGCTCTTTTTGGTAGTATTAATGATATTAAGCATATATGTGAATTTATAGATAAATAATACCTGCTGGCTATAATATGAGAAATACAGTGGCATTTGGTGCCTGCAAGCAATAGCATTATCGCACATGACTATCCGTGACATTTGACGTGACATTATTTTCAAATGACCACAATACAGTTGTTTCTTGTTACTGATATGAGATATTTAGGATATCCTCACACAATAATGCTCCTTTAGTGAACTACAAAAGAGGAAATGCATAGTGGACTGTCTGGAATTCGAACATAGGGGACATTCAGTGGATTAATTATCCCACTGAGCTTCTAAACAGTCATGAGGATGCTTATTGTGGGTAAAAAGAGGCATTAGGTAGTAAATAGTATTAAGAGATGTCAGATGAATGTGGAAGTAACTAATCTCATGACAACAAGGTTCGACACAACAACAGGTCTGATATGAAATATACAGGATGCAATGTATCATTTAATAATCAGGAGATTGCTATAAATAATCTTTAATCACTATCACCCTTCTTTTGTTCTTTCTAGTAGACCATCTTGAAATTGTGAACAGAAAACACGTGGAGTATCGGGAGGTTCCAGTGGGACACTGTACACACCCTTTCTGTAAATATTCTCCTTTGTCCAACACCACCTCTACTGGAAGCCCATTGCAGCAAACATGTTAACCAAAATTAAAGCATTGGAAGTATTAGAAAAGCACTAGAAAAATAAATGACCAACAGTGGTCCATCAAGACAAGAAACCACAATAGAAAAATTAAATACTTTCATAATACATTACTTTGACGCAGTTAATCATTTTAAGAAGACCATCATCAAATGTGCACCTGCACATTGGATTGCTGGTTTACTATATACTCTCAATGGATAAATGTTTGTCTTTTTTTCAAAGTGTTATCTTAGTCTGTTGTTTACATTTTAGTCAACTGATTCATATATGTATCATTGTCAATTATCTCAATGGTAGGTTTTTTCAATTAAGATGTCTTAAGTTTTCATACACTTTTTTGTTGTATGGTGTATTATGGAAAACAGAAACAAAGTGTCTAAAAGTGATTCAAGACAGTTTTGCTTGGATTAAAGTTTTATTTATCCTGTATAAACAGATGATTTTAGGTCTCACGATACACTAAACTATCTCATAATTATTCGGCTACCTAGAAATTATCACTTTTTTCTGCATTGTCCTTTTTCATAGCTGATGTTTATGTTATGGTTTAATTTGAAAATAGTTTTAAAGTCATCATGAAATATTCTGCTCCTCAGAAATTTGTTCTGAATGTGCCCACATTTTAAGCCAGTTTTTGTTTTTATGTTGGTAATGTTATGCAGAACACTAGGTTGTCTGCACATGTTTTGAGGAACATTCTACATTCATTCAAAAGTTTCACTAGAAAACATTTCAAGTAATTCACAAAGCACACAGGGTACGATTCTGTAAGTCTTGAAATCTTCAGATTGAGTTTATTAATAGACTGTACAGGTAATGTAATGGTGTACGATTTTAGATCAGCTTTGGCAGAGTTCACAAATGCTGCATATTTAAGTTCATTTTAAAAGTACACAATTATATTTTTGTTTGTACAAATCTGAATTCTGAGTTGCAGTTTTAGGAATGGCTGAATTTTAATCCCACAAATGCCAGTGTGGTGGAATATAGTTGTAGCTGCAGGTTTTTGGGCATACTGGGCAGATGCACAAGTAAAGGTTGATGAACCTATAAAAATGCATAGCTTTGCGGGTGTTCACCAGCAGTATACTGAGAGCTGCCCACGCTGGTGGCAATGTGATAGGAACACTCCCAACAGTTGATGAGAACTTGCAAGAACATGACACCAAACACAGGAGCTACTCTTAATGAGGAAAGGTCTGACCTATTTTCTGAAAGATTTGGCCATTGATTTCACGAAGCAAGTGTAAGATCTATGTTTGATCTCAGGTGATTTATCACCGCCCAAGAAGCACCAGCTGACCGGATTCCACCATATAGTTTAGTTATTTCAGAGTGCCCTGATACACAACCATGCAGAGGAATTACAGACTTAATATAAAATTAGCTGCTAATATAAATGGCTGTTGCTGAGAAGCTGTTGCACTTCACACTTTTATATCTTTGTCGCAGGGTGACCTTGGCCAATTGCTGCTTAAAACTTTAAGATGTGTATTAATTTCACATACATTTGCTTTATTAGAATTGCTGCTCATGCTAAATACGCTGAGAATACACCTAGCAATGCAATAAACCAGGGCCTGTAAATTTAAACCATTAATCCAATTCACCTATGAATGTCTTGACTCAGAGAGAGTTTTAGCTGTCTTTTGGTGAAGACCTATTGTGTACAACACATTATACAGAGTGGTCTTTGGGTCGCTCATGATTGGGTGCTTTCAACCTAACTCAGTTTTCAGCTCCGTATTAAATGGCTTTCCTCCTTGTTCTTGGAAGGAAAGCCTATGCTTCCTCTGGAGCACTGATTCTTTACATAATTTGTGACTGGAAGCTTTGTATCCTTCCACTTCTGATGTGAGGAGGCTTCCAGCACTCCATGGCAGTGCATCTTTTCCTTTCGCTCTCCCATTAGCTCACAAAAACCACCACAACTGGTCAATTAGTCCTCCAATCCACAGCTCACTGCACTGTTTTTTAATATATTTATTTTTACATTTTTCAAATGGTTCATCCTTGGGACCAGCATCTGCACTCTACTGCCGGGCTGTTTGCTTTTCTGTTAGTTGATCCACACCCCTCCTTTCTATGCCAGCTTTTAGTACCTTACACTTCCATCTCCTCCTCTTTTTAAATGGATCAATTTATTTTTAGTACTTTTCCCATGGTTGCAGTGTCTGCACACTGCTAATTGGCAATTCATGCACGGGAGTTGATTTTTTAAAATGTATCATTCCGAGTTGGCTGTTTGCCATATTGGAGTGGTAAATGAAAAATAAAGTAAAAGTTGGCTTCATGTATTTTGTAAAAGCAAAATAAAAATTATTAAAAGATATTGGCCACACATGTGCCCATAAAAGCAGCAGTTTTATTTATCTTTAAGAAAACTCATTACAAGATGGCTTCCACACCTATGTGTACAAGCAAGTGTGACTGCCACCTACAGAAACATACCTGCAAAGCCACTAGATTTCATAGGAGAGACATATTAACTCTATTAATGCTTGTGTTTCTTTGAGGTGTTAGTTATAGACTTTCCCAGTTACTAGTCAAAAGTGGTCATCCCCCAACATTGACATCCACTATTGGTATAGTCGCAAACATACATTTAGGTTCTTAGAAATAAATTTTCACGAAACCATACAAAGGTCAAAGTGTAAGTAGACATAACCACATAAATGAGTAAACCTCTTCATTTGTCTGTATTACACTGTAATTTTTCGTCATCTTTTTCTGACTACAGTTGCATTATATTAACACATTCTGGTCTATTTTGATCAGTTATACAAGGAATTATCCACTCTAAGATGAATTTAATTAACAATACAAAATTGTCAAACATAATGCTTTCTTAGCAACATATGTCTGTTGCTTTGGAATTTCACTAATCTTAGTGGAACAGTTGTGACTCATCCTTGCATACCAGAAAACCCTGCCCGATGTTGTCTGTGGCGATTAAAAAGATTGATAAAAAAACACCTGTAGTTACATATTCAGAACATCCCCTTGTTTGTGAGTCATGGTCATGGTGTTCATCCTATTAAATGTTTTATCCCTTAGTGGTATACCAGTAATAACATTACTAACTCAAACAGTATGAAACGTGAGCTGCGAGAAGGTACACCTTTGAAAAACAAGTGTACAGACCTTTGAAAGCAACATGACGGCAGTTTCTGCCAGTGCTTCAGAAATGACCGCCAGCTCGGCTGTCAAATCATAATTTGGCGGGTGGAGGTGCAGTTAAGGCAATGGAGTAAATTACTCTATTGCCCCGACTGTCAAATCTCTGTATGCCAAATTATAGATCAACCTCTAAGATCCCTATCAGAATATTGTCATTCAAACAGTCCATTGGTGTAACATGCATCTAAATGCCCTGCAGCAAGGACAATGGCAGATGCAGCAGAAAAGTCAATTTTAGCAATGCATACTTTAAGGTGTGTCATTGTTGTAATTGCAGTATTAATTTGTAGAAATTTTACTTCTGTGTAAGTTAGAAAGCAGTAATGTGTAACTGTCACACATTTCAGCACTATTTTTGCATTGTAGTAAATGCTATCTGATATTGTGTGGAGTGTTTCCATGGCATGAGAATCCTATCACTATGAACATTAACATGAAGATTTCCTGAAAGATCTCACACTGGCAGCTTTAAGCTCCCATCCTGCAGTTGCCTATCAATGTAGCCTTTCCTCCAGTGAAATCTATGCCATTAAATGTCCATCATTATCTGTTGACCACCCACATATCACTACAAAGGTTGTATTAAGAGGACGGAGGCAAGTAGCGACATAGGGATAACAAATCCAGAGGAAAGCTCTCTCTCAGTACCTCGGAACTGAAAAAAGGTTGCACATTTCAAGGGACGACTTCTTATGGGAGTTCTACGGTTACTCATTCTAAAACTTTCTAGTTGGCCAATTATACAGGACATTTTCAGAGTACTTTCCTCTGGAAATGGATACAATCATGATAAAGTCTCCGGCTTCAAAATAATTTTTGGGAAATATATTTCATTTCTACATTTATTTAAAAAAATCTTAAAATAGAGATATTTGCATTTTATTCCCATCCACTTATCTAAACGTCTAAATAGCTACAGTAGAAGAACTCTTATCAGAAAACGTATCCTGTTATGTTTTACATTATATAGGCCCTCTCCAACCAACCTTTGGTAAAATTTCGATGAAACCACAAAAGCAGACAAGGACATATTGCTGAGTCTGTCAGCCGGTCATACTAGTTGTGAATTTGGTGGGCTTATTTCCTTTAAGCTCTGACTTTCTGTTTTCCAAAATACTTGCATAATTTATGGAAATGCAGATTTGAGTATTTCCTGTTATATGTCTCCAAATAGGGTTTGCACACCCTGTGCCAGTGCCTCAAGAACAGATCTGTTCTCATTAGGTAAATGTATTAAAGCTCAGAAGAGTTTTCCTTGTTGAAGTAGATGAGATCGTTTGAGTGCTGAATGAATTTTTGTGTAACATGACATTTTGATGCAATCTCTTAGTATCGAACACTTCTACATCTCACTTAGATTTGCATAGAATGTACATTTACATTACAACTATTTTACATTCTGTTAAGGCACAGAAATAGTTTATCTGATAAGAAGGTCCAGTGAGGGACATACAGGGTAGTTGTATTAGGTGCCACCTATTTTCTCCATCTCTGTTGGCAAAGTAAGTGTTCCTTTGTAACCTGTTTTTTATTGATGTGAAAGCTTGTAGCACTAAATTCATCATCTATATGATAACAATCAGGGCAAAAGAAAATATGCCTTTTGAGGTAGCCTATTTAAACCTTGTGTGCAAGAACTCATGTTTCAATGTCTTTGTGCAAGAAAGAAAATCAGTCACTAGACTTTAAACATAAAGTAACATGTTCTTCTAAAGTCACAGATCAAATGGTGACTCTAAACAAAATACACAAATAATTTAATCTGTCATTTGATGAGTGTATGTAATATGTGTTAAATGGTCATCATGTTTGGGGACATTGTATAAACTTCCCTATTTTCATGACCTATATTTTTTTATTTCTCCAAAGTTAATTATCTTTGTCAATTTCTCTCAGCCTTATGCAAATAATATGCAAGAATGCTGACACTTGGATAAAACAGGTCATGCAGAAGGAAAATGAAAAATTAGATTTGTAATTTCACAGGGCTGCTATAAGTCCTTTTAAATGTATGGGTAATGTTTGTAAGGTACACATCCAAAGCAGCGAGTGGAAATACATGAAAATACAATAAATAGATTTTTTGAAACTTTTTGTTAGTTAATAAAATTCAAATTGAGCAACTGGCCATAATATATTTAGTATGTAATCTCAAAATCAAAATGTGGCCTCGAATTTAAATTTCTACAAATGCATTGGCTTAAAAAAGCAAAAATAATTATTGTAAGAAAAACATAGACTTAATGTTCCTCTTCCCTTGTACTTGACTTTAAAGAAAGTGAAAAAGAGCCTATGAGGAAAATCTAATATTTCATTCCTGTTAAATGGATATAGTTTAAGTTGACCTGATTTAATCATGTGCCTCCTGAAGTCTCTAGCTACATTGTACGTTCAGACTGAAATTATTATATAGTAGTTGGTAGCCAAATCCAAATGTAAATATGGTTAAAACACAAAATGTTACAAGGCATAACCAGAACTTCACAAAACATATTACTCACTGATAGTGTTAAAGTTTTTTTTTCTCAACATATTACAACTTGATATCCTTATTAACTAACAAACTTAATTTTGAAGGAGAGTTAGGCAATGTTTAAGATTGTAAAACATGTATTGAATCCATTTAGTTACATGATAAATCAACACTGTAGCATGATATGGTATAGATACAATGCATATCGAGTCTGTATATTTTACAGTTTAAGAACAAAACTAACTTTGTATGTAACTCTTACAATGATAGATTCATTGTTAACTAGTTTTATTAAGTTGTTGCTATGGCAACAAAACTACAACATGGCTACCTTTGTATACATTATTTGTGAACTTTTCACATGTAAATTACGTGATGTGTAACAGTATGAGCTTGTTTATGGTATAGTTCAATACTGTCAGAAAAGCTATGATTGAATCTTTTTTAAAAACCCAAAGTCCCATGTGAAGACTGAATTTGTGTCTTTATCTCACTTCTTCAGTTAAGAAGTTTACAACACATGGATTTAGAGTCAGGTTTTATAGCATGTAGAAATTGTTGTGTGTATAGGGTTGTTCCACAGTGTTTTGGATTTTACAAGACAACACTTTAAATTTACAAGAACATTTAAATTGCCTTACTTTGATTTTTATGTATATTAGCATTTTGTAAGTTTGGAATCATTTAGTTTCAGGTAGTTTTGCCTTTAAAACATTTTTCGCTGGACTATTTTAATACTAATTTATATTTGCAAAATATGTACATAAAAATATTGTGGAATGACCCCCTTAACAGTGTTGAAGATACAAATATGCTGCAGTTAACTGATCCAGTTGGTGTACGAATGTGTGAGGCACACCTTTTTTGCACTTATGTACATAGTCACGAGAGAAATCCTTGGAACTTATTTTGAATATAAAAAGTCCATAAAATACAGGAAAAGTTTGTTATCGAGATAGGTGTTACTAAGGCTTTGATGCAGAGGCGTTTTTGCTATGAAACTTATCTGCAAGCATGATGTTGCTTTGCTGGTGTAAAAGCTTTGTAGTCTGCCTTAGCTTACTATACAGCAGATTAATAACAGGCCAACTTCGAACTGCAGCACAGGAAGTGGGAACCAATACATATCCAGATCACTGGCAAAGATTTTAGCAACTGTTAATTTACTCCTTTGATGCTTGTTCAAACATAACACAGTCTTTCTTAATCACACATCTTTGGAATGCCAAACGAGCATTTGTTTGATGTGCAACCAAATTACATCTATGCAGAGATATTGCCAACATATACATTTTTTAACTACTTAATTGGCCATCGTACCAAGCACCATCAACAGCAATAGGTAATCACTTTTTGTAATACTTCAGACATATATGGCAATATAGTTAGCTATAATTTTTGAAATTAAAATGGAACATTATTTATTAAACAGATTTAATGTGATAGGTTTCTTCTTTCATAAAAGTGGTAGCTTGAATGAATTAACATTTCAGTGACACCAGTGGAGAAACCAGATTAATGCCAAAATGCTAAGAAAAATGCTGCAGAAAAGATATGCTTAAAACTGTGTTTTAATCACCTGCAGCTACTGCCCACAGATGAGGTTTATTAACAGGTCACTTCTCATTCTGCACTTCAAATCAATTGTTATATATGTCAGTACTCCCATCAGTAGTTAAATGCACTTATGTTCATTCCTGTTCAAGATGATGCACACTGTGTTAATTTATGTCAAAAGACTGGGCCTGATTATGAACTCGGCAGTTGAACTGCCCGAACTGCAATATGGCGGTCGGGAGGTTCAGGCTGGCGGCCTTACCACCATCATATAACAATGGTACGAGCGGGCTGACCGGCAGAAACAGTGCGGTGGCATTGGCCTCGACTCCCAGAGGCCTCGACACTCAGCACCCTCAGGATTGCGCCTTCAAAGGGTGCTGACCGGGGGGCCACTGCATTGTATACAACATGGTCATAGGCAGTGCAGGCGCTCCCCTGTGGCCCCAACTCTCCCTTTCCACCAGCCTTTTCATTGTGGGGACCCCACCATGAAAAGGCTGGTGGAAAGGAAAGTCCCAAACTCAGCCCCGCTATGGCTGACCACGACTTTCACTGCCACCAACCCATGGGGATCCCTGATCCTAGCGGTGGCGATGATCTTCTGATGGTCCGACCGCCAGGATCATAATCTGGCGGTCGGACTGCCAGGACTGCACCAGTCAGACCACCACCATGAGTTTGGTGGTCTTAAGACCGCCAAACTCATAATCAGGCCCTCTGTCAAAAAAGTCCACAAGTTTCCAGGTACAATAACAATTGAAATTGGGGACAAGTATTTGAATTCCATTTCTATCTTCTTAGCCAGTTTCTATGAATAGAATAAAAGCATATTTTTCAAAGCTTAAAGGGACTTTTGTTAAAGATACATATGGAAATACTGAACGGCATACAGTCCAGTAAATAAGAAATCTCACTTCTATTTGTGAATAGGGTTTATAGTCAGGTGTATATAGTGGAGACTCTACATGCATTATCTGTATCTGTACCCCCTAATAATTACAGCTCATCCATTTTGCATAGTATATTTTGCATTCCAAGTTTCACATTGGCCTTCTCCTTGTGGAAGAGGGATGTGTACTGACAACATTTTAAAGAAATGAAACCTATCCTTAATTGTAGCACCTGGATGGCTATATTGCAAGTTTCAAACCTATACTGTTAAGCCTTTATCCTTGTTTATTGGAGCCTCTTCAGTAAGGGCATATGACCATGACTTCCAAAGAAGGCTGTTATGACCCTCTGCTAAATAAAAACAAAAAATAACAAATGTGCATCCATTTGACTCCAAAGTAACAGAACAATTCCAGGTTTGCACATTAATGGCTGCTCCTCAAAAATACTGTTACCAATCACCTCCCAGAACATCTTCAAAATGCCCACATTCTGGCTCACAAACTAATTGGGGTTTCACCCCTAGTCTTTTGTGTATAAACAGCCTAACAGGATGTAATAGATAACTTGTTAGACACATCATAGGGTGATGGATGGGTTGCTAGTCTTGCTTGGTCTCCTGGTGGTCTTCGATTGTGAGAAATAGGATTTATTGATTTACTTTTCAGAGAAGGTGGTAGAGGTCTTTATTGAGTCAGCAAGACCATTAGTTAAACATACAATTCCTTCTTTATCAAACTATTATCACTGCAATTCTAAAGAGTTCATATCTATCCCCTTGTACTTGTAACATTTACATGAGACCTTTAAAGGACATCCATTGTAATTAGATACTGTTTCATTCAGAAGCAAATGATAATTACATGTTGAAAATTATGTTTCTGATGTTTTTAATTTTCTGCTGGTTTGTCTAAAACTTTTGAGACCTTGATGAAAGAGAGTAGACCCCAGGCGGATGTAAGAAAGAAATGGGTTATTTATTTGATTCTTATTGTAGACAGCACACTGACATAGTTAAAACGTACATGAGGACCTTTTGTGTTTATCTTAATGACAATTTTCAGGACATTTTTAACACTAGTCACATCTGGCTTCAATTCAAAACAACAACTAGAGCGTCACCTAAGGGAGGCATGCTTAGACTACCCTGAAAACTGTCTAATCCTGTTCAATGCCATATAAATCATGTATTCACATAGTTAAATGACAAGAACTGGCCCACAGTATTTTATGGTCCTTCATATAATATTTTACCTTGAGTTCAGTGCCCCGATCGTTCTTGACTCATTAATAAATGACATACGAAGAAAGGATTCAAATTTTCACAATGATGTGTACACTATATCACTTGGACCAAAACATTGCAAAAATGTTACATGGGGAAAAAAAAGCTAAGCTATTGCAAAAGTATTTTTGCCTTGCATTACTTGTAAAACCAGTGATGACAAAATTGTCAGGAGTTTTTTATTTGCCAGTGACAAAATAAGTTAAGTGCCCATCTCATTACCTGGTGGAGTCTAGCTATTTAGGCAGGACTGTAGGAGTTAGGGAATGGCCTCCATTGGACCAGAACCACTTCTGAAATGTTTGCCAGTGATCTACATTGACATGCTCTCTCTTATCAAAACAATATGTTCACTTCAAATATATGTCAAACTTTAAATATACCATAATAAAATAAATGGTTTTTTTTTCAAACACACAACAGAGAGAAAATACCTGACACAGAATTACAAGGTTCTTGTTCTTTATTACTGTACACAGAAGCTGTTTGATAGCGGTGGAAGCCAAATGATTTTGTTGCCATGGCTCGTGTATTCTAGTAGGTGAGGGAATGGTGTGACCATAAGTAGGAGAGATTCCAATATTTTCTTTGTTATTTATTATAAAAATGGTAAACATGTAAATAAGATAGTTTAAGCAAAATAGTTAAATGTCACAGCGATTCAACTGAACACAGAATGTTAGTTTTGCATTTTGGTTTATAAACATAGTAGTGTTGAAAAAAATGTGCAAAATTGAATGCAAAAAGGCTGACGATTTTCTCTCCATTTGGCGCTACAACTGTAACGTAACACAACTCCATTTTATCAGGAAAACGATGTGACGACTATAAACACGCAAATTAGCATACCAATCTCAAATTGCAACAGAGTCAATATGTGTTGAAATACCTACTATATCCAGTGGTCGACCGGTTGTGCTTTTGAATGTAATTTTGCATTCCCTCACCTGCTACAGACAGGATGTACTCAATGCTTTGAATTTACTTTTCGTTTTTGCCGGATTATATTGCTGTAGTGCTTGTATGTGCTTTAGAGACGTGCATAATGCTATCTATCCATTTTAGTAAGTTCCTTCAATATTGTTACTGTTTATTATTTGAAACTTTTAATAAAGAGTATAAAATCAATGACCATGTTTATTTAATAATACATACCCTGAGAATATCCGAAATTAGCTTCATAACTTGTTTTTTTATTTCTCTTGTTCCTGCAAAGCCTGAAGTAAGGCTACCAATTCAGAGTTCTAAACCCATTTTTTGTCAAATGCGTGAGCAATGCATATTAGGCAATCTAATAATGCATAGGAAAAGAATGTCATTGAAGCAACCTCCATATATCTATTTATTTGATTCATAATTCATAACACAAGCACACTACAGTGGGATAAAGGAGAATATATATATACATTTAGTGAATAATAAAGCAAGATTTTCCAGACAACGATTACTTGTATTTATTACACAAGGCATTTTCTGGCAATCATTTTATAGTAGATATGCTATATGCATAGTGGGCTCAAAGTTCAAGTGAGCTCCCTTGAATATTGAGGGACTAATTCACAAACACATTTCTGCTCAGAAAACAGCTTTGCATAAAAATGTATGGATGTACATGTGCAAGATATTCACAGAAGGTGAGCAAACACTCATAAATAGTTTTAACCTGCAGTTTATTGCCCTAAACATGCTCAAGTGTAAGCCCCAACCAGGGACTGGAAAGTGGGTGTTTCAAGATGTTTTAAGCATTGAGATTTTGTGAATACCCCAAAGTATGTTAGGATGAGGCCATGGACTGAGAGTAACAGAAATTCATAAAAGCTTTCCTGGACTACACCTGGAAACCTGTGACTGGTACAAGCGTGTTACCTATACTTCTGGAAATCTTAGTGAAGTGGGGAAAAGTCACACGTTTCCACCCATGCTGAGGTGTAACACTGTGTGTCCTGTCCTGTGAATGGGGATGGGTGTTTATATTTAATACATACTGTTTCTTTGACATTTTTAAATAACAATAACTCAATATTAAAAGTTTGGACTGAAACATGAATGTTGAAGGAAGAGGCTGACTCTAATAAAACACAGCACCGACTGTTTCCCCTTCATTGATCTAAGGGAAAGAGGAGTGTTTGGTAATGGTGAACTGCAGTGATAAAAGTGGCATGCTTGACAGTACTGCCTAGATCAGTGGTTCTTAACCTTTCGACTACTGTGGACCCTCACTTAATCATTGCTGGAATCCGAGGGCCCCCATTGAGTCATTTCTAAAAGTTGGGGACCCCACCCCAAGCATTTTTGAAGTTTTGAACTGAACAAAAATCCTGAAAAAATACTGAATAAATCATTCCTCAAACAAATACATAAATTATGTATTTAATTACAAACGAATATAAAATATTAGACATTTTTAATTTTAATTGGAGAGTTGGCATTTTTCTAAATTCAACTGTGGTTGCTCGTCATCGATACTATATTCTGTTTGATGCACTTACACTGCTCCGACCAATTAATTTGAAGTTAGTAACTTAAATTTTAGCCTTCAATTTCAAATTCCTTAACATTAACAGAATGTTTAAATATATTTGATTTTACATTTAGCTTCTTCATTTATATACATTTTATTTCTCTGCTAATATTAATTACATTTCTAAACATTCAAAGACCCCCTGAGTGTGCTTTGTGGACCCCACCTCTAAGCCTTGTCTTGACCCATTGGAATAGTTCGCACTTAGTCCTTCATGACTTTTTTCACATTAGCTACACATGCTAAATGTTCGTCCTTTTTTGGACAAAGTGCTGCAGAAGATAGTGCCTTTTTTCCTGCAAATGTCATCAAAGAAATATTTGCGGTGCTAAAATGACTATCTTCCCAGCTTTTAGGAATAGGCAGACGTGATTAAGACAACCAAATAGTTTTTTTCACAGTTTTGGCATTTTACTGGGAAATTGCCAATTTTTCCTATAGTTTGTGCTGTCAGCCTTCTTCCAGTTTGTGGTGGAAACGGGTGTAGAACCCATGGTGGATTCCAGAAAGCTATACATTTCTGAAATCTAGACACAATTCTGAATTCAGCTAGGGATCATTTATGTAGAATTTTTTAGGTTTTCCCAAAGAAACGAAGTGTTGGAATAAAATAATATTGAAAATTAGTAGGAAAAAACGTCCATTTGTGACAATGTATTCATTTGTAACTTCTTGTCACAATGGCCAATTTACAAAAGCAAGAGACCATAACACCTGCCAGACCACTCTGATGGGGGGATATATAGGGTTTGTGGGTTTTCCAATCTTCGAGGTACCCAGAGCCAATAACTGAACTGCACCTCTAAATGGTTTTTCATTGTGTACATAGTTTTAAGCAATTGTTATGGTAAAATGTGAAGAGTGAAAAATAGGTAGCAAGAAAACCTATGTATTTCCAAAATGGGCATTGTATATGGAGGTTAGAAGCAGTGGTTATTTGCACATTTCTGAAATTGTAGGCACTCATACTACCATGTGAATAAAAAGGCATTCCTCAAAATGTTTTCTTCCTTGCACACTTGCTTACATTTGGAAGGGACAAATGCAGAGAAATACAATTGGTAACAACCCTTGTACTATTATTCTGTGTTCCCCTAAGTCTCCTATGAAAATGGCACCACACTTGTGTACGTAGGCTTAGTGCCCACAATGAGAAAGTGACCAAAACACAACATGGGCACATCACATTTTTCCACTGGAAACAGACCCTTTTTTGCAGTGTGCCTAGTTGTGGATTTGGTATATATACCAAGAAAGGGGCAGTCCCGGTAACCCACCTGGATAAGGGACAAGGGTAAATTAATAAAGGCTAAATATCCAGCAGGGATAAATATATATTTAATTATCTAAGCAAAAAACTTAATTTTTTACTGAAAAATAATTTCTTTTATTCCAAATAGATAAATTAAATCCAGAAGTCCAAATGTCGCCTGTACATAACCATATCACATATAAAACACAATACAAAAACTAAACAAGGGCACCGTGGTACATAAAAAGAGAACTGCTCAACCATCTAGTGGTAAGCATGTATATTTCCAGGTAGTGACTGTTGTGGGAAGGACATATCTTATATAGTGAAGACCATTGTTCACAAAGATAAAAGTTCAATCCATTCCCCAAGTTGTTCAATCTTATTCAAAATTCCAAGAGCCACTCCTTCATATGATGTAGTCGACGCGTTTCGGCCTTATCACATACGGCCTCCTCAGGACAAAAAGTAACAGTGCCTAAACAATTATAATACAACAAAATTACCACACTATATACAAAAACATATCAAACAAACCCTTAACACCAGGAGTAGGTAAAAACCACTTCTGTTCACCAACACCTTTAAAGTGCTCAATAATTCTTAAAACTAATATTGTGAAACCCTTATTAACTCTAGAAATATATACAAAAATATTCACAAATATCTACAAATATATATAAGGCAGAACCCTAGAGCAGAACCATATGGCAGAGTTACAATCATATAGAATCTGCTATATGTCAAAACTCACTTAAGTACATAATCGAGTGAAAACACTCAAACCATTGCTCAACCAAATGATTGAAATATTAAATGAAGATTAACTAAATAAGCAGAACCAAAACCCAAAAGCGTCCATGCGACTAAAAAACTGACCTCGGTAAGAATCACGAAGAAATACCTAAGCGAAATAGCGAGGAAATCGCAGCTATGGAAATAAGAAAATAAACTAAATTAAATCAATAGCGAGCTGATATCTGCAGCAATGCTCCACTACAAAACATATACACGGACTAATGAGCGCTTACCTCTAGCGTCCGAGTTCTAACTGCTCGGCTTCATTACGGCTCTAATCGCGTAAAGCAAAGACGCGAAGTCAGCGTCTGTAACTCGCGGTTACTTCCGAGATCACTTTTGAAGTCACAAAGACTCATGGGTAGAAAACTAAAAAAGGACTGCCAAGCTGCATTATGCCAGAGACTATGGGGGCCATTTTGTAATATGTGAGACCACAAATAAATCGGCCATTTTGTAATATATAACAGCACAGATTAAAACAATAGAAACATAAAGCATATACAGCATATACAGCAATCATTACAAACTTTCAACATATAACAAGGCCTCCAATCTTAATGTGACTTCAAAAGTGATCTCGGAAGTAACCGCGAGTTACAGACGCTGACTTCTGAGTCCGTGTATATGTTTTGTAGTGGAGCATTGCTGCAGATATCAGCTCGCTACTGATTTAATTTAGTTTATTTTCTTATTTCCATAGCTGCGATTTTCTCGCTATTTCGCTTAGGTATTTCTTCGTGATTCTTACCGAGGTCAGTTTTTTTGTCGCATGGACGCTTTTGGGTTTTGGTTCTGCTTATTTAGTTAATCTTCATTTAATATTTCAATCATTTGGTTGAGCAATGGTTTGAGTGTTTTCACTCGATTATGTACTTAAGTGAGTTTTGACATATAGCAGATTCTATATGATTGTAACTCTGCCATATGGTTCTGCTCTAGGGTTCTGCCTTATATATATTTGTAGATATTTGTGAATATTTTTGTATATATTTCTAGAGTTAATAAGGGTTTCACAATATTAGTTTTAAGAATTATTGAGCACTTTAAAGGTGTTGGTGAACAGAAGTGGTTTTTACCTACTCCTGGTGTTAAGGGTTTGTTTGATATGTTTTTGTATATAGTGTGGTAATTTTGTTGTATTATAATTGTTTAGGCACTGTTACTTTTTGTCCTGAGGAGGCCGTATGTGATAAGGCCGAAACACGTCGACTACATCATATGAAGGAGTGGCTCTTGAAATTTTTGAATAAGATTGAACAACTTGGGGAATGGATTGAACTTTTATCTTTGTGAACAATGGTCTTCACTATATAAGATATGTCCTTCCCACAACAGTCACTACCTGGAAATATACATGCTTACCACTAGATGGTTGAGCAGTTCTCTTTTTATGTACCACGGTGCCCTTGTTTAGTTTTTGTATTGTGTTTTATATGTGATATGGTTATGTACAGGCGACATTTGGACTTCTGGATTTAATTTATCTATTTGGAATAAAAGAAATTATTTTTCAGTAAAAAATTTAGTTTTTTGCTTAGATAATTAAATATATATTTATCCCTGCTGGATATTTAGCCTTTATTAGTTGTGGATTTGGAGCCCTAGCTCAGAAGGCACATATGGAGAACTTGCATATGTGTACAATTTTGGAAACTAGACACCTAGGAGAATCCAGGGTGGGGTGCCCAAAAACACATTTTCCTCACATTTCTGTGATGAAAAGGTCTGGAATCTGCAGAGAGCGACTAATTACCAACCACCTCTTATTCCCCCAAGTCTTCCGATAACCATGGATCCTAGTTTTTGTGGGCAGGGCTAGTGGCTGCGAAAAGGCCCCAGAAACCAATATGGACACATCAGTTTTTTCCCACTAACAAATGGCCCTTTTGTTGCAACGTGGCTAGCTGTGTATTTTGGGGCCTAGCTCAACCAGCACCCAGGGAAACCCAGCAAACCTGCACATTTTTTAAAACTAGACATCTGGGAATCCAGGGTGGAGTGACTTGCATGGCTCTCACTGGGTTTGCCTATCCAGAAGCCCTTGCAGACCTCAAACTTTAATACAAGCTCATTTTTCTCACCTTTCTGTGATGGAAAGTTCTGAAATCTGCAGTGATAAACTAATGTTTTACTGCCTACCATTTACCTAAGTTTCCCAAAAAATTGTACCTCATTTGTGTGGGTAGGGCTAGTGGCCACAACAGGAAAGGTGCAAAAACATTCTTTGCAATGAGGCTAGCTGTGGATTTTGGGCCCCAGCTCAACCGGCACCTAGACAAACCTAGCAAGCCTGCACCTTTTTTTAAAAACTAAACACCTGGGAGAATCCAGCGTGGTATGACTTGTGTGGTCATCACTAGGTTTTCCTACCAAGAAGCCCTTGCAAACCTCAAACCTTGTATTAAAAAAATCATTTTCCTCACATTTCTGTGTTGGAAAGTTTTGGAATCTGCAGGGACCAACAAATTTCCTACCACCTCCTATTCCCCAAGTCTCTGGATAAAAATGGTGCCGCACCTGTGTAGGTAGGACTAGTGGCCATGACAGGAAAGATGCCAAAATGCAACATAGACACATCAAATTTTTCAACTGAAAACTAATCCTATTCTTTTGCAATGTGACTAGCTGTAAATTTTTTACCTTAGATCAACCGGCACCTAGGGAAATCTAGCAAACCTGCACATTTTTGAAAACTAGAAACCTGGTGCAATCTAGGGTGGAGTGACTTGCATGCATGGCTCTCAACATATTTCCTTACCCAGAAGCCCTTGCAAGCCTCCAACTTTGACTAGAAAACACAATTTCCTCACATTTCTCTAATGGAAAATACTGGAATCTGCAGGGAACAACTAATTTCCTCCCACCTCATATTCCCTCAAGTCCCTCAATAAAAATGGTACCTCACTTTGTGTAGGTGGGGCTGCAACGGGAATGGCACCGAAACTCAACATGGAAACATTACATTTTGCACTGACAACTTACCCATTTTTGCAATGTGACTAGCTGTGGGTTGTGGGCCCTATTTCAGCTGGCACCTAGAGAAACCTAGCAAGCCTGCACATTTTTTCAAACTAGACACCTGGGAGAAACCAGGGTGGGGTGGTTTGCACCAGCTTTCTCCAGGTTATCTTCCACAGAAGCCCTTGCAAACCTCAAACTTTGCCTAATATTGCTCATTTTCCTTGCATTTCTGTGACATAAACTTCTGGAAACAGCAGGAATCCACAAAATTCCTTCCATCCAGCATCTTCCCACTTATCGCAATAGAAATGCTGCCCTACCTATGTGGCTGGGCCTAGTGTCCATGGCAGAAGCTGATCAAACCAAGGTCAATGAGTGTCCCTTTGCATGGACTCCCATTCATGTTAGTTTGATCCGTTCCTGTTGGGGGCACTAAACCCAGCCACACAAGTGGGGCAGCATTTTTATTGAGACAAGTGTCTATAAATCGACCCAGCCCTGCCAACCCCCTGCCCCGCCCTTTTTCTTACCTCTCTATTGAGGACGTGTGGAACCCCCCTTATACAGCGTGATTCCCTTTCACTTTACTCTAAGTTTCAACCATCCCTGCGGCCATTAAACATCAACCACAAAACTCCTTTTAAGACATTGAGCTCAATAACCTCATTCAGATTCTGCTAAACCAGATTGTTACATCCTTCATTAACACTTTGAATTCTTCTCTGTGATGTGAATGAATGAATGAAAAACATTATACTGTGCTTCGGTTATCCTGGCAGGGTGTCCTAGTGCTAACATGACATCGAAAATGGGGGTAAAAGCAATCAGGAGATTAGTGAAAGGAGGACCAAAAATGTAAAACAATGAGTGGCTAAGACTATAGTGTAATGTGTAGTGATGTGACAAAACATACTTACACTGAGAATATATTGAATATGAAATATCATTTGGTTGGGGACACCCAAATTGCAGTAAACCATTTTGGCACAAATCGTGGCTTGAATAAGTCTTTTCCTGTGTGACACACGTAGGAAAGGGAGGATTCTTTTAGAGGTTTTAGAAAACAGGAACGAGTTAAGACAGTTTTTGAAATGTGCTTATAGTGGCGGCTGGTGACATTTATCCTTCTTTATCAAACTATTATCACTGCAATTTTAAAGAGTTCATATCTATCCCCTTGTACTTGTAACATTTACATGAGACCTTTAAAGGACATCCATTGTAATTAGATACTGTTTCATTCAGAAGCAAATGATAATTACATGTTGAAAATTATGTTTCTGATGTTTTTAATTTTCTGCTGGTTTGTCTAAAACTTTTGAGACCTTGATGAAAGAGAGTAGACCCCAGGCGGATGCAAGAAAGAAATGGGTTATTTATTTGATTCTTATTGTAGACAGCACACTGACATAGGTAAAACGTACATGAGGACCTTTTGTGTTTATCTTAATGACAATTTTCAGGACATTTGTAACACTAGTCACATCTGGCTTCAATTCAAAACAACAACTAGAGCGTCATCTAAGGGAGGCATGCTTAGACTACCCTGAAAACTGTCTAATCCTGTTCAATGCCATATAAATCATGTATTCACATAGTTAAATGACAAGAACTGGCCCACAGTATTTTATGGTCCTTCATATAATATTTTACCTTGAGTTCAGTGCCCCGATCGTTCTTGACTCATTAATAAATGACATACGAAGAAAGGATTCAAATTTTCACAATGATGTGTACACTATATCACTTGGACCAAAACATTGCAAAAATGTTACATGGGGAAAAAAAAGCTAAGCCATTGCAAAAGTATTTTTGCCTTGCATTACTTGTAAAACCAGTGATGACAAAATTGTCAGGAGTTTTTTGTTTGCCAGTGACAAAATAAGTTAAAAGTGCCCATCTCATTACCTGGTGGAGTCTAGCTATTTAGGCAGGACTGTAGGAGTTAGGGAATGGCCTCCATTGGACCAGAACCACTTCTGAAATGTTTGCCAGTGATCTACTTTGACATGCTCTCTCTAATCAAAACAATATGTTCACTTCAAATATATGTCAAACTTTAAATATACCATAATAAAATAAATGTGTTTTTTTTCAAACACACAACCGAGAGAAAATACCTGACACAGAATTACAAGGTTCTTGTTCTTTATTACTGTACACAGAAGCTGTTTGATAGCGGTGGAAGCCAAATGATTTTGTTGCCATGGCTCGTGTATTCTAGCAGGTGAGGGAATGGTGTGACCATAAGTAGGAGAGATTCCAATATTTTCTTTGTTATTTATTATAAAAATGGTAAACATGTAAATAAGATAGTTTAAGCAAAATAGTTAAATGTCACATCGATTCAACTGAACACAGAATGTTAGTTTTGCATTTTGGTTTATAAACATAGTAGTGTTGAAGAAAATGAGCAAAATTGAATGCAAAAAGGCTGACGATTTTCTCTCCATTTGGCGCTACAACTGTAACGTAACACAACTTCATTTTATCAGGAAAACGATGTGACGACTATAAACACGCAAATTAGCATACCAATCTCAAATTGCAACAGAGTCAATATGTGTTGAAATACCTACTTTATCCAGTGGTCGACCGGTTGTGCTTTCGAATGTAATTTTGCATTCCCTCACCTGCTACAGACAGGATGTACTCAATGCTTTGAATTTACTTTTCGTTTTTGCCAGATTATATTGCTGTAGTGCTTGTATGTGCTTTAGAGACGTGCATAATGCTATCTATCCATTTTAGTAAGTTCCTTCAATATTGTTACTGTTTATTATTTGAAACTTTTAATAAAGAGTATAAAATCAATGACCATGTTTATTTAATAATACATACCCTGAGAATATCCGAAATTAGCTTCATAACTTGTTTTTTTATTTCTCTTGTTCCTGCAAAGCCTGAAGTAAGGCTACCAATTCAGAGTTCTAAACCCATTTTTTGTCAAATGCGTGAGCAATGCATATTAGGCAATCTAATAATGCATAGGATAAGAATGTCATTGAAGCAACCTCCATATATCTATTTATTTGATTCATAATTCATAACACAAGCACACTACAGTGGGATAAAGGAGAATATATACTGTATATACATTTAGTGAATAATAAAGCAAGATTTTCCAGACAACGATTACTTGTATTTATTACACAAGGCATTTTCTGGCAATCATTTTATAGTAGATATGCTATATGCATAGTGGGCTCAAAGTTCAAGTGAGCTCCCTTGAATATTGAGGGACTAATTCACAAACATATTTCCGCTCAGAAAACAGCTTTGCATAAAAATGTATGGATGTACATGTGCAAGATATTCACAAAAGGTGAGCAAGCACTCATAAATAGTTTTAACCTGCAGTTTATTGCCCTACACATGCTCAAGTGTAGGCCCCAACCAGGGACTGGAAAGTGGGTGTTTCAAGATGTTTTAAGCATTGACATTTTGTGAATACCCCAAAGCATGTTAGGATGAGGCCATGGACTGAGAGTAACAGAAATTCATAAAAGCTTTCCTGGACTACACCTGGAAACCTGTGACTGGTACAAGCGTGTTACCTATACTTCTGGAAATCTTAGTGAAGTGGGGAAAAGTCACACGTTTCCACCCATGCTGAGGTGTAACACTGTGTGTCCTGTCCTGTGAATGGGGATGGGTGTTTATATTTAATACATACTGTTTCTTTGACATTTGTAAATAACAATAACTCAATATTAAAAGTTTGGACTGAAACATGAATGTTGAAGGAAGAGGCAGACTCTAATAAAACACAGCACCGACTGTTTCCCCTTCATTGATCTAAGGGAAAGAGGAGTGTTTGGTAATGGTGAACTGCGGTGATAAAAGTGGAATGCTTGACGGTACTGCCTAGATCAGTGGTTCTTAACCTTTCGACTACTGTGGACCCTCACTTAATCATTGCTGGAATCCGAGGGCCCCCACTGAGTCATTTCTAAAAGTTGGGGACCCCATCCTAAGCATTTTTGAAGTTTTGAACTGAACAAAAATCCAGAAAAAATACTGAAAAAATCATTCCTCAAACAAATACATAAATTATGCATTTAATTACAAACGAATATAAAATATTAGACATTTTTAATTTTAATTGGAGAGTTGGCATTTTTCTAAATTCAACTGTGGTTGCTCGTCATCGATACTATATTCTGTTTGATGCACTTACACTGCTCCGACCAATTAATTTGAAGTTAGTAACTTAAATTTTAGCCTTCAATTTCAAATTCCTTAACATTAACAGAATGTTTAAATATATTTGATTTTACATTTAGCTTCTTCATTTATATACATTTTATTTCTCTGCTAATATTAATTACATTTCTAAACATTCAAAGACCCCCTGAGTGTGCTTTGTGGACCCCAGCTCTAAGCCTTGTCTTGACCCATTGGAATAGTTCGCACTTAGTCCTTCATGACTTTTTTCACATTAGCTACACATGCTAAATGTTCGTCCTTTTTTGGACAAAGTGCTGCAGAAGATAGTGCCTTTTTTCCTGCAAATGTTATCAAAGAAAGGTTTGCGGTGCTAAAATGACTATCTTCCCAGCTTTTAGGAATAGGCAGACGTGATTAAGACAACCAAATAGTTTTTTTCACAGTTTTGGCATTTTACTGGGAAATTGCCAATTTTTCCTATAGTTTGTGCTGTCAGCCTTCTTCCAGTTTGTGGTGGAAACGGGTGTAAAACCCATGGTGGATTCCAGAAAGCTATACATTTCTGAAATCTAGACACAATTCTGAATTCAGCTAGGGATCATTTATGTAGAATTGTTTAGGTTTTCCCAAAGAAACGAAGTGTTGGAATAAAATAATATTGAAAATTAGTAGGAAAAAACGTCCATTTGTGACAATGTATTCATTTGTAACTTCTTGTCACAATGGCCAATTTACAAAAGCAAGAGACCATAACACCTGCCAGACCACTCTGATGGGGGGATATATAGGGTTTGTGGGTTTTCCAATCTTCGAGGTACCCAGAGCCAATAACTGAACTGCACCTCTAAATGGTTTTTCATTGTGTACAGAGTTTTAAGCAATTGTTATGGTAAAATATGAAGAGTGAAAAATAGGTAGCAAGAAAACCTATGTATTTCCAAAATGGGCATTGTATATGGAGGTTAGAAGCAGTGGTTATTTGCACATTTCTGAAATTGTAGGCACCCATACTACCATGTGAATAAAAAGGCATTCCTCAAAATGTTTTCTTCCTTGCACACTTGCTTACATTTGGAAGGGACAAATGCAGAGAAATACAATTGGTAACAACCCTTGTACTATTATTCTGTGTTCCCCTAAGTCTCCTTTGAAAATGGCACCACACTTGTGTACGTAGGCTTAGTGCCCACAATGAGAAAGTGACCAAAATACAACATGGGCACATCACATTTTTCCACTGGAAACAGACCCTTTTTTGCAGTGTGCCTAGTTGTGGATTTAGGGCCCTAGCTCAGAAGTCACATATGGAGAACTTGCATATGTGTACAATTTTGGAAACTAGACACCTAGGAGAATCCAGTGTGGGGTGCCCAAAAACACATTTTCCTCACATTTCTGTGATGAAAAGGTCTGGAATCTGCAGAGAGCGACTAATTACCAACCACCTCCTATTCCCCCAAGTCTTCCGGAAACCATGGATCCTAGTTTTTGTGGGCAGGGCTAGTGTCTGCGAAAAGGCCCCAGAAACCAATATGGACACATCCGTTTTTTTCCACTAACAAATGGCCCTTTTGTTGCAACGTGGCTAGCTGTGTATTTTGGGGCCTAGCTCAACCAGCACCCAGGGAAACCCAGCAAACCTGCACATTTTTTAAAACTAGACACCTGGGAATCCAGGGTGGATTGACTTGCATGGCTCTCACTGGGTTTGCCTATCCAGAAGCCCTTGCAAACCTCAAACTTTGTATTAAAAAAAACATTTTCCTCACATTTCTGTGTTGGAAAGTTCTGGAATCTGCAGGGACCAACAAATTTCCTACCACCTCCTATTCCCCAAGTCTCTGGATAAAAATGGTGCCGCACCTGTGTAGGTAGGACTAGTGGCCATGACAGGAAAGATGCCAAAATGCAACATAGACACATCAAATTTTTCAACTGAAAACTAATCCTATTTTTTTGCAATGTGACTAGCTGTACATTTTTTACCTTAGATCAACCGGCACCTAGGGAAATCTAGCAAACCTGCACATTTTTGAAAACTAGAAACCTGGTGCAATCTAGGGTGGAGTTACTTGCATGCATGGCTCTCAACATATTTCCTTACCCAGAAGCCCCTGCAAGCCTCCAACTTTGACTAGAAAACACAATTTCCTCACATTTCTCTAATGGAAAATACTGGAATCTGCAGGGAACAACTAATTTCCTCCCACCTCATATTCCCCCAAGTCCCTCAATAAAAATGGTACCTCACTTTGTGTAGGTGGGACTGCAACAGGAATGGCACCGAAACGCAACATGGAAACATCACATTTTTCACTGACAACTTACCCTTTTTTGCAATGTGACTAGCTGTGGGTTGTGGGCCCTAGTTCAGCTGGCACCTAGAGAAACCTAGCAAGCCTGCAAATTTTTTCAAACTAGACACCTGGGAGAAATCAGAGTGGGGTGGTTTGCACCAGCTTTCTCCAGGTTATCTTCAACAGAAGCCCTTGCAAACCTCAAACTTTGCCTAATATTGCTCATTTTCCTTGCATTTCTGTGACATAAACTTCTGGAAACAGCAGGAATCCACAAAATTCCTTCCATCCAGCATCCTCCCACTTATCGCAATAGAAATGCTGCCCTACCTGTGTGGCTGGGCCTAGTGTCCATGGCAGAAGCTGATCAAACCAAGGTCAATGAGTGTCCCTTTGCATGGACTCCCATTCATGTTAGTTTGATCCGTTCCTGTTGGGGGCACTAAACCCAGCCACACAAGTGGGGCAGCATTTTTATTGAGACAAGTGTCTATAAATTGACCCAGCCCTGCCAACCCCCTGCCCGCCCTTTTTCTTACCTCTCTATTGAGGACATGTGGAACCCCCCTTATACAGCGTGATTCCCTTTCACTTTACTCTAAGTTTCAACCATCCCTGCGGCCATTAAACATCAACCACAAAACTCCTTTTAAGACATTGAGCTCAATAACCTCATTCAGATTCTGCTAAACCAGATTGTTACATCCTTCATTAACACTTTGAATTCTTCTCTGTGATGTGAATGAATGAATGAAAAACATTATACTGTGCTTCGGTTATCCTGGCAGGGTGTCCTAGTGCTAACATGACATCGAAAATGGGGGTAAAAGCAATCAGGAGATTAGTGAAAGGAGGACCAAAAATTTAAAACAATGAGTGGCTAAGACTATAGTGTAATGTGTAGTGATGTGACAAAACATACTTACTCTGAGAATATATTGAATATGAAATATCATTTGGTTGGGGACACCTAAATTGCAGTAAACCATTTTGGCACAAATCGTGGCTTGAATAAGTCTTTTCCTGTGTGACACACGTAGGAAAGGGAGGATTCTTTTAGAGGTTTTAGAAAACAGGAACGAGTTAAGACAGTTTTTGAAATGTGCTTACAGTGGCGGCTGGTGACATGGTGGGGCGTAAAAGTCTGGGTATGACTTTTATTTAGTGAGTGAAGCGAACAAGCACAGTGGACAAACATGGGGTTCAGGGTTGGTCTTCCTCTCAAGAAAAAATGTAAAAAAGAATGATAAATGGTTAATTTGACAGGAAATAAATTTAGTAAGAAAGCAAGGTTTATTAAGCAGTGGGAGTGTATAGTTTTGAAATATTAAACACATTAAAAATTGCCCCATATCTTACTACATTAATATGTTCAGCCTTGACTTTAATGTGTCAATTGTACACTGCAACAACTTCAGGCCCTTTAATGTGTGCTCACCCAGTGTCTTGCACTGCATGCAGCATCCACTTTGGAAGAAAATGTCCTAACCAGGCATCAGGAAGCACCAACAGCTGCTGGCTGCAATCAGCCTTAAATAAATATGTGCAGACTGGTCTTTGAGTGGGATGATAAAAGCAGGAGCTCTCTAAAAGGGAACATGCAAAATAAATTTCTGTGTTTCCTTTAGTGTGCAACCTGGCTTGTATTTTGGTTTCTCTCTGAGACGTTATTGTATCCAGAAATATAACAACAACTGACATACACCTAAAATCTGTCAATATTGTTGACTTTGTGTAAGAAAGTACGCTCTTTTTGCAATGGTTACCCCCATTTTCTAACTGATGTCAGTGTGTTTGACTGTGTTCACTGCGATCCTGCTAACCTGGACCCCTCCACTAAATTTTTCACTGCATACTGGTAACCTAGTATTTCACCCAAATGTGGCATACTGGTGCCCCCTTTTAAGTCCCTAGTATATGGTACCTAGGTACCCAGGGCATTGGTGTTCCAGGGGATCCCTATGGGCTGCAGCATTTCTTTTGCCACCCGTAGGGAGCCCATGCAAAGACTTCTGCAGGACTGCCGTTGCAGCCTGCATGAAAAGGTGCATGCACCCTTTCACTGCCATTTACACTGCACCAGGTCGTTTATAAGTCACCCCTATAGCAGGCCCTCCAGCCCTGAGGGCAGAATGCAGAGTACCTGTGTGTGAGCTCACCCCTGCACTAGGAGAGGTGACCCCACGACCTCCAAGACCATTTTCCCAGACTTCATGAGTGTGGGGACGCCATTTTACACGTGTACTGAACATAGGTCACTACCTATGTCCAGCTACATAATGTTAACTCCGAACATAGGCATGTTGTATCAAACATGTTGGAATCATACCCCAAGGTTTTTGCAAGCAGTTGGTTTTATGATTCCATGCACTCTGGGGGCTCCTTAGAGGACCCCCAGTATTGCCATTCCAGCCCTCTGAGGTTTTCCAGGCAGCCCCAGCTGCTGCCACCTCTCAGACAGGTTTCTGCCCTCCTGTTGCTTGAGCAGCTCAAGCCCAAGAAGGCAGAACAAAGGATTTCCTTTGGGAGAGGGGTGTTACACCCTGGACCCTCTAGGAACTCTAGAAACTGCAACAAAGAAGCAAAGACAACTTCTGCAACATTGTATCTTCAGCTCCTGCCAGCAACCGCAACTGTTTCCAGGTCGTGCATCCTCCGAGGACAGCCTGTCTTCAGCCTGCACCAAAAGAATGAAGGAATCTCCCTTGGAGTGAAGGAGTCACTCCCCTGCTTCAGCAGGCACCTCTCTGCAGTGAAGACCGGTTGCATGGGTCCCCTCTCCTGATGGGTTGCGTGGATCCAGCATCACGGGTGGTGGACTGAAGTGGTCCAGACAGTCCTGACGTCCTACTGTCCAACTTTGGTGGAGGTAAGAGCTTGCCTCCTCACGCAAGACAGTACTCCTGTGCACTGGTTGTTTTGCAGTTGCCAAGGCTTGTTGGCATCCTTCCGCGAAGTTCTTCATGCACCGTGCAGCGCTGGCCCCCAGGACTCTATCCTACGATGGACAACTTCTTGCGTGGTTCTCTAGCAGCATGGGACCCTTTGTTGTAGTGCTGCATGGGCCTCATTTTGCACTTTTATCCCTGTGCTGGTTCCGGGCAACGCCATTTTCTGCTAACCGCGAGCTTTGCATGTGCCAAGGCTTGTTGGCGGAATCCAATGACGCAAACCAGACTGCAATCATCCATCCAGTGTGGGACATCATATGCACCAACCAAGAACCTACATCCATCTCCTTGGATGCAGTATTGACTGTTGTTCTTCACCAGTGGTTCTTCTTTTGCACCTTCATGCGGGTTAGCAGGGGCTCCTGTTCTCCCTGGACTCTTCTGTGGTTCTTGGACTTGGTCCCCTTCTTCCACAGGTCTTCAGGTCCAAGAATCCATTGTTGGTGTCTTGCAGACTCTTCTGGTTCTTGCATAACCTTTTTCCCTGGTTCTTGTGTGTTCTAGAAAAGTGACTGTTTATTTACTCTTGCTTTCCTGAGCTCTGGGGTGGGTTCTATTACTTACCGTTGATGTTTTCTAATATTCCTAGTGCCCCTCTAAGCACTACACTTGCCTAGGTGGGAAACTGACATTCGCATTCCACTTTCTGAGTATATGGTTTGTGTTCCCCCTGGGCCCATTTCTAAACTATTGTGATTTTCACTATTTGCACTGTTTTCTAACTGTGTTTACAGCTATTTTTACATACTAGTGTATATAATTTGTGTATTACTTTCCTCCTAAGAGAGTATAGTCTCTATGGTATTTTGGACATTTGTGTCATCAAAATAAAGTACATTTATTTTTGTAACACTGAGTAGTTTCTTTCATGTGTGTGAGTACTGTGTGACTACAGTGGTATTGCATGAGCTTTGCATGTCTCCTAGAAAAGCCTTGACTGCTGAGCTACAGCTACCTCTAGAGAGCCTGGCTACCTACATTTTACTAATAAGGGATAACTGGCCCTTGTGTAAGGTGTAAGTACCTTAGGTACCCACTAAAAAACCAGGCCAGCCTCCTACACTTTGTCAGTGGTTGTTAGCTCTTTAAGATAAATGACAATCAACAATTGCCTTTTGCTTTTGCCCTGTACATATTTTGACCACTGTTCACCCTCTTCACACACACTTAACTGAATTTCATTTTTAATTGGAATACATGACCATTGTTCTATGTGCTCTGCAGAGGCACCAACACACTGGCAGGCACTTTGCTTTAGATTCAGTCTCGGCACCAGCACTCTCAATCAAGCCCCTCATAAACACCTGGCATGAGTCAAAGTGTGCACTATGCAAGAGTAATACAATGCACAGAAACGGAGCATCATGAAACAGCTAACTCTCATGATGAATGCAACATTAAATAAATCGTGAAATAACAGAGGAACTAAATTGCTTTTAACATTCAATGTTTGCATATGAATCCATGTTTTTGGCATTAATGCTAAGGGCGTGATGATCCAGCCAGTTTTAAAGCCAGTAACACGCAAAGAAAGAAAAGCACACCACATGTCCTCCCAAAATAATCAATAATCACAAACGGTGTAAAAGTTGCAATTTTTTCTACTTCTGATAAGCAAAACCATCTGTTGCATCCGTAGGTCGTCTGAAGAACGTAGCACTAATCTGGAAAACTGAATATGTTCTTAATGGAAGAGGTGGTCTCACACACTAATAGTGTCATGCTTCATCCTTAACCAACTCTCCCCACCCTGGTAGGACAGTGCCACCAAGCGGCTGGCAGGAACAATGTTTAGGTGCTACTACGCGATGGACCTTTTGATGAATGTGTGACTAAAAAGTTCATTACCTTTGCTCCAGACTGGAAGCTTGTTACCCCCCAGATAGAGGGTACCTCCATTTTGACTCCCATACAGGTAGGTCCTGAGTGGCTTTCTTGTCCCTGGGTAAAGTACCTTGGGTTTAAATTTTAGGGATCCTCAGCCCTGATGAAAGCCCAAGACAGTTTTAGGCTCATAGAGCAGGCAGAAACATGTTGGCTAGAGTAGACAGGGTAATTAGGCCCTGGGAGCGGGTAGTCGTGGATAAAGCACTCTAGACCGCGGTAGTCTGAAGAAAGGTTTATTTTTATTGAAAGTTGAAGATGTAGTAGAAAACAGGTGAGTATTTGGTTGTATGACTTGAGGGTGGGGATGTTCTTGAGATTCTGTCTTCACTCTTCGTTTCTGTCTCCCTGGTTCACAGGTCATCCCCGGGAAGTGCATGTGGAGAGAAGAGAAGATAGCGGTAAGTGTACATGCCACCCGTCTCGGTTTAGTCTCTGTATCCTTTCCCCCTTCCCTGACTCTCTGTTCTTTTTATTACATTCCGTTTAGTATCAATTAATAGATTCTTTTTCCTTTATGCTTACACGGACCTATGCATGGGTTTGCTGGCCTTCGTATTGGATACTCTACAAGGACTCGGGGTAAGTATTATATTAGTTCTCTTCCCCCCCCCTTTCCTCCGTTACTTGTCTGTTTACTCTGTTCCAGCCCCCCCCTCCTCTCCTCCGTGTTCGTGCTTGTTATGGTTCCTCGTTTTTGTCTTTCCCCTCCCGCCTTTCCACACTTTCCGACCTCCCCCCTTCTACCCTCTGTCTCTCACTCGCACTCTAGTTCAGGGACGTAGTCCCACGCACCTGAACGGCCACGCTTCTCCTGAAGCGTGGCGGGATGCAGCCACTCGTCTCCCCGGTTGTCTGGATCAGGATCTCCGGACGCTCGTCTTCCGTCTGCAGCTTCAGTGCTTGTATGAGACCGCCGTCTCCGACTCTCTGGCGATGTCCGCTCCTGGGCTTTCACCTTCACATCTCTGTTGCTGGGTGTTTCTTCCTCCATGAAAGGGTTCACAGCGCTCCCCTGGTCTCCTGGGATTTCCTCCAAAGCTCTGAACGCCATGAAAGTCTGCCGCGCCATTTTTGAAGTGTCAGCGCATCGCCACTGCCGACCCTTCCTCCAATCACGATCAGGGAGCCTCAGAGCACCAGGGGCAGAGTCAGCACAAGCAGGATCGGAGTGTGGGCGAGCAGGGTCCAGCCCGTCACATACACTCCCCCTAGAGAGCGGCCTGTCGAGACGCTCAGAGACCGGATAGCGGGAAAGAAAATCAGCGGCCACCATTTGCTTCCCCGGAAGATGCTGTATCCGAAAGGAAAAGGGCTGTAGGGAAAGGAAACAGCGGAGAACACGGGAATTAGAGTCCTTATGATGGGCAAGCCAAGTCAGAGGAGTGTGATCAGTAATCAAAGTAAATGTCCTGCCCAACAGATAATAACTGAGGGATTCAATTGCTCACTTAATCGCCAAACATTCCTCCTCTATAGTTGGATAATGCACTTCCCGCGGTAGAAGTTTCCTGCTGATATATAAAACGGGGTGGAGGGCATCATCATCCTGTGGTTGGGTCAACACTGCTCCCAAACCTACGTCAGAGGCATCAGTCAGTAAAACAAAGGGTTTACAGAAATCAGCAAAACAGCAAAGGACAGGTTCAGACATGAGGGCTGTTTTTAACTTATCAAAGCTCTGCAAGGCAGACACCGAGGGAGGACCAACGGTGTTGGGATATGAGTTTTTGAGCATCTCAGTAAGGGGTTGCTCTACTGTAGAGAAATGGGGAATAAAACGTCTATAATACCCAATCAAACCCAAGAATGCTCGGATATCTTTCTTTCTCTTGGGGAATGACATTCTTGAGATGGCTTCAATTTTTTCCACTGGGGGTCTAATTTGACCGTTCCCCACAATATACCCCAGGTATTTGATACTAGTCTGTCCAAGCCTACATTTCTCAGGATTGGCTGTTAACTGGGCCTTTTGAAGAGCTTGTAATATAGTAGCTAGGTGTGTCAAGTGCTCCTCCCAAGTGTTACTATAAATAACGATGTCATTGAGATAGGCAGTAGCGTACTGCTTAAATGGACGTAAGATTTCGTCCATGAGTCTTTGGAAGGTGGCCGGGGCCCCATGCAGTCCAAAAGGGAGGACAGTAACTGATATAAACCAGAGGGGGTGGCAAATGCTGTTTTTTCTTTATCGTCCTTTTTCAAGGGTATTTGCCAATACCCCTTGGTGAGATCCAGGGTGGAGAGGAATTTAGCCTGACCTAACCTCTCAATAAGCTTGTCTATCCTAGGCATAGGATATGCATCGAAATAGGTTAAGTTGTTAACTCTCCTGTAATCTACACAAAATCGGGTGCTACCGTCTGGCTTGGGTACCAATACGACTGGCGAGCACCATGGGCTGGCGGATGGTTCTATTATACCGGCTGCCAACATGGCTTGGACTTCCTCTTCAATGACCTTTTGCTTGGCTTCAGGAATACGGTAGGGACGCTGTCGTGAGACAGTGTTCATTTTCAGACGAATGGGATGTTGGACTAGGGTGGTTCTGCCTGGATATTTAGAGAAGACATCTTGATTGTGCTGTACTAGGCGGGTTAGTTGTTCGTGATACACTCTTGCAAGAGTGGGATTGATCCATGGTTGTGCCTGGCTAGGCAGGCCCCGGTGAAGTAACATATGATATGGGATGTCCTCAGTAACCTCTGTGTTAATAAAATGAATGGAAGAGCCTCCTGTGGGTTCTAACCATTTTTTAAGAAGATTGATGTGATAGATCTGTTCCCTTCCACTTCCTTGGGGAATGGCCAACTTATATGTGGTGGGATTGATCTGTGCTATTACTTCAAATGGTCCTTGCCATTTGGCCAGTAATTTATTCTCAGTGCTAGGGAGTAGGACTAGAGCTTTGTCTCCTACGGTTAAGGTGCGCACTGCAGTTCGGGTGTCATAGCTTTGCTTCTGCTTATTTTGAGCTTACTGTAAAGCAGCATGGGCCTCCTCCCATACTGTATGAAGGTTCTCTCTTAATTCCCGTGTATAGGTCAAGAGGTCTTTTACCTCTTCCTCCGTGTCCTCCCACTGTTCGGCTAACATATCTAACAGCGTGCGTGGCTGTCGACCAAACAACATTTCAAAAGGGCTATGACCTAAAGAGGCTTGTACATGGGTACGAATAGCATACAGAACCAGAGGTAGTTTCTTTTCCCAATCCTTACCAGCCTCAGATATACTCTTTCTTAGCAAGGATTTAATGGTTTTGTTGTATCGTTCCACCCACCCATCTGTCTGAGGATGATACACTGATGTACGGATTTGTTTTACCCCTCGCAAACGACATACTTCAGCCATTAACCTAGACATAAAAGGAGTCCCTTGGTCCGTCAATATTTCTTTTGGGAAACACACCCGTGAAAAGAACTCTATCATTGCCAGGGAAATAGCTTTAGTGTGTATACTGGAAAGGGGTATGGCCTCGGGGTAGCGTGTGGCATAGTCCACTAGGACTAGAACATATTGTTTACCTCGAGTGGAAGGGGTGAGGGGCCCGATAAGGTCCATTCCAACCCTGGTAAAGGGAACGTCAATAATCGGAAGAGGTTGTAGGGGTACGGGTTTTTGTGGAGAGGGGTTATACAACTGGCATTTGGGACACTCTGAACAATGCTTCCTTATTTCACCATAAACCCCTGGCCAATAAAATCGTCTAAGGATTGCTTCCTCAGTTTTCTCCCTCCCTAAATGCCCTTCTCCGTTATCCCCATGTGCTAATTGTAACACTTGTTGGCGGTGACTTTTGGGCACTACTAACTGCAGGTCGTTCCCTCTAGTGGGTGTGGGATTTCTGTATAACAGGTTATTACGAATCAAGAACCTGGTACCTACCCCTGGTGCTGCCCCAGCCTCAGCCTGTTGCCATGCATGTTTTAAAGTTGGATCCTCATTCTGATTCTGTCGGAAATCCCCGGTGATCGTGCAAATCTTCCCCCTTGTAGCAGGGCCGCCTTGTGCTGTACAGTGCTGTATATAAGCCCGTCATTGCTCTTTTTTTTGTCTCCTGCTGAGGATACTCCTTTCCCGTGTGGGTTCTTCAGTTATGATACCACTAGGTGCCTCCGCCCACCAACCCCTCAGAAGGTGCTCTTGCCTGTTTTTCTCTAATAAGGAAGGGAAGTCCTCGTAATCAGTCCTGAGGATTATGTCTTCATCTAGGGTGGAGAGTACCCCAACCCGGAGATTCTCGATTTGTTCTCTCCATTGTAATTTTACAGTGGCAAGGGGATAATACCGTTGGTCCCCATGTACACAGGTGATGAGAACCTGGGACTCGGGTTCTTCCTGCCCTGGCATCACTAAATCATTACGGATCACGCTCTGGCTACATCTGGAGTCGATTAGGGCCAATCTTTCTATGTCATTGACAAAGATAGGGAGGGTATATTTTGGTTTTTCTCCTCCAGTCCAGAATACTCTCCCCTTTGTCAGCCCTATCTCCATGGGTTCCTCAACATCTTTTTTATGCGGGCAATATCGGGCTATATGACCCCATTCTGAGCAATTGTAGCATTGAGGCCCAGAGCCTGTATATCCAGAGGGTCCCGGGCCCCCTGGTTGCGTTCTTTCCGGTCCGTGGGCTCCGACTGGCCGAGGTTGTTGTAGTCTAGGAAGGGCTGGTTAGATCGTAGGAGGAGGAGCCCGGCTAACGGTAGCCCGGAAGTCAGAGCCTCTGTGGTAAGCACAGGCAAGATCTACGGCTGTTTCGTTTGTGAGTCCAGGATGCTGTCGTACCCAGTTCCGAGTGGTAGGAGGTAAAGCATCCAAGTACTGTTCTAATACTATTATTTCAAACATTTCTTCTCTTGTCTTCTCTGTAAGTTGCAACCATCTCCCGGCTGAATGTTGGACTCTATGGTACAAGGTACGGGGATTTTCCTGGTGCTGCCATTTTAGTTGTCTAAACTTAGTGCGATAACTCTCACTGTCCAAGCCCACTCTTTCTAGGATAGTTTTCTTTATGTCTTTATATGGTAAGTTCCCACTCGGATTGATAGCTTGATACGTTGTTTGCAAGTGGCCAGTGAGTAGGGGGGCGATATATTGACCCCATGTGTCCTCAGGCCAATTAGCAGTACTGGCCACTCTTTCAAAGTTTGTGAAGAAAGAGTCGGGGTCTTCCGATTCCTGGTATCGTTGTAACACACTACTTGGAACTGTGGGGTGTACTTTTGTATGGGCGATGGTGTCGGTAAGTTTACCCAATGCTGTTTCATGTACCAGTTGGTTATTAGCCATAATCGTCACCTGGCTTTTTAGCTCTGTCTGCAATGCTTGTTCCTCTTTGGCTTCTTTCATTTGTTGTTCCCATATCAACTGAAGATGTTGTTGCCCCTCAGCCAATTGGGCTATGACATCTGCCATAGTTGCCTTCTCCTCCATAGTTGTGGATTCTTTTCTGTGTTTGAAAATCCCACTTCTGACACCACTTGTGAGCGGGTAGTCGTGCATAAAGCACTCTAGACCGCGGTAGTCTGAAGAAAGGTTTATTTTTATTGAAAGTTGAAGATGTAGTAGAAAACAGGTGAGTATTTGGTTGTATGACTTGAGGGTGGGGATGTTCTTGAGATTCTGTCTTCACTCTTCGTTTCTGTCTCCCTGGTTCACAGGTCATCCCCGGGAAGTGCATGTGGAGAGAAGAGAAGATAGCGGTAAGTGTACATGCCACCCGTCTCGGTTTAGTCTCTGTATCCTTTCCCCCTTCCCTGACTCTCTGTTCTTCTTATTACATTCCGTTTAGTATCAATTAATAGATGTTGTCTTCCTTCAGTGTTTTCATTTCTATCCTTTCTATTTTTCCTTTAATGCTTACACGGACCTACGCATGGGTTTGCTGGCCTTCGTATCGGATACTCTACAAGGACTCGGGTAAGTATTATATTCGTTCTCTTCTCCCCCCCCCTTTCCTCCGTTACTTGTCTGTTTACTCTGTTCCAGCCCCCCCCCTCCTTTCCTCCGTGTTTGTGCTTGTTATGGTTCCTCGTTTTTGTCTTTCCCCTCCCGCCTTTCCACACTTTCCGACCTCCCCCCTTCTACCCTCTGTCTCTCACTCGCACTCTCGTTCAGGGACGTAGTCCCACGCACCTGAACGGCCACGCTTCTCCTGAAGCGTGGCGGGATGCAGCCACTCGTCTCCCCGGTTGCCTGGATCAGGATCTCCGGACGCTCGTCTTCCGTCTGCAGCTTCAGTGCTTGTATGAGACCGCCGTCTCCGACTCTTTGGCGATGTCCACTCCTGGGCTTTCACCTTCACAACTCTGTTGCTGGGTGTTTCTTCCTCCACAAAAGGGTTCACAGCGCTCCCCTGGTCTCCAGGGATTTCCTCCAAAGCTCTGAACGCCATGAAAGTCTGCCGCTGCATTTTTGAAGTGTCAGGGCATCGCCACTGCCGACCCTTCCTCCAATCACAATCAGGGAGCCTCAGAGCACCAGGGGCAGATTCAGTACAAGCAGGAGCAGAGTGTGGGCGAGCAGGGTCCAGCCCGTCACAGGCCCTTATTACTGTCGGAGAGTATTTTTAATCATATCCTTGGACACCACTAATAAAAGTGAACAACACTGGTAGTCCAGGAGGTATTTTTAACCAAGATCTGGATCCCTGACTTTATCCGGTAGTTTTTATGTAAGAACTCCCTCTGGTGTAGGTATTACCAAGAGGTTGAATCCGCCCTGCTGGCATTGTCCTACCAGAGTGGGGAGAGGTGGTCAAGGATGAAGCATGATGCTATTAGTGTGTGAGACCACCTCTTCCATTAGGAAAATATTCAGGTTGCCATATTAGTGTTACATTCTCGAGACGACCTATGGATGCAACAGATGGTTTCGCTTATCAGAAGTAGAGAAAAGTCATACTTTGAGCTCTGTCACCACACCATTTGTGATTATTCAGTTTTAAAGCCATACAGCAGATAAGTGCCTTTACTGTAAGCACATATTTTTCCCTTTACACTTGATCCTGATATTTGGATCAGTTTCACAAAGGAACAAGAACCCCAATTGTATTTTGGATCAATGCGTGGAGGAACAAATACAACAGCTGCACTTCTAAAGGAGCCAGCGATCTGCAGCCATGGTCTGAAGTGTCACAGTGGGGGAGGTTGGCGTGACAAGAGGTTTCAGTACAATAAAAATAACACAAGATTACCATTATAACACCTACCGAAGCCAAGGCGCTAAATCACACCTGCTTGCATCCACTCCTACTGCGTGACGAGTGAAGAAAGGGTGGGATCTATGCCATTGAAAGCATCACTGGCCTATAGTGCATACTGCCATAGACCATAATGGAAAAGAAGGCCTTTAGAGCAGCCAGCCCTGTGTTGTGCGTCACAGTTTAAAAAGTTGATTTACTGCCTAGCTTCTGTCTCGTGCTTCAAGGTGAGGCGGGCCAGGCAGTCTGGGACAGCCAGCCCAGACTTAAGTGTATCTATTTGTCTAGAGTTACGATTTCATCTCTGAACAAATACATTATTTTTTGCTGTGAATGTGTTGGAAGTTTAGAGGGACGCAGCCCCTCAGCCCAAAAGGAGAAACTGCCCCTGTGTGCTTATAAAAGTAGGCTCTGAGTCCAAAATGACTTTTAATTTTTTGGACAGGTGAAACTGGCAGTGTAGAGGGTGGTAGTTCAGTTGACAACAAGAAAGGGTTCCAAGTTGTAGGAGGCACATATGTTAATATTTCTGTTTTCAAGGAATTTTGTCTGAGTTCATCCAGTTCACAATGCAGGACAATGCATGCAGGACCTGAAAATGGACTAAAGTGATGGCAAGTCAGCATCCATTAGGCGAATGAGTTGAGTGTCATCCGCGTAATGGTAAAAGATGAATCCAAAGGAATGGATGATGGGATGCATAAAGATTAAAAAGGGTTGGGCTAAGAGAAAGGTGTTAGGGGACTCCACATGATACATTTATGAAAATGGTTTTAAAATGAGGTGTGAGGACCACTTTATAATGGTCCTGGAGGAAGGAAGCAAATCAGTTTATGACGCCATTTCCCACTGCTGCCTCTTCTAGAAGGGGGAAGAGAAAGAGTCACTGTAAATGTGGATGTCATCTATGACACAGTCAGCAACGATTCATTGCTAAAAACCATGTCGAAACCCTGACACAAGTCCAGAAGGTTGAATTTTTGCAAGTTTCAAAGATCTTGAAAAAGCCTGAAAAAAGAGCTATTGGTCTGTAGTCTTATTTTAGTATGTCTTTATCAACATTTTAGACAGATATTCAAGATTACAAAAACATGTGATGCCAATATCCGTCATATCCAGAGGTGTGCATGCAAAGTGGACAATCAATCTTGTTCTGTAAGGGGAGGGGCCAGGAAAGGGAAGGTCAGTGGTTTCAGGATAAACAAACATAGCAGTTGACCAATCAAGGATGGGGCGAGCTGGGGTATTGTCCAGGGTAAAGAAGGCCATGCAGGGAATCAAAACATCAAATGCCACTCACACCAATATGTCCTTCGGTTGACACAGCACCATTTTCCCATTGCACTTTCCACTATAGCATGCATCATTTCACAGTTTCTATCAAGCATTCATCTGCTACAAGGGGGTGTGAGTCACCCATGACCTTCAGTCTCGGTCACAGCATATAGAGGGTGGGGGTTTGGGAGCCCAATAAGTCATATGAGAGAACTGGGACTGGTTCATCCATCTGTCCGCTGTGGTTCCCACCAGTGCGGTCCACCATCTCGTCCCATATGCCCAGATCTCTCTCCGTGTGATCATCTGTGCAAACTCTTTGGAGTCACACTCCCTCTGCAATGACTTATTCTAATAAGTCCTTTTGCCATTTTTCATGGGTCGGGGGCGTTGCTTGGGCCCAGTGGATGGCTATCCGGGGCATCTGACTAGTACCAGTTCTAGAAGGGCAAACTTGAAACCCATCTTACATCCCTCCTTAGTGGGGGACAAGAGGCCCCGTAAGCAGAGTTTGATGGACAGGTCCAAACGGACTACGGTAATCCGGGGGACCGAGGAGCTAACTTCCAACCAATACGACCACAACCACCTGCCAAATCTGGCTGAAGACATTCTGCAACATACACAATCGGCTGTGTGGGTGGAGTAAATGGTGTTCAGGCATTGGGGAGTCAAATACGCTCTGTAAAAGTAATAGAATTATGTGAATTTGAATCTATCATTAATTGCTGTCTAACGTACCTGTGGTCTAAGTCTCTGCCATTCCACATCTATCAAAGGGACATCTAGGTCCGTATCCGAATTATGACGCAACTTTGCAAAGTCAGCCTGTCCCCCTTCAGGACTGCATAAATTCGGGAAACCAGTCCCTTTTGCGATCCCTTTTGTGATCTGGTCTATATATCACAGGCTGTGTGGCATGGCTGCTTATTGTAAAAATTGTCCTTAACTAATCCTGAATAGTTCACCTGCCTCTGCCAGAGTAATAAATGTGTCATTTAAGTATAAGCCCCCTGCAGTTTGGCAGTTTCCCCTTTATCCAGGGTGTCACGCTCCTGGATTCTTTTAGGCATGTAGAAAAGGTTTAAGCCACCAGAGTGGGAGCATTTTCGAGTATTGTGCACTTTTTAGCACATATGTTACTGTCTTTTCCTAGACCAAGGTCACCTGTGTTACTATAAACAGTGTGATATTGGTCTGTAGTTAGCTAGTTTGCCATGCGAGTCATGCCGGAGGACCGGGAAACATTAAACAGGTTAGTAACAACTGGGCTAAGATGGGGGCCCATAATCTTGGGTATGTTGTGTGCCCGGATCCTGAGGGGAACCTGAAGTAGCCATCATTATCTTGGAGATTAGAGGCGTTAGTTTCAAACGGTGGAAAAGCATTGAGGGGAGGTAGGTTTTTCTTTTAATTAACTGTAAATCAGCTGAGGAGATCTGTGGATCAGACTAGAGAGCATTGATGCTACTGTTAATCTTGAGTTAGACTTCCTAGTGAAAATTGCCTTCATGAATCTTGGTATTATGGACCTCCTTCCTCCCTCTAATATATGTTGAGACCAGGAAGATATGTCTGATGTAGGGATGGTTGTTATTCATAAAGACTCTGTTCAAGATTCTATTGACATTGCTGTCAATACGTTAACCGGTTCAGCACTGCTGTAAATCGACATATGAAAGGTTCCATCGTGTTCCTAATTATCTCGAAACATCATTTGCTAACTATTTATAACCCAAACCCTAATGATTTCGTTGAACATTTCACAGCATCTTTTTTGTTGGGCTTCACATAGTCGATACCATTGGCAAACCCAAAAAGGGCATTACTTTTTGCAGAACTAAAACTATTGATAACAACACCTCAGCATCAATTTATTTAAATACATTTTATTTTCTCTATTCTAACTCATGCATCAATGTTTCTACTACCAACACAGTGAATGCATGACTGCACTCCTTGATGAGTTAGCACATCGTACAAAATGAGAGAAAAAGATCTAAAACCTCTCTGCCATTGCCCTCTGGAAAATATTTTGAAGAAAGAAAATCTGCTAGCATAATGGAGCATTCTTTCTGCTAATTTCCCTCGTCTTCCAACCTGGATAGCTTAAGCAATGATGATAACTTCGAGAAACATCTTTAATGCAAACATCCTAAACAACTATTGGCAGCTGTGAAATTGGCCATCAACCTTCACCTTTGTTTTCTTTCGAAGTCGCTGTTGCCAAGTGGAAATTCAAATCCATTGAGCAATTGCCTCAACTTCCAAACTTTCAATCACCTGAACCTTTACTGTAAATTCAGGGTCACTTGGCCACATTTCAAAGAAATGTCAGCGAATAATAGGCTCAAAATGATTCCAAGGATGTAACCTTCAAACATTTATTATTGACCCATTTCAGCAAACTACTTTTAAGACTTGAATTATCAACTTTTACACAGCTGGTTACATTTAGTAATTTTGCCCCATGTGAATGGAGGGTTTTTGAACAGCATTAAAATGTATCATGTTTCCCCTTGTTGAAGAAACCCTGTCCTGATGCAGGAGATAATAATGTCAGGCCTGTCTCTTAGCTAACTTCTCTTGCAAATATCAACAGGCACTACTCACGTAGTCAAATGTATTTGTGAAGATTTGGATTAAGTTAGTAATTTTCTAATTGGATTTTTAATGTATGCCTATTGACTATGGAAAACTCAGAATAAAAAATTGTAAACAAGCTGCGTTCACCTGACCTAAATCTGACATCCCTGACAAATATTAACTCTGCCAGCATATTAATACAGCCTACTTTGTAGTCTTCTGCCCTCTTCCCCCTCAGACTACGTTACTTTGCTGAATGCTAGAGACCCGCTAGAAACTCCATGTTGCAGCCAACATCATTCAAGAGGAAGAGGAACATCACGGGGCAGACCATGTTATGTTTATGCTTTTCACTACATGGAACTACTTGTTTTCTCTTCATAATACCTCAGTAGGATGGAGAAGGCAACAATGTAGCTGATGCTGACAGTGCATTGGGGTTGAGGTCCGATCTGTAGGGAATCTCAAAAGAAGTGGCAAGAGGTGAGGAGATGAAGACATTTTCCAGGACATAAGTGGCCATAGTAATTTGCTATGAAGTACGCTTCCTATGAATGTGGGGACGTGACCTGAGTACAGTATGGCACAATACAATAGCCACAGCCCCAGGCCAATCTACTCAAGGAAAAAAGACACCTCCCCACACCCATAGCCCGTTGTCCATTGTCTGGGAGCAATCCACATCCCACTCCAGGGGAGCCATCAGGGGTCAGGTGACAACAGAACACTGGCAAGAAAGCCTTTTGCTTTAGGCAGAATAGTTTTGCAATAATTTTTGTTCGTTCATAGTAATATAAATGTAGCACTTTAAATGTAATAATGTAAACCAGTGTTGGCCTATGGAAGAGGTATCCTTGCCAAAGTGGAAAATTACTTTGGAGGGTTTTTCACAGCCAGAGCATGTAAATCATTAAACATACACATCCTACTTTTAAATACCTTGTACCCTGCCTTACTGACATTTAAAGCAAACCTTAGGGGTCACTTAAAAGTGTTAAAAAGGAAGGTGCATGTCTGTCAATAGGTTTGTTTTTACAGGTTGGAATGATAGTTTCAAAACTACTCCTCCAGGCTGCAGTGGCAGGCCTAAAGACATATCTTAGTGTATCACTTTAATGGTGGCACAGTAAGTGCTGCAGTCCACTAGCAACATTTAACGTACAAGCCTTGAGTACAAGGGGTACCATATTCTAGAGTTTTATAGGTAAGTTAAATGTACCAATTAGGAAGTTAGCCAATTCAGCATGTTTTAAGGGTCAGAGAACATGTACTAAGGCCTGTTTAGCAGACTCCTAGGGCCAGAATAAAAAAACCATCAGCATTAGTCCATAAAATAGGTGTGGTCATCCAAAAGGAGGCATCCCCCCCCCCATATGAAAGATGAGGTGCAACTCAGCCGTTCCCTTGGCAGTTCTCATCATCTAAGTGGAAAAACCTGGAAATGCCATCTGCACTGGCATGGTCAGTCCCTGATCTGTGCTCAACTGTGTAAAGACCATACCCTGTAGGGAAACTGACCACCTTGATCGTTTAGGGCTTACTTCTCTCATCTACATGAGCCACCAAAGAAGCCTGTGATCGGTTTGACCCTTGAAGTCAGTCCCATAGAAGTAGTGTCCCATCTTCTTCAATGACCAAACCATAGGAAAGACTTCCCCCTCTATGGCGCTCCAATGCTGATCCCTGGGGATTAGTTGCCTGCTGATAAAAGCAACTGTTTCCTCCTGACTCTCACTGTTCAGCTGTGATAACACTGCACAACTGTCCTGCTGAAATCAAATGCCTTAAGTACAAGTGCTTTGCACAGCGCATCCTTCCCGATGTCCAAGGCCTTCTAACACCCCTAAGTCATTATGTCTTTCTTTGGTGCTTCTTTGAAGTCAGCTCTGGGAGGGAGGGTGCAATGGTTCAGTACCCTTGGACAAACTTCCTGTAGTAATCTGTCTGACCCAGGAATGCTCTAACTTGAGTCTTTTTGGGAGGCTCCCAAGCCATGATTGTCTAGATCTTGGGCCAGAGAGGCTGCACATGTATTCCATCAAGTTGATGGCCCAGGTACACTACAGAAAGCTGCTCTATCTGGCACTTGCCGGCCTTGATAGTCAGTCGTGTCTGTTAGAGGGCCTGAAGCACTTCCTTGAGGTGGAGCTTAAGACAGCAGTATCCTCTAGCTATGCTACACTAAAGGTCTCTAGTACAGACAGTACCCTGTACACTGGCCCCTGGAAGGTGGCACAGTCATTCTTCAATCCAAAGGACATTACTTTGAATTGGAAGCGGCTCACAGGAGGGGAAGATGCTGATCTCTCCTTTGCTCCCTCTGTCAGGGAAATCTGCTAGTACATTGAAGTTAAATTAAACATACTGAGATACTTGGCAGTCCCTATTTGGTCAATGAGCTCATCAGTTCTGGGATTGGGGTGTGCGTTAGCCTTGGTGAGGGAATTTAGTCTTCAGTAATCCCTGCAGAACCTGAGTTCTGTGATTCCCCCTTTTGGATTTATCTGACAACCTGTGTATTTTCTTTTTGACAGGTAAGATATTACCAGTGTGAATGTTGAACACAACCCACTGGGTAATTACCTTTGTCAGGAAGGACAGCCCAGAAAAATCCCCTAACAGTTGATGACAGAGTACTACTACCTTACACTCGCCACTGAACCATCCTTGACATTGTAGGATACGAGTACTGGAGAGGTCCAATCAATTCTTCATCCCCTCCATCTGTGACTATGAGCATGGCCATGTTTGTCCTGTGAAAGTGGGGCATCAGATGGTTAACATGGACTACCCTTTGGGGAGCCGTGGGGGTACCAAGACCCCCTCATATCTTTTCCAGGACCCTGCAGGGCCCAGTCCATTTTTCCTGAGGGACCTGGAAGCCACAGTGTCCACAACGAACACTTTTTGACTTGGTATTCTACCAAGGTTGCATTTTGGTCATATCAGTGCTTGATAATCTCCTGGCTGGTCTCCAGGTTCTTGTTAGCCCCCTTCATGTATTCAACCTTGTGGGAATGCGGGGCCAGCACATAATCAACAATATACTGTTTGGTCATCTTGAGAGGTTTCTCACACCCTTCTCGGACAAGCCGTAATGGACCTCTGATAGGGTGCCCATACAAAGGTTCAAAGGCACTAAAGACCACTTACTTTTGTGCTATCTTCCTGTAGGCAAAGAATAGGCATGGGAGTAGGTCATCCAGACATTTCCATAGCCATACCTTTTAAGGTCTTGTTGAAACTCCCAATAAGATAATTCTTTTGGGGGTGCTATAGTTTTGTGAACTTATAAGTCACCCACACTCATCCGACATGTCCTTCATGTATGCAGACATGAAGTTTGTCCCTTATCTAAGATTACTTCCTTAGGGAATACCACTCTGTAGTTTTGCAATAAGATACAAGTGTTTATGGATTAATAATACATTTGGATATCAAAGATCTATGTATATGTCTACCATTGTCAATGTATGTACACATTTTTTTGCTCAACATTAACAGGATTATTTGGAGCATTCCAGGATTGGAACATATATATTTTTTTCTTTGTGTACAGTTTTGGCCCTGTACTGCTCCTTCATTCATTATGTAGGGAACCCTTCCTTTAGTTGGCCCCCTGCAGGTATCTCATCATTGCAACCCCATCTTCACTGAATATCAAGTCCAACCTCGCCTTCTTTTCTTCCAAGGCTAATTTGTTTTCTTCTAGTGCCAGTTTCTTCTCCTCAAGGGTGATGGCTTCCAGTATGGTCTGCAGCTTCCCTGCTGATTGTCTGTCACTAAGACCAAAGTGGTGGATGGCCAGTTTAGAAGGGCTTGTGCTGGCAAAGCCCTCTTCACTTCCAGCCCTAAATATTGCACTGAAAAACAATGTCAGGGCTGGTTGTCCACTTCACCTTCATCCTTCGTCCTTTAGAGTTGCCTATGCTTGGCAAGCCTCCTCCTAGGCCCTGAGGGCCTTTTAAACATCCACCTTCTTGGCACTGTGTCAGAGTTTCAATTTTCTCTCTCTGCATAAGCCTTCATCTCCACCACTTTGAGAGTTGCCAGGGTAGCCATCACAAAATCCATGTTCCCTTAAAATGTTAAAAAGGCAAACAAATTACAATCAAAAATAATTTGAAAAAATCACAAAATGAACCAATCAATGACCCGATGCCAATTGAAAATCGTACCTTTACTTCAATTTTAGGGATTTTACATTTCTAATTTATTAGCTGAGTGGTACTGCTAAACACAATTTCTAAATCCTTCCTGTTAGACCTGGCATTCTTGGTGGCGATTCCCTCTAGCTATTTGCCTTCAGACCTCCTGTTTTTGCTGACTTTGTTTTGCCCGCCTTAGGACTCTGGATACTTTACTACTTTTAACCAGTGCTAAGGTGTTTGTGCACGCTCCTTAAAAAATTGGCCTATACCCAAATGGCATAGTTATTTTACTTGTAAATCCCTAATAAAGTGGTAATACATGTGCCCAGGGCCTGTACACGTAATGCTATTAGTGGATCTGCAGCACTTATTGTGCCACCCACTTAAGTTGCACTTTAAACATGTCTCAGGCCTGCCACTTTAGCTAGCCTGTGTGTGTGCAATTTTTTGACCTGGCAAAATAAACCATTTGCTAGGCTCAAACCTTCCTTTTTAATACAAATAGGTCACTCCTAAGGTAGGTCCCAGAGAGACCCAAGGGCAGGGTGAAGTGTATTTAAAAAGTTGGACATGTGCCTTTAAGTTTTACATGTCCTAGAAGGGAAAATTCTTAAATTTGTTTTTCACTACTGTAAGGCCTACCTCTCCTGTAGGATAACATTGGAATTACCTTATTACATTTTATTACAAGTGTAATTTCCAAATGGGAACAGGTAACCCCTTTATGTTTGGGTCCCTGGAAAAGGTGGCAGCAGTTGCAATACGACATGCCACTCAGGAATATGGCTTAACCAGAGGACAGAAAGTGGGCACTAGTACTGCTAGACTGTCACAATAGTTCGCAGGAATCTTCAAGTACATCTAGAGGTGAAAGCAACTGATAACTTCTTACAAGTTGAGATACATGCATGTCTCCACACCCAACAGGGTGTATAAAGTAACTGTACAGTTGGAAGGAGACACTGAACGCACAGTTGGCACTATCTTTTGGGAATGCGTTGTCATCATTCATTATATTTTACTGGCCGAAAAGGATTGACCACCAGAATTTGCATGTGATCTCCCTTATGGAGAAGAGATTATTGAGAAATCTTTCTTGCCCCTTGTTCCTAGAAAGCTAGTAGAAATGCACGCCATTGATTGGGCAGTGGCGCAGGCATCTGTGTTATACCGCAACCATGTAGGGTGGGAGAAGGAATCCCCCATCACGTGATACCAATCAAATCCCAACCTCAACCTCAACTTCAGTATCCAATAAAACATGAAGCTAAAGCACCTGTGAGGGAAATCCTCAAACAATTTGAGTACCAAGGCGTGTTTCACCAATCCTTTGTTCCCCATAGCTGAACCCGACCATTCATACAGAATAGTTTTAGACTACAGACATTCTAACAGTCACACTCGCACATTTGCTATATAAAATGCACACATTATGAACAATGTAGTGTGCAAAAAATACAAAATGACCCTAGATATTTCGAATGGGTTCTCCTGCCAAAATATAGCACCTGAAAGTAGGTACTTAACAAGTTTCAGCGCTTTAGGCTCTCAGAAAAAAATTCTGCAGACTCCAACAGGGGTACAAGAACAGTCCAGGACTGTTCTCAGCTTGTGTTACATCTATTTTACATGACATTGACCCTGAGGCGTTGTCATACGTGGATGATATCTACCTTATGGACGATGACCTCATGCAACATATGAGATGGGTAGCCCGCATTGTTGTAGAATTTGCCGAATTCGGCTACAAATTCAATTTAAAATTTTTTTTTTTTTTAATTCATAGTGTCCTGTTCTTGGGAAAGAAATTGTCAGATGAAGGCAAGAGCCTTGTGCCCCAATTTTCAGAAAAAGGCACACACGTACAACCTCCAAACACAATAAAAAATCTCCAGTCTTTATTGGGCTTTTTAAATTTTGGCAGACCATACATTACAGAATATACACAACGCAATAAACTATTATATGACTTGATATGTCCTGACTTTACCAGCAAATACTGGACAGTCAAACACACACACACACATTCTCAGAGCATTACAAAAAGACATGCTTGAAGCAAAACACCTAAATACAAGGGACAACAAAAAACACCTGGTCATCAGAGTAATTGCGCTTGCCATTGGTTTCACCTATGTAACATTCAGTGAGGGTGAGACCGGACTGATTGCATACAAATCACATTTGTACTCTACAGCAGAACAACGCTTTGCTCCTACTGAGAAAATGTTCACTACTGTTCAGATGGCTGTCATCAAAGAGAGACCACTGGCCCAGGGGAATCGCATCACTGTCGTAACCTCCATCCCAACCCTTGAGGCTGTTACCAAAGCTAGCTTTCCTTACACTAAAGCATTACATCCACGTTGGATCCAATGGGCAACGTCTCTGACAGCCACTGATATTTTGACTCAAAATTACAAGCCCAAGAGTGTATGCAATACAAACTTGAATACCCAGTTCCAGCAAACACATTGCCTATTGAACAGTATCAAACAGTTTTGTATACTGATTGTTCAGCCCAACCAGCAATAGGCACTTAACACCAATATTCTGCCACTTGCGCAGTCATGAGTAGATACATGAAAGATGGCAAGTTCCATCCACAACATACTTACATGTAGAACTTAGGGGCCTGCACTGCACAACTAGCAGAGCCCAAGGCTCTGGCAATGGCACTCGAAAATATGGATCCTGAGCAGCTGAAACTGATTGTCTGTGATTTGTACTACTGTGACCAGTCTTTCAAGGAATATCTGCATTATTGGGACCAGAATGGGTTCAGAGATTCAAAAGGAAACATCATTAAACACAGACTTCTGTGGGGGAAAATAGCAGCTCTGAAAGCAACGCTACCCAATGTCCATGTTGTACATACAGCAGGACACTAGTGTGTTGGAATACACGTTGCAGGCAACACCTTGGCTGATGAAGCAGCCAAATCAGCAGTACCTACGGCTTCTGTTGCTGCAGTAACTCGTTCTAGAACGAAATTGGATGATGTAAAACTAGCTGCTGTGAAAGCTTTGGCTGACAACACACCCTTACCAAAAGCATATCCTGCTAAATATTCCTACTGCTTTTCATGCCTCAGTACAACCCTAGCAGTTATACCAGGGGTGGGTAATTGTGGGATTCCCAATAAAGACCAAAGACCAGAATTAATCAAAGCAGCACATGAGGTAGTTGCTTCTGCGCATACTGGTGTGGCAGCTAAAATATCGTTGTTACAAGCACTTTACTGGTGGCCAGGTCTCTACAAACAGACCAAGCAATATGTTCTTTGTTGTGACATCTGCCAGCAAATAAAAGGATCCACTGTCAAAAGCCCACTGCAGACACCCCTCCTAATATCCAACAAACCATTACAATGTGTGTACTTGGACCATTGTGGTCCCTTGACACCTGATAGTGCATACAAATACATTTTGGTCGCTGTTGACTCATGATCCATATTTCTATGGGTTTGGCCACAACGCTCGGCTGACGCTAAAACTGTTATTAAAGATTTGTAAGTCTTTATCAGCACATATGCTGTTGTGGCTTTCCACTTGGACCAGGGCCCTACTTTTCCCTGAAGGGCTTTCTGGGACATTAGGGGTTGAACTGCATTACATGTCTCATTTCATCCAGGGAGAAATAGTGTTGTGGAGCGAGGAAACCGAGATTTAAAGCAATCCTGAACAGCCAGAGTATTAGGCCCAGGTCGTAGTCGGCTTATACACCTGTATGGAGTCCAGAGAGCACTTAACAATCTGTCCAGAAGGTCCCTGGGGGAGTATACTTCCTACTAATGCCTGTTCGGAACGCAGATGTATTTTCCAGACCTTGATGGCCCTGGCATAGAGGCGGCAGATAGATCTTTTGACATAAATGAACTTTTCACTGTCTTGCAGGACTTACAACACTTCTGTGATGACAACGCATCTCCCATTGCGGCCTCCTTGGGAATAAGGGATTTACCAATACACCTACCGGCTGTATTCCAAAAGTTGGGGATCCGGTACGAGAAACGATTGCTGTGAAAAAGCAGTTTGATCCTTCATATTGTGCAACAGTTCCAGTCCTGCGAATACACAGTACCAGAACTGTCATATTTCCACCGCTGCGTGGTTCCAAAGGAAATCGCTTTGTCTCTATTGACAATGTCAAGCTACACCATATGGCTGATCCTGCACAGCAGACCTAGGGGACTCCTGGGTAGTACCCTCTCACTACAGACCAGGATGTTCCTCTACAGGTTTTAAGCAGCAACGCTGACACCTCTCCGAGCTTGGAGAGGGTGGAAAATGAGCTTTCATTGGTTCCACTAACTGCTACTACAAATAACACCAATAATAATGATTAATTTTATTCAATCTTTACACAAACGGATGGCATAGTCTACTATGAACCACCAATGTAGTCTTCTAGAAGTTTGCCTCTTCCAAACATGACTCCAGTTTTTGCACAAACTGCTTTTGGATATTTTGCCGACATCAATGACACTTTCACTGACTCATCTGCCTCTACTACAACAGAACTGTCAAGAGCACATAAGCTGATAATTTGGCTCAAAATTAGCTATTTCATTCTTCCATGGAACTATCTCTGGGTTTTATTAACTGTACTTGCCTTTCTCCTTCGAATTGGGTTTGTCATTGTTTTCTTCTTAATGATATATGGTCATTACCTTCCTGAACGCTCCACAGTTGAATTGGTGGATCAGGTTCTTAAAACCAAATTTTTCTTTGCACAAAGTCCGCAGAGACTTGTCTTTAGTGAACATTTCTGCTACACTAATTCCTGATGGGATTGTGTTGGATAAAGTATTATATGATAGTTATGGCCCGACAGAGGTTATCCAAATTCCATATGTATTCAACTTTCCATGAATTACGTAATTACACCCGGAGTAGTTTCTGATGATTGGGATGTGAAAATTCTAATTCTATGATGTCTGATTTGCAATATTATACCATATTTGAAAATTAGGATATTTTTCAATCCAAAGAAAATGATGGAGATATGTTCTGTTATAATTATTATGGACATCATTTCATTCACAGAGCAAGTACCCCAAAGAATATTTTTAATTACAAACAGTGGGAACACCGTCCAACTCCACGATTGGGGAGTTCCAAAACATATACTGAAAAATTTGCATATTTCTCTGGCCAAATTGTTAAAAATGCTGAGTTGTATTATTTTAAATTGCCAGTAATGGAAATTCAACACATTTTATTGACAGACACAAAATTAATTTATTCTGATTCCTTTGTTTCCTGGTTAGCTGTTGAAGGGTATGATTAGTGGTTGAAGTTGATAGACTTGAAACGTGTGTGGGGAACAAAAAATTTGCAAATAAGGAGAAAGGAAGCTTTATCTAGAGCATGCCTGACTCCTCTTCAAATCAAATTCTTAAATGAAACTGCGCAACAAACTAGTTGTTTAGACTTGGCTAAAAATAAGGAGCTGAATGCGCCCAGTATTCCTGCCCCTGCAAAATTTTACAAATGTCAAAAGTATATAAATGCATATGAAGATCAGCTCAATGAATGGGTCCAGAATGGAACATTTGACACATCACTTTCACGTCCAAGGGGTGGTTATTGTGGCCTGTAGACATCAAGGGTGTCATACATGTTTTTTAAACTCCATGTGGGTTTTAGAACACATAGGCCAGACCCTCGCTGTGTGCCATCGGAACACTTGGGTATAGCAACAACATACAGCGTAGGGAAACTATGCTAGCAATGGTTGAAAAGTTCCTCACTAGATGCTGTTAAAGAACACCTCAGTTTTCCTGTCTAACGAAAAAGATTTACAGGACTTCCTGTTAGGCCCCAGAAGACAACACAGAAAACACTTCTTATATGCAGTATATAATGAGATTTTGAAACTTTCCCAAAAAGAAGCGGCTGCCCGGTTAAGGCAAATTGATAAGGAAAATTTACAGAAAGCATTAGCCATTCTAGATAATGGGATTAACACCTTGTCCGACCGGATATACTCTTTAAACAACATTGTATCCTCTGCAGTAGACATACTACAGACTGTCATGTCATTGTTACACCATGGACAGAGTCAGCTTAGGTCTATTATGCAGTTAGGTTGGACCTTACAAACACTGAAAGCGAGTCGCATTCCCTGGCAACATGTTAGTGAAAGGAACATATTTTCAAAATTTAATTTAACACTACAACAACAAATAATGGCTAAGAAGGAAGGCACTTGTGTCATGCTTAACATCGAGAAATTAGAGAAGATGCCTTTTACTGTGGCTGAAATACCATCTGCTGAATGGCTAATACACAGGGTTATAAATCTGCCTATTTCAACACTTCAGTTCACATTCTGCTTGAAACGCATTCCATAAGGCATATAAAAAAGGCTGGGAGATAGTTACATACATGTGGTGTTCGAGCTTCCCTTTTCGTACAGATGCTTCAGTAGCATAAAAGAGGTTTTTCTTAGCTGTAGTGATTGCGAGACTTCTGTGAGCCATTTGATGGTTTGTAAGCAGCTGTCCTTGCATGGGGCATGTAACGCCTCAGCAGCAAACTTAGCTTGCTATTTGAAGGGATTTCCAGTCCCCTTGATTAGACCTGCGTTCCAAGGCCCGTATTTATACTCCGTTTGCGCGGAATTTACGTCGTTTTTTTCGACGCAAATTCGACGCTAAACTAACGCCAACTAACGCCATATTTATACTATGGCGTTAGAGGCGTCTAGCGCCAAAGTTCCCGGAATGTGCGTCATTTTTTAGCGTGAACCCCTTCCTTGCGTTAATGATATGCAAGGGAGGCGTTCCCGTCTTAAAAAATGACTCCCAGGCCTTTACGTGGTATTTATACTCCCGGGCAAAAGAGACGCCCGGGAGTGGGCGTGGCTAAAAACGGCGCATTTGCGCCGCTTTTTAACGCCTGGGTCAGGCATGGCGTTAAGGGACAAGTGGGCTCAAAATGAGCCCAGAGTGCCCTCCCCTGCCCCCAGGGACCCCCCCTGCCACCCTTGGCCACCCCAGGAGGACACCCAAGGACGGAGGGACCCATCCCATGGACATTAAGGTAAGTTCAGGTAAGTTTTTTTTTTTTTTTTTTTTGTGGCATAGGGGGGCCTGATTTGTGCCCCCCTACATGCCACTATGCCCAATGACCATGCCCAGGGGACAGAAGTCCCCTGGGCATGGCCATTGGGCAAGGGGGCATGACTCCTATCTTTACAATGATAGGAGTCATGTTGATGGGGGATGGGCGTCGAAAAAAAATGGCGCAAGTCGGGTTACGACGATTTTTTCGATGTAACCTGACTTGCCCCATTTTAAGACGCCCATACGCCATTTTCCCCCTACGCCGGCGCTGTCTGGTCTACGTGGTTTTTTCCCACGCAAACGAGGCAGCGCCGGTCTGATTGCGCCGTCTAACGCCATTCCATAAATACGGCGCCCGCATGGCGCTTCAGAATGGCGTTAGACGGCGCAAAATTTTTTGACGCTAAACTGCGTTAGCGCAGTTTAGCGTCAAAAAGTATAAATATGGGCCTAAGTGTTCTCAAACAGCAGCTATATGCTCCTTAACAGTGAGAGCTGTTGTGGCATGGGAGCCCGAATAGCTTATGTTGTTTTGGTCTCCCAAATTGTCACATATTGTGGGAATGTCCTTTTTCCCCCTACACAACAACGAGGAGTAGCAGACATTTGGCCTCATATTGCTACTTCAAATGTGAATTTTGACAAGTTGAGCAGACTGAAGGCTTTATTGTTTCAAAAACATGTGATGCTTACATCTGCGCATGAGACCTATGCGCCTTAAGATGCAAGGTCATCGGCAGAGATTCAGTCCCTTTTATGTACAAACTTTACGAGACACTTTGATGAACTCGTGAGATGAATATTTAATGCCTCCAGTACTACTGGAATCACGCATTTCTTTTTGGCTGTTGGTTCTGGTTTCATTCATACCTTCTCCTCTATATTTGGCTTAATACATTCAGCTATACACAATATTTTCAAGTATTTTCGGGGGATTTCCGATTACTTTGGCTATAATAGGTGGCATCTTGCTGTTGCTATGTTTTCAGCGCGATGGCTGTCCCTTCACAGCAGGGAGGATTGAAAGCACTTCCACCAGCGCAACTGTGTCGTGAACGCATGATGCAGCATATCAGAGCACCACTCCTGGAGCATTTGGAGTGCGACTGGTCTTTGTCATTCTGACCGGTCTTGGATTGTGTGCAACCCGTGTTTCGATGCCTTTGGTGCCTTTTTGAATGTGCACTGAAAAGTATGTCTTTCTACACAGCTCTTACTTTCATTGGACGCTGATCTGTTGATGTTCTCAATGAGGGTTCATTACCAGACATGCGCGTTGATGATGCATTTGCTACGGGAAGTCGTCTATGAGTTGCCCTTTGTAGACAATGCAACTCTTAACTCAATATTGGGTACAACACGGAATGCTGCTGCCTCATCTGGAGCTCAGGCTTTGGAACACGAGTGCTCTATGGTTTTCTTGGCAACAATTTGGATATTTTACCACCTGCCAAAGTGGAACATTTCCTGGCTTCAATTGTCCCGGACATAATTGGCAATTTAAAAAATGAAACTGACTTTAGAACTTGGTTACTATTGGCGCCATTTAAATTGTCCTTCTTTTCCTTCAAGCGTCTTTTAACTTGTCATTATTGATATTTATGTTTATTTGCTCTTACGCTATTACACCTTTATTTTATTTTGGGCTTTAAACTACCTTTGAACCGGCAAGGGGAGGGTGTTGTATAGCTATTTTAACCACGTTATTTAAGTAAAACTAGGCCTGCTGTTGTGCACTTTAGCCCAATTACATTGTATTCAGCATTGCTTTATTTTTCTAGCATTAACCACATTTGCAGTATTGTTTTATTTTTCTCTATCTAATTGTTCTTTCACCTAGAAAAGCATTACGTTCTTAGCAGGACATTCATTTCACTTTGTGTTTTTTTCAAGGCTGCAGGCAGATAGAGTTGCCGGCAGAAGTGGCACGCTGTGTCTTCAACATTCACAGAAGCATACACATCCCTACGTGGGGACCCTTTCTTATTATGTCAACTGTTTTATTATAAAAACACTCCTTTGTCCCACACATGTTAGAGGGAGATTCTAGCCAGATGACCATGACTGCATGCTGATTGCTGATTGCCTTCGCTACTGCTGCTTGCTAAGACTACATGGGGACAGTGAATCTCTAGACTACAGACTTCCTTGCTCAGGTATAGGGGATATCATCTTCCCAGGAGGGAAACCTGAAGGGTGGATTAGGATTTTTATGCTGTGCTCTAACATAGTTTAGGTGGGAAAGATAAATATATATCACTCCTAGTGACAGTATGGTGGGACTGTTTTTTGTGTTTCACACTCCTTGTCACCCTTTTGCTTTTAGTGTGCTTTATCATCCTACTTATTGGAATACATGCTATTTTATCTAAGATGCAGTTACTTCAATACATCCTTATTGAATCATATTCTGCATCTGTTGTCTTTGCCTGTGTGATACTAATGTACCTGAGAGAAAGGGGGTGAGATCTGGACGACCACAATTCCCCTGAGGAGTCTTTCTTGTCATACACCAGGTTGCCACAATCATCTCTGCTAATGGGCAGAAATGAGGTGCTGCTAGTTAGCCGGAAAACCCAGATTAGGCCAACAGGCATCACATGGTGTAAACTTGTACTTAGTACCCCACAATCTATGCAACTTTGCCACCCAAATCCAGTTGCCTCGTAGGGTAATGAGAACCTACGTGACAAGGGTCCCAGTGAATGAGGCAGGCATGTATGCACTGCAATTTTTATTAGTTTATCTTGCGGCCCATTTGCAATGGGATGGCAGATGATAAGAGTATAAAGGAAATGGTTATTATATAGGTGATAACACTGGCAGATTTCCCCCGGTTTACCTATTTATAGGTGGCAGGCCTGTAATAAATAAACCTACCTGACTGTGTTGTTTCACTCTGCAATGCTGACGGGGATGGAGACAGAGAACTGAATCAGCTCAGATGTATACCCTGGCCATGATTTTAGTAGGCTGGCAAGATTCTGGGGCTATTTCAGGGCTAGACAATTAGAAACCTGGAAAGAGGTCAGCTTGACTACTGTAAGATACTGCTGAACCTCAAGGAAACTAAATTCAATGGCTAAAATGATTGAAAATTATGGATATACTGCTGTATAGTTTCTACTATATGATTCTGTCATGGATCTGATTGATTTCTTTCTAAAACTATGAAACACATAAAATAGGAGGTGCTGTCACTGTTGTTTGCTTTAGGTAGTTGGAGGTGAATAGTGACATGGTTGTATAGGTCCTCATTTGCCATGGCTATGACCACTCTGCTAAACCGGGAGTTACAATGGGAATTTTTTTGGGGAAAAAACCTAGAATATGATGTATGAAGACTGAAATAAATCACTTGCATATACCCACAAAGTTTCTAGGACATCCAAACCTTCTGGGGCCATGGCAGGGAGGCAGAAAATTCCAACACCATCTGTGTGTGGAGGGGGACTCAAGATGTTTCTCCCACTTTAAAGCTGGAATGAGTTATAAAATTAGGACCTTCAGATCCATTCTTCAGTTCACTTCTGGACCTGTGGAAGACTCTCAGAGGATTACCTAATGGCTGTGATCTGCTGGGTACATCAGAGGACTGGCCGTGCTGCACAAAGAGTACTGCCCTGCTGCCTGCAATGTGCCTTGTGCCAACAAATGACTGATCTGCTGCTTGAGACCTGCTTTTATGTTTTAATTCAGGCTGTCAGAGTAACTCCAAGGGCTAGTTGGCTGGTCTCCTGTTGATAGTCCCAAAGACAGAAAAGGCTACAACCACAATGAACACACACCTGAACACAGCCTGAATGACTTCTGACCCTCCATGATGTGCCCCTTGTAGCAAGCTGAAGGTATTATATGGTATGATGAGGTAGTCTTACCATGGAATACCAACACCATACCCAGTAGTGGACCTCTGATTCATTCTCAGCAAACTCTAGCTCAGTCCTGGTAGTGTGCCAAAGAGCAGTCAGGCTACTTAGAAGAACATGTGTAGAGCAGTTCACATTACTGGCATGGATGATACGTAAATGACACAATTCAACAGAAATCCAACACCAATTTAGAAAAATAGATCAGATTTTAATCTTAATTTAGACACCAAAAGCAACTTGGTAGCTTGTGTACAACCGGAGTTGTGAATTTTTAATTCTTTAGAAAATGCAGTACTTTGTGGATTTAAAGGACTTGAATTTAAGTCAATAGGGGAAATAGCAGTGTGCACTCTGGCACTTGTAGGGTGAGGAACCTAAGGTTCTGCACAGTTCTAGACCAAGATTCAACAGTCAGACATTTGGTACCTTGTCCAGGGAGTCCAGTTGCAGAGGTGACTTGGCTGTACATGGTGCTGAACAGTCTGCAGTGGCTGGTGCGCTTTGCACTCCGTTGCAAAACTGGACTTGGGGGTGGGCTCACACTCTACCTTTCGGATGTAGAGATCTTTAGGGGGCCAGGACCCAGAATCGACACTTAGATCTTCACCACCTGATCCGGGTGCAGAGGTAGCTCCTAGCTGTCAATCACTGGGCTGGTCATGCCAAAGCTGCTTTGCTGCTTAAGTCAAAGTCACATCCTTCATGCTGCAGTACCACAGGAGAGGGGTCGCTGGTGGCATTAGGCTCAATGCTGGGGGGGAGGGATTGGGGGAGGGAGGGTCTGAAGTCAATGAACATCGTATGGCCATCATTTTCTGTGCCGGCGATAGACAAGCCCTTGGCAGCTGCAAGGCTGATCCACAAGCTTTCTGACAGCTGGAGGTCGTTTGGTGTGGAGTAGAGGCTTAAAACTTTGCACAGGCCTCACTCTTTAGATGCTGGACACTGAGTTTCTTTGGGCTCAGGCACTCGGAGCCTGTCGGGTCACAGTACTTTGATCTCAGCACTTCTTTACTCCTGCAATTTACAGGGGACTGGTACCACCAGTGAGGGGAGTCTTCCTTGGGGTTTCGGTGTCCAAGGGGGGGCCCTCTGGTCAGGACCAATGAGTTTTTACCTTCAGCACACATTTGCCACTCGGTTCCACGTATGATCTCCTTAGGTCACTCTGTGTCCTCTTCTTCGCACTGTGGCTGGAGTCCAGGTCCTGTTGTTGGTGCAGACGTCTTTTTGTGCTTCTTTCTTCTTGTCCAGGTAAGATCCAAGTTCTCGTGCCAGGGAAACACATTAAATCCTGGTTTAGGGGTCATTTTAAGGTTGTGAGGGACAGTGGCCAATAGGCTACTGTCTCCACAACTATTCCGCCCTTGCAGGGATGACTTCCTGTGGGGAGTATGTCACTTTCTACCCAGAACCCACTATTCTTAGGGTCTGCCAAGATGGCAGAACCCTTCCTTGGCTGTGCACACCTCATAGCCCACCTCAAAGCATAGCTAATTTCCCACCTGCCCAGCTGGGCAGGGCGGGAAGGGCTTCGTCCTCCACTGGGGGGGCAGCTCTCTGCACATCAAAGGTGGGGGAAGCCTTTGAGGCTCACCACTGATGCTAATCTCACTAGCCAGCCTGAGAGGGAGGAGGTGTGACTTTCTTTCTGCCCAGGTCCTTTGCCTTATGCCCTGCCAAGGTGCCTAGCACCACCGGCAGGAGGTCAGACGCTTGTCTGTAGCAGCAGCGGCTCAGGAGATCCCGCCAAAACAGTACAAGACTGGGTAACTTGATAGGCAACCTCTAAGGGTGCACCTTGGGCATCTGCTTTTTAATCCTTAGTATGGGCATGATGTTCAGGGTTAAAAAGTGCAGTGTTTGATACCAAACAAGACAGAATTCGGCTGGGCCATTGCAGAGCTGGTCATCTGAGCAGTGGTCAGATGCCAGCTCATGTTATCCAATGGACCACTGGTTACTCGGGTCAGCATAGCAGTTTAAATGCCAGCACAGTGGCATATGTGCTCCTGCACATATGCCCTCGCTCATGGAACAGTGCACCCTGCCCCCTGGGCTAGAAGGATCATCCTTAGGGGTGACTGACCTGGTCATGGGCAGTAACAGGGACTTTGCCTATACCTGGTGTGGGCAGAGTCTCTCGAGCAGAAGGCTGCTTGTGCAGTCTGACATGACAGCTCTGCAGTTTCTATTTTACGAGGGGTACTCAGGGTGGCCCAATCAGTGCTACAGCCCTTTTACCCCCCTTTAACACTTTTGCCCTGGGTACCGTGGGTACCATTTATTTGGAACTTACAGGAGTGGGAAAGTGCTTGCCAATTGGCCTATACAATTTGACATATAATTTAAGGGAAAGAGCATTGGTACTGGTTAGCAGGCCTCAGTACACTAACAGGTCAAAAATCACAGCATCTGACAGCAAAAAGTGGGGGGTTACCTTCCAAAAGGGGCACTTTACAACACTCCTCCAGAACTTTACCCTAGAAAGTGGTACTAAATGTACCAAGATAGCTGAGAAACAAAATTTGGTACTTAAAAAAATGTCCTTCCAAAAGTGCTCTGAGAACTGAGAGGAGACAGTTCCAACTTGCTGGCCGATCCACCCAAGGTGTGCTGCTGGTCTGCATGACTTTGCCATAGCTCCCAATATGTTCCTCTCTGTAACAGCAAATACTATTCAGCTTCTCCTTGCAGAAGGGGCATGAGGCCTCGTGGAGCTCTCATCAGCTACAGCCTGCAGTTTCATCTGTCTGGAGATTTTTGACTTCCATAAATGAGACTTAGGGGGTCATTAAGATCTCTGCTCTGATGGTCGACAGAAGACCGCCAGCGTGAAGAACACCCCACCAGCCACATAAAGAACATTCTGCTGGGCCGGTGGGCGGAAACAGTGTTTCCGTCCACCAGCCCAGCTGGAAACAGGGCCTGAACATTGATGCCGGCTCCAAATGGGGCCGGCGGCAATGTGGCAGTGAGGTGGGTGCAGCAGCATAATTCGTGCAGTGAAATGCGTGACGGTGCTGTGCATGGGAGACCCTGCACTGCCCATGCCAAGTAAACTGCCAGGGAAAGGCTTGTGGAATTTGACTCATTATCCTGTTGGATCTGAAACCCTGCCACCGCCAGGCTGCCTGGTGGCGGGAGCCTGGCGGTGGCAGTATTTCAACCGTGGCAGTTCAGCCACGTTTGTAATATGGTGGTCTGGACTGCCATGCCGTTGGCAGCAATTACCGCCACTGCCGGCATGGCGGTCCAGACCGCCATGTTCATTATGAGGGCCTAAGTCTCAACTTAGAAATCTGCAGTGCAACATCGTTCAGTGGCTCCTTGACGATGATGTCTCCTCTTAGAATATCTCAGGCTGCTTTGCCCCGCTGAACTTTACTTTCTCAGACATTTATCTTCAAAACCAGGCCCAATCCACTCCATCCATCTGAACCACACTCCATCATGCTTGGCCATAACTTTCGACTTTTCCCTGGTCTCGCAGTGACTATGGGGGTCATTATGACCCTGGCGGTCTCCTGACTGCCGGGGCAAAGGTGGTGGTTTCACCGCCAACAGGCTGGTGGTGCAGACCACCACATTATGAGTGTGCCGGGTTGGCCTCTGCCATCCCGCCACATCTCCACTCATACCGCCATGGCGGTCAGAACAGCTGGGCCGGAGATGATCATCTCCGACCCGACGGTCCATAGAAGACCGACGGCGGTATTAAGAGGCAGCTTTCCACCATGGTTTCCGCAGCGATTGCACTGCCACGAAAACCACTGCGGAAAGGCTACTGGTGACAGGGAATTTCTTCCCTGTCACCAGTAGATGGCTCCCCCCCAGCAAGCACTAGACCCCCCCACACTCCCTTTCAGCCACAATTCCCCATCCCACTACCCCTCACCCTCCACCTGCTTAAGCCACAGCACTCCCCACCCCCTCCTCACAAAAATGCACACAGACACCCACCACGCATACACCCATTCACCTACACTTACATACACGCATCCGCTCACACCTATCTATACAAGCATTCACAACATAATCCATACACATATTCACAACAACATCCATACACGGATTGAAGTACGCATACTCACACCCATCCAAGCATGCATACTCACATGCATCCACTCTTACATGCAGATACAAACTCACTTCAACCTTCAGACACGCATACAACCATGCATTCACACATTCATGCACACACAACACAAACACTCCCCACCCCACCCCGTCAGACAATCACCTTACTTGTTCCGGGGAGAAGGTCCTCTGGCAAGGAACGGGAAGGGGCGCTTCCACCTCTGGAAGCGGCACGTGTGCTGGACACCACCAGGCCGCATTATGGCCCATAATATGGCAGGCAGTGTCCTCCTGGTGGGGCGGGGCCAGTGGTGGAACCACCAAAACGCTTCTGTCCCCCAGCAAGTTTACTTCTGGATTTCAACCCAAAGTGTGGCAGAAATCCGGCAGTACCCTTGATATGGTGGGCAGTAGAATGCCAGCACTGGCGATCTCCCAGTACGTTCGCTTTGGCGGTCAGTCGTAATGAGGGCCCAAGAGTGTGGCAGGTTGAGCTCTGCCAACCCGTCACATCTCCATTCATACCGCCATGGCGATTGGAGCCGCTGAGTCGGAGATGTGCATCTCCAACCAGGCGGTCCTAGGTGCTGCTTTTTCACCAGGGTTTCTGCAGCAGTAGCACCGCTACAAAAACCCTGGCGGAAAGGCTACTGGTGACGAGTAATTTCTTCCCTGTCACTGGTAGATGACTCTCCCCCACCAAGCACAGATCCCCCCTCTCGCCCACTTCAGACACATCGCACCCCACCCCGTACCCTTTCAGACATAGCACCCCCCTCTAGACACATCACCTCCACCCCGCATTCATGCACATGCACACAGACACCCGCGCTCAGCACGCATACACTTACTCACCTACACTTACATACATGCATTCACTCACACACATCCATACTTGTATTCATCTCAGCACTCATCTCAGCACTCATACACAAATTTAGCGATGCATACTCACACCAATCCAAACAAGCATACTCACACCCATCCAAAACACGCATAGTGACACCCATCCAAACATGCATACTCACACGCATACATGCTTCCATGCAAACACGCACTCACTTCTACATTCAGACATGCATACAACCATGCATACACACATTCATGCAGACAACACACACTCACACACACATACACAACACCCTCCCACCCCCCTCCTTGTTGGATGATCAACGTACTTGGTCTGGGGAGAAGGTTGTCTGGCAGGGAATGGGAAGGGGCGCTTCCACCTCAGGCAGCACCCCACCATCAGGACACCGCCACGTTGAAATATTGCACATAATATGGCGGGTGGTGTCCTCTGGCGAGGTGGGGTCTGTGGTGGAACCGCCACAGCACCTCTGCCCGCCACCACGACTACTGCCGGATTTCCAACACTACCCATAATATAATATGGTGGGTGGAAGACCACCAGCACTGGCTGTCTTCTGGCGTCCGTGGCTTTCCGCCAACGTCATAATGACCACCTATATGTCCACTGATAAGGCTTTGATCTCCTAGGTGCTATTTTGCACTTTAAAATTTAAAACTTCATAACTCCAGTTCTACTGATTGAATTGTTGTCATTTTAGTGTTAAATCATTTATTAAAATACACCTAATTTTTCAGAATCTATGTGGGATTTTTCTTGTGTTGTGTTTTTATGTTATTGCTGTTTGAGTGCTGCATAAATATTTCACACCTTGCCTCAGTTAAGCCTTACTGCTTTTGCGCCAAGCCACCAGAGGATTAAGCGCAGGTTAATTTAGTGACTTTCTGTGGTTCACCCTGACAGGTATTTTGGCTGTTGCTTGAGTTGGGTTTTACCCCTCTCAACCAACAACCTAATTTCTTACAGTAGGGAATTTGTATATTCTTTGTTTTACAAGGACACATACTTTTTTTTATCACAAATACACTTAAAACTACCTTAGAGAATTTGAGGTTGTCACCAGGTTTTATAAATGTGTGTCCCCTTATCAAATAGGCCATTAAATTGTTATATTTATGAATATTTACCTGTGTTTCAGCTGGGTACATTAAAGGTTTTTGGAATTACAGGGAGGATTAATAAGCATATAAACAACTTGATTCTATTTGGAAGGTATGATTTATTTGAAACATTTGATTACACATTCAGGTTTCTAATGGAGATTATATGGGTGTTGGGAATGTATCACAGTTATGGTGATTTGCTCTTGGAATGTGCATGTTTAAACACATAGTTTAAATAACTACACAGTAATTTTTGTCTTGTCTCTGGATCGCGAATATGGGTTTGTTTCACTAACAATGGTAATATATAATTACTATTAATAATAGTTAGTTGTGGTTCCTACTGTCCAATAGTGTAATATATTAAAATATTAATAGTAATGTAATCAGGAATGTTACTTATTAGTTGTATACTGAAGCAGTATTTATGGAAATATTATTGTAGGAGGTCCTGATGAAATCCAGGGGTACTCCCCGGATGAAACACGTGTTGACGACGGATGAACTATAAGTGGTAACTTTTGGGATGAACCAATTTTGAAAGGACTATATTGGATTGGTGGAATAAGTTTGGATCATCTAGTGGAACTTGCAGCGGACTTAAGTTACTTTGGGAAATGGACTATATAACTTGGAACTTCAACATGAGGAGGACATAAATTTTGGAACTTTGTAATTTGGCTTACTGTATCATTGTGATGTTTGGATTTAAGAATTGTCACTATTTTGGAGATAAATATTAGATTTGAGCTACTTACTGTTATTACACTTATTTGAATTCAATTTGTTCACGTGTGCAAATACGTATTGTTTAATTTTGATAACGCTATGTTATCATGTTGGGGGATTTAGAGGGTGTAACCTCAGTATTCTGCACCGTGTATTACACTATATTACGAGTTATTTGGTAGGAGAGCAGGAGCGCCTAATACTCATTAATCACCCCCCTGTCAAGTATTGAGTTGGGTTTTACCCCTCTCAACCAACAACCTAATTTCTCACAGTAGGGAATTTGTATATTCTTTGTTTTACAAGGACAAATACTTTTTTTAATCACAAATACACTTAAAACTACCTTAGAGAATTTGAGGTTGTCACCAGGTTTTATAAATGTGTGTCCCTTTATCAAATAGGCCATTAAATCGTGATTTGTCTTTGGCTTCTTTGCCACCAAGATTTTCAAACAGTAAGGGAGAAGAGGTGAAGAGGTGAAAGTTGAATCCCTTATTTTTTAAAATGGCCACACAAAATGCCTTCAGTGCGGTCACTAGCACGTTTAATAAAAAACAATGTGCTACTCACTGGATGACACAGCTTATACAATAAATTACCTAGAAGCTAAATTAGATGTGCAAGTGGCCACACCTAAAAATTTAGTATCTTCTGTTGCATATATTGCAGCTTGTTCAAAACATTTGGTTTCTCAGAGTGGCAGTGGCTCTGTTAAAGGCAATAAAGTTTGCAGCAAGCAGGCAAAAATCTGTAAATACAATGGGATGTAGTCTGCTAAGGCACATAGACCCTCATTATGACCCTGGCGGTGAGTGATAAAGTGTCGGTAATACTGCCAACAGGCTGGCAGTAATTACCACCAACTTATGACCATGGCAATGATAACTCCCATAGGCATCACATGTACCACACCAACTGCCAACTGGCAGTTCTGCCAACTGCTGTGGCGAGTGTTGTTTCGGCCCGGGCAGAAACAACACTCGCCACGGCAGTAGCCGTCAACAGCCAGGCAGAAGACAAAGTACCGCCCACCATATTTTGACACATCAATCTGCCACGTTTTTCGGGGCGGTACCAACACCACCAAAAGCCTGGTGGAAATGCATCACAGAAGAGAAAGGACTCCCCATCAGAGACACAGAGAAGAACATCACCGCCATGGAACCCAAACTGCAAGTTTTTCCGATGCTCTTCTACTTCATGCTCCACCTAGACCACCAACGCCGACAAAGACAACAATGGTGAGTACAGCCGCCTAGCACACAAGGGAGGAAGGGAGGAAAACGAGAGTGACACACACACGCATGACACACACACACACACCATACACACAGTCAGCTGCACACGAAAAAAAATGACACATGATACACTGCAGAATAAGTCAAGGACAGCAAGAATGCACTAAGGAGAATGTATTGATGTCAACAACTAATAAATAATCCAATTGTATGTGAAACAGATATATACAAATGTACACAAAGGGCCACTGCCCAGTCCAATGTACTAAGGGCCCACATGGCCACAGGGCACAGTCCAAGACCCAACTCGAATCCTGACTTCATCAGGATAGAGCTCTGTAGGGGCATCCGTTTGCAAGTGGGCAGGCGCCTCAGGGGGCTGGGGGTGAGGGGCACCTCAGCCGAATACATGAAAAAGTCCACTGGTTCAGGAGGGGGCTCCATACCCAGTTCTCTGTCCTGGGGAGTGCAAGGCCACAGTCTCTCTAGTGGGTGACTTTCACAATGGTTCTGGAGGGGGTTCCATGCCCATTTCTCTGTCCTATGGAGTGCAAGGCCAAAGTTTGTATAGTGGGTGATTTTCCCACTGGTTCTGGAGGGGGCTCCATGCCCATTTCTCTGTCCTGGGGAGTGCGAGGCCACAGTCTGTCTAGTGGGAGACTTTCCCTCTCGTTCTGGAGGGGGCTCCATGCCCATTTCTCTGTCCTGAGGAGTGCAAGGCCAGTCTCTCTAGTGGGTGACTTTTCCACTGGTTCTGGAGGGGGCCCCTCGTACAGCAGCCCCTGGAGGGTGGCCTAATGGCTTCTGCTGGTGGTGATGGCTGCACTGTGGTGGCAGATGAAGGTGCCTCCAGGGCAGCCTCTGCTCGTGGCGAGGACTGCACTGTGGTGGCAGATGGAAGTGCCTCCTGGACAGCCTTTGCTGGAGGCAAGGGCTGCACTGTGGTGGCAGATGGAGGTGCCTCCTGGGCAGCCTCTGCTGGTGGTGAGGCCTGCACTGTGGTGGCAGATGGAGGTGCCTCCTGGGCAGCCTCTGCTGGTGTCGAGGGCTGAACTGTGGTGGCAGATGGAGGTACCTCCAGGGCAGCCTCTGCTGGTGGTGAGGGATGCACTTCCTCAGCTGGCGGTGGGGGCCCCGTGACCACTGGTGGTGGAGGAGGTGTCACCCTGACAGCCTCTGCTGGAGTGAAGGGCTTCTTCCCCTTTATAGTATGAGGTGTGGAATTCTTACCCTTCCTGGCAGGGGTTTAGAGCTTCTTCCCCTTTATGGCAGGTTATACATGCTCCTTAGCCTTCCAGGAAGGAGTAGAGGGCTTCTTCCCCTTCAAAGCAGGAGGTGCAGGCTCCTTCCCCTTCATGGCAGGAGGTGTAGGATCCTTCTCCTTCTTGGCTGGTGGAGTGTGATCCTTCACTGACTTGCCACCACGACTAGCTGGGCTGGGTCATTGGGACCCTGCTCTTATGGGCAGGACAGGGGGAGATGGGGAGGGAAGAGGTCAAGTTGGGCAAGGAAAAGCGTCTTAGGGATGGTGGGTGGTAGGAGGGAGAAGGGATGGGAGTGGAGGTTGAGGGAGTGGTTGTAGGAGGTGTATGTCTGCTGGATTTGGGTGCAGGTGCATGGGCAGTATGCTGATGTGCGGTGGATGGCTGTTGGGTGTGTGAGTGCTTGCGTTTGTGTCCTTTAGGAGGGGGGCAGACAGGGTGGTGGGAGAGGACACAGGGGAAGCGTGCATGGATGTTGTGGAGGTGTCTGCTAGTGAGATGTGTGTGCTGCTTGGTGTGGTGATGCTGGTGGTGGTTGTTGATGCAGTGCATGCAGGTGTGAGTGTGGACGTGACTGTGAGAGAGGTGGAAGAGGAGGAGGAGGAGGAGGAGGGGGAAGACAGTGGAAGCAGTCGATGTGGTTGTATCTGCAACTGTCTGGTGTTTGCATGAGTGTTTGTGGGATGAAATGTGGTGCCTGTGTTTGCCTGTGCCACTCTTGGGTGTTGTCTTGTGTGCATGCTCGTCTGTATGTGTGCATGGGATGTTGAGGGGTTGAGGAGACTGGGACTGGGAAGTGGTAGTTGCAGGGGGGGACGGTAGAAACTGGTACAATGTCTGCCATCAGAGAGGAGGCCAGAGCCTGTATTGATCTCTGTTGGGCCACCAATCCACGGTGGATGCCTTCCAGGAATGCATTGCATTGCTGCATCTGGGATGGCATTCACAATGGTTGACCGCCCTACAGAGATGGATCCTAAGAGGTCAATAGCTTACTCATTTAGGGCAGCAGGGCTCACTGGGGCAGGGCCTGAAGTGCCTGGGCTAAAGGAGATGCCCACCCTTCTGAGTGAGCAGGCACGGGCAACTCGCTGAGGGGCGACTGGGAGGGCAATGTGGGTACTGGGTGGCAGCTGTACCTGCAGTTGGGGTGGTCACAGAGGTGTCTGCCACCACCAGGGAGCTCCTCTTGGAGGTAGTATCTGAGTCTGTGTTGTCTCCTCCAGTCTCCACCGTGGTGCCCCACTCGCCCTCTGTCCCACTGGTTCCCTCGGCGTTGGTGGACTCTGCCTCCTGGGTCCTGTGGGATGCAGCTCTCTCTGTCGCAGGTGCCCCTGCTCCTCCGCCAGATGATGCAAATGCACACAAGGACAGGATGACAAAACAAGAAAAGGGGCTCAATTACTGCACCAACACCACTATCGGCATGCACATCACTGCCACACACACGGAACAAGCTTAAGCACTATGCATTGTACTACCAGTGATATGGCTAGTCATTAAGGCAAGAAAAGGACCACACACCACCAACTGCAGCACTCCTGGGACCCACGATGCCCTGGCCGAAATGGACTGCTAACAAGCTAGCTTACCTGTATTTGCCATGCACCCATTACCCTTCAGTTGACCAACGCTGCAATATCAGGCCCGGCTTAAGGGGCACCCACTAACCCACATCCACCACCCAGATACCACCCAACCAGCCAAAATATGTATTGATACCCACTGTACTCACCCCCTTGTGGCTGCTGTGAGACCAGGGGGGCCAGGGTCCGACGGGCACCCCTTCCACATTGGGAGGCCATCCCCACCTGGACCTCCACGGCACGCCATATTCCCTTCTTTTGACGGGTGTTGACCTGCAGAGGCAATACAGACAGGAGAACACCATTAGACAACCTGTCCAGCCTGTCACACAAATGGCCCACCATACCCGTTTCTATCACCATTGCCCTGCCTCAACATCCACCACCAGCATCACTACACCAAGCAGCACACACACCTCACTAGCCACAACATCCATTCACTTGTCCTGTTCCTCTCCCACCGTGTCTGCCCCTAAATGACAAAAACGCAAGCACTCAGACACCCAACAGCCATCCACCTCACACACGCACACTACCCATGCACCTGCACCCAAGTCCAGCAAACGTACACCTCCAACAACCACTCCCTCAACCTCCACTCCCATCCCTCCTCCCGCCACACCGTCCCTAAGAAGCTTTTCCTTGCCCAACTTGACCTCTTCCCCCCGTCCTGCCCACAGAACCAGGGTGCCAACCAGCCAGCCCAGCACCTCAGCCAAACAGTCCACTGGGACAGTGGAGGCACCTCCTAGTCATGGAGACAGGACTGTTAGGGATTCCACTCCAACACCCAGAAAGGGGAAGGAGCCCACAACACCTCCAGCCAGGTTGGGGAAGAAGCCCACAACACCTAGAGCCAGAAAGGGGAAGGAGCCCACAACACCTACAACCAGGAAGGGAAGGTGCCTGCACCTCCTGCCATGGAGGGAATGAAACCCTCAACGCCATTAGAGGCTAGGAGGGTGAAACCACCACCACCTGTGGTCATGGAGCCCTCACCACCAGCAAAGGCAGGCCAGGAGGCACCATCACCTGTTGCAACAGAGCAGCACTCACAACCAGCTGAGGCAGTGCAGCTATCACCGCCAGCGGAGAACAGGTAGGCCACCCACCAGGGACTGCTGCACAAGGGGCCCCCTCCAGAACCAGTGGGCATGTTCCCCACCTGATAGACTGTGGCCTTGCACTCCCCAGCAAGACACATGGGCATGGAGCCCCCTCCAGTACCAGTGGGCATGTTCCCCAGCTCAGATACTGTGGCCTTGCACTCCCCAGCAAAGACAAATGGGCATGGAGCCCCCTCCAGAACCAGTGGGCATGTTCCCCAGCTCAGAGACTGTGGCCTAGCACTCCCCAGCAAAGACAAATGGGCATGGAGCCCCCTCCAGAACCAGTGGGCATGTTCCCCACCTGAGAGACTGTGGCTTTGCACTCCCCAGCAAAGACAAATGGGCATGGAGCCCCCTCCAGAACCAGTGGGCATGTTCCCCAGCTCAGAGTCTGTGACCTTGCACTCCCCAGCACAGAGAAATGGGCATGGAGCCCCGTCCAGAACCAGTGGGCATATTCCCCAGCTCAGAGACTGTGGCCTTGCACTCCCAGCAAAGACAAATGGGCATGGAGCCCCCTCCAGTACCAGTGGGCATGTTCCCCAGCTCAGAGACTGTGACCTTGCACTCCCCTGCAAAAACAAATAGGCATGAAGCCCCCTCCAGAACCAGTGGGCATATTGCCCACCTGAGAGACTGTGACCTTGCACTCCTCAGCAAAGACAAATGGGCATGGAGCCTCCGCCAAAACCAGTTGGCATGTTCCCAACCTGAGAGACTGTGACCTTGAACTCCCCAGAAAATAAAAATGGGCATGGTGCCCCCTCCAGAACCAGTTGGCATGTTCCCCAGTTCAGAGACTGTGACCTTGCACTCCCCAGCAAAGACGAATGGGCATGGAGCCCACTCCAGAACCAGTGGGGAAGTTTCCGTATTTGGCTTAGGTGCCCCCCATCCCCCTGAGGTGCCTTCCCACTTGCATACTGATGCCCCTGCAGTGTTCTCTCCAGATGATGTCAGGATACAGGTTGGGCCTTGGACTGTACCCTGTGGCCTTGTGTGCCTTATGACTTTGGACTGGGCATTGAACATTTCTATATATTTGGTTTGTGTGCTGGGTTTTGCTATGCTAATACATTTTCAGTACTTTCAAAATCGGGTCCTTGTTTTATTGTGTCCTGTGTCATGTGCCATTGGGTTACACCTGCAGCTGGTTGTGTGCATGGTGTGTGTGTGAATGGTGTGTGTTGTGCGTGTGTGTGTGTCACTCTCGTTTTCCTCCCTCCCTCCCTTGTATGCTAAGTGGCTGTACTCACTGTTGTCGTCTTCGTCGGTGTTGGGTGTTCCAGGTGGAGCATAACGTAGAACATCATCAGGAAGACTTGCAGTTCAAGTTCCATGGCGGTGTTGTTCTTCCCTGTGTCTCCGATGGTGAGTCCTTTCACTTCTGAGCTCTGTTTCTGCCAGGCTTTTGGTGGCATTGGTACCGCCCCGGAAAAGGTGGCAGATTTGTTTGTCTTAATATGGTGGGAGGTACTTTGTCTTCCGCCTGGCTGTTGATGGCAACCGCCGTGGTGGTTGTTGTTTCCACCTTGGCGGTTGGTGTGGTACATTTGATGTCTATGGGAGTTATTACCGCCATGGTCATCATTTGGTGGTACTTACCACCAGCCTGTTGGCGGTATTACCGCCACTTTATCACTCACCACCAGGGTCGTAATGAGGGCTTAAGTGCTGTAGGTCACAGGTGACAGTGGACAGTTAACAGTGGACAGTTAACTTTTCATGTGATTAGTGTATTTCTACACCAGGTACTATGGCTTTATAGAAACATTAACTATGGCAATCAAGGATTAGTTAATTTCTCCATGTGTTAGAGGTCAGAGCACATATACTGGGCACTGGATATCACTCTGAAAACCAGCAATAAAATAAAGTCCATCAACAGATGGAAAAAAACTGGGATTAACACACAAAAAAAGTAGATTTCCTGCACTTATTAAGTAGAAGCTTTAAACAGGAGGAACAAAGAAGTGGTAGAGGGTTATCCTTCACATGAGTATAAAATTGTGTGCACAGGGGCAAGCCTATGACACTAGCCCCACGGCCTATTATGCCTTAAAAAATCTGATCTATATAATTTTAACTACTGAGAGTGTTTGCCTTTATTGGAAAGCTGTTATTGATGTGCTGCACTGACTTAGAAGGCCTTGGACTGCTGACCAGAAGGCTAAATCTTCAAAAAATAAACTTTATCCATTATCAACCCATTGGATTCAGAGAGTTCATACAAAGGCTTTTAGCCTGTCCCATGCAGGGAATCCAGGCAAATTCTCCTGACAGACCAGGATTGATAAATTGAAATAGTAACATGTTAGGATATACTATGTTATGCTAAGTTATGTTGTTATCCTATGCTACTCTATGCTATGTGTCTCCCGGTATGTATATCACACAAATCGAGCTATGAAGCATCATAGCACTATACATTATGTGGGAGAGTTGGGAGACGAGCTACAAATAGTGTTCATCATGGGGGATTACACAGAGACATTTCACGCACATTACATTTCACAGTTGTAGAAAAAGGAGATTAAGAGGGTCATTATGATCCCAGGCGGTTCAGCCCGCCATGCCGGTGGTGGGTAAAAAGACTGCCACCGGCATGGCGGGCTGAACCGCCATATAATGTACGCATGGAGGCCAAGCTGCCTCCGACAGGCAGCCTGACGGTGGAAGGAATCCTCATCTGAGAGGGCAGCGCTGCTGCCCCTCAAATAATGATCCGTACAGCCACCAGCCTTTCCCTGGTGGTTCCCCCGCCAGGGAAAGGCTGGTGGAAGGTGTGCTCTGGGGCCCCCTGGGGGCCCCTGCACTGCCTATGCACTTGGCATGGGCAGTGCAGGGGCCCCTATGCAGTGCCCCATCACACTGGTCACTGCCCGTTGCACAGAGGCATTGATGGCGGCTCCATGTGGAGCCGCCGGCAATGTCCCAGCCAGGCATTCTGCTGGGCCGGCGGGCGGAAACAATGTTTCCGCCCGCCGGCCCAGCAAAATGTTCATTATGCGGCCGGCAGGGTCCCAGGGGGGGACTGGCAATCAGATAAATGACCGCCAGCCTGAACACAGCGGTAAACACCGCCGTGTTCATAATGAGGGCCTAAGTCATTTGCCCAGAATCCCACAATGTTGAGTCAAGTGCCAAGGCAGTAGCTTTCGCCACTAGGCCACATGTCTCCAATATACATAAACTATATTATGTTTTGTTAGTGTCATTTGTGTTGTGCTCATTAGCATGGCTTTCACCCTGTCAAATTACTGTCCAACCTCAGTTTCCAGAAATCCATCACAAATTAGATTCTGATTAGGTTTGAGATGCTTTGTAGCATCAGTGTTGCATTTGTGTATCAGTTAGTGTTTTCAGTATGCGTGACTTACGTGATTACAGTTTACAAAGTAGTGGGTGCCGCTGAGAACCGCGACAGACACTTATTAGCACCTTTGGATTTTACTGGAACCTAGTTAGTAGTTGTTTCTAGTGTTTTCTGCAGTAGATAGATCTATAGCATGTTGAGAGGATGAATGATGTCATAACTACTGTGTTTGAAAGTATGTGAGGCACTCTGTATAATGTGTTCTGTTGGATATTGTGTGTGTTGTTTCATATGGTTAGTTATGCTGAGACCATGTTGATACTCAGCTGTGTGACTCAACTGTGCTTTGTTGGATGTTCCTGCTGTGTTCTATGTAATGTGATCTGGTGGATGCTTTGAGTGTCTTATTAGTAATTACCGTTCATTTGGGCAAGATAATTGAAGAAGACTCCAACGACCAGAACTGAATAATTCATAGGTTTAATCTTAACCAACTACAACATGAACCTCTCTCTTGCTGCTATCCGTCAGCTGTCACCGTCCCAGCTCACCCTTAACATTACATGATGCCTGTTACTGTGACATCATGGCTATAGTAACTACGCATGCTGGAACTGATATAGGCCCATCATTATATTATAACAATATGCTCAATTATATGAAATATATGTGCTGTTATGATGCCTGTGATATAGCAGAAATGTTAGTACCATCCCTGATGTCACAATAATCATCTATACCTGACAGTTTATGCATTATGTTAACCAAAGTACTAATAGTTTGATTGTAAAGTGATGCACTAAGAAGCCATGTTAGTGTGCATTCATCTTAGACTAATCACTGGACCCTAAGTGGTATTGAGGTTGAATTATAGGTTTGAAGAGTTATACTGTCATTATGGTATATTTAAGAGTCTAAACTAATAATATGCATTGAAACGATATTTTTAATGATGAGTGTTTTAAATTTGTATGCAAAAATAGAGAAATGCAGTTCTGCGCAACACTAATGGGAATATATTGACAAAGTCATTTAATTTAAAAGTTACTGTGACATAAATGCTAATGATCATTTATTAATGCTAAATTTATTGTTTGAATATTAAAATATGTTTCACTTGAATGTATTAACGTGCTGTTTATTTTGTTTGCATTAGCCTAAGTGAGGCCTGCTAGGCCCTGTATTTGTGACAGAAAATATCGAGTCATCTTCCTAACGTGTACCTTTCTTTCAGACTTCGTTCCTATGAGAAGGCTAGCTTGGTAATAGATGTCTATTGTTCTACACATGGAGAGTGTGAGAAAACGTCCTTGAGGAAAGAACATCCTGGAATGTGGAGTGACAGTGTGAAAATTTGTTTCAATCTTGCGTAGAAGTGTCCAGATGGGCACCGTTCTCATGCCAAACCTGGGAAACCATGTGGATGTTTCAAGTTGGAGTCTCCTGATAGATTTCTATTGGATGTTGCCCCTTCAACGTTAGGTGGACTGTTGCACTGACGAATCAGCTTGCCTTATGAACTTTAAAATACTGATGCTCAGCTGGACTTTTGTCAGATTTCTCGAAGAGAAAAATCCCTCAGATGCCGTGCCTGCACTTCCCCATGCAGAATCTCTTCTGCCATTGCTTGCTGAGTCCCTTAGACTCTGAGTGGTATTGACCTCTTTGCCATTGCCCCATTGAAATGATTTACTGAGACTTATAGATTTCTCCCTAACACTCAGGAGAAGACTCCTGACCGAGCTTCTGATATGCTGACGCCTTTTTATTTACTTTATGCCCATCTTAGTTGGTAACCTGTTGCCCGAGATGACCTTTTTCTAAATTCCTTTTGCCTTTTATGAATTTTGCTCACATATGCTCATCCCAGCACACTGTCCCCTGATTGGCTAATATGTAGGGTTTCTCTTGCCAAAATTAGCTGAACCCACATAGTATGAATTGCCTTAATGCTTAGTATACTGAGCACCGCTGGTTTTCTATCCACCAGATCAATATATTGATGTTCTGTATCATATTTGTTGAATGCCTAGTTCTATCAATGTTAGTCCGTCTGAACTTATTATGTCGCCTTGGTCAACCCTTAGTGATACTGTGTCTTTATAACTTTGTCTTGAGAACTGCCTACGTGCCTTTAAGCTTAAGTTTGTAATAAAACCCCATTCACTTTATTTTTGACTGAAGTTTTCCTCGTTTGGCCACATGGGGGAGACTGTGCAACTTAATTGGTTTATATTGAAATTTAGTTGTTTGGTTCTACCACACCCATATGCAAGGTCCAAACATCCATGGACCTTTTCGGGCATTATTCATGTGAAGGATGAAAATGCTCCATCACATCTGGTAGCAGAGGTATGTTTGGTCCCACAAGGGGTGAGTACCATTTACGCATAGTGCAAGGGAGATAGGGTTGATCTCATGTGATTGCCCAGTCTAAATTTTGTCCACCCCAAATTCTGTCCCATGATCCACCCTGGAGACTGTTGAAGTTTCAGCATCATTCCTGCTAGAGACAGATGTGTAAGTATTACTAGGGTTTTGCACTTGCATTGCTGCTGGCCTGAAGATTGCAGTAAAGTGTGAGGTTGTGAAGTGCTTTTTGGCGTCTGCAGTGACGTGCTTGTCACGAAACATTGTTGACAGTGCCAATAGTTTCCTCGAATGACTGTGGGTTTGGTTGGTATTAATTAAATCCTGAGTGCACATGGAGGATCTGATTCAACCGGAGTGAGTTTTACAAATCAAGTTTCCCTCGTTGTGTAATTGTGAAAGCTACAGCTGGAAAGCCTATCTCCATACAAATTTGAAGTGTTCCTACCCTGTAGTGTGCAGACAGGTTGTTGGTTTGGGCTTCCAGTATTTTGCATTAGGTGTGTGTAAGTGATTGTGTGAGAAAGAAGTGAGTGTGACATCATTGAGAGAAAGGATTAAAGTTACTTCCTGATTCAACCGAAAAGTTATTGTGACTGATTAGATTTGATTAAAAATAAAGTTCTTTAAAGCTTTAAAGAGTGCATTAAAAGGAGATGTATTTATTCCTGTTAGAGAGTGTATAGAGACTCCACTCAAAGGTACTCCGGGTCATTATCTATTGTCTGATAAAGGATTTCATGCATGTTTGTGGCTTGAAAAATAGCGCACAATTACTGAGAAAGAAGGTGCAATACCATTTGCCCATTATGGAACTTTTAATTTACCAATTTTAAATTATCTGTGGCAAAAGCTTTATGAGATGAAACAACCACCAAGACCCACACAATTTGAAGCCCTTAGTATTTGGGAACTCATAGGGTTAGAAAATGGCAGCTAAATATGAGAACAGAATGCATGAAGTAATAAAGACATTCATGAATGCAGAAATGAAAGCCTGGACAGCAGACATAATTGAGGGAGTTAGAATATATTCACCTATTTCTAGTGAAGATGGTAAAAGCACTAAACACAAGACTGAGAAAAAGATAGGTAAAGCAGAACAGCATCTACTGAGGTTAAAAAGACAGTCACATACGGGAGTGTTTTGGAATATAAGCTTATAAAATCAGCTCTTGTTGAATTATCCGCACAATTCAGTTGAGGTAGGAGCAAGTAGTGAAGCTGCCCAAAATTTAACCCCGAATGTGCCTACTTCTCCAGTTGCACAAACCACAAATCAAACAGTAGCAGGTACTCCTGCAAGTTCAGTGACAGATTTCTGAAGTATATTGACCAGTCTAGAGCTGTAACACAGTACAGTGTACCAGGTCCTTTTGTGAATCAGATTCTGCCAAATGCTAATGTGAACCAATCGGTGCAGACACCTTATGTGAATCCGCCTGTGCCAAATTTTGTTCTGAATCAACCTGTGCAAATGTTTAGTCCAGGTCAGTCAATGCCAAATGTTTCACCATCTCAAGTAGGACAGAGTTTCAGTAACAGGACAGAGTGTAGGAATGACATTACCTCAGAATCAGACAAATCATATTGATCCAGCTGCACTAACAGTTCCTTGTAACTATAGGTCCTGTTGTTCCTTTGTATGTTCCAGGTACGTCTGGAAGCAACACACATTCATTAAATGTCCAGACAATTTCCAATACACTGGTTACATCCATTGGAATGTCACTGAATGGCTTGCAGAGCTCAGTATATTCTAACTCAGAGGTGGAGAGAACGAGTTCTTATGTTAGACTGTTAACTCCTACACAAATTGCAGATCCAAACCCAGTGACATGTCAGGCAGGATTTACCCCTGATGTGAGGTTTCCTCAGAGAGTCTCACCTTATTTTGTGCCCAGATCATATCCTGAATGTTAATTGCAGCACTCCACAAGGACGAGGACCCTTTAACATGCCAGAGAGCATTGAGCATGTCTATTTTTAATACCCCAAACCGGCAGACTGCTTTAAGAGCAAAAGCAAAAGTGTTGCAGAATAATCCTGTAATTTGAGAGGTTTCACTGCACAGCAGCTAAATGAATGGTAACAACTTTTGAGTTCCAAAGGTGTGACAGGTATAACAAACTGTAATGTAAAACCAGAAGAAACCTCAGAAAGAGATAGAGCAGCACATGTGCCCAGACTAAAATTGGAATTAAATGAAATGATATTAGGAATGTTAGATATAGCCCAAATGGATATTTACACAGAAGACGAACTGCGGTTCATCTGCAAAGACATTATTCAACGTGCAGGACAAGCTTATGAAAGATTAGCTGAAGTAGCCAAGAAATATGATGTGGATTTGGAAAAATCAAAGTCCTTAAAGAGAAGTTATACATTGGAGTTTAGCACAAAATATATAGTCAACATGAGATCCCCTGGAATGAAAACGCACATTAAAGAACTGATTACATACATTTTGAAATGGAGTGATATACATAAGTAGAACGGTAGATGGCAAAGAAAAGAGATCAGAAGAAAGCAAAGCCAAATGTGCCCGTAGCAGGAGCAAATCAAGCTGAGGACAATGTAAATATGTTGCCCATGAGAGAAATACCAGGTTCATGTACCCTGGAGTAGGAGTGATATTCTCACATTCACAAATTATTACCCGAGGTTGAGAGAGAAACCTGTGGAATGGTACAAGCAGACAGGAAGGCTTGTGAAGCTTTCGAAATGCTTGTGGAAGGATTTGAATACGTTGTTTGGCATTATGGTTCTGAGTGATTTATGGACTAAATGTAAAGTCAATGTTGATTGGCCAGATTGTGAACCCCCCAAGAGACCCTGTAACGGGTGTGCCATCTGAAGAGGTGTTTAAAAGGTATTACGATGTGATTGAGTTCCTGAAAAGCAAGGTGCTGCTGAAATAAATTTATTTGCCGAGGATTGACAGGACGACACAGGAATCAAAGGAGTCAATTCATGCCTATTATGAAGGATTCTTTCAGGCTTTCAAGCATTTCAGTAGTACAGAAGCAATAGAAGCCAAAGCTATAGGTCATTTTGTATTCAGATGTGTGCAAGAATTGAAACCAGACATAAGTGAGATGATTCAGCAGCATTTGATTTGTTGGCAGAACAAATCAATTGATGAGATGCTGTGATTTGCAAAATACTGCAGCAATGAATTGGAATAGAAGCAGAAAAATGTTGAAAGAGGAGGTAATGGTCATACACTTAAAAGCTGTACAGGAAGTTATTCAAAGCCCACAAATGATGGTGAACACTGGTGGTATGCAAGAAGTGCAACAGCAGAGAATGAATGTTATCCAGCCTAGAAGTAGAGGACGTTCGGGGGGATTAGCCTGTAAGTGTTATTGATGTCTAGGCTTTGAAGAGAACTAATCTGTGTTATAAGTGCAGAAATTTGGGCCTTTTGAGAAGGGAGTGTCCCCTTAACAATGTGAATAGTTAGGTACAGAATACTGAGGTTGCTCAAGAGTTCAAAGACCCTGGTGCAGAATGTAAATGTATCCCAAGGACAATGGATGCAAGTACTGCAAGCCCAGATGAACAACAGCAAATGATTGTTCCCTGACAAAATCTAAATCAAATTGCAAATGAAAATGTAAATCAGTTAGCATCACAGTTTCCCTTAATGACTTTGAGTTATGAGGCATTTTCAGACATTCTTCAAGCAGATAGCTCAGTTGATGAAGATTGCAAGCTAGGTGCATCCTTAGAAGTAAATCAATGTAGTCCTTATATAAATGCTAACATCATGGGACACAATGTGTCATTTCTGGTTGGAACTGAGGCTACATGCTCCACTGTCAGAACAGCAGAAGTACCAAATTTACAATTTTCATGAAAGGGAATCTAGGTCGTAGGAGTCGCAAATAAGCAGCTGACCAACCCTGTCACAGAATTAGTCTCAGTAAAATAGGTTAATTTGCAGATGAGCACCCATTTGTGGTCTGTGATTCAAGTCCAGTAAGCTTGCTTGGACATGACCTACTGTGTAAGCTAAACTGTTCCATTAGCTGCACACCCCTAGGAATAACAATACAAATAAATGTGGAAGATGTACCCTGTAAAATTCTGAAGCAGTACCTGAATGTCACATTATCTCCAAAGCTGACATGTAATGATATCCATGAAGATTTAAATGACAAAATGACACCCGAGGTTTGGGATTTTTCATGAAAAGAGATAGGACTGAACAAAGGTGTTCAGCCTGTAAAAACAACAGTGAAGCCAAATTCGGTATATCCTAAAACTCCCCGGTATAACATGACCCCCAAGACAATTACAGAAATTACTCCTTTGATAAACAGTTTAATTGAACACAGCATCTTGAAAGGAATAATGGGAAGTCCATGTAACTCTCCCATCCTAGGACTGTCGACCCCAATGGAAACTACTGCATAGTCCAGGACCTGAGAAAAACAAATGAGATTGTCATTCCATGTTGTCCGGTGGTACCAAATCCTGCAGCGATTTTATTTCAAATTCCATTTGAAGCAAAATGGTTGCTGTGATTGATTTGTATCAAGCATTTTTGTCCATGTCGTTGTATGGGGAAAGCCAATTCCACTTTACCTTTCAATTCGACAGTTATGTTTTGACATGGTGTTGAGCTCCAGGTGGGGGTACTGAGAGTCTGTCTATTTTTAATCAGATATTGAAAAAGAATCTGGAGTCACTTAAAATGCCCTATCATTCAGTCTTATTGCACTTAAAGATGACCACTTATGGTATCAAACACTCGAGAGGCATGCAAGGGTGATACAATTGCTCTTTTGAATCATTTAGGAGAAAATAGACATACATTTTGCACAGCCAAACTAGGGTATTTCAAGAAAGAGGTAATTTATTTAGGTCACCATATTGAGAAAGGTGTGCGGAAGGTGTCACAAGACAGAATCTCAGAAATTATGAAAATAAATTCCCCTGCCACTCAGAAAGAAGTTTGAATGTTCTTGGGAACGGTTGGCTACTGTCGCCAGTGGATTCCAAACCTTTCCCTTTTTGGCCAAGGCTTTACAGAGGGTGACACACAAAAATGTGTCTGATCCAGCACAATGAGATGACAAGTGCATATGTGCCTTCACAGAGCTGAGAGAAAGCCTATGTCACGCCCCATCTCTGGGAATTCCTGATTATAACAAATGTTTTCCCTGTTTTGCTGGGAAAGGGATGGATGTGTTCTCTCAGTTTTGATACCTCTACATGGAAATGCGAACAAGCCAGTCACATATTTTTCTGCCGCAGTTAATCCTCTGGCTCCTGCGCTGTCTGGTTGTTTGAAGGCAGTCGATGCCCTAAGCGTCCGCATCAAATAGTGTGAAAGCCTTATTATGGGTCACTCTATTAATGTTTTTATTCCCCACTCTGTGGAGATATTGTTAACATGAACCAAGTCTCAGTATCTCACCAGTGCGTGTTTGAGCAGGTCATTCTCACCTCGTCAAATGTTAAATTGAAAAGATGTACCATTCTGAATCCTGCTATGTAGTTACCTAACCCTGTTGAAAATACCAATGATTGTGAGGATGACGTTGAGCATGAATTTCACGATGAGACTGATGTGGGCACCAAACCAAGACCTGACATTCAAGACATTCCCCTGACTAAAAATGACAATGTCATGTTTGTTGATGGGTCCTGTTTAAGAGATAAACATGGTTCGCATTTTGCAAAGTCTCAAGTGTAATTGAAGTCTCCTGGCTTTGAGGAATCTTTTCAGCCCAAGTGGCCAAATAAGTTGCTCTTACTAGAGAACTCTGTGTTTCTGAACAGCTCAAAGTGACAATTTTCACTGACAGTCAGTATGGTTTTCATGTCGTTCATGATTTAAGACAGTTGTGGTCAAAATGATGGTTCATGGCCACCTCTGGACCACCTATCCACAATGAAGATGAGATTTATAATCTGTTGAATGCATCACAGTTGCCTGCAAAGATCGCTGTTGTCAAGTGTGCCGCTTAGAAAAAATCTACTGATTATGTAACTTTGGAAAAAACATGGTAATGAGATGCTGAGATATTGCACCCTTAGCTATACTTTCTTTAATGGAGAGAGGACCAATGATATAAATGATGAAATAAGTGAACATTTCCTATTAACTGCTGTTGATGTTAAGAGACTGCAGGAAGAAGTGACAGAAAAGGAACAGCAAAGTTGGGTTAGAGCAGGATGTGTAAAGAGAGATGAGGATGATATTTGGGTTTTAAGTGATGGACGAACAGTGTTGCCCAATAGCTTGTTGTCACCCATGGCTAGACCCTGTCATGCACAGGTAAATATAGGTAGAGATGCAATGATCAGAACGTTTAGACAGTTGTGGTTTAACTCCAGATTGAGAGTGATTGCAGAAGCTGTTTGCCACAGATGTGTCACATTGCAGCAGATGAATGTAGGAAAATGCACACTTGTCAATCTGAGTCACATAAGTAGATTAGGACAGTTTAACGAATTGCAACTGGATTTCATAGAGCTGCCTGTATGCAATGGACTCAGATATGTTTTAGTAATTGTATGCATTTTCTCTCATTGAGTTGAAGCCTACATTACCAGGAGAAAGGCAGTCTCACAGTAGCAAAGCTGTTACTGAGAGAGTTGATACTGAGATTTCAATTCCCAACTTCTCTAGTGTCAGACCGATGAACGCATTTCCTCAGTGAGGTCCTAAAATTATTGTGTGTGACATTACAAGTTGAGCAAAGATTACACTGGAGTTACAGACTGATGCTTCTGGACTCGTCAAGCAAGTACTCTGAAGTCTAGACTGACAACAGTATGTGCATCCAACACTCTGAAATGGCCAGGAGCATTGCCTCTTCTCTTATTACAAGAGGCAGCACAGTACGCAGTACACCTGACAAAAAGACTGGTTTGTTGCCTCATGAAATCATCATGGGCAGGGACATGAGATTGCCAGCAGTGTCTGAAAATGCGCTTGTGAACATTACAGATGACTTGGGCTGGATTATTGCAAAGGACTGGCTGACATGGTTCATTCTTTGTCTCATCCGGTTGGAAAAGCTACAGTATAGCCGCAGCAGGAGCTTTGCCATGACCTTAGTCTAGCGAATGGATAATGGTGAAGAAGCATTGTTGAAATGGATACTCCACAAATTGTTGCTTTAATATGTAGTTTAATTCTGGTGAAATTCTGCCTTAAGACATACTATTCGATACAGACAGCCCTTCACTCTGATCACTCCCACCTCCGTCCTCCACTAAATCGCTTCTCCTCCCTTGTTACGTACCTGTATTCTCAATCGAGAATCCAGAAAGGCAGCCAGCAGCTCTTGCCTAGCCACAACACATCCCACTCTTTAGTAAAAGAAAACGAAAATAATAATACAACTTATAAATTACATTCATAGAATAATTAAAATGCATACTGCTTCTAACTTGGAACAAAACTTTAACTATGTTACAAATGTTTCTATAACCTACAATAAACATGAAAAGTTATATCTCAGATTTTCACATTTTCATGTATATAATCCTCCAACCACCTAGAAACTTTTCTTTTCTGATTACTCCTTTGTACAAATCTTGTTTCTTCCTCAGTACCTACATCATGAGCTCCAATGTCTTTGTCAACCTCAGGATGCATGATAAGTTCATTATCATTAATCAATTCCTTTCCCAGATGTTTTCCATTCACAAACATTTTCCTCTCTTAATGTCTATATTCTCAACATATTTATTCAAATCCATTCCTAGGTTTGTTCTTCCCATTAGCTTAGATTTACTATGATCCAGTGGTTCCTCTCCCATGGGTGTCTTACTATTCAGTTAACCATTATTAACACAATCACACTCCATAAAATCATTTTCAGCTCCAAAGTCTATCTTTAGTTCCTTGCTATCTTTATGCTCTTGTTTCCAAACACCTTTATTATAATGAGCTACTTGATTCAGATTCCAAACCTTTCCATTACTTAATCTTACAGCATTGCACAATACTTCAACAACCTCTTCAGGTTCATAAAATCTACAGTTGGTCTTTTTATCCTGACCCAATCACCCACTTTGATGTTTACTTGTTTAGTTCCTTTCTTATCATCATAATATGATTTATTTGGCATGAACCTCTTTAATTTTCTTCCTAGCATCTTCAATAGACCACTATTCAACACTTGAGCGGAACAACCATCCTGGAGTAAATTTGGTCCCAGCATTCCTACCACACATCATAACAAAAGGTGAAACACCAACAGAATCAAAGTCTGTGACTCTGTATGCCCAAATAATTTTTCCTAATTGAGTAACCCAATCCTCATTGCTAACCATTGCCAATGGATGATTCCTTTAATTACTCGGTTGAACCTTTCAACCATGCCATTCCCACTAGGATTGTAAAGTGAAGTGGTTTTGTGTTTAACTCCTATTCGCTCAAAATACCTTTTGGCTTTTATTGACATGAACTGCACACCATTGTCACTTAAAATATTATCTGGAATACCTTCAGAAATGAAAGTCTCATCCAAAAATTCCAAAACAGCCTCAGTATCTGATGTGTCTACAAATGTAATTACTGCCCAACGACTAAACAAATCAATTAGAACTAAAATGTACTTCTGTCGGTTACCAATGGGACCAACAATGTCTATTAATATAGCTTCACATGGATTATTAGGTATTAAACAATCACTCATTGGTGGTCGTGAAGTCCTTAATAACTTGTCAGCTAATCTACAATTAGGACATTCCCTTACAATCTTTCTATTGCAATCTCAATGTTAGGCCACCAAAACATTTTTTTTACTATAGATTTAGTTCTTGTGATTCCTGAATGACCCTCATGATTTAATGCAATAATCGTCTCTCGTAAAGTTTGAGGTGGAATTCTTTTTTCCCCTCTCAAAACTAAATTGTCTTACACAGTAAGTTCCAATCTCACCTCCCAAAACGATTTCAAAACTTGCATCAAACTTTGTTTATTAGGCCAAAAACTACATACTTCACATCTGATAAAGTTTGATCAGCTTCATACTCTTTATTCCAAACATTTCCTTTAACATCTGCTTCTCCTCTATCATGAATCAAAGCAAGTTGTAACTCATTCCATTTATCATAATCACATTCTTCCAGTTCATTCTGCATTCTAGATAAAAAGTCTGCTACCACATTATCCTTCTCTGGAACATAAACTATCTTATACTGATAATCAGACAGCTGCATAGATAATCGAGCTAACCTAGCTTATTAATTTACCATGCCTTCTGTAGTTAATATTTTTACCAATGGTTGATGATTAGTTTGTATAATACATGGTTTTCCCCACACAAAAACCCAAAAATGATCTAACACCCATGCACAAGCTAATGTTTCCCTCTCAATTACTGGGTATTTCTCTTCTGTAGGTGTTAAAGATGGTGAAGCATATGCAGCTACACATTCCTTACTTGCTCCCTTTTTCCGTGTTACTAGTGTATGCGGTAATATTGCACATTGCATTTTGATCAAAACCTCCTAATGCAAGTGCATTAACACGTTCTTCTTTTATGCTTTGAAAACTTTCATTGCATTGTGTAGACTGTAGGAAGGTAGACTCTTTCTAGCCTTGTTACCACCACTTTTGGCCTGTTTGTGAGTATATGTCAGGGTGTTTTTACTGTCTCACTGGGATCCTGCTAGCCAGTGCCCCAGTGCTCATAGTGGAAATCCTATGTTGTCAGTGTGTTTGATATGTGTCCCTGGGATCCTGCTAGCTAGGACCCAAGTGCTCATAAGTTTGTGGCCTATATGTGTTCCCTGAGTGATGCTTAACTGCATCACTGAGGCTCTGCTAACCAGAACTTCAGTGTTTATGCTCCCTCTGCTTTTAAAATTGTCACTGCAGGCTAGTGACTAATTTTATTAATTCTGATTGGCACACTGGAACACCCTTATAATTCCCTAGTATATGGTGCCTAGGTACCCAGGGTATTGGGGTTCCAGGAGATCCCTATGGGCTGCAGCGTTTCTTTTGCCACCCATAGGCAGCTCAGACAATTCTTACACAGGACTGCCACTGCAGCCTGAGTGAAATAACGTCCATGTTATTTCACAGCCATTTTACACTGCACTTAAGTAACTTATAAGTCACCTTTATGTCTAACCCTCACTTAGTACAGGCTAGGTGCAAAGTTACTTAGTGTGAGGGCACCCTGGCACTAGCCAAGGTGCCCCCACATTGTTCAGGGCAAATTCCCCGGACTTTGGGAGTGCGGGGACACCATTACACATGTGAACTACATATAGGTCAATACCTATGTGTAGCTTCACAATGGTAACTCCGAACATGGCCATGAAACATGTCTAGGATCATGGAATTGTCACCCCAATACCATTTTGGTATTGGGGTGACAATTCCATGCATCCCCGGGGCTCCAGCATGGACCCCGGGTACTGCCAAACTAGCCCTCTGGTGTCTTCTCTGCAGATAGCGCTGCTGCAAACCATCAGACAGGTTTCTGCCCCTCTGGGGCATGGGCAGCCCAGTCCCAGGAAGGCAGAACAAAGGATTTCCTCTAAGAGAGGGTGTTACACCCTCTCCGTTTGGAAATAGGTGTTAAGGGCCTGAGAGGAGTAGCCTCTCCTGGCCTCTGGAAATGCTTTGAAGGGCACAGATGGCGCCCTTCTTGCATAAACCAGTCTACACCGTTTCAGGGATCCCCCCAGCCCTGCTCTGGAGTAAAACTGGACAAAGGAAAGGGGAGTGACCACTCCCCTGACCAGCACCTCTCCAGGGGAGGTGCCCAGAGCTCCTCCATTGTGTCCCAGACCTCTGCCATCTTGAATGCAGAGGTGTGAGGGCACAATGGAGACCTCTGAGTGGCCAGTGCCAGCAGGTGATGTCAGAGACCCCTCCTGATAGGTGCTTACCTCTCTATTTAGCCAATCCTCCTCTGAGGGCTATTTAGGGTCTCTCCTGTGGGTTTCTCATCAGATAACAAATGCAAGAGGTCACCAGAGTTTCTCTGCACTTCTCTCTTCAACTTCTGCCAAGGATTGACCGCTGACTGCTCCAGGACACATGCAAAACTGCAACAAAGTAGCAAAAAGACTACCAGCAACATTGTAGCGCCTCATCCTGCCGGCTTTCTTGACTGTTTCCTGGTGGTGCATGCTCTGAGGGCTGTCTGCCTTCACCCTGCACTGGAAGCCAAGAGGAAATCTCCTGTGGGTCGACGGAATCTTCCCCCTGCCAATGCAGGCACCAAACTTCTGCATCACCGGTCCTCTGGGTCCCCTCTCATCCTGACAAGCGTGGTCCCTGGAACACAGGAGCTGGGTCCAAGTGTCCCCGACAGTCCAGTGGCCCTTCTGTCCAAATTTGGTGAAGGTAAGTCCTTGCCTCCCCACGCCAGACAGTAATCCTGTGCACTGCGTGAACTGCAGCTGCTAGGAATTCTGTGCACTTTTGCAAGACTTCTTCATGCACAGCACAGCCCAGGTCCCCAGCACTCCATCCTGCATTGCCCAACTCGCTGAGTTGGACTCCGACTTCGTGGGACCCTCTTTTGTGGTGCTAAGATGACCGTTGTGCTCAGATCTTCTGAACGCCTGTCCAGGTGCTTCTGCAGGTGCTGCCTGCTTCTGCGTGGGCTCTCACTGTTGCTGAGCGCCCCCTCTGTCTCCTCCTCCAAGGGGCGACCTCCTGGTCCTTCCTGGGCCCTAGCACACCCAAAGTCCTCAACTGCGACCCTTGCAGCTAGCAAGGCTTGTTTGAAGTCTTTCTGCGTGGAAACAACTCTGCATCCTCCAGCACGCCATGGGACATCTTCTGTCCAAAGGAGAAGTTCCTGCCTCCTTGCAGGCAGGTCGCTTCCTCCTCACCACTGCTCCGGTAAGTGCTGCCATTGTTTTGGGCTTGTTTCGGCTTGTCTGGGCTTGTCTGGGCTTGTTTGGGCTTGTTTGGGCTTCTTGGCTTCTCCGCTCCTGGAAGGCCCCGCCCCCTCCCTCCTCCCCGGAGCTCTTCCCGCTCCTGACTCCTGCTGCCCCACCCCGCACTCCCATTGGAGGTTTCCCTCCCTCGTCCCAGCTGCCACTCCCTCCCACCTCCCTTCTTATGCTGGCCGCAGCGCGAGGTTAGAAGCGACCTCTGACCCAGCATCCTTGCAGGCAGGTCGCTTCCTCCTCACCACTGCTCCGGTAAGTGCTGCCATTGTTTTGGGCTTGTTTGGGCATGTCTGGGCTTGTTTGGGCTTGTTTGGGCTTCTTGGCTTCTCCTCTCCCGGAAGGTGCCGCCCCCCTCTCTCCTCCTCAGAGCTCTTCCTGCTCCAAACCATCAACAGCTCCTTCGAGTCAGCCACCTTCCCAGAAAGATGGAAGCACGCAGAAATCAACACACTGCTGAAGAAACCAAAGGCAGACCCAGACGACCCCAAGAACTACCGGCCGATCTCCACTCTCCCCTTCCCAGCCAAGGTCATCGAAAAAATTGTAAACAGCCAACTACCCTGGTTCCTGTAAACTGTAAACTTCATACTTGTATAGCACACTACTCACCCGTTAGGGTCTCAAGGCGCTGTACACATACCGCTGTGGAACCGCTCCTGGCTTTTCCCTGTGAGGTGCCCACTCCTGGGCAACCTCCAAGGTGAAGCCAGGCATCCCAGCGCTGTTGGGGCCGTTGTGGAGATTAAGCAAGCTATTGCCCAGAGTTACAGAGTGGGACCCGTGAATTAGATTAGGCACCAATGCAAGAATGATCAGGTCCGAGGAAATTGAGCCCAAGACCCGCCAAGGCGGGAATTGAACCCTGGTCCCGGGCCAGATTTCTGCATCAGGGTCTGCCGCTCTAACCATGACAGCAAAGTACTCAACACCTCCCAATCCGGATTCCGCAGAAACCACAGCACCGAGACTGCACTCATTGCTGCCACAGACGACATTAGGACCATGCTCGACGAAGGAGAAACAGCAGCACTCATTCTCCTGTACCTCTCCGCAGCTTTCGACACGGTATGTCATCACACTCTCTACACACTCCTCCACAACGCTGGAATCGGCGACAAGGCACTCGACTGGATCTCATCATTTCTCTCGTGCAGTACCCAGAGAGTCCGCCTCCCACCGTTCCCGTCAGAAGCCTCCAGAATCATCTGTGGCGTTCCCCAAGGATCTTCGCTCAGCCCCACGCTCTTCAATGTTTACATGGCCCCCCTCGCCAACATCGCACGAATCCACCACATCAACATAGTTTCCTACGCAGACCACACTTAGCTCATCCTCTCCCTCACGAAAGACCCTACAACTGCAAAGAACAACCTCCACAATGGACTTCACGCCATCGCCAGCTGGATGGAATCAAGCCACCTCAAGTTAAACACAGACAAGACAGAAATCCTCATCTTTGGCACCAACCCCTCAACTTGGAATGACTCCTGGTGGCCCACCTCCCTAGGAACCAAGCCCTCACCCACCACCCACGCACGCAACCTAGGCCTCATCTTGGACTCCACACTCAGCATGACTCAGCAGGTCAATGCCATCTCCTCTTCCTGCTCCAACACTCTCCGCATGCTCCGCAAAATCTTCAAGTGGATTCCCGTTGAAACCAGGAAAACTGTCACCCATGCCCTGGTCAGCAGCCGATTGGACTATGGAAATGCCCTATATGCAGGAATAACAACCAAACTCCTAACAAAGCTGCAAAGAATCCAGAACGCATCCGCCCGCCTCATTCTGGACATCCCACACCACGACCACATTTCCCCCCACCTCAGAGACCTTCACTGCCTACCAGTATCAAAGAGGATCACCTTCAAACTCCTCATCCACGCACACAAGGCCCTCCACGACACATGCCCAGCCTACCTCAACGACAGACTCACCTTCCACACCCCACCCGCATTCCTCGCTCCGCCAGCCTCGCCCTCGCCTCCATCCCCCGCATCCGCCACACCACCGCTGGAGGAAGATCCTTCTCTCACCTAGCCGCCAAGACCTGGAACTCCCTACCGCTCCACCTTCGCCAGACCCAAGACCTCTTCACATTCAGGAAATGCCTCAAGACATGGCTCTAAGACCAGTAGCTCCCCCCCCTGCGCCTTGAGACCTTAACGGGTGTTTAGTGTGCTCTATAAATCCTTGATTGATTGATTGTTTGGCATATTCCGTTGTTGCAGAATCTTTGGCTTCTTCCACCCAGAGGCAGCTCTTTTGCACCTTCATCTGGGGTTTAGTGGGCTCCTGCCCCCCCGGACACTTGCATGAGTCTTGGACTTGGTCCCCTTCCTTTGCAAGTCCTCAGGTCCAGGAATCCGTCTTCAGTGCTTTGCAGTCAGTTGTTGCCTTTGCATAATCCCCTAGCTCAACTTTACTGTCTTTCTGGGGTGGTAGGGTAACTTTACTCCTACTTTTCAGGGCCTCGGGTGGGGTATCTTGGACACCCTTAGTGTTTTCTTACACTCCCAGCGACCCTCTACACACTATACTAGGTCTGGAGTCTATTCGTGGTTCGCATTCCACTTTTGGAGTATATGGTTTAGTGTTGCCCCTAGGCCTGTTGTCTCCTATTGCATTCTATTGTGTTCTACAGTGTTTGCACTACTTTTCTAACTATTTACTTACCTGATTTTGGTTTGTATGTATATTTTGTGTATATTACTTATCTCCTAAGGGAGCATATCCTCTGAGATACTTTTGGCATATTGTCACTAAAATAAAGTACCTTTATTTTTAGTAACTCTGAGTATTGTGTTTTCTTGTGATACAGTGCTATATTATATAAGTGGTATGGTAGGATCTTTGCATGTCTCCTAGTTCAGCCTAAGCTGCTCTGCTAAAACTACCTCTATCAGCCTAAGCTGCTAGAACACTTCTAATCTACTAATAAGGGATAACTGGACCTGGCACAAGGTGTAAGTACCACAAGGTACCCACTATGAGCCAGGCTAGCCTCCTACATAGACTACTCAAATTTACATGTATTTTTAAGCAATTGCCTAATATACTAATATAATATGTTTTTTCAGCAAAGCCTGGAATATACTTGGCACAGTATTTCGCCATTCCTAAGAAATACTTTACATCCTCTTTATTAGTAGAAACATGTGCCTCCTTAGTGGCTTTTACCAAAGAGAGTTTTGGTGTGACTCCATCTGTACTGATAACTTGACCAACATATGAAACGCTGTTTTCTGAAAATTTACATTTAGTAAACCCAATAGTTAATCCTTTAGATTTTAATAATGACAAAACTCTCATGAGACTGCTATCATGTTCTTCTTTTGTGCTTCCAAAAAGCAGAATGTCATCTCAGAAAATGTTTACATTTTTCTCCTTTTTGAACAGTTTAAAAACAACCTCTGGAAAACTGCTGCTGCCCATGCTAAACCAAATGGCAGGTGTTTGAATTGATAACATCCTTCTGGTATTACAAAAGCTGTATATTTCCTTGAACTCTCCGTTAAAGAAATCTGATGATAAGCAGAAGATAAATCAATTGTGGAAAACCACTTTGCTCCACTGACGCAAGATACCATTTCATTAATGTTCGGTAACGTAAACTTGTCCACGATTATGTTGCTATTCAAATGACGTAAGTCAACACAGAGTCTTATTTTTCCATTACCTCGTCTAGCAATCACTAATGGAGAAATCCAGTTGGAGGCTTCTTTAGGTTCTAAAACACCAGACTTTTCTAGTTCTGCAGAAACTTTGTCTCTCACCGTAAAAGGAATGTTCCTCACTTAATGTATTTTTGGTATGGTACCATCCTTCAAAATGATTTGGTGTTTAAGATTCCTTAAATCCTTGCAGAAAACTGCCCTGATCATACACCCAAGTACTGGAGGTCCTTTTTTCGCCAAGTAAAGTTTGCCTGGTTCTTTCCTGTTCTTGCATTTAAACACCAACCACCTAAAACCCAGCATGTCAATTTATACACCACTATATCCTTCAGGATTAATATCTGAGGGCAATAACTTGTCACCCACTTTTTTTTTAGTAAATTTTTCTTTCCAAATAAGAAGGTTAATGATGGTATAAGGTGATCCCGAATCAGCATACATTTTCAAAGCAACGCCACAAATATTCATCCAACATTCTGGTTTAGAGTTTACTGAATCTCCCTTTATATTTATAATAAAGTTCTTACTTAAACTAGTTACTTTCTCACTATCACACCTGTCTTCACTCAAACTGCTTCCCTCTTCCTGGTAGGTTGAAGTACTTATGCATTTTACTAATTCCTTTTCCTTCTACACACTTTTGAAAAATGCCCAATGTTACCACAATTTGCACATTTCTGTTTGACTGCAGGATAACTTTTGCTAAGTGCAAGATCGTTTTTACCATCACATTGATAACATTTTAGTGAGTCTTTAGGTTTCGTAATCTTTGTTATCTGCTTTGAATTTTTATATTTGTTTTTGCATACTGTTTCATACTCTTTTATCCCTATTTTCAATGCACCAGTGCATCTGCTAGACATTTCAGCTTAATAAACCATAGCCAAAACATCGCTCAAATGTGCATCTCCATTAACCCATAAACATTCTTGTATCCCAGGATTATTTGCATGCATAACTACCTGATCTCTGATTAAATCATCCTTAAGTGCCCCAAACTTACAATCTAGCGCTAATGTACTCAATTCTGCCACATAATCATCAATAGTTTCTTTAATTTCTTGTTTCTCTACATTTTTTCCTTCCAAATATAGGAGTGTGTGTAAAAAAGACATCTATTTGAGAAATTCCCTGTAATTCACGTGCTACTATGGTCACCCCGGAATTCAGAGATGTGCAAATAACCACTGCTCCTCAACACCTTATCTTGTGCCCTTTTTGGAAATGCAAAGGTTTTCTTGATAGCAATTTTTTACTCCTTATATTTCAGCAAATGAATTGCTGTATACCCGGTATAGAATGAAAACGCACTGCAGGGTGCAGCTCATTTATTGGCTCTGGGTTCCTCGGGTTCTTGATGAACCTACAAACCCTATATATCCCCGCAACCAGAGGAGTCCAGCAGACGTAACGGTATATTGCTTTCGATAATCTGACATTGCAGGGAAAAGTTACAGAGTAAAACGTAGAGAAAAATTGATGGTTTTTTCACCTCAATTTCAATATTTTTCTTTTTCAGCTGTTATTTTCTGTAGGAAACCCTTGTAGGATCTACACAAATGACCCCTTGCTGAATTCAGAATTTTGTCTACTTTTCAGAAATGTTTAGGTTTCTGGGATCCAGCATTGGTTTCATGACCATTCCTGTCACTGACTGGAAGGAGGCTGAAAGCACAAAAAATTGCACAAATGGGGTATGCCCCAGTAAAATGCCAAAATTGTGTTGAAAAATTGGGTTTTCGGATTCAAGTCTGCCTGTTCCTGAAAGCTGGGAAGCTGCTGAGTTTAGCACCGCAGACCCTTTGTTGATGCCATTTTCAGGGGAAAAACCACAAGCCTTCTTCTGCAGCCCCTTTTTCCAATTTTTTTGAAAAAAACGAATTTTTCACTGTATTTTGGCCAATTTCTTGGCCTCCTTCAGGGGAACCCACAAAGTCTGGGTACCTTTAGAATCCCTAGGATGTTGGAAAAAAAGGACGCAAATTTGGCTTGGTTAGCTTATGTGGACAAAAAGTTATGAGGGCCTAAGCGCGAACTGCCCCAAATAGGCAAAAAAGGGCCTGGCACAGGAGGGGGAAAAGGCCTGGCAGCGAAGGGGTTAACCTCTTGGCTGCTGAGCCTTTCCCACCCACCCAGTGCTGAACCCCTTTGTGGCTATTTGGGGTATTTTGTGCTTAGGCCTTCATAACTTTTTGTCCACATAAGCTATCCATGCCAAATTTGTGTCCTTTTTTCCAACATCCTAGGGATTCCAAAGGTACCCGGAGTTTGTGGTTTCCCCTGAGGGAGACCAGGAAATTAGCCAAAATACAGCAACATGTTTGTTTATTTAAAAAAAAATGGAAAAAAGGGCTGCCGAAGAACGCTTGTGTTTTTTTTCCCTGAAAATGGCATCAACAAAGGGATTTCAGTGCTAAAATCACCAGCTTCACAGCTTTCAGGAACAGGCAGACTTGAATCAGAAAACCACATTTTTCAACACAATTTTGGCATTTTACTGAGACATACCCCATTTTTACTATTTTTTGTGCTTTCAGCCTCCTTCCAGTTAGTGACAGAAATGGGTGTGAAACCAATGCTGGATCCTGGAAAGCTAAATATGTTTGCAAAAATAAACAAAATTCTGAATTCAGCAAGGGGTCATTTGTGTAGATCCTACAAGGTTTTCCTGCAGAAAATAACAGCTGTAATAAAACAAATATTGACATTGAGGTGAAAAAATCTGCCATTTTTCTCCATATTTTACTCTATAACTTTTTCCTGCGATGTCAGATTTTTGAAAGCATTATACCGTTACGTCTGCTGGACTCTTTTGGTTGCGGGAATATATAGGGCTTGTTGGTTCATCAAGAACCCTAAGTACCCAGAGCCAAAAAAGGAGCTGCACCTTTCAATAGGTTTTCATTTTATACCGGGTATACAGCAATTAATTTGCTGGAATATAAAGAGTGAAAAATAGGTATCAAGAAAACCTTTGTATTTTAAAATGGGCACAAGATAAGGTGTTGAGAAGCAGTGGTTATTTGCACATCTCTGAATTCCTGGGTGCCCATACCAGCATGTGAAATACAGGGCATTTCTCAAATAAAGGTCATGTTTTACACACTGTTTTACATTTGGAAGGAAAAACTGTAGAGAAAGACAAGGGGCAATAACACTTCTTTTACTATTCTGTGCTCCCCCAAGTCTCCCGATAAAAATGGTACCTCACTTGTGTAGGTAGGCCTAGTGCCCACAAAAGGAAATGCCCACAAACACAGCGTGGACACATCACATTTTCCAAAATAAATCAGAGCTGTTTTTCACAAAGTGCGTAGCTGTAGATTTTGGCCTCGAGCTCAGCCGCCACCTGGAAACCTACCAAACCTGTGCATTTTTTAAAACTAGGCACCTAGGGGAATCCAAGATGGGTGACTTGTGGGGCTCTCACCAGGTTCTGTTACCCAGAATCCTTTGCAAACCTCAACATTTGGTAAAGAAAATCACACTTTTTCCTCACATTTCGGTGACAGAAAGTTCTGAAATCTGAGAGGAGAAACAAATTTGCTCCTACCCAGCGTTCCCCCATGTCTCCCGATAAAATTTGTACCTCAATTGTGTGGGTAGGCGTATTGCCCGCAACAGGAAATGCCCCAAAACACAACGTGGACACCTCACATTTTCCAAAAGCAATCAGAGCTGTTTTTTACGAAGTGCCTAGCTGTGGATGTTGGCCTCTAGCTCAGCCGCCACCTAGGGAAACCTACCAAACCTGTGCATTTTTTAACACTAGACACCTAAGGGAATCCAACATTGGGTGACTTGTGGGGCTCTCACCAGGTTCTGCTACCCAGAATCCTTTGCAAACCTCAAAAGTTGGCAAAATAAAACACTTTTTTCTTCCATTTCGGTGACAGGAATTTCTGAAATCTGAGAGGAGAAACAAAAGAAATCAGTGAGTGAAGGGATCACTAACCATAGTTTGCCCGTAACCTGTGGAATTTCCTGTAGTCTGTTATTAACACTTTTTTATCAGCAGGAATATTAGCAATATTATTGTTCGAATTATGACCTAGTGTCTCAATTGTCCCAATCATGAAACATTTGAGCAACATTGCAAAGACTAAATACACTGACACAGTGGGAGGTTTACTTGAGCCTGCATTGACATTCTGTACAGTTTATGCCCACAGAAGCAATCTGACCTACATTAGTCCAGTAGAGAAGGAGATAATTGGACAAGTAGGGGAAAGGAGCAGATCTATGAAGACTAAAATAGAAAAGGGAAACGTTTTACAAAATTGGGGAAAAGATGAGACATTCAGTAGCTGTAAATCAAGGATTTCTTGCTTTAGATTGACAACATGTAGGGACGTTATGTATATATAGACCTAGATCAAAGACTGATACGCATTTTGTAGGGATTAATGTATGTTGACATGTATTTTTGCTTAGAAGTTTTGGACCTTTATGTTGAATGGGCAAGACCCTGCCGTACTAGGTGTTTTTTTCATATGTTGAAAGAATGCCTATTACAAGTTGCTGAAAGGCCGGTATTTTACATATTACCTGGGAACAGTTCTTCCAAAGATTTATCATGTGGACCATTTTAATGATCCACTCTGGGATGAGAAATAAAACTCCAGAGTCAAGAGTGGTGCTGGTGCTTCAGACTTTGTAGGAGATATTTTTGGTGCCATAATTCCATCAGTAGGTGTTATTTTGAATGATCTCAAGATAAGGAAGTTGCCAACTTCCTTAGTAGGTGTAATTTTATTAATGGACACAGAAATGGTTGCCGTAAGATCAATGGTTTTACAAAATCGCCCTGCGTGAGACATTCTTGTAGAAAAGGAGGGAGAAGTTAGCAAAATTTTGCACGCTCAACAGTGCTGTACTTATATTCCTGATAATAGTAAGGAGATAAGTAAATACATTGCAAACATGACAGACTTGAGGCAGGATCTTAAAGAGTTAACAGCGACAGGAGACTGGGAAGAATAGGTAATGGGTTTTCAGCCACTGGAAGGTGGCTCTGAAGTCTAGGGAAAGGAATTGTTGGGACCATATTGAGATCCCTATTGATTATGGCCTTGTGTGCCCTAGTTGCAGTTGATCTTTACAAATTGTTCTAGAAGCTGAAAGAGAAAAGAACCAAGAGTAAACAGAGAAAGAAGGAGATTGAGATGGAGACTAGAAGGAGCATATACTATAGTAACATCAAGCAGTAAGAGGAGTCAAGAAGTCCTTACCTGGATAGATCTCTGAAATTTTGAGTTGCCTTATTGAAAATGAAAGTTGGAGTATTTTGTAATGGCTATAGAAGAAATGTTAGTACCGTCCCTCATGTCACAATGGTCATATATACATGATATGCTATTGTTCTACACATAGAGAGTGTGAGAAAATGTCCTTGAGGAGAGAACCGCCTGGGCTACAAAACTGTTTTAACATTTCTTTCAATCTTGCATGGATGTGTACAGATTGACAGCGTTCTCATGACAAACCTGGGAAAAAATGTGGATGTTTCAAGTTGGAGTTGCATGATTGTTTTGTATTGGATGTTTCCCCTTCAACTTCAGGTGTACAGTTGCACTGGCAAATCAGCCTGCCCTATGAACTTTAAAATACTGATGCCCAGCTGGACTTTGGTCAGATTCCTTGAAGAGAAGATTCTCTTAGATGCCGGACCTGCACTTCACCATGCAGAATCTCTTGTGCCATTGTTTGCTGAGTCCCTTGGACTCTGAGAGATATTCCCGCCTCTACCCTTGCCCTTTTGAAATGATTTGCTGAGACTTAGAGATTTCTCTCTAACACTCCCAAAAATACTTTTGACTGAGCTTCTGATATGCTGACGTTATTCCCTTTTTACTTACTATATGCCCATCTTATTTAGTCACCTGTTGCCCAAGATTACCTCTTTTCAAATTATTTTTGCCCTTTTTGTCTTTTGACCAGATATGTTCCGCCCAGCAGATGTTATCCCCTGATTGGCTGTGTAGGGTTTTCCCTTGCTCACATTTGCTGAACCCAGGTGACTTGAATTGCCTTAATGCTTCTTAAAACTGTGCAACACTTGTTTTCTATCGACATTTATTGATGTTCTGTATCATGTATGTTGAATGCCTAGTTCTATTAATGTAAGTCCACCTGAACTTATTTCTGCACCCTGGGTCAGCCCTTGGTAATACTGCATCTTTATAACTTTGTCTTGAGAGTTGTCTACACGACTTAGAGCTTAAGTTTGTAATAAAACCCCTTAACTTTATTTTCTGGCTGGAGTTTTCCTTTTGGCTACATAGGTCATACTGTGGAACTTAATTGGTTTATAATGACATTTTGTGGTTTTGGTTCTACCACACACTTACGAAGGGTCCAAAGATCTGCTGACCTCGTTGGGCATTGATTCCTGTGAAGGGTGAAAAGGCTTCATCACCTGGTTAGTGTTTTGTTTCTGTTGAATGCTAAACAGTTCAGTGGGAGACTGTTGGAAAAAATATTGCTCAAATGTGAACTTACCCAACTAAATTCTATTTGTTTCATGCGACAACTCCTCGCCTCCGCCAGAAAATATGGAGCCATTAGTGGAACTTGACCAAATTTGAGAATATCAACAAAGTTATGTCTTGTGAGTCCTCACCCTATTCCTAATGGGCATCCCCAGTGACTACCCACAATGGGCAACAGCCTGCTTCTCCCTTATTCAACCACCTAGTCCCATCCATAACCCGAACGCAGATAATCACTCATACATGTCTGTTTTTCACTGTACCAATTAATTAAGCAGGGATAAAAGTCCCAAAACGTGAGAATCAGAATATGCCAATTTTGATTGCAAACTACAATTTTTTATACTTAGTGAATCTAGCTTTTAATAAAGGGAGTGAAAGCCACCCTATTAAAAATGAACAATGAACCATATGATCTCTCCACGGCGTACAAATCAGACAACCACTCAAGTACATCTGTCATTGTAACCATGGGAATATATGACACTGACATCGCCCAGAGCAGAGGAATTTCAAAGCAAACTATTCTGTGAATTCTCAATTGCCATTACTTATTCCTACAAAAATGACTTGAGCAGTGGGTTTGTCTATTGATTTAATTCTGCTGTCGCAACAGTGCATGATAGTCACTAGGTGGCAGTGCAGGACCATAAAACCACAGCGTGTTCCTGTACACTGTGTTCCTGTACCATACTTCTGGAAAATAAAATGAGCCAGCTATGTCAGCTGGTGCTTAATGCATACGCTACCTGTTCAATGTATATGGCGAGGTACTACCATATGATCTTGGGCCCATATTTATACTTTTTAGCGCCGCATTTTCGTCATTTTTTGACGCAAATGCGCCGTTTGTGCGTCAAAAAAGTGCCACAAATGCTGCGCTAAATAAGTATAAAGAGTTTTAAATGTAGAAACCGTTTTATCACTGTATGAAATCAGAGACCCACTATCTCTTCCGTGAACTTGTAGCTGTGGAATATAAAATGTGCTTCACAACTAAGCTTTTGTTGGCAAAATCGCACTCAGCTTTATCTAGAGAGTGGTGCGGGTGGGAATGATCGGCACAAATGTAATAGGTGCCTACGCAAAATTTCCTCTGAATTTAAACAGCAGATAACAAGGGAAATAATACCAATGAACAAAGGGGCGGGTCCTTCATTAGGGTGGGGGAGCATCGTCCCCAGATCCCCACCAGCCAGCAGCGGCAGCTGCAAATCCTTTAAAAGAAAACAATAATAAACTTTGGCACATATTTTTTACTTTTTGACGCAAAACTGCGCCGATGCAGTTTGGCGTCAAAAATGTTAATGCCGGCTAACAGCATTTCATTGCGCCACCCGGGCGTCAAATTTATACTTTGACGCACGGCGGCGCAAACCACTGGTGAGAGTCATCTTTTTTTACTCAAACCAATGCGCCATGTCGTAAAGAAAAACAACATTCACGCAGCACACATGACTTTTATCAGGTTTACGGTGTCGCAAACCGGATACGTACCATTTTTTGATGCAATAGCTTCAAAAAGCAGCGCAAACACTGCAAAATGTGCAAAGAAGCTCCAAAATGTATTCCAGAAGCTATGAGAGACCCCAGGAAGATGACAACCGACCAGGAACCAGCCAGGAGGACCCACACAAGACCCAGGAGAGGGAAAAGAAGAAAAGGAAGTGTCTGTTCAGTGCAGAGGAGCATGAAATACTGGTGAAAGAGGTGACAGAAAACCAGCACTAACTATTTGTCACCTCCAAATTGGGAGGAGAGAGGCAATTTGGCAACAAATTGTCGATAAGATCAACAGTGTGGCAGAAGTATGGAGAACAGTCACTGAGTGCAAGAAAGGCTCGCATGACTACAAGCCCAGGACCAAGGAAAAGATGTCAAGGAACAGGAAGGCAGCACTGCAGACTGGAGGTGGGAGTCCAGCACCGCAGGAGGCCCTGGACCACATGGGGGAGATGGTGGTAGCTGTCATCCCTGAGGAGATTGTCACAGGGATTCAAGGAGAGGACAGCGCAGACTACCAGGAAACAACACAGATGCAGGGTAAGTGGCATGGGGAACTAAAATGCCTAATTGTAAACTGCAAGCAGGGGGAAGGCACAAACCTACTACACAATGCATGTAAGCCATGATAATCAGGTAGTGGAAAGGGCAAAGGGGCATGGCACGGGGGCGTGGGCTATACTGGGCAAACCTGGGGCACAGCACAACACTACACCAACAACCTTTGCATGGGGATATGCTGCCATGCCAAGGATGTTGGAAAAGCAAAGCCAGTCCAGGAGGGTAGGGTACAACGTAAAACTGGCATGCTATCACACGACAGCTGGTATTGTCGCTTTTTTGAACTATGCCTCAATTTCCCGTCTCAGGCCATATCCACAAGTGGAATTTAACATTGATAACAGTTGCCACTACCACCTCTGCTGTGTGTGCAGGTCAAGTAGCTAATGACAGTTATGTGCCCATGTATCAAACACACCCACATTAGAGGGTTCAGGATGACAATGTTATCAATCCCCTGTAATTAATAAAAATGTGCTAATCCTGTGAAATGTTAATGTCCATAGTTGCTGCAAACATCAGGCACTGTCATAAACATTATGAGGCACACAGCAGTAATGTCATACACATGCTGCACATGTCAGGGCGTACCCTGTGCCTGTGTCACAATAGCTGCAATGCCACCATGCAACATCTCAACTGTCATACTGCTAAGACAACAATATTGAGGGGGAGTACATATGTTTCCAGCTAGTGAAACACACCCGCACAGTCATAAGAGGAAATGATAGGACCATCAGTGCAATCCAAAGTAGCACACATTTCCCAACATCAGCAGTACACACTACCGATGCTGACACCTGTATTGTGCCATGCCAATGCTATACATAGTATATGCTAGTTATCAGCAACATATAGCTGGATGTGAAATATCTGAGACTGGGTCAGTTCCAGATTGTTATGTGGTGCAAGTGCCATCAGAACACCCACAGCCAGTGCAAGGCCACACCATGATAATGGAAGTAGACGGAGGGTTGAGTAGGACAAGAAGGTGGCGACATACAATTTGGGTGGAACCTACACCTAGAGGATGTGATGCAGACATTTCCCCAAACTGCCCACACTACATGTGACATGCAGGTGGGGCATATGCCTGGGAGAATGCCAATATTGATGACAGTAACAATGAACAGGAACCAAGATCACAAAGTGCAACTAATAGGAACTCAGGAAATTCACATTACAAATGCCACAACACAGACACACTAATTGTACAATATCTCATTGCAGAGGACAAAGGCTCTCCTGGGGATATGCCTGTCTTGGACTCGTGACATGGATGACGAGCTGACAAACATCAGCCAGCAGACCATCCAAGATGTCCTTGTAACCCTCCAGACCCCACCTTCAGTCGCAAGGAGGAGCACAGAAGTAGCAGCCATCAGAGGAGCAATTGTACGACCTGCCAGCTCCAACCCAGCTGAGGACTCTGACGACACTGGCACCAGCTTTGAGAGGACTGTAGTTGGAGTACAGCAGGCGCTGGCCAAGGAGGTGCGGTGGGGATGCAAAATATGGCAGCAAGCGTTGAGGGGATGCGTTTGTGCATGATGTAATCTGCAGAACAGGCAGCAGCTATGCAAGGGCGAACATCTATCTTGCAAGAACTTCAACAAAGTGTGAAGGAAATCAGCACAGCAGTAAGGGAGTTGCCACAACACCTCGCACACCAAACCTTTCACTGCGTGCATGAATGCAATATTGACCCCCTCAGGGCCAACCTGGCTGCCTACCACAGTGATGTAGCTGCTATACTTGAGAACCAGCAGCTCCTCCTTGCTGCAGTAATGCCCTTAATAGCCCCACAGTTGGCAGCTACAGGGATTTCTGACTCCACGTCTTCAAACACTGAAGTGTGTGTTGCCCCTTTAAACCCACCACTACCAAGGGCAGAGGAGACGACACACACATCAGAAGATGAAGACGTGGAACAGATCAACTTCACCCATAAGAGTACCCGGTAGCATAAGTCCTTGCCACATGGGCACTGATATTCTAGGTCCTGTGCTTCGTAACATGCCCGTCTTGCAACTGCAGCTCACATGCACTGTTATCCAGCCCACTGTTTACCTTAATACTATGCTCTGTGATTGTCTCTCACCACCTCATTGGCAATTCATGTTCCTCTGCACTGTGTGACACTTCAACCCAGCATGTCCAATGACATGACCTTTTGCACTTGTGTAGTATCATAATAGAAGGCGTCACACTAATGGACTCACAATCCTGGACTATGTAAATATAGCACTACAGCACTTTAAAATAAATAGCACTTACACAACCACTTTGTCTCTGTGTAATGTGACACATCAACCGTGTAGGAGATTATTGATGTTTGCATCTTGTCAATGGCCATAGAATGACAATACAACTGCCTTGAAAGATTGTGGGCTGATAACTATGCACTGGAGTCTGATTGTACCATTATCTGCCCTTCCTGAGGGTTATTTCTGAAGTTCATAGAAAATTTACAGTATAATGCTGTGTTGGACAGAATAAGTCTGCTTCAAGGGATGTCTAAGCAGAAAATCAATTTCTTCAAATTTGTCTTCTAGACAATTTTTAGGTATGTGACATTTGACTCTAAAATTTCAACACACACACACCATACAGCAGGAATGGATGTGTACGAGTGTACGGACAAATAATTAAACTGGCAGTACAATGTAAGAAATAATAGGTGTGAGTTATGTATACTGTACTACATAAGATTTTACAATCACTCACCTTATCAGGGTTCACATGAACATCAGGCTGCAGGCAGACATACCACAGTGTCCCAGAAACAAAATCTGGTCTCAAAGTATGACAGATTGAAAACACACATCCAAACTTCACAACACATTGAGAACCATAGTAACCTTGAGTGGTGGGTGCAATGGATGGCAGATGCATAGAGAAGTAGCTTTGGTGTAGCTGCCAATGTGACAGCTCATTGGGATTTGGATGCAGGATGGAACACAAATGCAAATACTAAATTGACACTGTTCACCCATGCCAGGGCCCTGATCCCCAAGCATATGACACATATTGTAAAGGAGTACCTAAATATTTATTCAACTGTAGAAAAGGATAATAAAACTAGGGGAAACACCTTAACTAACCTAACCTATCCCAACTACACATTACCCACAACTGGCCCTAACTACCCTAAGCTAAACTTACTTATCACATTTAACTAAACACTCTAAACATCAATCCCCCACCCCCCTTATATGACGGGACACATGGAGGACAACATATACTAACCTAAACACATACTATGTTATCCTAAACAATTATATATTTTTTAGTTTTTTTGTTTTTATATATTTTGTTGTATTTTTTATACATTTCTTTTGTATTTTTTTATTTTTTAATACACAAAAACCCCAACATCATCCCCCACCCACCCACCCACAAAAAACATGTAAAAATATCATACCCTCCACCTCCCAACCCACTTATACTAACTAAACTAACAGCCTATTCTAACCTAACACTAAGCCCCCTAGACCCACTAAATATAAGAACCAGGAAAGAGGAGGGAGGGGAGGGAATCATGGCTGAGGGTCTCAAAGTCACAAGTTTGCCCTCCGCAGGATCTTTATTATCCCACGCACTCTCCTGTTAATCTGGGACACCTCCTGCTGCAGCCTATCCATTCTGGGCAACATCCGTTGCATGTCACGTTGCATGTTCCTAAAAACAACATTGTCAATGACTGCAGCAGGGGTGGTCTGTGTGCCAGTTGTGGAGGGTTGTGCTATTGCCGGTGCCATGCTTGGAGGGGGAGGTGCAGGGGCTTATTTCAGTGGTCCAGGAGCAGAGGATGTAGAGGGACCTGCAGTGGTGGCTGTCATCCTTGGTGCCACTTGGGATGGAGTGGTGGTGCTGTGGTGGCGGCTGATGTGGGCAGGGATGGGCCCCCTTGGGCAAATGCCCTCCAGACCCCTGCGATAACGCTGTGCCATGTGGCAGAACCCAGACTTAACATCCAGAATGTGCCAGTAATGCATTGCCCTCCTCTGGAATTCCCAGATCTGATTGGCATCCAAATTGGCTTCTGTTAAAAAAGATGAAGCCAAACATTAGTTACATCATTGTGTGATACAGCTACTGATGATATTAAAAACAATCCTCAAAATTAGCTTAAACAGGCCAAATCACAGTACAGATCACAGAGTGTCCCTCAGGAAGTACATGCCAACGCAGCCTACACATGTCCTAACTAACAGCACAGCACTGCTCAAAAAGATGTGTACCTACTTAAATGATCTAGGCATCATTGTTCTGCCATTTGTCACATAACAAATGCTGCAAGACCTCCACATGTGACAGGCCAACTAATGACTATCGTCTGGATGACAATCAAGGGCCACAAGATCTGTGATTTGTAAATGGAATTGCCAGGATGGTATGCAGTTGCTAATCCTGAGGGGGTATCCTAGGTTGGAACAAATGAATTGCTAAATAACATGTCTGTGTACTACACTTGGATTCTCACACCTAGGTACACATATTTCATAGCCCTAAGCCTGTGCCTCGGAAGGGATGGACATGCAACACATACTTTCAGACATCAAGGAAAGCCAGGAAGCTTTGGACAGCTGTCCATGGGTTTAGTCAGTCCACCACAGATAAGGAGGGTGTCCAACTAGGATAGACATAAACATTGTATAATCACATCCACATTTATGTTCCTAATTGCGGACAATTGTCAACATCATTTGATATCATCAATACCTGTCCTACAACAAGCACATAGATGCAAGCACCCATCTGGGCTTGAGCTGCATGCACACCTATGACATTCTACTCAAGTGCCACATAAACGTAGCACAACATGTGGAGCTAGATGCTGCTAGGAAGTCAAACATACAGTCCTACATGTTCATTAGTTAAAAGGGAGGCTCAAGTCTGTGGGTAATCCTTAAGCATCATTGCTCTGTGTGATTCAGGGTATGACTTGCTGACTAAATCATGAAAATGGCTACCTCCAAATATTTAATTTCAAGAAAAGTAACAACAAATGTCACCCTATTCACATGACAATTCCTACAGTGCTGCACTACAATCCCAAAGGGAGACTCTACGCCACTGATTGTCCAACTCAAGTATGGCAAAAAAAAGTCAAACTCCAGTCAACTCACATATCAGATCATGTTCCAGCACATCACACCTTGCTATGTGTCCAACACACAGGAGTCAATCACACAGCAGCTGCAAACACAACACAGAACTGAAATACCAACACTTACTGGATATGTCTGGGCCCGCAAATCAAGCCACTTCTCCAATTGTGTAGGGGGCAGGTCCACCTGTAACACATGGAAGGGTGAAATGTGCTCAATGTCAGTGCACTGTATGACACTGTGAAGAAATGATTACTGTGTGTGACATTATATCTGATAGTCTAGCCCCTCAGGCATGATGACACTCCAACAGACATACCACTGCCAACATGTATTGACCCTGTCACTCCCGTGAGTGATACACACCCATATGCACACATGCAGTGGCCCTAACAATCATGTGGTGACAAACATGATTCCTCTGTTGGTTGCAGATTAATTTATAGAGTGTACTCCATTTATTCACCTGTTGTTATGAGAGACATGCAAAGCCACGTTCCTGGTGCACTGCAATACCTGTCACTCAGGTATTGTGCCTTGTGCATCGAGGGACAATCAGTTATTGTGTGATGCTGTGTGTTACTTGATGACAATCTGACGCTAAACATTGATTGGCAATTTATCTAAATTAATACAACAAAGAAATATATGCTGACAGTGTCTATTTTGGTCATCCGTGACAGAATGCATGGGTACAGGTGTAGCCATTGCATCTGAAATGTGTCACTCATTGCCCTGTGTACCCATATCGGGTATAGGAATTCAGAGTTAGCCACATTCAGCATCTTACATTAGCCAAGTTGGGTGATCTCCAGGTATACAACAAATTGACACTGTTCCATTATTGAAACATGGTTTAGCAAATGTCCTACTGTGGCAATCTTGGTGATGTAGGTTACAATTTGTATGCACCTTGATAATGGCAGCAGTCACAGGAATGCTGGTCTTCTGATCTTAGCATATACCAATGTCTGTGATAGCCTTCATACTGGGAAGTTAGCTATTGTACAAATGCTGCACTAGATCAGCAGGGGTGTACCAAACGTAAAGTAGCAAAGTATTTGGGCACTTTATATGTATGATGGAATCGATCAGGGGTCCCTTGCACAACATCATGCAAGTAACAAATTGTGACCATGCAATCACCAACTTCAGGTATCCCATGATGACCCAATAACTGATGAGAATTGCATGGCTATAAAGTGACACAGACGGCAAATGCATCAGCTCTGTTCCAGCTATTGTGCCCAAGGCAAATTAAAACACACAGGGACAATGAACAGAGGGCCGGAGATATTTTTTATTCCTAAATTTTTAGCATTTGCTTCATGTTTTACGCTACAGCAATGGAAAGTAGCACCAAGCATGTAGATATGAACCCGTGTGCATTACTTTGGCATCCACTTCTAATTTAATTGCAGCACAAAGCAAGTCAAAGTATCAGCCAAAGATATTACCAGAGGTTAGGAAGAACTTTGTACGTATGGCCAGGAATACAGTTCAGACGTATTCCAAATAATTGGGGACCACATTAATTCCTTGCTTTAGCCTGTGAAATACATCTCTTTCTTGGTACACTCACAGACCATGAATGAAACATATGTTTGAGCCACATTCCCGTCATCTATTGATGTCAAAGCAACACTAATTTACAAGATCAAGTTGTGTTTTGTACGTTTATGCAGCGGTTGCGTCAACAAATGACGGTAATGTGTAGCAAATATTGTATAAATCAGGGCCACTGTATATTTAACTTGCATTCCACACGTCCAAAAACAATGCATGCAGCATTTCAACAAATCTGATACTGTCACTAAAGAGCGTTTATATGTGCACATTAGTCTGAATTGTACTCACCAACAGGGCCACCAATCACCACACCCAGGTGGTCCAGCAGGTCTTGCTCTCTGGCAACAAGGTCAGCCCAGAGGTGCTTGAGTTGGTGGTTGTTGCACGGTGTGTTGAAAATTCTCCTCAGATGGTACAGCACCTTGGACCACTTGAGCCTCCTCGCCTCCGTGTGATATCCCTGTATCACCCTTCCACCAGCCTCAATCATCAGGGGGAGGAAGTGGCACACCAGCCAAATGAATGCTCCCAGCTCTTCCTCACCCATTCTCCCCAGACGTGGCCTACCCAACATGACCAAAATAATATTTATAGGAAAGGGTACAGAGGAAAATACAGTGAAAGGAGGGAGGAAAATGAAAGATAAGTAACCCACAAACAGCCCAACAATCCCCAAACTAACAATACCCACTACACACTCACAACAGTACAAAGACAAAAGTAGACACCAAATATGACAAAAACACACTTACAATGAACAACTGACACAATTACTAAAACAACAGATGACAAATAGGATGGCACACAGAAGACAAAAGCACAATTTGGAAAGACAAAACTCTCAGCACAGCCACACAGTCTAGAAAAATCACAGACTGCAAAGTGAAAGTACACCCACTGTATCATTTCTGTAAACAGGATATCCTATTACATCACTTCGTGTCTCAAATGTGGTGCGTTTTTTTAATGATGCAGGAAAGTTTTATGATGCTTACAGGCTGTGCATCAAATTTTTTTGACGCAAATGCTTCAAAATTCCCCTGCATTCATAGTTCCAAATATTTTTTATTGGTAACCAATTTCATGGGGTACAGTGTAGAAATTACCGCTCGGCCCAATGGATCTATAATGGCTATGAGCTTCATTTTTCAACCCAAATGCGGCTAATTTTGATGCATATTCGTCTTTTTTGACGCGTTTGCTTCAAAATATCTGTCTTTTACAGTGTTTGTGTCATTTCTCTCATTTTTAACGTACATGAAAGCTGTAACTGTACAGAGATAGGATGTTTGCACCTGCATTGTGTGTTCCAGTGTTTGGGCACATGTGGCAGACCACACTACTGCGGACCATAATACTCATGTTGTTGTACTAGATGAGCACTCTTCACTGACACAACAGCTACCCAAACATATTGAACAAAAATTAATATTACCCAGTTTGAGCAGGTTGTGCGTCAATAGAGGATAGCAAGTCTACGCAACTTAATACATTCACTCATGGCGGGTGTGGTAATGTCTGTGAATTGGTAATTTCAATTGTTGTTGGGCCTCTTTGTGAACGTCACAAGACGTGCTTTCATTAATGTGCTTGTATGCATGCGTTGTAAATGTGGATAACCATCAGATGCTATTCAGTGTAGAAATGAGACAGGATATGTGTTTGTCATACACATAGCATCTAATGCTGTGTGAACTTCCCTGACTTTTGGGATAAAACAACTCCCATGACAAACTATGCACAAGATAGATAGAGGACGGTTGATAATGGCAATGAGTAAGCCATCAGATGTACAGGAATGTTGGATACCACATCCTGGTCACTTGTTTGTATACTACCCATGAGTCAGGCATTTGAAAATGCTCTGTAGGTACAGTGTTTGTGACACAGAGTCCCCAAACCAATCCAAAAATGTTATGTCATATATATGACCTATGTTTCTCGTGTGGCAGTGGTGGACCAGCAGACCAAGCTGCATGTGTTCACATATTTTCAGTGGTTAATTGCACAAAGGTGTCCAGTTCAAGTGTGTGGCCAGGTGTTCCCTGTGTCATTATTGGCCTCCATGTTGTCACAGTTACGTGCAGGTCTAGTCATGAGTCTGTGGAACCATTCCCTGCATTAACAGAGTATCCCTCAAAGCAGAATTGACCGAAAGCCAAAGAGGAATTGACAACACACATGGGGATAGTCCAGCTATGGCACTGCAGAAGTTTTATGAGGCTGACAACAGGGCAACCTTGGTGTGCTCACAAACGTAATGGATCAGTAAATAGAACCCGGCAGGATTCATCCCAACATTTGTACACAGGGTGGCCTCTAAAATTCCCACTGCAACAGGGAACATCAGTGCCTCTGTGCTGATTAATCTCACAGCTAGTCACCACCCAAGCACTATCATTGGGTTGCAGCCAATGTGAATCTGTGTGTGGACCGTCAGGGCTCAAACATGTTTTGTCCTTTCATGCATATTAGCAAACGTTGTTTGTTGTGCTGGAGGCACCATACCCAATCCATGCATACAGCCATAGTACAATGTCACTGTTTGTCACTCATGCATACATGAAACCCAGACAAGGGATAGGGCTGGGATTAGGCTATTTGAATACATGTCCCAGACCATGATACGATAAGTAAACTGATGACACTATACAATATATTTGTGGATTCATCGTAGACCTACCAGACACAATACCCCAGGAGGAAAGTGAGGGCATAGAAAGCAATTATGAGACAAATGTAGCCACAGGGAACCTCTATGGTAACACAAAGACAGGAACCAATCAGGCTAACAGGATGCACTCTCTGTCAGGAACTAACATGAACAAGGCAAATGCACAGTGAGCAGACTCTGACTGGGAAAAGATGGAACAACACTGTGGAAAATAAAAACTGAATTTGTGCTGTGGGCTGCAACGTTACACAATAACCCAAGGGCTGTGTTACACAAGTGGTTTATATGGCAATGCACAACAAGGATATACATAAAATGGCAGCTTCTAAGCAGTTCCAGGAAGCAGCAATGGCAGTGCAGGCTCAAATGGCTGGTCTGCATGGAAGTGCTCACAGGTGTGTGCAGCTTCAGTCTCTCACAAGTCCTGTAGGTGAGAATCAAGTTCAAAAGGCCAACAGTACCTTTCACATGGGAAGCAATGGACAGGTGATTACAGGCCCTACAGACTACCACGCAGTGCATTTTCGGACCTGATGTCCATGCAGACAGATGAACTAGGACTATGGCATGCCATACTAAAGAGGGAAGCACACTGGAATCAGAATGTGAGTCTGGGTGTGTGTAGATGAAGGATTATCAGGGTACAAATAGTTCAGTTAAAGGGCTCCCTAGAGAAGGGTGGTGAGAGAGTGAATACATGCCTGTGGGAGGTATTATAACTTGGGATGATATGCACAGGGCATGTCTTGTGAGCAATGCTTGTCATACCTGGGGCACTCATGCTATCCATTTGCAGCTTACTTGGACTTCTTGTCACACATGCTGCTTGCGGAGATAGCTGATGTCACACTTACTGCTGTCAAGGGTCTGGTAATACATTCCTGTTACCAGTGCAATAGCACATCCACTGCCTCATGTATGAAGCAGTTTTTAAACTCACGCTTGATGGTGCCTTAGTTGTGCGCCATATGCTGCGATGAACCATGTTGCCAACATGGATGTGTGCCATAGCTGTGATACTCTCATGTTGCCCTTCAAACGAGAAATGAACACGATATATGTAATTTACACTGTGTGTGAAGTTGGGTGTACATTCATACCCATCAAATGTGATGTGGCTTTTTCAGTATCCTAATCTGTATTACTGCACTGCTCCTTGAGGCTAAACTCTGATTGTGATTCCTAGGGATCATGTGATGCATACATAATTACCCAGACCATGATTTAGTGATTAAATGAGGTGTTTAATGACATATGGTAAGACAGTGTTGATGGTGACCAGGGTTAAAAGACGTTTTATACAATGTGTTGTCTCCGACGCAATCCTGCTGCAGTGTTTGGATGGTTCCCCTCATGTTGATGGACAACATCCTCCTATTCCTCCTCTTCAGGCATTTGTGGCTCTGGTTCATAGAGGGGAATGTTCCTCCTTACACATATCTTGTGCAGGATGGCACAGGCCAAAATGATCTTGCAGACCATTTCTGGTGAATATAAGAGGCTGCCTCCGGTGATGCCGAGGCCCCTGAATCTTGACTTCAGGATGCCAAATGTCCTCTCTACTATGGTGCATGTCCTCCGATGTGCCTCATTATAGGCACGCTCTGATGCTATGCTTGGGCTGGCAAATGGGGTCATGATCCATGGCTGGATCCCATACCCCTGATCAGCTGAAAGAGAAAATGAGTGAAAAAAGTTTGATGGAGCTTGCACCATGATTAGCACTTTGCTTGGCAGTTGTTATCTTGTGTTGTCTGTGACTCATCTGTGTTTGTGTTATTGTGTGGAATCCTAGGTTTCGAGGATGTACCATCAGCATTGGGTTGTTTCATTATCTAAACTGGTGTTTGGCTGATTGACCAGATAACAGCAGTATTTTTGTACACTTGCAGTACATTGTGTACTCCCATGCTTTCTGTCATGTGAAAGAGGTGTCCATGTGTCTTCACTGGGCGTGACATGATATTTCCACACACAGAATCAATTCCACGGTGGCGGTAACATGGTTGCACTACATGGCCTGAACATCCCATCCAATTCAACATATGTAATAGTATGTGAAAAACAACAGTGAGGCCCTTTGATTTGGCTAGGTGACAATGTACAACACATCTCCATACATTGGCAGCACTGAAGTGTTGACAATTGACAAAGCACAAATATCCCATGTGTGACAAGTTCTATGTAAACCTATTTTTGTGCCCTCACCAAGTTGGCTCATGTTCAATCGTGTACCTACACTACTGAACCTGGTCCAGGTAAGGTGGCTAACTTGATTGTGGGGGTGAAGGTTTAATTGTCAGAAGGTCCATATGCCTGTAAATCTGTTGTGTGTATGTGTAATTGTCTCAATCCGTATGTGTAGCAATGTGCACTTTGCAATATTGTCACATCAATATGTGTTCTTAGCACAGTCCTCTTCCTTATTGGTAGCGACCAATGTCAGCCCAGGAGTGATGTGAGATGTTGGTACAGTCTCAATGATTCAATATCCCATTCATTACAGTCATCATCATCATGCTATGTGTCTCATGGTGTTTGAAACACATTACACACCCCTTACACAGTACGTATTGCTTGGAAGGGTGTGTGATTGAGTGTAATTGATGTGATGTTGGAAGATTGATCTTCCAAGTTGTACTGCCAGTTAAGGCCATTGTCACTTTGTGGTTTTAAATTTGTCCCTTGTGTCTCTGGAGTGGCATCTGTTGTTATTTGCATCTGTCATTTGTCCATAGGTGTGTATCCCATTGTTCAGGATATCAAACATGACTAGCAGTGTCACAACCTCATTGTCTTCCTGGCCACGTGTCAATGTAGTGGTGTATGTGTTGTGTGTCCAACAGGGTTGCTGTGCTTTGTGTATATAACTAGGTTTCTGTACTTCCCAACAAGTAGGCCATTTCCATAGTGTCCATCCTGGAAGTGTTGATTGATGGTGCAGTGGCGGAAGATGAATGAATCATGTACACTGCCAGGATACTTTGCCACGATGTTGGTGATCAATCCCCGGTGATCCACAATGGTCTGCACATTGATGGAGTGTGTGTGCTTCCTGTTGCAGTATAGATGCTCGGTTGCAGCAGGTGTACAGTCAATGACACCAAGCACATGTGGGAAGCAGTTGATTTGGTAGAAACCCTGTTTGGTCTCCTGCTGCTTCAGCTGTGTGTTGGGGAAGCTGATACGGCAGGGTGTGAGGGAGATGATGGCATCCAGTACCTTGGGTAGGAAGGCAGAGAATGAGGGTTGTGAGATCCCAGCAACCAGGGCACCAGTGGTTTGAAAAGAGCCACTTGCCAAAATGTGAAGGACAGCTAGCAGCTTGGTCTCTGGTGGAATGGTGTGGGGTGTCTGAAAGCTGGGTGCCAACTGTGGATCAATGTTGTGCAGCAGCTGCTGTATGGCTTGCCAGTTTAGTCTGTACCTCTGGATGACGTCATGTTCCCTGAGGCCCAGAAGGGTTGTCCTGGTCCTGAATATCCTCTCCTGCCTTCTGCATTGTCTTTGGGGTCCCTGCTGGTGTGGTGGAAGCTGCTGGTGTTGGTCCTGTGCTCTGCATCTTCGTGCATGCTGGATGAATAGCACCTCCATGTCTTCCTTTTGGAGCTTTTATGTTGCTTCTGTGTGTTTTCCTTAAGTACTGGTGTGTTTGCCCCATTTTAACACCTGCCCTGACACAGGCGTTATTTTTTTACGCAAATCGGACTGTGCCCCATTTTCCGACTCCACCTCCCAGCCGTGCCCTCATTTTTGCGCAGTTGGATAAATATGGCGCGCGAGTGTCTAAGTCATTTTTTGGACAGGAACACCTACCTTGCATGTCATTAACGCAAGGCGGTTTCACACATCCAGAAAATGATGCACACGGCTGAATTTTGGCATTCACGGGCTCAGGCATCAAAGTGTAAATATGGTGTTAGGTTTGCACCGAATTTGCGTAATCTTTTTTTACGTAAATCCGGCGCAAGAAGAGTATAAATATGCCCCTTTGTTTATTATCGTTTTCTTTAAAAGGAGTGGGGCCACGGTGGTGACGAGCAGTGGGGCTACACGTGTATGTTTGGCCAGCCATCAACATAGTTGCTGAGCTGGAGAGAGCCTGCACAGGCTTCCAGTCAGCCTGGGAGTACCTTGGCTGGGCGCTCCCAGCCAATCCTAATGCTGCTCTGAGCAGTGTCAGGATTGGCCACAGGGCAGGCTGAGAGCCTGTGCCTGTTTGCAGCAGAGGAGTGGCGTGGAGTTGGAGAAGGTAAGTGTTTTTTTTATATAATAAGTTTAATTTGTATTTTGCCCCCCTCCGCATGCCGCCCTACCCCTTCCGCACCCCGAGAGCCGCTCCTGCCAAAGAAATGTCTCTGCCCTATCAGAAGAGGGGCAAATAACAAATAATGGACATTTGTACATCCTGCAAAGTTAGTGGAAACCAAGATGAAATAGGTACAATTGTGATTTAGACTATGAGGGTCATTCTGACCTCCCGCCGGCCCAGCGGGAAAGCCAGAATGGCATCCGCGGTCTTCTGACCGCGGAGCGGGCATTTGCCGGCCCAGCGGGAAAGGCCCTGCAACAAGGAAGCCGGCTCCGAATGGAGCCGGCGGAGTTGCAGGGGTGCAGACAGACAGTGAAAATCTTTATGGGGCTCTGTTAGGGGGCCCCTGCACTGCCCATGCCCCACGACACCCGTTCCCGCCATCCTGTTTCTGGCGGTGAAAACCGCCAGAAACAGGGTGGCGGGAAGGGGGTCGGAATCCCCATGGCGGCGCTGCAAGCAGCGCCGCCATGGAGGATTCCCCCAGCCGGGGGAAATCCGGCGGAAAACCGCCGGACCCGGCTGGGCGACCGCGGCTTCAAAGCCGCGGTCGGAATACTAAATGAAGCACCGCCAGCCTGTTGGCGGTGCTTCAGCCGGCCTCCACCCTGGCGGTCATAGACCGCCAGGGTCAGAATGAGGCCCTATATGTACTACAACATTTTCCAGTAGACACAGAATGGGATAAAGCCCTTTGATACCTAATGTCCCCAAAACCGGAGGCTAAGGAAATGGTAATAGGGAACAAAATGGAGGTCACATCCTGTGAATGTGTACACACTACTTCTAGAGGAGGAGTTCAGCAGGAGGAGATGGTTGAGAGAAAGCCTGTCTTACAGTCTAGTGCCCATGAAGGAGTGTGGTGGGTTTGGCTGAGCATCAGATTCTAAGTGTAAACACTCCACAGTGTGTAAGTCCAACCACCTGCTGAGAGAGGACGGTCCTGCCACTGCAGAATGGAACTAGATGGCATGATGTAAACGAGTGCCCAAGGGCATCCAGTTTTAACAGGTAACTTAAATGCTTGACTAACCCATTAGTACAAATTCAAGTACATTGTGGCAAGAGGGTGGTACAATGATTTTATTGAATCACCAAAAATCAGCACAGATTTCTACATTGTTATAATGGGGTTTTTGGTTGGCAGTCAGGTTACCCTCTGTCCAAGCAAGAACCTTCACTCTAGTCAGGGTAAGTCACACACAATCCAAATTATCCTGTGCCCACCCTCTGGTAGCTTGGCACGAGCAGTCACGCTTAACTTAGAAGGCAATATGTAAAGTATTTGTGCAATAAATCATACAATACCACAATATAGCACCACAAAAATACACCACACAGTGTTTAGAAAAATATATAATTTTTATCTGGATATTTGCAGGTCAAAATGATAAAAGATGCAATATGAAATTGTAGAGATATCACTGAAAAGTGATATACAGTGTCTTAAGTCTTTAAAAAGCAAACAAAGTCTCTTTCAAGCACAAAGTACCTGGTTTAAAGTGGAAAATCTCCGCAAAGGAGATACGTGGAAAAATGGTGTGTGCGTCGGTTTTGCCCCTTCACACACGGACTTGTGTCGTAATTTTTCACACAGGGAAGTGGAGCTTCGTTTTCCGGCGCGCGGACAGTTTCCTTCTGTGGTTTGCGGGATTACCAGATGTCCCGGGGTCTGTGCGTGGAATCCTGGCTTGTTATCCGGCTGCGCGTTGTTCCGGTGGGCTGTGCATGGAATCTTCTCCCTCACGGCAGGCGTCGCGTCGATTTCCTCTCTGGAAGTCGGGCGGCGTTGTCCAGGCGAGGCCGTGCGTCGAAGTTCCGGTCGCACCGCAGGCATCGCGTCGAGCGGCGTCTTTCCGGATCGGCGTGCAGTGAATTTTTCACCGTGGAGCAAGCTGTGCGTCGAATTTTTCGGCGCACAAGGCGTCCAGTTGAAAAAGAGAAGTCTTTTTGGTCCTGAGACTTCAGGGAACAGGAGGCAAGCTCTATCCAAGCCCTTGGAGAGCACTTCAGCAGCAAGGCAAGAGTTCAGCAAGGCTGCAGGGCAACAGCAAGGCAGCAGTCCTTTGTAGAAAGCAGTCAGGTGAGTCTTTTAGGCAGCCAGGCAGTTCTTCTTGGCAGGATGCAGGTTCTGGTTCAGGTTTCTTCTCCAGCAAGTGTCCGAGGTGGTAGGGCAGAGTCTCTGTTTTATACCCAAATGTGCCTTTGAAGTGGGGGAGACTTCAAAGAGTGGCTAAGAAGTGCACCAGGTCCCCTTTCAGTTCAATCCTGTCTGCCAGGGTCCTAGTAGGGGGTGTGGCAGTCCTCTGTGTCAGAGCAGGCCCTCCACCCTCCCAGCCCAGGAAGACCCATTCAAAATACAGATGTATGCAAGTGAGGCTGAGTACCCTGTGTTTGGGGTGTGTCTGAGTGAATGCACAAGGAGCTGTCAACTAAACTCAGCCAGACGTGGATTGTAAGGCACAGAAAGATTTAAGTGCAAAGAAATGCTCACTTTGTAAAAGTGGCATTTCTAGAATAGTAATATTAAATCCAACTTCACCAGTCAGCAGGATTTTGTATTACCATTCTGGCCATACTAAATATGACCTTCCTACTCCTTTCAGATCAGCAGCTACCACTTCAATAATGTATGAGGGCAGCCCCAATGTTAGCCTATGAAGGGAGCAGGCCTCATAGTAGTGTAAAAACGAATTTAGGAGTTTTACATTACCAGGACATGTAAACTACACAGGTACATGTCCTGCCTTTTACTCACACAGCACCCTGCTCTTGGGGTTACCTAGGGCACACATTAGAGGTGACTTATGTGTAGAAAAAGGAGGAGTTTTAGGCTTGGCAAGTACTTTTAAATGCCAAGTTGAGGTGGCAGTGAAAGTGCACACACAGACCTTGCAATGGCAGGCCTGAGACAAGGTAAAGGGGCTACTGAAGTCAGTGGCACAACCAGTGCTGCAGGCCCACTAGTAGCATTTAATCTACAGGCCCTGGGCACATATAGTGCACATTACTAGGGACTTATGAGTAAATTAAATATTCCAATCAGGTATGATCCAAGGTTACCATGTTTAAAGGGAGAGAGCATATGCACTTTAGCACTGGTTAGCAGTGGTAAAGTGCGCAGAGTCTAAAAGCCAGCAAAAACTGTCCAAAAAGTGGAGGGAGGCAGGCAAAAAGTTAGGGGTGACCACCCTAAGGCTGTCAGGTCTAACATACATTTAGGGGGTCATTCCGGCCGGGGTCGGCGGGAGCACCGCCAACAGGCTGGCAGTGCCCCGCAGGGCATTCTGACCGCGGCAGTTTGGCCGCGGTCAGAACAGGAAAACCGGCGGTGTCCCGCCGGTTTTCCGCTGCCCTGAGGAATCCCCCATGGCGGCGTAGCTTGCTGCACCGCCATGGGGGATTCCGACCCCCTCACCGCCATCCTGTTCCTGGCGGTTCCGACCGCCAGGAACAGGATGGCGGTGAGGGGTGTCGTGGGGCCCCTGGGGGCCCCTGCAGTGCCCATGCCAAGGGTTTATTCCATGTTATCCATCTCTAATTATCTGTAAGCGCAGAAGGGAGGAAGACATACATGTTAACTAACAAAAATAGGAACCAGACAGTGGAATGTTTAACCTAAACAGAGCTCTCATATAAGCTCATCTTTGAAGAAGGCCTGCCCAAGAGACATCTGGCTTCCCGTCATTGCCTGTACTACCTTGGATTTCAGGAACCATCACAGACTGGATTCTGGTTTTCAGGGAGACTGGCGTTTGGGAGGGATGAGAAATAAATCCACACAGTGGCCTCATGGCCCTGCCATTTAGAAAGATCATCAGAATACAACATTCTGAAATTATTTGCAGTAAAAAGAAAGGGACTGCTGCAAAGACAGTTGACCTGAAGTGTCGGAACTTTATGGAGATAGGATGATTTTTTTGTCAATCAATATGCAGCGGTTGTTATATGAAAGGCTTCCACAGAGAGACTCCACGCAAGTGGTCTTGGGCAACATCAGAAGTGGAGGAACCAGCTCTTTGTTTGTGGGGAAGACCGAAGCCTTGCCTTTATTGTCTTGAACTCAAAATCTGGAAGTGTTTTTAAGGGACTGGCCAGTTGGCCTCCTTTGGTCCCAAGAAATATAAAAGACAAGAGCTGCGATTTGCCGAAGAACTAGCTGACTAGAGTAATGTCTAAACCTTGGCTGAAGAGAGCACTTGAACTTGCCTCATTCTAGGCTGTCGGTTGTAGTTTCAGAGCTGGAGAATTGATAAGGACAAATACGTTCAGCAGCTAACAAAAAAGTGGGGACTTAGAAAAAAAACTCCAGAGGTCCGGGGCAAGGTGCTAAGGCTACCAAATATAGGGGGTCATTCTGACCCTGGCGGTAAAAGGCTCTTACCGCCGGTCAGAAGACCGCCATCATCCCGCCACGGTCATTCTGACCCACAACTGCCAAACCGCCAAAAACCCGACATCCACTGAAGCCCGCCTCATCAGCGGTCAGCGATAAACTGGAGATGACCAAACCTCCGCCGCCACGCCAACACAAACACGCCCATGCCATTACGACCCACGAATCCACGCGGTGGTCTTTCAACCGCGGTATTCCATAGGCGGTACACACCGCCGCGCTCAAAATACACACACCTTTACAAAACACAGCCACATTGGACAATTTGAAATACACACACCTGATACACATACACACACCACACCCACACACCCATCACCATATAAAACACACACCCACATCACCCACAAACCCCCACAAATCGAAATTCAGAGACAAGGCGTAATACACAGAGAGAGAGCACAGGGAACGCAAACCACAACACACACAGGAACCCAACATCATCACCCACACCACATCTACGCACAAAACACCACACACCACCACACTCATCACCACAAACACCACCCCACACCTCATCCACACCACCCCATGGCACCCCAAAGACACCCCAGGTTCACGGACCAAGAACTCAGGGTCATGGTGGAGGAAATAATCAGGGTAGAGCCCCAGCTCTTCGGCACACAGGTGCAGCACACCACAATAGCCAGGAAGGCGGAGCTATGGCAAAGGATCGTCGACAGGGTCAACGCTGTGGGACAGCATCCCAGAAATCGGGAAGACATCCGAAAGCGCTGGAACGACCTACGGGGGAAGGTGCGGTCGATGGTGTCAAGATACAACATCGCTGTGCAGAAGACTGGCGGCGGACCCCCACCCACTCCACCCGAATTCACAGCATGGGAGCAAGAGGTCTTGAACATCCTGCATCCTGAGGGCCTCGCTGGAGTAGGCGGAGGAATGGACTCTGGTAAGTCTAATCTCAACTACTTCACCCCCCCCAACCACCAGCATGCCAACCCACACCCCCACCCTCACCCCTAACCCCCCAGGAAACATACTCCCTGTTAATGTCTCACCAGCACAAACCACCCAACTCAACCCAAACCCCTGAATGCCAACACAAACCATGGACACCCATCACCTAAGCATGACCACTGCACATACCCATCCCCCCCACAAACCACCCTCACAACTCCTCCCACATGGGACTGCCAGCACTGGGGGACAAGGGCACCCACAAATCGCACGCCACGGCACACACAAAATCAATAACCATATACTTTTACCCCTGCAGGACCCGAACGCCAACACACCGGCCAGGAGGGTCCAGATTTGTCCATCCCACCCCCAGAACAGGACCCCAGTGATGACAGCAGCTCTGTCGACCTAGAACCTGATGACCAGCCCGGACCATCGGGGACCTCTGGACAGTCGGTTACCCTCAGTCAGCCCCAGGCCACAGCAGACCTACCCCCCTCAGGAAACACCAGCACAGCACCCACCCAGCGGGCCCATGCTTCTGTCTCCAGGACAGGTCAAGCAGCGGTGTGTCTACCAGTACAGGGCACCCAGGGTAACCCACAACCCCAACAACAACAGGGACCTGGGGGCACTGGTAGTGGGCACACCGTCCAGGGGACAGAGGCCCAGGAACAAAGAGGAACTGGGAGGGCTGCTGTGCGACAGAGGGAGGACAGGCCTAGGGAACCCACTGTCCAAGAGGCCCTCACCACCATCATGGGAGCGTACCACCACTTGCAAGAGACGATGGCGACGGTCCTGGCCAGGTTCCAGGAGATCCAGGCCATGCAGGAGGGCCAGTACATGGGGTTCCGGGAAGAACTGCGCAGCATCAGTTCCGCAATGGGTACAATCGTGGTGGCACGCAACCAGATTGTCACCACATTGCGGGACCATGTGGCCCCCCAAAGGGCCCCTGCCACTAGCATGGAGGAAGAACAGCCCACCACCTCCGCCGGCGCTAGTGGTCAGGAGGCCCGACACAACAGCAACGGCCCTCCCGGACCCCACCCCCTGCAGAACAAGAACCACCCCGCAAGAAAGGCCTGAGATCGAGGAAGAAGACAGAGTAGGATGTCAAGACCCCCGCCATGCACGGAAACCCCTGAATGTCCACTGTCCCACTTGTTTACCCTGTCCAACCTTGAACTGCCCCTGCTCCAGCTTCCACAGGCATATGGACAATGGACCTGTAGGAACGACAGTCTGGACACTGCCATGGACATGCCTCCACCATCACCCTGTTTGAACTATACACCTATTTTAAAACTTCAATAAACACAATTATTGCACATTAACCAACTGGATTCTGCTATCTATTTATTTAAACCAAATGTATTCGATATAACCAACAAAACATTTCTAGTTACATTGTGATGACAACATACCAGTGTCACACAGCGGTAGTCCATGGGGAAAAAAAACAGAGGGCACTCCGTGGGGATCAGATCACTGAAATAGGAAGTGATATACACAACTAAGTTACCATACATTGGGGTGAAAGGTCAGACAGTAGAGAGCCACTACAGTTACAGATATAATACAATGCAGGAGTAGATTATTACCTGTGTGTCACTGGAAATACTGCAGTATCACTCTGTCCCTGTTGTCTGTGTCGTTCTCTTCGTCTTCCTCCTCTTCACTCTCCGCAGGCTCCACAGCGGCCACAACACCACCATCTGGACCATCCTCCTGCAGGAAAGGCACCTGGCGTCGCAAAGCCAGGTTGTGAAGCATGCAGCAGGCCACGATGATACGACACACCTTCCTTGGTGAGTACATTAGGGATCCACCAGTCATATGCAGGCACCTAAACCTGGCCTTCAGGAGGCCGAAGGTCCGCTCAATCACCCTCCTAGTCCGCCCATGGGCCTCATTGTACCGTTCCAATGCCCTGGTCCTGGGATTCCTCACTGGGGTCAATAGCCAAGGCAGGTTTGGGTAACCAGAGTCACCAATTAACCACACACGGTGTCTCTGTAGCAGTTCCATCACATAAGGGATGCTGCTATTTCGCATGATGTACGCGTCATGCACTGACCCTGGGAACTTGGCATTTAAATGGGAGATGTACTGGTCAGCCAAACAGACCACCTGGACATTCATCGAATGATAATATTTACGGTTCCTGTACACCTGCTCATCGTCTTTTGGGGGAACCAAAGCCACATGGGTACCATCAATGGCACCAATGATATTGGGAATGTGTCCAAGGGCATAGAAATCACCCTTCACTGTAGGCAAGTCACCCACCTCAGGCAAAATGATGTAGCTCCGCATGTATTTCATCAGGGCAGACAACACTCTGGACAACACCTTTGAAAACATAGGCTGAGACATCCAAGATGAAATGCCACGGTAGTTTGAAATGATCCACTTGCCAAAAAATGCAGTACTGACAGCACCTGCACTAGAGGCGGAATCCCTGTGGGTTGGCGGATGGGTGACATCAGGTCTGGCTCCAGCTGGGCACACAGTTCCTGTATAGTGGCACGGTTGAGTCTGTAGGTGAGTATGACGTGTCTTTCTTCCATTGTCGACAGGTCCACCAGCGGTCTGTACACGGGAAGATTCCTCCGTCTCCTCGCAAGTCCCAGCGGACGATGCCTAGGAAGGACAACATGGAGCACAGAGTCAAGCAACCCACAGGTAAGTGCCCACAGCATGCCCAGTACACGAATCTCTCGGGATTGAATGGCTAGTATGATTGTCGGTGCAAGGCCTAGCCATGTGTGACGCAGTAGGAATGAAGCCATGTGGGCCCTTGAAATGGCAGCTGCCTGACCTGTGAAGTGTGACAATGTGAAGTGAGGTCATTGCGCAAGCGTGGCACACCGTGGCGGTAGGCGGTCGCAGTCCGCAGCGCAAAGCCGCATTGGACAACATTGAACCCTATGGGTTTCAGGAGCCAATGGCGGTGAGCGCCGGCAGTCGCGGTACGCACCGCCGCGGCACGCACCGCCGCGGCCGTAACCGCCATTTTCTCTCGGCTTGATCACACAAGACCTGAGCATCCACAGGAGAGGACCTATACTGCAAGTGCTGCTGTGACCTCGGTCTGGAAGTGACAATGGCTGCTGCGACTGGGGAAAGGGCCCCCGCCTTCAGTTCCGAGGAGTTGGAGAAGCTCGTTGACGGGGTCCACCCCCGGGATGCGCTACTCTACGGGCCTCCAGACCAACAGGTGAGTACACGGGGGCAATGCATAGTGCCCAATGCCTGGGCTGAGTGGGGAGGATGTACGATGGAGGGGAGGGCAGCGAATGACGAATGCATGGCACGACAGATGAGAGCATGTGCCACATGGCAAGGTTGGGGAGGGGGGGCCACTCACATCGAGCATGCAGAAAAGTGATGATGTTTCTCTTCCCCCCCTATACATGTCACATAGGTCAGCGCCCATCAGAAGATTGACATTTGGCGTGCCATCGCCAAGGACGTCCAGGCCCTGGGGGTCCACACCAGAAGGGGCACCCACTGCCGCAAGAGGTGGGAGGACATCCGCCGCGGGAGCAGGAAGACCGCAGAGGCTCTGCTGGGGATGGCCTCCCAACCTAGGAGGGGTGCCAGTCGTACCTTGACCCCCCTGATGTCCCGGATCCTGGCGGTGGCCTACCCCGATTTAGATGGGCGCTTGAGGACATCACAGCAGACACAAGGGGGTGAGTACCAGCACATTCAGCTATTTTGCGCGCAGTGGAGGTGCCTGGGTGGGGGAGGAGGGCTGTGGGTATCCCTAGGCCAAGGCGATTTCTGTAGGATAGGCCCGTCCATGAAGTATGGTCCTGTGCCCCGCCCCCCACCTCTGTAGGGTGCCTAGTAACGCGATTCATGGACCAGTGTATACTGTGTGGGCAGTTGTCACCCATAGGCTTGTAGGGCATGTCCCAGTGAATGAGTAGTGTACCCCAAGTGCGCAGCGTAGTGCAGGGGGCTTCTGTGTCTGTCCTCTCCGCCAACGGTGTCCCCAATGCATGCACTCAACTTGTCTTTATGTTTTCCACCCCCCCCCCCATTTTCTTTGTTTTACTGTGAATGTGTGCATTAGCATCATAAGGCGGAGGAGAAGTGGCATCGGCGCAAGAGGGAGCTGCATCTCACATGGCCCCGGAGGGCCATGCAACGGACTCCGACATGACCAGTGAGATGGAGGGTGAGGGGGGCTCCACCACGGGGACCCGTGGAGACGGCAGCGACACCGACACGTCCTCGGAAGGGAGCTCCCTTGCGGTGGCGGCAACATCCGTGCCCACCGATCCTACAGGTACAGCCGCCACCCAGTGCACCAGCTCCGCCCTCCCAGCAGCCCCTCGGCCTTCGGCCCGTTCCCGCAAGGCCAGGAAGCCGGCCATCTCCTTCGCCCCAGGCACCTCAGGCCCTGCCCCAGTCACCCCTGCTGCCCTCAGTGAGGAGGTCATTGACCTCCTGAGGACCATCATTGTTGGGCAGTCTACCCTTTTGAATGCCATCCAGGGTGTGGAGAGGGAGGTGCATCAAAGCAATGCATACCTGGAGGGTCTTCATTCGGGTCAGGCTGCCCATCAACGATCGTTCAACACTCTGGCCTCAGCACTGACGGCAGCGATTGTCCCTGTCTCCAGCCTCCCTCTTCTGACTCCCTCCACCCAGTCCCACTCCCCTGTTCCTCTGCCTATCCCATCCACACCTACAGACCAGCCTGCACACACCTCAACACCCAAGGGCAGCTCATCCAGACATAAGCACCACAGGACACACAAGCATTCACCCAAGCAACATCCAGATGCAGACATGCCAACAGCCACTACCTCCTCTGTGTCCCCCACCTCCTCGTCTCCCTCCTCCCTCCCTGTGACGTCTCCACACACACCTGCAAGCACACCACCATCAGCCATTGCACCCATCACCAGCACACCCTCCACACCAGTCCGCACACGTGCAGTCACCACCCCCACTGCCATGTACACGTCCCCTGTGTCCTCTCCCAGTGTGTCTGTCACCCCCGCTTCCCAACCACACAAACGCAGGCAGGCACCCAAACAACAGCCATCCACCTCACGTCAGCCTCCTGCCCAAGCACCTGCACCCAAAGACAGCACACTTGACTCTCCTACAACCACATCCTCTTCCTCCACTCCCATACCCACTCCAGCCACCCTTCCCATGGCTCCAAAGAAAATTTTCCTCTCTAAAGTGGACCTCTTTTCCTAACCTGACCCACCCCCTCCATCCCGTAAGAGTTCCACAAACACCTCAGCCACCACCAGCCCAGCAACTCCAAAGAACGTCGTGCCTGGTTTTTGGAGTCCGCCCTTTCCTTGGGCTGGGACATCGTCCAGCAGCAAAGGCACAGCCAGCCCCCCCCCCTGGGAAGAGGACCAAAAAACTGAAGGGCAGGCGCGACAGGCCTGATACACCTGCCCCCAAGGAGGGTAGCCTTGCACCGTCACCTGCCACATTGGGTAAGGGAGCCAAGGGCCACGTACAGTCTGCCAAGGAGGGCAAGGGCAGCAAGGAGCAAAAGGCAGGGAGCAGCCGACCTGGCCATGAGGGCCCCACCAGCCCCATCCCGGGGGTATCGAAGGAGAGCCAGGGCCCCAGGACTCCATCACAGGAGGGCCCCGCAACGGAAAGGTCCGATGCAGACTGAGCGGCAAGTATTGGCCAGGTGTGGTTCACTGGACACACAAGACAGGCACCGCTGAACAGGGCCCCGCCGTGAGGAGCACCGCTGAACAGAGCCCCGCCGTGAGGAGCACCGCTGAACAGGGCCCCGCCGTGAGAAGCACTTCTGAACAGGGCCCCGCCGTGAGAAGCACCGCTGAACAGGGCCCCGCCGTGACCAGAACCGCTGAACAGGGCCCCGCCGTGAGGAGCACCGCTGAACAGGGCCCCGCCGTAAGAAGCACAGCTGAACAGGGCCCCGCCGTGAGAAGCACCGCTGAACAGGGCCCGCCGTGAGAAGCACCGCTGAACAGGGCCCGCCGTGAGAAGCACCGCTGAACAGGGCCCCGCCGTGACCAGAACCGCTGAACAGGGCCCCGCCGTGAGGAGCATCGCTAAACAGGGCACCGCCGTGAGAAGCACCGCTGAACAGGGCCCCGCCGTGAGATGCACCGCTGAACAGGGCCCCGCCGTGAGAAGCACCGCTGAACAGGGCCCCGCCGTGAGAAGCACCGCTGAACAGGGCCCCGCCGTGACCAGAACCGCTGAACAGGGCCCCGCCGTGAGGAGCACCGCTGAACAGGGCCCCGCCGTGAGAAGCACCGCTGAACAGGGCCCCGCCGTGAGATGCACCGCTGAACAGGGCCCCGCCGTGAGAAGCACTGCTGAACAGAGCCCCGCCGTGAGATGCACCGCTGAACAGGGCCCCGCCGTGAGATGCACCGCTGAACAGGGCCCCGCCGTGAGAAGCACCGCTGAACAGGGCCCCGCCGTGACCAGAACCGCTGAACAGGGCCCCGCCGTGAGGAGCACCGCTGAACAGGGCCCCGCCGTGAGATGCACCGCTGAACAGGGCCCCGCCGTGAGAAGCACCGCTGAACAGGGCCCCGCCGTGACCAGAACCGCTGAACAGGGCCCCGCCGTGAAGAGCACCGCTGAACAGGGCCCCGCCGTGACCAGAACCGCTGAACAGGGCCACGCCGTGAGGAGCACCGCTGAACAGGGCCCCGCCGTGAGAAGCACAGCTGAACAGGGCCCCGCCGTGACCAGAACCGCTGAACAGGGCCCAGCCGTGAGGAGCATCGCTGAACAGGGCCCCGCCGTGAGGAGCACCGCTGAACAGGGCCCCGCCGTGAGAAGCACCGCTGAACAGGGCCCCGCCGTGAGATGCACCGCTGAACAGGGCCCCGCCGTGAGAAGCACCGCTGAACAGGGCCCCGCCGTGAGAAGCACCGCTGAACAGGGCCCCGCCGTGAGATGCACCGCTGAACAGGGCCCCGCCGTGAGAAGCACCGCTGAACAGGGCCCCGCCGTGACCAGAACCGCTGAACAGGGCCCCGCCGTGAGGAGCACCGCTGAACAGGGCCCCGCCGTGAGATGCACCGCTGAACAGGGCCCCGCCGTGAGAAGCACCGCTGAACAGGGCCCCGCCGTGACCAGAACCGCTGAACAGGGCCCCGCCGTGAAGAGCACCGCTGAACAGGGCCCCGCCGTGACCAGAACCGCTGAACAGGGCCCCGCCGTGAGGAGCACCGCTGAACAGGGCCCCGCCGTGAGAAGCACCGCTGAACAGGGCCCCGCCGTGACCAGAACCGCTGAACAGGGCCCCGCCGTGAGAAGCACCGCTGAACAGGGCCCCGCCGTGAGATGCACCGCTGAACAGGGCCCCGCCGTGAGAAGCACCGCTGAACAGGGCCCCGCCGTGAGAAGCACCGCTGAACAGGGCCCCGCCGTGAGGAGCACCGCTGAACAAGGCCATTCCTGTCAAGCACCGCTCCGCTGGGCCCTTCCTGTCAAGCACCGATCCGCTGGGCCCTTCCTGTCAAGCACCGCTCCGCTGGGCCCGTCCTGTCAAGCACTGCTCCGCTTGGCCCTTCATCTCAAGCACCGCTCCGCTGGGCCCTTCATCTCAAGCACCGCTCCGCTGGGCCCTTCATCTCAAGCACCGCTCCGCTGGGCCCTTCCTGTCAAGCACCGCTCTGCTGGGCCCTTCCTGTCAAGCACCGCTCCGCTGGGCCCTTCATCTCATGCACCGCTCCGCTGGGCCCTTCATCTCAAGCACCGCTCCGCTGGGCCCTTCATCTCAAGCACCGCTCCGCTGGGCCCTTCCTGTCAAGCACCGCTCCGCTGGGCCCTTCCTGTCAAGCACCGCTCCGCTGGGCCCTTCCTGTCAAGCACTGCTCTGCTGGGCCCTTCCTGTCAAGCACCGCTCCGCTGGGCCCTTCAACTCAAGCACCGCTCCGCTGGGCCCTTCATCTCAAGCACCGCTCCGCTGGGCCCTTCCTGTCAAGCACCGCTGGCCCATTGGCAGTCCCGGTTCTGTGTCGGGCAGGCCTTCACGACGCACTCTGCCCACCATGCCTCCTCCATGACCAGTGGTCTCTGTAATCCACCTGATGGACTGTGGCTTTGCACTCCCCAGGATGTAACAGTGGGCAATCCACCCACTGTAGAGACTTGTGAGACTGTGGCTTTGCACTCCCCAGGATGCCACAGTGGGCAATCCACCCACTGTAGAGACTTGTGAGACTGTGGCTTTGCACTCTCCAGGATGGCACAGTGGGCATGGAGGCCCTTCGTGGATCTGGCGTCGTGGACTCATGTGGCTGAGGTGCCCCCCCTTCCCTTCCCCCTGAGGTGCCTGTCTTTTTATTTTAGTGATGCCCCAGCAGTGTTCTCTCCAATGGACTCGATCTCGTGTGTGGGCTTTGCCCATGTGTTGCTGCACATTGGCCCACGGACATTTGGACTTTGAATGACTGGGCCGGACTTTTGCTACTTGTATGGATAGAGTTCTAGATGTGTATTCATTCTTCATATATTACTAAGGTCGCTATACTTTATTGTTGCAATACTATGGTTCTACTTTTACATTCATTGCCTTTTGTCTTTGTTTTTTTGGGGGGGGGTTGGGGGTGTCACTCTGACTTTTTTATCTGCATAGGTGTGTAGGTATTTCGGTGGGGGTGAGGGTGGGGGTGGGTGTGTGGCGTATGTGTGTGCCCATAACCTTTCCTCCTCCCCCCTCCCCTGTGTCGTAGGTGCAGTACTCACCGTTGTCGTCTGCGGCGAGGTTCGTGATCCTGGAAGAAGAGCAGGAAGGCAATGGCTGGGAGGATGTGGAGTTCGGGTTCCATGCTGTTCCGATTCCGCGTGGAGTGTGTCAAGGTAAGCGTTTTCCATTGGAGATGTCTGTTTCCGCCGTGTTTTTATCGGCGGGGCTCCCGCCCCAGAAAAGGTGGCGGATTGGTGGGTCGTGATAGGGTGGGCGGTACATTGTCTGCCGCCTGCCTGTTGGCGGTGACCGCCGCGCTGTTTGTTTGTACCGCCGTGGCGGTCAGAGTGTTAAAGCGGCGGCCTGTGTTGGCGGTTCCCGCCAGGGTCAGAATTCATATTTTTAGGCCGCCAGCCTGTTGGCGGGTTGGCCGCCGCTTTAACACTGACCGCCAGGGTCAGAATGACCCCCATAGACTTCCCTGGCAGACAAGATTTTCGGGCTCCTTCTCACAGTTTATTCCTGCAACAAAAAGACCTTGCGCAGTAAGTATCCAGCCCCGTGGAGCCCTGCCTGGCTATTTCTTTTAACCTTGTCCTGTTGGAGGATTTCGAGCTATTTCATTTCTTATATGATTCAACTCATTTTCATTGTCATTTGTTAACGTAGCATTGCAACAAAGAAAAAAAAAACAAAGGTAACAGGGCAACAGCCAAATATCCCCTCTCGTGACAGTGCATGTTCATGAACACCTGTCTGTTTGAAAGGTTTCTGCATAGTGCCTTTCCCGCTCAGTTCCATTCATATTTCTACTACCTGTAGAACCCTAAGCGATCTGGGACATGTCAAATGCTCTTTAGTCTTTATCAAGGAACTGCAGCGGTGGGCCCCACGTCTTTGTAAAGCTGTGATCTTCACTGTGTAGTGCTGAGGTAATTATGTGGATGCACTATATCTGCCAGAGCCTCTTATAGCAAGCCGTTATGGCCCGCAGATCAAGGCTTGTTTCCAAGCTAACAGAGAGGCATACAGCACAGGTTTTTGTCCGCCTCTGTATATCCCTTCACAGATAGCATCCAGCCTAAGGTACAGCTGATGGGAGGGTCCAGTACATTAATGATAGATATCTTTTCTAAATCTTTCAATACATTCTCCTAGGACGTATTCACTTTTGGGCAGTCCCACAGTGTGTGCCCAACCGCTCACCTTGATTGCATCTCCTCCAACATTGGTCATTTGAAGTCATATTTATTAAATGAAGTTGTGTGTGATAAAGTGCCACTGAAGGATGATTTTACCAGCTGCCTACTGTGCACTTCTGTTATTCCTCTATACGCCTCTTTAGATGTAGTGTCCCACTGGTGAACAGTGATCTTAATACAAATGTGCCCCATTTATGGTCGTCCTAAAAAAGCACCCATTGACTCACTTAGATGTTTTTGGCAAATTTTCAAATAAATCTAAACTGTGAAAATTAATATCTTTGATTCCCCCAGGTGCCTTGTCATTTCATTTTTCCTATTTTTACTCAAATTATTTGGGAATTTTATTGAGTGGCTTCTGGACTTTACTGGCATTCTACTGCAGCTTAAATACTTTACAGTCATGCATTTCTCTGAGGAAAAGCTTGTTTCTTTGTGCTATAGGCACCAAAGGTAAGAACATGACTTCTCATTGTAATTATATATAACGAGTTAGGCACTAGTTTATTAAATTTGTGTGCGTTCATACCTTGCTGTTCACTAATTAATATTCGAAGATCTCCAGTACCATTCAACTGGTACATTATGATGTTAAACTGTAACACCAGCTTCCAGTTCCACTTACTGTGGCAACATCAATGCCATCCTATATTTACATAGAAATAAAAAAAGATTCTAGGGGTCCATTTCATAACCCTTCCAGAAAATCTGTATTTTCTGATTTACACCTATACCTGGTTAAAGATTTCCAAATTACATGAATTCACAAACCTTTCCATATGTGATAGTTACTGATTTCCAGGACATTTTCTAGAAACAGTTTGAACTTGTATTTAGATATAAGTAAAGGTAGAACCTTATTCATAGCAGCACATAATAATATATTAAAGTTTAGTTGAATCGTTAATAACAGAGTTAAGGAGTTGCAATCAAAAGCACTCACAGAGGGGAAACGTCCGGAACAACGACTCTGGAACAACAATTACATTGTTAACGAAAGCAGAACCATGCTTGCGTTAACAACTACTCCCTTTTTCTCTGCCTTAACCAAGCTTGTGCTGAACACCGCACATGTGTGGTTAAGGCAGAGAAGAAGGGAGAGTGCATCGGGAGAGGATGTGGTCAGGTAAGGTGGGACAGGGTTGGGTTGGGGGGTAGTTTTTAGGGGTGGGGGACGGGTAGTTCTGTTTTTAATGGCGGGGGAGAGGGGATTGGGCTAGTACTATTTTTAGGGGCAGGGTGGGGGGTCGGGGTAGTTGTTTTTGGGGGTGGGGGATCAGGGTAGTTTGTTTTTTGCTGGGGGTGGCGGGATCAGGATAGTTAGGTTTTTGGGAGTGGGGGGATTCGGAATTTGGTTTTGGGGGGTTGAGGGGTCAGGTAGTTTGTTTTTTGGGGGTGGGGGGTCGGGGTAGTTTGGTTTTTGGGGTGGGGGATCGGGGTAGTTAGGTTCTTGGGGGTGGAGGATCGGGGTACTTTTGTTTTTAGGGGCGGGGTGAGGATAAGGGTAGTTTGGTTTTTGGTGGTGGGGGATCAGGACAGTTTGATTTTTGTGGGTGGAGGGGCTTAGGATAGTTTTGTTTTTGGGGTGTGTTGGACTTTTGCTTATGCAGGGTCATCCTGAATCTTTTTGCCTCCTGCCTCCTATGTTTTTCTGACCTGTCGCTGTTGGCTTTTGAACTCTGAGCACTTTCCCACTGCTAACCAGTGCTAAATTCGACTTGGCAAGTGTACCCACTTGCCAGGCCTAAACCTTCCCTTTTCTTACATGTAAGGCACCCCTAAGGTAGGCCCTAGGTAGCCCCAAGGGCAGGGTGCAGTGTATGGATAAGGTAGGACATATAGTAATGTGATTTATATGTCCTGACAGTGAAATACTGCCAACTTCGTTTTTCACTGTTGCAAGGCCTGTCTCTCTCATAGGATAATATGGGGGCTACCTTTAAATATGATTAAAGTGTAGATTCCCCTAGAGAGTAGATGGACATGTGGAGTTTGGGGTCCCTGAACTCACAATTTAAAAATACATCTTTTAGTAAAGTTGATTTTAAGATTGTGCGTTTGAAAATGCCACTTTTAGAAAGTGAGCATTTTCTTGCTTAAACCATTCTGTGACTCTGCCTTGTTTGTGGATTCCCTGTCTGGGTCAGTTTGACAGTTGGTTTGTTTTTCACCTCGCACTAGACAGTGACACAAAGGGGGCTGGGGTGTAACCTGCATTTCCTGATTAGCCATCTCTGCTAGGAGGGAGGGGTGGAGTGGTCACTCTCATCTGAAATGACTGTGCCTGCCTCTGACAATGCCGGCTCCACCCCCCTGGTGTGTGTCTGAGGCCTTGCCTGGGCAAGGCAGGATTTCACAAGTAGGTGTGAGTCCCCTTTGAAGAAAGGTGACTTCAAAGACTAAAATGGGTATAAGAAGGGCACCCAAATCTACAGACTTCAGAAACACTTCTGGAACCAAGAGGAACCTCTGCCTGGAGAAGAGCTGATAGCTGAGGAAGAAGTGCTGCCCTGCCTGTGACTGTGCTTTGTGGAGCTTTCCTGCAGTGCTGCTTCTGCCATAGTAAGAGGGCAAAGACTGGACTTTGTGTGCCTTCCATCTTGTGAAGAAATCTCCAAGGGCTTGAGTTAGAGCTTGCCTCCTGTTGTTTGAAGTCTCAGGGACAGCAAAGACTTCTCTCTGCCAGCACCTGGAGTCTCTGGAGAGACTCCTACCCCAACAAGTGGTGCCCTATCCAGTCCCTGGGCCCTTGAAAGGAAAGCTGGTGGAAATCCAAAGAAATCAACTTCGGACGACTCCGGACCTATGCCGCTGCTGAATCCGGTAACGCCGCCTGCACCTGACGCCGTGACCTTCGCTAGAACGCGACGCTCTTCGCAGGCCCGACGCCGCAGCAGCCCCGCTGAAGTCCGCGACTCCGTGGAAGTCGCCGCACCACGTCGTGACCGACGGCGCTCGAAGTGCACGGATTCACGTTTCGCACAGACGCCGCGACTCCCGACTTCGCGCATCGGCTTGTTTTGACTCTTCACCAAAGGTACTGTACTTGGGGGTCTGCACGACTCCGTGTCTGGCGCTGCTGGTGTCGGCTTGTTGGGAACGACTCCGTCAGGACACCGTGTTAACATCTCATCGAAGCATTTTTGTTTCTAAGCGCTATTTTTGAGTTTAATCTTTAAAAATTCATAACTTGACTTGTGTACGTCGGATTTTTGTCGCTTTGGTCTTGTTTTGTTTAGATAAATATTTCCTATTTTTCTAAACGAGTGTTGTGTCATTTTGTAGTGTTTTCATTAAGTTACTGTGTGTGTTGGTACAAATACTTTACACCTAGCGCTCTGAAGTTAAGCCTACTGCTCTGCCAAGCTACCAAGGGGGTAAGCAGGCGTTAGCTGAGGGTGATTCTCTTTTACCCTGACTAGAGTGAGGGTCCTTGCTTGAACAGGGGGTAACCTGACTGTCAACCAAAGACCCCATTTCTAACATTGGTGATCAGCGGTTGGGATTTGGACTTGTATTTGTACTTGACATACAGTAATTAAGTGTAGACTACTGTTTGAGTTCAGACCACTACGTGACCACATGCTACTTGTTTGGTGATCTTCGATTTTTCCTCTTTGGGACTCTTTTTATTCTACTTCCATGATTTTGCTGATCCCTTGACTGATTCTTTTTACTTCATTGGGAACTTATTTTCTGCCTTTGGAACTTTGCACTTGTGACCATCATGTCTCAATCTGGAGATGCAACAGCTGGAGCTGTGTTTGAAATAGAGAAACTGAAGGAGTACTCAGTTGCTCAATTGAAACAGTTCCTTAAAGATCTTGACTGTCCCACTGAGAGCTCCACCAGGGAGGGGGAGCTGCAAAAGGCACAGAGGGGCTGGGTGACAATCAAGAAGGCTGGAGGGCACACAGAGGAGGAGAATGTGGGTGGGGAAGTGCAGAGGATACACAGTGGTGTAGTGGAGGTACCTGTTACGCCTGGGGGGAGGGTCCCCAGGAGGGGTAGCAGGGTGTTATCCAAGGGTCTGACTCCTGAAGAGTTACAGGACAGACAGGCAGAGAGGGCTCGCCAGTTCAAGGAGTTGAGGATGCAAAGGGAGAAGGAGTTGGAAGAAAGGAGGAGGGACTAGAGATCAAAAAGAGGATTTGGGCTTATGAGCTCAAAATTAAGGAGCTGGAAGTCATGAGGGCTGAATCCAGCTGGAATGGTGGCAGCAACAATTTTATATCTAGTGCTGCTGAAGAAGTGCACATGCCCAGAGATGTGGTGCCCTACTTGAAGGAGGGAGTTAACACACACCAGGAGGTTCAGGGGTATGAGGTAGCTCCAGTGATGCACAGGGTCCCTGAGGTGGATTGGGGAACTGGCATGGGGAGTCATATTCCTACTGGTGGGAGGGACACTCTACTGACTCTAGGTGAGAGTGACAGGGAGAGGGGTTCCCCCCAGGTAGAGGTCATGGTTATGGAGTGTGAAGACATCCCAGAAGAGTGTGGGTTGAGTGTCAGGGACAGTCAGGTACTGTCTCACCAGTCTCAGGAGGGTGATGTGGGGTGCTTTTTCAAAGCAGAGTCACTGGATGGTTGGGTGAAGGGTACTTTGGTTAATTCATGTGAGGGGCTGAGTGATGTAATTGCTGGAGAGCATATGTCTAGTCCTTATTTTCCAGAGCTATGCCAACACCAGGTGGAGTGTGAGTTCTCTGACCCCAGGGAGCTTACAATGGAGGCAGACTTCTGGGTGAGTACCAGAGAGACTGAAGAGGCATTTGGGGGTGCTCCTGAGAGGAGTCGTCTAGGTAGTTCCCAACCAGGTGAGGTAGGGAAGGAGTGTAGTGTCCCAGGTAGGTCCCAGTGTAGTGGGATGGGTGAGGGACCCCATGTCCAGTCTCAGAGGAGAGGGAATGGGGATGGGTTGAGGCCCAAGGTGCCCGAGATCCGGTCCCAGGTCCTGGAGGGTTCCATGAGGGAACACCAGGAGGGGAGCCTAGCCTGTACCATAGGGCCATCTGTTGAGGGAGACCCCACAGTCAGGAGAACTTGGGGGGGGGCGGCTGTAGCTAGCGTCCCACCAGTTCTGGTGTCTGGCAGTACCACTCCTAGTGAGGGGGTGCAGAAGTCCAGACAGAGGGTTGAGAGGGGGTTGCGGACCCCAGTGGAGAACCTGGAGGGTCAGGGGTCAGCTCTGAGAGCAGAGCCCCCCAGGAATGACCTTGGTGAGACCATTTCTGGGTTGGGGGAATCCAGACTCTGTCAGATGGGCAGAGGTCAGGGGACCTGCGCCAGCCAGACTCTTGTGTGGCCCTTGGGGACAGTGTGTCCCTAGAGGGGGGTAAGTGTGCCCCCCTGGAAGTCCTGGTGTGCCAGGCAAAGGTTCAACCGCAGGGTGGTGACTCTGGGTTGAATGATCAGGTTCAGGGGGTAAACTCTGACCTGATGGGGGGTAAGTGTGCTCCCAAGGAAGTCCTGGTGTGCCAGGCAGTGGGTCAACCGCAGGGTGGTGACTCTAGGTTGGATGACCAGGTTCAGAGGGTAAACTCTGACCTGGTGGGGGGTAGGCATGCCCCCCAGGAAGTCCTGGGTTGCCAGGCGGTGGTCCAGTCTGTGGGTACAGACCCTGGACTGGAGGATCAGGTTCAGGGTGTCCCCCCTGACCTGGAGGAAGGGGCTACTGCTAACAGTGCCCATCCCATGTTGCCTTCTGAGGGGGCCACTCCTAGTTGGGGGGTGCAGGACCCCAGAAGGGAGGGAAGGGGGAGGGAAGCCTCACCCCTGGCCCTGGTCCAACCTGAAGGTACAGACCCCAGGTTGGCAGACCAGTTGCAGGTTACCAGCCCTACACTGGTGGAAGAATTGTGCAGGACTGCTTCTACAAGCACCCTGACAGTTTTTGACTCTGGGGGTACCGCTTCTGCAGGGAGGGTACAGAGCCCCAAAGGGGAGGACCAGGGTCAGGTTGTCATCCCTGACCTGGTGGAAGATAGAGTGATCAAATGGTGCCAGGCACCTGGGGCTACCGCCCCCCACTCTCCACAGTCACAGTGGTTGGAGAGGCCTGAGGTCAGGCTCTCATCCCTGACAGTTGTCAGGGGTCACTGTGGCTTGCTGTCCTGGTGGACATAGCTGCCCCTGGGGGGGGGGGGGAACGAGAGTCACACCTTAGGGGTGGAGTGGGCAACACCACTGTGTTGGCCCTGGTGGTACTATCTGCCCATTGCAATACATCTGTGAGCAAAGTAAAGTTAGGAGCTGCACAGATGGTGTCTGCAGATGTGAAGAAGGGTTCCCCATGGGTTAGCTTAGTGGGCCCTGAGAGTATGGACAGAGGGATCCAACTGGAGTCAGGAAGGCGTAGAACTGGAACATGCCCCTGCTGTTGTGGGCCTGGGTCCTTGTTCTATCGCCCCAATCAGGGAAGTACATCAAGGTATTGATTGTTCTCCCCTGGCTTTAGGCTGGTAGGGGGTCGTGTTGGACTTTTGCTTAAGCAGGGTCATCCTGAATCTTTTTGTCTCCTGCCTCCTATTTTTTTTCTGACCTGTCGCTGTTGGCTTTTGAACTCTGAGCACTTTCCCACTGCTAACCAGTGCTAAAGTGCATATGCTCTCCGTGTAAATTGTATGTAATTGGTTTATCCATGATTGGCCTATTTGATTTACTAGTAAGTCCCTAGTAAGATGCACTAGAGGTGCCAGGGCCTGTAAATCAAATGCTACTAGTGGGCCTGCAGCACTGGTTGTGCCACCCACATAAGTAGCTCTGTAATCATGTCTCAGACCTGCCACTGCAGTGTCTGTGTGTGTATTTTCACACTGTAAATTCGACTTGGCAAGTGTACCCACTTGCCAGGCCTAAACCTTCCCTTTTCTTACATGTAAGGCACCCCTAAGGTAGGCCCTAGGTAGCCCCAAGGGCAGGGTGCAGTGTATGGATAAGGTAGGACATATAGTAATGTGATTTACATGTCCTGACAGTGAAATACTGCCAACTTCGTTTTTCACTGTTGCAAGGCCTGTCTCTCTCGTAGGATAATATGGGGGCTACCTTTAAATATGATTAAAGTGTAGATTCCCCTAGAGAGTAGATGGACATGTGGAGTTTGGGGTCCCTGAACTCACAATTTAAAAATACATCTTTTAGTAAAGTTGATTTTAAGATTGTGCGTTTGAAAATGCCACTTTTAGAAAGTGAGCATTTTCTTGCTTAAACCATTCTGTGACTCTGCCTTGTTTGTGGATTCCCTGTCTGGGTCAGTTTGACAGTTGGGTTGTTTTTCACCTCGCACTAGACAGTGACACAAAGGGGGCTGGGGTGTAACCTGCATTTCCTGATTAGCCATCTCTGCTAGGAGGGAGGGGTGGAGTGGTCACTCTCATCTGAAAGGACTGTGCCTGCCTCTGACAATGCCGGCTCCAACCCCCTGGTGTGTGTCTGAGGCCTTGCCTGGGCAAGGCAGGATTTCACAAGTAGGTGTGAGTCCCCATTGAAGAAAGGTGACTTCAAAGACTAAAATGGGTATAAGAAGGGCACCCAAATCTACAGACTTCAGAAACACTTCTGGAACCAAGAGGAACCTCTGCCTGGAGAAGAGCTGATAGCTGAGGAAGAAGTGCTGCCCTGCCTGTGACTGTGCTTTGTGGAGCTTTCCTGCAGTGCTGCTTCTGCCAGAGTAAGAGGGCAAAGACTGGACTTTGTGTGCCTTCCATCTTGTGAAGAAATCTCCAAGGGCTTGAGTTAGAGCTTGCCTCCTGTTGTTTGAAGTCTCAGGGACAGCAAAGACTTCTCTCTGCCAGCACCTGGAGTCTCTGGAGAGACTCCTACTCCGACAAGTGGTGCCCTATCCAGTCCCTGGGCCCTTGAAAGGAAAGCTGGTGGAAATCCAAAGAAATAGACTTCGGACGACTCCGGACCGATGCCGCTGCTGAATCCGGTAACGCCGCCTGCACCTGACGTCGTGACCTTCGCTGGAACGCGACGCTCTTTGCAGGCCCGACGCCGCAGCAGCCCTGCTGAAGTCCGCGACTCCGTGGAAGTCGCCGCACCACGTCGTGACTAACGCCGCTCGAAGTGCACGGATTCAACGTTTCGCACAGACGCCGCGACTCCCGACTTTGCGCATCGGCTTGTTTTCACTCTTCACCAAAGGTACTGTACTTGGGGGTCTACACGACTCCGTGTCCGGCGCCGCTGGTGTCGGCTTGTTGGGAACGACTACGTCACGACGACGTGTTAACATCTCATCGAAGCATTTATGTTTCTAAGCGCTATTTTTGAGTTTAATCTTTAAAAATTCATAACTTGACTTGTGTATGTCGGATTTTTGTCGTTTTGGTCTTGTTTTGTTTAGATAAATATTTCCTATTTTTCTAAACCGGTGTTGTGTCATTTTGTAGTGTTTTCATTAAGTTACTGTGTGTGTTGGTACAAATACTTTACACCAAGTGCTCTGAAGTTAAGCCTACTGCTCTGCCAAGCTACCAAGGGGCTCAGGGGTTAACTGAGGGTGATTCTCTTTTACCCTGACTAGAGTGAGGGTCCTTGCTTGAACAGGGGGTAACCTGACTGTCAACCAAAGACCCCATTTCTAACAGGGTGGATGGGGGTCGGCTGTTTTTAGGGCGTGTGGGGGAGATCGGGGAAGGGTTTAAGTCTCGGGGTGGGTGGGAGGTATCCGGATTAGTTTTGTTTTAGGGGTGGGGGAGCTGGGTAGTTTTAGTATTAGGGGTGGGGTACCTTTGGGCCTTAGGGCAAGTGGGGGGTCGCATGCTAGAACCACACATGCCGGTCCCACACATGCCGTTACTAGGCATAAAGGCATGCGTAGTAAAGGCATTCATGGTAACAATGCGGTTGTTGTTCCGACCGCGTTGTTCAGGCATGCGTGGTTCCAGCATTCATTGTTCTGTCATACATTCCTCACAGAGAGTATACATCCATTCTCACACATAAATGAAATGTTGTAAGCATACAGTCAAAAACAATTGCAAAGACACTTGTGTGTTTGAATGCACTTATCCAGAAGTACGCTGTAAACAAGCATTGACAAAGCCAAAAGGCCTCGCTTCGTGAAAGAGCTTGGTCACTATATTGTATGCACAAACAGTGTACATACACTGGCAAACACTTTGGCAAAGAATTTTGGTGAAGTGGCTACTGCTTCCTACTGACTCTTTCTGCATATGTTCTGTGTTGTGCTTCGTACATCTAAAATATCTTATTACCTTCTCTCAGGTTCAATATCTTCACATTGTTCTTTCAAGAAAGAGCGTAATTCTCTTCTGTTCAGAAAGCACTTCCATATTAATACTCTCTAATCCTAGAACTTTACCTAGGAAATTTTCAAAGTCTCCTACATGAGTATTATCAGTTACTTCCATCTCTTGTACTAAGAATCCTAATGACAAATACCTTATATCTAATGATATACTTTATTGGCGCTAGTGTACTTAATGTTAATGTCAGGAATGGAGTTATTAATTTGGAAGTGAGGTGCCCCACCAACTTAATAAATTCCCCTTGGTTAGCTCATAGCACAGTTCTGAGCGATTCTCTGCTCAACCTCTGATAGCTATAGCACACACAGCAGGCAATCCAGAGAGAAGTCCCTATTAAGTTCAAGCAGTACCAACAATTTAAAAGTAAGGAAAACTACAAAAAATTCTCAAGACAGTTTAGAAAGAAAAAAAAAATGAATGAGCAAAAAGACACCAAAAGACCGTACCGCGGTCAAATGACCGCGGCGGTCATTTTGTCTTTCCTGCTGGGCGGGCGGCAAAAAGCCCCAGCACCGAATGGAGCCGGTGGAGTTGCTGGTGTGCGACGGGTGCAGTGGCACCCGTCGCGATTTTCAGTGTCTGCTTTGCATGCACTGAAAATCTTAATGGGGCCCTGTTAGGGGGCCCCTGCAGTGCCCATGCCAGTAGCATGGGCACTGCAGGGGCCCCCAGGGGCCCCACAACACCCGTTCCCGCCAGCCTATTCCTGGCGGTGTAAACCGGCAGGAACAGGCTGGCGGGAAGGGGGTCGGAATCCCCATGGCGGCGCTGCTTGCAGCGCCGCCGTGGAGGATTCCCTGGGGCAGGGGAAAACTGGCGGGAAACCGCTGGTTTCCCTTTTCTGACGGTCAGAATTGCCCCAGAAGCACCGCCAGCCTGTTGGCGGTGCTTCCTCCGTCCCCGGCCCTGGCGGTCCATGACCGCCAGGGTTGGAATGACCCCCTTTATTTTTTTACACCATTTGTATTGATTTTCCAAATAAACAGCAACATATAGGATACACCAATTGTACAACAATTGTAGAAATTACTTAGTTCATATATCCAAACGTCAACAGTCTGATAATTAAGGAGCAATAAAGTCAATAAATAATAACTGCAATTAGAACTCCCCATCCCTCCCCTGAACGTGTGCATCTGCGCTGTCTGGCATGTATGTAGGTACAGGTATGTCGGAGCAGTTTGTAGAGGTGGGTCATGTGATAACTTGGAGTGTCAGTAGAACATGTGGGAAGCATAGGTTCCGGAGATAGTCAGCCATCCAATTCCAAACTCAATGATAGAATCTCTGGATGATGGTTGAGATCCTGCAACATGGCTGCCCACACTCGAAGCTCGTCTTCAATTTTATTATCCGTGTGTACCTATTTCATACGGAGCTCTTTCGCAATGGCCAATTCATTTATGTCTCTGAGCCATGTGGTATGTTTGAGGGGTTCAGAGGAGAGCCAGTGAATTGCTATGTGGAATTTCGCTTGCATCAGACAAAGGAGAATTAACATTCTGCTAAGTGGTTTCTTTGCAGGAGCAGGTATGTGGCTTAACCTGTTGTATTGTTAGGTGAAGCTTCCACCCGGAGTCTCTATTAATGTCATCCAGTATTCCCCTGCAGTAGGGGGACAGGGCCACGCAGGCCCATATCATGTGCAAGAAGGTTGCCTGGGGGACATGACATCAAGTGCAATCATCAGGGAGCGTGGTATAGATCGCATGTAATGTTAGTGGGGAGAGATATGTTTGGTGCAGAAAATTGTATTGCGTTAGTTTGAAGTGGGCATTAGAACTGGCCAAACGCACTCCGATGTGAATATGTTCCCAGTCTTTCTCAGACAGAGGTTCTGGAACCACTACCTCCCATCGAGCCTGAACCGCCAATGTAGCGCTCATCAAGTCCTCACGCAACACATGATACATACGATATATAAGACATCGTTTCCTCTGCCATCATCAGGAGAGTAGAATGCATTATGGAGGGGCAATCGGAAAGGTAAGCCAAAGCTCTCTTGCTATTGTGGAGATTTTACTGTATTGCAGAAATTGTCGCGATCCCAAACAGAATGCATCAAACGTCTCCAACATTGGAATGAAGCGGCCCTTAGGGCAGGTATCATTCAGGGTGGTGCAACCTCCCTCCTTCCATCACCAGATAGACATCGACTCTGTAATTTTTCAAAATTGTTGTAGAGACCATATAGACATATTCAGGGCATACGGAGCCCGGTGGATAACCCTCTTGACAGCATTTTCCTATATACTAAGCACTTGACGTATCAAATATGGAGCATCAGTAGGAAGTGTAAATCCACGCATCAGGAGGGTCAGTAGCTCTCCCTCTGCATAGGACAGTCTCAATAGGGTTTTGTCCCAGGAATCTTTTGGGGAGAGCCAATAGATGGCATGTTGGAGATGCGCTGCAATATAATATAACTCTATATTTAGGAACTCCAACCCCCCCCCTTTCTTCTATGTACACTGCAGGACAGAGAGACTAGCCCGTTTCCGTGTGTCTGCCCACAGCAATTCAAAGATAATGCTATTTATTTTCCTAAAGAATTCCCTAGCAATCATGTAAAACGAGTCTTGTAGAGTATACAGGCAGCGAGGAAGTATAATAATTTTGGCTATGGCTATTCTTCCCATGAGAGACAGGGGCAATCCCCGCCAGAATTTTACAGAGGCCCTAAGGCCCAAAATCATTCTTCTAATATTAAAATTATGGAAAGACTGTGCTGTGGGTGCCAGCCGAATTCCCAGATATTACACATCTGTGGTTTTCCATGGTATTATCAATGGAGGGAGAGTCTCTCGGGTGCAATCAGACAAAGAACCCAGGGGGTACAATTTAGGTTTGGAGGGATGAACCCTGAAGGCTGAAGTTTTCTCAAAGTCTTGCAGCACTGACATGAGATGAGGCACAGATTTGCATGGATTACGGAGACATACCAGGGTGTCATCGGCATAGAGGGAGACCATATGAGAGGTCTCCACAAGTGGAATGCCCCATGGATACAATGTCTGACAAAGGCTTTCGTCCAGTGGCTCCATAGTCAAAGCAAAAAGATGTGGTGAGATGGGACGCCCCTGGTGCAATCCCCTACCAGGAGTGAAAATCGACGACACTTCCATTCCAGTTCTCATCTGGGCACAAGGGTCTGTGTAGAGGAGCTGAACCCAGCATATACAGTCTGGTCTGATGCTGAGTTTGCTCAGCAACTGACACATGTATTGCCAATGCAGGGAATCGAAGGCTTGTGCTATGTCTAAGAATACTACAGCCATTTCCTCTGGGTTAGGCTGTGTGGAGTGGTAAATATGTGCCAGTCAGCACAAATTGTGTAGAGTGCTGAGTTTAGGAATAATCCTGGATTGGTCAGAATGTACTAATGATGAAAGGTGAGGAAAAAGATAAGAGACTAGAACACCCTTCAGCAGTTTGACAGTCTTGTTCCAGCTCCTTTCAGGAGCTGGAACAAGATTACCAAGGACCAGCTACTCACCAGCCTCAACAATTCACCCCCCAGATGACCTTGACACTAACACAGCTGCCCAGGTCCTCATCAACTGGATCTCAGACTGCACCAAAACCTTAGCCCCCATCAATAAACCCTCCACAGACGCAAACAGAACTGCAGACGCCTCAAAAGGAAATGGCTCACCGACAAGACCCCCACCACCCACAAAACCTTCAAAAAAGCCTTAAACACACACCACCAACTCATCAGGACCACCAAGAGAAATGTCTTCCAGGAACACATCAACAACAACGCACACAACAGCAAGGAACTCTTCAAGATCATCAGCGAACTGACCAACCCCAGAGTGAACTCCACGGACATCCCCCCCTCACAAGAACTCTGCAACAACCTCTCCACCTACTTCAACCGCAAGATAGCAGACATCTACGACAGTTTTCTGGCCAGGACCATCCCACGCCAAACCCTGTCATAGCCTCCAGTGAAGCTCCTCCAAACCCCCACCACCTACCCTGCTGGGCTAAAATCTCCGACAAGGAAACTCTCAACATCATGAACCCCATACACTCTGGCTTTCCCTCCGATCCCTGCCCCCACCACATCTTCAAGAGCTTGCCTCCTGTTGTTTGAAGTCTCAGGGACAGCAAAGACTTCTCTCTGCCAGCACCTGGAGTCTCTGGAGAGACTCCTACCCCAACAAGTGGTGCCCTATCCAGTCCCTGGGCCCTTGAAAGGAAAGCTGGTGGAAATCCAAAGAAATCAACTTCGGACGACTCCGGACCTATGCCGCTGCTGAATCCGGTAACGCCGCCTGCACCTGACGCCGTGACCTTCGCTAGAACGCGACGCTCTTCGCAGGCCCGACGCCGCAGCAGCCCCGCTGAAGTCCGCGACTCCGTGGAAGTCGCCGCACCACGTCGTGACCGACGGCGCTCGAAGTGCACGGATTCACGTTTCGCACAGACGCCGCGACTCCCGACTTCGCGCATCGGCTTGTTTTGACTCTTCACCAAAGGTACTGTACTTGGGGGTCTACACGACTCCGTGTCTGGCGCTGCTGGTGTCGGCTTGTTGGGAACGACTCCGTCAGGACACCGTGTTAACATCTCATCGAAGCATTTTTGTTTCTAAGCGCTATTTTTGAGTTTAATCTTTAAAAATTCATAACTTGACTTGTGTACGTCGGATTTTTGTCGCTTTGGTCTTGTTTTGTTTAGATAAATATTTCCTATTTTTCTAAACGAGTGTTGTGTCATTTTGTAGTGTTTTCATTAAGTTACTGTGTGTGTTGGTACAAATACTTTACACCTAGCGCTCTGAAGTTAAGCCTACTGCTCTGCCAAGCTACCAAGGGGGTAAGCAGGCGTTAGCTGAGGGTGATTCTCTTTTACCCTGACTAGAGTGAGGGTCCTTGCTTGAACAGGGGGTAACCTGACTGTCAACCAAAGACCCCATTTCTAACATTGGTGATCAGCGGTTGGGATTTGGACTTGTATTTGTACTTGACATACAGTAATTAAGTGTAGACTACTGTTTGAGTTCAGACCACTACGTGACCACATGCTACTTGTTTGGTGATCTTCGATTTTTCCTCTTTGGGACTCTTTTTATTCTACTTCCATGATTTTGCTGATCCCTTGACTGATTCTTTTTACTTCATTGGGAACTTATTTTCTGCCTTTGGAACTTTGCACTTGTGACCATCATGTCTCAATCTGGAGATGCAACAGCTGGAGCTGTGTTTGAAATAGAGAAACTGAAGGAGTACTCAGTTGCTCAATTGAAACAGTTCCTTAAAGATCTTGACTGTCCCACTGAGAGCTCCACCAGGGAGGGGGAGCTGCAAAAGGCACAGAGGGGCTGGGTGACAATCAAGAAGGCTGGAGGGCACACAGAGGAGGAGAATGTGGGTGGGGAAGTGCAGAGGATACACAGTGGTGTAGTGGAGGTACCTGTTACGCCTGGGGGGAGGGTCCCCAGGAGGGGTAGCAGGGTGTTATCCAAGGGTCTGACTCCTGAAGAGTTACAGGACAGACAGGCAGAGAGGGCTCGCCAGTTCAAGGAGTTGAGGATGCAAAGGGAGAAGGAGTTGGAAGAAAGGAGGAGGGACTAGAGATCAAAAAGAGGATTTGGGCTTATGAGCTCAAAATTAAGGAGCTGGAAGTCATGAGGGCTGAATCCAGCTGGAATGGTGGCAGCAACAATTTTATATCTAGTGCTGCTGAAGAAGTGCACATGCCCAGAGATGTGGTGCCCTACTTGAAGGAGGGAGTTAACACACACCAGGAGGTTCAGGGGTATGAGGTAGCTCCAGTGATGCACAGGGTCCCTGAGGTGGATTGGGGAACTGGCATGGGGAGTCATATTCCTACTGGTGGGAGGGACACTCTACTGACTCTAGGTGAGAGTGACAGGGAGAGGGGTTCCCCCCAGGTAGAGGTCATGGTTATGGAGTGTGAAGACATCCCAGAAGAGTGTGGGTTGAGTGTCAGGGACAGTCAGGTACTGTCTCACCAGTCTCAGGAGGGTGATGTGGGGTGCTTTTTCAAAGCAGAGTCACTGGATGGTTGGGTGAAGGGTACTTTGGTTAATTCATGTGAGGGGCTGAGTGATGTAATTGCTGGAGAGCATATGTCTAGTCCTTATTTTCCAGAGCTATGCCAACACCAGGTGGAGTGTGAGTTCTCTGACCCCAGGGAGCTTACAATGGAGGCAGACTTCTGGGTGAGTACCAGAGAGACTGAAGAGGCATTTGGGGGTGCTCCTGAGAGGAGTCGTCTAGGTAGTTCCCAACCAGGTGAGGTAGGGAAGGAGTGTAGTGTCCCAGGTAGGTCCCAGTGTAGTGGGATGGGTGAGGGACCCCATGTCCAGTCTCAGAGGAGAGGGAATGGGGATGGGTTGAGGCCCAAGGTGCCCGAGATCCGGTCCCAGGTCCTGGAGGGTTCCATGAGGGAACACCAGGAGGGGAGCCTAGCCTGTACCATAGGGCCATCTGTTGAGGGAGACCCCACAGTCAGGAGAACTTGGGGGGGGGCGGCTGTAGCTAGCGTCCCACCAGTTCTGGTGTCTGGCAGTACCACTCCTAGTGAGGGGGTGCAGAAGTCCAGACAGAGGGTTGAGAGGGGGTTGCGGACCCCAGTGGAGAACCTGGAGGGTCAGGGGTCAGCTCTGAGAGCAGAGCCCCCCAGGAATGACCTTGGTGAGACCATTTCTGGGTTGGGGGAATCCAGACTCTGTCAGATGGGCAGAGGTCAGGGGACCTGCGCCAGCCAGACTCTTGTGTGGCCCTTGGGGACAGTGTGTCCCTAGAGGGGGGTAAGTGTGCCCCCCTGGAAGTCCTGGTGTGCCAGGCAAAGGTTCAACCGCAGGGTGGTGACTCTGGGTTGAATGATCAGGTTCAGGGGGTAAACTCTGACCTGATGGGGGGTAAGTGTGCTCCCAAGGAAGTCCTGGTGTGCCAGGCAGTGGGTCAACCGCAGGGTGGTGACTCTAGGTTGGATGACCAGGTTCAGAGGGTAAACTCTGACCTGGTGGGGGGTAGGCATGCCCCCCAGGAAGTCCTGGGTTGCCAGGCGGTGGTCCAGTCTGTGGGTACAGACCCTGGACTGGAGGATCAGGTTCAGGGTGTCCCCCCTGACCTGGAGGAAGGGGCTACTGCTAACAGTGCCCATCCCATGTTGCCTTCTGAGGGGGCCACTCCTAGTTGGGGGGTGCAGGACCCCAGAAGGGAGGGAAGGGGGAGGGAAGCCTCACCCCTGGCCCTGGTCCAACCTGAAGGTACAGACCCCAGGTTGGCAGACCAGTTGCAGGTTACCAGCCCTACACTGGTGGAAGAATTGTGCAGGACTGCTTCTACAAGCACCCTGACAGTTTTTGACTCTGGGGGTACCGCTTCTGCAGGGAGGGTACAGAGCCCCAAAGGGGAGGACCAGGGTCAGGTTGTCATCCCTGACCTGGTGGAAGATAGAGTGATCAAATGGTGCCAGGCACCTGGGGCTACCGCCCCCCACTCTCCACAGTCACAGTGGTTGGAGAGGCCTGAGGTCAGGCTCTCATCCCTGACAGTTGTCAGGGGTCACTGTGGCTTGCTGTCCTGGTGGACATAGCTGCCCCTGGGGGGGGGGGGGAACGAGAGTCACACCTTAGGGGTGGAGTGGGCAACACCACTGTGTTGGCCCTGGTGGTACTATCTGCCCATTGCAATACATCTGTGAGCAAAGTAAAGTTAGGAGCTGCACAGATGGTGTCTGCAGATGTGAAGAAGGGTTCCCCATGGGTTAGCTTAGTGGGCCCTGAGAGTATGGACAGAGGGATCCAACTGGAGTCAGGAAGGCGTAGAACTGGAACATGCCCCTGCTGTTGTGGGCCTGGGTCCTTGTTCTATCGCCCCAATCAGGGAAGTACATCAAGGTATTGATTGTTCTCCCCTGGCTTTAGGCTGGTAGGGGGTCGTGTTGGACTTTTGCTTAAGCAGGGTCATCCTGAATCTTTTTGTCTCCTGCCTCCTATTTTTTTTCTGACCTGTCGCTGTTGGCTTTTGAACTCTGAGCACTTTCCCACTGCTAACCAGTGCTAAAGTGCATATGCTCTCCGTGTAAATTGTATGTAATTGGTTTATCCATGATTGGCCTATTTGATTTACTAGTAAGTCCCTAGTAAGATGCACTAGAGGTGCCAGGGCCTGTAAATCAAATGCTACTAGTGGGCCTGCAGCACTGGTTGTGCCACCCACATAAGTAGCTCTGTAATCATGTCTCAGACCTGCCACTGCAGTGTCTGTGTGTGTATTTTCACACTGTAAATTCGACTTGGCAAGTGTACCCACTTGCCAGGCCTAAACCTTCCCTTTTCTTACATGTAAGGCACCCCTAAGGTAGGCCCTAGGTAGCCCCAAGGGCAGGGTGCAGTGTATGGATAAGGTAGGACATATAGTAATGTGATTTACATGTCCTGACAGTGAAATACTGCCAACTTCGTTTTTCACTGTTGCAAGGCCTGTCTCTCTCGTAGGATAATATGGGGGCTACCTTTAAATATGATTAAAGTGTAGATTCCCCTAGAGAGTAGATGGACATGTGGAGTTTGGGGTCCCTGAACTCACAATTTAAAAATACATCTTTTAGTAAAGTTGATTTTAAGATTGTGCGTTTGAAAATGCCACTTTTAGAAAGTGAGCATTTTCTTGCTTAAACCATTCTGTGACTCTGCCTTGTTTGTGGATTCCCTGTCTGGGTCAGTTTGACAGTTGGGTTGTTTTTCACCTCGCACTAGACAGTGACACAAAGGGGGCTGGGGTGTAACCTGCATTTCCTGATTAGCCATCTCTGCTAGGAGGGAGGGGTGGAGTGGTCACTCTCATCTGAAAGGACTGTGCCTGCCTCTGACAATGCCGGCTCCAACCCCCTGGTGTGTGTCTGAGGCCTTGCCTGGGCAAGGCAGGATTTCACAAGTAGGTGTGAGTCCCCATTGAAGAAAGGTGACTTCAAAGACTAAAATGGGTATAAGAAGGGCACCCAAATCTACAGACTTCAGAAACACTTCTGGAACCAAGAGGAACCTCTGCCTGGAGAAGAGCTGATAGCTGAGGAAGAAGTGCTGCCCTGCCTGTGACTGTGCTTTGTGGAGCTTTCCTGCAGTGCTGCTTCTGCCAGAGTAAGAGGGCAAAGACTGGACTTTGTGTGCCTTCCATCTTGTGAAGAAATCTCCAAGGGCTTGAGTTAGAGCTTGCCTCCTGTTGTTTGAAGTCTCAGGGACAGCAAAGACTTCTCTCTGCCAGCACCTGGAGTCTCTGGAGAGACTCCTACTCCGACAAGTGGTGCCCTATCCAGTCCCTGGGCCCTTGAAAGGAAAGCTGGTGGAAATCCAAAGAAATAGACTTCGGACGACTCCGGACCGATGCCGCTGCTGAATCCGGTAACGCCGCCTGCACCTGACGTCGTGACCTTCGCTGGAACGCGACGCTCTTTGCAGGCCCGACGCCGCAGCAGCCCTGCTGAAGTCCGCGACTCCGTGGAAGTCGCCGCACCACGTCGTGACTAACGCCGCTCGAAGTGCACGGATTCAACGTTTCGCACAGACGCCGCGACTCCCGACTTTGCGCATCGGCTTGTTTTCACTCTTCACCAAAGGTACTGTACTTGGGGGTCTACACGACTCCGTGTCCGGCGCCGCTGGTGTCGGCTTGTTGGGAACGACTACGTCACGACGACGTGTTAACATCTCATCGAAGCATTTATGTTTCTAAGCGCTATTTTTGAGTTTAATCTTTAAAAATTCATAACTTGACTTGTGTATGTCGGATTTTTGTCGTTTTGGTCTTGTTTTGTTTAGATAAATATTTCCTATTTTTCTAAACCGGTGTTGTGTCATTTTGTAGTGTTTTCATTAAGTTACTGTGTGTGTTGGTACAAATACTTTACACCAAGTGCTCTGAAGTTAAGCCTACTGCTCTGCCAAGCTACCAAGGGGCTCAGGGGTTAACTGAGGGTGATTCTCTTTTACCCTGACTAGAGTGAGGGTCCTTGCTTGAACAGGGGGTAACCTGACTGTCAACCAAAGACCCCATTTCTAACAGGGTGGATGGGGGTCGGCTGTTTTTAGGGCGTGTGGGGGAGATCGGGGAAGGGTTTAAGTCTCGGGGTGGGTGGGAGGTATCCGGATTAGTTTTGTTTTAGGGGTGGGGGAGCTGGGTAGTTTTAGTATTAGGGGTGGGGTACCTTTGGGCCTTAGGGCAAGTGGGGGGTCGCATGCTAGAACCACACATGCCGGTCCCACACATGCCGTTACTAGGCATAAAGGCATGCGTAGTAAAGGCATTCATGGTAACAATGCGGTTGTTGTTCCGACCGCGTTGTTCAGGCATGCGTGGTTCCAGCATTCATTGTTCTGTCATACATTCCTCACAGAGAGTATACATCCATTCTCACACATAAATGAAATGTTGTAAGCATACAGTCAAAAACAATTGCAAAGACACTTGTGTGTTTGAATGCACTTATCCAGAAGTACGCTGTAAACAAGCATTGACAAAGCCAAAAGGCCTCGCTTCGTGAAAGAGCTTGGTCACTATATTGTATGCACAAACAGTGTACATACACTGGCAAACACTTTGGCAAAGAATTTTGGTGAAGTGGCTACTGCTTCCTACTGACTCTTTCTGCATATGTTCTGTGTTGTGCTTCGTACATCTAAAATATCTTATTACCTTCTCTCAGGTTCAATATCTTCACATTGTTCTTTCAAGAAAGAGCGTAATTCTCTTCTGTTCAGAAAGCACTTCCATATTAATACTCTCTAATCCTAGAACTTTACCTAGGAAATTTTCAAAGTCTCCTACATGAGTATTATCAGTTACTTCCATCTCTTGTACTAAGAATCCTAATGACAAATACCTTATATCTAATGATATACTTTATTGGCGCTAGTGTACTTAATGTTAATGTCAGGAATGGAGTTATTAATTTGGAAGTGAGGTGCCCCACCAACTTAATAAATTCCCCTTGGTTAGCTCATAGCACAGTTCTGAGCGATTCTCTGCTCAACCTCTGATAGCTATAGCACACACAGCAGGCAATCCAGAGAGAAGTCCCTATTAAGTTCAAGCAGTACCAACAATTTAAAAGTAAGGAAAACTACAAAAAATTCTCAAGACAGTTTAGAAAGAAAAAAAAAATGAATGAGCAAAAAGACACCAAAAGACCGTACCGCGGTCAAATGACCGCGGCGGTCATTTTGTCTTTCCTGCTGGGCGGGCGGCAAAAAGCCCCAGCACCGAATGGAGCCGGTGGAGTTGCTGGTGTGCGACGGGTGCAGTGGCACCCGTCGCGATTTTCAGTGTCTGCTTTGCATGCACTGAAAATCTTAATGGGGCCCTGTTAGGGGGCCCCTGCAGTGCCCATGCCAGTAGCATGGGCACTGCAGGGGCCCCCAGGGGCCCCACAACACCCGTTCCCGCCAGCCTATTCCTGGCGGTGTAAACCGGCAGGAACAGGCTGGCGGGAAGGGGGTCGGAATCCCCATGGCGGCGCTGCTTGCAGCGCCGCCGTGGAGGATTCCCTGGGGCAGGGGAAAACTGGCGGGAAACCGCTGGTTTCCCTTTTCTGACGGTCAGAATTGCCCCAGAAGCACCGCCAGCCTGTTGGCGGTGCTTCCTCCGTCCCCGGCCCTGGCGGTCCATGACCGCCAGGGTTGGAATGACCCCCTTTATTTTTTTACACCATTTGTATTGATTTTCCAAATAAACAGCAACATATAGGATACACCAATTGTACAACAATTGTAGAAATTACTTAGTTCATATATCCAAACGTCAACAGTCTGATAATTAAGGAGCAATAAAGTCAATAAATAATAACTGCAATTAGAACTCCCCATCCCTCCCCTGAACGTGTGCATCTGCGCTGTCTGGCATGTATGTAGGTACAGGTATGTCGGAGCAGTTTGTAGAGGTGGGTCATGTGATAACTTGGAGTGTCAGTAGAACATGTGGGAAGCATAGGTTCCGGAGATAGTCAGCCATCCAATTCCAAACTCAATGATAGAATCTCTGGATGATGGTTGAGATCCTGCAACATGGCTGCCCACACTCGAAGCTCGTCTTCAATTTTATTATCCGTGTGTACCTATTTCATACGGAGCTCTTTCGCAATGGCCAATTCATTTATGTCTCTGAGCCATGTGGTATGTTTGAGGGGTTCAGAGGAGAGCCAGTGAATTGCTATGTGGAATTTCGCTTGCATCAGACAAAGGAGAATTAACATTCTGCTAAGTGGTTTCTTTGCAGGAGCAGGTATGTGGCTTAACCTGTTGTATTGTTAGGTGAAGCTTCCACCCGGAGTCTCTATTAATGTCATCCAGTATTCCCCTGCAGTAGGGGGACAGGGCCACGCAGGCCCATATCATGTGCAAGAAGGTTGCCTGGGGGACATGACATCAAGTGCAATCATCAGGGAGCGTGGTATAGATCGCATGTAATGTTAGTGGGGAGAGATATGTTTGGTGCAGAAAATTGTATTGCGTTAGTTTGAAGTGGGCATTAGAACTGGCCAAACGCACTCCGATGTGAATATGTTCCCAGTCTTTCTCAGACAGAGGTTCTGGAACCACTACCTCCCATCGAGCCTGAACCGCCAATGTAGCGCTCATCAAGTCCTCACGCAACACATGATACATACGATATATAAGACATCGTTTCCTCTGCCATCATCAGGAGAGTAGAATGCATTATGGAGGGGCAATCGGAAAGGTAAGCCAAAGCTCTCTTGCTATTGTGGAGATTTTACTGTATTGCAGAAATTGTCGCGATCCCAAACAGAATGCATCAAACGTCTCCAACATTGGAATGAAGCGGCCCTTAGGGCAGGTATCATTCAGGGTGGTGCAACCTCCCTCCTTCCATCACCAGATAGACATCGACTCTGTAATTTTTCAAAATTGTTGTAGAGACCATATAGACATATTCAGGGCATACGGAGCCCGGTGGATAACCCTCTTGACAGCATTTTCCTATATACTAAGCACTTGACGTATCAAATATGGAGCATCAGTAGGAAGTGTAAATCCACGCATCAGGAGGGTCAGTAGCTCTCCCTCTGCATAGGACAGTCTCAATAGGGTTTTGTCCCAGGAATCTTTTGGGGAGAGCCAATAGATGGCATGTTGGAGATGCGCTGCAATATAATATAACTCTATATTTAGGAACTCCAACCCCCCCCCTTTCTTCTATGTACACTGCAGGACAGAGAGACTAGCCCGTTTCCGTGTGTCTGCCCACAGCAATTCAAAGATAATGCTATTTATTTTCCTAAAGAATTCCCTAGCAATCATGTAAAACGAGTCTTGTAGAGTATACAGGCAGCGAGGAAGTATAATAATTTTGGCTATGGCTATTCTTCCCATGAGAGACAGGGGCAATCCCCGCCAGAATTTTACAGAGGCCCTAAGGCCCAAAATCATTCTTCTAATATTAAAATTATGGAAAGACTGTGCTGTGGGTGCCAGCCGAATTCCCAGATATTACACATCTGTGGTTTTCCATGGTATTATCAATGGAGGGAGAGTCTCTCGGGTGCAATCAGACAAAGAACCCAGGGGGTACAATTTAGGTTTGGAGGGATGAACCCTGAAGGCTGAAGTTTTCTCAAAGTCTTGCAGCACTGACATGAGATGAGGCACAGATTTGCATGGATTACGGAGACATACCAGGGTGTCATCGGCATAGAGGGAGACCATATGAGAGGTCTCCACAAGTGGAATGCCCCATGGATACAATGTCTGACAAAGGCTTTCGTCCAGTGGCTCCATAGTCAAAGCAAAAAGATGTGGTGAGATGGGACGCCCCTGGTGCAATCCCCTACCAGGAGTGAAAATCGACGACACTTCCATTCCAGTTCTCATCTGGGCACAAGGGTCTGTGTAGAGGAGCTGAACCCAGCATATACAGTCTGGTCTGATGCTGAGTTTGCTCAGCAACTGACACATGTATTGCCAATGCAGGGAATCGAAGGCTTGTGCTATGTCTAAGAATACTACAGCCATTTCCTCTGGGTTAGGCTGTGTGGAGTGGTAAATATGTGCCAGTCAGCACAAATTGTGTAGAGTGCTGAGTTTAGGAATAATCCTGGATTGGTCAGAATGTACTAATGATGAAAGGTGAGGAAAAAGATAAGAGACTAGAACACCCTTCAGCAGTTTGACAGTCTTGTTCCAGCTCCTTTCAGGAGCTGGAACAAGATTACCAAGGACCAGCTACTCACCAGCCTCAACAATTCACCCCCCAGATGACCTTGACACTAACACAGCTGCCCAGGTCCTCATCAACTGGATCTCAGACTGCACCAAAACCTTAGCCCCCATCAATAAACCCTCCACAGACGCAAACAGAACTGCAGACGCCTCAAAAGGAAATGGCTCACCGACAAGACCCCCACCACCCACAAAACCTTCAAAAAAGCCTTAAACACACACCACCAACTCATCAGGACCACCAAGAGAAATGTCTTCCAGGAACACATCAACAACAACGCACACAACAGCAAGGAACTCTTCAAGATCATCAGCGAACTGACCAACCCCAGAGTGAACTCCACGGACATCCCCCCCTCACAAGAACTCTGCAACAACCTCTCCACCTACTTCAACCGCAAGATAGCAGACATCTACGACAGTTTTCTGGCCAGGACCATCCCACGCCAAACCCTGTCATAGCCTCCAGTGAAGCTCCTCCAAACCCCCACCACCTACCCTGCTGGGCTAAAATCTCCGACAAGGAAACTCTCAACATCATGAACCCCATACACTCTGGCTTTCCCTCCGATCCCTGCCCCCACCACATCTTCAACAAAGCAAGTCGCACTATCGCACCCAAGCTCCGGCACATCATCAACCACTCCTTCGAAACCGCCACCTTCCCAGAAATCTGGAAACACACCGAAATCAAGCACTTGCTGAAGAATCCAACCTCAGACCCAGACTACCTCAAGAACTTCTGGCCCATCTCTCTACTCCCCTTCCCAGCCAAGGTCATCAAAAAGGCTGTCAACAGACAACTCACCAAACACATCGAACTCTACATCATCCTTGACCCCTCTCAGTCTGGCATCCAGACCAACCACAGGACAAAGATCACCCTCCTCGCTGCCACAGATGACATTCGCCTCCTAGACAGGGGTGAGACCGCAGCTCTCATCCTCCTCGACCTGTCCGCCGTCTTCGAGACAGGGCACTAGATCACCTCCTTCCTCTCTGACAGAACCAAAAAGTCTGTCTCCCCCCCTTTCATTCAGAGGCCACCAAGATCATCTGCGGCGTCCCACAAGGCTCCTCTCTGAGCCTCACTCTCTTCAGCCTCTACATGGCCCACCTAGCCACCATCGCCAGACACCACGCACTCAACATCGTCTCCTACGCTGACTACACTCAGCTAATCATCTCCCTCACCAACGACCCTCTCACAGCCAAAGACAACTTCTACAATAGAATGAGGGCAGTCACAGCCTGGATGAAGGAGAGGTGCCTCAAGCTAAATACCGAAAGTGCACCGGCCCCCACCGACCACGCTCACAACCATGGATTCATCCTGGACTCAGCACTCTCGATGAACCGTCAAGTCAGCGCAGTCTTCTCCACCTGTTTCAATACCATGCGCATGCTCCGGAAGATCTTCAAATGGATCCCAACCGGATCCAAAAGAACAGTCACCCAGGCCCTCGTCAGCAGCCGCTTAGACTATGGCAACACACTCTACGCCGGAACCACCACCAAGGTACAAAAAAGACTACAACGCATCCAGAACGCCTCCACCTGTCTCATCAAGAACACCCCAAACACAGCCAACCCAACTCAGCCACACCTCCGCCCTACTGAGAGACCTACACTGGCTCCCAATAGACAAGAGAATTACATTCAATCTTCTCACGCATGCATACAAAGCCCTCCACAACGCCGGACCAGAATACCTCAACCAAAGACTCCAATTCAACACATCCACCAGGCAACTCCGCTCCGTCGACCTTGCCCTCGCCACCGTCACCGTGTCGGGAAGGCAACAGTCAGAGGAAGGTCCTTCTCCCACCACACCGCCAAGGCCTGGAACTCTCTCCCTATCCACCTCAGAAGATCTCCCACTCTATCAGAATTCAGAAAGGACCTCAAATCTTGTCTCTTCACCTGACCCCCTCTGACCTTCACTTACTGCTCCCCCCCAGTGCCTTGAGACCCTAACGGGTAAATAGCTGCGCTTTACAAATACACTGACTTCAATCAATCAATCAATCAGTGTTTGTTAAGCGCAACTACTCACCCGTGAGGATCTCAAGGCACTGAGGGGGGGAAGATGTGGAGCATCCATCAGTGCAGTGGTTCTTCAAATAGCCATGTCTTCAAATAGCCATGTCTTCAGCTCTTTCGTGAAGTTGAGGAGGGGTGTAGTCTGTCTGAGGAGGGGTGGTAGGGCATTCCATGCTGTGGTGGCGAGGCAGAAGAATGTGGTGCACTTCAGTGAGATAGAGCTGGGCTGAGCATAGGGTCCTGTGGGGTATGTGGAAATTGAGTCGCCTGTTCAGGTAGGCTGGTCCGGTGTCGTGGAGGGCTTTGTGTGCATGGGTGAGGATCTTGAAGGTGATTCTTTTCTCTATGGGGAGCCAGTGCAAGTGCTGGGAGATGTGACAGTGTTGAGGTAGGTCAAGGACCAGTCTGGCGGCGGCGTTCTGGATGTTCTGTAGTTTGCAGGTGAGTTTCTTGTTGATTCCAGCATAGAGCGCATTGCCGTAGTCCAGGCTGCTGGTGATGATGGCGTGTGTGACGGTCTTTCTGTGTTCGAGGGGGATCCATTTGAATGTCTTGTGTAGGAGGCAGAGGGTGCGGAAGCAGGTGGATGTGACTGAGTTGATTTGGCGGTCATTGTTGAGTTTGGAGTCCGTGATGATTCTGAGGTTGCTAGTTTGGTTCATGGGGGTGGGTGGGCTTCCGAGGTTGGGGGGGCACCAGGAGTCGTTCCCCACGTCGGGTTGAGGGCCCATGATGAGTACTTCAGTTTTGTCTGCGTTGAGTTGTAGGCAGCTGCTTTTCATCCAATTGGCGACTGCTCCCATGCCTTCGTGGAAGTTGTGTCTGGCCATGTTGGGTTTGTTGGGTTCATTGGATAGGGAGAGGATGAGTTGGGTGTCGTCAGCGTAGGAGACAATGTTGAGTCCATTCTTTCTGACGATGGTGGCTAGATGTAGATGTTAAACAGTGTGGGGCTGAGGGAGGATCCCTGGGGAACTCTGCAGGTGGTAGGTGTGGGGTCCAAGAGGAAGGGGGGAAGTCTTACTCATTGAGTTCCACCAGAGAGGAAAGATTGGATCCAGTCGAGGGCCTTGTCTCTGATGCCGGCCTTGTGAAGTCTGCATATCAGGGTGTGGTGGGAGACTGTGTCGAAGGCTGCCGAGAGGTCGAGCAGGATGTAGGCCGCAGTCTCTCCCTTGTCCAGCAGGGAGCGGATGTCGTCCGTTGCGGCTAGGAGGGCTGTTTTGTTGCCGTGTTTTTTTTCTGAAGCCAGACTGGGAGGTGTAGAATATGTTGTGGTCTTCGATAAAAGTTGCGAGTTGGCTGTTGATGGCTTTCTCGATGACTTTCGCTGGAAAAGGGAGCAGGGAGATGGGCCTGTAGTTCTTGAGGTCGGTGGGGTCTGCCAAGGGTTTCTTGACGAGAGGGTTGATCTTGGCGTGTTTCCAGTCATCGTGGAAGGAGGCGTCTGCTAGGGAGCGGTTGATGGTGAGGCAGAGTTTGGGGGCGATGGTTTCAGCAGCTCTGTTGAAGATGTAGTAGGGACATGGGTCCGTGGAGGCCCTGGATTGTATGGTCCTCATTGTCTTCAGTGTATCTTCGGAGGTGAGGTGAGTCCAGTTGGTGATCATCGTTTTTTTGGTCTCGGGTTGCGGTAGAAGGGGTTCTGCACGTAGGTTGCCCTCGCTGAAGTTATCGTAGATCGTTTGATTTTGTGGTGGAAGTATGTGTTGAGTTTGTTGCAAAGATCGTGTGAGGGTGGGATGTCCGTTGCTTTGCTGTTGGGTTGGGAGAACTCTTTGATGATGCTGAAGAGTTCCTTACTGTTGTGTGCGTGTGAGGAGATTCTTTCTTGTATTGCTTTCTTTCTGGTGCTTTTGATGAGATGGTAGTGTGCGGTGGTGGCGGCTCTGAAGTTGATTTGGGCTGCTGTAGATTTTCTGAAGGCGTCGACGTGTGCGTCTGGATTCTCGGAGTTCTGAGGTGAACCAGCTGGCTTTCTTGGCGTGGGTGCTGTTGTTCTTTTTGAGGGGGGCTATGGTGTTGGTGCATTCGGCGATCCATTTGTAAAAGGTGCGGGCTGCGATATTTGGGTCTTCGTTGTGTGCGATGGGAGGGGTGGAGCTGGCGAGGGAGGCGGTGAGCAGGTTGTTGGTGATTCTTGTCCAGCTTCTACAAGATGGTTGGTGTTATGGTCTGACAATGGTGGGTTTGTTGAAGATTAAGTGGATGCAGCCATGGTCTGTCCATGGAAGTTCGGAGGTGTGGCTGACGGTGACGAAGGTTCCTGTTGTGAAGATGGGGTCGAGGGTGTGTCCTGCTGAACGCGTTGGTTCCTGTCACGATCTGTCGGAGCCCTATGTTGTGGAGGTTGTCTATGAGGGATGTGGTGTTGGGGTCTTGTAGGTTGTCGAGGTGGAAGTTGAGGTTTCACAGCAGGGTGTAGTTGGAAGCTGTGATGGCTTGTGCGGTGATACTGTCTGTGATGGAGTAAGAAAAATGTGCGCAGAGCCTGGGTGGGCGGAAGATGAGGGTTCCCCTGAGGGTGGACCTTGGACTTGTCTGAAGTTTGAAGTGAAGGTGTTCCATCAGGCTTGTGGAGTCTTTAGAGTGTGTACTCAGTCGGAGGTTAGACTTGTGAACGATGGCGGTTCTCCACCCAGGGTGGCTGGGGTGGTCTTTCCAGGTGATCTTGTATCCTTGGGGAATGGCAATGGCAATGTCCGGGCCAGAGGTGGTATTGGTGCAGGTTTGGGTGAGGAATGCGATGTCCGGGATGGTGCTGTCAAGGAGGTCCCAGATTTCGGTAGCGTGTTTGTGGAGGGAACGGACGTTGAGGAGGATGCATTTCAGGATCTTCGGTGTGGGTGTGTTGTTGCAGGTGGGTTGTGCTGGGTCAAAAGTCTTGGTGGTGGTGTAGGATTGACGGTAGCGGAGGCAGCTGAAGGGTCCATGGGTGTCGGCCGGTGATGAGGGCTTGCAGGTGTTGTTGCATCCTGGGTTGAGTGCGTGGAGTGGTGCTGACTTGTAGAGGTGGCAGGTGGGAGGTCCAGGGGTCCTGGCGCTGGTCGCGGTCAGGTCGCAGACGAGCACAAACAGTCTTGCCTTTGGCGCGCCAGGGTGCACCTGCTGCATGGCCACACAGTGGCCACCATTAAATAGGGTGAAGAGGGAAGAGAGGGCAGCTGGGAAGTAGCAGTGGGAAAAATGGAGTGAAAAAAGGGCAGGGCCGTGGGGGCAGCAGTGGCGGGGAGAGGGAAGAGTGAAAGTTGAGAAAAGGCGTGAAAGAGAGAAATGAGAGAGAATGCAAGAAAAAGAGGAAAATTCGAGTAAAAAGCACAGAAAAAGAGGAATAAGATAGAAAAAAGCACAGAAAGCGCAAGGGCACAATACAGCAAGCAGAAAAGCATGAAAGGGAGAAGAGAGGGAAAAAGAGGCTTAGGGCTGGTGGGCAGCCTAGCAGAACAGCAAAGCTCTCCCACTAGACACCAGGGATGAGCGGCAGGCAGGAGCCTGCAGGTGGAGGAGGGCCTCGAACTTCTGACCGGGTCAGAGTTCAACCAACATGGGCTGCACTTACAGGAGGAGCTACACTGAGGCAGAGCAGTTCACTGACCAGATCAGTGGGGTTGCTCTTCCTACCGCGCAGCGGCTGCCATTAAGTAGGGAGAGGGGGGGAGTAGAGGACAGCTGGGAGGTGGGAGTGTGAAAAATGGTGAGAAAAAGGGGGGCGGGCCAGCAGAGAGAGGGAAGAGTGAAAGTTGGGGAAAAAGCGTCAAAGAGAGAAAAGAGAGAGAAGGCAAGAAAAATTGGAAAATGAGAGTAAAAAGCAGAGAAAAAGAGGAATCAGATAGAAAAAAGCACAGAAAGTGCAAGGGCACAATACAGCAAGCAGAAAAGTATGAAAGGGAGAAGACAGAGAAAAAGAGGCCTAGTGACGGTGGGCAGCCTAGCAGAAGAGAAAAGCTCTCCCACTAGACACCAGGGATGAGGCGCAGACAGGAGCCTGCGGGTGGAGGAAGGCCTCGAACTTCCAACCAGGGTTAGAGTTCAACCGACACGGCCCGCACTTACTGGAGGAGCGACACAGAGCAGTTCACTGACCAGGTCTTCGAGGATTAATAGGGAGACTGGCCTGTATGGAGAGGACATAGTGGGGTCCTTGCCCCACTTAGGAACCATGATTATGATAGCCTTGCGCTTGGTAGGATGGAGCAGACCGCGTTGTAGTGAATCCCCGTATACCTTAAGGAGTTTGTCCGCTATTATATTGGTGTATTTGCAGTAAAACTTCACTGGGAAGCCGTCGCTACCAGGAGCCTTCGAGGTTTTAAGGGAACAGATTGCTGCAGTTATTTACTCCCTTGTAAGAGGCCAGTCAAGTCCCTCTTGGGCAGCAGGAGTGAGTGTGGAAAGAGTTACCTGGGATAGGTAGGTCTCAATCTTGTTTGTGCATATCCGTTGCGGAGGGCATAACATAAGCCGAGATGGGAACAAAATATATAATTGATGGCACTTTGAGAATAGACCAGCTGGCCGATAGGTTCAGTCATGGACAGGATAGGGTTATGAGAATCTTCCTGTTTGACCAGCCTGGCCAACAATTCATTTATGCTCATGGCAGATCATAGACACTCCCCAAAACTCACATGATCCATCTCATATTCCAAGGGCCACAATGCTGTCATATTAAATGATAGCATTTAAAATCTAAAATGAGAATCAGATTTCATATGTTGAATAGAAGGACCACACTAGCATTTAAATCCTGAATGGGAATCCAATGTCCTTTGCGGAATCAAAGGACCACACTGCGTCCTGTAAAGAAGAATGAAACCTACTTGAAAACACCCATAGTATGTGCCTTCACAGAATGGAGTAGGTCCCCTTATCTCAATGTGGGACCCAAAAAACAGCACCATCTGCTCCTTCTGAACTTGTGTCACGGTTCCTCTGAGGCCATCGTTAGGTCCTGGAAAAAACAAAGATTTGGTGGATGATGCAGCACTAGTTTTGGGATGGGATTAATGTTACTCATTACACGTAAGTAGATACAAGGGCATCCATGTAAATCTAGCATTTCCTAAATTCAGCCCCTTTAAAAATGTGCTAGCCAAAACCATTCCCCAGTGTAATCTCCAACAGTGTCAAGGCAGAAAAGGAGGCAATTCTGGCAATCATCAGTGCCACACACCTTTATGTAACTGCTCCATTACATGAGATACACACAGGACATCTGCACGCACACCAATGAAAGAGACGAGGGACATCCACATGCATAACAATATGTCCCAAAACAGGCCCCTTATACATGTGCTGTTAAGGCCTGTTCCTACATCTCATACCTTTATAAATGGGCTAGCAACACCCTGCTTCTGTACCTTATAGTAGAGGCATTACACCACAAGAGACGTCAGCCTAATAATCACCAAAATCACTCTTTCAACTTAATATCACTTACTTTTGTTACACAACATCACCCAAGATATTGCTCTACACGAGTGCGACGATCATTCAAACAAAGAGAATCATGTAGATAAACTAAGGGTGCATAGACAACATCTGCGTCCCCCCTCATTCAAAAGTCTGAATTGCAACTCTAAGAACTATTGTGACTAAATAGTCTCTCTCTCTCTACCCTTGCATAGCTATGGTTCTTAAATGTTCTTTAGCTGCTCAACATTAAAATGCCAAGAGCCCTTGAGCCAAAACTGCTACTCTCCTCACCTGTGGGTTCACGTCACCCACCCCACCTACCTTTCGCAGTATCCAACAAAGTCCAGAAGAAATCTGAGTCCTATTAAACTTCCCACGAAATTATGTAAACCTGACATCCGTGGATGCCTACATTTCTTACATACTCTCCTTTGTGAATACTATCACCTTTGAGAGCACAAACTTGGATCGTCGCGCTCAGTGCCGGAGGTCGAAGTGCATTAAAAAAACATTATGGGAACTGTGATTCTGCAAGCAGTGGGGGTGGGGCCAGTGTGTGAGGTGACGCGGTCAAAGGTGTGGCTAAAAAGAATAAAATATTCTGTAAGTTTTTTTGGTCTTTCTCCGTCAAGTAGCTACATATAACATAACATGCACCTTAAATGAAAAATACATTTAAAAAGTTGTTTCTCTTTGGGATATGCGCTATAGTTCATTATGAACCCTCCATTAGATAATGCATTGCAGAGGTCTGTGTATAACCAGAGACCCACAGGATTAAGTCTTGCTTGGTGCAGTGGAGAAAAGTGACTTCTATATTTTGAGTACAGTGATGTGACAGCCTTTAGCAATTAAACGTTGTTAGTAGACCCAAGTGCATAAGCAGCTGGTTATCACACACCCTAACTGCGGGCATTTCTTTCCAGAAGCATAGAAATCATTAGTAAATTGAGGCTAATGCAAGACAGATATTTCACATCTGACCCAGGACTTATAGGCAATGGTGGAATTCACTATCAGTACTGTTCTCAAGCTACATATCTACCCTGCTTCGGCTAGCCACAGGGCCATTTGCCTGTTTCCACTGCTCTCATTATTGTTTATGTGTTCTAATGCACGGAAACAAATTTCCATATCCATAGGTTAGGTTTTTTTGTATGTGTTGCTGCTAGATATATCTCATTCTTCTGTGTAATAGCTCTCACATGTTCCAGTATTCGTGTATTGAGAGGGCGAATGCTACTGCCCACATACACCTTACCAAAACCATAGCCCAAAATATAAACAGTGTGGGGGTGGTACAGTTGATAAATGTTGTCACCTTATATTCAATTCCTGTATTATAACTGAAAGTGTAGGTTTTATTCCATACAAATTGACACACACTACACATACCACTTGAATAAAACCCATTCGGCTTGTGGTGAACCTATGATTTAATAACACCATCATATTGAGAACCACGCACATAACTGGGACATAGAGATCTTTTGAAAGTCATCCCCCTATGGTAAACCACTCGGGGTCTCTCAGATAAAAATACCAGAAGGTAGGGTAAAAGATCTAAGAATAGGCCAATTATTTCTCAAAACATTAAATATATGATTATTGTACGCATTGTATTGTGTCACAAACAGAACCTCATCTTTGGACTTGGGCCCCTTATCCTTCATGGCACCTACCAGTGTCTGTCTTTGGCCCTGTCTTAGGGCCATGGTCTCAGCTTTAGCCAGACTCTCATCACCATTGCCTCTGTCCTTAAAATTCCTCTTCATGAGTTCAAGCCTCATCTTAAACTTCTTCATTCAGCTACAGTTGCCACTGGCTCCTACAATCTCCCCATAGGGGATGGCATCAATGGTGGTCCTAGGATGGGCACTGGAAGTGTGGAGTACACTGTTACATGCAGTCTGCTTTACAAAGATATCACTATGGATGGTAATCCCCTGTACAAAAAGGTGTAAATCTAAAAAGTCAATTTCTTGTCTGTGGTATTTAAGTGACAGTCTCACATCGAACTTATTTGTATTTAAAAAAACATGATATGACAACATCTCCCCTTTAGTCCCATTCCACAAGATCAGGATGTCGTCAAACACTGCCTGTCTCTGCTTAGAGATGTTTAAGACCCATGACTAGGTCTCAGTCACCCCCAGATCACTCTTAGAGAGGTAATCTCCCCCTCAGAAGTCCTTAGCCATCAAGCGCACCCTTCAGTTCCTGCAACATTGAGTGGCACCTAGGCTCTGAAGACACTTGGCTTGTACTCTGACACTCCTAGAAGGCCTTAAGAGATCCTTCAGAAAACCATATACAAATCTAAAACACCTCTGACACAAACATAGACACTTCAGGCCAGCTATTAGAAATCCTCATTATTCTCTCAAGGCTCGGCATGCCTTCAGAAATCACCATTTGATGGTTAGATACCTCTGGCAGCCCCCAATCTGCCTTCAGACATCCCCAAATAATCATTAGACACCACAAGATGTTCCTCAGAAGACCTTTCTATACCTTCAGATTCTGCCAATTGGCTTTAGGCATCGCTTCCACCATAGTAGAAGCCCAAATAAATTAAACCTACTGCCAATGAGTTTTCTTCAACGACTTCCAGATGACTCTGCTTGCCTTCAGGTACACCTAATTGGCCCTTAGACACCACCCAGAGAATTGGTTTGTTTTGGACATCCATGGCAGGCACTTAGGGACTCTCGGCTGAACCTCCAGAGACCCTCTGTCTACATTTGCCACATTTAGGCCATCCTAGCTTGTCCTTAAACACACCAGTCAGTCCCTGGTAATCCTTCTACACACCATCAGATGTTCTGCTCTTGCCCTCAGTTAACTCCAGCTTTCTTTTAAACCACCCTGGCCTCCCCTCAAAGGCTCTTGTTGTGTGCCCAGAAAACTCCAGTGTGCTTTCAATGAACAATATGCCCTCAATCAATCAATCATCAGAGTTACAAAGTGCACTAATCACCAGAGAGGGTATACGGGCACTGTTGAAGCTGCATCTGTCTCAGTCCAACAGCCATTTCTTGAGACCTCTTCTGAACTCCTGAATGTAGTTTGATACTCTTAGGTGGGGAAGGAGGCTATTGCAGGCCTTTGCTGCTAGGTATGTGGAAGAGCAACCACCGCGGCAAATTTGTGGTGTGATTGCGAGAGAGAGTGAGGTGGTTCGAAGGAGTCTGGAGGGATGGTGGAAGTCCATGTGGTGATTAAGGCAAGTTGGCCTTAGTTTGTGCAGGGATTTGTACGCAAAAGTCAGGAGCTTAAATTGCCATAGTTTGTTTACTGGGAGCCAGTGAAGGTTTCTTAGGTGGGGAATGATGTGGGTTCATTCTGGGAGATCTAGGATCCTTGCAGCTGAGTTCTGGATGATTTGAATTATTTTTGTGAGTGCAGTGGTCAGTCCGGAATAGAGAGTGTTGCTGTAGTCTAGTCGACTAGTTATGAGGGCTTGTGTGACGATACGTCTGGTGTTGAGAGGGAGCCATTTGAAGATCTTGCTGAGCATTCGTAGGGTGAGAAAGCTGGTGAAGGAGACTGCGTTGACCTGGCCATTCATGTTGAGTTTGCTCTCTATGATAATTACTAGGTTCCTGGCGTGGTTCGTAGGGGTTGGGTGGAGGGTCCCAGCTCGACTGGCCACCATTAGTCATACCAGAATGAGGCGGTGTTACCGAACTGTAGTGCCACCATTTTTTTGGGAGTTGAGTTTGAGGCATCTGTCCTTCACCCAGTTTGCGATGCTGCTCATGCAGTCACAGAAGTTGGATTTCATTGTGGAGGGAATTTGCAGTGTGCAAGTATGTGCTGCGTGTCATCAGCATAGGAAATTATGCTAAGTCCGTGGTTTCTGACGATGTTGGCCAGAGGGGTCATGTAGGTGATGAAGAGGGTGGGGCTGAGTGATGATCCCTGGGGGACACTGCAGATGATATTCTTGGTCTTTGACTCCCTGAGTTCTGCCTGATAGAAAAGAGGTGACCCATTTAAGGGCTTTTCCTCAGATTCCTATTTGGTGGAGCCTAGTGAGCAGTGTGTGGTGGGAGACTGTGTGGAAGGCTGCAGAGAGGTCAAGGAGGAAGAGGGTGGCAGAGGGGAGCAGGGAGATCAGCCAGTAGTTTTTGAGTTTGTTGGCATCACTGAGGGTTTTTTTCAGCAGGGGTTTGCCTCCTGCATTTTTCCAGCCTTCGGGGGAGGTAGCTGTGCTAATTGAGGAGTTGAGGTTGTCCATGAGTTTGCCGGCGATGGTGGTGTTGCCTACGTTGAACATGTGGCCAAGGGTTCATGGGAGATCCAAAGTGGATGGACCTCATGAGATCAGCAGTGTTCTGCATAGTCAGATGTTTCCAGTTGGTGATAGTGTAGTTGGTGGGGGTGTTCGAGGAGCTCATAAGACTGATGGTGTCAGCGACAGATGTGAGGGTGCAAATTGTTTGGAGATGGTGGCTATTTTCTCATGGAAAAAGTCAGCATGAGAGTCACATAGGTTCTGTGAAGGGGTGGTGCAGTTTTCCGATGTGGATGGGTTGGAGAATTCTTTGACATTTTGAAAAATTATTTTCTGCGGTTGGAGCTGGTTTGTATGTGGGTGGCTAGGGCTAGTTTCCTGGTTTTATTGATGCGTTTGTGGTATTAGGTGAGCCCGTCCTTGAAAGGGGATCGGTCGATGGGGTCCTTTGTGGAGCGGCACCTTCTTTCGAGCAGCTTGCACCTGCGCTTGGATGTTCTAAGTTCTGGTGAATACCAGCTGGCTTGCTTGGTGTGGTTTATGGGTTTATTCCGTTTGTGCGGTTTGCTGGGGATGACAATGTCTGTGCTATTTGAGATCCACATGGTGAAATTTCTGACCCTGAATCTTTGTCTGCTGGGATGTCTGGGTGGTGAGTGTTGAGGGTGTCACACCGTTGGGCTTCAGATATCTTGCTCAAGCTCCGATGGGGGTGGTGAGGGCTGGCCTGGCTGCGTTGTAATGAGCTGATGTGAAGTGTACAATGGAGTGGTTTGTCCAGGTGAGCGCTGTAGTATGGTCATAAGAGACTTTGTTGCTGGAGGTGAAGATGGAGTCCAGTGTGGTTGAGTCCAATTATGTTCATGCTCTCCATGAGAATTATGGTGTTGGCATTGTTGGGGGTCCATGAAGTGGAAGTTCAAGTCTCCGAGGAAGATGTAGTGTTCAGTGTCGATGGCTTGGCTGCCAATGAGTTTTTAGCGGCCTCTATAGGTAGCAGTGGGTGAAGGGAGGGGCTGACAGAGAGACAGGGCGGGCTGAGAGCGAGAAACACCGGTGGGAAAAAATGGTGGGAGTGAGCAGGGGCAGAGGGGTGATGAAGAAAAACAAAATCCACAAAGCAAAAGTAAGGCAATACCAGTAAAACACTGGAAAATAATTACAACAAAAATTAGCAGAGTAACGACTACAGCAAATAAAATATTTACAACCAGATTAGCAGAGTAATGACTACAGGGTGGCAGCAGGATCAAACCTCTGAGGTCTCATTTAGAAACGACTCAGCTGACTCCTGTGCTAAAGCTCAGGCCACGGGGAGCGGCATGCAGACCAAGAGGTCAGCAGCTCAAAGACCCATTGCCTGCCCTCAGTCATCTTGTACTCCCCTAAATGGCCCTATTGGTCCCCAGTCGAACCCTAGACACCTCTAGTAGGCCATGAAAGACACTCAAAATGTCTTGTCAATCCTTAGCTTCGGACACACCCTGCTAGCTATCACAGATTCTCAGCCACCACCATCTGGTATTAAAACAAACCTGGCATGCTCCCTGGGATCTTTGGTGTGCCTTCAAACACTACTACCATGTTCTTAGAATCCATATGTGTGCTCTAAGAGACCCTTTGACTGCCCCCTACTCATACCAGGTCTTAAACATCTTCAAGAGTCTCTGAGCCTGTCTTCAGTTACCCACTAGATAGTCCTAACACTGCCTCAGCCAGCCCTTAGAGACCCTCAGAGTTCTCTCAGACACCTTGAGCAGACCCTCAAAAGACCATTGGTTTATCCTCAGAAACCCTCAGCCAGATCTCAAGTTCACAGATAAAGCCAGCTTTGTTTCTGACAGCATCATTCAGGCTTCAGAAACTCCATTGGGCTCTTAGATACCAGTTCAGCTGGCACATATATACCTGCTGAGAGCCTGTCCTCAACTGGCAAAAAATGCCCTGATCTTCAGTGACATAGGGTAGGTTCCTACCCAGGACACACCTACAGCTCCTCATTGGGACCCTCCATGCCCTTTACTGAAAGGACCATTCAGGTGATGCTCTAAATATTTGCTTCCTCTTTGCAAATACTTCTCTAATAAGTAGATGTGCCCTCCTATAAACGAGGGAACACACATTTGAATGCTCACAACTACAGGAAGGGTCATCCATTTGACATTTCAGAAAGGGCCTTAAAGCCAGTCCTTCCTGTCGGGGTATTTAGCATCATATGCTATTATAGCAAAGACTGCATCCATTGTAATGCTTTTCCTAGTTATCAATTACCTCCTTCAATGATGACCACCACTTCACTCAAGCAGACAACAAGTAGTGAAGGATTGGCAGGTTTGCTAATATGCCTCAGGGGACTCATTTTCCCTCTCCCTTTATTTTGGTCTTTGGCAGACATAGAATGAAAAAGTTTGTGAATGTTGATGTTGTTTACAATGCACACATTGCAAAACGTAACTAATTCTAGCCTATGAGGAAATGAAAAGGAATACACACTGCCATATGCTGCTGACTGACAAAGCTATGCTATTTTGCCCTTTGTTTTCAACCTGTTACAGAGAGGCGAGGTTGGGGAGCAGCAGGAACTGAACTTGAAAGATAAAGAGGACTTCTGCACGGTACAACTTGCTGGAGCATACCTTTAGTGGCTGCCATTGCAGTGACTCTTCCCTCATGACTCACTCCCCATTCGTATGCCGTGCTGGTTGCCTTTTGTTCACTGACGGTGCCTCCAATGACTGCTGGTTGTAGCATCTTCCCTAACTCTGGAGCATGTAGATGAATTACGCCACATGGGAGCTGCAGTCAAACATAACTTTATTCCCCAGCATATACTAACACCCTGTGCATTAACACATACTTTCTGTTAACCCCACCTTAACATGTCCCCGTACATTACGTACTTCCCGTTCGGAGTCCCCCTAGAATCACAAGGATTCTAGTGCACATGACATCAAGATGCTGCATCCCCCCTTTGTTAAATAAAAAGGTGACAGACATCAACAAAATCACAATTCCTTGATTAATTGGTGAGGAGTTTCCACTTATCTGCCAGCTCAGGTGATTCAAGATGATTGAGATCCACCCTGATCGGGCAATGGCGCCATACGCTCATGCTCCTGAGCAGAATCTGCTGGCTGGGTCGCTTCCCATACAGTTTCAGAACTCAACAAGTGTCAGGGTACGTGTTTGAAATGTGAAGTGCCTGAGTGAAGGCAATGTGCTATCACCATATGTCCTTTCCAGACCACAATCTGTAAGGGATCAGCAGCAAAAGGAGAGTAAGTCTTTCATCTGCGCTTCTGCTTAACCAGTGCTCGGTCTCCTTTGTCAAAAACTGTCTCTTGGGCATGGCAACACTGATCTGCGTATGTTTTAATTTTTCTTTTCCGAGCCGCGTTGCTGTCTCGAATCTTGTCAGTATCCACTGATCGATCTGGCGTCTATTGAGGTAGTTTTGTTCTGATGGCGCTCCCAAATAGCAAAGTAGCTGGACTCTCCCCAGTTATGTAGTGAGGAGTTGATCAATAGGCCCAAAGGGCCTGACACATGGCTTGCTTCAAATTGATTCCCTCCATGGATGCTGCATGGATCAGATTTGAGGATTTCCGAGGTGCCCCACGTTGCAAAGATATCATCAAGTTATTCTATGACTTTGTCACGGGTTGCCGAAGATAGGTCTTCCACTAAAGGAAAATGTGAATATTCATCTATGACAAATGTCTATTTCCTAAAGGCCCAAAAATGTCAACATCAACTCTCTCTCAGGCATGGACAGGAATATCAGATATTGTCACTGGGTATTGTGTCACTCTGGAGGACAAATAATTGAAAATATGGCATGCCTTCAGCTTTTTCTCGACTTTCTCATGTAGCCGAGGGAAAGGCACCCAATCTCCCAATGCTCTTTTGGTGGCTACAACACCATGGTGTCCTTAATGGGCCAGCTCGATGACTTCCTGTCTGGGGCTTCCAGATATGACAATTCTCAAGCCTCATAGCATCACACCTTCTTTGGTGAATGCTAACTCATCCTGTACATTTTTTAACGTTTGGAATTCAACATCATCATCATCTGCAAGGAGCCAGGTATTTCTCCTCCATTATTTGCGTGGTAATCAGTTCTTCGATTATGTTAATGTTTTTATATGCATTGTCAGCAATGATTTGTTCCACAGACAGAGCCTCTGGTGTGCTTCAGTTCACAAAAAAGTTAAGATACACTTCAGATGACTTGGATATTGAACTGTGACAATACAGTGGCACTTATGAAAAGTAATCTGCTGGATTTTGATCCTTCTTCAGTTTGTGCATGATCTAATAGTCATATTCTTGTAGTCATATCGCCCACCTCTTGAAGTGAGGGAGAATCTTAGCCTTCAGGTTTCCAAAAATTTTAAGCAATGCCTGGTGATTCTTGATGACAGTGAATCCTTTTCTATAGAGAAATATATGAAAATGTTCTTAGGCCCACACCACAGCCAGACTCTCCTTCTCCAACTGAGAGTAACCATGTTCTGTATCAGACAGGCTTCGATTGGCATAGGCCACAATGTGTCTTGGATAATCTGGATGGCTACTGTGTTGAGCAAGGATCGCTCCTCATGCTACCAGGCTCGCATCAACCATTATTTCAGTATGTAGCTTGGGGTCAAAGTAGGTAATTTCCATTGCATTTTCAATCCCATGTTTAATGTCTTTAAAACTCTGGTCGCATTCTGGAAGTATATTTCACATTGCCAAGTTTCGCAATGGGGCAGTCACTGCAGCAAACTTGCGGATGTATCTTGAGCGATAACCATGCCTAACAAGGATCAAAGCATGGTGACATCTTGGTGGGGGGTAAGAGGATGGTAGTGCTTGCACCTTTGCTAGTTCTAGAGTCATTCCCCCATCAGAGAATACGTGCCCAAAACATTTTTCATTTGGTTTTGTGAGACTACCACTTTGCAGCATTCAGAGTAAGACCTGCATCAGCGAGTAGCTGGCACACTTGGGAAGGGGCTTTTTTGTGTTCTTTTTGTGTTTTCCCAAAAAGCCGTATGTCATCACTGTAATTGAAAGCATGCATAACAGGTTGGATCACTCAGCGAAAATCATCCTGAAATATCTCAGCAGCCGAAGATACTCCAGAACTCAGTCTCTTATATCTGCATGAACCAACATGAGTTGAAAAGGTAGTAATGTACATGCAGTTCACCTCCAACTCAAGTTGGTGGTATCCTTTACTCAGGTCAAGGTGGGATAACACTTTGGCTCACTTCAATTACATGATCATGCCCGCTATGTGTGGACCAGGATGTTACTCCCTCTCAATGGCTTTGCTTGTCTGACGCTTAGCAACGCAAATATGCACTGGTCCTCTACTTTCCTTTTTATGAACTAATACTATGGGTGTAAGACCTGTGGAGCATTCGATGATGATGTCATGTTTTAAAAGGGCTTCCAACTCTTTCTCTACAGCTTCTTGTAGTTGAAAAGAAACTCTACAGTGCCTCTGAGCAACAGGACGAATGTCTTCCTTGATATGAAGCTGTATTTTCATTGTCTTGAGTTTTCCCAAGCCATGGAACAACAACTTGAATTGGCTCATAATCTCCGACTAAACAGAGGTTGTAGGTGAGAGATAGCAGTTCCACGTCAGCATCAGTGGCAAAACTGAGTAAACAGCCACTTGAAATAGTTCTTTGTAGAACATGAATGGTGGCTCGCACCGATGTCTGTGTCATATTGTCATTAAGAATGACCATTAGGTTTGTAGTGGCTCAGAAGCAGCCCAAGTATGCACCTTCATGCCTGATGGAATGAGACTAGGAACAGGGGATAGGTTGTTAAGCATTTCTACTGGTACGATGTTAATCAGCGCACCACTGTCTACGATGAAAGTTATTGGATGATCGTTCACTTTCAACTTGATTTTGGGACAGTGTGCAAATTACATTTGTCAGTATGTTTGGTGAACTTTCTTTGAACTGTGATCTTCTTTACAGGTAGCCAACCTGACATGTGCATGCCGTCTTTAGGTGGATATCTTCAGTGCACATTCATCTTCTTTGCTGGGACTTGATAGTGATGTTAAAGAACTTTGGGGGTCATTCTAACCCTGGCGGTAAAAACCGCCAGGGCGAATGACCGCGGTTGCACCGCCAACAGGCTGGCTGTGCACCGCTGGGCATTCTGACCGCGGCGGTTCAGCCGCGGTCAGAAGCGGAAAGTCGGCGGTGTACCGCCGACTTTCCGCTGCCCGTCAGAGTCCTCCATGGCGGCGGAGCGCGCTCCGCCGCCATGGGGATTCTGACACCCCCTACCGCCATCCTGTTCATGGCGGCAAACCCGCCATGAACAGGATGGCGGTAGGGGGTGCCGCGGGGCACCTGGGGGCCCCAAAAAGTATTTCAGTGTCTGCCTAGCAGACACTGAAATACGCGACGGGTGCAACTGCACCCGTCGCACCTTCCCACTCCGCCGGCTCAATTCTGAGCCGGCATCCTAGTGGGAAGGTTGATTTGCCCTGGGCTGGCGGGCGGTCCTTTGGCGGCCGCCCGCCAGCCCAGGGCAAATCTCAGAATCACCGCCGCGGTCTTTCGACCGCGGTGCGGTGTTCTGACGGCGGAACCTTGGCGGACGGCCTCCGCCGTCCGCCAAGGTTAGAATGACCCCCTTTGTGTGATGATTTTGATGACAATTGATTTTGCCTGGTTTCTACTTGTCTTAGCTGATGTTGCTTTCTGGTTTCAGGGGCATGGCACAAATGCTTCTGGATCATTCTTGCAGACATTTTCTCTTGTCATTGTGATGCACATGAATTTTTATTAGCTCTGCACACGGTCATGAAATGGTGCTCTTTCCACAACCTTTGCAAACTTGTCCTACATATTTTCCATTAGCCACACCTTGACACCTCCCTGTATATTACCTACTTTGTAATCAGAGTCCATTCAGAACCAAGAGGATTCTAGTGTGCATAACATCAAGATGCTACACCGGTGACTCCAGGCAGCAAAAAAACAGTAGAGAATGACTACGCTGCACAGCAAGCCCGTCCACTCCATGGAGAAAAAAACTGAGAGCATAGGAAGCTGGAGCTGAAGTCAGACCAAGACTGAGAATCTAAGATGCTGCAACTGAAGAAGGAGCTACAGGATAGGAGCCGTTCGAAGAGAGCCTTTAGATTTCTCAGGAGCCGAGGAGATTGGGTAATGCGGCTGCTTGAGGCAGAGGTGCGGAGGAGGTCCCATAGGATGTTTGTTTATGGGTTTGCCCTGTAGTAGCACTAAGCAGCTGGCAGAGGCCCAGTGCAGCATGTGCTCACGATTTACCACTTGCAACCCAAATGTTGCAATTCATTCTTCTAAGAAAGCCTTTTTAAACTCGTGCTAATACCATTGGTTATTGTAAGGGGGCAGGTGGTGCCAGGGGTCAAAAGTCTCTGCTTTAAACAATTCACTTTGTGTGTCCTGTGTATGGTAGTAACAACGAGAAAGTGGCCCTACTATTAAGCAAAGCAGCCAGGATAATCATATTGTCATCAGAGTATGGCTGTAACAGTATGAGGTCAAGAAAAACGAGCCGTCTTCTTCAGATGAGATCAAAGAAAGCCAGGAGGGATCATTGAACAAGGCACAAGGAGGGACAACCCCTACACAATCTTCTCACAGCAGGTTTCAAAATAGTATGAAAATTCCAACGGACTTTAATTTTCCCGCAGCATGAGTCACACCTTCATGACTTAAAACGTATGCCCTAGGGGGCGTGCTCTCTTCCATGACGTCACAAATGCAGAGTGTCTATAGCGAACATTGGAAAACAAGAGTCCTATATAGGGTGACCACCCATCCGTAAATTTCACGGACTGTCCGTAATTTCCCCCTGCTGTCCGTTGTCCGTGATGAAAGCTTTAACGGACGGCATTTGTCCGTAATTTTAGCCTTTCACCAAAAGGGCAACGGAGGCAGGGCAAAATTACGGGCAGATCAGTTTCCCCAGCTTGGCTGGGAGGCAGGGAGTCTCCTGTGCTCTGAGGGAGAGGCAGACAGATAAGAATCAGACCTTCTTGCCAGGGGTCTCCTTCCCTAAAGACATGCAAATGTGCCCAACTGGTAAATCTGCAAATACAAAAGGGCTTGAAAACCTGCATTGACTTTACTAAAAGGAGTCACTTGAAGTTTTCTGGTGGCAAAGATATCTCTTTTAGAGAGGTATTGTAATGGTGTTCCAAGGTGAGCTGTGGAGTGTGTGGTTTTAATGGAGTGTTATAAAATTTTTAGTACTAGCTATAAACTGTATATTATTCAAATCTGTATTTGAGAAGCACTTTTTTTTTATTTAACCAAAATGTATTTCCGCATTTTGTAGCAGCCTTTATTATGATGTAATTGTATTTTTCACAGTTCTTTCAAGTACTTCGGTACCTCATAGTACTAACAAACATTGGCAAAGCAATAGGTCTCATCTACGAAAGAGTTATTGGCTTTGCTAATGTGTTTTAGCCATTAGCCATGTTATACACCAGAGTAGCTGCTGTTCAGCATGGCTTAAAGTTAGTGGCATAGTGGTGTGGAGTGGAGCAGAGTAGCATAGGAGCAGCGGCGTAGAGCCTAGTGGTGCAAAGTACAGTGCAGTGGGGTACAGTGCAGTTGTTTAGAGTGCAGTGGTTTAGAGTGCAGTGGCATAGAGTGGCCTGGGACAGAGTAGACTGGCATAGAGTGCAGTGGAGTAGAGTGGCATACATTAGAGTGGCAGAGAGAGCAGTAGTGTAGAGTGGTGCAGTGGCATAGATTGCAGAGTAGACTCACGTTGCAGGGAGTGCAGTGGCGTAGAGTGGTGCAGAGTGGAGTATTGTAGAGTGGTGTAGAGTAGAGTATAGTGCCTAGAGTGCAGTGGGATAGAGTGGAGTGGTGTAGAGTGCAGAGTTGCAGATTAGAGTGTCAGTGCGGTGGTGTAAAGTGGTACAGAGAACAGTGGCATAGAGTACAGTGGTGCAGAGTAAAGGGCAGTGGCATACAGTGCAGTTGTTTAGAGTGCACTGGTGTAGAGTGTAGTTGCATAGAGTGGCATTGGGCAGAGTAGAGTGGCATAGAATGCAGTGGAATAGAGTATATTGGTGCAGAATGCAGTAGTACAGAGCAGAGTGGTGTAGAGTATAGTGGCGGCCAGTGCAGTGTTGCAGAGTGTCAGCTTGCAGTGGTGTAGAGTGCATTGAACTAGAGTGCAGTGGTCAGAGTGGTATAGAGTACAGTGGCGTAGAATAGATTGTTTCAAAGTAGAGTGCAGTTACATAAAGTAGATTATTTCACAGTAAAGTGAGGTGGCTTAGAGTGGAGAGGTGCAGGTTATAGTGGAGTTGCATAAAGTGGCATAGAGTGTGATGGCATAGAGTAAAGTAGTGTAGAGTGCCGTGGCATAGAGTCCAGAGGTGCAGAGTAGATTAGAGTGATGTACAGTGTATTGATGTAGAGTGCAGGGGCATAGAGTTGAGTATTACAGAGTAAAGTGCATTAGCAGAGTGTATTAGCTTAGAGTGCAGTGGCGTACGGTGCAGTGTTGCAGAGTGGCAGAGAGTGGAGTTGTGCAGATTAGATTGGTGTTGCCTAGACTGGAGTGGTATGGTGTGCAGACGAGCAGAGGGCAGTGGTGTAGAGAGGCGTAAAGTGCAGTGGCATAGAGTAGAGTGGTACAGAGTAGAGTAGAGCGACATAGTGTGAAGTAACATAGAATGCAGTGGCATAATGTGGAGTGGTTCCGAATGGAGAAGAATGCAGTGGCATGGAGTGGAGTAGAGTAGGGTGCAGTGGTGTGTAGTGGTGCAGAGCAGAGTGGAGTGCAGTATGGATGGTATGCTAACATACTGCCATTACAGACAACATATTTTTGATTGAAATTACCATTACATTTGCACAGATACACAGTTTTTTAAATCAAACTATACTGTGCACAGACGATGATGTGTGGAAATTGCATCACCTAATGTAATGATTTGTTTTAATCATGTAAAGGTATTTGTTTCCAGCACAGTTCAGAATTAACAAAAATGTGCCTGATTTGTACTTCTAATTCTGATATATTCTGAAGTTTATTTAAATGTTGTCATGTGATAGAAAAAACTCTTTCCTAACCCCAGTATCCAGCAAGATTGTTGCATAAATCCTCTCACTTTGAAGTCAGAGAAAGAAAAGTAAACACTAAGTTCCCACCGAAGACAGAGCCTGACATTTGACTTTGTTCTTTGAATGCACAGCACATATGATAATAGAAGAACAATATTTACAGGCCTGTTCACAGAAAGGGAGCACTCGGCAGGATACTGTAAATAAGGTTTTGGCAAGGGAAGGGAAGAATTCAAGCTGCATAGCCTAAAACAAATAAAGCCAGCAAATTGAAAGCACAAATTGTGAGTTACAAACGACAAGGTCAATGGCAAGCAACGGGTAGAATGCATTCACAAGGAAGCACTACGAATGTACTTAAAGTGACAGCTGGGGGATACTTTGTGGGGAAAGTCCAGTATTTTAGTCCATATCTTGCAGAGGTTTGGCTACATCAATCACCCAGGTAGTATGACGAGAAGACCTGGAGTGGTTTCCATGTTGCAGGATAGGTCTGTACACCCGTTCTATCAGTTTACCACCATTTCCTATGGTACAGAGCTTCTGGCACACCTCTTGTAGGGTTAGTGCTAGGTGGCAGACATGAAATAGGGCATTTAATTATTATTTAAGGAGGTTGTAAGTGAGGAGTTGACCGGGGTGAAGATGGTAGTCTGCCACAAGGGTTTGGAAATTTAGTAGCTCACTGTTCATAAACAAAGTCCCCAATTTTAAGACATCTACAACATGCTACTGATGGAGTTGCTCTGAGCACAGCCATCCTGTGCGAGTGGGAAGGCTTAGCAAAGGTTGTGCAGAAGCACAGGGTTTCTTCGTGTCAGTGAGTTTACAAGTTCTGGCAAGGCAAGAGAAAGCTGTGCATGATAACCCCGGATGGTGATCCGTAGAATGGTCAGTAGGAAACAATGAGCAGTGCATTAAGCCTTCCTTAAAAGTCTTTACTGGTAAACCCCATCTCATGCAGGGAGGTGGGCAGAAAGCCAGTGAGCCACCCATTGGACCTGTGCAGCTGAATATTAGCATTCTAAGTCCAGAAGACCTAATCCACCCGCATTCACAGTTAGCTTTAGAGTGGAACCGATGGCACTGCAGTGACCAAATCAGATGTGTGGCCTGTCTGAAGAAGGAATGAAGGACGAGCAGGGGAAGGTTTGCGAAATAATACTATCATTGGGGTAGCACACCATCTTCACTAGTGCCACGTGGCCTTTACAGAAAGCAGAAGAGAAGACCAAAAAGCAAACTGGGCTTGGAGGGACCGTTCGCTCTGCCGAGATTTTCATCCTGGAAATCAGTGTAAGAATGGTAGATATTAATCACTAGGTATCAAAAGGTAACTGGTTCCCAGTTCAATCTGAGATCTAATTGTATATGAAAGCGAAAACAGTGCCATATGTTAAAGAAACACTAATTACATTTTAAAATTTGTAAATTTAGTTTGTGCAATTTACATCCCAAATATTTTGAAGATTCTATGTGTACTTGACACTTAGGGATAACCCAGATCTCTAGTTTGGCTTTTTCTCAATTTCAAAACCATATAAAGACATGGACAAAGCAGGCAATTGCCTTGCAAGGGGCCTGGCCCCTGCTCACCCTTTGTAAGGAAATGCCTCCTTGGCATGGTAACCCCCTGAATTTCTGCCTTTGCTGATGCCAAGTTATGATTTGAAAGTGTGCTGAGGCCTGCTAACCAGGCCCCAGCACCAGTGTTCTTTCCCTAACCTGTACCTTTGTCTCCACAATTGGCACACCCTGGCATCCAGGTAAGTCCCTTGTAACTGGTACCCCTGGTACCAAGGGTCCTGGTGCCAGGGAAGGTCTCTAAGGGCTGCAGCATGTCTTATGCCACCCTGGAGACCCCTCACTCAGCACAGACACACTGCTTGCCAGCTTGTGTCTGCTGGTGGGGAGAAAATGACTAAGTCGACATGGCACTCCCCTCAGGGTGCAATGCCAACCTCACACTGCCTATGGCATAGATAAGTCACCCCTCTAGCAGGCCTTACAGCCCTAAGGCAGGGTGCACTATACCACAGGTGAGGGCATAGGTGCATGAGCACTATGCCCCTACAGTGTCTAAGCAAAACCTTAGACATTGTAAGTGCAGGGTAGCCATAAGAGTATATGGTCTGGGAGTCTGTCAAACACGGACTCCACAGCACCATAATGGCTACACTGAAAACTGGGAAGTTTGGTATCAAACTTCTCAGCACAATAAATGCACACTGATGCCAGTGTACATTTTATTGTGAAATACACCCAGAGGGCATCTTAGAGATTCCCCCTGAAAACATACCCGACTTCCAGTGTGGGCTGACTAGTTTTACCAGCCTGCCACCCACCAGACATGTTGCTGGCCACATGGGGAGAGTGCCTTTGTCACTCTGTGGCCAGGAACAAAGCCTGTACTGGGTGGAGGTGCTTCTCACCTCCCCCTGCAGGAACTGTAACACCTGGCGGTGAGCCTCAAAGGCTCACCCCCTTTGTTACAGCGCCACAGGGCATCCCAGCTAGTGGAGATGCCCGCCCTTCCGGCCACAGCCCCCACTTTTGGCGGCAAGGACGGGAGAGATAATGAGAAAAACAAGGAGGAGTCACTGGCCAGTCAGGACAACCCCTAAGGTGTCCTGAGCTGAGGTGACTCTGACTTTTAGAAATCCTCCATCTTGTAGATGGAGGAGTCCCCCAATAGGATTAGGGATGTGACCCCCTCCCCACCGGGAGGAGGCACAAAGAGGGTTTAGCCCCCCTCAGGGCTAGTAGCCATTGGCTACTTACCTCCCAGACCTAAACACACCCCTAAATTGAGTATTTAGGGGCCCCCAGAACCTAGGAAGATAGATTCCTGCAACCTGAAGACGAAGAAGGACTGCTGACCTGAAGCCCTGCAGAGAAGACGGAGACACCAACTGCTTTGGCCCCAGCCCTATCGGCCTGTCTCCCCACTTCGAGAAAAACTGCAACAGTGACGCGTCCCCCAGGGTCCAGTGACCTCTGAAGCCTCAGAGGACTACCCTGCATCTAAAAGGACCAAGAAACTCCTGAGGACAGCCGGCGACTGCGAGCCCGTGAGTAGCCAGAGTTGACCCCCCAGAACCCCACAGCGACGCCTGCAGAGGGAATCCAGAGGCTCCCCCTGACCGCGACTGCCTGCATCAAAGAACCCGACGCCTGGTAAACCCACTGCACCCACAGCCCCCAGGACCTGAAGGATCCGACCTCCAGTGCAGGAGCGACCCCCATGCGGCCCTCTTCCTAGCCCAGGTGGTGGCTACCTCGAGGAGCCCCCCCCTTGTCTGCCTCTATTGCTGAAGAGACCCCTGGGTCTCCCATTGAAACCTATTGCGAACCCGACGCCTGTTCGCACTCTGCACCCGGCTGCCCCTATGCCGCTGAGGGTGTACTTTCTATGCTGACTTGTGTCCCCCCAGTGCCCTACAAAACCCCCCTGGTCTGCCTTCCGAAGTCGCGGGTACCTACCTGCTGACAGACTAGAACCGGGGCACCCCTATCTTCATTGAAGCCTATGCGTTGCCCTGAACCCCCAACGGTGGGCTACTTTGGACCCAACTTTGAACCCTGTAAGTTCTTAACTTACCTGCAAAACTAACCAATACTTACCTCCCCAGGAACTGTTGAATTTTGCACTGTGTCCAATTTTAAAATAGCTTATTGCCATTTTTGCAAAAACTGTACATGCTATTGTGATGATTCAAAGTTCCTAAGATACCTGAGTGAAATACCTTTCATTTAAAGTATTGTTTTTAAATCTTGAACCTGTGGTTCTTAAAAATAAACTAAGAAAAGATATTTTTCTATATATAAACCTATTGGCCTGGAATTGTCTTTGAGTGTGTGTTCCTCATTTATTGCCTGTGTGTGTACAACAAATGCTTAACACTACCCTCTGATAAGCCTACTGCGCGACCACACTACCACAAAATAGAGCATTAGAATTATCTCTTTTTGCCACTATCTTACCTCTAAGGGGAACCCTTGGACTCTGTGCATACTATTTCTTACTTTTAAATAGTACATACAGAGCCAACTTCCTACACCCTTCAAAAGCACTAACAGCGGACCATTGCACCAGAAGAGTTTGCCAAGGTGGATGGGTGTTGCTTGTTCAACCACTTGACAGTGCCCCTTCTGTTTCGCTCCTGTGTGCAGAGACAACTCCCCAGGTACCCAATACCTACGAATAGTTTTGGTGGACACATCTTGTCTGATTTTAGGAATTGTCCCACCTTGTTCTTCTCTTCTTTATTTATCCAGTTTTTAGCAACAACCCTTTGAATTACTTGCCGTGGATCTCCCATTTGATCTCAATTTCATCCTCCTCTTTTATTATCTTTGATTGGTAGTCCGGGCTCCCATTTCTGAGATAAATGTAGAGTCCCATTCATACACTCTAGTGCAGTGAGACTACAGACAAGTTATGGGTACATCACATCCTGAGATTAGGTGTGAGACTGTCGCCCACACCATCTGCCCTGCCTCTTTAAAAAAAAAAATAGGTTGAAAGTCCATGGGCGGTTGGGGTAAGCCAGATGTTTTTGTTCAATTTGCATAAGGTTAATTACCTTAATGTGTCCCAAACTGTTTGCCAGGGGTTTTAAAATGTTCAGAAACATAATCAAAATGTTGCTGTTACTTTCTCTTCAGGAAAGATTGGGTAGATTTGGGTAGGGGTGATGGCCTTGCCGCAGTACTGAAGGGCATTAATTTACTACTGAACAAGGACATAATGTGACACCTGAATGTAGCATACCAGGAGGCAATCACAAAAGGTCCACAGTGAATAAATAGTGCTATGTTAAAAAAGAGTAAATAAATGCACTGACAACATAGTGAGGCATGGCCTCTCTTGCGTGTGTCTGTAAAACTAACGTTTGTTCTTGAATTTTTGTCCTGAATTTTGACCCTTTGTCCTGAATTTTTGTCCTGAATTTTGACCCTTTGTCCTGAATTTTTTACAGTCCTGTCCAGAATTTGCCTCAATGCCAGGTGGTCACACTAGTCCTATAGGTACTCTAGACCCTTTATTTAATTTAAAATGAATGCAGCAACTTCTACGGTTTCTAATGTTAGCACTGATATTTTTTATTAATAGCCAAACTAACGGGAAATTTCAACCGCCGAAAGAAAATCAAGGAACAATAACTCACGAGGGCGCTGCACAAGATAATCACTCCTAGAGCGACTATTTGAAGGAACAAGATAATGCAGTTTATGTAAATCAGGACTAACGAGCGCTGAAATACACACTGGAATCATAGCAGACACTATTAACTATAGAACATACAGAGGGTCCTGCAGAAAAATAGAGAAGATCTGGTTCAGTCATCTCTAGAAATGGTTGTGCTCTTATTTAATGAATTCAACATACAAAAAGACCCAGGGATTAGAAAGGTAGGAAACTGAGCCATTTTTAGAAATCACTAACGTCTTAAAAATACAAACTAAATCAACCAAAGGACAAGTTATTCCAACAAACGTGTCTCTACACAAAACCTGGAGGACAGACCCATCTTAAGTTCCATCAATGTCAATGGAAATAGATTTAAGTTAAAAACATCGAAATCACCTTCTAGTATAAAACTTAGTGATTCAAACAATGATCAAAAGTTGTATTCAATTTTCATTTCAAACCAAGATCCTGGGGTACCACCCATAAAGGATCCCATTGATTCTGACCTTCAGTCACTGATTGTCTATGGCAAGAGATTAAAGTCTAATACATTTTAATTACACTCCGGTATAAAACTTAGTGGTGTGAACAGTGAATAAAAGTTGTATTCAGTCTTCCGCTCAAACAAAGACCCTGTGGTGCCCCATACATTTTTCCATTGATTCTGGCCTTCAGTCACTAAGCACCCTGTTAGCTGACACCTGCTCCGTACATTGTATCCGTTTCCAATGAATAGTGGATTCATCAAATGATCAGTCAAAAAATGGATCTTCAGATTGACTTTATTGAACGTGCTGGCAGGATCCATCGCAGGAATATACGCCAGTTAATGGATCTGATTAATGTAATTATTCCTGCAGAGGCTGAGCTAAAAACAACTCCATGCCCACTGATTGAAAAGGTAAGCATGCTTCTGAATGTCCCGAGCCCTTAGAAACAGAGATGAAAACAAACACAATTTGTATGTAAGAAAAATCAGGCGAATAACAAGATGAAGGGTAGTAACATGTCAACTATGTCAGAATACTCCATAATAAAGAAAGAAATATCTAGGTGAGAAAGAGTCTAAGGAGCACCAACAAAGGAAACAAGCTGAGATAGAATCTGTCAATGAAGACAGAACTAAAATTATTTGTAGGTAAGGGGTTTATCAACAGGGACACCTTACAGGGGTGTCCCCTGTCCCCAACACTCTTTCCCTTTTATATTTAACCCCTAGCAGTAAACATTTGTAGCACAGCAAATATAAGGGCACCAGTGGAGGGGATGTCCAAATTAAAGTTGTTTGCAGACGACATCATTTTGTACCACAAGCCTGATAAAGTACAGGGGGCCACTGACCAGCTAGGGGGATTTACAGGTGTAGGTGGGTACAAGGTCAATCAAAGCAAGATAGAATTCCTGATTTGTAAGGCATTGGTAGAAGACCCATCTGATTCTATACAACAGACCAGTTCTCAAAGTCCAATTAGATTTCTAGGGATATATGTTACTTGTCAGCTTCCCCAGTTATTCCAGCTAAAGTACATCACTATGCTGAGAAAGACACAAGAATTGCTGAACAGATGGTCTCTTCTCCTCCTGACGGTTATTGGGAGGGTGGCATTAGTCAAAATGACGATTTTACCTCTGTTCCTGTTTTTATTTTCTACTTTTCCATTTAAACTCAACAGCGGGTATTTTCAGGAACTTGATTCCCTTCTTAGAAGTTTTAGTTGAAACAAGAAGACCCCCAGGCTCAAATATGCAGTTTTGTAATACAATAAGACTCAGAGAGGTCTGGCGCTTTCTCATATCCAGTCTTATTATCAACCAGCTCTTTTAGATTTAGCAGGAAGATTGTTGGAAGGGAAAGGAGTATTGGATTATTTATTTTTAAGAAAAATGGTGTAGGAATCGGCAATCAGTTTGGCAGCTTTCATAAAAACAGACGCATTTCAGAAGAAAACAAGGTACAGGACTCTTCAGAAGTGATTATGTAGGATGTCAGCCTTGCTTCAAACATACCAGATCCCTGCAGGTTCTAATTACCTTCAGATTGCGGAGTGCAGTCATTGTGGCATGTCTCTATTGAGGGCAGCGATAAGTTTCTGGTTGTCTCAGGGTTTTAAGGAGAGATGGGATTTTGCCATCAGAGGTAAAGTAATAACATGGTGATGAGGTAATCCTGAGGTGTTACGTCCAGGGTACCATTTTTAGGTGGAGCTTTCTACAATTAACACATTTTGCTTCAAATTCTTTCAAAGTTAGCCAGGAACCCCACACGGTCATGCACTTACTTGTTAAGAGCAAACTGATGGGCATTGGGAATTGATACAGGTTGTTGCGTAGCAGTTTGATTCAGGATGCTATCCAAGTGTTCTTTGAGAAAATCTTTGTGAAAACTCAATGTGCAATGACAGAAGATGACTGGCAGGTCATCACAGAGATAGGCGATAAATCGCTGAGAGCAGCTAATTCTAAAAGAATGTCTTTGTTGCCCCGGTGGCTGGTGTATTGTACCCCAAATGCCCTTCACAGAATGTTCCCTGATGTCCCCGACAATGTTTTTGTTGCCTGCAGCATGACGCGGAGGATTGGCGCCATATATTTTATTTGTGCCCAAAATTAAGTCACTTCTGGAAGGGGCTATTTTCAGCCATAAGTGAAGGAGTACAGACAATGTTGGTTCCTGGGACTAGTTTGGTATTATTTGAGGTTTCAAAGGAGAGTCAGAGAATCAATAGGGCTGGGCAGTTTTTCATATAAATTGCATTACTAGTGTCTCATTCTTTGATTCTCCAAAATTGGATGATACGCCACTTTCCTACATTGCAGAGGTGTTGGGAAGAGATGGTAAGGACAATGAAATTTGAAGAGGCTTATGCAAAACGAGTCAGAGGCTTTAAGAGCTTTGCTGCCATCTGGCAGTATTTTGAGCCTCTCATTTCTGTGGTTCTTAAAGGGTGACTTCCATGCACTTTGCTCTTTACTGTAATAGAGATGGGGGTACTCTGTTTATTCACACACAAGACTTTATCATTTACCATTTTGTATTTGCACTTTTTTTCATGCTGCTCTGGGTGGGATACATTCTAATTTTAAGGCAACTCGTATACTTCGTATACTTTATTTAATGCAATGCACGTTAATAGATCGTATGGTGCTTGCTCTGGGGAGTAGGTTGGACGAAGAACTGCTTATCATTACTACTGCTTTGGAAGTGTGCAAGTGGCAGACTTCCAAAGCACGGCTGTTTTTTATAAGAAGGGGGTACCGTGTTTTATGTTTTGGAAATCATATGGCGTAAAATGTACTGCACCACTATGATTTTGATTCTATGTACTTTGTACTGTTTAGAAATGTGTATCCTGGTATCTGATGTTGCTCTCTACGCTGCACTACCAGACGTTTTTTCAAACGTTGAAATTTGTTATGATGTAAATCATCTGCCTTGATTGATGGTATTTGTTGGTTACTAAGCTCAATGAAAAAAATAATAACATTGCAAAGTATTCCATTAATTCCACCCTCCCAGCTTTAGGGAATAATCAGCAACAATTTCTAACAGAAATATACCAAAAGGGCAAGAATGATGCTCCTTTAGATAATCGTCAACACAATTGTGAGCGACAGTGGATTAGGCAACATACAGCCCACTCTCACTAAAGTGCTTTCGAAAAGTGAATGAAGAAGTCAGAGGAAGGCCAGGAATAAAATGGTTCTCCTGTCTTTAAGAAATCAAGGCCAGCCCACCCTCTCTTCAATGTTTACAAAAATCGGGTTTTCTCAAAATCTTATAGGGAAAGAAGAAGCAGTCCAGGCACGATGAGTGACAAGCTCGTAGAGGACCTAACAATGCTCCATCAACGGTTCCATACAGCGTCAGATGATAATCCAGACAGGGCAGAGATTATTACACCTGGAAACATAAACAATTCTTCAGTGGTGGCTAATGGTTGTGAGACACACATTGTAGTTAACAGCTCTAATCAGGAAGCCAAGTTCATAGGGCCCTTAATCTGCAGGGTTCTGTGGTGAAAAAAAGGGACATTGTTTGCACTTCGTTACAGAATTCTGATTGAAAGGTCGTTTCGTGGCAAAATTGCGAAACTCCTTAAGCATGTTCTTAACTTTTTGGACCTTTTGTATGACATTGAATCCGTTGAGTTCCTTACTCCATGCCCACATCAGCAAACGGAAGCAACACTGGTGACCTGATGCACACCTGAAATACCTAGTTCAAGAACTGGTTAAAAATTACCTATTACAAAGGTCATGCCTAGCCACATTTTTTAGCAGAGTCACAAGCAACTTTGTGGTTGACAGGACAAGCATAAAATGAAAGGAAGCCCATAGAGTCTGTCCTTCATAATGCAATTGGTAAGAGACAGGGTTAGTATGCAGGAAGGAGTTGGGTGAACATGATTGTCAAAGCCCCTTGAGTTGCCATGTACAGGAGAATTGGAACTGACTGCCAACAGTACCTCATAAAAATAAAAACTTAAGACAATGAAGTCAAGATCCCAAGGATCCCCAAACATCACTTCATCTCAGCTTGTAAACCTTTGCTCATGGAACATAGGTGGAGTGGCACACAAAACATACGATGCCGACTTTTTTGCTATTTGAGCACCTTTCTAGTGATCATACTTTAGAAACGTGGTCCGTGAACTCCCACCCACTACCAGGCATTATTTATTTCAATAACCCGACATTTAAGTCAACAAAAAAATTGTTGCTTAAAGGGGGCTTGGTGACCTATATATCCGAAACTTTGCAAGTCGAAAGGTAAATGGATATTGATCAATGCTTGTATACATCCGGACATGAAAGGTAAAAGAGATCTATCAGAAAAGAGCATCTCCCTAATTATTGATTTGAAAAAGTGTTGAACTCAAACTGAAATCTTGCAGTCCAGGGACTTCAACATGAACTTGTTTTCAGCTTCTGAACCTGGTGAGCTGATTCTGGATCAAAATCTAATATGGAAAACCCCACCCCACACGTGATGGCCTTCCAGGCACTGAGATAATCATTTCATGATTGAGGATGAACAGCTAGGGTTAAAAGGTTATAAATGGTAGACTTCCAGGATAAATCCACCATCATGGGCACATCATACCTCAAAAAACAATTCTCTTCTTGGTTATAAAATTGTGTCCTTATCAATATTATAGAATATAAGATTGTTTACCATTGACCAAATGATGGAAAGTGATCACCTTGCACAGAAAATAGAGCTGTTGGCCACTCTAAATTCACCTTCCTCAGCAAAAACTCTTTCAGTGACAATATATACAGAAATCATAAAAATAAAGTGGTGCCCACTCAATTATCAAAATAGAGTTAGCAACTGAATCTCTCCAGAAAAGCTTTGAAGACCCCCACTTTCAAACCTGCACAAAATTGTAAAAATACTTTCCAAATAATGTATTAGCAAAATATGTCTGCCCCTATAGAACCCACGCCCTGAAGCCAGACAAAGATAAATGTAAGGTCTGCGATAAAAGGCCAGCAGCAGCCTCCAGATTGGCCAAAAACAAAGTTAATCAGGCAGTTAAAATGTTAAATAACTCCATTTAACAGTCACCTGAACACAGGTATCCAAGAAGTAGGACACACAAGGATTACTTTTGCGCCAAAGTCTTATATGCAAGTGGGGAAAAAAACAAAAAAAATCTGGAAAATTGTAAGCAACATTGGCAGCGGCACCTATAGAGCAAATAACTCAAACATCACAGAAACCACCTGCTCTGCGTTTCTAAATTACCATTTCTGGTCACTAAATGGGTTAAAGAAAGTACCCCAATTTTTGAAAACACTGTAATGACTAGTGAGACACTAAGCCAAATGGACAGGCAGAGGCATATGGAAATTACTGCTGAGAGGAAGTGCTAGAATACACGTCAAACCTAGTAGCTGTTCAAATCATTAGAGGGTGGAGTGTCGGGCACGTGGGCTGAACGGCATCCTTTGAGCGCTGTTTAAGATACATCTGCACATTTGGCCAGTGAAACTATTGGTGGATTTCTACCATATTCTTAAAACAGGGGAGGTACCTGATTCTTGGCGGAGCTATAATCACTACGATTTACAAAGGGGGTGCAAAATTGTCACCTGTGATTTACAGGCTAATAGTGCTTTTGGGCAATGAAGCTGAATACGTATCCGCACTGCTAATGGAAGATCTAACAGCTTGGGTGAAGGAAAGGGTTGTAATTGCCGTCAATCAAATAAGAATCTTTCAGAGGACAGGCAACTCTACAAAACCTCCTGGCATTTTCTCTTATAATTAATACAATTCAAAAGGTTCGGTCTTCCCAGATCTTTGCTTTGTAGACAACAAACCTTCATTTGGCTGTGTCCTCAAAATCAAACTGGGGGAAAAGTTGACCCGATGGGATATGCCACCACCATTGTTAAGGACCATCCAACTTATTGAGAGCAACACTTGGATGAGAATAATAATTAGGGATGGTACATGATCTCTCTCAAGATCAATACTTTCTCAGGTCTGAAGCAGGGTTGTCTTTTGGCTCAACAGTTATGTAAACGTTTTTTAGCTGACCTGACTTCTGACATTTCTCACACATCTAAACTTGGAGGGCACCCGCTATCAAATCTGCTGAATACAAATGATGTAATTTTGATCAGCGAAACCAAAGTAGGTGTACAAAGATTTATCAATGTGCTAGCAGATTATTCTACAAAGAACGAAATGAATGTAAAATGAAGGAAATGGAAATTAATAAGAAAATATGAAAGAGCAAAATTGGTTTCTTCAAACTCAACAAATAGAGGTAATAAAAGAGTATAAATATATGGGAGTAATTATAGACTTAAGAGGGTCCGTCTTACCCAAAATGCAGCAGCTGAGAGATAAAGGTCGCTCCTTAATTGTGAATTTTCTCACCTTACATAAATCATTCACAGTTCCTTTCCTGTACAGATGTTGACAATTGTTACCTCAGAACTATTGCCAACGCTTACATGTGGAGCGAAGCATTGTGTGGTAGAGGCACAATACTGCTTGATAACTTTATGTAGAAAACTTATAAACACGTTTTTGGTCTTCCAAAATTACACTTAAGAGTTTGGGATTTAGCAAAATTCAGTGAGTCATGGAGCTTATATAAAATACTGTCAAAAACTCAGGGGCCACAAGACAGCAAACTCTTAAAAGGGTAATGTAGTAGGAAATAGAACATGATCACCAAATCACCTCTGCTAATATATATTTACAAGTTTCCATAAATTCACTTCAAGGATCACATCTTTGAAATATTCAATTACATAGAGATCTTTAGAAATGCATTGACTGGAGGAATAAAGATTTCCCTCCTTCAAAACTTCAAAACAAGGCTATGCTGTTGAAATGTTCCCATGCTTCGAAGCTGTTGAATAGCTATGACTGCCTAAATATGCAACTATACCTATAATCAGGATCTTCAATCTATGTAAAGCAAAAATTAATGCTTAACGTGCCAGTTTTATTCCATCAAATAATGCTGGTTCTGCCACTTGAAAGTTGCAACGCATTTGTTTGAAAGTATTCAAGCTTTGCAAGGATGCTGTGATATATTGGCCCTCATTACAGCCCTGGCTGTAAATCCCGCTTACCGCCGTGCTGACGGCCGTCAAGATACCGTGGCAGAAATCCGCTACAGGTATTACGACCCACATCTCGTAATCCGCCACAATACAGACACCCACACAAGTCCGCCACACCAAAGGTCAGTTATAAACTGGTGATAGCAAAACCTACACTGTCACGCCAACAAGAATATGGCCACACTATCACGACCCACAAATCAACGCGGCGGTCATACAACGGCGGTAATCCATTGGCAGTACACACCGCCGCGCTCAAAATACACACACATTTACAAAACACAACCACATTGGACAAATCAAAATACACAGACCTGATACATATACACACACCACACCCACACACTCACACCACTATAAAACACACATCCACATTACCCACAACCCCTTACAAAGACATTTTTGGAAGAAGCAGAGAGAGAGAGAATAGCAAACACAACACCAGCATCCACAGGCACACAACACCATCACTCATACAACATCCACTCACCTCAAAGAACACACACCAACACAACACATCAAACAGCACAACAAACATTACCTCACACATCACCCACACCACATTATGGCACCTCAAAGACACCCCAGGTTTTCTGAGGAGGAGCTCAGGGTCATGGTGGAGGAAATCATCTAGGTAGAGCCACAGCTATCGGATCGCAGGTGCAGCAGACGTCCATTGCAAGGAAGATGGAGCTATGGCGGAGAATTGTCGACAGAGTCAACACAGTGGGACAGCATCCAAGAACACGGGATGACATCAGGAAGGGGTGGAATGACCTACGGGGGAAGGTGCGTTCCGTGGTATCCAGACATCAGGTAGCCGTACAAAGGACTGGCGGTGGACCCTCATCTCCTCCCCCGCAACTAACAACATGTGAGGAGCAAGATTTGGCGATCATGCATCCTGAGGGCCTCGCAGGAGTAGCAGGAGGACTGGACTCTGGTAAGTCATATCTTTACTACTTAATCCCCCCAACCTACCTGCATGCCATCACAAACTCCTACCCCAACCCCCAATTCCATCACCCCAACACCCCATAGATACCCCACTATCACAATCCGTACATCCCAAAACCAAGCCCTGCATGTAACACCAATGCATGGACACCCATCACCAAAGCACGTCCAGTGGAGAGACTCACCCAGGCCCCAAAATAACCAATCACACAAGGTCCAAGCCAATAATGCAAGCACAGGAGTAGAGGGTAAGTCACCCATTGCACAAGATGGCACACACAGATAGAATAACTATGAATTTACACCCCAACAGGACCCCTACCCAACGTCACTGGACAGGAGGTGCCAGCCATATCCAGTCCCCCCACAGAAAAGGCCCACAGTGACGACAGCAGCTCTGCACGCCTGGATAAAGATGACCAGCCCGACCCATCAGGAACCTCTGGACAGTCAGTTCCCCTGCCACAGTCACAAACCACCACTGAACCTCCCCCCTCAGGAAACACCACAACAGCATCCACCCAGCGGGCCCGTCCCTCTGGCCCCAGGACACATCAATCAGCAGTGTGTCCACCACTACATGGACCCCAGGCAACCCCACTATCCCAAGACAATCAGGGACCTGGGGTCAGTGGCAGTGGGCACACGGTTCAGGGGACAGAGGCAGAGGATAACAGGGAAGCTGGGAGGACTGCTGTGCGACAGGGGGAGGACAGGCCCAGGGAACCCACTCTTCACGAGGCACTCTCCAACATCATGGGAGCATACCACCATTCCCAGGAGACCATGGGCACGGTACTGGCCAAGTTTCAGGAGACCCAGCGGCTGCAGGAGGAACAGTACCTGGGGATCAGGGAGGACTTGAAGTCCATTAACACCACCCTGGTCACCATTGCAGGGGTGCTTGCAGACATGGCCAACACCATGAGGGACACAGTGGCACACCAACGGGCCCCTGGCACTAGCCTGAATGATGAACAGCCCTCCACATCCGCCGGCGCTAGTGGACAGGAGGACCCGCCACAGGAACAACAGGCCACCAGCACCCCACCCCCTGCAGAAGGAGAACTACCCCGCAAACGGTCCCTAAGATCCAGGCACAAGACAGAGAACATTGCCAAGACCCCCACCAGGAAATAAGACTCTCCTGATTGCCACCCCTCTGTCCCACTATGTCACCCTGACAACCTTGAACTGCCATAACTCCACCTCCTATGCCCCCTTGGACAATGCACCTGTGATACCAATAGAGTGGACTCCACCATGGACCTTCTTCCACCATCCCAGCCCGTTGCTCGTACCCCTCCACTGAATAGCACTTAAATAAACACCCTGAATCACAAAACAATCTGGAGTCAGTCTGTACTTTCACACTTGTGTTATTACAACCTCTCTGACAAATAGCAAGGTCAATGTTCATTTTCACATACCAATGTTCGTCAGTTGTTGGGCAGCAGTAAACATAGCAGAAGGCAGAAAGTGGTACCCAGATCTGTGAAATGGAAAGCCAAAGTGAACTGTCAGGGTCCACACACAGAGGTAAAAAGGCAGAATCATGCAATGTCCTACTGTAGTATGATATGAGAGGAGCGGTGCCAGTCTCTTACCTGTGTCTCACTGGAAGTATTGCATGATGATGTTTTTTCGGTTGTCTATATCTTCTTCTTCTGCCTCCTCTTCCTCACTGTCCACAGGCTCCACAGCTGCCACAAGACCAACATCAGGCCCATCTTCCTGCAGAAAAGGCACCTGGCATCACAAAGACAGGTTGTGCAACATACAGCATGGCATGATTATCTGGCACACCTTCTTCGGTAAGTAGTATAGGGAGCCACCTGTCAGATGAAGGCATCGGAACCTGGCCTTCAGGAGGCCAAAAGTCTGCTCTATTATGCTCCTAGTTCCCCCATGTGCCTCATTGTAGCGTTCCTCTGCCCTTGTCCTGGGATTCCTCACTGGGGTCAGTAGCCATGACAGGTTGGGGTAACCTGAGTCACCTGCAAATATTGAGGGACAACTGTTAGACACATCCCAACCCTTAGGGACTCTCCCATACCCATACACCTATCAAACAGTGTGGGGACCTTGGGCTCACCTATTAGCCACACACAGTGCCTCTGGAGTTGCCCCATCACATAAGGGATGCTGCTATTCCTTAAAATGTAAGCGTCATGCACTGAGCCAGGATACTTGGCATTCGCATGGGAGATGTACTTGTCTGCCAAACACACCATCTGCACATTCATGGAATGGTAGCTTTTGCGGTTTCTGTACACCTGTTCATTCCTGCGGGGGGGGACAAATGCCACATGTGTACCATCAATTGCACCAATGATGTTGGGGATATGTCCCAGGGCATAGAAGTCACCTTTCACTGTGGGCAAATCCTCCACCTGAGGGAAAACGATGTAGCTGCGCATGTGTTTCAGCAGGGCAGACAACACTCTGGACAACACGTTAGAGAACATTGGCTGTGACATCCCTGATGCCATGGCCACTGTTGTTTGAAAGGAACAACTGGCCAGGAAATGGAGTACTGACAGGACCTGCACTAGAGGGGGGATTCCTGTGGGATGGTGGATAGCTGACATCAGGTCTGGCTCCAACTGGGCACACAGTTCATGGATTGTGGCACAATCAAGTCCGTAGGTGATAGTGATGTGTCTGTCTTCTATTGTCGACAGGTCCACCAGGGGTCTGTATAGCAGAGGATGATGCCATCTCATCATCTGCCCCAGCAGACGTGCCCTATGGAGGAGAAGGGTGAGCAGAGGGTCATACACCACATAGCTTGCACAAGGGTGTTTTGAAAAACTGTGATGTAATCAGTGTGTGGCGCTGTCTGTCCGTATTCCTGCCCAAAAGTGCTGTGATGCTGTTAGTTGCCCTGCCATGTGGCCCCTGAAATGGCGGCTGCCTGACCTGTTAGGAGGGACAAGGGGAAATTAGATAAATGCGCTGGCGTTGTGCAGCGTTGCGGTAGGCAGACGAAGACCGCAGCGCAATTCAGCATTGGTTATCATTGGGCCCTATGGGTTCCAGGAGCCAATGATAATGTACGCCTGCGGTGACGGTACGCACCACTGTGGACGTAACCGCCATTTTCTATCTGTTCACTCACTTGATACCTGACCTTCAACAGGAGAGGACCTACACTGCAAGTGCTGCTGTGAACTGAGTCTGGAAGCGACAACGGCTACAGTGTCTGGGGAAAGGGCCCCTGCGTTCACCGCAGAGGAGTTGGACAACCTGGTGGATGAAGTCCTCCCCCAGTACACCCTACTCTACGTTCCTCCAGACAAACAGGTGAGTGCACTATGAGCATGATGGATGGGACATGCATGTATGGAGTGGGGTGGATGGAAGATACAGGGGGGGGTGGTCAGTGTATGTGTTTCTGGACCAGGGTGGAAAGTTGTGGCCATTAAGTAAGAAGAACCGGACGGGGGAGTAAAATCCATTCTTACTTCACTTTTCCTCTAGTTCAGCAGCCACCAGAAGAAGGGTGTTTGGCATGCCATCGCCAAGGAGGTGTGGACCCTGGGGGTCTACCTTAGACGGAGCACCCACTGCCACAAAAGATGGGAGGACCTGCGCCACTGGAGCAAGAAGACGGCGGAGGCCCAGCTGGGGATGGCCTCCTAACGTGGAAGGGGTGCCCGTCGCACCATGACCCCCTGATGTACCGGATCCTGGCGGTGGCATATCCTGAGTTGGATGGGCGCTTGAGGGCATCACAGCAGCCACAAGGAGGTGAGTACAGTCTCATTCAGCTGACTCTGCGCATTGTATGAGGTGTCTGGGTGGGGGAAGTGGGCTGTGGGTTCCCCCAAGGCCAGGGCAAACTTGCTAGGGTAGGTCCATTGTTAGGCAGGCTCTGTGGCACTCCAACCCCAAAAGTGGTAGTGGCCATCTACACCTAGTCAGGCTCCTGTGGGTTCAAGGTGTGCATCAAATGGGCTTAGGCACATTCCCCCATGGGCAGGTAATTTTCCCATGAACAGTTAGTGCATGGTCTAGTGCATAGGACTGCTCCCTGTGTATCATGTCCGCCAATAGTGGTGTTGTTGCTGGCATTGACCATGTGTCTCCTCTGTCTTTCCCCTCCTTTTTGTTTTGTCACACTGTCCTTGTGTGCATTAGCATCATCTGGCGGAGGAGCATTGGCACCGGAGCAGGAGGGAGCTGCAACCCACATGGCCCAAGAGGGTGAATTTACGGAATCTGAAGGCACCAGTGGGACGGAGGACGAGATGAGCTCCACGACGGGGACTGGAGGAGACACCAGCGACAGCGACTCCTCCTCTGATGGGAGCTCCCTTGCGGTGGCGGGCACCTCTGTGCCCACCGCAACCACAGGTACAGCTGCCACCCCCCCTACCAGCATCGCCCTCCCAGCAGCCCCTCAGCGTGTTTCCTGTGCCCGCTCACTCAGGAGAGTGGGCATCTTCTTCGTCCCAGGCACCTCAGGCCCTGCCCCAGTCAGCCCTGCTGTCCTCAGTGAGGAGGCTATTGACCTCCTGAGATCCCTCACTGTTGGGCAGTCAACCATTTTGAATGCCATCCAGGGTGTTGAGAGGCATTTGCAGCAAACAAATGCGTACCTGGAGGGCATTCATTCTGGCGTGGCAGCCCAACAGAGAGCATTTCAGGCTCTGGCCTCAGCACTGATGGTAGCCATTGTCCCTGTGTCCAGCCTCCCCCCTCTAACTTCCACTACCCAGACCCAATCCCCTCTACCTCACCCTATCCCAAGCACACCATCAGACCAGCATGCACACTCATCAACACACAAAAGTGGCTCAGGCAAACATAAGCACCACACATCCCACAGGCACTCACACAAGCACCATACCCATGCAGACACACCAACATCCACTGCCTCCACTGTGTCCCCCTCCTCCACGTCCTCCACCTCCCTCCCAGTCTCGTCTCCACTCACACTCCACTCGATCTTACAGTGATAGCAATACTTTCAACTTCACATACAGGTTTAATCTTTTCGGTCTCTTTTGAATGGCTGTCCTTCAGGTCATAGTATCACTATCCCCTGCCAATAACACTGTGTGCTATTGCCATTGAAGTAGCACACATTTTTATCACAGACAGGATGTATGGTTCCATCTGTAAAATTAAAAACAAAAACAAAGTATCTGCTCTTGCAGTAGGGACCCATTCATAAGAAACAGTTTATGATGATTCCCCTCCTGTACGCCCGAAGGTTCAGTAACACCTAAGGAACTGCTCCCGCCCTCCCATGCCAATGTGACACGCATATTGTACCACAATATTGCAGCTGAAGTATGGACCTACTCATACATATTAACCAAAATATTGACTCCCAAAATAATGCCATCATAGTCACGATAGAGCTGTAAGTCAATATGTTCTGGGTTGATAGTGTGACACAGAAGCACCTGGATAATCTGCAGTGACTCCTTGCCTTTCAAAAAGGTTGCAAGGAAGGATAAGATCCCAGAGCATGTCTGCCACTTCACTAGGGTTAACTATTGTGGTTTAAGATAAGATGCGCACAGCAATTTATAACAAAAGTCGTGTCCATTTATTGGAGCATCCAAACACATCAGCAGCAGTATTACAACTGTCCAACACACAGTTTAGAATATGGAACTTTATACAAAAATCAACACTCTTAGCTCAAGGAGACAACCAGGTGAGAATACAAGTGATGTAATAGTTAAGAATGTAGATCCGTTAAGAAGCCCAAATTCTACATTCTAATACATTAACTTGCTACATACCTGCCTCCCTTCCCTATAAATGAAAGAAAATAAAACAACAACAAAAACAAACACCAAATATAGACGACACCATCAATCAAAACCTGACAAAAAAATGGGAATTTCTTTGGCAACCTAGGCCTCAATTATGAGTTTGGCGGTCAGACTGCCATGTTGGCGGTCCAGAAAAGACCTCTGTGCCGATGAATTCTAGCATGCCATATTACGATGTATCCAGGCAGAACCACCACCGCCTTGTAAAAAAGCAGACTGCCAGCAGCATGGTGGTCTTATATCTAGGCGGTCAAACGTCCAGTGCCATGGCCAACCACAGAGCCTATTACAAACGCACAGTTGCAAGTTGGCCCCCATGTGGCAGAAAGCCAATGCCGGCTGACTGCCGTGGTATGAGCTCAGCAAAGCAACAGACAAGTGCCCATTGGATGAATTCAAAAACAACATAGCTGACACACATTCACCAAGTAAACATTTACAAATCACACTATAAAACACACCCCTTCCCAGAACACAATCCTTTGCATTTCCAGTAGACTATAAAGTAGACTGACCACCATTTTCTAATTTTTCCATAGATTAGGCACCCCTTTTTCACCATCCCATTTAAGACCCTGCACACACTTTCTTTCATCCACTCCCTAGTGCACTTCCCCTGTTAATCAACTCACTGTCATCCACTTTAGTTGTCCACCATAACACATGTCAAAAGTTGAGAGTCATGGTGGATGAGTGGAGCCACAATTGTTTTGAGCCCAGGTCCAGCATACTCCTCTCAGTAGGAAAATGGAACTGTGGCAAAGGATCATTGACAGAGTGAATGGTGTAGGCACCACCCTGCATACAAAGGAGGGCATTAGGAAGACGTGGAACAACCTGAGAGGCAAGGTGCATTCCCTGGCCTCTAGGCAACAGATGGAGACAAACAAGACTGATGGTGGCCCTCCCAGTGCCCCATTAAGACTCTTTACCTGGGAGGAGAAGGTATTTGCCATCCTGCATCCTGCAGGCTTGACAGGAATAACTGGGGCAGTGGAGTCTGGTGAGTTACAATGCAAAAACGTTGCAAAACTGCAATGTCCTGCATGCTCAGCTTTTGTTACTGTGTTGTTCACGTACTTCACCAACATTCAATACCCAGAGTATCTGAGATGTTACACTGTCAATATGTATCACAGCTACCAAGGCCCATCACATGCCATAAGTCAAAACGGTGCCTCTAAGTCTTTCCATTTCAAGAAATCATACGAGGACTCATAGTATGTCTCAACATGGAAATGTATGCTCAAACCTAAATACAGTCTGCCTACAGATATGTAATAACCAAGATAAGACTAGTGTGTGAAGTAGAGGGAGTGACCTGACTGCAACTCCCAGGAGGCCCTGAGTCCGTAATTCCAACCACCAGCCTAGTGGCCACTTGCATATATACCCCTGTTTGTTAAATCTCAATTGAAGTGCACTCACCTGGGAGGATAACATTTGTCAAGTGTGGGAAGTAGAGGGAGTGGCCAGACTACAACTCCCAGGAGGTGCTGTGTCTGTAATTCCAACCACCAGTCCAAAGGTCACTTGCCAATATACTCCTGTTTGTTAACTCTCAATTGCAGTGTACACACCTGGAAGGATAACATTTGTCAAGTGAGTGAAGTAGAGGTAGTGGCCAGACTGCTACTCCCAGTAGGTCTTGAGTCTGTAACTCCAACCACCAGCCCAGTGGTCACTTACCCATATACCCCTGATTGTTAACTCCCCTTTGAAGTGCACTAACCTGGGACGATACCATTTGGCAAGTGTGGGAAGTAGAGGGAGTGACCTGACTGCAAGTCCCAGGAGGCACTGTGTCTGTAATTCCAACCACCAGCCCAGTGGTCACTTGACAACATACCCCTGTTTGTTAACTTTCAATTGAAGTGTACTCACCTGTGATTGAGCAAAATACAGAACATGCTCAACTAGGATACCTATCTTTCTACCTAGCTACATCTTGACCTACTATCCAAAGATTAAACAATTGAAGACAGGAATGACACCTTACCAAGTGTGTACAGCAAGTATTCCTAAGGCCTTAAGCTGCATCACCAGATTGGTAGCGGCAGCAAACACATTGACACAGCACTGCACACACGATGACTGCAGCAACATATACAACAAAGTTCTGTGTTTGCCTGTATCTGACTCAACTAGGCCTCCAAACGGTCAAAGGCATATGTTGTTACTCCACTGTGTTGGCTTCACTGTTGGTAAGATGTCATTTTCATTACATCATCCAAAGTCCAGCTGATCTTCACATCTCATCAGCTGATTGAGTCAAATAGTTGAGGAAAGCTTCAAACATGTTGTGTCAAATACTTTAATACCATGGTAACATGGCACAATAGGCTACCCTACAACTTAAGAATGCCCAACGTCTCTGCGTACCGTAACACAAAGCCTTTGGAGGTAGATGCCAGACTTGATCCAGTAACAATGTAACAATGTTCTTCCTTCATCGACAGGTCAAGCTCCCACTTGGCATATGGAGGCCACGAACAGACACCCATTACCCCCTGGATGAAGCCCTCAGTGATGACACCCCTGAGATTGTGGACGTGGATAACAGTCCTGGCCCATCCGGGCAACCTGGTCAGACATCAACACTGAGTCTCACTGTGCCCACAATGTCACCTCCCAGCACTGTTACATCAACATCCCAGGCTACGACCACCCCCAACCTGCGCACCTAGCTCCTTTTCCACCATCTTGTGCCCCTCAATCCTGAGGTGTGACTTGACATTCCTGACACTGAGGGTCTAGGACCCAGTTGGAAAGGGCACCCTGTGCCAAGGACACAGGCTTGTGGGAGTAGGGTACGTCAGAGGGATGCTGTGGGCCAGGGCTGTGTGGCCACTGGGGCTGCTGTCAGCCAGGACACCATCAGTCACATCTTGGGGGTCTATCAGGAGTCTAAAGGAATGATAAGCCAGGGATTTACTGAACTCCAGGAAATGAAGCAGCTTTAGAGTACCATGCATTGGGACACGTGTGATCAAATGGAGGCCCACAATGTAAACATGGCCATCCTAACAGGGGTACTGAGGGGCATTCATACAACCTTGTGCAGGGCTTTTTGAACCCAATCCTCCCTTTCCTTTGGGTCAACCACATCAAGTCCAAGTACAACGCTGCCAGTCAGAGGAAGGGAGGCACTGCCAGAGGCACATCCACCAACAGACAACCCTGCCTCTGTAGCAGCTAATCTCCTTCCTCCCTTGCAAGCGGGGACCCTCATGAAAGAATCCAGAAGGTGTGGATGGCAAGACACCCACCACTGCCAGAAATACACCTCTTCCTTCATGACCTCCTTTGTGTGTCAAACATACACTCTGTGGACTGATCCTTAACCACATTCCTATTACAATGGGAGGAATACTCTGGACTTTGGACTTCCAGTCATGTGACACCTACTCCAATGATTTTATCCACCATGACTGACCCCTTTACTTTACATTTTTGTTTATTTCTGTCACAAATATTTTCTGCATGTAGTGGCATTTCAGTAAATTCACCTGTCACAAACTCATTGTCTGCTATCTTAAATTTCACATTTAGCCATGTAGATATATCAGACCATGTGAACCATACGATGATGATCCAAGGTACTTGTGCAAGCAGGGATAGTTTGCACGTAGACAATGTCCAGCTCAGGATTACATCCATTCCACAAAAACAGATACATTCAGATGTCTTGTCAAAGAAGAACTATTATTACATTGTTCAGAGCATAGGCGGTCAATATGTCTGAAACATAGCAAATCATACATGATTGAATCATACTGGGTAAATGATCAAATATACAGGTACAGAACTCTGGACTATGGAAGGAATGGATTTATCAGACATAGGGGGTCATTCTTACTTTGGCGGGCGGCGGAGGCCGCCCGCCAAAGTAACCCCGTCAGAACACCGCACCGCGGTCGAAAGACCGCTGCGGTGATTCTGAGATTTGCCCTGGGCTGGCGGGCGGCTGCCAAAAGGCCGCCCGCCAGCCCAGGGCAAATCAACCTTCCCACGAGGACGCCGGCTCAGAATTGAGCCGGCGTAGTGGGAAGGTGCGACGGGTGCAGTGGCACCCGTCGCGTATTTCAGTGTCTGCATAGCAGACACTGAAATACTTTGCGGGGCCCTCTTACGGGGGCCCCTGCAGTGCCCATGCCATTGGCATGGGCACTGCAGGGGCCCCCAGGGGCCCCGCGGCACCCCCTACCGCCATCCTGTTCATGGCGGGTTTCCCGCCATGAACAGGATGGCGGTAGGGGGTGTCTGAACCATGGAGGATTCAGAAGGGCAGCGGTAAACCGGCGGGTGACCGCCGGTTTACCCTTTCTGACCGCGGCTGAACCGCCGCGGTCAGAATGCCCTTCGGAGCACCGCCAGCCTGTCGGCGGTGCTCCCGTGGCCGGTGACCCTGGCGGTCACCGCCCGCCAGGTTCAGAATCAGGCCCATTGTCCTTTAGAATAGGCAAACATGAAAGTGGTTGATGTCATCAGCTGGAGCCATATCGCCTACCAAACAAAAGGAATCCAACATCATATAATGCAAGGTTCAGACAGATGGCAGTACAACAGTTTCTGATCACAAAGTCATTACAATCCAGTACTTCTGCATCTGGTGATATGACACAAACAAATGTCAGTTTGGCCTACAATCATGAAACACATTAACAGCTATATACAGTTCATACAAAAAGAGTGTTTGGCCAATGTGAAGGGAAACTAACATTAATTTGGCCTACAACTACATATTTTCTGACTACATGATGACACCAGTCACGGCTGCTGCCAGGAAGGCATGGGAGGTTAAGTGGGTGGACTGGGAGCACTGTGGGGTAGTTAAAAAATTAATAAATAATAATCGTACCTGCCCCTCCTTGATGCGCCACTCCTGATGCCTGTCGTCGGGAAACAACCTGAACAACTAAGTTTGAGTTACTACTTGCTTTAACAACGAATCTTGAAGAACTACTGGGTCTTACCAACAAAGTTTTGAACAGCTACTGGTTTAACAACGATTTTACCTGAACAACTAATGCCAGAACAACAAATTTTAAGGTAAGTGAATTATTTTTTGATGAATTTTAAGGTGAATTTTGTGTTTTGTTTTTTATTTGTTTAGGGTTTAATTATTATATGTTTAATTTTTTAAAGTATATTGTGTGGATTAAGTAATGGATTCTATGGGTTGTGGATGTTAAGGGTGGGGTATTTTATTAATACTCAGGTATTAATTTAAGTACTTGTGTTTTTTTATATGTTGTAATTTATGTTGTGGGTTTAGGGATGGGATATTTGGGATGTAGGGGTTATGGGTGGAGAAGTGTATTAATACTCAGGTATTAATTTAAGTACTTGTGTTTTTTTATATGTTGTAATTCATGTTGTGGGTTTAGGGGCGGGATATAGGGGATGTAGAGGTTATGGGTGGGGAAGTGTATTAGTACTCAGGTATTAATTTAAGTACTTGTGTTTTTTTCTATGTTGTAATTTATGTTGTGGGTTTAGGGGCGGGATATAGGGGATGTAGGGGTTATGGGTGGGGAAGTGTATTAATACTCAGGTATTAATTTAAGTACTTGTGTTTTTTTATATGTTGTAATTCATGTTGTGGGTTTAGGGCGGGATATAGGGGATGTAGAGGTTATGGGTGGGGAAGTGTATTAGTACTCAGGTATTAATTTAAGTACTTGTGTTTTTTTATATGTTGTAATTTATATTGTGAGTTTAGGGGCGGGATATGTGGGATTTAGGGGTTATGGGTGGGGAAGTGTATTAATACTCAGGTATTAATTTAAGTACTTGTGTTTTTTTATATGTTGTAATTTATGTTGTGGGTTTGGGGGCGGGATATATGGGATGTTGGGGTTATGGGTGGGTAAGTGTATTAATACTCAGGTATTAATTTAAGTACTTGTGTTTTTTATATGTTCTAATTTATGTTGTGGGTTTAGGGGTCGGATATATGGGATGTTGGGTTTATGGGTGGGCGAGTATTTTAATATTCAGGTATTAATTTAAGTACTTGTGTTTTTTTATATTTTGTAATTTATGTTGTGGGTTTAGGGGCGGGATATATGGGGTGTTGGGTTTATGGGTGGGCGACTGTTTTAATATTTAGGTATTAATTTAAGTATTTGTGTTTTTTTGTATGTTGCAATTTATGTTGTGGGTTTAGGGGCAGGATGTATGAGATGTAGGGGTTATGGGTGGGGAAGTGTATTAATTTTCAGGTTTTAATTTAAGTATTTGTGTTTTTTTATATGTTGTAATTTATGTTGTGGGTTTAGGGGCGGGATATGTGGGTTGTAGGGGTAATGGGTGGGGAAGTGTATTTATACTCAGGTATTAATGTAAGTACTTGTGTTTTTTTATATGTTGTAATTTATGTTGTGGGTTTAGGGGCGGGATATGTGGGATGTAGGGGTTATGGGTGGGGAAGTGTATTAATAGTCAGGTATTAATTTAAGTACTTGTGTTTTTTTATTTGTTGTAATTTTTGTTGTGGATTTTGGTGTGGGATATATGGGATGTAGGGGTTATGGGTGGGGAAGTGTATTAATATTTGGGTATTAATTTAAGTAGTTGTATTTTATTAAAATTTGGCATTTATGTTGTGGGTTTAGGGGTGGGATATATGGGATCTAGGAGTTATGGGTTGGCAGTATATTAGTAGTTTGGTATTATTTATTGTATTTAATTAATTGTTTATTTTTTTATTGAAAGTATATTTAGAATTAGGGGTGGGATATAGGGGATGTAGGGTTTATGGTTGGGGTATTGTTTTTATGAATATTTTGTTTTTCTATGTTTGAGTTTTATTTTATTTATGTTTTTTTTTTTTTGGGGGGATGCAATTTGCTTTATTGGTGGATTATGATTTGGATCTGTATTGATAGTTTATAATTTTTTATTATGGGTGAATTATTTTTAGTGTTATATTTTTAGGTTTTGTATTTTTTTTTGTTATTGAAGGTGTAAAAATAAATTAGTTTGAAAATAGTTATGTTTAAAAATGTATATTTGATTTTTTAATAGTATAGTAGTTGGTATAGTAGGTTTTGGAATATAATAATTCATTTTTTTTTATTTTTAATATTTCTTACTTTTTTTTGTGATTTTAAAAATTTGTTAAAATGTTTTTTATTTTTTATTTTGATTATATTATTTTGGATGTGATGTGATTAATATTCTTCATATTTTTTAATTATTTTTTAGGATGTATAATTTTTTATATATATTAATTTGTCTTAATATTATTTCTAAAAATTAATTAGTTAAATAATTATTTATAGATTATATATAGAATTGTTTTATTTTTTTTAGGTGTTAAAATTTTTTGCATTTGCAATAATGTTTTTTTTTGCATGCAAATTACATTTTATTTTTTTTAAATCCCATTCATTTTTGTAAAATATTTTTTATTTTGAACATATGCAAGTTTAAAAAAATGCAATTTTTTTTTAAAAGTATTATTTGATATTTACATATTTATAGAATTTTTTTCATTATTTATTTATATTTCTTTATCTATTTTTAGTGTTATTTTCTTAATTTCCCTATTATAGTCTATGAGTGAAATAGTCCGTTTTCTATTTTTAGTGCTCTTCCATGTTTACGTTGTTTGACATCTTCTGTATTCAGTCGGAGGAGCGTCGCGGTCAAGATAGGACGGAAGCGGAAACCTCGTTCAGGTAAGTGGGATTATAACTTTTTTTGTAGTATGTAGTCGGGTATTTTTATTACAGAAATAGTTGTCGGAGGTTGTTATAAGGTAGGTAGTAGATTTTCGGTGTTTGTTATGTTGGTTATGTTTAATTATTTCTTTTCGTATACTTTTGTATACGATAGTGGTTTCGTAAAAGTAAAAAAATTTGTCTAGCAGTGTTATATCTTATAAATGATTATAGTGCTTTTGTAGTAGTTGGAAAGAATTGAATATATTTTTGAAAAATTTAGTTTTGGGATTTTTGAGGGAGTTGTTCGTTTTATGAAAAAAAATGTAGTTTATTGTAATAGGTTTTGTAGTTAATTTTTTTTTGTGTTAGTAGTATCCTTTATATCGTTTTCATGTCTAATGTTTTAATTAATGATGTGGCTTTGGTTAGTATGTGATTAATTTTGTTACTTTTTTTTTGGTAAAAAAAAAGTATATTTGGTATTTTACGTTTTTTAGATATTTTTCTAATTTCTGCTTTAGTAAAGTATTATATTTTATTTCTTTGATTGTTATTATAGTATAATGAATTGTTTTTTTTATCATCAATTTAATCTGAATATTTCTGAATTGTTTTTGGATGATTAATGTTTTTTTTTTCTTTTCTCAGTATGAGATGCTTCTTTCTATATTAATGAAGAAGATTTATTCACCATCATGTGTTTGGATAAAGACATGAAAACTTCAAAGGTAGGAACAATTTTTGTTGTGCAAATTTAGTGTAAAAGAATTTTGGAAAATGCCAATTTAATTCATGGTGTTTGTTTTTTTAAAACTGGCAAGTATTTTTTTCAGTAGGTTAGTTGTTGTTAGTAATGTAGAATATATGCTAGACTGTTGAGGTAGTCTGATGGTGTTATTGTATCAAATTGTTGTATTTTTGCCAAAATTCTTTCAGTCATTTCTTTGCTTTTTTTACTTGTGCGTGGATTCAGGCTACCTGACAGTGATTGAGCAAGTCTCATTTCTTGGAAACTTTGTTCCTTTTTCAAAATTTCCATGAAATGATACAGGTTTGGGTGGGGTTTACCTATTACTTTATTGAAGGCGTTGTGCCATCCTTCTATGGCATTATTAGTCTTTGCACCACCTTCTAAACCGGTTTGGTAGCAGTTCCACCATTCTATTGGAAATCTTGGCTTTCGTCTGCGACCAGTTCTGTTTAGGTGTCCAATCCAGGTTTCTTCAAAGTAATTTAGTAAGGGTTCTAATTTGTCTTCATTTTGTGTATAATAGTTAGACTCTGTGTTATTGTGGTGTAATACTCATCTACTTTTGTAGGTGGTACAAAGCATAATGCTGTGAGTTTTTTTAATTCAAATTGTAGTATGCAATCTGAGAAATATTCTCTACTTAGAGATGATTTTTGTATTCTACGCCAATATGCTTGTGAAAAGTGGAAAAAGCATCCTTGAATTTGCATTTGTGGATATATTTTTAGTATTGTATTTATAATTGATAATTCGAAATCTAGTATTACTTTTCTAGGTGTTTTATTTAATGTTTTGTTTTTGATTGTTGATAAAAATTCACTGTAAGTAGAGGAATGTTTATCAGGTAGTAATGCATACACTAGGGGGATTGTAGTGTTATTTTTTGTGGCATGTATGGTGTAAATTTGAGTGAATGGATGGGGTGTAGATTTAAAGGTTCCATCCATCATCCAAATTTCACTATTTTGTAGGATTAGTAAATTGGATGTTGTGCTGAATATTAGTATTCTTTTTTGAGGGTTTTCGTTGTCGTGGATGAGGAAAGTTTCTTTGGAGAAGGTAATTGTTAGTTCTGGGGGGATGTTAATGTCTTCATAGGTTTGTGGTGTTATATGTTGGGGATTACTTGCTAGTCTTTCTCGTTGAAATATTCTCCTGAGGTTTGGTACAGAAGGCATGCTACCGGAAATCTGTATTGGAATATTTTGTACTACCTCCCTTATAACCTGTCCGCAGCAGTCATTGGAGGTATGTGCAATGTTTTTTATTTTTTGTATGTTTTCTCTTATTTCAATTTCTATTGCAGAGGCAGAGTGGTTGTGATCTGTTGTTTTAACAACGGTGTTTTCTAGAGTTACAGCTCTGCCTCTACAATGTGAAGAGTAGAATTGTACACACCTCCAATGGCTCCTGAGGTTGACAACCTTGTCTCTGCAATAAAGATAACCTTCATACTTTAGTAGCTGGTTTCCGGTTCTTGAGGTTATGTAACTTGCTTCTCCTTGCGATGCCATTTGTGAAATATCTGTAAATAATATAAAAGAAATAGGTTAAAAGAAGTTTGCAGTTTTTATTATTACATTTGTGGTGGATTTAGTTTAACACTTAGTAAGTTAATTAATATATAGGGGGTTATTCTAATTTTGGAGGAGTGTTAATCCGTCCCAAAAGTGACGGTAAAGTGACGGATATACCACCAGCCGTATTACGAGTTCCATAGGATATAATGGAGTCGTAATACGGCTGGTGGTAAATCCGTCACTTTTCCGTCACTTTTGGGACGGATTAACACCTCCTCCAAAGTTAGAATAACCCCCATAATGTTTTCTATTTGTAATTATTTGGGGTAGGTGGTTTGTTATCTTTTATATTTGGTGATTGTGTGCATTTTTGGTTTTGGTTAGGCGGTTGGGGTCAGGGGGTTTTAGGGTTTTGGGGTGGGTTTGGGGGGGTGGAGTGTTTTTGGTTTTGGGGAGGGGGTGGAGGGTCAGGGGGTTTTAGGTTTTGGGGTGGGTTGGGTTGGGGGGGTGGAGTGTTTTTGGTTTTGGGGAGGGGTGGAGGGTCAGGGGGTTTTAGGTTTTGGGGTGGGGACGGGGGGTGGGGCATTTTTGGTTTTGGGGAAGTGGTGGAGGGTGAGGGGGTTTTAGGTTTTGGGATGGGGTTGGGGGTGGGGCGTTTTTGGTTTTGGTAAGTGGTGGAGGGTGAGGTGGTTTTAGGTTTTGGGGTGGGGTTGGGGGTGAGGGGTGTTTTTGGTTTTGGGGAGTGGGTGTGGGGTCAGGGGATTTTAGGTTTTGGGGTGGGGTTGGGGGTGTGGGGCGTTTTTGGTTTTGGGGAGTGGGTGTGGGGTCAGGGGATTTTAGGTTTTGGGGTGGGGTTGGGGGGGCGGGGCGTTTTTGGTTTTGGGGAGTGGGTGTGGGGTCAGGGGATTTTAGGTTTTGGGGTGGGGTTGGGGGGGTGGGGCGTTTTTGGTTTTGGGGAGTGGGTGTGGGGTCAGGGGATTTTAGGTTTTGGGGTGGGGTTGGGGGTGTGGGGCGTTTTTGGTTTTGGGGAGGAGGTGGGGGGATTAGGGGGTTTTAGGTTTTTGGGTGGGTTTGGGGGGTGGGACGTTTTTGGTTTTGGGGAGGAGGTGGGGGTTAGGGGGTTTTAGGTTTTTGGGTGGGTTTGGGGGGTGGGGCGTTTTTGGTTTTGGGGATGAGGTGGGGGGTTAGGGGGTTTTAGGTTTTGGGGTGGGGTTGGGGGGGTGGGACGTTTTTGGTTTTGGGGAGGGGGTTCAGGGTGTTTTAGGTTTTGGGGTGTGGTTGGGGGGTGGCGTGAGGGATGTAGGCTGAATGGTGCATATTAGTAATTCTTTTTTCAAGTATGGTTTTACAATGAAATATTGTTGTTAAGGTATTTGTGGTAAGATTGTTAGTAGTAAGAACAAGGTTGGTAGTCTGTCTTTGTTGTTAAGGCTCTAGTTGTTTTGGAAGTTGGTGTTTTGTTGTAAAATGTATTTATGTTTATTGTGGAGCAGCTGTTTAGAGGTAAGTGTTTGGTGGAGTTGTTATAGTTATTTTTTTTTATATAATATATGTGCTGTGTTTGTGAAGAGTTTTTAATTTTATAGAATTTATGTGTGTTTGGTGTTATGTTAAGGGGTATTTGAATAAGAATGTTTGTTTTGTTTTATTTAACTAGAAAATCTGCTTGTATGTTATAATGAAAATATTATACTTACTTTGAGTTTTTCTTCTTATTTCAGATGTTATTTTTTTTTAAATTGATTTCTTTCAATTTTTTAGGTCTTCTGGTGTTTTTTTGGGTTCTTGGAGTCTGTAAGAAATAAGAAAAAGTGTATTATTTAGTTTATTCTTTTGTTTTATGAATTATTTAGTTATTTTGATTTAGAAGTATTTTTTTAGTAGGTTTCAAATTTGGTGAATAATATTTGGTTTTTGGTTAAATTTATTAGGTGATTTTTTTAATTTTTTTAAACTAATTTGTACTTTTAATATTTAATATATATATTTTAATTCTATTATGGTATTCGTTATTTAACAATTTTTTTAATGCAATTGTTTATGGTTTAGTGAAATTGTTTTTGAATAATGGTAATGGTTTACCTTTGATGATGAAGGTGTTGTGTTTATTTTTTTGGTCAGATTCTTGATATTTATGCCTGTAACAAAATAGTACGAAAGGTATGTTAATTATGTATTATTTTAGCTGTGGTATAGGTTAGTAAATTTCTTTATATTTATTTATGGATATTTTACCTTGTTATCTCAGTAGATGGCGGTGTTGGATAAATTATATTTTAATTATTTTCCGTAGTGATATTCTTGTCTTCTCTGTAAGTTATTCGGTGTAGTAATGAGTAGAAAATGGAGGTGGTTGGTATTTATATGTGTTTTTGTAACTATTGTTTTATTTGAAAATTGAATGTGTTTTGGATGTGTTTTTTTATTGCGAATTCGTTTGTGATATTAGATTTATATAATTGTGGAGTGTATTTGTTTTGTAGTTTGTATTTTTTTTTATGTTCGTTCTCATTTGTTCAGTAGAGGAAGTACTTCCTGGGTTATGTAGAAAGTGTTGTAGGACTATCGTTTTATGTGGGGTTTTTTTTTTAGTGTTGTGTTTGTTTTATAATTATTTAAGTATTATTTATTTTGTTTTAAAATGGTGTTTATATGTTTATGTGATGTTTTGTGTTTTTGTATGTAGGAAATATATTGTTATTTTCGATTTCGTTTTTTTTTTTTTGCCTAGTAATGTAGTGGTTTTAATATTTTATTTATTAATCATTATTGTTTAGATGTGGTATTAATTATTAATATTTTTCGTTGTTTGGAGTTTGTTTTAAATATATTCGGTGTTTAGGCGTTTTCGGTGTTGGGTAGTATTTGTTTGGGTATTCGTTGTTTGGCTAGTCGTTTGTTTGGGTAGTCGTTATTTTAGGATACGTTGTTTAAGTATTCGTTGTTTGGGTAGTAGATTGTTTGGTTATTAGTTATTTGTGGAGTCGTTATTTAGGTAATTTTTTTTTGGGGTAGTCGTTATTTAGGTAGTAGTTATTTGTGGAGTCGTTGTTTAGGTAGTCGTGGTTTACATAGTAGTCGTTTAATGGAAGATTCGTGATTTAGTGGTTTTCGTAGTCGTTAAATAGGTGTTCGTTGTTAAGGAATAATTTAGTTAATGTTTTTTTTCGTTGTTTAGACTTCGTTGTAAAATAATTCATTTTATAGGTTTTTTCGGTGTTGGGAAGTCGTTGTTTAAGTAGTAGTTGTTTAGGTAGTAGTGGTTTAGTGTCATATTCCTCTCGTCTTCTTCCCTCCCCAACCAATCCCGACACTTCTCTGATGCTGTTACACAGCATGAAAGAAGTGCTGTGATTAGCCTGAGTGGGCAGAAAGGCCGCTCAAGGAGGGAGTGGGGCACTGCACTTGGTCTTCACCCTGCTGTGAAATACAGCCAGTTGGAGAGTTTCGAAGTGTGCATTTCAATTGCCCCGCCGCTCCCTCTGAAAGCATAAAAATAAAGGGATAGTAAAATACTTTTATTTCCCTTTTATTTTTCTGCTTTCAGCAGCGGGTGACCCTCCTCCGCCATAGCAGAGGGGCCAACCTGGATGACACACATAATGCATCAGGGCCACCACACAACATGGACAAGTCCAATGGAGTCTTCTGCACTTCCATCCTATCACTGTGCAAGCTGTCTTGGAACAGGTCTCCTACACCGAAAGTATGTGACCTACATTGCCCGGAACAATCCATGTCCACTTTGTATGTCCAAACAGCATCACATACCTGCCAATTTCACAACTCTGAAATGCCCACATGAGGATGTCATGGTGAAGGTACCTGAGCAAAGACCAAAACAAGGAGTATAGTTATTAATCAATACATATGACACAAGTCACGTTGCGAGCAGCTGGAGAACAAAGGACATTAAAATAAATCTGACACAAACAAAGCAACATCATCAAGATGTGGATGTGTCAAAAGCTACTTTACCAAAATCCAGTTGGCTGACTTTGCCTAAGCATCCGCTCCTTAACAATTTCCAAGCATTAACTCCACATATTGTCACAACTACAATACATTGTACAGTCAAAGTCATGACATACACTCATGAGAAGAAGCTGTCGATGAGATCTTGCCGCAAGTCAGCTCCTTCCTCTTCATTCCACCACAGGGCAATATTACAAAGCATGCAGCATGCCACTGTGATCTGACACACTTTCCTGGGTAACTAGAAGAGGGCACCACCAGTCCTGTCCAGGCAGTGAAATCTGGCCTTCAGGAGCCCAAAAGCACCCTGCCCTGCCTGCCGTCTTCTTCCATGGGACTCACTGAAGTGGATTTCCTCTGGTTTAGTTGGATTCCTCAGCAGCATCAACAACCAAGGATGGTTTCAATATGCTGAGTCTCCTATTTAGGAATCCGACATAAGTGGAACAATGAGTCAGTCACATCATGATTGTAGCACTTGCCATTGCTCCACAAAATCAGGAAAGATGGGCCAGATGTTCGAAGGTTGTTTACGTTTCTTAACGGTCCGAATCATTGTTTCTAGCCATTAAGAAATGTAAATTGTGATTTTCTAATGTAGAAAGCCCTTTAAGGAATCGCAAATTGTCATTTCTACCCTGTAGAAATTGCAGTCTGTGATTCTCAGAACAGGAAATGCAAATAGGGATTTTTTATTTGTATTTCCTGTTCTGATGTACCATGCATTTCCAGAAAGCGATTTGGGCATTTTTCAGCGATGCAATTGCCAACACCTTGAAGTCGGTGGTAACCAGGTGCAATTTATAAAAAAGCACCACTTAGGCATATGTGTGCTCTACAGGTGCACCCCTATTTTTGGGGTGCACCAAGGGGGGCTTTTTTCCCATTTCCATCCCAATTTTGCACTTCCTAAATAGCAATTTCTTAATTAGAAATCGCTATTTAGGAAATGCAAAACCGGCTCTTTGACTCAAGTGAAATGAGATTACTTAATACCGATTTCTTTAGGAAATCTGTATCTTTGTACATAGCATTTTGCATTTCTTAAATAGCAATTTCTATGAAGTCACTATTTAAGAAATGCAAAATTGCATTTTCGTACATCTGGGCCGATGTGACTCACCAACCAGCCAGGCCCTCTCTGGTTGCAGTTGTGACATCAGCTGGGGTATGGTGCTGTTCCGCATTACAAAGGACTCATGGGCTGAACCAGGGAAGTGGGCACAGACGTTTAGGATGTAGAGATCTAACAAGCAGACAACTTGTACGTTGATAGAATGGAAGTTTTTCATGTTGCGATAGACTTGTTCACTGGCGTGCAGTGGCATCAAGGCGACATGAGTGCCATCAGTGACTCCTACCTCATGTGGGAGGTGAGCTAAACCATAGAAGTCAGCCTTCACATTGGCTAAATCCTCATGTCGGAGGAAGCAGATATAGCTGTCAATGTGTTTCATTATTGCTGATAGGGCATCTCTTACACAAGACTAAACATAGGTTGTGACATACCACCAGATATGGTCACTGTATATTGCAAGGACCCTGTGGCCAGGAAGTGTAATACTGCTATGAGTTGAACAATGGGTGGTATGCATGTTGGATTAGTGTTTTCAGGCATCAGATCTGGCTCCAACTGATAATATAAATCCACAATTGTTTGCCTATGCAGACAGTACTGTTTGATGATGTGAAATTTTTCCATGGTTTGAAGGTCTGTCAATGAATGGTAAACTAGAGGTTGTTGTCTCTTTCCTCTTCCAGGGTACCTATGTATGAAAACACATGCGTTGGAGCATTAGTCACAGTGTCCACACCAACATACATGATGTAGAGCAACAAAATAATGTGACAAAGCATTTCTTACTGGAAATACATTACACCCAGTACACATCACAGCTGTCAACTACACAATGGTCAAATGTGATCCCCATGGTTATCAACACGTGTCCACAACAAGAATTTGGGCAACACTTAACTATCTGCTTCTCAAATATCCTTGAAATTTAACAGTCTGTTCCGACGGATAAAAATGCCCCCAGCAGCGGTGGACAGTGCATGCCATATGCAAAGTGAAATGTATCCCAGGGCAGCTTCCTTCCTGGAGAGCTTCTGTTGCTCCCTTCCCTATTGTGCAGGTATTGTACGCATTGTGAGCTTTGGACATTTTACTCACAAAACATTGTGCACCCCATTAACCTTCCATAGTGTTGCAATGTGGGTGATATGTATGGGCCCATTACAAGGACGTTGCATGGAAGGAGTATTTGTGTTAAATGACACATCCATACATGTGTGTCTTCAATCTCAAAACATTCCATGGAATGTGAGCAATGTGAGGGTGTCAGTTTAATTATGTGTGATGTTGATGTGGTGTTGCTGTTTTGTGACAAAATGTTCTGTACAGGTCACTGTCCCTCAAACTGGGATGAGCAGATATGTGTTTTTGTGGAGTGTGGCAGTGCAGTGTCAGTGACCTGCCCAAAGGGGTAGTTATGTGGCTATGAATGGGTCATTCATTGTGAACAACTCCGACCCAGGACACAATGACAACTGTATTTGGTCCACATATTGTAACCCACATACCATGTGGATAGCAGTGTGTTGATCTGTTGTTGTGTTTAGGGACACGGGTAGGTGTGTGATCTTACCGTCTGTTGCGTCCACAGCGGCATGACCAGGTACATCCTAAATCCTCTTGTTCAATGGTTGAATATCTACATTCAACAATAATCAGCAGTCTTGATGCAAAAGCAATAGTAAGGTCAATTCCTGACAACACAGCACCCAAACCACTGGCACTAGCATCTACAGTGACAACATTCACAGCATTGTGTGAAAAAGGAAACAAAGGTTTGGAAAGATTAATTCCCTCTTTCAACTTAGTGAAAGCTGGAGTGTATTCCTCAACCCTGTCAAATTTTGTACCTTTCTTAAGTAATAATCGCAAAGGATGTACAATATCAGCAAACTTTTTGACAAACCTCACCTAATATTCACATAAACCAAATATGATTCGAGTTGATCTTTGCCAACCAGAATTTGCAAATTGCAAATTGATTCCAATAAATCATTCATGGGGTAAATACCGCTCGTTGTGAATTGTGTGTCCCAAATATTCTGTCTCTTGAACAAACAATTTGCACTTATCCAACCAAACAGTTATTTCCTTTTTTTCTAAAGGGTTTTACACTTTATTTTGTATGTTAAAATGTTGATCTGCAGTTTCAGAGTATACCAATATATGTCATCTTGAAATACCGCCACCCCGTCGATCTCCCTGAATAGAAAAAACATCAACTTCTGGAATACCGATGCGTCAGACGCAAGTCCAAACGACATTCTGATATACCTGAATGCCCTATCCAGTATGATAAATGTGGTAATGTGTCTGGAATCCACAGTCAATTTGAACTGATGATTTCACCAGCTCGGTTATCCCCTCTTCACACATAGGCCCTCATTCTGACCTTGGCGGGCGGCGGAGGCCGCCCGCCAAAGTCCCGCCGTCAGGTTACCGTTCCGCGGTCGAAAGACCGCGGCGGTAATTCTGACTTTCCCGCTGGGCTGGCGGGCGGTCGCCTTCAGACCGCCAGCCAGCCCAGCGGGAAAGAGGCTTCCACGATGAAGCCGGCTCGGAATCGAGCCGGCGGAGTGGAAGCTGTGCGACGGGTGCAGTTGCACCCGTCGCGTATTTCACTGTCTGCACAGCAGACAGTGAAATACATGTAGGGGCCCTCTTACGGGGGCCTCTGCAATGCCCATGCCAGTGGCATGGGCACTGCAGGGGCCCCCAGGGGCCCCGCGACCCCCCCTACCGCCATCCGGATCTCGGCGGTCCGACCGCCGGGATCTGGATGGCGGTAGGGGGGGTCGGAATCCCCGCGGCGGTGCAGCAAGCTGCGCCGCCGCGGAGGATTCAATGGGGCGGCGGTACACTGGCGGGACCCCGCCAGTGGTGCCGGTCCGACCGCGGCTTTACCGCCGCGGTCGGAATCCCCATTGGAGCACCGCCGGCCTGTCGGCGGTGCTCCCGCGGTCCTCCGCCCTGGCGGTCAAAGACCGCCAGGGTCAGAATGACCACCATATTGTTTAACATCTGAGACAAATCTTTGTAAACTAACATGTCTTAATTTACGTTCGGTAGGGACAGAATTCTTTTAAAGTTGAATTTGATGAGAAAAGTATTTTACTTCACTAAGTTGTTGTTTAAATAGACCTTTGGGTTTATCTAAAATACTTTCCAAATTATTTTCCCCATTCAAAACACTTTGGGGGTTATCACAACATTGGCGTTAAAAGCCGCTTACCACAGTGCAGAAGACCGCCAACACACCGCCGCCGCCGCAGAATTCCGCCACAGTTATTATGACCCACATCTCGAAATCCGACAAAATTCAGACACCCACACAAGCCCGCCACACCAAAGGTCAGTGATAAACTGGTGAAAAAAAAACCTCCACCGTCACGCCAACAGAAATATGCCCACACTATCATGACACATGAATCCATTCAGCGGTCTTTCAACCGCGGTATTCCATTGGCGGTACACACCGCCGCGCTCAAAATACACACACTTCTACAAACCACGCCACATTGGACAATTCGAAATACATACACCTGATACACATACACACACCACTCCGACACACCCATTGCAATATAAAACACCCACCCACATCACCCACAAACCCCTATGACCAAAAATACAGATAGAAGGCCAGAGAGAGACACCACCATCCACAAACTAGCAGCCACAGGCACACAACACCATCACCCACACAACTTCCACGCACAAAACACCACACACCACTACATATCACCACACTTGTCACCACACACAGCACCCCACACATCACCTACACCACCCCATGGCACGGCAAAGACACCCCAGGTTCTCAGAGGAAGAGCTCAGGGTCATGGTGGAGGAAATCGTCCGGGTAGAGCCACCGCTATTTGGAGCACTGGTGCAGCACACCTCAATTGCATGGAAGATGGAGCTATGGCGAAGAATAGTCGACAGGGTCAATGCAGTGGGACAAAACCCAAGAAATCGGGACGACATCAGGAAGAGGTGGAACGACCTACGGGGGAAGGTGCGTTCCGTGGTCTCAAGACACCACCAGGCGGTTCAGCGGACTGGCGGCGGACCCCCACCTCCTCACCCACAACTAACAACATGGGAGGAGCAGGTCTTGGCGATTCTGCATCCTGAGGGCCTCACAGGAGTCGGTGGAGGAATGGACTCCGGTAAGTCAAACCTTTAACTACCATATCCCCCACCCTACCTGCATGCTATCACATACCCCCACCCTCGCCCCCACCCCTATCACTCCAACTCCTCACAAATGTACCAATATCACAAACCACACATCCCAACACCAAGCCCTGCATGCAACAACAACGCATGGACACCCATCACTAAAGCATGCCCACTGCACATACCCATACTCCCCCCTAAACCATTATCACACAAGCCCCCACACAGGAATGCCAGCACTGGGTGTACATGGTCACCCACCCACTGCACACCATGACACACACAGATGCAATAATCATGCTTTTCCACCCCTGCAGGACCGCTACCCAACGTCACCAGACAGGAGGGTCCAGACATCTCCACCCCACCCACAGAAGAGGCCCACAGTGATGACAGCAGCTCTGTCCAACTGGATCTAGATGGCCAGCCCGGACCATAGTGGGCCTCGGGACAGTCGGTTCCCCTCACACAGGCACAGGCCACCACAGACCTTCCCCCCTCTGGTAACACCAGCACAGCACCCACCCAGCGGGCCCATACCTCCGTCCCCAGGACACGTCAATCAGCTGTGTGTCCACCACTACAGGGAACCCAGGATAACCCACCACCCCAACAACAACAGGGACCTGGGGCAGTGGTAGTGGGCACACGGTCCAGGGTTCGGAGGCCCAAGAACACAGGGGAACTGGGAGGTCTGCTGTGTGACAGGGGGCGGACAGGCCAAGGGAACCCACTCTCCACGAGGCCCTCTCCTCCATCATGGGAGCATACCACCACTCCCAGGAGACGATGGCAACGGTCCTGGCCAAGTTTTAGGAGACCCAGCGCATGCAGGAGGAACAGTATATGGGGTTCAGGGAGGAACTCAGAACCATCAGCTCCGCCCTGGGCACCATTGTAGGGGTGCTGAAGGAAATACTCAACGCCAGGAGGGACACTGTGGCACTACAAGGGGCCCCTGACACTAGCATGGACGATGAACTGCCCACCACCTCCACCGGCGCTAGTGGACAGGAGGCACTGCCACAGGACCACCACACCAGCACCCCACCCCCTGGAGACGGAGAACCACCCGACAAACGGTACCTGAGATCCAGGAACAAGACAGAGCACGATGCCAAGACCCCGCCAAGAAATGAGACCACCCTGATTGTCAACCCACTGTCCCACTTTGTCACCCTGTCCATAGCTCCACTTCTTATGCCCATATGGGCAATGCACCTATGAGACAAATAGACTGGACTCTGCCATGGACACTCCTCCGCCATCACCCCTCACCATTTAACTTTCCCCTCCAATATTTTGTATGTAAATAAACACACCTAAAGCACCAAAAGATCTGGAGTCTGTCTGTGAGTTTGAAATAGTGTTTTTGCAATTACAGTGACAACATTTTCAGGAAATAGTAATGTCAACATACCTATGTCACACAGCTCCAGTCCCTGAGGAATCTAAGCAGATGACACACGTTGGGACCCACACCTGTGAAACCGTAAGGGAAAGTGACAACTCAGTGACCATACACTGGGTGAAATAGACAGACAGGATAGAGGTAGAAGTGTAAAAGTACTTGTAGTAGACAGGAATGTATTCTCACCTGTGTTTCACTGGAAATATTGCTGGATGACTGAGTCCCTGTTGTCAATGTCTTCTTCCTCTGCTTCCTCCTCATCACTGTCCACAGGCTCCACAGCTGCCACAACACCGCCATCTGGACCATCCTCCTGCAGAAAAGGCACCTGTTGTCGCAAAGCCAAGTTATGGAGCATACAGCAGGCCACGATGATCTGGCACACCTTCTTTGGTGAGTAGAATAGGGATCCACCTGTCATATGGAGGCACCGGAACCTGGCCTTCAGGAGGCCGAAGGTCCGCTCGATCACCCTCCTAGTACGCCCATGGGCCTCATTGTAGCGTTCCTCTGCCCTGGTCCTGGGATTCCTCACTGGGGTCAGTAGCCATGACAGGTTGGGGTAACCAGAGTCACCTAATAGCCACACACGGTGCCTCTGGAGTTGACCCATCACATAAGGGATGCTGCTATTCCGCATGATGTAGGCGTCATGCACTGAGCCAGGGAACATGGCATTCACATGGGAGATGTACTGGTCGGCCAAACATACCATCTGTACATTCATGGAATGATAACTCTTCCGGTTCCTGTACGCCTGTTCACTCCTGTGGGGGGGGGGGCAAAGCTACATGGGTCCCATCAATGGCACCTATGATGTTGGGGATATGTCCAAGGGCATAGATGTCACCTTTCACTGTAGGCAAGTCCTCCACCTGAGGGAAAACGATGTAGCTCCGCATGTGTTTCAGCAGGGCAGACAACACTCTGGACAATACGTTGGAAAACATAGGCTGGGACATCCCTGATGACATGGCCACAGTTGTTTGAAAAGACCCACTTGCAAGGAAATGGAGCACTGATAGCACCTGCACTTGAGGGGGGATTCCTGTGGGATGGCGGATTGCTGACATCAGGTCAGGCTCCAACTGGGTACACAGTTCCTGGATTGTGGCACGGTCAAACCTGTAGGTGATTATCAGATTTCTTTCCTCCATTGTCGACAGGTCCACCAGCGGTCGGTACACCAGAGGATTCCGCCATCTCCTCACATGTCCCAGCGGACGGTGCCTATGAAGGACAACAGCGACCAGAGAGTCAAACAAGTCAGAGGTATGTGCCCACGGTCTACACAGAACACGAATCATACACAAAATCTGGCCTGTATGTGTGTTGAGAGTAGGCCTAGGTATGTGTGACGCAGTTGGTAATTAGGCCATGTGGGCCCCTGAAATGGCAGCTGCCTGACCTCTAAAGTGGGACAATGGGATGTGAGGTAACTGCGCTGGCGTTGTACACCGTCGCGGTAGGCGGTCGAAGACCGCGGCGCAATGCTGCATTGGTTAACATTGGACCCTATGGGTCCCAGGAGCCAATGACGATGTACGCCAGCGGTGATGGTACGCACCGCTGCGGACGTGACCGCCATTTTCTAGCTGTTAAATCACTCTATACCTGATCTTCAACAGGAGAGGACCTACACTGCAAGTGCTTCTGTGACCTCGGTCTGGAAGAGACAATGGCTTGTGTGTCTGGGGAAAGGGCCCCTGCCTTCACATCGGAGGAGCTGGAGAAGCTTGTCGACGGGGTCGTCTCCCAGTACACGCTACGCTACGGTCCTCCAGACCAACAGGTAAGTACACAGAGGGCATGTTGTACGGGCTATGCCTGTGTGGAGAGGGCTGGTTGTAAGAAGGAAGGGGGCAGAGTTATGAGTGCATGAAAGACGGTGGGTGCACGTGCCACATGCCAAGGGTAGGGATGGGGGCCACTCACTTTGACGGGGCAGTTGGTAATGACTTCTCTTCTTCCCCTGTACATTTCATGTAGGTCAGCGCCCACCAGAAGAAGGATATTTGGCGTGCCATCGCCAAGGACGTCCAGACCCTGGGGGTCCACCACAGATGGAGCACCCACTGCCGGAAGAGATGGGAGGACATTCGCCGCTGGAGCAAGAAGACGGCGGAGGCTCAGCTGGGGATGGCCTCCCAACGTGGGAGGGCTGCCCGTCGAACCATGACCCCCCTGATGTTCCGGATCCTGGCGGTGGCCTACCTAGAGTTGGATGGGCGCTTTAGGGCATCACAGCAGACACAAGGGGGTGAGTACACTCTCATGCAGCTGACTTAGTGCGCAGTGGAGGGGTCTGGGTGGGGGAGGAGGGCTTTGGGTTTCACTAGGCCAGGGCGAGTTCCCTAGGCTAGGCCCCTTCGTAAGGCATGGCCCTGTGGCCCCCCACCCCACCTCTGTAGAGTGCCAAGTACAGGTATTCATGCACCTGTGTCATCTGTGTGCAGATGTCATCCATAGCCTTGTAGGCCATTTCCCAGGAATTGCACTATAGAGCCCAACAGCGCGACGTAGTGCAGGGGGCTGCTGTGTCTGTCTTGTCCGCCAATGGTAGCGGTAAGTCATGCACTCAACCTGTCTTTCTTCTGTTCCCCCCACTTTTTTGCGGTCTCCCTGTTCTTGTGTGCATTAGCATCATCAGGCGGAGGAGCAGTGACTCCAGAGCACGAGGGGGCTGCGTCCCACATGGCCATGGAGGGCCACACTACGGACTCTGAATACACCAGTGGGACGGAGGGCGAGGGGAGCACCACGGCGGTGACAGGTGCTGAAACCAGCGACACGGACTCGTCCTCCGATGGGAGCTCCCTTGTGGTGGTGACAACATCTGTGCCCCCCACTACTACAGGTACAGCCGCCACCCCCCCACCAGCACCGCCCTCCCAGCAGCCCCTCAGCGTGTGCCCTGTGCCCGCTCACCCAGAAGGGTGGGCATCACCTTCACCCCAGGCACCTCAGCCCCTGCCCGTCACCTCTGCTGCCCTCAGTGAGGACACCATTGACCTCCTCAGATCCCTCACTGTTGGGCAGTCTACCATTTTGGATGCCAGCCAGGGTGTAGAAAGGGAGTTGCAACATACACATGCATTCCTGGAGGGCATTCATTCTGGTCAGGCTGCCCTTCATCGAACCTTTCAAACTCTGGCCTCAGCACTGATGGCAGCCATTGTCCCTGTGTCTACATAAGCACCACACATCCCACAGGCACTCACGCAAGCATCACATATATGCAGACACACCAACATCCACTGCCTCCACTGTGTCCCCCTCCTCCTCGTCTCCCTCCTCCCTCACAGTCTTGTCTACACTCACACCTGCATGCACTACCACTACAGCCACTACGTCCCGCACCAGCACACCCACCAGCACACCCCGCTCACATGCAGTCACCACCCCCACTACCATTCACACGTCCCCTGTGTCCTCTCCCAGTGTGTCTGTGACGCCCCCTCCCAAGATACACAAACGCAGGCACACACCCACCCAAAATACATCCACCTCACAACAGCCTCCAGCGCATGCACCTGCACCCAAAACCACAAAGGTTACACCTCCTACAACCACCACCTCTTCCTCCACTCCCAAACCCCCTCCAGCTACCCGTCACAGTGTCTCCAAACAACTTTTCCTGTCCACCCTTAACCTATTTCCCACCACCCCCCCCTTCAACTCATAGGTCCCGTACTAGCACCTCAGCCACAAAATCTCAGGGACCAGTGGTGCCTGTTGTCACAGGTATGTGGAGTGCACCGGCCACCAGGCCAGCCAGTGTATCACGGAGCCAGAGCACAGCCAGTCCCCCCCTGTGAAGTACCAGAAGTTGGCCAGTGCCCGGCGGGAGAGGGGGAAGACTCCAGCCACCCAAGCCGCTCACAGGGGTCCCGGGGGAGTGTGGACTCAGCTGTGACTCCTCCCAGGGTGGGGAAGGGGCAGAAGAAACCCGCAAAGTCTGGGAGGAGCAGCACAGCGGAGAAGACTGCCATCATCCCCGCAGGCCAGGAGGCCACCGCCAGCCCCATCGTCGCTGCCCAGGAGGCCACCACCAGCCCCATCGTCGCTGCCCAGGACGCCACCGCCAGCCCCATCGTCGCTGCCCAGGAGGCCACTGCCAGCCCCATCGTCGCTGCCCAGGACGCCACTGCCTTCCACATTGTCACTGCCCAGGACGCCACCGCCAGCCCCATCGTCGCTGTCCAGGAGGACCCCACCAGCCACAACCCAGCTGCCCAGGAGGACCCCGCCAGCTGCCCAGGAGGGCCCCGCCAGCCACAGCCCAGCTGCCCAGGAGGGCCCCGCCAGCCACAGCCCAGCTGCCCAGGAGGGCCCCGCCAGCCACAGCCCAGCTACCCAAGAGGGCGCTGCCAGCCACAGCCCATCTGACCAATGAAGGACCGCCAGCTCCAGCCCAGCTGGGCAATGAAGGACCGCCAAGTCAAGCACCGCTGAACAGGGCAAGGACCGCCAAGTCAAGCACCGCTGAACAGGGCAAGCACCACTGAACAGGGCAAGGACCGCCAAGTCAAGCACCGCTGAACAGGGCAAGCACCACTGAACAGGGCAAGGACCGCCAAGTCAAGCACCGCCGAACAGGGCAAGGACCGCCAAGTCAAGCACCGCTAGCCCATGAGCGGCAGATGCACTCTGGGCACCAGTCCCCCTCCAGAACCAGTGGAGACATGCATCCACTCCATCTGTCCTGCACAGGATGAAGCACTCTGGTCACCAGTCCCCCTCCAGAACCAGTGAGACATGCATCCACTCCGTCTGTCCTGCACAGGATGAAGCACTCTGGGCACCAGTCCCCCTCCAGAACCAGTGGAGACATGCATCCACTACCTCTGTCCTGCACAGGATGAAGCACTCTGGGCACCAGTCCCCCTCCAGAACCAGTGGAGACATGCATCCACTCCGTCTGTCCTGCACAGGATGAAGCACTCTGGGCACCAGTCCCCCTCCAGAACCAGTGGAGACATGCATCCACTCTGCCTGTCCTGCACAGGATGAAGCACTCTGGGCACCAGTCCCCCTCCAGAACCAGTGGAGACATGCATCCACTACCTCTGTCCTGCACAGGATGAAGCACTCTGGGCACCAGTCCCCCTCCAGAACCAGTGGAGACATGCATCCACTCTGCCTGTCCTCCACAGGATGAAGCACTCCGGGCGCCAGTCCCCCTCCAGAACCAGTGGAGACATGCATCCACTCCATCTGTCGTGCACAGGATGAAGCACTCCGGGCACCAGTCCCCCTCCAGAACCAGTGGAGGCTATGGCTTTGCACTCCCCAGGATAAAGCAGTGGGCAAACCACCCACTGGAAAGACTTGAGAGACTGTGGCTTTGCACTCCCCAGGATAAAGGAGTGGGCAAACCACCCACTGGAAAGACTTGAGAGACTGTGGCTTTGCACTCCCCAGGATAAAGCAGTGGGAAAACCACCCACTGGAAAGACTTGAGAGACTGTGGCTTTGCACTCCCCAGGATAAAACAGTGGGGAAACCACCCACTTATAGAGACTTGAGAGACTGTGGCTTTGCACTCCCCAGGATGGTACAGTGGGCACACCACCCACTGGAGAGACTTGAGAGACTGTGGCTTTGCACTCCCCAGGATGGTACAGTGGGCAAACCACCCACTGGAGAGACTTGAGAGACTGTGGCTTTGTACTCCCCAGGATAAAGCAGTGGGCAAACCACCCACTGGAAAGACTTGAGAGACTGTGGCTTTGCACTCCCCAGGATAAAGCAGTGGGCAAACCACCCACTGAAAAGACTTGAGAGACTGTGGCTTTGCACTCCCCATGTTAAAGCAGTGGGCAAACCTCCCACTGGAAAGACTTGAGAGACTGTGGCTTTGCACTCCCCAGGATGGTACAGTGGGCAAACAACCCACTGGAGAGACTTGAGAGACTGTGGCTTTGCACTCCCCAGGATGGCACAGTGGGCAAACCACCCACTGTAAAGACTTGAGAGACTGTGGCTTTGCACTCCCCGGGATAAAGCAGTGGGCAAACCACCCACTGGAAAGACTTGAGAGACTGTGGCTTTGCACTCCCCAGGATGGTACAGTGGGCAAACCACCCACTGGAGAGACTTGAGAGACTGTGGCTTTGCACTCCCCAGGATGGCACAGTGGGCAAACCACCCACTGTAGAGACTTGAGAGACTGTGGCTTTGCACTCCCCAGGATACATCCATGGGCATGGAGCCCCCTCGTGGATCTGGCGTCGTGCACTCATCCGGCTGAGGTGGCCCCCCTTCCATTCCCCCTGAGGTGCCTGTTGTATTTCTATCTGATGCCCCAGCAGTATTCTCTCTGTCATGTTCGGGTATCTTGTGTGGGCCTCGCCCATGCATTTTGGGCCCAGTGGTCCACGGACTATGAATGGTGCAATACCTGGACTACTAATCGTGGTGTATATTTTGTTAATAGTGTATATATGTATATATTTGCTTACTGAATTTTGATATATTACAATGGTTACCCTCATTTCCTTTTGTCTTTGCATTCTTCCAGGTGGGTTGGGTGGTGTTACTGTAATGTTTGGATATGCATTGGTGTGTGTGTTGTAGTGGGTGAGGGTGGGGGTTGGGGTGTTGCGTGTGTGTGTCCCTGTTTTTTTCCTCCACCCTCCCCTATGTCGTAGGTGCAGTACTCACCGTGGTCTTCGCCGCTGGCGTTGGTGCTCCTGGTACAGGAGCAGGAAGACTAGCGCAGGAAGAATATGGAGTTCCGGCTCCATGGTGTCGTCGTTCCTCGTGGAGTGTGTAGAGGTGAGCGTTTTTCCTTCGAAATGCTTGTTTCCGCCGTGTTTTTATCCGCAGTGAATCCACCCCGGAAAAGGTGGCGGATTGGCCTGTCATAATAGTGTGGGTGGTACATTGTCTCCCCGCCTGTCTGTTGGCGGTGACCGCCGAGCTGTTTGTTTGTACCGCCGTGGTGGTCGGAGTGTTAAAGTGGCTGTCTTTGTTGGCGGTTTCCGCCACAGTCGTAATTCCAAAAAAAATCCCGCCGCTTTAACACCATACGCCAGGGTTGTAATGACCACCTTTGTACCCTCATCATATCTTCTGCTAAATATACATACACTTTAGCATTTGGGTTGAGAGTCATCAAATTTCCCTTGATTTCTCCAACCTAAGACTTGGAGTACATATATTTTGCCAACTTTTGTCTTACACTTAAAACCTATGTCAGTAACAAAATAGCCCATTATGTTGATTTACTCCCCACCAAAACCAAAAACTCTCACTTCAGTTGGTTCTAAATTTTTGCTTTGCCAATTCTTTTTAAATAATATGTCTAAAATAATGGTAAATGGGGGTGCTGAATCCGCCATTACTCTTAATATTTTAATTTCAATTGTTATTTCAAACATGGGTGGTATATATGGCTCTGAGTCCACATCAGTACATTTTACCTCACTGCTAGCAACAATATGAATCTTCCTAACTTCAGCATCAGATCCAATATCATCCATAAGACAAGTTTTTTCCAAGACCTTTGCTCGAACTAATCAATCCCTGTCAACTTGTTGTCTGAGACGCAGAACAACATTCTCAGTGAGCATTTTTTCCTCGACATATTCATTATGTACACTTGAAACTCTTTTGGCAGTACTTTGACAGACTGTACCAATATGTTCAAGTTTTCCGCATTTAAAACACTGCCTTCCTTCAACGGACAAGATTTGTACTGGGCAAAATGTGTTTTAGATCAACAACAAGTGCATTGTATTCTATTGTTCAAGTCAACCACTGGTGTGTAAGGTTTACTAACTTTCCTTTTAAACCCTACCAGTTTATTTGGATTTTTTATTGATAAAGCTGCTACCTCAAAGAAGTATTATCTACATTAATAGTCTTAAAGGAACTGATGGAACATTCTACGCTTTTAGCAACGTCAATTGCTTCCTGCAATGTTGGATTGCTTTGATGCAGAAGTTCTCCTTGGATTTTCTCATTCAAGCATTTTATAATCAACTGATCTCTAATATGTGTCATTCTGTGCCCCAAATACACAATCTGCTGCAAGAATGTGAAGAGCAGAAACATACGAATCCACTGATTGTTTCAGAAACTGATGTCAAGTGTAAAAGTGATACCTGTCAGGAATCCCCAAGGTGTCTCCTGCCTTATCTGTCAGCATCCCCAGGGATTAGGGTTAAATCATATCTCTGTTCCCGGTTAAACTTCATGTTTCTAAGTAAACATAATGTGCTGTGTTACACAATTGGTTTTATCAATGCTTGTTATACCAATGCTTGTTTGCTAATGTGAGCAGGAGTAGACATGTGCTTCTAATTGGGTGTGGTGTAGACATGTGCTTCTAATTGGGTGTGGAGACTCATCCACATGTGGAAACTCAACTGCTTTCCTAATTGGCTATAAAGAGCAGAGTGAAGCATGCCTCCCTGCCTGGCTTTGTTTTGTTTCCTGATCTCAGCATCTGATTTGGCAGTTTAGCCCCTGCTGTCATCCTCTTATTCAGGACTTTTGAGGCATTTCTTTTCTTCGTTCCTGTACCAGCTGACACTAGGCGTTCTTCCAGCACTCCGGAAAAGACTGCAGCTATGTGACTAGTATTCTCCAGGGAGTTTGTTCTTTGAGCTGGTGTATTTCATACCTCATATTTTGGCAGAGCACTTATCTTGAAGAGACAAATGCATTTCTGAACATTTTACATTATTATTGTAGTTACTTGCCTAAATGTGCTTCAGGAAGTCTGCTTGAGCTCAAGTACTACAAAAAGAGCATTTACGTAACTTTTTTTTCTCTAATAGCATACCTTTTGGATTTAAATTGCGTCAGTGAAACCAAACGAAACTGTGTCACCCTAACTGTTTAAACCCAGAGTGGACATTTGTATTTCTTGGATTGTTTTTGATCCTTTTAGTTTAACCCTATGCATGCAGGAAAGTTATACGTGATATAATTAATGCCCTTGTTTGCCTTTCTTGTGCATGATAAGTGCAACCACAGTTCTAATTGTAGTGTGCAACAGTGAATCTCTGTGAAGCCAGCCCTAGTGTGGCAGTACTTATTGTTATGGTACTCAGTTTGGGTTTTTGGTAATGCAGTGTTAGTAATTGTGCCAACAGTTATTATTATCCAAGAAAAGTGCTGGAGCATCCCGGTGTTCTTCTACCGCTCCCGTGCCCATATCAAAAAGAGAGATTCAGTTTCAAGGAAGTGAGTACACTAACTCTACTATCACTCTGTCAACAACGACCTGCCCCCCCCCGAAGATACAGGGTGCCTGGCTGGACCTGCAAGACGTGGCAGTGTTTTGTCTCTTTCTCTTCCACTCCCCCAGTCTTTTTGGGACACCTGCTGGGGTTTCTTTGTCCACCAGGAAGTGCCGAGAGGTGTTCCAGGAGGTTGGGGGTATACCATCGCCCCTGCAGACATCCTGCTTTTCAGGTGAGTGGCCCCGTCTCGACAATACCTCCCCATAACAATATGAGGATCTTCCCTAAACCTTTTCTTAAGTTGATCTAAAGCTTCTGAAAAATAGTCATAATCACCTGCTTCCACCCATTACGGTGCTGCCAGTACCGTAAGTGTTCAATAACATCTTCAGCATCAGAACCCATTAAATTCAACAAATGCGATTTCTTCCTTGGTGCTGGGGCCAATAAATAATTATTAAAGTTTATTTTCAATTTTTCCCATTTCATGGAAGGTTGGACTATTAAAAAATTGAGGTGGTGGGTTATCACATGTGACAAACATATCCACAAGTTCCTTTAAATAGAATTAGACAACTGTGCACCAAAATGAGTGAACACAGCAGGATTGTTGATGAAAAGATGACTTAGAAATGAAAAAATAAATACGGCCTTTAAAATGCACGTCTATAGTTTTAAATGTAAGTTGCGTGCATCACCGATGGATGAAGCATGTCTTTAATACATAGAACAATGTGTGCGTATCACTGTGTAAATGCTCACCACTAACTTACAATCAGAAGTTATTCTTAAGGTGGGCTAACAGATCTGGTGTGCACATAATCGTCGTCCATATAGCTGTGCCAAAACACCTTTGACATGTTTTATTTTCTTATAACCGGCGTTCATCATGTATATCTGCACTGACCAATGGTAGAGTACGCACAGCTGCACCCAAGACGGCGCCAATAAAATGTTATAATTCCAATTATGTTAAAATTACTCTCTGATGCACTGAGATGGACAGGCAGCCGATGGGTGAGGTGGCATTGCTGCAGTGCCACGAAATCCTAGCTATTACTCAAACTGAATAGTGGATTCTGGGCAAGAGGTCAATGGAACGAAGCGACATAGGATTGAGGGGATGTCATCAATGAGGAATGTAGTCATCAACAATAATCAATATAATCAAAGATCTTAACCTCAAACAATAACCATATCAGTTTATTAAGAAGAATTATAAAATTTATTTCCCTAGATTAACAATGCTAATGTCACGAAAATAACTCTCAAACACAAATGGTAAGCATATAGAATTAATAATGCTTGATTAGAATGTCTAATATCTTAGTTTAATCAAAATGATTCCAAAATAATAACACTGATTAGCTACTCCAAAATCGGTAATAATGGCAATGTATGCATCAGAACAACATTCAAAGTGTGTCAATATAAATCTTGAGCATTCAATATTAATACCCTCACTAACCACAAATTAGCATCAACATGTTGGGCTCCATGTAAAAAGAATTTAGAAACACAAATTTAGAAAAATCACTCTACCTCGGGTTATTTAAAAAAAACATCATTAATATGCAGCAATCAAATTATAAATTGCAGCTGGTACCTGCAAAGCAAAAGAGACACGTATAACAAACAAATCGCATACTTTACCCCAATGATAAGAACAAGCAGTCTACTTCAGCAAGGGCACATCATCAAGTAAGTCTTCAGAAGAATCAGGCCTAACAACAGCTAAACCTATACTGCTAAGGTCTCTATCCTGAAGTCTTTCGTTCTCCAAATCTAAAATCTAAATCTCCCAAATCTCAAAATCTGACTAAAAAAAATCCTACTCACAGTGTTATACTAATCTTCAAAAAGCTTATGATAGGTCAGTTCATGGGGTGGTTACGTTTCAGCCAATAATAATTCTATTTGATAACCTAAAATACAACAACTGCACATTAACCAGCACATATTCTCAATAATAACTTTTCCTCTTCCGTCTCGTCTGAAGCTCCATTGTTCCATCTTGTCTAAATTTCTCTTCTCAGGAAGAAACTTTCTTACTTGCTACATTCACTTCCATCCTTGAGGAAGAAACCATGTATTAGTAACATTCTCAAACAATAGAACATTCAACTTATTCAAGAATTCAGTTAAACATGGCCTTGTAAGAAATAATGCAGCAACCCACTAGGGGTAGCTGTGTACACATCTATTAAACCATCAAGTACACTTTAATATAAACATTGAACTATGGAAAATAACCACAACATTTAGTTAGAATTTTGCTCAATTAAGAACAGAAATGACCTGTGGCGACCATTTTCAAAAGTCACCCGTTTCACACATTTATTCATTATGTAATTAGTATACTGTGGAAGGCTTGGCGGTACAAAGGACTCGGACCCGTCTTATAGGAGAAACCTAAAAAGGGGTTTTATTTTATTGTTTGTAGTAGAGTCTAAACTGTTCGTACAGTGCAACCATACAAATGTCCTTTTTGGAATTGCTTCCCGTAGGATCTTCTTGTTTTAAAGTTCTGTTTTTATTCCTTCTCTCCTAGGTCGTGGCGGATTCCTGTGTCGCGTCTTTCCCTCTCGTGGTCCCAGAAAAACAAGAAAACAGGAACAGGACAACTGGTAAGTGGCGTTGTGTGGGGGTTTTCGGGCTAAGTTAGTAAAGGAGAGGGAGGGTGAAGAGAAAGTAGCGAGGGTGGTGTGTTAGGGTGTACAGGTATAGGGTTATACCTTTGTGAGGACGTGGTGGGGAGTTTTCAGGGTTAGTGGTCTTACACAGTTTTAAGAGCTCAGCCCAGCTAGTCACCCTTTACTGCTCCGTCCCCGGTGCCCCTTTTCTTCTAACCCCCCCCTTTTATCCTTATTATTATTGACAGAATACCGTTGTCCCCTCAACAAGGACCGTACCTTGTAAAGCCACGACCCTCCTGGGTCGTGGCGGGGCTTGTCTCCTTCGGTGTCTTGGTTTCTTGCTTCATCGTTCGTCTGGCGTGCCGCCCTCTCCTCGGATTCGGCTCCGCCGTCTTCCTCTCTCGGGGTTTTGTCTCCGTTCGTCCGTCGCTCCTCTCCTCCAGCGAGCTCCGCCCCTCTCCCTTGGAAGTCCATCTTTTGTTGTCCGCCTGACACGCGGAAATCCGGTGCCGATGTTCCGGCCGGCGTCCATGCGTCTCCATGGAAACGCGTAAGGGTGTCGGACTAGGCGCGCGAAAGGCGCCAGTCCGTAGAGCCTTAGACGAGGACGATGAGACCCGTCTACATATACCAAAATTATTAATAAACATGTTAGAAAATTCACACTCTCACAATTCCTCCTCCGCTGACTATTTATGTCATCACATCAATCCACATTAAATTTATTCATTATCATCAATACTTCAAAATTTGGTCTCATTTATTTTCGCATTATTTCTCTTTCTCCTTCTAGTTTCCCCATAGATGTTAGTCATTTGTATATCAAATCTCTTCCGATTCTTTTCCAGCTTTCTCTTTTTCAAACATTTTATCATTTTTTATGCTCCCCAGATTCCAATTAGACAAAATACAATAATTAACACCCATTTTGCTATTGCCAAAATAACACTTCTTCCCGCATTACTAAACCAATTTCCCAAAGCTGCAATTCCCTTGCCAGCTTTTTCCCAAACTGTAGTTTCTGTTAGTTCTTTTAAATCTCCTTTGTTAATCGTTACATTTTTAATTAATTCTTTAACTTTTCCTGAATTATCAGGAATGCATGAGCAACAATGATTCAAACCAAGTAATTTGCAAACTCCTCCCTCTTTTGCTAAAAGAATGTCTAACGCTAGATGGTTCTAAAATGCCATAGCTCTTGTAGCAGCCAACTCAGTATCTAGAAGAATGATAGCTCCAGAATAACTTGTCAACATGTTATCCACTATTGTAGACAACTTCTGTATTTTGCTAGAATTCAAGTCTCCCACAATGCTACAAATTGATTCTCCCTTGTGTCTCGTTTGAAATTTCATCGTTTCAGGTATTTTACTCAAGCCTTCCAACTGATAGATTTTCTGAAAGATTATTCCCAAATAACATGTTTTATGCCATCCTCTAGGAAGACGGTAATATGCATTTCTTCCACAAATATATTAAATTCCAGGTACTGGTGGATCCTGTCCATTCATCAAAAAATCCAACTTACTCCTAAACAGAAAAACATGTTTACACTTACTCTTTCCCACAAACACTCTATCATTCTTACTCCAAGGTCTATATATACATTCTTCCCACAAGTTCAGCATCTAATGTTAGTTGTCCTTGTTTAGTAATATCAGTATAAGCATAATCAACCCCAGGTTTTCTATTTATTATTCCCTTATCTATCTTTGCCTTTATTTCTCTTCTTCTGCGTTATCTAAAAATGTCTCCTCTACAGGAGTTCATACACATGTTAGGTTGTTCCTGTGCGCGAATGCTGTTCCAAAAGTTAAAGTAGGCTCAAAGAAATAACCTATGACAGGTACAAATGAAAATACCACATCATAATTTGAATAGAAATACTGAATATATTCTTGATTATAGAAGAGCGTTAGTAAAAGACTGTAACTTATAGCATATGTTACAGGCAAGCTATGGTAAGTAGTTCCTTCTTCAACTGAAGTCGGAATCTGTGTACATACATAACAATCTTTCGAGTCCATCACTTCAACAAACTCATGCAATCATCAATAGAAAACATTAGAGGAAAGCTTTTCGTCTTCATGTAAGTATTTAACATCTATTCTAAACTTATCTTTTGTAAGTGATGTACCAGTAATATCCAAAGAATTATCAATCTTTGCAGCATGGTTGGCTCCATTCGTCTCGTAAACAGTCACCCCTATAAACAACAATAAACACATTAGCACACTCGCTACCGCCAATCCAATACTTAGAACTTTACAACAAGTAATTCTACTGTTTTGGTTATGAAAGTTTCTCATAGTCTCCATGGTCTAAAAGAAAAAAAAAGAAAAACTTTTTTTCAAAAACCTTTAAAATTAAGTAAGCAATCAAAAATCCCTCTGAATTTTTTTTTCACAAATGTATTCACTCTGTACAGTCTCTCTTTGTCAATTTTCGGTATAGCAGCTTGTCAAATCCCTTTATTCATTTGTCAATTCCAGTCATAATGTCTTTCTTAAGTACGACTTTCAAATAATTTTCAAAATCTTTTCCCAAAGTCTTTTCTCACAATCTTCACATACCAGAATAAATATTTTCAGTATCTTTATCAAAACAATGGCTCAAAAATTCTTCTTGCCAATCATTTGTAGTTAAATGAGCCCAATCTGGTCCAGCATATCGCTTGCTTGCAACTCTCTTTCTTTTCGGTCTTTTACTGCTTTCACCTTCTTCTCCACCAGTATTTTCTTCTTCATTCAACTCTTTTTCCTCCTGAATTGGTGGTACTACATTCATTCTTCCACTCTTTGAACTTTTCTCTGGCCAATTGTCTCCTTTTAGTGTCTTTTTCATTAACCACTTTCTCAAGATTGAGTCTTCACTTGCCTAGGAACCTTTTTCTTCTGACGTTCCCGCAACTGGTTCAGGAAGAGTATAATCCACTTGGACGGGACTACCCTCAATTCCATTCCCAATGGGGTCAGTCTTTTGTTTGGTTTGGTGTGTCAAACAACCTGCCTCTGAGGACACCCTCCTCTACGCAGATCTTCTCTTAACCAATTCTTTCTGATCACTCTCATTCGAGGACACTCTCCTCTGATCAGAATCAGTCAGAGTTTATCTTTCTTCACAAACCAACTTTTCTACTTCTTCGCCAGATTGTTCAGCTTCTTCTGCATTTTGTTCCTTTTCATCTGTTATAGGAGTAGGCACATCTCTCTCATTTTCAATGTTCAATTCACTTTCCTTTTCTTTGCTCCCGATGTTGTCAAATGTCAGTAATCTCAACAGTTCTTCTTCACTTTCTGTTGGATCATTCACTTTTCTCGTGTGGCTAGCATGCACCCAGTTCGGCAAACCTGCACACTTCACATCTGTTGTTGCTGGAAGTACGATTTGGTAAGGACCTTTCCACTGTGGTTCAAGGCAAGACTTTCTCACATGCTTCTGGATGAGCATCGAATCACCAGCTCTCAAGCTGTGGCCATGACCTTGCATCTGTTGCACTGTTGTTGCTTCTACCTGATGAGAAAAGGACCAAACCACATCAGCTAGGCTTTTGCAATAATCTAGCACCATGTCATCTGTAATATTCAGAAGCGCATTTGCAGGTATTGCCTGCAATCTCATTGCTCTCCCCATTAGGATCTCTTGGGGAGACAACCCAGTCTTCTTATCAGGAGTGTGTCTCATTGACATTAGCACTAGTTGTAAAGCATCTGGCCATTTTAAATTTGTTGATGCAGATACTTTTGCCAATTGTGACTTTAAATTTCCATTCATCTGCTCTACAAGTCCTGAAGCTTCTGGGCGATAATTAGAATGTAGTTTCTGCTGAATATTTAATTCTGAGAAAAGCAATTTTACCACTTCCTTATTGAAGTGGCTTCCCCTATCTGATTCTATAGAGACCGGGGTAGCAAAACGTGGAATTAGTGTAAGGCTATCATTTCTCCTTGTTGGATATGCCTCAATCCAGTGACTAAAAATACATATAATCACCAACACATATTTCAAACCAGCACACACAGGCATCTCTATAAAATCAATTTGCATCCTGCTGAATGGACATCCTGCCATACCTATATGTCCTATGTTGACAATTGTTCCTTTGCCGAAATTTGTTTGCTGGCAGACCACACACCTATGGCAAACCAGTTCAGCAACTTGTCTGAATTTTGGATTATACCAGAACTGTTTAAAACATCTGATCATTGCATCTCTCCCTATGTGTGCCTGACCATGATAGTATCTGGCCACCTGTGTCGATAGACTGTTTGGTAAAACCACTTTTCCCTCTATTGTCATCCAAATGTTGTCTTCTCTTTGAATGCAGTGATGTTTTAACCAATCCCTACACTCTTCTTCTGGAACATTATTCTGTAAGGCTTTTAACTCTTGTAGTGTGTCAACAATTTGCAGCATAAAATTTGTATACACGTTATCATTTTCAGACATCAATTCCCAATTTCCTTTTAATGAAATTCCATTTAGAGCGCAAAATGTTTCAACCTGGTCTGCATAAGCATTTCCCAATGTTATATAATATTGTCCTCTCTTGGGTGTGCTACATTTAACCACGGCAATTTTCTCAGGTTTCTGTACAGCTTTTAGTAAATCATGTATCCTTTCACCATTTCTCACAGGTGAACCTGACGATGTTAGAAATCCTCTCTTTGGCCAAATTTGCCCACAATTGTGTACAATACCAAATACATACTGACTATCAGTGTAGATCGTTACTTTCATCTGATCTGATAATAGGCATGCTCTAGTAAGAGCCACCAACTCTGCAACTTGAGCAGAAATTACTCCTTTAAGCCATGAGGCTTCTAGTATGCCAGTAACCGTACACACTGCGTAACCTGCTCTCAATGCCCCTCTGTTGTCTCTTAGACAAGAACCATCAACAAAGAGAATTTGATCATTGTCCTTCAAACAAGTGTCTTTAATGTCATCTCCTGGTTTTGTGCATAATTCTGTCACAGAATTCTGTCACTCCCAAACAATTATGTTCAATGTCATCTATTCTGTTTGGATCTTCTCCCTCATTTGGTAATAATGTTGTCGGGTTAAGCACTGTGCACATTTTGATCGTTACATTTGGTGCTCCAAGAATCACTGTCTCATATCGTGTCCTTGCATTTGTCAGGTATTGTGTTTTTGATCTGGTCATTAGAATTTCTATTGAATGAGGCACCATCACTGTCAGAGGATAACCCATCACAATGTTTTCACTTTGAGTTATACTCTGCTCAACTGCTGCAACTGCTCGCAAGCATCCTGGTAAGGCTGCTGCAACATTATCCAAAGTAGCTGAAATATATGCTACTGGACGATTGACACCACCATGTGTTTGTGTCAAGACAGACAAAGAACATCCATCACGCTCATGGCAAAACAACACGAAAGGTTTTGTGTAATCAGTTATAGCTAAACCTGGAGCTTGACACAAACTCTGAGTTCAGTAAATGCTCTCATGCATTCTTCATCCATCATTATGTGATCTGAAACATCCTTATGTGTCAGTCTTTGCAGTAGCTTAGAAATAGCTGAAAAATTGGGAATCCACTGGCGACAATATCCTACCATTCCCAGAAACATCCTCAACTCTTTCTGCGAACTAGGTATTTTAATTTCCATTATTGCTGCTACTCTTTCTCTTGAAATTCTCCTTGATCCTTTCATGATCAAATGACCCAAATATTTCACCTCTTGCTGACAATACTGCAACTTAGTAGGAGCTACCTTATGCCCATTCACTCCCAAAAAGTTCAACAATGCAATTGTATCCTCTCTACAACCTTCCTTTGTCTTTGATGCAATTAACAAATCATCAATGTACTGCACCAGTGTTGATTGGTAAGGCATTACCGATGACTCCAGGTTCTTTATCAAAAACTGATTGAAAATTGATGGTGATTCCGAAAACCTTGAGGAATTCTACACCAGCAACAGACTCTGGTCAGGAACAAAATGGATATCTACTCTCCTCATATAGAGGCACAGAAAAGAAGCTTGGCACAAATCAATTACTGTGAACCATTGTGCATCACATGAAATCTGAAACATTATCACTGCTGGATTTGGCACAACTGGACAACATTTCACCACAATATCATTTATTTTCCTCAAATCCTGGACAAGAAAAATTTTCCCATTCGCCTTTTTCAGACCCGTTATTGGTGAATTACACGGGCTACTCATCACTTCTTTCAAGACTCCATGTTCCAAAAATTGTTCTATCAAAGGTCTTATCCCTTCAATCGCCTCATTTGTCATTGGATATTGTGCACTTTGCGGAAACACTACATTTTCTTTCACTGTTACCTTGACTCCTTTAACTCCTTTAATCAGACCAATGTCCTTTCCTCATAAGTCCCAAACCTTTTACTTAACTCTTTCTTGTAAATCGATCAGCAGATCTTTTATTTTAAAAACTGGAAAGAAATTAATTAAATCTTCCGAATTGTTATCCTCATTAGCTTGCTCATTTTCATCTGTCTGGTCATCGTGATAAATCAAACTATCTTCTCGAGACACCATCCTTCTTTCCACAACAACTGACAAATCTTCCCCATCACTGTTTGTCTCAATCCCCTTCATTGAACACAAGATTGAAGAATTTATTTTGCACAGCAAGTCTCTTCCCAATAATGACACTGGACAAGAATCATAAACAACAAAACTATGGAAATCGCTAAAATGTCCAACTTTCACAAGAACTGGTTCTGTAAGAGTATTAATCAAATGTTTATTTGTACCTCCTACTATCTGCACTGTCTTCTATGAAATCGGTATGTCTGGAACTTCTATAGTTCTCACTGTTCAGCGTGTTGCTCCTGTATCGACCAGAACATTAACCTCATGACCATGTACTTCACACTCCACATAAGGACCCCTCTGATCCACTTCTAATGATACGCCCATCATATACTCCTCCTCATCTGAAATATCCAACAGCCATTCAGCTTTTATTTCATCCTCTCTGTGTAAAGGAAACTGTTCAGCTGTTTTTACTCTTTTGTGCTTTCTCTGATTTGTGACCACTTGCGAAAGCATTAGCTGTTGATTCATAGGGCTCTGTATCATTTTAACCTGTCTTGGCATGTGTCTTTGCTGTACAGGTACCATCTGCACCTGTGGCTGCATTTGTTGCATTTGTGGCATTTGTACCTGATGTACCAGAGGTTGTGCATTCTGTACTTGCTTTATTGGCTGTAAAGGCTGAAAACCGTGCATATTATTTACATAGTTCTGGAAATTTCTGATATGGAATGACACCATTTGTCTGTTGCACAACTCCACTTTGATTTAACATCGGGCACTGTCACTTCCAATGTCCAATTACTCCGCGAATATGATAAGGTAATACGTTTCACCTTTGTTGCTCATCCTGCATCACCACTGAACTCAAATCCACATTTCTATTGACTACTAGAAGCATCATTCTACCTCGACCTCTGCCTCAACCTTGACTCGGAAACAAACCATTTTCCTGTGGCATCTGCTGAAAATTTCCCTGTAATCCTGTCCGTGCAGCCTTAATCTGCATCACCATCGCTTTTTCTTTCAACATTCTCTGCTTCAACTCAATTTCATCACTACAGTATTTAGCATACTGCAACACTTCATCAATCGGTTTTGCCTGCCAGCAACTTAAATGATTCTTAATCATCTGATTTATTTCTGGTTTCAACCCTTCAACAAATCTGAACACCAAATGATTCATACTCCCTTTCTCAATTGTTTTCACACCACTGAATTGTTTGAACGCTTTCAACAACCTTTCATAATATGCATGAACCAATTACTTTCCTTTCTGTGATGTTCTATCTATACGCTGCCAACCAACATTGTTCGGCGAAACTCTTGTTTTCAAAAACTGTCAGAGTCACCAGATCTTTGGGGTCTGCGCACGTTCCCAACACTTCCACCACTGAACAGCTCCAAGACTCTGATAGATAAATCACAGAGGCTAAGAGAGTTCAAGAGGGGAAGAGGGGATTAGGAAGGGAAACAGCTGGGAAGGAGACCTGTAGTAAGAAAAAGTTTAGAGCACACAATATCAAAATTATATCTCCTGAAATCAATACTAGACTATGATTCTAAGCATAGTCATTCTGAAAACATGAACAATCTAAGAATTAAGTTTAAAATGACTAAGTTTCAAGATGGCCGGATACCTGTAAGGGAATCAAGATGGATTAAATGAAAACTTTCTTATTCAAGTACTTTCCTTTACATGAGAATCAGAAAAACATTCTGACTAAATTTTAAACCAGTCATATAAATCCTTTTTTGAGAATGCATACTAGGACCATACAATATTGCATCTAGAAACTCTGATCTTCTGTGTACTCTTAAAATGTTTCAACACAAATTGCACATATTGTAGATTTATATATATATATATATATATATATATATATATATATATATATATATATATAGTAAACTACATAAAAGGATTGTGCACCATGAATAACACAATATGGATTCAGGAAAAACAAATCACATAACTTGTCAACTCGAATATTACATGATAAATATCTTAGAATAGTGGCATACAATAAACAACATGAATTAAACTTGAGGAGAGAATCGTGCGTCTTGCCGATTTGAGTGTCACCATGTAAAAAGCCAAGAAATGGTAGTACGCAATGAATATCAAAGTCAAATCATCATTAAACGAATCGCGCGTCTTGCTGATTCGTAAACCACGATGTAAATGCCAAGAAATAACAGATCAAAGTACAATTTAATGAATCGCGCGTCTTTTGCTGATTCTTAAGCCACCATGTAAATGTCAAGAAATGGTAGCACGCAATGAACAACAAAGTTAAAACACCATAAAACGAATCGCGCGTCTTGCCGATTCTTAATCCACCATGTAAATGTCAAGAAATGGTAGCGTGCAATGAACAACAAAGTTAAAACACCCTAAAACGAATCGCTCGTCTTGCCGATTCTTAAGCCACCATGCAACTGTCAAGAAATGGTAGTGTGCAATGAATAACAAGATTACATTATCATGAAACGAATCGCGCGTCTTGCCGATTCGCAAGTCACCCTGCAAATGTCACAAACACTCAAGCACATATTTCACACGCGCAAAGTACTCTGTCAAATCATAAAAGAATTAGGCCCAAGAACATGAGAGTTCTCGATAACGGCGTCAGGAGGCCAACCCAAACACCGTCTTACCACCCAGAACAAGGATCTCCAAATGAAGAATGAAAGTCAGATGTCTGGAAGATCAAAAAGGCCACCGGGACAGGAGCTCAGGAAGTAGCTGCTGCTCTGCACCGGGACCTCTGAATAGTGAGCACTTGGAGCTGGGCTGGCTCCTTTTTATAGAGTCTTGGACCAGCCCACAACCACACCCAAGCATGTTGCAGGGAAAGTCTCTAGAAGGCCCTCGAAAGGGACCACACCCTAACACACTCTGAAAGCCTGCAGCAATACATTGCAAATGAACAGCATTTGTAAGCACATTAAAAATAAGTCTTCAGGATTGAACTCTGCAATGCAAAAGGTTAAACAACAACATATCAGCACAATGCATGAATTACGTTGTTTTGAGAGTGCTGGGTTTTTGCATTCTAGTCCCAATAGAGCGCGCACTGCCCTGGTGTTGACAAAAATGTAATAACCTTATAGTAATATTTCATTACTTCGGGAGATGGTGCACCTGTTTTCAGATCTCTCTGCGGTTCACTCGTTGGCCAATCAACACTCCTTTTGCATTCAACCCACAAATCTGCTGGAACAACAAGAGCAAAAAGTGTATTCAGGTCTTCCCACAGACACAGACACTTCACAAACCTATCTGTCTGCTGGTACCACTCCATTAGCTTCTCTCTCATCCTTGGATAATAATTTGTAAAACTTAAAATATCACTTCTATTCCAAGGTACATGTACACAATTCCCTCCAGGTGTTTCCCTCATAGGTAGCATTTTCACTGAATCTCCTGCCTGTGTCACATCATTTTTCTTTGGTCTTTCTCTTTTCTTGAACCATCTGCTTTCCCATTTATCTAATGCTTTCCCAACCTGCACTCTCTCAAGTAATTCTCTAAGATGTGTTTTCATCCCTGCAGATCTCATGTATGTAAAATCTTTATCCTCCATGTTTAATCTCTAACTTATTTTCAAAGTTTTCATTTTTGACAAATCAATATCATAATCATCTGTTATTTCTTGTAACTGCTGGTGAACTTTCTCTGCTCCTCTGGTAATTATTTTACACAAATATCTCAACTGAGCTTTGGTATAGGACTCAAGTCTATTTATTCCCATGGTCCCTTCTAGAAGTTCATTTCTTTCCATTGTCAATCTCACTCTGTTTATTGTGTCTTACTCTCTGTCTTTAAGATATAGGCCCTCATTACAACCCTGGCGGTCGGTGATAAAGCTGAGGTATCACTGCCAACAGGCCGGCGGTAAAAAAAATGGAATCATGACCATGGCGGAAACCGCCAACACAAACAGCCACTGTAACACACTGACTGCCATGGCGGTAGAAACAAACACCGCGGCGGTAACCGCCAACAGCCAGACGGAAGACAATGTACCGCCCACTGCATTACAACACGCCTATCCGCCACCTTTTCCGGGGCAGTACCAACGCCATCAAAAGCACAGCAGAAACAGAACATTGAAGGGAAACGACTCACCTCTCGACACTCAAGGAAGAACCACGACGCCATGGAGCCTGAGCTGGTGTACCTTCTCATACACCAGGAACATAAATGCCGGTGAAGACGACCACGGTGAGTACTGCATCTAGCACACAAGGGATGGGGGGAGGAATAAGTGAGTGACACACACATGCAACACCCCTACCCCCAACACCATACACACAAAAAGATGCAATAACATTACATATACATCCCGTAACCCTCAGGAATAACGCAAAGAGAAAAGGAATGGAGTAAAATGAGTGTAATAGTACAGTTTTAGAAATATACGTCCTTAAACAATAAACAGGATGTACAATATATACAAAAGGAGGGACAATGCCCACTCCAAAATGTCCATGGCCCACTGGGCCAAAACACATAGGTCAGGGCCATACTTGACTCCTGCCTCAATACGGAGAGAACACTGCAGGGGCATCAGGTCGAAAACACACAGGCACCTCAGGGGGACAGGGAATGGGGGGCACCTCAGCCAGAAGATGGAATAACGCCACTGGCCTGGAGGGGGCTCCATGCCCACTGCTTGAACCTGGGGAGTGCAAGGCCACAGTCTCTCAAGTGAGTGGTTTGCCCACTGCTTGGTCCTGGGGAGTGCAAGGCCACAGTTTCTCAAGTGGGTGGTTTGCCCACTGCTTGGTCCTGGGTAGTACAAAGCCACAGTCTCTCAAGTGGATGGCTTCTTCCACTGATTCTGGAGGGGGCTTTGTGGCCAGTGTGCTTCATCCTGGCAAGCAGGGGCTGAGTGGATGGCTTCTTCCACTGGTTCTGGAGGGGGCTTTGTGCCCAGTGTGCTTCATCCTGGATGGTGCAAGGTCACAGTCTCTCACCTGTGTGTCACACTGACAGGTGTTGCAGGGTCTAGGATGCACTGCAGCCCATGTAGTCACCACTATACACTGCTCTCCTGCTGTGACGGCTGCTCAGTGGATGCCAGTTGCACTGCAGGTGGCGGTGCAGGCAGTGGTGGTGGTAGCCTCCAGGTCATCACCTGCAGCCTTGGATGGCTGCCCACTGGGGCTGCTGCTGCTGGCAGTGGTGCTGCTGGCGGATGGGCAGGTGGCGGTGCTTGCCGCAGTGTAGGTGGCGGTGCAGGCAGTGGTGGTGGTAGCCTCCAGACCTTCACCTGCAGCCTCGGACGGCTGCCCACTGCGGCTGCTACTGCTGGCAGTGGTGCTGCTGGCGGCAGTGCAGGTGGCGGTGCTGGCAGCGGTGCAGGTGGCGGTGCTGGCCGCGGTGGTGGTAGCCTCCAGGCCTTCACCTGCAGCCTCAGACGACTGAAGTGCCATGGCTAGTGTTCTGTGCCCCTGCCTACCCTTGGCAGATGGTGGTGCCTCCTTGCTTCTGCCAGCTGGAGTCTTTGTCTTGCCCTTGCTGGCTGGTTGTGCCTCCTTCCCCTTGCTGGCTGGTGTCCCCTTCTTGCCCTTGCCAGGTGGCGGACCCTTCTTGGCCTTGGAAGGTGGTGCTGGCACATTGGCTGGGCTGATGGGTGCCTCCTTGGAGCCCCTCACAGCTGCAGAAACCACAGTGGTCGTGGACTGGGTGGCTGAGGTGCTGGGCTGGGTTCTGGCCATCCTGGCCCGCGGTGAAGGACAGGGGGATGGGTAGGGAATAGGTCAATGGTGGAGAGGAAAAGCTTCTTAGGGACACTGGGGCGGGAAGAGGGTGAAGGTTTGGGAGTGGAGGAAGAGGGAATGGTTGCAGGAGGTGTCATTCTGCTGTGTTTGGGTGCAGGTGCATGGGCTGGATGCTGTTGTGAGGTGGATGGCTGTTGGGTGTGTGTGTGCTTGCGTTTGTGTACTTTGGGAGGAGGGGTCACAGACACAGTGGGAGAGGACACAGGGTACGTGTGCATCGATGTGGGGGTGGTGACTGCCAGTGAGGGCTGTGTAGTGATGGGCGTGGTGGTGATGGAGGTAGTGGATGAGGATGTAGTGCATGCAGGTGTGAGTGGAGACGCTACTGGGAGGGAGGTGGACGAGGAGAGGAGGAGGACACAGTGGAGGCAGTGGATGTTGATGTGTCTGCATGAGGATGGTGCTTGTGTGAGTGCCTGTGAGATGAAGTGTGGTACTTGTGTTTGCCTGAGCCACTTCTGTGTGTTAATTTGGGTGCATGCAGGTCTGAAGGTGTGCTTGGGATTGGCTGGGGTTGAGGGGATTGGGACTGGGTAGAGGAAGTTGGAGGGGGGAGGCTGAAGACAGGGACAATGGCAGCCATCCGTGCGGAGGCCAGAGCCTGGCATGCTCTCTGTTGGGCCGCCACGCCAGAGTGAATGCCCTCCAGGTATGCATTTGTTTGTTGCAAATGCCCTGCTACGCCCTGGATGGCATTCAGTATGGTTGACTGCCCAACAGAGAGGGATCTCAGGAAGTCAATAGCCTCCTCACTGAGGGCAGCAGGGCTGACTTGGGCAGGGCCTGAGGTGCCTGGGGCGAAGGAGATGCCCACCCTCCTGGGTGAGCTTGCACGGGAAACACGCTGAGGGGCTGCTGGGAGGGGCGTTGCTGGTACGGGGGTGGAGGCTGTACCTGTTGTTGGTGTAGGCACAGTGGTGTCCGTTGGGGAGCTTCCATCTGAGGAGGAGTCGCTGTCGGTAGAGTCCCCTCCTGTCTCCGTCGTGGTGCTCCCCTCGCCCTCTGTCCCACTGTTGCCCTCAGCGTCAGTGGATTCGGCCTCCATGCCCATGTGGGATGCAGCTCCCTCTGTCCCCGGTGCCTCTGCTCCTCCGCCAGATGATGCTATTGCACACAAGGACAGGGTGACAAAACAAAAAGGGGGGGGAGAGAAAGAGGATACACTTCGTCAATGCCAGCAACAACACTACAGTTGGCGTACACAACACACAGGGAACAGCCCTATGCACTAGGCCATGCACTACCAGTTACAATGTTAGTCACCAGCCCATGGGGTTCAATGCCTAACACCATTAGCTGCACACTCGAAACTCACAGGACCCTGCCCAGTAGTAGATGCCCACTAACACTATTGGGGTTGGAGTGCATCTGAGCTTGCCCATCCTTGAACATACCCTGCCATGTTCGCCCTGGCCTAGGGGCACCCACAGCCCACATCCACCACCCAGGTAAAACCTTAACACGCACAAAGTCATGATTCTGATTCTAGTGGTTGCTGTGATGCTTTCAAGAATCCATCCAACTCCAGATAGGCCACCGCCAGGATGCAGAACATCAGGGGGGGTTAGGGTACGATGGGCACCCCTTCCTCGTTGGGAGGCCAGCCCCAGCTGGGCCTCTGCCCTCTTCCTTGCCCAGCGGCGCAGGTCCTCCCACCGTTTGCAGCAGTGGGTGCTCCGCCTGTCAAAGACCCCAGGGTCTGCACCTCCTTGGCGATGGCACGCCAAATACCTTTTTTCTGATGGACGCTAACCTGCAAATAAAATACAGCAGAAAAGGGATTAGTCATACCGTCCGGACTGTCATACTCATGGCCCACCATATTCCTCCCATCCCCTTGCACACATACATTGATCACCATACATGCAGCGCTCTGCCCAGGACCCCTCAGACCCCACCCTACACAGGGCTTACACACACAGCACTCCATACATTCATGGCCCACGCATCATGCACACAGTGTACTCACCTGTTTGTCTGGAGGACCATAGATTAAAGTGTACTGGGGTAGGACCCCATCCACTGGTCTCTCCAACTCCTCCGAAGTGAAGGCAGGGGCCCTTTCCCCAGACACTTGAGCCATTGTTGCTTCCAGACACAGGTCACAGTAACACTTATACTTTAGGTCCTCTCCTGTTGAAGGTCAGGTAGCAAGTGAGTGCACAGATAGAAAATAGCAGTCACGTCCACGGCGGTGCATTCCGTCACCGCCGGCGTACATCGCCATTGGCTCCTGGAACCCATATGGCCCAATGATGACCAATGCGATCTTACGCGGCAGTCGTCGACCGCCTACTGCAATGGAGCTCAACGCCAGCGAAATTACCTCATTTCCACTTGTCCCTCCTCACAGGTCAGGCAGCCGCCATTTCAGGGAGGCACAGGCCATGGCACCTAACTGCGTCATAGCAGACATTGGCACATCAGCTGAGTCACGAGTTCACATACTGTTTCTGTAAAGTAAGAAATGCATATTAATTTTGACATATGTGTGAATATGACCTTCTGCTCACCGTTTTTCACCCTAGAGTTCCACCCCCAAGATTGAATAGGAGATGGAGACATCCCCCGTGTACAGACCCCTGGTGGACATGGCGACAATGAAGGACAGGCACATTATCCTGACCTACAGACTTGATAGGGCCAGACCTGATTTCAGCTATCCGCCACCCCACAGGTATCCCCCCTCTAGTGCAGGTTCTGTCAGTGCTCCATTTCCTGGCAAGTGGTTCCTTCCAATCGACAGTGGTCATAGCATCAGGAATGTCTCAGCCAGTGTTCTCTAACGTGCTGACCAGAGCGTTGTCTGCCCTGCTGAAACACATGTGCAGCTACATCTTATTCCCCCAGGTGGATTTGGCCACAGTTAAGGCTGACTGTTATGCACTGGAACATATCCCCAACATCACTGGTGCCATAGATGGTACACATATTGCATTTGTTCCCCCCAGGAGAAAAGAACAAGTGTTCAGAAATAGAAAAAGCTTTCACTGTATAAATGTGCAGATGGTGTGTTTGGCGGACCAGTACATCTCCCATGTGAATGCCAAGTATCATTGCTCTGTGCATGATGCCTTTATCTTGAGGAATAGCAGCATTCCATGTGTGATGTCTCAACTCCAGAGGCACAGGGTGTGGCTAATAGGTGAGCCCATGGTCACCACCCAGTTGATGTAGGTATGTGGGTGTGGGTTTGGCCCTAAGGGTGAGTGTGTGGCCAGTAGATATCCCTTGAATAGTTGCAGGTGTCTCTGGTTACCCCAACCTCTCATGACTACTGACCCCAGTGAGGAATTCCAGGACAAGGGCAGAGGAACATTGCAATGAGGCACATGGGCAAACAAGGAGGATCATTGAGAGAACCTTTGGCCTCCTGAAGGCCAGATTCCGCTGCCTCCATCTGACAGGTGGATCCCTGTACTACTCACCCAAGAAGGTGTGCCAGATCATCGTTGCATGTTGCATGTTGCATGTTGCACAACCTGGCCTTGAGACGCCAGGTGCCTTTTCTGCAGGAGGATGAACCTGGGGATGGTTGTGTGGCAGTGGTGGAGCCTGTGGACAGTGATGAAGAGGAGGCTAAGGACGAAGATATGGACAATAGAATTACACTTATTCAACAGTACTTCCAGTGACACACAGGTAAAACACTGTAACGTCACCTTTCATTGCAGTTTTGTGTTTGACATTGAACATGGCAGCCTGATTTCCCTATTTCTCTGGCCATTTACTGTACCCTTTGGCATCTCTATTTTCAGATCTCTGTGCCCTACTCTGGCTCCTGGTGTGTTTACTGCTGCCCACTGCAGGTCATACATATGTAAATATTATAGTACATTTCAATTGCAATGTTTATAGTTTGTTAAGCTAATACATATGTCAAACAATTGACAGACTCCATACTTGATTTTGTTCCAAGGGTGTTCATTTATGTGCTAATAAGTGGAGGGGGTAGTGCAATGGGCTGGGTTGCTGATGAAGGAAAGTCCAGGGTAGAGTCCAGTCTATTTGTATCACAGGTGCATTGTCCAAGGAGGCATAGGCAGTGGAGCAATGGCAGTTCAAGGTGGACAGGGTGACAGAGTGGGACACAAGGGTGACAATCAGGAGAGTCTTATTTCCTGGCAGGGGTCTTGGCAGTGTTCTCTGGCTTCTGCCTGGATCGCAGGGACCGTTTGTGGGGTGGTTCTCCTTCTGCAGGTGGTGAGGTGCTGGTGGCCTGTTGGTCCTGTGGCGGGCCTCCTGTTCACTAGCGCTGGCGGAGGTAGAGGGCTGTTCTTCGGTTTGGCTAGTGTCACGGGCCCGTTGGTGTGCCACTGCCTCACTCATTGTGTTGGCCATGTCTGCCAGCACCCGTGCAATGCTGACCAGGGTGGTGTGGATGTCCCTCAGGTCCTCCCTCATCCCCAGGTACTGTCCCTCCTGCAGCCACTGGATCTTCTGCAGCTTGGTCAGTATCTGACCCATGGTCTCCATGCTCCCAGGATGTTGCTGAGTGCCTTGTGGAGAGTCGGTTTCCTGGGCCTGTCTTCCCCCTGTCACACAGCAGTCCTCCCAGCTTCCCTGTTGTCCTGTGCCCTGTCCCCTGAACCTTGTGCCCACTGCCACTTACCCAGGGTCCCTGATCGTCCTGTGTTTGTGGGGTTGCCTAGGGTCCCTGTAGTGGTAGACACACTGCTGATTGACGTGTCCTGGGAACAGGGGTATGGGCCTGCTGGGTGGGTGCTGTGGTGGTGTTTCCTGTGGGGGGAGGCCGTGTGGTGGTTTGGGACTGTGGCTGGGTCACTGACTGTCCAGAGGCTCCTGATGGGCCAGGTTGGTCATCGTGATCGAGGTGTGCAGAGCTGCTGTCGTCACTGTGGGCCTCTTCGGGGTGGACTGGATGTGGCTGGCACTTTCTCTCCGGTGGCGTTGAGTGGGGGTCCTGTGGGGATGAAAATGTTATTGCATCTGCGTGTGCCATCTGGTGCCTGGATATGTTTCCCTCTATGGTTGTTATAAGCAAGGCACCTGGGGGTTGTGTGAGACGTTATTGGTTTGGCTAAGTGAGTGTCACTAGGGTGCATGCTGTGGTGATGGTTGTCCATGCAGGTCTGTGATGGGGGTCCATGCATTGTTGTTGCATGCAGGGCTTGGTTTTGGGGTGGGTGGGTTGTGATGGTGGGGTATGTGCGAGGTGTGGGGTGATGGGGGTGAGGGTAGGGGTTTTTGTTTGTGATGGTATGCAGGTAGGTGGGAGATAAAGTAGTAAAGATTTGACTTACCAGAGTCCAGTCCTCCTGCTACTCCTGCGAGGTCCTCAGGATGCATGATCGCCAAGACTTGCTCCTACCATGTTGTTAGTTGTGGGGGAGGAGGTGAGGATTCACCGCCAGTCCTCTGTAGAGCTAGCTGGTGTCTTGCAACCACGGAACGCACCTTCCCCCGTAGGATCGTTCCTGATGTCATCCCTTGTTCTTGGGTGCTGTCCCACGGCGTTGACCCTGTCCACGATCCTCCGCCATAGCTCCATCTTCCTAGCAATGGATGTCTGCTGCACCTGTGATCCAAATAGCTGTGGCTCTGCCCGGATGATTTCCTCCACCATGACCCTTAGCTCTTCCTCTGAGGACCTGGGGTCTCTTTGTGGTGCCATGGGTGTAGTGTGAGTGGTGTCTGTGAGGGTGTGTGGGGTGATGTGTTGGGGAGTGTGCTGTGAGGTGCGTAGTTGGTGTATGGGTGATGGTGTTTTGTGGCGCTGATTCAGTGTGTGCTCCTGGTTTGTCTCTCTCTGACTTGCCGAAATGTTAGGGTCATAAAGGGTTGTGGGTATTGTGGGTGTGTGTTTTATAGTGTTGCGGGTATGGTGTGTGTGTCAGGTGTGTGTAGTTTGAATTGTCCAATGTAGTGCTGTTTTGTTAGTGTGTGTGTATTTTGAGCGTTGCGGTATATACCACCAATGGTTTACTGCGGTTGAATGTCCACCACAATGATTCATGGATCATGATGCTGTGGGTGTGTTTTTTTGGCGTAGCAGTGTGGGTTTTGGTACCGCCAGTGTATCACTGACCTTTGGGCTGGAAGACTTGTGTGGGTGTCTGTATAGTGGTGGATTTCTATGTGTAGGTCATAATAAGGGTAGTGGTATACTGCCGCGGTCATGGTATGTAGGCGGCAGTCAGCATGGCGGTTTATCGGCACTTACCGCCAATGTTGTAATGAGGGCCTTAGTCTCATTCAAAGCTTGTCCTTGTCTGGGAATTGATTTTTACAAAACCCCATTCTGAACTTTAATCAGAATTCACTCCACTATTGTTTACTCGTGCATATAATGGAGTTACCGGACCCATTGTAATAGGTACAGTAATTGCATCTGGATTAGCTAAAGATGCAACTCTCTGCATCTGTCCTGCACCCATGCTCTGCATTTGTGGAATCTGTATTTGAACAGGCTCTCTTATGTTCAATCCATGCTGACCAGGAGACAACACTAAATTAGTAGTCGTCCTTATAAACTGAGCCTCTGGCTGTATCTAAGGAATATTTATTTCCATCTGCTGTCTGTTGTTCAATGAATCATTGAAACTACTCTGCATCTGAGCTCTTTCATTGTTCAGGATACTCCTTGATATTTCTGATGTGGATGGTGCAGTAGGATTTGTATAACTAATTTCACTTCCATTTGATCTACTATTGCTTCTCTGGTTCGCATTTGGTGGAGGATAAGTCTCTAAAATCTCAGAAACTATCTCATCTTCACCCATCTCATCATCGTCATTAAACATGACTCGTTTCAAGTCTTTCAATTTTTGTTCTTTAGTCTCTGTTGAACCCTTTTTCTTTCGATTTTTTGTTTCATTCTCATCCTCCTTTGTTCTTTCAGGAAATAATCTAATTCCCTGTAGTGTTTCTACTCTCCATCTTTTCTGCTCTTCATCCCATCTAGCCTCCGCTAGCATCTTTTCCACTCTCCTCATTTTCTTTTAAAATTTCAATGCCTGTTGCTGTCTAGCTACCAGCTTCCAAGTCGCTAAAGCTTGATATTGTGCTGGCCTCGGTGTAGGTTTTGAACTGTACATCTTTTACTTCAAATTCTCCAAAATTCTCAAATTAAATGTTCCATTCTCTGGAAAAGCCAAACAACTTTCTTTTCTTGGAATCATAACCCAATGTTTCAACCAAAGACACACTCCTGCACCCCTCTCCTCAAACACAATATATGCTGGAGTATTTTCTGGTTCACAAACTTCTCCTTCGAGCGCCAGAACATACTCATCATCTCTCAGTGCACTTCTCAAAGCCTTGAAAAACTTCATTTGCAACTGAATTTTATTCAAACCTGATGTCCACAGCAAAAGTTATTTACAAACTGAATTAAACTAAGAAACACAAATAATAAATAGAATGTAAAAAAAACAACCAATCAAGAAAAGAGACTACGATCCCACAATTCTCTTCGACCCTCTCACCTTCCAATCGCGTTACTCTATCATCGGACTGATTGAGAAATCCATGCGCGACCCTTCTCACTAATCAACCAATCCTAGTGTGGCACATATACGTCACACTAACACATACACACCTCCTCAGCGTGCTCGCTGAGACACTGACAAAGTCTATTGTACCGATTTCTTTCACAACCCACACATAAATTCAGCACAATATTAATTTGTGAGCCTCAAACCAAAAATAAGAAAATAAATTTCCCCATTTACTACAGGTAGGGTAACACAATCGCTTCAGAACCTTCCAAAGTAACCTTCTGCTTTCACCAACTCTTTTTTCACAGTTCCCTCAATTACAAGTAAAATATGAAATGCAAATTATACTTCCCAACTGATCCTTGGACTGTCGTTCTAGTGCACTTAGTACTCACCAAGTCTCAGAATAGTTTAAATCGCAGCAATTATCTCGCAAACTCGACTTACCAATCACGCCAGAAAGGTCTGTTAAATGGACAAATTACAAGATATACCAAGTGTCTCACTACATTTGTCAATATACTCCGTAGTCCCAGACCCCTCTCCTTAGGTCTGTGATCAACAACCATGGGGATAATTTGTCCTGCATTAAGCGCCACACTCAAATGAAGAACGCCGCTCCCCTGCTCTCATGCCTATATGTGTACGCCCACTCCTTCTAAATTCTACTTGAGTATCTCCACTCCTCTAAACTCATACACACCTCAATCATCTGAAAATTAGCTCAAGCTTTGCAAGCGCAAATCACTTCATTCAATTCAACCAAACACCACTAGAAACATACCCTTCAACCTAGAGGGTCTCCGAGAACCGGGGAAAGTCACTTAAGGCAACTAGCAACTCATCTTGTTAAATCCGTATAACATTTTAGAAAAAGAAAACCAACAAACTTTATTTTCAGAAAAGGAAGAAAATCACATTAAACTCATTATGACATCATCAAACAATGACGTAACAGTAATCTGCTACCAAAAACTGCTGCAGCGCCACTAAATCCTAGCTATTACTTAAACTGAATAGTGGATGCTGCGCAAGAGGTCAATGGATCGAAGCGACAGAAGACTGAGGGGATGTCATCAATGAGGAATCTAATCATCAACAATAATCAATATAATCAAAGATCTTAACTTCAAACAATAACCACACCCATTTATTAAGAAGAAATATAAAATGTATTTCCCTAGATTAACAATGCTAGTGTCACGAAAATAACTCTCAAACACAAATGGTAAGCATATAGAATTAATAATGATTGATTAGAACGTCTAATATATCTGGGTTTAATCAAAACAATCAAACAAATAATCTCCAAAATAATAACACTGATTAGCAACACCAAAATCAATAATAATGGCAATATGTGCATTAGTACAACATTCAAAGTGTGTCAATATAAATCTTGAGCATTCAATATTAATAATACCCTCACTAACAATGAACTACCATCAACATGTTGGGCTTCATGTAAAAAAAATTAGAAACACAAATTTAGAAAAATCTCTCTAACTCAGGTTATTATTAAAAAATAAAACATAAATAACATGCAGCAATCAAATTATAAGTTGCAGATGGTACCTGCAAAGCAAAGGAGACACATATAACAAACAAACTGCATACTTTACCCCAACGATAACAACAAGCAGTCTACATCAGCAAGGGGACATTATCAGGTAAGTATTCAGAAGAATCGGGCCTATCAACAGCTAAACCTACACTACTAAGGTCTCTATCATGAAGTCTTTAGTTCTCCAATTCTGAAATCTAAATCTCTAAAAATATGACTAAAGAAAATCCTACTCAGGCTGTTATACTAATCTTCAAAAAGCTTATGAATGGTCAGTTCATGGGGTGGTTACGTTTCAGCCAATAATAATTCTAATTGATAAACTTAAATACAACAATGTCACATTAACCAGGACATATTCTCAACAGTAACTTTTCCTCTTCCGTCTCGTCTGTAGCTCCATTGTTCGATCTCGTCTAAACTTCTCTTCTCAGGGAGAAACTTTCTTGCTTGCTACATTCACTTCCATCCTCGAGGAAGAAACCACATATTAGTAACATTCTCAAACAATAGAACATTCAACTTATTCAAGAATTCAGTTAAACATGGCCTTGTAAGACATAATGCAGCAACCCACTAGGGGTAGCTGTGGACACATCTATTAAACCATCAAGTACACTTTTATATAAGAATTGTACTAAGGAAAATAACCAAAACATTTAGTTCGGATTTTGCTCAGTTAAGAACAGAAATGAACTGTGGTGAACAATTTCCAAAGTCACCCGTTTTACACATTAATTCATTATGTAATTAGCATACCAAAAGCATTAATAAACATGTTAGAAAATTTACATTCTCACAACGTCAAATCAGTAATCAAAATGAACACCTCTTCTGGTCTACGGAAATTTCGTCAATATCCTTGGCACTCTGCTGTATTAAGGTGATGGTAGGATGCCTTTGAATACCTTCCTGTCTTCTTGCTATCTTGAGAACAGGCCGCTGCTTCTTTCTTTCGAATAAAAATAACAGTGTATGGATGCTCTGTGTGGGTTCCTCAAGGTTTCCCTAGTCACCAAATATGTTGTGGTTCAAGATAAGATGCGTACCTGAACTTTTAACAAAAGTCATGTCCATATATTGTTTCATCCAAATGCAACAGCAGTAAGATTACAACTGCCCAAAGCACAGTTTAGAATATGGAACTTTATACAAACATAAGCACTCTTACCTCAAGGAGACAGCCAGGTAAGAATACAAGTGATGTAATAGGTAAGAATGTGGAACCTTTACAGAGCCAAAATTCTGCATTCTACCACATTAAGTTACCACACTAATGCTACAGATTTAAAGTAGAAGAGAAACAGGGGCAACAGTTGTTCGAGACACGGAATACATGTAGGGAAACTGCCGCACAAAATCAAGATGGTGGCGCCAGTGCCAAGAGGGGCTCCCAGCCCAGTAGGGTTGTGGTAAGAAGTGGAATACGACCTGGAAAGTCCAGGAACAAGAGTGGATATGTCGGAGTAAGTGTCGGGAGAAGGGAGTGTCCGGCGCCAACCCTGACCTTGTGAGAGCTTGTGAGGCCTTAAAGATTAACATCAACCAACAGGGGCCTGATGACATGGATGGATGTGGCACTGTGGGCTCCCACGGCAGCTCCCAAATCTACATTACTAACTAAATTTGAAGGGAACCCCCACCCACACACGCTCAAATACTCATGCATGAAACGATTTTTCTGAAGGGTTTGGGGAAGAACCCTTATAAGTATGGGCAAATCTTTTCAGAGTTTTATCCTCTAATGCCTTCCATTGCGATACAAACTCAGCACTAATCATAAACCTGAGGACAGAATTGGGCTCCAGGGGAAGGTGCTTGGGAGGCCTCATTATCACTGGCTGACATAAGGCAAAGGATAATAGAGGAGGCTGTAAATAAAGGGAGTCACCACAGACTAGAAATCTTTGAAACAAACCTGTCTTCTCTCCAGTTGGAGACTGCACCAAAGACAACCAGAATGCCTTAGAGGCCTTCAAAGCCTCCAGGAAAAGGAATAGAGTCCTTCGAGGGTGCCAGACAGAAAGAATCCGAGGACACACTTTGGAGGTCCCTGCAGGAAAAGCACAAAATGGCCAACATTTGTAGGGACAAATCTACCCTCACAAAGAACAACCTCAATATATGCCAACAAGAGCTGAAGGAAGAATGCAAGGCAAATCTAAAACATGAACTAGAAAGCATCACAAACAGCATCAATAATTCAATCTCGTCAATCAGCAAAGATATTGATCAAACTAGTACAAGAGTGGGTGAACTGAAGACTGATATTCAAAAGCTCTCACAAGTGAAAACAGAGAACTCCAATAGAATTTGATCACGCAGATGGATACTTTTCAAATGAAATGTGAGACTTGGAAAAGAGAGCACGAAGAGACATCAGGAACAGAGCACGAAGAGACATTGCATAACAGCAGGAGCAGAACACAAAGACTTACTTGCGTATATCCTCTCACTATTTGGCCAGATACTGTGAATGAAAGGAGAGACTGTTGGTATCGCAAGAGCACACAGAGCAGGGGCTAAAACCTTCAGCACCAAAAACAGGCCCAGGGATATAGTGGGAAAGCTATCTTTATTTATGCAAAAAGAGAACATATTGGCTACAAGATTATATTGCTACAAGATCTCGCCCATCAACCCTTGAGAAATGAAGGAAGTTGAAACCCATTGCTGCCATTCTAAACAAAGAAAAAAAAATAGATTGTGATGGACATTTCCATGCTTGGTGACCTTTCAAGTAGAAGTTTAAACCCACAATGTTCACAAAACAGAGGAAGGAGAACAACGCAGCAGGTGGTTATAGACAATAAGTAGAGGGTAATAAAACGAGAACCAGAGGAAGGTCACCATCTTCAATGTGATAGCCTAAGTGAGATAGCCAATGATGCGAGGATAGGAAGAAGTGAGAACGATAATGAGATTTGCCTTTCCAAATATAATAATGCATAGATTTAACCTGAACTATCTATGAACATGATGTTAATGTGGAGCATGAGGTCTTCACAAAGGAACACCTTCAGTAACATGGACACTATGAATATAGCCACCAGTTAATAGAATTATTTACAACTCCACAACTATGAGTGGTAATCGTACCAGATACTGGTCATGTGTCTTCCCCTTTTTATTCCTGTTGTTAGTTGGAATCACTACATTTGGTATGGTTTGCAGAGTTTTTCATATAACAGAGAACAATGGAATTGGATGTTGGAGGTTGGGGTGGGAAAGATGTGAGAAAGCACATAGGCAAGAAGGTTCCAAACCACATCAAACCTACTTATGGGGATCATTCAATATAAACACCATTTTCGATCTTATCGTTACACGCGAAGGGACTTAACTCCCCTTCTAAAGGAGGAGAATCCACACCTTCCTAACATCTGACAGGGTGGAAATCGTGATGCAGAAAATGCACTTAAAAAAGGGCTATTCTGTCTGTCTCCACTCTGAAAATTACACATCAGTATCATTGAAATGCATCCGTAAGATGCCAGAAGGGGCACTATTCTCCATGTAAACTTTTTGACATATTAGTGCTAGAGGCACTGTACTGAAAGTACTTTTAGGCAAAGACGGGATGCAATGAGCATCTGCACATCAGACATTATCAAGATTAGGACCCTAGATGCACATAATCTGGGGCAGGGCAGATTACCTGAAAAGGTATTATGGAAACTCTTAGGCTCACTGGAGATTTCAACATAGCCTCACAAACTGTACTAGGCACGTCCACACTCATTGGTCCACAAACAATGGTATGTCCGAGGAGATCCAGGAACAAATCTGGGAGTTGAGGAAGGTCGATGCCTACAGAGCGATGCACCCAGAAAATTGAGATTATACATTCTATTCACATCCCACCAGTCCTATCCCAGGATTGACATGATTCTCATTTCCAGATCAGCAATGTGTTTGCTATCAGACACTGATTTTGGCATCAAAGCAATTTCTGACCATGCACACATATGGTTAATACCAGGGTCGTGAGCTCAAAACCACTGGTACAGAACATGGAGATTGGGGAAATATTTGATTCAAGATGCATTCAACAGAGCAGAGATGTATGCTGTGATAGAAGACTATCCTGCAATAAACACAATAACAGACACCTCTACAAATACATCAAGTGGGGGAGGGAGCACACTGCCAGGCATACCAGCACATAATTTGCCCAAATGCATCGTAGTAAATGCAGTGCATGACAACACTCACTTCAGTTGAAAGTCTTTTTTTCACCATTGTTGGTAGAGCCACTGCTGTGGATGGAGAAGCAGCCCCTAAGCACCACACCAGAATAGAGCTCACGGCGCGGTCCTGGGAAAACTATTCTGTAATAAAAGATGGCCAAGTAGTAGCACAGTTGGATGCAATGAAACAAATTACGCACCGACTCAGCGAGCAATAATTAGAGATTTTAAGGAGAGCAAAGTACTGGGAACAGATCTGTCAAGTTTGGCTTCCAGAGTCACCATAGTCACTTAAGTAAAGCTGGAATGCCAGTAGTTGGGCGGTTGGCCTATAGCGTTACTCTACTCACCTTAGGGTTGCTTACCCTGGAGTGGAACTGAAGGGGCTAAAGATGGTTGGATGTTGCTACAGGTGCCATCTCACTCTAACTAATGTACCTGTGAGTTTTTTTTTAATACGACCTGTACTGTCCCAAAAATATATTCACATCACATTCAAAAGATTTCTTGCTGCTATATTTATGACTTTCGTCCTTGAACGCCATGCTGTAGCCAAGACTCGGGTTTCTTTGTTTTAATCCAACTTTTTGCGTCCAAAGTTTCTGGAAGCTCTGATATTTCAATGAGGCCATGTATTTGCCGCTTATGAATCTATATTCATCTAAGGTCCCATGACAATGTGTGCATCACGCTTTAGAGCTTCCACTTTTTCTACTGCTTTACATAGATACAGATGGGGTGACATCAGCTAAACCTATTTTTTAAATGCCTCGGGTCACTGTCACCCAAGAAGCATTTTTTGCCCATCATTGCCTTGCATGAGTCACCAGAGGCCAGATGGCATACATTTTCATGTTAGAAGGAACTTTGGATCACTCGGCCTGTGTAAAACTAACATTTGCGTGAATGTAGATGCAAAAAACACATCTGTGCCAAATGAGAAGCAATTTACATTTTTTCACTTGTCTGGTGCAAATTTTCTTTTTGAACATTGCGTTCTGTGTAAATGTCAGTTCTAAATTGCCGGTCTTGTTTATGCATTCTATGTATTTTTCACAAACACACTGCCAGCAAGGAGTGCTGGCAGCCTCAAACAGAAATGGAGCAAAATATCGTGTTAAAATACCACTTTTGCTATGTATGTCAACTAATTGTATCCAGGGTAACAACTTCACCGTTGGTCTTCCTTGTTGATATCGCTGTTATTTGCCTTACTACCCCAAGTGATTTCATCAGTCAGGGAGGCAGCTGAAAGAATAGAAAGTAATGTCCCAGTTTACTTTCTTTAATTTCCACCTCTTGCTCTACCCTTAGAGCTTGATGTATAAAGCAACTTTGGCGTTACAAAGCTTGCGATTCTCAAAATCACAGGATTTGCGACCCCAAAATGGGTTTTTGTTATGTACTAAACCTTGTTTTATGATGTGGTAACATGCTACTGAATCGCAAAATGTGTTTGGAAACCCATGAAGAATCTCTATTTGGAAGGGGTGTATATAGGGCATCTTTTCCAAATAACGATTTATTATGGTATGTGTCAAAGGCCTAATGTACAAACTTGTTTTTAGGTCGAGGATGCAAGCGCTTTGACCTGTTGTAAGTCTTGTATGCTTTTAATCACGCCCATTGCATGCCTTTCACTTTCACTCCTTAGTGGGCTTGCCTTTTAAAAATCCTTTATCATTGGTAAATGCTTTACATTTGTCCCTCCTTGGTGCTGTTTTGTTACCGTTTTGCACACTGCCCCGTTACATGGATAATAAAAAAATGTCTAGCTATTGCGTCAAGAATTTTCAATTCTATTAAGGACACGGAGGCGAGGATTATGCTTTTCTCTCTCTTTACTGCAAAACTCAGCAGCCAATGAAATTTAACAAAACAAAAGAACTACATTTCCCATAAACACAGTAGTTCTAGTCCACCAATCACCAGTAACCTGTCCATATAACTGTCCCTCGCTGCATAGTCCTTCCTCTTTCTTTGCTGCTGCAGCCAAGAGATATGTGTATTCCTTTCCTTCTGCTCTTCATTACTATTGTTTTCTACTATTTTTCTGCCGGCACAACGTGGAGCGGGAGCAGGCTCTGAACGCGTCGCGTGCACATTCCGCACGGATTTCTCGGCCTTTCATTAATTGAGGGCTCGGCTTTGCCGGAGGGCGTGCTCGCGTCTAGCTTAGGAGTCGTTCCGACTCCTAGACAGCGGCGCGCGCTAGAGGACAAGTCCTCTTTTAATTTTCATGCGCGCGCATGCGCACGCCTCGTTCCTTCTGATCTGAAGAGAACGGGGTGTGTGCTGTGCGTCGGTCACGGAGAGAAGGCTATTTTTAGCTCATTTAGAGAGAAAAGAATAATCCGAAGCCTCCGGTCCTGACATAGAATTGCATGGTTGCCGATATGTTTGACTGCGAGCAAACTTCTTTTTCCTTTTGTGTCTCTCCTTTGCACTCATGCTCATGGCGGAAATGGCACTTTGAAACGGCTCGTTTATGTCAACTGTTTCACTTTTCATTATCAATTTATGTGGAAAGAAACGTCCAGTTAGGAATTTACAGCGCCAATACCTCTAACGTGAGCAAACGACTCAGTGCATTGCAAATGCATTGAGAGACCCATTGCATTGCAATGTGTGTTTTATCTACTTATCCTGTTTTATGATTCGGCAACAAGTTTCTAAATCACAAAACGGATTTAGAAAGGCATAACAAATTACTGTTTGTAAGTGCCGTTCTTAGGGCGCCCCTTCCAAATAGCATGTATCACTGTTTTGCAACCGTAATCCGGTCGCAAAACATTACTCCCAAAATTAAGGGAAAACATCTGTAACAAGCATGTGCAATGCAATAGGTCTCTCATTTGTGAGAGTTGAAGCTATTGGCATTGTAAATGACTTTGGGAACTTAAGTGTTTAGCCATGCAACACATTTTCCTGACAGCAGTGTTTGTGGTAAATCATCTATGGTACACTGGCCCCATTACTACCAGGCATTAATTAAGGTCCTTTGACAGTGTTGGCATGTTTAGTTTATGGCACTAGTGTCCTGCACACATGGACATGCACTACTCAAAGAGAACCACAGACGGCCATTAGCACACGTAGGTAGACATAGACATGCTTGCACAGATACACACGCAGGCAGAAAGAACACATACAAATACTCAGCTTCTGATGCCGCCTTGACAGAATGTGCTGTGTTTACTGTCATGCAGCTGTGAGCACCTCAGTAGAGACCTATGCCTTGTCTCACCTGCTGCGCAGGGACAGCACTCACCATTTATGTAAAATAAAGACATAAACACACCACTGCTCACCCTGGAGTGTAATGAACTGAATGGTTGAGGCATGTGGTGTGTAAGATAGACTTGGTGAGGAGAGGCCCATCACCATGCCATATGGGATGTTTATGCCTTCAAATCCAGCAAAGGTTGATAATCTTTCGGTGGACGAGATGCCCTTGAGCAGGTGCAACTTACTTTCACTTTCTCTCACCATTAAGAACCTGAGAAGGCTGTCAAAGTGCATTAAAACAAGAAGCAATGGTGATATTCTTTTACTACAGGGTCCCCCTACCTGTTCCCAGTCGTGTACCACAACAAATGCCCATATAAAACTAAACACCTTCCTTTACTGCTTACAGACCATTACGTTGCACAACTGGGATGTTTTAGAAATACATCTAATTACAAGGAGATAAACCAATCTGCTTGCAGTAAAGTGTAAAAGCCTCACACACAATCACACTGAAAACAAAGAAGAGTCACAGAAAAGCAAACCAAAAACTTGGCAGCTATGTAGCTTTATGTTGATAAAACAGGATAGTAGTGTTGGAGTGAGCCCTTACTTTGTACTTGGACCCCTCCTTACCTTTAAGTGTGCAGATCACCAAATAGACAGCAGCACTCCTACCCCCAGACTTGCTCTGGAAATGTTGTCTGCCAATGGACAGCATGGCACATGTGCGTTTGCATCAGTTCCTCATGCCGAAGGTGGGCAGCACATGGTTAACAACCTCCACCTCACACTGCAGCTTCATAGTAGCTCAAGGCACACAGCAGCACTGTCAGCTTAATCCCACCATTTGCTCAAATCCGCAACGCTCAAGAAAGAGGCTCGCCCAATCAAAAAGTCAACCCTAGGCTCTCCAATCCCTGTGCTTCCGGTGGAAGCTGAGGCTGTAGGGTTTTGTACTACAGAAATCAAGGAAGAGTAGAGCCAGTTTTTCAGCTGTCAACCTGTTCTGAATGTGTTTTACGACACGAGCACCGGTCACCCACCAAAGACTTAGGGCCATATTTATACTTTTTGATGAAAAACTGCGCCGGCGCAGTTTTGCGTCAAAAATAATACCCCTGGATAATGCCATTTTGGTGCGCTGTGCGGGCGTCAAATTTATACTTTGACGCTCGGCGGCGCAAACCACAGGTGTGAGTCATTTTTTTGTATGCACACCGCAGCGTCAAGTCGTAAAGCAAAATGACGTTAACGCAGCGGAAATTACTGTGGGTCGATTTACGACCCTGCAAACCGGATGTGCGACGTTTGTTGACGCAATAGCGTTAAAAAAAAAAACCAACACTGCCATTTCAGCAGAGGAGAGCCAAAATGGATCCCAAATGCATCTACAGACCCCAGGAAGATGACAACAGACCAGGAACCAGCCAGGAGGACCCACACTAGAACCAGGACACTTTAAGAAGAAAAGAAAGTGTCGCTTCAGTGCAGAGGAACAGGAAATTCTGGTTAAAGAGGTGACGGAACACCAGCACCAACTCTTTGTCACCTCAAAATTGCCAATTAGTAGGAGAGAGGCTATGTGGCAACAAATTGTCGACAAGATCAACAGTGTAGCAGAAGTACGCAGAACAGTCATCGAGTGCAAGAAACGCTGGCATGACTGCAAGCGCAGGACCAAGGAAAAGATGGCCAGGAACAGGAAGGCCGCACTGCAGACTGAAGGTTGGAGTCCAGCACACCAGAAGGCCCTGGACCACATGGAGGAGATGGTCTCAGCCGTCATCCCTGAGGAGATCATCACAGGGATTCAAGGACAGGACAGCGCAGACTACCAGGAGACAACACACATGCAGGGTAAGTCGCATGGGGAATTATAATGCACTAATGTCAACTACAATGGGGGGGATACTGACCACAAAATGCATGGAAGTCATCATATACATGGAGTGGCATGGGTAAAGGGGGAATGGCATGGGGGCAAGGCCTGCACAGACAGAAGCTGGGGCACACCATTACACTACACCAACAACAGTCCCATGGGGGCATGCTGCCATGCCAACGATGGAGCAAAGGGAAAGCCACGCCAGGAGGGAAGGGTACAACGTCAAACTGACATCCCGGCACACGTCAGCGACCATACCCCCTACATTAACTAGGGTCCTATTAACAACCTCTAGCCATACCGAGAACTGGAATGTAACTGCGACAACAGTTGCCACTACCAACTCCGCTCTGTGTGCAGCTCAAGTTGTCAATGGCAGTAACCTCCCCATGGATCATACACACCTAAATTAGAGGGATGAGGATGACAGCTCCAGTAATCCCCTGAAAAAAGACAAAGGCCCCAGTACTGTCAAATGTCAATGCCCATAGTTGTTGCAAACATCAGCCAATGTCAACAACAATAGGAGCTACACAGCACTAAGGACATACCCATGCTGCATATGTCAGGGTCCATCCTGTGCCTGGGTCACAATGTAACATCCCAAATGTCATACTGCTCAGACAACAGCATTGAGGGGGAGGACACATGTAACTGGTCACTGAAATACACCTGCACAGTCAGAGGAGGAAATAGTACACTGATACGATTATCAGGGCAATCCAATGTACCACACATTCCCAACATCAGCTGTACACATTACCAATGCCAACATCCATATCGTGCCATAACATTGCTATTCATAGGACGTGCTACATGTCAACTACATTTAAGTGGATGTGAAAGATCAGAGACTGGGGCAGGTCCAGATTGTTAAGTGTGCCATAACATTGCTATGTATAGGTAATGCTACATGTCAACCACATTTAAGTGGATGTGAAAGATCAGAGACTGGGGCAGGTCCAGATTGTTAAGTGTGCTGCCAGTGTCATCAGAACACCCACAGCCAGTGAAGGGCCTCACCATGAGAATGGATGTAGACAGAGGGCTGAGTAGGACAAGAAGGTGGCAAATCACTATTTGGCATAAAACTATACTAGAGGAGAAGATGCAGAGAAGTCCAAACCCTTAATACTATACATGGACATGCAGGTGGGCCATAGGCCTGGGAGAATGCCCATCTGAAAGACTGGATCAATGAACACGAAACAAGATCACAATGTGAATTCATCACAAGGCAGGCATGTCACATCACTAATGCCACAACACAGACACACTAATTGTACCCCGTTTCATTGCAGAGGAAGATGGATCTCCTGCGGATATGCCTGTGCCAGAATACCCTGATGACATGGATGACGAGGTGACAAACATTTCCTAGGAGACCATCCAAGAGGTCCTTGGAACCCTCCAGACCCCACCTTCAGTTACAAGGAGGAGCACAGAACAAGCAGCCATCACAGAGAACCCACCCACCACCCCAATTGTAAGACCTGCCAGCTCCAATACAGCTGAGGACTCAGACGACACAGGCACCAGCGTTGAGCGAACTGTAGTCGGAGTACAGCGGGAGCTGGCCAAGGAGGTGCGGGTAGGGATGCAAACTATGGCAGCCAGCCTTGAGGGGGTGCGCTCGTGCATGATGTCATCTGCAGATCAGGCAGCAACTATGCAAGCGATAACATCTATCCTGCAGGAACAGCAAAAAAGCCTGAAGGAAATCAGCACATCTGTAATACAGTTGATCCAACACCTACAACAGCAATCCTGTCAACGCGTGCACGAATGCAACATTGAACCCCTCAGGGCCGACCTGGCTGCCTACCATCGTGATGTGGCTGCTATTCTTAAGAATCAGCAGATCCTTCTTTTTTTTTTTTTTCTTAGCAAATATTAACAAGAGAACAGATTCAAACTTCTCCCTCCCATTTTAGTAATGGCGACCACAGTTCCGCGTTTCTCTTAGAACCCTGCACATTTAAGTCCATATTCGCCACCCGTAGAGCTGCCTTAAGCCAGTCTGTATAACTCAGAGGATGCTCCTTCATCCATTTTTTACAAATTTCGTTCCTGCCCAACACAATTACATAAAACAAAAATTTACGATTAATTTGATTCACCCTGGTCCATAAACCCTCTTCCTGTAATTGCCCAAATATAATCAGTGGGAGTGATATATTGATTTTCCAGGCCAGCATAGATGATATTGCCCCAAAAACCTCCTCCCAAAACACCTGAATAGCAGGGCAGTCCCAAAACATATGTATATCCGTTGCTCCTGGCCCGCCACATTTCGGACATTTAATCCCTTCCCCCTTCTTAAACTTGGCAAGTTTTGCCGGTGATATATATGCTCTGTGCAAAGTATAAAGATGGTTTTTCCTTAGTGTGGCAGGCTTCACTACTTCGTAAAGAGTCACAAATGACTTCTTCCACCATATCCCAATCTTATCGCCTGCCACCACCTTGCCCCATAGATTGTTTGGTAAGACAAAATTCTCATCAAAAGTTTCTAATATTTCCCAATACCACACCGTCAACCTCTTCACAGGTGTCGAGCTCGCCAGATCTAAAAAAGAATCCTCCAAAGCATTTACCACTCACAATCCCCCTTTAATTTCTTTTTCCCACTCTCTTATCTCTAAATATTTTAACCTGGACAGCGATCCATTCGTCATCCTTACCAATTCATCCCATAAAAGTAAAGTACCCTCTCGCGAAAGCTCACCCCACCTTTCCACACCTGCCCTTTTGAATGGTAATGCTAAGATATCTTTACAGCATTCTGGGGTGCCAGGAGAATCCCAGATAGGGGCCTGATAGCTGTAATAATGTGCACCCAGACATCGTCTCAACTGATACCAACTCCTTGCCAATCCTTGCAACACTTTCAATGTAACTTTTTTGAAAAATTTAGGATCGCCAAATTTGAATAGAAAAAACCTTGAGGCCCCTTTCACAGATGAAACCATTGCCTTATACATTCTGCCCACTGCTGAACCATCTGGGCACAGAAACAACTTCCTTGAGTTCTTAAACAAAAAATTCCACGCATAATATGCCAAATCAGGTAAGGCAAGTCCTCCCTTTTCCCTTCTTCTGCATAGTTTTTTCCATGATATCCTCGGCCCCTTTGAATTCCAAATAAAACTACTTATCGCCTGCTGCAATTTCTCCAGGTATCCCTTCTGCATTGCCAAAGGTATGGCTGCAAACACAAAGTTCCATTTGGACAGAATAAACATCTTAATTAAATGTATCCTCCCGAGAATCGTCAAAGGGAGATATGCCCATTTTTGTAACATGGCTTTACATTCAACTAATAACTTCCGTGCATTCCTTTCCACTAAATCCTTCAGATTTTGGGTCACTAAAATGCCCAGGTACCGTATTTCCTGCGTATTTGATGTTAACCCTACGTCCATATTCCACTGCATGGTTTCTGTTTTCCCCACATTGATCCGATACCCTGATACCCTTCCAAATTGTTCGGCCAGATCTTTAACTGTATTAAAAGCTACAGGCAGGTTATTAGTATATATCAGTAAATCATCCGCATATAAGGAGATTTTCTTTTCCCAACCATTGCAGCAAAAGGGCGAGATTAGGGAATTTTGTCTAATTTTCCTAGCAAGCGGTTCAATATATAAATTAAACAATACAGGCGACAGGGGGCAGCCCTGCCTAGTACCTCTTGAAATTGTTATGGGGTCTGTAAGATTCCCATTCACCAAAATCTTAGCACATGGCGATGTATAGAACTGGTCAATAACCCCACAGAACTTGGATCCTAAGTTGGCCCGCCTCAAGATCGATTTAAAAAAGTTCCAATTTACTTGGTCGAAGGCTTTCATTGCATCTAACATAATAATTGCCAATGGTGCCCCAAACGTTGTAGCCATATCTATTGCCCCAATCAGTTCAAAAGTTAATTCATTCAGATATCTGCCTTTAGAAAAGCCTTTTTGATCTGTGTGCACTAAGTTATTAGCTATCTTACTCAACCTATCTGCTAGAATCTTAGCTAGTAATTTATAATCACTGTTCAGCAATGATATAGGCCTGTAAGAAGCACATTTCGCGGGATTTTTATCCGGTTTCAAAATTAAAGAGATCACCGCCTCATTCCATGAAAGAGGAATGTCATTACCAGATTCCAGAATCCCCCCAAACAACTCAGTCAATACGGGGATAACTGAATCCCCTAATACCTTATAGACTTCCACTGGGATACCATCTGGACCCGGCGCCGTCCCCGACTTACTACTAATCAAGGTTCTCCTAATTTCCTCAGCCGTTATTGGAGCATTCAATGTTTCCCTCTCCTGTAATGATATCCCTAAAAATATATCGGCCCCCATCCAATCCGTTACCATGTCTTCATCCACCTCTAACTCCTCTGAATACAATTGTGAAAAAATAAATAGAAAAGCCGATTCTATTGCCGCCTCATCCGTTCTTTTTTCTCCTGAGTGCTCCACTTCAACCTCCTTGATGTAATTTCTAACACAATCTGTTTTGCCTTTCCAGGCTAATAATTTCCCCGCATTTTCCCCATATTCAAAATGAGCCAGTTTGCTTGCCTCCCATTTCTTTTGAATTCTTCCCTGTAGTATCTTCTCCAGCTGACTTCTCAGCCCATCCAAGCTGGCCCTCAAAGCCTCAGTCTCCCCTGCTTCTATTATTTCAACTTTATATTTTTGCATTTCCTGCTCAATCGTATTGATCTCGTCTCTCAGCAGTTTATGTTTCTGGATAGAGCACCTCCTAATCTCCCCACGAATAACCACTTTAAACGTGTCCCATACTACTGATATTGGGGCGGAACCCAGATTTACACTAATAAAGAATTCGGATTCCTTACGCAACTTTAACAGCACCTCCTGATCGAATAACAAGGATCGGTCAATCGTCCACCGATTACTACAGCTTCTCTGCCGCAAACTCATATTTAACACCACTGCAGAGTGATCAGATAGGTGCGAGGGCAGATACGCTATATTCTTCACCTCCTCTCCCAAACGTGAATCTAATAGAAAGTAATCAATTCAAGAGGCGTGTCTATATTTCTTATTAAAAAAGCAAAAATCCCTGCTATTCCCCGCCCTTTGTCTCCAAATATCGCACAGACCAAATTCCTTCCTCATCCTCCTTAAATATTGTTGTGACTTAGGCGTGCCTTGAGACTTGCAGTTATGCCTACCCAGCTTATTATCTAACACCACCTTGAAATCCCCCATCAAGATAACCGGATCCGAAGATTCAAGAAGCTGAGAAAAGAGATGCTTCAACGGTTCTATATCATCGCAGTTGGGGCCATAGTAACCTGCTACGATCAGATTACGACCCCCAAAATGTATTTTAACTATCACCCATCGCCCTGCTGTGTCTGATCTGGATTCCAAAATTGCCCCACTCCCCTGCTGTGAGTGTTTAACTAAGATTGCCACCCCTTCGTTATGATAGTTATGTTCTGTACATGAAAATGTTTGGACCCACCTCAACCTTTGTATAATGTTAGTACATTCTACCTTTGTTAAATGCGTTTCCTGCAAAACCACTATTTGCGCCGGAGAATCCTGCAAATACTGTAATATTCGCTCCCTTCTTCCTCGCACCCTCAAGCCATTAACATTCCATGAAAGGATTTGCAATGATATATTCTTCACCCGCTGCCTTCTCTCCCTGCTAGCTATAGATCAATCTTAGGAAACAGATTACTGGGTTGAAAGAGGCCCTGCATTTTTCCCCCCTCTCCCTCCCCCACCCTGAACCTACCCGCCACTCCCCACACCCTTCCCCCCATACCCCACCCGTGGAAAACCCCCCCGACTAAGGACCATAATGATCCCAATTTTTAGAGCGTCCCCGTGTTCCTGGGGGAACTCAAACTTTTAGACGCAAACTTATTTAGTATACTGCCCATTTTTTGTGGTATTTTTTGCCACTACCAATAATTCATCTGCCTCACTTATGTCTCTGATATTATACATTTTGGGCCAGATGTAGGAAAGCATTTGCGAATTTGCAAATCGCATTTTCCTATTCAGAAATGCATATTGCGAGTCGGAACCGACTCGCAAAATGCATTTCAGAATCGCAAATAGGAAGGGGTGTTCCCTTCCTATTTGCGATTCGGAGTGGTATGCAATACCATTTGCGACCGCATATGCGGTCGCAAATGGTGTCACAGTTACCATCCACTTGAAGTGGATGGTAACCCACTCGCAAATTGGAAGGGGTCCCCATGGGACCCGTTCCCCTTTGTGAATGGACCCAAAACTATTTTTTCAGGGCAGGTAGTGGTCCAAGGGACCACTACCTGCCCTGAAAAAATAACGAAACTAAAGGTTTCGGTTTTTTTTTTTAAGTGCAGCTCGTTTTCCTTTAAGTAAAACGGGCTACACTTAAAAAAAAAAAAACTGCTTTATTTAAAAGCAGTCACGAACATGGAGGTCTGCTGACTACAGCAGGCCTCCATGTTTGCGAGTGCCTATAGTCGGTATGGGGCCGCAATTTGTGACCCACCTCATTAATATTAATGAGGTGGGTCTCTGCGACCCCATACCGACTCGCAGACGGTGTCTGAGACACCGTTCTGCATTGCAAATTGCGACTTGTAATTTGCGAGTCGGAAGGACTCGCAAATTGCAAGTTGCAATTTGCAATTTTACTACATCTGGCCCTTTGTTATTATACATGATCCGGAGGAAGGCTGGAAATTTCAACTGAGCTGAGACCCCCAAAGATTTGAAACTCTCCAAACGTTTCCCCAGCTCCCACTGCCTATCCATAGTAACCCTGGATAAATCAGACCTGATCTCGAAAACAATATCCTTCACTCTTAAAGATTTTTGTTTCAACGCTCTAGATAAGATCTTTTCTTTCATCTGATATGTCAAAAAATGTATCAAAATTTTCCGAGGTCTACTACTGTTCATTCGCAGCTTGAAAGGGTCTCGATGGATTCTCTGAATCTCCTTTCCGATTTCCTCCTCAGACTCCTCCAGATCCACTGCTGATTTAATTAGTGATACAACAAAGGCCTTAAGATCGTTACCCTCTACTCCTTCAGGTACTTTCAAAAGTTTTAAATTGTTTCTTCTCGAGTAATTTTCCAGTTGCTCAACCCTATTCTTTAACGCCAATTCGCTCCCTTTCAGTGTATCGATCTCACCCTTATGTTGTGCCAATTCCTCCTTCATACCCCCCATCGCTTCTTCCAGAGCCTGTGTTCTTTCCATTACGCCATCAATTTTTCTTTCTAAAATAGCACAGACCTCTCTTATCTCCCCTTGGTTTACCTCTGAACTCGCAAAACCCTTTTTTACATCCTCAGAAATGGACACAATTAACGCCTCCAATGAAGAGCTCAATGAAGGGGAGATGACAGGAGCGGCTTGAGGAGATTCCACAACTATCAACTTAGATACGGGGTCTTGAACTTCTGCGCGCGTAGCATTTGGGATCATAGCTTGTACTGGGGCCATCTGTTCTTCTACTGACGGTGGCGGGGGGGCCTCCCCCACCACTGCCCTCGCCATCAGCATTATCCGACTGCCTGGTGGTAACCTCCATTGCCACTCTGTCCTGACCAGGGGTTAGCTTAATTACATCTGGTTTCACTTTGAAAAAAGACCTTAGGGAGGGCGTCAACTTATCTCTTCCCTTAAGCTTGCTTTCCCCCACCTTCCTCACCACAGTCCTTCCTCCTTCCCCAGATTTAGATTTAGATATTTTTTTTTGATGACCCCCTTTTGTCTCCCTTCTCCTCGGCAGTTACAACCAAGTTGTCCCGGGGCCACTGATCAGTCCCCTCCACACTTGTTAAGAAAAGCGGGGGGGAAGGGGGGTCACCCCCCCCCCCACACTGCCTCACTGTGTTTCTCCTGGCTTCCTTCACCAAAGTTTCCTTAAATTGTGCCCCTTCCTGTGTCTTCTCGGCTGCCTCTCCCCAAGAGCCTGTCTGACTCCACGTCTTCTAACACTGAGGTGTGTGTTGCCCCTTCACAACCACCACCAACAAGGACAGAGGAGGCAACACACACATCAGAAGAAGAAGACCTGGAACAGATCACATTCACCCGGAAAAGTAACTGGAAGCACTACTCCCTGCCACATGGTCAACTATTACCAAGGTCCTGCGCTTTGTAACATGCCAGTCTTACAACAACTCTACTTAATGACTGTTTTGCTTACCACTGTATATCTTGTCAGCCTGCCCAGTGATTGTCTCTCTCTTACTCATTGGCAAATCCTGTCCCTCTGCACTGTCTGAAACATCACCCCAGCATGTCAAAAGCATTTCTTTAACCCCTTGTGTAGGATCACAATGTAATATGTCACTATAATGGACTCACACTCATGGACAATGCACATATAGCACTTACACAACAAATCTGTCTCTGGGTAATGTGACATATCAACTGTGCAGTGGATAACTGAAATGTGCCTACTGTCAAATTACGTAGCTTGTCAATACAACTGTCCTGATATTATGTAGTCAGATAAATCTGCACAGTGACCATGATTGCATCCTAATCTGCCCTTCCTGAGGGAAATATCTGATGAAGTGAGAAACCATACACCATCATGCTGTGTTGGACAGAATGATGCTTCCTCAAGGGATATCTAAGTCATCAAATAGTGGCAGCAAAATGTTGTCACCATGCAATACCAACACATGCTGAACTGTGTCACAAATGATCAATGTTAGTCATTAAGACAAGAATACAATAGTGCTTACGAGAACTCATCTTATAAGGGTGTCCATGAACATCACACTGCAGTCAGACCTAAAACTGTTCCCCCAATACCAAGTCTGGAAGCACTGTTTGTGACATAGAAAACATACTTATCGACAGAAACACATTGGGATCCATATTAATTGTGATTGGTGGTTGAAACGAATGGTGGAAACATTGCAAGGTAGCTCCAGGGTAGTTGCCAATCTTACAGCTCAGTTGGGATTTGTTTGTAGCATAGGACACAAATGTAATAGAACAACATTCATGTACAGTAATTCCAAGGCCATGATCAAGTAGCATTTAACACATACTGTAAAGGGTTAACTATGTATTTATTTAATGGTAATCACAGAAGAGGAAACTAAGGGAAAAGTCTTACCTACCCTAATCTACCCTGACTACTCATTACCCACAACTGTCCCTAACTAACCTAAGCTAAACTTACTTATCACATGTAACGAAACGTTCTAAACATCAATCCCCCACCCCCCTTATGAGACGGGACACATGGAGGACAACACATACTAACCTAAACACATACTATACTATCCTAAACAAATATATTTTTTTTTGTATTTTTTTATTGTCATTGTTTTTTTTATTTTTTATTAAACACACAAGAACCCCAACATAGCCCCCCACCCACCCACACACTTAATAAGTAAAAATAGAAAGAATCAGGACCCCCCACCCACTAACACTAACTAAACTAACAGACCATACTAACCTAACACTAAGCCCCCTAAGCCCACTAAGTATGAGAACAAGGAAAGAGGAGGGAGGGGAGGGAATCATGTCCATTGTCACAACAGTCTAGAGGTTGGCTCTCCGGAGGGTCCTCTTTATGGACTTCACACGCCTGTTAATATGGCGAACATCCCGGCTCAGATTGCTTATCTTCCGCAAGACACGGTCCATCTTCCATTCCATTTCATGGAATTGTGCAGGGTCAACTGATGGAGCTGGGGCAGTCTGGGTACCAGCGGAGGAGGTCTGTGCGCGTGTGGAGCCAAGGCCAGTGGGCTGTCCTGCACCTGTTGATATGCTGGGGCCTGGAAGTACTGCAGACGCAGGGACAACAGTCCCAGCTGTGGGAGGGGTCACCTGGGTTGAAGTGGTGGTTGTGCTGGTGGTGGCTGTGGTGGGCAAAGTAGGGCCACCCTGTGAGAAGGCCCTCCATGCCCCGGAGGCCCGTTCATGGTGGTATCGACGGGCCATCCTCCTGAACCCCGACTCTACCAGCACGATGTGCTGGTATCTCATGGCCCGCCGCTGGAACTCACGGACCTGGTCAGGAGTCATGTTTGCAGCTGTGAAGACAAATGCAAATAATTTACATTAGGAACTGCATTGTGCGAAATGGCACAAGAAGTCAATCAGACAATATATCTACTGTACTTGTAACAGATCATATCACCATACAGATCATTGAATGTCCCTGAGTAAGTACATGGCAGGCCAGCCTACAAAGGTCATATCACACATAGCACATCCAAAACCTACAAGATAGGTAACAACTGGCATTGACTTGCCATCTGAGTTCTGCCAGTTATCAGCTAACAATCATGCTGCATATCCTCCGCAAATACCTGGGCTACAAATGTCAGTGTACGGAATGCAAACCTAAAGCCACATGGTCTGCAAGTTGTAACAGGACTTGCCAGTATAGTACCCATGTGCCATACCTGAGTGTGTATACTAGGTTCCAACCAAACAGTCACTTATTCCCATGTATGTGTAACATACTGGTAGCATCAGTCCTAGGTACCCTATTCACAAACCCATGCCTGTGTTTGAGGGTGGGGGGGTGGAGAAACAACTAACAATTCCAAACAACATGGACACCGAGGGGTGTATAGAAAACTCCACACGTGTTTGGCTCTACACACACACCACAGGTAAGGTCTATCAACAATTAGGAGTCTGCAAACTCTTGACCAGTCAAAGCGCCACACATGTCAGGAAATGCAGAGCTTGGTACACAACATATACTTCCAGTAAGGCATGACTTACACCAGACACAGAGTTGCAAGAACACCCATGATCATGATTAGCATGCTCACCTAGGCCATTGCACTGAAGTTCCACATACATGTAGCACAACATGTGGAAGCACATGCTGCTAGGAAGTTCTACCTACAGGTTAATAAGTACCTTGGTAAGTAGGGAAGCAGAAGTCTGTTGGAAAGCAATTTGCTGTACCAATCTGGGAGAATGTGGGTCTGACAGGCTGACTAAATCTGAGCTGACTTCCAGTGCGACTCTTGTTGATACAAGTGTCATCCACATGACTCACCCCAGTACTCATTGTGGGGCCTACAGTAATGACCTACAATCCCTAGATAATACAATAGGATATGCATTGGCCAACTCAAAACATTTGAGAAACTGAAATCCCACTCATGGAACAAGACAAATGATTGACCAATGCATCACACCTTGCTATGCGTTCAACACACATGAGTCCATTACACATAACCAGCAAACACAACACATAACAGACATATCAACACTTACTGGAGTGGTCGGGGTCCTCAAATGTAGCCACCTCTCCCACAGTGTAGGGTGCCGGTCCACCGGTAAGGCATGGAAAGAAGAAATGTGCTCAAAATCTGTGCACTGACCAACAATTTCAAAGACATATACAATGTGTAGGCTGAATAAGGAAATGACAGCCATTCTGACATGATGATACTGCATCTGATATATCACGGCCAACATGTACATAGCATGGGTCTCCTGTGACAGTTACACACATATCTGCACACATGCAGTGGCCCTATCTATCATGTGGTGACAAACATGCCCCGTCATTAGTGATCAGAAAAAATAATGGAGTGTAATCGTCTCATCATGTGCATCCAAGAGAGACATCCAAAGCCTGGTTACTTGAGGACTGCATTACCAGTCAAAAAGCCTATGTGGCCATGACACATTTCATACACATAGGTACAATGTACAGAGGGGCAGGGACTTTTGTAAGCCCTCCTGTTGTTACAGTTTCTTCATTTCATGTGGCCCTGCAATAGTGATTTGCACCAACCATGGAGATTTGAAGCCATGTGCATACCTTTGGACTGCCATCCCTAATTGGAATGCGGCACAACTCTCTCCAAATACCAGTCGAAGATGTTAGCTGAGGGCACCTTACACCTTTTACCGATATTTTCAAATCCAGATCTCACATGTATCCAAAAAGTTGAAGGACCACAATCATCCCTAACATTCATAGAACTTCCGTGAACGCTTTCCTTCCACATTCACCAGACTCACATGAGTCATATGTCTGGGCCACTTTGCTATCATCAATTGACGTGAAGCCAGCACTCATTTTCTGCATCATGTAGTGTTTCCAAAGTCAGTCTAACTATTGCGTCAACAAAGTTAGCCAATATTTTAGTACATCTTTACTTCTCTGGCAAATGTGGACTATATAGACATGATTGGCTCCTATTTTGTTTGGTTGTCTGACACAAAGGCAGCACTAATTTACTTAACGGAAAAGTATCCTGTAAGTTTGCAGAGCACGTGCTACCTGACAGCTAGCAATTCTGATCCTTCCCATAGTGTATCAAGTACCCTGTATGTTTCCACAGCATTACACACAGTCAGCAAGTTAGCTGGCAGATATTGTACAAATCATCTGATGTCACTACAGAGCATTTAATCGTGCACATTTACATGATTAGTACTCACCAACAGTGCCACCAATCACGATTCCTATGTGGTCCAAGAGATCCTGCTCCCTGGTGATGATGTCTGCCCACTGGTGCTTCAGCTGGTGGTCACTCCTCTGGCTGGCATACACACGCTGAAGGTGATGCAGCACCTTTCCCCACCGGATTCTGCGTGCCTCAGTTTGATACCCCTGTATCACCCTGCCTCGATCATCAGTGGTAAGAAATGGCACACAAGCCATATGAAGCCCCCCAACTCCTCTTCACCCATCCTGCCAAGACGTGGCCTACCAGACATCATGCAAATGAGAAGGGAAATAGGGGTTAAAGAAATAGAAAGGGGAAAAGGGGGAAAGTAGGGGTACGAAAACAAATGAAAAGTAAACAACCACTAAAAGAGCCCAACTATCCCCAAACTAACACTACCGACAACAGACTCCCACAAACAACAAAAACACCAGTAAACTGGACAAATTTAAACAACACACAGTAGGACACTATACACCAACAATATTTATTTCACAAATTGACAATTGAGACAGCACACAGGACACATAAGCACAAAATCACTGGACACCACTCAGTAAACAGCCACACAGTCTAGAAGATTCACAGACTGCAAACTGAAAGTGAAAGTACACCCACTGTACATGATCTGTAAACAGGATATCCTATTACATCACTTCCTGCATAAAATGTCCGCTGTTTTTTCGCGTTATGCGTCATATTTTTTCACGCATACAGTTTGTGCGTCATATTTTTTCGACGCACAGGAGTGAAAATTAGCCCGCATCCAAATAATAGTAAATAGTCTGTACAATTATTTGGATGCGGCCTAATTTTCACTCCTGTGCGTAAAAATGTATGACGCACAAACAGTATTTATGGGGAAAACATAACGCTAGCAACGTCAAAATTTCAGTACATGAACTGGTTTTGGGCATTTTTTCTGTTTTTATGTTATGTTACATTTGGGACACATCAGAGATAGGCTGATGGCACCCACTATGGTGTTGATGGTGTGTGTTCACATGTGAGACATCATACTGCAGTGGACCATGACACGCTACTTCCTTAACAGTATTTTGACGGTTGGCTGACACACTAGATGGCCATATGTGTGGCCTACATATATGTATTGCACAATTTGGGCATGTTTGGCATCAGGAGAGGATAGCAATGTGATGCACATATGTACAATACCTCAATGCCTATGGCTCAATGTGTGTGCAGTAGCAACTAATGTATTTGTTGACCAAGTGTGTGTGCATCACATGATGCATTATTGAACATATGCCTGTATGAATGTGGTAACAGCTTCCTAGGCACTTGTTGGTGAATCCCACAGTGAGTCAGACACATGCATAGAGGAAGTGGGTACCATGTAGTTGGCCCAGACAGCCAAAGGTGAACCACAAATGTAATATGACGCCACAGTTGAAGTCATATAACTGTGCCACAACTCTCCAGTGGCTGTGGTGAACCAGCAGACGAGGCAGCATGTGTCCACATATTTCCAGTGATCACTTTCACAGAGGTGTCTTGTTCATGTGTGTGGTCCAATGTTGAGCCTGTATATTTTTAGGGGTGTAATTTGTCACAGTTAGGTCCATGTCTCATCATGAGTCAGTGGTAGCTATTCCAGTATCTACTGAGTATCCTTTGTTGATCAATGTGAGTAAAGTGGATGTGGACATAAGAACCTACATGGGGATGGTCCCACCCTGTCACTGAAGACGTGTAATGAGACAGTCAACATGGCAACCTTGGTGTGCTGAGTGAGATAATGTCTCAGGTGTCATGTTCCGGCAGGTGTAATTTCAACATTCGTACACAGGTTAGCTTCTGCAATTCCCACTGCATCTGGGAACATCATAGCCTCTGTGCTGATTATTCTCGCAGCTATTCACCACACACAGCCCATCAAAATGTTGTGAGCAATGTAATTCTGTGTGTGAACTGTCAGGGTCCTGACGTGTGAATTTTTCATTGACATTATCAGAGGTTGCTAGTTCTGCTGAAGGCCCCGTACCCAATCCCTGCATACGGCCCTGGGACACTGTCACACTTTGTCATTCATGCATAAATGAGACCCAGACAAGGGATGGGCCATGAATTTTGGTATTCACAGGGGATTTAACAAATATGGTACAATTAAAAGGCAGATGATGCTATACAATGTATTTGGGTATGCATTGATGAAGCACATGCCCAAATACCCTCTGAGGAATGAGAGGTTTGCTAAGGCAAGTGTGGTACATATGTAGCCACAGAAAACTTTAGGGTGACGCACAGACAGATGCCAGTCAGGCTGACAGGATGCAGGGTGAATCAGGATCCAGCAATTTAACGAGTTACATAATCGGTGGTCTGACTAAGACTGTTTGGAGGACGAACTAGACAGTTGACATGTAAAACTGTGTATGTCCTGTGTTTTTGAAGGTGACAAATGAACCCTAGGGCTGTGTTACACGGCTTAATTCGTAGCAATGCTTAACGGTGTATTTGACAAAATGGCAACTCCTATGCTTTTCCAGGCATCAGCAGGGCCAGTGCTTGTTGAAATGGGTGGTGTTCATGGAGGTGATCACAGGTGTGGGCTGCATCAATTTCTTACAAGTCCTGTAGGTAAGATTTGCATTCTAATGGCCAACAGACATTTTAATACGGGAAGCAATCTACAAGTGCTAACAGGGCTTGAAAACTAGAAGCCAGTGTATTAATTGACCTGACATCCATGCAGTCAGATGATCTATGACAATGGTATACCATAGGAAAGGGTGTAGCACACAGGATTACTATTGTTTGTCTGTGTGTGTAGAGGAGGGAATATCAAGGTACACATCTTACTATTCCAGGGACTTCTTCAGACAGGTGGGTTGTGACCAGGAGCATGGGTGTGTCAGGAGTTAGGAAAGGGGCTGACATGTACATGGAATGTCATGTGCGCAATGCTGCTCATATGTGTGGCACTTGTGCTGTCTATGTTCTGCTTTTATGGAACTCTGGTCACAGATAGTCCTTGCAAAGATTGGATGCAGTTGGACTTACTGCTGTCAAGGGTCTGGTCATACATTCCTGTTACTGATGCAAAAGCACATCAACTGCCTCATGTATGAGGCTTGTTTTCCCCTTATTGAGTGATGGTGTCTTAGTTGTGAGACATATGCTGCGATGAACCATGTTTTCAACATGTATGTGTGAAATAGGTGTGCTATTGCCTTTCAAAGGTGAAATGTACAGGATATATGTCATTTACTGTGTGTGTGTATGTGACCGTTGTATGGTACGCATCAGATTTGCTCTGGGATTTTCAGTGTCCTATTCGGTATATCAGCAATGCTCCATGAGGCAACACTCTTAATCTGATAGTTGGAGATAAAGGTGTGCACAAATGAATAGCCAAACAATGATATGGTGATTATTATAGGTGTTTATTTCAAATAGTTAATAAAGTGGTGATGGTGATTATATTTTTAAAAAATTACTCACGATATGTTGCCGCCTACGTAAACCAGCAGCCGTGTTTTGTTGTTCCCCCTCATGTTGCAGGCCACCATCATCCTCTTCCTCCTCTTCAGGAATTTGTAGCTCGGGTTCCAGGAGGGGAATGTTCCTTTTTATGCAAATGTTGTGCAGAATAGGACATGTTAGGATAATCTTACAGACCATTTCCGGGGAATATAGGAGGCTACCACCAGTGATGTCGAGGCACCGGAACCTCGACTTGAGGATGCCGAAGGTCCTCTCGACTATGGTGCATGTCCTCCTATGTGCGTCATTGTAGGCACGCTCTGCTGCAGTACTCGGGTTGCCAATAGGTGTCATTATCCATGGCTGGATGCCATACCCCTGATCAGCTGCAAGAGAAAATGGATGGGATCATGTTGATGTAGCTAGCCCCATTGAAATCACCTTTCATGGCAGTAGTTGTCTTGTATTGTCTGTGAATCTTTTGTGTTATTATGTCGCATCCTAGGCTAGTAGGATGTACCATCTGCATTGGGTTGTTTCCTTGGCTGAACGAGTGTTTGGCTGTTGACCGGTTGTCAGCAGTATGTTTTGGGATTTGCGGTACAGTGTCCCCTCCCTAGCATTGTGACTTGTGATACTGGTGTCCCTGTGTCTTCACTGGGGGTGAGATGATAGTTCCATACACAGGTTAAAATTGACAGTGGTGGTAACATGTTAGCATCTATGTACCCTGGAAAACCCATACCTTTAGACTTATGCAATGGATTAATGTAAACATTATTGAGACGCTTACAATTTGCAAGGTGACAATTAGGCAAATCACTCCAAACGTTGTGAGGGTTGCTATGCAGTGTGTATATAAGTAGGTGTTTGTACTTACCAAAAAGTAGTCCATTGCCATACCGTCCATCCTGGAAGTGTTCATTGATGGTGCAGTGACGGAAGATGAATGAGTCATGGACACTCCCAGGATATTTAGCCACAATGTTGGTGAACAATCCTTGGTGATCGACAATGGCCTTTACATTGATGGAATGTGTGTGCTTCCTGTTGCGGTAGAGGTGTTCAGTTGCAGCAGGTGGCACAAGACGTACATGTGTGCAGTCGATTGCACCAAGGACGTGTGGGAAGCCACTAATGAGGTAGAACCCCTGTTTTGTTTTCTGCTGCTTCTGCAGTGTGTTAGGGAAGCAGATGTGGCGGTGTGTGAGTCCAATGGTGGCATCCAGTACTTTGGACAAAAAGGTAGAGAATGATGGCTGTGATATTCCGGGAACCAGGGCACCAGTTGTTTGAAAAGAGCCACTTGCCAGCATGTGAAGTACGGCAAGCAGCTTGGTTTCTATTGGGGTGGTGCTGGGTGTCAGCAAGGTGGGTGCCAACTCTGGCTCAATGTTTCGCAGCAGCTGCTGAATGGCCTGCCAGTTCAACCTGTACCTCTGGATGATGTCATGTTCCCTGAGGCCATGAAGGGTTGTTCTGGGGCGGAATATCCTCTCCTGCCTTCTGTGCTGCCTTTGGGGTCCCTGCTGGTGTTGTGGTAGCTGCTGTTGTTGCTGCTGGGCTCTGTGTCTGCGTGCACGCTGGAAAAGAAGCACCTCCATGTCTCCCTTTTGCTGCTCTGCTGTTGCTTCTGTGTGCTCTGATTAAATACAGGTGTGTTTGCCCCATTTTAACACCTGCCCTGACCCAGGTGTTATTTTTTTCTGCAAATCAGGCTGTGTGTCATTTTCCGGCTCCGCCTCCCGGCCGTGCACCATTTTTGCCCGAAAGCATAAATAGGACGCACGGCCACTTAAGTCATTTTTTGGACGGGAACGCCTACCTTGCATATAATTAACGCAAGGCGGGTTGCCGCATCCAAAAAATTACGCACACAGTGGAATTTTGACGTCCGCGGGCGTCAAAGTTTAAATATGGGGCAAGGTTTGCGCTGGATGTGCATCAAAATTTTTGACGCACATTCGGCACAGACAGAGTATAAATATGCCCCTAAATGAACCCAGTTTTTACATATCAGTGCATTTTGAAGCAAGAGTGCCTATTTTGCGTTATAAGTAAAGTAATTTAATGTGACTCAACATCATAATACGCTGGTTATTTGCAAAATTGAAAGGAAAGCTGACACACTTCCATAGGGTTTAAATCTGTGCGCAAAAACTCAGCCTGTTACATTTAAGGGAATCTATAGTTTGAAACTGGATGCTTTCTAGGTTGAGTTGACTAAGTGCAGCATTGAATCGGCAGCTGTCTGGATAGCACCACAACCTTCTCTACAGTTCGGTGTTTGAAGAGACTGTCAGTAACCTGCTCCATTCACCCCGTACATCGTTTCTAGTGCGGCAGGTTTGACAGTCTTCCTGTGCTCCTTAGCTGCATGTAAACAAATCATCGCCCAGTGGAAGAATGGGCTGTGTTGGGATACTGGTGAACACAGCCATACTTAAACATGGCCGCCAACTGCACAACAGCCTGATTATTCAATATTACCACATTTTCTCTCCACAAATCACCCTAACTCAATTGCAGGGAAACACCTGCATCTCTCCATCACAGGGACCCTAAAATAAAAGGCTCTGCCATGTTTCAAAAAGCAACAATACAGCATGTATTACAACCAGCAATTACCAAACAACTTCATGGCAACTGTATAACGTTTCTCTCCTCGAGGTAGAGTCATAAAAATAACTCAAACTTTATGGCAGGGAGGACTACACAAAAAAACAAGCATTTGCACTGCAATGGGTCTAGCGTTTGCTCGAGTTAGAGCTGTTAACATTGTAAATTGTGGACTTTTCTTGCCACAAACTGAAAATAAAAAGTAAAACAATTGACCTAAGCAAGCGTATTCAAAGCACCGTGGGTGTGAAGGAGACACAGAAAAGGAAAAAGAAGTTTGCTCTAAGTCAAAGTTATCAGTAAACATGCAATTAACCATGTAACAGGGCCGACGGCCAAGACGATAACAAAACCGCCCTAAGGAAGGACAAACATAAAGCATTTACCAACAAAAAGAAAGGATTTTTGAAAGGCAAGCCCATGAATGAGTGATCGTGATGGGTGTGTTTAAAAGCCCAGATACATACCAACACATCAGAAAAGCAGCTCTTGCGCGCTGCTATGCTCAACCTAAAAAGGAAGGGGTCCCAAAGGCACCCCTTGTCTTTTTGTAAATGTAAATACATTTACGATGGAGAGTGGAAGTGGTCCAGGGGACCACTGCAAACCCTCAAACAAACTTTAAAAAAGCTTTTCTCTTTAAGTGCTGCCCCTGATCCTTTAAAAAGAATGGGCTGCATTAAAAAAAAGTTGACTTTATGCGAACACAGACAAGGTGGTCCTCTGACCACAGCAGGCTACCATTTCTGGGATGGTATCCAGTCGCAGTGAGTTACAATTTGATAACTACCTCCTGAAAATTGATGAGGTAAGTCAGATTGTGACCCACTACCATTTAGAATTTTGTGGACTGACCTCTTAGAACATAGGTTGGTTTGCACTCAAGTCCATAGTCATTTAAAAGGCAATGCGAGGCTGTTGGTGATATCACAAAAGGTCATCACTGGTCAGAGGGTGCATGCTGCTACTTCCGCTGTCCCAAACATGTTTTTACACTGCTGCTCAGTACTTGGAATTAATTAGCGTTCCACAGGCAGTGCCCGAGGCAGTTTAAAAGGCATCTGGACTCAGACCTTTGGAAATTTATTGGTGGCGCCAACATGAATCAAAGGAACCCAGGATAAATACATTTATATAGCTTTATATTCGTTATTGCCTTTAGCTTTTGACGAAGAACGTTAAAAGGTAACGCACAGAAGTCTGCAACAACCGGACAGTTGCAAGGGTCAAAGGAGAAACTGTGAAATGTATTTGTCCCCAAGCATCTCCAGAGATGGTAACTGTCTCCTTTGCATGCATGGGTTTATATTGAATCTCTGTGGAGAAAGCACAACAAGAGTAGATGGGTATACGCAGAAAACAGTACCAGGATTAGAATCTGAAAGTATTTGATTTTCTGGAGTGTGAGTATTTAATTACTCAAGGACTGCAGCAAGGTCAGGTTTCCACAACGTTCACACTGAGGAATCAGAAGACGCCCACAGCACTAGGAGGAACAGAGGTATCAAATCCTATTACAACTTCATTAAAAGTATGTGAAAATTGCAGAAGGAAAAGGGGTAGTAATCCAACTAATTCTACCCTCACATGAAGCAGGTTACAGCAAGAAGGAGCAAGCAGTTCCTTTGCTCATAGACATGATACTTCAGCTCATAGAGCAGACGGAATTGACTTTATAACTATCTCACACTGTAGTATCTCAAAGGAAGGTGGATGAGATATTGAGGGAAGCCTGAAGTACCAATGGGTGGCCAATCAATTGCTAAGCCTCGACATAGCCCTGGTCTCGTCTTAAGGTGTTCTCATTGTTGAAAAGGGGCATGAAGATTAGAATGTTGTTTTCAGTGGTTAATCACTACATGGAATGTTTAAATAGCCTTTTCACTCTGGGGAGTCACATACTAGGGCCCTGATTTGACACCTTACTGGCCAAGATGTATTCTTAGAAGAAGTGGTTTGTTAGACGGCTACCAGGGTGGACCATGGGGATGAAAGGGCGGGAGCTAGGAACCTATACTAAAATATACTTTGACATTCACTCAGGAATGGGGCAAACATACTTCGGTGCTTACATGTGGTCATCAAGCTTGCATGCCTACATCATAATCTGCTGCCTGTTGATACCAACGATTCTATGTTCGGGCAGCAAAAGGCTGACCTTCTGGGATTTGTCCAGTGAAATGATCTTGTGATCAATACTTCAAAAGCCAAGGTGGCTCTGGTGCATTGCCACCAACATCGATCACTACAGAAATAAACAAAATCATTATTTGCCAAGACAACACATATTCATATAGCCCCTCACACAATTTTATGATTTGAAGCAACATACTCGCATAGCTTTCTAGAACAATCGCGGCAGACATAATTCAAATTGTGTGTGTCTGCATTGAAGAAATATACAAATGGGTATTAAACTGAGAATAGTAATGATGATTCTAAATTATTAGTATTCAGAGAGTACGTGTATAGGTATGTTTGCACTCACCTGATTACGTTTAATATTAGAAGAATTTGCTCAAGTCCTTTTTTTAATTTGCATGTACACTGATTAGAGCATTTAATATAGTTCACCAGTGAAACAGCAATGGACCAGACTCAACTGTACACTCTTACAAATGGTAATTAGAATGCAAAGGCGAGCACTGATGAGCCACGCAAGAGTACTCCTGGTACAACACTCTTAAAGGTCGTTGACCATTTGTGAATTCCAGAACAGGCTGAATATCAATGTCTAATGTTTTTTAACCTTGAGTCAGGGATACCCAACTATGCAGTCAATATTAGTACTGATTTCTGTAGCCTACACACAATTTACACACCTCACTAATATTTCTTCTTTTTTCTCAGCTGTGCACCCTAGTGGCCTGCTTTGATCTAATCATAACCAGACTACTTACCTCACTGCACACGTGCACAGGGTCAGGCAGGGCAAGGGTCGAACTCTGGAGCAGAAAGCAGTCCTGGCAAAAATGCTCAAATATGCACTGTTCCCTTTGTCTCCTCAAGCCATCACTCTCCATCGATCCATTCTCTCTCTTTCTTTCTCTCTCTCTCTCTCTCTCTCTCTCTCTCTCTCTCTCTCTCTCTCTCTCTCTCTCTCTCTCTCTCTCTCTCTCTCTCTCTCTCTCTCTCTCTTTCTCACTCCCTCTCTCTCTTCCCCCACCCTCCCCTTCCCCCCTCCAGTCACTACCTTCCTTACACCCACCCACCCACCTCCATCTCTTTCTCTCTCTTCAAGCCTCCCTGTGCCTGCTGCAATTAACCTCAGGGACCTAGGGAAAGTGACTGAGGCACAAGGAGCAGCCCTAGGCGTAGAAAACCATCCTTCAAGGACTCCAACCTTGTGCAGCCCTCTCAATCCCACAGAAATGCTTCCACGCCACAAGTGTAAATGTCTGTCCTGATTCGGGTGTGGGCCTGGGGAGACAATCTTAAGCAGGAGGCAAGGCCATGTTCCCTTACCTCCATCTGACCACACCTTTCCCCAAGGCCCTTCGCTGGCTGATGATGAAGTCAGTGAGTTTGCTAATGCCACTCCAATCTGAGTCATGGCGAGGAAAGGTGGAAGATCCACCCTCCCTAGGGCCTTTACTCCAAGGTGTCTCAGTCTGGAGCAGGTCCTACTTTCTGGCTCCCAGAAGCCACATTCCTTTCTTGTGTCCATGCTGACCGGCCAAATTTCTGTCTTTCTATTCTCCATGACACAGGAGACTGACACTTGCAGTGGGCATTTCTCCTGTGCCATTAGAGGGTCTAGTCCCACTTGACTGGGCCACCATGGGGCCCCACTGCTCCCACTCCTGCTCCAAGCTGCTGTTGCCAGAGAGTAGTGTTTGAAAAGCTCAAACCTAGAGGAATGCCGCAGAACCAAGAGGTGATCATTTCTGTCATCGATGAGGTAAGAAGTGGGAGGAAGGGTGTGGGCATATGGTTGATTATCTGTGCATGCACGAGTGTGTGGAAGTGAGCTTTTCTGTGACTGAGCATCTGTAAATGTATGTGCTTGTGAAGGCATGAGTGACTGAGGGTATCTGCATTCGTATGTGTGACTTGGGCATGGGCTCATTTGTGTGTAACATGGGAATTGTGATACAATGTGGGAATTGTAGGTAACATCTACACCACTCTTTTCTCTCCACACCCCCTCTACTGTGAAATAGCGTTCCCTCTCCCGAAAGTGGAACACCTTTTCACAAGAATAACACCATCTTCATTTCCATGAAACAGTTCAGCCAGCCAGTACACTCATTATTGTGCATAAAGTGGATAGCAAAAAAGTGATAAAGCAGAGCCTAAATCAAGATACTAAAGAATGAATGAAGCTGAAGGGCATGAGGCTTCAGTTGTTAAGCCAGGGAAGAAATGAAAAAGTAAACGCCTGTATTGAACTGTATCTTTAGGGATAGCTTTACATTGACTTCAGGATACACCCACACTAAGTCTATGGCAGTTGAAAGGTCCAACTGCTAGAGTAAAAGCAGATGTGCAAATATGCACTAAACAATTTCTGCAGAATTCCACATTGTTCATGTCATAGACCCCGGACCTCGCAGTGAGAGCCTTGAGTGGAAGCCAGTGAGGCACACCCAGGCACTGCAGCATTGCAGCTGGTGACTTCCACTTGAGCACAATAGGTGTGTACGTGTGACTCCCAGGCAATGCAAGGGTTAGCTTTGATTCTTCCAACAATCGGATGGTCCAGGTCACTGCTGATACAGCAGAGCTTAGGCTGTTACCTTTGATGTCACAATGTTAATCTATATGTGACCATATTGACTTTACACTGTGTGAATTTATAACAAGCCTATCATAAAGTGGTGCACTAAAAGTCCAAGCTGAGGTGCATTCACTGGAGAATAGCATTGTAATCCATGTGGTATAACCATATTAACAGACATATAATAATTTATTTTGATTTCATGTTTAATTATGATATTAGAGAGCAGTTACACTTGAAATGACAATTATTTTGGGTAAAGAAGAAGGATCAGAAAAAAATTAGACTAGATCTGCCTCCGGCTGGAGCAGGTAAGAGAGAGGGGGACATGAAGATTCTTCCAATGAGAGAAGTTTCTGGTAGAGGACATGTTCATGTACCTTAGATTAGAAGTGACATTTTGTCATATACCAATGATTTCCCAAAATTGAGAGAGAAACCTGCAGAATGGTAATGACAGACTGAATGATTTGTTAACTTTCCAAATGTTTGTGGGAGGATGTGAACATCTTGCTTGGCATTGTGGTTCCGAGTGACTTGTGGAGTGAAAGCAAAATTGCTGTTTATTGGCCTGATAGGGAGCCTCCAAGAGACCCGTTGAGTAATGCGCATCTGAAGAGGTGATGAAAAAGTATCAGAAGGTGATTAAGGTTTTGAAAGAAAAGGTTTCCTGTAAAGATATTAATTGGCTGAGGATCGACAGAATGTCTTGAAAGTCTAAAGAGTTGATACATTTATATTATGAGAGAATGTTGCAGGCTTTCAAGCTTTTAAGTGGTACCTAGACAATTGAAGCAAAAGATATGGGTAATTTCTTGTTCAGGTTTGTACAGGATTTGAAGCCAGAAGTGAATACCATGATTCAGTAGCATTTGATTTGTTGGCAGAACAAACTGATTGATGAGATCCTGTGACACGCAAAGTATTGCAGTGATTAATTGCATTTGAAGCAGAAAAAGTTAAAAGAGAAACTGATGGTAATGCAATTGAAGGCTGCACAGAGGAATCCGAATCCTCAGTTTGCAAGGAATACTACTGAATGCAGGGAGTGTGTCTACAGGGAACCCCATTAATTCAAGGAGGTAATGACTTTCAGTAGCAGAGCAGAGGATGAGGTGCTCCTTTTGATCCCAATACAGGTGTGGATGTAGTGAATTTGAAGACAACTAACCCATGTCATTTGTGCACCAAATTGGGCCATTGGAAGGGGTACTGTCCTCTTAATGTGAATAATAATCAGATGCAAAATGGTGGGTTTGTGAAAACACAGAGAAACAATCAGGTTCAGATGCAGCAAGTGCCAAAACCCCAAAATGCAAAATTCAAATGTGCCCAGAGACAACAGATACAGGTTCCACAACCCTGATGCCCCAAAAACAGCCAAATGTTCCCAGACAAAATTTGAACCAAGACACAAATGTAAATTCCAACCAAAGGCAAGTCAGTTTCCCTTTATTTCTTTGGATGATGAGTACTTCTCAGATACTTCCCAATGACGGTGCCCGGGGGTAGGAGGATGCACTTTTAATGCATCCTTAGAGGTGGACCAGAGTGGTCCATACTTTGATGGTAATGTGAATGGCTACCATGTGTCCTTTCTGGTTGACACTAGTTCTACCTGCTCTACTGTGAGAACAGAGGTTTCAAACCTACCTCTCTCAGGAAAGATGATGCAAGGTGTAGGAGTTTCAAACCATCAATTGTCAAGCCCAGTAACAGAAGCTGCCTTGTAGAAATAGGATCCTTTAAAGATGAATACCAACTTGTGATGTGTGATTCAAGTAGTTTGAGTGTACTTGAAAGCAACTTGCTTTGCAAGTTGAATTGATCCATCTACTGTACACCAAAAGTCATCGAGAGTCAAACCCATGATAGGGATATGGCATTTAAAATTGCAAATCAAACTCCAAGTGTCAAACTGTTCCCTATCTTGACATGTAATGATTTACCCACTGAGTTGCGAGATACTGTGTCCCCTGAAGTGTAGTGTCGCGTGGGCTCTCATTATCCTAAATGAGACTACTGGATTTCTAGGCAGCAGGATCGATAATGCTGTGGGGGACTGAGTCTGACCCACGTGTAAGGAACTCTGTCACCCTAAATCCGTTTTTTGCTCCGGCTAACTAGCAGTGCCTCATTTCTCCCACGGGGAAGAGATGATTGGGCAGCCGAGCGCATGACATCTTTGGAACTTCTCAGGGAAGTCGTGGTCACTCAGATCCAAACCAAATACTGCATCATGCGTTCACGACACAGCCAATAAAGCCAAAGTAATCGGGAAACCCCCAAAAATGCTTCAGAAAATGGAGTGTATAGCCGAAGGTATCAAACCGAATATGGAAGAGAAGGTGTGAGCAAAATCAACACCAACGGCTTTGAAAAAATGTGCAATACCAGCAGTGCTGGATGCATTAAATATAGGTCCCACAAGTTCACCGAAGTGACTTGGAAAGTTAGTATTCAAAAGGGACTGTATCTCCACCGATGACCTTGCCACCTGAAGTGCGTAGGTCTCGCTAGCAGATGTAAGGGCCACATGCTTTTGAAACAATAAAGCTTTTAGCCGACTCAACTTGTCGAAATTAACCTTGGAAGTAGCAATATGAGGCCAGATGTCCGCTACCTCCCTAATTTGAGTGGGGGGAAACAACACATTCCCGCAGCATGTAACGGCCTTGTTGACAACGACAACGTAAACTATTCCGGCACGCATGCCACAGCAGCGTTCGCTGTTAAGAACACTGTAACTGCCGTTAGAAAGCACCTGGAAAGTGTTTTTAATAACCGGGACTGGAACTCCCTTCAGATAACAAGCTAAGTTAGCAATCGAAGCGTTACACGCTCCGTGCAAGGACAGCTGTTTACAAACCATAGAATGGCTGACAGAAGTTTCGCATTCACTACTGCTAAGAAAAACCTCCCTCAAACCATTAACACATCTGTATTGAAAGGGAAGCTCCCACACCTCGTGTATGTAACTGTCTCCCAATAGTTCATATCTACCCACCGGAATGTGCTTCAAACAAGAAGTAAATTGCAGAGTGGAGATAGGCAGATTAATAACCCCATGAATCAACCACTCAGCTGACGGAATCTCAGCCACTGTGAAAGGCAGTTTCTCCAATTTCTCAATATTCAACATAACATACGTCGCTTCCTTTTTAGCCATCAGCTGTTGTTGACGAGTCAAATTAAAGGAGACAAAGATCTCTCTGGCACGAATGTGCTGCCATGGAATGCGACCTGCCTTCAAGGTCTGAAGAGTCCAACCCAGCTGCATGATGGACCGCATCTGACTCTGCCCATGATATAAAGAAGACATGTCCGATTTAATATTGTCAATAGCAGAGGAAACAATGCTGTCAATCGTGTAAACACGGTCAGAAAGGGTATGCATGCCATTATCAACAACAGACAAAGTCTGCATCAGGTTTTCCTGATCAATCTGCCTCAACCGGGCTGCAGCCTCCTGTTGTGAAAGCTTCCAAATCTCATTATAAACTTCGTATAAAAACCTTTTCTTCCGTGGTACCTTGGGACCTGACAAAAAATCTTGTAAATCAGTATCATTAGACAGTAACGTGAGATGTGACTTAACTGCATCCAGCGTGGATGACTTCAACCATTGCTGAAAAAGCGTCCCCACGCTGTATGTAGTTATAATATCAGCATGTTCTGGTGAAATGTAACGAGGGTCTGCCCTACTAGTCCTGAACCCCCCTGAAGAGGTGACAAAACGTTGATGACACTTATTAGTGTCTATAGGCCATAATAACCACCCGCCCGGATGTATCGATGAAGTGTTAAGCGTACCATTCTGGACCCAATGTGTAAATTCACTAAAAGTAGCATTCACATAGTGCTGCCAGTTGTTTAATTTGGAAGGGGGAGGTATACTAGGCAAATTTAACTCTCTAATTGTCGCCAAGCCCAAACAGCTAGTCTGTTGTACTGTGTCATTGAGGAAAATCATCTGCACAGGGATAATACATGCTCTAAATAATGTGTCCCTGCCTTGCATCTGCCAATTTTTCGTACCCCAAACACTTTTCAAGTCAACAGTCTTAAACCAGTATTCATACCCCTCGACCGAAAGTTTAGATACAAACAAATTTGAATACAGTAATTTAGTATCGGTCAATAACATTTGCTTATTAGAATATGGAGTAACTTTAAAATAGTAAGACCTAGCATTTCGTTGATTATGCCCAGAAAAATATGCAAATTTATCATAATACGTTTTCGAACTCCCTTGTGGGGGAGTCGAGCAATGTTCCCATTGCACATAATTAAATATGGACTTAGGGCTACTAGCTTTATGAATAAAGTGGTGTCCATAATAGTTGTAGCAAAACATGTCACCATGATTATCTCTAAATTGGTAAGCATCTTCATCGTCATAGACAGTATAATATTGCAAATCTGTCAGCATAGCATCTACTGTCTTCACATCCCAATCATCAGAAACAATGCCTGGTATAACAATATCATTCATTGATAACTTGAGGACATACGGTATTTGAATCAATTCAGTGGGACCATATATATCAAACATTACTTTATCCCACACAATCCCATCCGGAATCGGTATTGCAGAAATGTTTACATTGGACAAGTCTCTTCGAACCATATGAGACGAAAAATGTGGTTTCAACACAGTCTCCACGTGCTCAATGTCAGATCGTTCAGGAAGAAAATGACCATGTATTACTAGAAAAAAAGTAACCACAAATCCCAACCACAAAAAAAGAGTCATTACAGCCATAAATAGCCACAAATTGTTCCAAGGAAAAACAAAATATGTTTCTTTAAGCCAACAAAGCAGCTTACGTGGACCTCGGACTGAAGACATCGAGGAAGAGGAGCTGGACACTGCATCATCAGTGTCGTTGAAGCAGCCAGAGGCAGTTCTTGCAAAAGGAGCAACTGTGAACAAAGAAGCAGATGGTGGCTCTCGCCTAGGCACGCTATAAACCACATGTTCAGAAACATCAGTAGAACGTACAGCAACTTGATCAAAAGATTCCATATTAATCGTCGTCTGTGGAACAATCGCAAGATCATCTTCCACCCTCCCCAAGCTCGGAGAGGAAACAGCGTCGGTGTAAATCACCTGCAGCGGGACTTCTTCCCCAGTAGTGAGAGGGATTCCAGAACTACTGGGTGTCCCTCTTGGTCTGCTGTGCAGAATCGGCCACATGTTGTAACTTGACATTATCAATGGAAACAAAGCGATTTCCTTTGGCCCCTTGCAGCGGCAGTAAAATCACAGTTCTCGTGCCGCTAACCCCTAACACAGGGACAGGTGCTCGATAAGAAGGACCAAATTCTTTCTTTACTGCGACCTTTTCACGCACCAGATCCCCAATCCTGGGTATCCAACCAGTAGGTGTTACTGGCTCATCCTTAATTCCTGAGGAGGCAGCACTTGCAAAAGAGTTATCTTCACGGAATTGTTGTAAATCCTGCAAAACAGTGACACGATAATTTATGTCAAAGGGCGTATCTGCCGCCTCCACACCAGAACCATCTAGAGCAGGAACATACATTCGTGTTCCAAACAGGCACTCATATGAAGTACGACCCCCCAGTGACCGTCTAGGCAAGTTATTAAGTGCTCTCTGTACTCCATATAGGTGGGCTAGCCAACTACGACCCGTACCTATAACCCTGGCCGTTAAGGATTGCTTTAAATCACGATTTAAACGCTCCACAACAGAATTTCCCTCGGGATGAAATGGAGACGAGAATTGGAGTTGGACCCCCAACGAAGCCATGGTGTCCCTGAATGCCTTAGAGGCAAAAGCAGGGCCCTGGTCCGAATGAAAAGCCGCAACTGCAAATGTATCGACAAAGATGCGCAAATCTTTAATAACAGTCCGAGCGTCAGCCGAGCGTTGTGGCCAGACCCACACAAATCTGGAGCACGAATCTACAGGAACCAAAATATATTTGCATGCACTATCTGGTGTCAGCGGACCACAATGATCCAAGTACACACACTGTAAAGGTTTATTTGAAATCAGAAGGGGCGTCTGCTGCGGGCGTCTAGCCGACGAAGCTTTGATCTGTTGACAAACGTCACAACAAAGGACATATTGCTTTGTCTCTTTATAGAGACCAGGCCACCAGTAACGAGCCTGTAAAAGTGAAATCGTGGCCGCCACACCAGCATGTGCAGACACCACCCCCTCATGTGCTGCAGAAATTAATCGAGGTCTCTCAATTTTATTGGGTAGTTCACATACACCAATGCCTGGAATATTAACAACAGCATTTAGCGCACTACTCAAGCAGTAACTATATTTAGAAGGAAATCCTTTAGGAAATGGCGTGCCATCAGCCGTAGCTTTTATGGCAGCCGAAATCTCGGTGTCTGGTTTGGAACTCGAACGAGTCACTGCGGCCACAGTGGCGACAGCCACTGCTGATTTCGCGGCTTCATCAGCCAAAGTATTCCCAGCAACGTGTATTCCAACGTGCTGGTGTCCAAGTGTATGTACAACATGGACTTTAGGAAGCGTGTCCTTCAGATCCGCAACCTTACCCCACAACAATTTGTGTTTAATGGTGTTGCCTTTAGAATCTCTGAACCCATTCATCTTCCAATAGTGTAGATATTCATTGAAAGACTGTACACAGTAGTAGGAGTCACAGACCAGCAAGGTTAAAATCGCCGGATCCGCGTGCTCCAACGCTAACAATAGAGCTTTGAGCTCAGCCAGCTGTGCCGTGCAATCTCCCAAGGTTTTAGTATAAGTATGTCGGGGGCAGAACACTTCCCCCTCCATCGTGCCGCTCACCACCGCACATGCAGCAGAATACTGCTGTTTAGTCCCAACCGCTGGTTGGGCAGAGCCATCGGTATACATGACCACCTGATATTGGTCAATAGGCAATGTGCCAGCAGGGACTGGGTACTCTCTTTCATATTGAAGAAATTCTTGAGTCTGCAGTTTAGGGTCAAATATGTAATCTACATCAGTGGCTGTCAAAGACGTAGCCCATTGAATCCATTGCGGGTGTAAAGCTTTCGAATTAGGAACACTCGCTTTTGTAACAGCCTCTAAGGCCGGAATCGGGGAAACAACAACGATGCGTTGTCCTTGGGCAAGCGGTCTTTCTTTAATCACAGCCATCTGTACTGCAGTGAGTATTTTTTCAACCTGTGCAAATCGTTGTTCTGCAGCAGAATACAAGTGGGACTTGTATGCAATCGGGACTGTCTCACCCTCATTAAAGGTGACATATGTAAACCCAACAGCCCCAGGTATCACCTGATGACTAAATGTGTCTTATTGTCCCGTGTGTGTAAGTGTTTAACTGCTAAGAGATCAGTCTGTAACTCTCGTAGTATGTGTGTATGCTCAATCGCCCAAAATCTACTCGGAAAATTCGGACGAATCAACTCATATAAGGGTTTTATACGCGTAGCATAATCAGGAAAGTAAGTTCTGCCAAAATTCAGAAACCCCAACAATGACTGGAGCTTCTGAACCGTATTAGGAGGCTGCAATAAAGCAAATTTCTCCCAAAAATGTGGCGCTAAGCTTTTGCCCTCAGCCGACAACTCATATCCCAGGAAAATGACGCTGAGGAAGGCATTCTTCGATTTCTTAAAATTAAACTTATAGCCAATATCAGCAACCCCCACAACAATGCACGATACACGCCTTAGATGTTGCAGAATCTCATCGTCTGTCAGATATATGTCATCAACATATGATAACGCTTCAGGGTCCAACTCGTGCAGCATTTCAGTCACACGAGCCGAAAACAGTCCTGGGCTATTCTTATACCCCTGAGGCAAACGACAAAACGTTTTCTGAGAGCCAAACGCACTGAAACTGGTATAGTCCCGACTTTCGGGCGCTATATTTTGGCAGAAAAATCCATTCGAGATATCTAACGTTGTTTTGTATTTCTTACGCACTATATTATTCATAAGCGCTGCACTATGTGAATTCTGTATTGCATATGTGCGTGTATGACCATTTAAATGTCTGTAATCCACCACTATCCTATATGAATGGTCCGGTTTAGCAACCGGAAATAAGGGATTATTCATCGGCGAGACACAGGGCTCAATTACACCCTGGTACTCCAATTGTGTAAGAATTTTCCTAACCGATGCCCTTGCCTCAAATTTGATAGGATACTGCGGCTGTGGCTGAGGTTCGCCCTTTATTGGAATTACATGATAAGGTGATTGTCTATCCCACCCCACGTTATTTCTATATAGGGCGGGAGCCTGTGTTAGAGCCCATGTTTTACTATAGGACTCCGCTAGTTCTCTCGGAACAAGTGGTGAGAAGGAAGGTATAATAACCTCCTCCCCAACCGGACAGTCGCGAACAAAGTCAGGTGGCCAATCCTGTTCGGCCAGCAGAACATCATATGATTTTACCACATGGTCCCAAAAGATGGCGTGTACAATGCGGTCAGTGTCCCCTTCTAATTGCAGAGTCACTTTATATATTCTATCAGGATCAGAGACTCGCATATCCGCCGTTTCGACTTGTATGAAGTCATCAGTTGCTTTCACCTCCAGATGCTCTAGAAGACTCCGGCGAACTATTGTGACCTCTGCCGCGCTGTCTAACAGTGCCAACGCACATGTCTTGTTCGTCAAGAGAACTCTCTTCTTGAGCGGCATGTCTAACTGAGACTGCTGCCACTTTCTTCTTTTTAAATTGCTGTTTTTTTTGCAGCGGTTTCTCTTCTTGTTTAATAAAAACCTCCGTTGAGCGTTGTGAATCCTGTCTTGGTTTCACGTACTCCGTTCTCCGCTCTGACCGCCCACCTCTCTCACTTCTCTTCTCTGAGGAGTCCTGAAAGGAACGAGATTGGCGTGTATCAGTATATTGATATCTATCAGGCGTCTTCAAATGATCCCTATTCCTGAGATTATACCTATTCTGCGGGGTCTCCGGTTGCAGAGACTGTCCCCCATCTTTCTTAGGTGTTTGCTGTTTCTTTTCCCAGCGCTTTTTAGTACCCTCAGGTTGCTGTTGTTTAGCATTGTCTTTATTATTTTCACCCTGTAATTGGGGTTTTTGCGGTCTAGCCCCTAGGCTATCGCGAACAATACTGGAATATGTCTCTGCTATTATTCTCGGAAGTTCCCGCTCCTGATTAATCTGCGGAACGTCCCGAAGGCGCATTCGCACTGCTAGTGCTACTGCCTCCCCCTTGAGATTACTCAAAATAATAGAAGAAACTGCGGCAGGGGCAGCCCCATATTCATCTTGAATTTGTTTAAGCACTTCCGGTAAATTAGCTAATGTCGGTGTACCGTGTGCCGTAGTATAGAGCGCGGCAAACACCGTGCCCCAGGTATTACAAAGGTCCACCGGAAGAACCATCCCATACGGCAAACACATCGTCAATATTCTATGTTTATCCTGAGGTCCCGTATGGGGAAACACTGCTTCCAGTGTATTAATTTTTTGCGCCAGCCAAAATGGAGTTTCCTCTCGTTTAGCCGGTACCTTACCCATAACTGAGTGTACAGTGGCCGGATTGATACCCGGAACCACCGCCTGTGGGTGCGCGGAGCAGCACGCGCTGCGTTTGTATTTAGTGTCTGCATGACAAACTGAACTAATCGTCTATATGTAGCCGTTAAGTCTGTATATAAACGACGAACTTCAACCACTGTCAATTGAGCAGCCGCAGGATGAGGTGTATATGTAGCCAATAAAGGCCAGGTAGGACCATCATTACTCAGTGGACCTAACCTAACTTGTGCTACTGTGTGTGGGAGGGCGCCATCAAGCCAATTATGGTGTTCTTGATAAGATAAAGGTATCTCTAAGTATGCATAAGCCCTGTATTGTCCAGGGACATTCGCAACAGTGTATTCGTAAAAAGTGTTTGTACCCCCATCAACTGCTGGAAATACGACCCAAGAATAAAAAAGTTCTGTTCTATGGGCGTCCACCACAAAAGTGACCGGACCCCCCTGGACCGTCAGTCCATGTGCTATCAGATGTCCTGTGAGCGGGTGTCGCATATTAAGCGCTACTTGCACCACTACCGGATTCGCCATCTAGAAAAAAACAGCACCTGGGTATTGAAGGCCCACCAATAACGAGGTTTTTCCCTTCAAAGTTCAAGCTTGAACAACCAACCACTAAGTAATAGGATGTACCTATCCCGTGGTGGCGGAAACCCTCAGCCCCAAGGTCGTCTCCGCTTACGGAACCGAGGAGTCAAAATATATATGAGACCGAGAGAGTCAGTCGGACCTAAATATTAGAGCCAGACCAATCGTTGGCGGCGCCATGTCGCGTGGGCTCTCATTATCCTAAATGAGACTACTGGATTTCTAGGCAGCAGGATCGATAACGCTGTGGGGGACTGAGTCTGACCCACGTGTAAGGAACTCTGTCACCCTAAATCCATTTTTTGCTCCGGCTAACTAGCAGTGCCTCATTTCTCCCACTTGGAAGAGATGATTGGGCAGCCGAGCGCATGACATCTTTGGAACTTCTCAGGGAAGTCGTGGTCACTCGGATCCAAACCAACTCTCTCATTTACATTATGATCTCATATACAAATGACAAAGACAGTATAAGTTTTATATAATGATTTAATAAAACGACTGTATTTTAGATAATAAGGCATGAGCCGCAATAACCAGAACCATACAACACAGTAGGACTGAAATAGTTACCAGGAGAGTAAAACATAAGAACAAAACGATCATCGTGTATAATAGTTTCTACTCTCCCTCTGCTTGTTCTATTTCGAGCACAGCATGTTAAGCTTCTAGCTTGCCTGTCTGTATCACTGGGGAGACATCAGCCCTCATACCTGAGCAAAGGCTTGTGATCTTGGTTCAGCATCTGCAACGAGGCAGTCAGCGTCTAGTTGTGGTTCCCTGGTCGGAATCTCCCTCTTGCGTGTATTGGGACAAGGAAGTGATTTTATAACTAACATGTCAGCGTGATCACAAAATGTCCCTACGCAGGAATGCCAAATCTAAACTCCTACCACGTCTATCGGCAATGTACCAGACTGTATCCTTGACTGAAGGACAGAGTGAATGTGTTATGGAGAACTCCAGTGCTGAAGTAGGCAAAACAGTGTGATATGAATAAAAAACAAAACCGTAGAACTGGCTATTTGAAAAATAACAGTACGAAACCTAATAAAAAGCATTTAGAGCAAAGTGCACAGAGGCTCTAGGCTGCCAGTAAATGAATAAAATACATCCAGGGCAAAGTGCACAAAGGCCTAAAGCCTGAAGCTAACGCGCAAAGGATACGTAAAACCAACCACACTACAGTAGGACTTTTCAGGAAAAGAGATAGGACTCATCAAAGGTGTTAAGACTGTTAAGATAACTGTGAAGCCAGATAATTAGGGGCACATATTTATACCCTGGTTGCGCTGAATAATCATCATTTGTTTACACTAATTCAGCGCAATCCTAACTCCATATTTATACATTGACGCTAGACCCATCTAGCGCCAAAGATATGGAGTTAACGTAATTTTCTGGACCTCAAAGCCTACCTTGCATCAATGAGATGCAAGGTAGGTGTTCCCGTCCAGAAAATGACGATATGGCCTTAACGCTATATTTATCTCCCTGTGCTAAATTCAAGCACGGGTGATGAGGGCCTGAAATAATGGTGCTAAACTTGCTTAGCGTCATTATTTAATGCCTGGGTATGGGCAGGTTTTAGGGGACCTGTGCACCTTTTTCCATGGTCAGGGACCATGGAAAGGGCCCACAGGTGCCCTTCCCTGGCCCCAGGGACACCCCCACCCACACCAGAGGGACATCACAGGATGGGGATCCCATCTCAGGCAAGTCCTGGTAAGTATATATATAAATATTTGTTTTCCCACTCAGGGGCCCTGACTTGGGGCCCCCTGCATGGCACTGTCCTCAATGGCCATGCCATACGTTTGTCTCCTGGGCATGGGCATTGGGGTGGTGGGCATGGCTCCTGTCTTTATTAAGACGGGAGCCATGTCTATGGGGGTTGTGCGCCAGGAAATAGTGTTACACTGCGTAAAGGCATTTTTTTGGTTTTAAACAATGTAGCGCCATATTTTGGCGCACAGGCTCCAGTTTCCCCTACACCCCCCCACTCAGTTAGCGTCCTTTACAAAGACGCTAACAGAACATTATCATCGGCTAACGCCATTCCATAAATATGGCGCCCGGCCAGCATCCAGGATTGTTGCTAGCCGGTGCTATACTTTTACACGCAAAACTGCGCTAATGCAGTTTTGCGTGTAAAAGTATAAATATGGCCCTGAGTACCCAAGAATACATCAATACAACAGGACATCTAAAACAATTGCAGGGATTACTCCAGAGATTGAGTCCATGGTGGAACATGGAATTCTGAAGGAGATAATGGGAAGTCCATGTAACTCTCCCATTATGGGACTGTGGAAGCTGAATGGAAAATACTGTATAGTCCAGGACCTTAGAAGAGTCAACAAAATAGTAGTTCCTTGTTGTCCTGTGGTACCGAATCCAGCAGTGATTTTGTTTCAAATTCCATGTGAAGTACAGTGGTTCACTCTGATTGACCTGTGCCAAGCCTTCTTCTCCATACGGTTTCATGAGGAGAGCCAGTTTTTCGTTGTGTTTTGGCATGGTGCTGTATCCCACAAGGGTATACAATGAGCCCTTCTATCAATAACCAGATCTTGTAAAAGAATCTGGAATCCCCAACAACTCAGAAAGAAGTCAGGATGTTCTTGGGAAGGGTTGGCTACTGTTGCAAGTGGATTCCAAACGTTTCCCTTTTGGCCAGCATTTTACAGTGGTTGATACACAAGAATGTGTCTGATCCGGTACCATTGGATGATAACCACATACTTGCCTTCATGGAGCTGCCCCTGCTCTGGGAATGCCTGATTACAACAATTGTTTTACTTTGATGTGCTGTGAGAGGGAGGGATGTGCCCTCTCAGTTTTGACTCTGCTACATGGAAACATGCAGAGACCTGGCACATACTCTTCAGCCACTCTTCACCCAGTGACTTCTGTGTTGCCCAGCTGTCTTAAGGCAGTCGCTGCAACCAGAGCCATCATAGAATAGTGAAAAGGCATTGAATGTTGTTGTGCCCCATTCTGTCAAAATGTTGTTAACACCTACCAAGACCCAGCATCTGACAAGCAACAGGCTAACAGAGTATGATCGTGCCACTCTATCTGCTCGACACGTAACATTGAAGAGGTGTTTGACTTGAAACCCCACCGCTTTATTACCCTTACCTGTCGATGACAAAAAATTTGATGATGTTGAAATTGAGATGACTGCCTAGATGTCACTGAACTGTACACCAAGTGAAGACCTGATATTCAAGATACCCCACTTTCTGACTCTGATCATGTAATGTTTGTTTGTCGAGGTTTATTGATAGCTCCTGTTTGAGAGACTTTGAAGGTACCTTGATAGCTGCTTATGTAGTTTGTACTGTCTCAGGTGTGGTGAAAACCTGCTGGCTTCAAGGAGTCTTTTCTGCCCAAGTAGCTGAACTAGGGCCCATATTTATACTTTTTTAGCGCTGCATTTGCGCAATTTTTTGATGCAAAAGCGACGCAAACATGCGAAATACAATTGTATTTTGTAAGTCTGTGCCGTTTTTGCGCCAAAAAGCAGCGCTAAAAAAGTATAAATATGGGCCTATGTGCTCCTGCAAGAGTCTGCTGTTTTTCTGAACAGCTGAAGATGACCATTTTCCCTGATAGTCAGTATGGTTTTGGTGTTGTTCATGTTTTTTGACAGGTGTGGTCCCAGAGAGGTTTTATGACCCCTTTTGGATCCCCAATAAGGAATGTAGAAAAAGTTTACAATTTGTTGAAAGCATTACAGTTGCCTGTCCAAATTGTGGTTGTGAAGTGTTCTGCACAGTGTTTGTTCTTCCACCTCATCGAAATAGCCTGATGCTTTGCCTCTTGTGTTGGTGATTTGCGCAGTACTATGGACAGAAAAACAGGATTATCACCCCATGAAATAATTATGGGCTCTGCCATGAGATTACCAGCTGTGCCTGCAAATTACAGATGACGTGGTGCTGGATTATTGCTGTCAGCCCTTGACTCCACAGGATCAGAACCGTACTCAGAATGGTTCACCACTCGATAGCTTGAAGTCTGTATGCTATGACAGCGCAGACTGTTAAGGGGATCAACTGAGGAAAGGGAAGAAAGGGAACAGAAGGAACAGCTGGGAGGCAGATCTAAAGTAAAAAAGGAAACAATATACAAGGTCAGAGATTGTGAGTTTGACATATAACACATGTGTGCATAACTACCACTACGTAGTACCAGAAATAAATAACAAGCAAGTGTCCAACCTCTTAGGCTAATCACAAACATCCAGAGGGGGCTTTCCTTATGTGTTTAATACTGTTGCTCTGGATAACATTATATAAGAAGTCTTGTTATAATCCTTGTTCACACTCACACCTTGAACGATAATCCTCAAGTACAGTTCAATCACCATTACGGACTTGCATCACTTGGGGGGGAAACAGCCATTAGTACATGGCTGTTTCCCCCGACTAGCCTTTACCATGCATGCATTACAGTGCATGCATCATTACAACAAATAGCCTTTACCACAGATACCATTACAACGATTGTAAAGGTATGCATGGTAAGGGCTATGTGTGGTAATCATGGTGAAGGCAATCAGCGTCGTTAGAGAAAACTGAAAGATCATTCAGTTTCCTCAGAATGAGTTGAGACGCACCTTAGGAGTAAGGTAAGGGGGATTGGGGCTGGGGGGTGGGAAAGTACTGTTTTAAGGAGGGGGCGGAGATGGAGGGTTATGTTTTAGGGTGGGGGCAGTTTTCAGGTTAAGTATGGAGGGGGTGGGCTGTGGGACTGTTTTAAGGAGGGGATGGGGGTTAGGTTTTAGAGCAGGGGCAGTTTTCAGGTTAAGTGTGGAGGGGGGTTTAGGCTTGGGGGGACTGTTTTAGGGAGGGGTTTGGGGGTTAGGTTTCGGGCCGGGGTCGGTTTTCGGGATTAGGGTGGGGGATTGGGTCTGGGGTGGGGTACTGTTTCAGGGAGGGCGGGGCAGGGGTGGGAGTTAGGTTTTAGGGCGTGGGGTGGTTTTTGGGCTTGGGGAGGTATTGGGCCTGGGGGTACTGTTTTAGGGAGGGGCGGTTTTCAGGTTAAGTGCGGAGGAGGGCTAGGGGGTGGGGGACTGTTTTACGGAGGGGGCAGGGGTTAGGGGTTAGGTTTTAGGGGAGGGGCAGTCTTCGGGATTAGGGCGGGGCATTAGGTGCGGGTGGAAGGTACTGTTTTAGGGAGGGGTGCAGGGTTAGGTTTTAGGGCAGGGTGGTTTTGGGGCTTGGGGGTATTGGGCCTGTGGTGTACTGTTTTAGAGAGGGGATGGGGGTTAGAATTTAGGGCAGGGAAGACGGTTTTTGGGCTTAGGACTGGGGGTATTAGGCTTTGGGGTGTGGGTATTGTTTTGAAGAGAGGGTGGGGATGGGGTTAGGTTTTAGGGCGGGCGTTTTTCAGGATTAGGGCAGGACTATGATTGTAGGGATCAGGGTGGGGGATAGGGTTGGACAGATTTAGGGTTCAGGGTGAGGGAGGGGCATTTTTTTGAATGACTGGGGGGCAGAGTTGTGCTTCGCCCTTTACCATGGACATGCCTTTAAAACACATGCTTTCACAACATAATTCGTACTAAAGGCATGCGTGGGAAGGGATATGCATAGTAATTACGTTCTCATCGTAACGCACTCATGGTAACGACGTGCATTCCAACAGAATGCGTGGTTCCGACATACAACCCCCAGGGGTAGAGAATATGCAGGAACTCTCACGAGGAATCCTGCTAAAGCATCAAAAACAGAGCAAGCAGAAATTTACCACTCCTTACATCCATTTTGCATTCTCATTATAGCAAAAACATATGAATCAAAGCATTTGTATTGGCTAGTCACAGGCCACATCTTTCCAGAAAAACCAAACCATTCCAATGTATGTTTATTGAAAGAAATTAACATGTGGTACAAAATGCTCCAATTAGTAAAACATAGGCTGAACCATTGTTTTCTTCAGGTGTACCATAGAACTTTTGTTGAACGCACAAACTTCCTAAAAGTGGCATTTTCAAAATGAAAATTTTAAAACCAACTTTACCAAAAGATGTATTTTTAAATTGTGAACACCATGGCCCTCATTACAACTTTGGCGGGCGGCGGTTGTAACCGCTGCGCGGCCGCCAATGCGGCCACACTTCTACAGTGGCCATCACAACAACCGAGTTTCCGCCCGCCGGCCCAGCGGGGATGGCGGCCGCAACACGGGTGCTGGCTCCAAATGGAGCTGGCGGTGTTGCGGCGGTGCGATGGGTGCAGTTGCACCCGTCGCGCTTTTCACTGTCTGCTATGCATTGCATATGCATTTTAGCACTGGTTAGCAGTAGTAAAGTACCCAGAGTCCTAAAGCCAAAAACAAAACTGGTCAGAAAAAGTAGGAGGAAGTAATTCAGTAAATTTCAGACACTTCTTAAGTCATCTATCTGGTAACTTTTAGGGAAAACTATCCACAAATAACATGTCCCATACCATCCTCTTGGAAGATGGTAATAATCATTTAATACACACATATAGTAGATTCCTGGAATCGCATGGTCCTGGCCATTCAGCATAAAAGTACACTTACTCTGAAACAAGAACACATGCCTACATTCACTCGGTGCCACAAATAAAGTGTCAGTGCGTGATTTTTGCCTATATATAAAAAACTTCCCTACATGTAGTGCATCTAAGGCTAATTTCCCTTGCGTTTTAATAGCAGTGTAAGCATAATCATTGTTATAAGTCCTTTTCTCTAGACCTTTTTCTAATTTTTCTTTTAGTGCTTTTCTCCTATCACTTTATGACCTATAAAGCTCTTTTCTTAAGGTGTAAGCAGGCATGTGAGAATATTTTGATGCGCATAGGTTGTTCCAAATGTTAATTTAGAGTCAAAGAATCCTAGCACTATATCATGCTCTTTAGCTACTCTACTCAGATATCTAACAATAGGAACAAACGAAAACACCAAATCATAATTTGAGTAAAAATACTGTATGTACTCTTGATTATAGAACCTTGTTAGTAGCAGACTACAGCTTATTCCATAAATTAGCAGACGACTATGGTACGTAACTCTTTCCTCTACTGATGAAGGAATTTGCGTACACACAAGACAATTCCTCGCGTCCATCATTTCAACATACTCACTCAACAAGCGATAGAAAACGTTAGAAGAAAGCTCTCCTTGAACATTAGTATAGTCATGCAAATATTTCTCATCTAGCTTAAACCACTCTAAAGCTGTTAGTGTAGTAGTTTCAGGGTCAGAAGTAATAGTGGTTCTCCTCGTCTCATGAACAGACATTCCCACAATCATTACTATAAACATTATTCTACACATAACTGCCAATCCAACACTCATGTATCTACAGCGCCTAGCAATTCTATCTTGATTATTTAGCTCAGCCATGATCTGTAAAGAATCAGAAAGCAGAAATAACTCTTATATAAAGTGCAGTAAAATCAAAAATAAAGAAACATTCTTCTCTCGCAGTTCAGTTTCACATCCAGGAACCCTTCTCTTTTGTCAATTCGATTAGCAGCTTGTCACATCCGGTTTTCAAAGTCAAATCAGATTATTAATCTCTTTCAATTTTTATTTTCAAACAGTCTCTTTTAGGTTTTTCAGATTAGCTCAACAATTCAGCTTCTTGTTTCCCTAAAGGTTACATCAAAGTACTGACTCAGAACTTCTCTATCAAAACAAAAAGACATAAACTTGTGTTGCCATTAATTGGTAGTTGCATACGCCCATTCAGGACCTGCGTAGCGTCGACTTGCTATTCTCTTTCTTTTCAATTTTCGATCACCACTTAGTTCTCCTTCACTCAATTCTTCTTCTCTCGTAGTATCCACTTCTTCCTCTATTGTTTCATTTATGACCAGTTCCTTTTTCTTCCCTATCTGCGATTCAGGTCAATTATCTCCTTTTCTTGTTCCCTCTGTTAATATTCTTCTCAAGATTGGACTCTTCTCCTTCTCTTTCTCTATGGTGTTTTCTCTTGATGGACCTGCAACGGGTTCAGGAGGAGTCGGATCACTTTGACTTTGATCCGTCTCAATTCTTTCCCCCTCTTAGTCTGGCACTTGCTCTGTCTGCTTTTCAGCACCGTCTGCTTCTGGGAAAACCTCTGCTGAGCTAGGCTCTCCTGCTGTGTCCGTCGAGATTGGTTCTTGCGCACCCTCCTGTAATTCTTCACTCTTGTCTCTTACAGGGGTAATAGAACCATCTTCCACGAGCTCTGGTTCAACTCCAGGCTCTATTGGCTCCTTTTCTGGCTCAGGTGCGGCGACCTGTTTCGCTGTTGTTGGTGCTTTCAACAACGCTTCTTCATGATCTGGTGGACATACCACTCTCTTTGTATGGCTCGCGTGTATCCAGTTTGGAAGTCCTGCACACTTCACAGCTGTCGTAGTTATTAACACCACCTGATAAGGACCTCTCCAGCGCGGTTCCAAACAGGTCTTGCAAACATGCTTTCTGACAATGACCCAGTCACCGGCTCTCAGGTTGTGCCCTGGATCGTGGATGGGTGGCAGGGTGGTGGCCTGCACTTGCTGAGAAAAAGAGCGAACCACACCAGCCAGACCCTTGCAGTAGTCCAACATCATATCATCTGTAATAGTTATAAGTGCATTGGCTGGAACTGCTGGTAATCTCATTGCTCTGCCTATGAGGATCTCATGGGGAGACAGTCCTGTCTTCCTGTCATCAACATCAACACCAAAGGCAATGCATCTGGCAATTTCAGATTTGTAGCTGCACACATCTTTACAATTCTTGACTTCAAGGTACCATTCATCTGTTCCTCCAGTCCTTATGCTTCATGGCGGTAACTACAATGCAACCTTTGCTTGATGTTTAGTGCTGCACATAAGAGTTTAATCACCTCGTTATTGAAGTGAGTTCCCCTATCTGATTCTTAAGAGATCGGAAACCCGAAAAGTGGTATCAACTCTCTAAGTAACAACTTTGCTACTGTGAGACTGTCATTCCTCCTGGTAGGGTATGCTTTAATGCAGTGACTAAAAACACACACAATCACCAGCACGTACTTCAAATCTCCACACACAGGCATCTCAATAAAATCCAATTGCATTCTACTGAATGGACCTCCTGCTCTTCCAATGTGTCTCAAGTTCACCACTGTCCCTTTTCCCATGTTTAGTTGCTGACAAACTATACAGCGATGACATACTGCCTCTGCTGGCTGCATAAACTTAGGGTTAAACCAGTCGATCTTGAACAATCTAACCATGGCAACCCTCCTAATATGTGCCTGGCCATGATAATATCTGGCCATTTGTGACAATAAACTATTTGGCAGGACCATCTGACTCTCCTCTGAAACCCAAATCTCATCAGGACGTTGGACACATTTCAATTTGGCCCAAAGACTTTTATCTTCCTTGTCAACATTACTTTGCAATGTTTTAAACTCTTCCAGAGTATCGATCACTTTCAATGCAAAACTTGTACGTGTTGTCTTCTTCTGACATTAATTCCCATTTGTCTTTGAATGATATACAGTTCAATGCGCAAAACCTTGCGACTTGATCTACATATCCATTTCCCAGTGAGATGTTATCCTGTGCCTTTTGATGTGCACTGCATTTCACCACGGCAATGTCTTCAGGTAACTGTTTCGCCTACAACTCTTTTATCTTGTCACCATTTCTCACTGGTGTACCGGTAGAGGTCAGGAATCCTCTTTGTGACCACAACTGACCAAAATCATGAACAATGCCAAATCCATATTGGCTGTCAGTATAGATTGTGCCCCTCAGTCTTGCAGAAACATGACACGCTCTAGTAAGAGCTACCAATTCTGCCACTTGTGTAGAATATACACCTCGAAGCTAAGAAGCTTCTAATGTACCTGTGATTGTGCATACAGCATTTCCTGCTCTCAATGTCCCTGTACCATCTCTGAAACATGAGCCATCAACAAAGACAATTTGGTCATTTTCTTCCAATCGAGCATCTCTGATATCAGGCCTTGGTTTTGTACACAGTTCAGTTGCCTCAAGACAATCATGCTCAATGTCTTCCTCCTTTTTAATTCCAACAGTATCGTTTGGAAGTAGTGTTGCCGGGTTCAACACTGTACCACTTTTCAGTGTTACATTTGGAACACCCATTATGCTTGTCTCATACCTTGTCAATCTTGCACCAGTCAAGTACTGTGTTTCGTCCTTGTCAGTAAAATCTAAACAGAGTGAGGAACCATTACCGTCAAAGGGTATCCCATCACTACTCCCTCACATTGTGAAAGGCTTTGACAAACTGTGGCAACAGCATGCAGACAACCTGGTAAAGCTGCTGTGACTGGGTCCAAGGTAGCTGAAAAATAGTCTACTGGGCGATAAGCACCTCCATGGACCTGTGTCAAGACAGACAAAGAACAAGCATCACGTTCATGACAAAACAATGTGAATGGCTTTGTGTAATCAGGCATTCCCAACGCTGGAGCTCTGCACAAACTCTCTCTCAACTCAGTAAACGCTTTCATCTGATCCTCGTCTAAAGTTATGGGATCTATAACATCCTTGTGTGTCAGCTGCTGCAATGGTTTGGCAATCTCAGCAAACTTTGGAATCCACTGCTGACAATAACCTACCATTCCCAGAAACATTCTGACATCTCTCTGTGACGTCAGAGGACGTCTCTGCAGTATCATTGTAATCCTCTCTCTAGAGATTCTCCTTGACCCTTTCTCAATCTGGTGTCTCAAGTATTTCACTGACTTCTGACAATACTGCAATTTCAACGGTGACACTTTACAGGGCAATCGAGTCGTATTTACACTCGTCCCTAGTCTTGGACGCAATCAGCAAGTCATCAATGTTCTGCACTAGAGTTGATTGGTACGGTAGTTCCAATGACTCCAAATATTTTTTCAGGATCTGATTGAATAGAGACGGTGATTCCGTATACCCTTGTGGGAGTCTGCACCAGCTGTAGACTCTTTCTAGGAATTTGAAACTAAAAAGAAACGGACTATCCTCATGAAGAGGCACAGAAAAGAACTCTGCATCGCGTGGAATCTGAAACAGTATCACTGCTGGGTTCGGCAATACAGGAAAACACTTGACCATCATGTCATTCACTTTTCGCAAGTCCTGCACAATTCGTACTTTCCCACAAGGCTTCTTTAAGCCCATTATCGGTGAATTACATGGACTGCTCAACACTTCTTTCAAAACTCCTTGTTTCAGAAAATCTCCAATTATCTGTGCCACTTTCATCAGAACATCCTGTGCCATGTTATACTGTGGAAGCTGCGGGAACACTACATTCGGCTTCAAAGTAATCTTAATCAGTTCCACTCCCTTGATCAAACCCACTTCTTTACCTGTCAGATCCCAACCGTTCTCTTGTACTGTTCCCTGCAAGTCTGCATGCAATTCTTTCACAGTAAACATCAGAAAAAACTCAATCAATGGGTACTCTTCATTGACGTTTTCAGTCTCAGTTTCAGGTGCCTGTTCTTCATCATCATCACTATTCGTCTGAACCTCTATTCCTGCAGTCGAACAACTAATTGAACATCTGGTTTTGCACAACAAGTCCCTTCCCAGTAGAGATACTGGACTTGAGTAACAGACTACAAACCTATGCAATCCGTGGAAATTGCCAATCTCAACCTGTACTAGATCTGTGATCGGATTTGTCAACTGTCAGTTTGCTACTCCCACAACCTGAACTGTTTTTTCTGAAAGGGGTAAGTTCAGGACTTCTGCACTTCTCACTGTAGAGCGCGTAGCTCCTGTGTCCACTAAGAAGGAGACTCTGTGACCCATCACTTTTCCCTTCGCAAAAGGTCCTCTCTGAACTACCTCTAAGGACGCTGCAAGCATACATGGTTCTTCATCCAAACTAATACTCATCCATTCGTCGTTTATTTCATTCTCACTATGTAATGGGAATTGGTGCACAGTGTCAATACTTCTATCTTGTCTCTGACCTGTGACCTGCGGAGTAAGCATCATCTGTTGCTGTTCCATTGGGGCTTGAGGTATCTGCATTTGCTGTCTAGGTACCATAGGAACCTGCTGCTGCATTGGTTGCAACTGTGTCACTTGTGCACGCGGTACTTGCACCTACTGCATGGGTTGAAAATTCTGCACTAGATTTTCTAGGGACTTTCACAGTTTGAAATGTATTGACATCACCACTTTGCTGAACAACACCATCCTGCACCATCAACAGACACTCCCACTTCCAGTGTCCCACGTTTCCACACAGATGACACTGTAACATCTTTTTTATCCCTTGTACATCATTATGAACCACTACAGTACTCAAATCCGGACCACGATTCATATTGACTCCACAACCCCTACCTCTCATCTGAGGTTGGAACATGACAGTTCCCTGCTGCTGTGGTATCTGTTGCACTAAAGCTCCTTGCACACCTGTCTGAGCTGCCTTGATTTGCATCACCATTGACTTCTCCTTCAGCTTTTTCTGCTTTAACTCAGTCTCATCACTGCAGTATTTCGCATACTGCAATACCTGATCAATCATTTTTGCTTGCCAGCAAATCAAATGACTCTTAATCACCTGCCCTATTTCAGGTCTCAATCCTTCAATGAACCTAACCACAAAGTGCAACATGTCTTTCGGCTCAATTGCTTCTCTGCCACTGTACTCTTTGAACGCTTTCAGCAATCTCTCATAGTAGGTATTGACTCTTTCACTTTCTGCACTGTCCTGTTAATCCTCTGCCAGTCAATGTTTTTAGGTGAAATTCTCATCTTCAGGAACTCAATCACTTTACAATAATTTTTCATCACTTCAGGTGATGGTGCACCTGTAACTCTATCCCTTTCTGGTTCACTCGTCGGCCAATCTACTGCTTTCTTACATTCATCCCACAAATCAGCTGGAACCACTATTTCCAACAAGGTATTCAAGTCTTCTAACAGACATTTAGAAAGCTTCACAAATCTATCTGTCTGCTGGTACCACTCAACCGGTTTCTCTCTCAGTTTTGGATAATCATTTGTGAATGACAGAATATCACTCCTGTGCCATGGAACATGAACAAACTGCCCTCCTGGAATTTTCCTCAGAGGTAAGATTTTCACTGGATCCTTTTCTTTCTGAGCACCTTCAGACTCTTCTTGTGAATCTCGTTTCTGTTTATCCTTCTTCTTTGCCCATCTTCCTTCCCACTTTTCTAATGCTACCCAAATCTGAGCAATCTGCAATAACTCCTTTAGATGTGCTTTCATCCCTGCTGACCTCATGGATTCAAAATCTTTTGTCTCGAAATCTAACCTGTAGCTTCGTTTCAAGTGTTTTGTTTTCTCAATTTCTATGTCATGTTTGTCTGCCAGGTCTGCCAATTTCTGATGTATCTTGCCTACTTCTCTTGTAATCCTCAGACAAAAATACCTCAGCTCTTCTTCTGTATAGGATTCTATCTATTCACTCCCATCGTTCCCTCAACTAGCTCGGTTATCTAGGTAGCCAACCTTATACGGTTTATCTGCTCTTCACCCTTGGAAGTGTTCCAAGGAGTATTCAAACTATCCAACCACTCATTCAATTGCTGTGCTGTCAATCCCTGTAATGAGATGTTACTCTCATTCGGCAATGGTACCTGCTGTACTACTGCACCTGGGGTCTGCGGTGTCAAAAGCTTCAGGCTCTGACTTGCACTCGGGCCATTTACCGCATCTGGAAGCACAACAAGTGGATTAAAATTCATTAACTGTTTAGATCCATCAAAGGTCTGACCCGTAGATGATATCACCTGCACATGATCACTCACTCCCTTCCTCACAAGGCTCTGTGGCATTTCGCCCTGTTCTCCTGCAATCGTTTTCTTCTGCGCAAACAATGGTACTGCTGGACCAACAGTAATCGGCAGCGATATTGCATCTGGTGCTGCTCTGACACTCGCATTTTGTGGAAGGGCTACTCCCATACTATGACTCATCACATCTGACTGTGTCCCTGTCATTGGCGTGAACTTCGGCAAACTTTGTGGCTGTGCCTGAGGCAACAACATTGGAGTTGGCTCGGTCTGAACTAGTATCAGCCTCGGAACCACCTGCACTGTCAGCACCACTAAGTTCGAAGTTGTCTCAAGAACTGGTACATCTGGATAAATTGTCTGTATCAATGGTGGGTGCATCTGCGCTTGTACCACCGCAGTAGTCACTGCATTAGGAGTACTCTGCACTACCCCTTGTATCTGTCCATTATCTGTCTGCACTGGTCCCACTGTTCCCATCACTTGAGCTGGAGCAGTTGGAACAGAACTAGTACTTGGACCCCCTTCATGCGCCGCATATGGCAGAGGTTGATCCCTCAATATCTGTGTGATAAGATCCTCAACATCTGAATCTTCTTCGTCTACATAAGTCTTTTTCTTCTTCTTATCTCCTGAACCCTTATCACTCTTGACATCATCCTCTTTTTCTTCTGACTGATCTTCCACTGCAATAGCAGGAAACAACCTAACACCCTGTAATGTCGTCATTCTCCACTTCTTCTGTACCCAATCACACCTTGCTTCTGCTAAGGATTTTTCTACCTTCCTTATCCTCCTTTGAAACTTCATCTCTTGCTGCTGTCTGGCTATGAGCTCCCAACCCGCTAAAGCCTCAAATTGTGCAGGTCTCGGAAGTGGCTTAGGGCCAGATGTACGAATTTCCGATATTGCGAATTGGAAATTGCGAGTCGGTGTGACTCGCAATTTCCGAGTCGCAGTATCGGATGCAGAACGGTGTTTCAGACACCGTCTGCGACTCGCTATGGGGTCGCAAAGACCCACCTCATAAATATTAATGAGGTGGGTCGCATTTTGCGACCCCATAGCGAGTCCCTGCACTCACAGGGATGGTGGCCTGCTGAGGTCAGCAGACCTCCATGTCTGTGACTGCTTTTTAAATAAAGCAGATTTTTTATTTATTTTGCAGCCCATTTTCCTTAAAGGAAAACGAGTTGCAAAATAAAAAAAATAGCGAAACCATTTGGTTTAGTTTTTTCATACATCACAATTCACCTGCGATCTGCACAAGCCTTTGCAATCGCAATCCTACCACTTTCATACTATCACAAATATGCTGAGAACATACCCACCTTTACTAGCGGGATCCAGGATCTGGGAAAGTCATTTCTGGTTTTAAAGGAACATCATCTTGGCTACAATTGCCATTTCAGAAACTAAACTAACCCTAACTTAAACTACCACCATAACCACCAATCACCACATAACTAGATCTCCAAGGAAACTAACAATCAAGCTGCTACCGAAAACTGTTAGCGCACCTGGTCGTTAGTAAGTAAACTTACAAGGGGACACGTATAGGCCAATTAACCTTTTGGATCGCATGGAGTATCCTAGCTATGTAGTAATCGATAAACATCAATTATCAATGTAATCAATCAACAACCACTAAGAAAATCATTAAGCATGAGACAATATATCAACATTTCACGAATAACCACAACTCAATTATACATTTCTCAATTTTATTTCCCTATTAGTTATAATACTAAGTCATAAAGTTAATTCAAACTTTATTCAATCAGCTCAGAATTAGTTCATTATTGACCACCAGTAACATAATCTAATCAGAACTTGAGAAAACATTTGCTCAAATGCTTCAGCATAAGCCAATAAAGATTAATATAACAGCATTAAAAGCAGAGTTCAGCAATCAGTCTGTCAATCATTTGTCACTGTCAGAGTCACCCAAAGAATCCTCACCTAACCCAGATTAGCATTTAGCATGTAGGACTTCATGCGAAAACAATTTAGAAACATGAATTTGGGAAAACATTTAACTAAGAGAATAACTATTAAACAGCACAGTTGGTACCTAGAAAGAAAGGCACAAAAGTTAATCAGTCAGATTGTCATAGCTACCTATTCAGGGAATGGATCAGCAACAAAGTCAGTCTTCGTCCTCAGGTCATCAATCGATCATCAACGCATCAGGCTCTCAAAGCATAAGCCCAATGACAGAATCTCGAATCGCATCTTCTGGCCTCTTCAATTCACCCCTCGCATCTGAAGTTTTAGCCCCTTGTCATGACTTTTTATTAGAGTTTTTGAGTCCATCCCCCTAATTCCTAATTGGGTAGTCAATCGGCAGTTGTGACGCTAAACTATAATGTTAATTTTACAAATCTATGAATTCTAATATTTCCCCATCCCCAATTCGTTGATTGGTTTACTGTACGATGTCCTCATCATCCGGCTCATCAGGTATCGAAAATGTTGAATCTTCTTCTCCAGTCAGTGCTTCTATTGTTCGAGTCCTGGGAAAGTACATCAAGTCTGTCTAACACTAAACTTGTTACATATTCTAGTCCCTCATCTCCTGTTCATCAGTACATTGCAGAAGATTCTAGCTAAGCAGATTTTATTAACGTATGCAGTTCAGGGACAGTTCAACGCACCAGCTTCTCTGCAGTGCACTAGAAATTCAGCTTCTGCATGAAGCCTGGAAAATTAGGCCACAACTTCGGCTAAGTTAACTCTACAATATAATGCAAAACATAGGTTATACATCTTAATATGACATACCACTACATTATTATTTATACATTTTCATTATTTCACACATTTTTTGTCCTTTTAGTACAAGTTCGTATAAGTGGGTGCGATTCCCCATGGGCACATTTTCAAACATGCACATTAATTTTTCTCTATGATTAATTTCTCTATGAACTTTTATAAACCATAACATATAAGCATTTATTAATAATTTCTAATTAGCATATCTGCATCAACACTACATCAGATGTGTCAGCTTCCACGATATATTGCCTCTCAGGATCCAGGTTGGCTAAAATAGGAGGTGAGGTGAAGGCCTTCTTTAAGTCCTCAAATGCAGATTGTGCTTCGACAGGCCATAGAAAGACAGTCTTCTTAGTCAACAATTTTGTTAACAGGGCCACCATCTTGGAGAAATAATTTCTGAATCTGTGGTAGAAATTGGAAACCCCATAAAGCATTGGATATATCACACATTCCGCAGTGTAGGCAAATCCTTCATGGCTTGTATGAGCATTACTCCCAGGACCTTAACGTTGGTCATTTACAGAGCTTGCAAAACAGGTGATTCTTTCTCAATGTCGAGAGGCTGGTGCTAACAAGATGGATGAGGAAGGATTTAGTAGGAGAGTATCTGAGGATATTGTCAATATAGACAATGACAAATATGTCCAAATATTCCCTCAACACATCATTCAAGAAAAAAATTAAACACTGCAGGAGCATTGCATAAACCGAAAGGCATCACAAATACTTGTATAGACAATACCAAATATAAAAAGCTGTCTTCCATTCATCTGCCTCCCGCATGCGTATCAGATGGTACTCTCCTTCAAGATCCTATTTGGTATAGATGACTGCATTTTTCACCTGTTCCTGCAACACAGGAATCAGCGGCAGTGGGTAACTTTTTTATAGTGATGTTATTAAGTTCTCTGAAATATAAAAGCGCAGCTCACCATTGGCCTTGGAGATAAAATACAAAGGTGAGGTCGCATGGAATTTGGAAGGGCAAATAAACCCTATAGCTTGATACTTTTCAAGATATTGGGGGTCATTACAACCCTGGCCGAAGGTGTTAAAGCTGCGGTAATACCGCAAACAGGCCAGTGGAAAAAAAAGGGAATTATGACCGTGGCGGAAACCGCCAACATAGACAGCCACTTTAACACTCCAACCGCCACGGCGGTACAGACAAGCAGCGCAGCGGTCACCGCCAACAGACAGGCGGAAGACAATGTACCGCCCACACGATTACAACCCACCAATCCGCCACCTTTTCCGGGGCGGATTCACTGTGGATAAAAACACGGCGGAAACAGCTCTTGCAATGGGAAAACGCTCACCTCAACACACTCCACGAGGAAGGAGGGCACCATGGAGCCGGAACTCCAAATACTCCCTGCGCTTGTCTTCTTGCTCCTCTACGAACACCAGCAACGGCGGCGCTGAAGACAATGGTGAGTACTGCACCTACGACATAGGGAAGGGGGGAGGCAAAAGTCATGGACACACACACGCAACACCCCCACCCCCACCCCGACCCTCACCCACTACAACACACACACCAATGCATTTCCAAACATCACAGTAACAACCCCCAACCCCCCCGGAAGAATGCAAAGACAAAAGGAAATGAGTTCAACCATTGTAATGTATCAAAACACAGTAACCAAATATATGCTGATATATATACACATTCTAAAAATTATACATCACGATTAGTATTGCAGGTATGCACATATCAATGTCCGTGGACCACTGGGCCCACAAAGCATGGGCGAGGCCCACACTAGATACCTGTCCACAAACGGAGAGAACACTGTAGGGGCATCAGATAGAAATACAACAGGCACCTCAGGGGGACGGAGGGGGCACCTCAGCCGGATTACAGCACCACGCCAGATCCACGACAGGGCTCCATGTCCATTGATGTATCCTGGGGAGTGCAAAGCCACAGTCTCTCAAGTCTCACAAGTGGGTGGGTTGCCCACTGTACCATCCTGGGGAGTGCAAAGCCACAGTCTCTCAAGTCTCACAAGTGGGTGGTTTGCCCACTGTACCATCCTGGGGAGTGCAAAACCACAGTCTCTCAAGTCTCTACTGTGGGTGGATTGCCCACTGTACCATCCTGGGGAGTGCAAAGCCACAGTCTCTCAAGTCTCACAAGTGGGTGGTTTGCCCACTGTACCATCCTGGGGAGTGCAAAGCCACAGACTCTCAAGTGGATGCATGTCTCCACTGGTTCTGGAGGGGGACTGGTGCCCAGAGTGCTTCATCCTGTGCAGGACAGAGGTAGTGGATGCATGTCTCCACTGGTTCTGGAGGGGGACTGGTGCACAGAGTGCTTCATCCTGTGCAGGACAGAGGTAGTGGATGCATGTCTCCACTGGTTCTGGAGGGGGACTGGTGCCCAGAGTGCATCACACTCCCCGTGACGGTCCCAGTTCCGTCACTGTCCCAGCTGCACATGGGCTAACGATGCTTGAGTTGGCGGTCTTTGCCCTTTTCAGCGGTGCTTTGCCATGGCGGTCTTTGCCCTGTTCAGCGGTGCTTTGCCATCTCGGTCTTTGCCCTGTTCCGCGGTGCTTTGCCATGGCGGTCTTTGCCCTGTTCAGCGGTGCTTGACTTTGCTGTCTCTGACCTGTGCAGCGGTGTGTGGCATGACGGTCCCTCAGTGCCCAGCGGGCTGTGGCTGCCGGGGCCCTCCAGGGCACTGACGCTGGTGGTGGTCTCCAGACCTGTGGCGATAGTGGTGCCCTCCAGGGCACTGACTCCGGCGGTGGTCTCCGGACCAGTGACGATAGTGGTGCCCTCCAGGGCACTGACTCTGGCGGTGGTCTTCGGACCAGTGATAGTGGTGCCCTCCAGGGCACTGACTCTGGCGGTGGCCTCCGGACCAGTGACGATAGTGGTGCCCTCCAGGAAACTGACTCTGGCGGTGGTCTCCGGACCTGTGACGATAGTGCTGGCGGTAGCGTCCCGGCCAGCGGGGAGGATGGCGGCCTTCTCCGACGTGCTGCTCTTACCAGACTTTGGAGACTTCTTCTGCCCCTTCACCACCTTGGGAGGAGTCACAGCTGACTCGGCACTCCCCCCGGGACCCTTGTGAGCTGTTTTGCCAGCAGGACTCTTCCCCCTCTCCCGTCGGGCACTGTCCAACTTAAGGTGCTTTACAGGGGCTGCCATGGTGGCCGATGCACTCCACAGACCTCTAACACGCACCACTGGTACCGGACTTTTTTTGGCTGAGGTGCTACTACGGGACCTATGAATTGGAGGGGTGGGGGTGGTGGCACAGAGGTCAACGTTGCTCAGGAAAAGTTTCTGACGAACACAGGGATGGGTAGCTGGAGAGGGTCTGGGAGTGGAGGAAGAGGAGGTTGTTGTAGGAGGTGTAACTTTAGGTGATTTGGGTGCAGGTGCAGGTCATGGTGGTTGTCGTGAGGTGGATGGATGTTGGGTGTGTGGGTGCCCGCATTTGTGTACTTTGGGGGGGGCATCACAGACACACTGGGAGAGGATACAGGGGACGTGTAAATGGTAGTGGGGGTGGTGAGTGCAGGTGAGCGGGGTGTGGTGCTGGGTGTTCTGGTGCGAGTCCTAGTGCCTGTAGATGTAGTGCATGCAGGTGAGAGTGTAGACGACACTGGGAGGGATGAGGGAGACGACGACGAGGAGGACACAGTGGAGGCAGTGGATGTTGCTGTGTCTGTATGTGGGTGATGCTTGTGTGAGTGCCTGTGGGATGTGTTGTGCCTATGTTTGCCTGAGCTACTTTTGTGTGTTGGGGTGTGTGCATGCATGTGTGATGGTGTGGTTGGGATAGGCTGGGGTACAGGGGATTGGGTCTGGGTGGAGGAAGTTGGAGGGGGGAGGCTTGACACAGGGACAATGGCTGCCATCAGTGCTGAGGCCAGAGATTGCACGGTTCGATGATGGGCAGCCTAACCATAATGAAAGCCCTCCAGGAATGCATTAGTGTGTTGCAAATCCCTTTCTACACCCTGGATGGCATTCACAATGGTAGACTGCCCAATAGTGAGTGACCTGAGGAGGTCAATGGCCTCCTCACTGAGGGCAGCAGGGGTGACAGGGGCAGGGGCTGAGGTGCCTGGGGAGAAGGTGATGCCCACCATCCTGGGTGAGCGGGCACGGAGCGAAGGCTGAGGGGCTGCTGGGAGGGTGGTGCTGGTAGGTGGGGTGGCGGCTGTACCTGTAGAAGTGGGGGGCACAGATGGTGCTGACACCACAAGGGAGCTCCCATCGGAGGACGAGTCCGTGTCGCTGTTTGCTGATCCGGTGACCGACGTGAAGCTCCCCTCGCCCTCCGTCCCACTGGTGTATTCAGAGTCTGTGGTGCGGCCCTCCATGGCCATGTGGGATGCAGCTCCCTCGTGCTCCGGTACCACTGTACCTCCGCCTGCTGATGCTGATGCACAAGAGAACAGGGACAGCACAAAAAGGGGGGGGGGACGACAAAAGAAAGACAGGTTGAGTGCATGGCTTACCGCTACCGTTGGCGGACAATACAGACACAGCAGCCCCCTGCACTACGCCGTGCTCTTGGCCTCTACAGATGCAATTACTGGGATATGGCCTACATGGCTATGAGTGTCATCTGTCCACATAGATGACACAGGGGCATGTCTACCTGTACTTGGCACTCTACAGAGGTGGGGTGGAGTGGCACATGGCCTGCATTCTGGAGGGGCCAGCCTACGTAACTCGCCCTGGCCTAGGGAAACCCACAGCCCTCCTCCCCCACCCAGACCCCTCTACTGCGCGCAAAGTCAGCAGAATGAGAGTGTACTCACCCCCTTGTGTCTGCTGTGATGCCCTCAAGCGCCCATCCAACTCAGGGTAGGCCACCGCCAGGATCCGGAACATCAGGGGGGTCATGGTGCAACGGGCACCCCTCCCACATTGGGAGGCCATCCCCAGCTGAGCCTCCGCCGTCTTCTTGCTCCAGCGGCGAATGTCCTCCCATCTTTTACGGTAGTGGGTGCTCCGTCTCTGGTGGACCCCCAGGGTCCGGACGTCCTTGGCGATGGCACGCCAAATGTCCTTCTTCTGGTGGGCGCTGACCTACATTACATGTTCAGGGGAAGAAGAGAAGTCATTACCAACTGCACCGTCGAAGTGAGTGGCCCCCATCCCTACCCTTGCCATGTGGCACATGCATTCACAGTCCTTCATGCTCGCACAACTCTGCCCCCTTCCTACTGACATCCAGCCCTCTCCACCCAGGCATAGCCCATACAACGTGCTCCCTGTGTACTTACCTGTTGGTCTGGAGGACCGTACAGTAGCGTGTACTGGGGGAGGACCCCGTCCACGAGCTTCTCCAACTCCTGAGCAGTGAAGGCAGGGGCCCTTTCCCCAGATGCAGCAGCCATTGTTTCTTCCAGACCGCGGTCACAGCAGCACTTGCAGTGTAGGTCCTCTCCTGCCGAAGATCAGGTATCGAGTGATTGAACAGATAGAAAATGGCGGTCACGTCCGCGGCGGTGACGTCCGCGGCGGTGCGTATCATCACCGCCGGCGCACTTCATCATTGGCTCCTGGGACCCATAGGGTCCAATGTTAACCAATGCAGCATTGCGCCGCAGTCTACGACCGCCTACCGCGATGGCGTACAACGCCAGCGCAGTTACCTCACATCCCATTGTTCCAGTTTAGAGGTCAGGCAGCCGCCATTTCAGGAGCCCACATGGCTTCATTTACTACAGCGTCACACATACGTAGGCCTACACTCAACACACATACAGGAAGAGTTTTGTATTTGGTGTCGTGTTCTGTGTAGCTGTGGGTACATACCTGGGAATTTGTTGACTCTGTGGTCGCTGTTGTCCTTCCTAGGCACCGTCAGCTGGGACATTTGAGGAGATGGCGGAATCCTCCGGTGTACCGACCGCTGTTGGACCTGTTAACAATGGAGGAGCGACATTTGATCATCACCTACAGGTTTGACCGTGCCACAATCCAGGAACTGTGTGTTGGAAAATGGGTTATTAGTAAGGGCAGGTAGGTACCTACACTTAGCAATAGGCCACTAACCTCCACTAAGGTCCAGTTAGGTCTCAGTAAATTAACCCCAGCTCAACCCTTGGTAGCTTGGCAACGAGCGTCAAGGCTTAACTTAGGAGACAGAGTGTAAAGCATTCAAATATCACAAAACAGTAATTAAATAAAACACAGGAAACAGTTTAAAAATCCAAAACCAATTTATAAAAATAGAATATATTTTTATCTTTAAAATGACACCAAAACGAATAAAATCGGATAAGGGGAACCGGAGATATGAATTTTTAAAGAATTATTATTTTTTAGTGCCTAGAAACAAAAAGCGCCAATCGGGTCATCTGGTTGCACCTCGACCGGGGCAAAGTCAAAGTTTAAGGCCGACCGCGATGGAGCCCTGCTCGGCTACAGGCTGCGGGAGGCCTCGGTTAAAAGTTTACCTTCACACTTAGGGGGTTATTCTAACTTTGGAGGAAGTGGTAATCCGTCCCAAAAGTGACGGTAAAGTGACGGATATACCACCAGCCGTATTACGAGTCCATTATATCCTATGGAACTCGTAATACGGCTGATGGTAAATCCGTCACATTTGGGACGGACTACCACCTCCTCCAAAGTTGGAATAACCCCCTAAGTCTTTTTTTTGAAGATTTTCTTCAGCGGGACGAACCTGCCAGTCCAATCCGACCTCCTGGAGCCCTTCTCCGGATACGCGATGCTGGAATCCTCGGTGGAGATTTTTACCTTCGGACTTAGTCGGTTTTTTTTAGGTGAAAATCCTTCGACCTGGATAAACCTGGATCTTGATCCGACGTCCATGGAGCCCTCCTCGGATACGCTGGCTGGGAGGTCCCGGTCAACTTTTTACCTCCGGACTTAGGTGGTCATTCTGACCTCGGCGGTAAAAGGCACCTACCGCCGGTCAGAAATCCTCCATAATTCCGCCGCGGTCGCGGTAACCCGCCACGGTCATTCTGACCCGCAGCAGCCAAACCTCCGAAAATCCGACAGCCACAACAGACCGCCAGACCAGCGGTCGGCGGAAAAGTGGAGGTGACCAAACCTCCACCGTCACACCAACAGAAATACGCCCATGCCATTACGACCCACGAATCCACGCGGCGGTCTTTCAAACGTGGTTTTCCATTGGCGGGACACATCGCCGCGGTCAGAATACACACAAACGAACAAAACTCAGCCACATTGGCCGATTTGAATTCCACACACCTGATACACATACACACACCACTCCCACACACACAATACAATATAAAACACACACCCACATCACCCACAAACCCCTACGACCAAAAATTCAGAAAGAAGCACAGAGAGACACATCAGCGATCACAGAATACCATCACACAGAGGCACACTACACCATCACCCACACAATATCCACACACAAAACAACACACACCACCACACTCAACACACTTAACTACACATACTCCACCCCACACATCATACACACCACTCCATGGCACCCCAAAGACACCCCCGCTTCTCAGACGAAGAACTCAGGGTCATGGTGGAGGAAATCGTTCGGGTAGAGCCCCAGCTCTTCGGCACACAGGTCCAATACACCAGCATTGCCCGGAGGACGGAGCTATGGCAGAGGATTGTCGACAGGGTCAACGCTGTGGGACAGCACCCCAGAAATCGGGAAGACATCAGGAAGCGATGGAACGACCTACGGGGGAAGGTGCGTTCCATGGTATCCAGGCACAACATCGCCGTGCAGAAGACTGGCGGAGGACCCCCACCTCAACCCCCACAATTTACATGGAGCACATGGGAGGAGGAAGTCTTGAACATCCTGCATCCTGCATCCTGACGGCCTCGCAGGAGTCGGCGGAGGAATGGATACTGGTAAGTTGAAGCTTCAATACTGCTTCCCCCCCACCTGCATGCCAAATCATACCCCAACCCTCACCCCCATCCTCGAACCCCACCCTCACCCCCACCCCCATCCTCACCCCCACCCTCACCCCCACCACCATCCTCACCCCCACCACCATCCTCACCCCCACCCCCAGCACACCTATTCCCTGCCAATGTCTCACCATCACAACCCACACATCCCAAAACCTAGGCCTGCATGCGTCCACTAAGCATGGACACCCATCACCAAAGCATGCCCAATGCATATACACATCCCCCCCACAAGCCACCCTCACCAAAGCCCCCACACACGAATGCCAGCACTTGGGGACACGGGAACCCACAGATACACCCATATGCCACACATTGAAACTATAACCATACCTCTATACCCCTGCAGGACCCGACTGTCAACACACCGCCACGGAGGGCCCAGAATTCTCCACACCCCCCACCCAAGAGGCCGTCAGCGATGACAGCAGCTCTGTCGACCTGGAGCCAGATGACCAGCCCGGCCCATCGGGGACCTCTGGACAGTCGGTTACCCTCACACAGGCACAGGCCACTACAGACCCAAACCCCTCTGGGAACACCGGCACAGCTCCCACCCAGCGGGCCCATGCCTCTGTCTCCAGGGCGCGTCAATCTGCGGTGTGTCTACCACTACAGGGCACCCAGGATAACCCACCACCCCAACAACAACAGGGACCTGGGGGCAGTGGTAGTGGGCACACTGGCCAGGGGGCAGAGGCCCAGGGAAACAGGGCAACTCGGAGGGCAGCTGTGCGACAGGGGGGGGGGACGGGCCCAGGGAACCCACTCTCCACGAGGCCCTCACCACCATCATGGGAGCATACAACCGCTCCCAGGAGACGATGGCGACGGTACTGGCCCGGTTCCAGGAGATCCAGGTACTGCAGGAAGAACACTATCGGGGGTACAGGGAGGACATCAGAGCCCTCACCTCCACCCTGGTTACCATGGTAGGGCTGCTGCAGGACCTCATCAACACCAGGACGGACACTCAACAACAACAAAGGGCCCCTGCCACTAGCCTGGCCCAAGAACAGCCAACCACCTCTGCCGGCGCTAGTGGACAGGAGGCCCCGGCACAACAGCAGCCCACCAGACCCCCACCTCCTGCAGGAGAAGAACCACCCCGCAAGAGGGCCCTGAGATCTCGCAAGAAGACAGAGTAGGATGTCAAGACCCCCGCCAGCAAAGGATACCACCTGATGTCAGCCCACTGTCCCACATTGTCACCCTGTCCATCCTTGAACTGCCCATGCTCCATCTCTCCACAGGCCTCCGGACAATGCACCTGTGTGACTGTTACTCTGGACTCTGCCATGGACATTCCTTCACCATAGCCCCCACCCACTTGAAACCACCCATCCCATTTTGAGCACTGAAATAAACACCTATTTTGCACAAAACTATCTGGAGTCTGGCTGTGATTTCAAAATATTGTAATTGACATGACATTGCAAATATGTCCTTGTACATAGTGAAGTCAACAAACAGCTGCCACAAAGCTGTAGTCCATGGGGAAACGAAGCACAGGACTCGTAGTGGGGACCCCAGATCTGAAATAGGGAGGGAAAAGCCACAACTCAGTCATCATACACTGGGGCAAATAGACAGGCAGCAGAGATGCAGGAGAGTAGTTCACATTTACTAAATTATGTTTGAATTGTTACCTGTGTCCTATTGGAAGTACTGTTCAATGATTCTGTCCCTGTTGTCTGTTTCAGCACCGTCGTCTTCCTCCTCGTCACTCTCCACAGGTTCCACAGCTGCCACAACACCACCGTCTCGACCATCCTCCTGCAGGAAAGGCACCTGGCGGCGCAAAGCCAGGTTGTGAAGCATGCAGCAGGCCACAATGATGTGACACACCTTCTTAGGTGAGTACATTAGGGATCCCCCTGTCATATGCAGGCACCGAAACCTGGCCTCAAGGAGGCCAAAGGTGCGTTCGATCACCCTCCTAGTACGCCCATGGGCCTCATTGTACCGTTCCTCTGCCCTGGTCCGGGGATTCCTTACTGGGGTCAGTAGCCACGACAGGTTGGGGTACCCAGAGTCCCCCAATAGCCATACACGGTGTCTCTCTAGCTGTTCCATCACGTAAGGGATGCTGCTATTCCTCAGGATGTAGGCGTCATGCACTGACCCTGGGAATTTGGCATTTACTTGCGAGATGTACTGGTCAGCCAAACACACCACCTGGATGTTCATGGAATGGTAACTTTTTCTGTTCCTGTACACCTGCTCCCTGTCTCTTGGGGGAACCAAAGCCACATGGGTCCCATCAATGGCACCAATGACGTTGGGAATATGTCCAAGGGCGTAGAAATCACCCTTCACTGTAGCCAATTCGCCCACCTCAGGGAAAATGATGTAGCTCCTCACGTATTTCATCAGGGCAGACAACACTCTGGATAACACCTTCGAAAACATGGGCTGAGACATCCCAGAAGCAATTCCCACTGTTGTCTGAAATGACCCACTTGCCAAGAAATGGAGTACTGACAGGACCTGCACCAGAGGGGGAATCCCTGTGGGTTGGCGTATGGGGGACATCAGGTCGGGCTCCAGCTGGGCACACAGTTCATGTATAGTGGCACGGTCAAGCCGGTAGGTCAGGATAATGTGGCGTTCTTCCATTGTCGACAGGTCCACCAGCAGTCGGTACACGCGAGGATTCATCCGTCTCCTCGCCAAACCCAGCGGACAGTGCCTAGGAAGGACAACATGGAGCACAGAGTCAAGCAACCCACAGGTACGTACTCACAGCTTGCACAGTAAACGATTCTCTATGCAGTGAATGGCGTGTCTGAGTGGCTATGCAAGGCCTAGGCCTGTGTGACGCAGTTGAAATTGAGCCATGTGGACCCTCGAAATGGCGGCTGCCTGACCTGTGAAGTGTGACAATGGGATGTGAGGTCAATGCGCTGGCATGGCACACCGCGGCGGTCGGCGGTCGAAGACCGCGGCGCGAAGCCGCATTGGTTAACATTGAAGCCTATGGGTTTCAGGAGCCAATGGCGAAGGGCGCCGGCGGTGGCGGAATGCACCGCCGCGGTACGCACCGCCGCGGGCGTGACCGCCATTTTCTATCTACTTATTCACTCGCGACTTGAACTTTCACAGGAGAGGACCTATACTGCAAGTGTTGCTGTGACCTCGGTCTGGAAGGGACAATGGCTGCTGCGCCTGGGGAAAGGGCCCCTGCCTTCACTGGAGAAGAGTTGGAGAAACTTGTGGATGGGGTCCTCCCCCAGTATGCGCTACTCTACGGTCCTCCAGACCAACAAGTGAGTTTAATTCAATATGGATTTGGGGCCACTGGCTGGCTTGGGGGCCTGGCGGGGGGCCTGGCGGGGGGCCTGGCGGGGGGCCTGGCGGGGGGCCTGGTGGGGATGGGGGGCATGTTGGGCCTGGCGGGGGGCCTGGCGGGGATGGGGGGCATGTTGGGCCTGGCGGGGGGCCTGGCAGGGGGCCTGGCGGGGATGGGGGGCATGTTGGGCCTGGCGGGGGGCCTGGCGGGTGGCCTGGCGGGGATGGGGGGGCGTTGGGCCACTGGCAACGAAAATGCAGACAAACTTGAACGTGGTATTTCTCCCTCCCTGTACGTGTCACATAGGTCCGCGCCCACGAGAAGATCGGGATTTGGCGTGCCATCGCCAAGGAAGTCCGGACCCTGGGGGTCCACCATCGACGGGGCACCCACTGCCGCAAGAGGTGGGAGGACATCCGCCGCGGGACCAAGAATACCGCCGAGTCTCTGCTGGGGATGGCCTCCCAACGTAGGCGGGGTGCCTGCCGTCAACTGACCCCCCTGATGTTCCGGATCCTGGTGGTGGCCTACCCTGATTTGGATGGGCGCGTGAGGGCAGCACAGCAGACACAAGGGGGTGAGTACAAGCATTATCTACTCTGTTGTCGCGCAGTGGAGGTGTCTGGGTGGGGGAGGAGGGCTGTGGGTCCCCCTAGGCCAGGGCGATATCTGTAGGCTGGGCACCCCCGTAAGCCCCTGTGTCCCCAGCCACCACCCTCAGTAGTGTGTCAGTACAGCCATCCCTGGGCCGTGTCATCCATGGGTGCAGTTGTCAACTCTAGGCGTGTAGGGCATGTTCCACGGAATGCGTAGCGGACCCCAAGTGCGCAACTTAGTGCAGGGGGCATCTGTGTCTGTCATGTCCGCTAACTGTACCGGTGATCCATGTACTCAAAATCTCTTTATTTCTCTCTCCCCCCCCCCTTTTTGTTTGTCTTTCTGTGCTTGTGTGCATCAGCGTCATCAGGCGGAGGAGAAGTGGCATCGGGGCAGGAGGGAGCTGCATCTCACATGGCCCAGGAGGGCCATGCCACAGAGTCTGACTGGACCAGTGAGACGGAGGGCGAGGGGAGCTCCACAACGGGGACGACTGGACCCTGCAGCGACACGGACACGTCCTCGTAGTGCCCCCCGCCATTACAGGTACAGCCGCCACCCAGCGCACCATCTCCGCCCTCCCAGCAGCCCCTCAGCGTTCGCCCCGTGCCCGCTCTGCCAGGAAGCCGGGCATCTCCTTCGCCCCAGGCACCTCAGGCCCTGCCCCTGTTACCCCGGCTGCCCTCAGTGAGGAGGTCATTGACCTCCTCCGAACGCTCAGTGTTGGGCAGACTACCCTTTTGAATGCCATCCAAGGGGTGGAGAGGGAGGTTCATCGCAGCAATGCGTACCTGGAGGGCATTCATTCGGGTCAGGCTGCCCATCAGCGATCGTTCCAGGCTCTGGCCTCAGCACTGACGGCAGCCATTGTCCCTGTCTCCTGCCTCCCTCTACTAACTCCCTCCTCCCAGTCTCCTGTTCCTCTGCCTGTCCCACCCACACCATCAGACCAGCCTGCACACACCTCAACACCCAAGAGCAGCTCATCCAAACATAAGCACCACAGATCACGCAGACATTCACACAAGCAACATTCCGATGCAGACATGCCAACAGTCACTACCACCTCTGTGACCCCCACCTCCTCGTCTCCCTCCTCCCTCCCTGTGACGTCTACACTCACACCTTCATTCACCTCACCATCAGCCAGTGTTTCCATCACCAGCATACCCTCCACTACAGTCCGCACACGTGCAGTCACCACCCCCACTGCCATTTACACGTCCCCTGTGTCCTCTCCCACTGTGTCTGTCACCCCCTCTTCCACACCACACAAACGCAGCCACCCACCCACCCAACAGCCATCCACCTCACGACAGCCTCCCGCTCCTGCACCTGCACCCAAAGACAGCAAACTTGTCTCGCCTACAACCACATCCTCTCCCTCCACTCCCATACCCACTGTACCTACCACTCTCCATTGTCCCAAGAAAATCTATCTCTCTACTGCTACCTTCTTTCCTGACCCTGAGCCCCCCCCCTCCTTCTCGTCGGGGTAAAAAGAGCACCTCAGCCACCACCAGCCCTGCAGCCCCCTTGACAAGGGTGCAGGGCTATTGGAGCCCACCAGCCCGCAGGTCTGGATCTTCGCCCAGCAGCAAGGGGACAGCCAGCCCACCCCCTGGGAAGAGGAGCAGAAGGCGGAAGGGCCGCCGCCGGAGCCCGGATTCGATATCCCCCCAGGACACTAGCCAGCCACCGTCAACAGCCACAGCTCCAAAGGGAGGAAAGGGCCACAGACTCCCGACTAAGGAGGGCAAGGGCAGCAAGGCGGAGAAGTCAGGCAGCAGGCCTGCTGCCCATGGAGGACCCGTCACAGCTTCCCAGGAGGAGCCCGCAACCCCCATAGCCGCTGCCCCGGGAGGAACCGGCACAGCTGCCCCGGGAGAGCCCACCACCCCCATAGCCGCTGCCCAGGGAGGACCCAGCCCAGCTGGCCAGGAGGGCCCCACCACCCACAGCCCAGGTGGGCATTGAAGGAGCACCATCCCCGCTGCCCAGGAGGGCACCACCAGGCAATGAGCAGTTGGCAATAGAATGGCTGCCGTCTCCAGCACCGCTCCGCTGGGGACCGCCGTCTCAAGAACCGCTGAACTGGGCCCTTCAAGGCAAGAACCGCTGAACTGGGCCCTTCAAGGCAAGAACCGCTGAACTGGGCCCCGCCGTCTCCAGCACCGCTCCGCTGGGGACCGCCGTCTCAAGAACCGCTGAACTGGGCCCTTCAAGGCAAGAACCGCTGAACTGGGCCCTTCAAGGCAAGAACCGCTGAACTGGGCCCTTCAAGGCAAGAACCGCTGAACTGGGCCCTTCAAGGCAAGAACCGCTGAACTGGGCCCCGCCGTCTCCAGCACCGCTCCGCTGGGGACCGCCGTCTCAAGAACCACTGAACTGGGCCCTTCAAGGCAAGAACCGCTGAACTGGGCCCTTCAAGGCAAGAACCGCTGAACTGGGCCCTTCAAGGCAAGAACCGCTGAACTGGGCCGCGCCGTCTCCAGCACCGCTCCGCTGGGGACCGCCGTCTCAAGAACCGCAGAACTGGGCCCTTCAAGGCAAGAACCGCTGAACTGGGCCCTTCAAGGCAAGAACCGCTGAACTGGGCCCTTCAAGGCAAGAACCGCTGAACTGGGCCCCGCCGTCTCCAGCACCGCTCCGCTGGGGACCGCCGTCTCAAGAACCGCTGAACTGGGCCCTTCAAGGCAAGAACCGCTGAACTGGGCCCTTCAAGGCAAGAACCGCTGAACTGGGCCCCGCCGTCTCCAGCACCGCTCCGCTGGGGACCGCCGTCTCAAGAACCGCTGAACTGGGCCCTTCAAGGCAAGAACCGCTGAACTGGGCCCTTCCAGGCAGGAACCGCTGGCCCTTTGGCAGACGTGGCAGGGCAGGATCTGTCTCGGGCAGGGCTGCAGGATGTCCTCTGGCCAACATGCCTCCTCCAGTGGCAGTGGAGTCTGTTATGGACTGTTTGGACTGTGGCTTTGCTCTCCCCAGGATGGCCCAGTGGGCAGGCCACCCACTGTATGGACTGTTTGGACTGTGGCTTTGCTCTCCCCAGGATGGCCCAGTGGGCAGGCCACCCACTGTATGGACTGTTTGGACTGTGGCTTTGCTCTCCCCAGGATGGCCCAGTGGGCAGGCCACCCACTGTATGGACTGTTTGGACTGTGGCTTTGCTCTCCCCAGGATGGCCAATGGTCATGGAGTCCCCTCGTGGATCTGGCGTCGTGTACTCAAGTGGCTGAGGTGCCCCCCCTTCCCCCTGAGGTGCCTGTCCTTTTTTCTTTCTGATGCCCCTGCAGTGTTCTCTCCGTGGAGTTCTTGTCGTGGGACTGGGCCTTGCCCCTTTGCTCAGGACCCCTGTGGTCCACGGACAGTGGTTGGACTACATTTAGTAGCTGTATATATTTTGTACATAGTTTATTTATTTATTTGGATTACTGCTGTCCATTTTTCAATATATCTGCCCGTTTGAGATCTCTTCTTTTGGTCTTTGCATTATTTCGGAAGGGGGGGGTTTGTGGGTTGTGACAGTGATCTGTGGGAATGCATTGATGTGTGTGTTGTAGTGGGTGTGGGTGGGTGGGTGTGTGCCGGTAATCTTTTCCCTCCCCTGTGTCGTAGGTGCAGTACTCACCGATGTCTTCCGCGCCGCCGGGCGTGCTCCTGGTACAGGAGCAGGTATAGGAGTGCGGGGATGACCTGCAACTCGGGTTCCATACTGCCGGAATCTCGCGTGGAGTATGTGGAGGTGAGCGTTTTCCCGTTCGTAGTCTGTTTCCGCCGTGTTTTTATCGGCGGTGCTCCCGCCCCGGAAAAGGTGGCGGATTGGTGGGTCGTGATAGGGTGGGCGGTACATTGTCTGCCGCCTGGCTGTTGGAGGGGACCGCCGCGCTGTTTGTTTGTTCCGCCGTGGCGGGCGGAGTGTTAATGCGGCGGGCTGTGTTGGCGGTTCCCGCCAGGGTCAGAATTGCATATTTTGGACCGCCGGCCTGTTGGCGGGTTGGCCGCCGCTTTATCACCGACCGCCAGGGTCAGAATGAGGGCCTTAGTCTCTTTTTCGGAGATTTTTCTTTACTGGGACGAACCAGCAAATCAGGCCGGGTCGCAGTTGAGGCAAGCCGGCTAGAGTTGCCGCGGCGGGTCGGTCCCTCTATGGAGCTTTTTTTCAAAAGTTGTCCAAACTTCTCCAAACTTCTGGGGCTTCTCCCAGATGTCCTTTGAAGGTTCTTTTGAGGTCCACAGCTCACCCCAAGGGTCCAGAAGTTCTGAGATGGTCCTTGGGGGGTGCGGACTACAACTCCCAGAATGCACCTGGCGCAAACTCATTTTTGGCCACTGGACAGTGGTCAGCTGGTCACTTTCTTCAGGAGTTGGTGCAGGGGACTCTGTAGCAATTTTTCACCTGTAGCAAACAGGGAGTCCCTCCTTGAATCAGTTGAAGCCAGGCAAAGTCCTTCTTGTGGTGAAGCCCAAGTGTGCAGCTGGTGCAGTCCTTCTGAGTGCAGGTTCCAGGTGCAGGCCAGGGGTCCAGCAGGGCAGTCCTTCTTCTTCTGTTGTTCTTCCTTGTTGGATGTGGTAGGGAACTGAGGTGTGGGTGCAGGTCTGCCAGTTTTATCCTTGCTCCTGGGTGAAGAGCAGGGGGGTCCTGGTTCTCCAATCAGGTGCAGGGTCCTTCCCCCTGTGATGACCACTTCCTGGGAAGTGTGGCAAAAATCAATCCCAGGAGGCAACATTCTCCAAAAATCCATCATGGCTGAATCTGATTTTTGGAGGTTACATCTGGCTGAGCCCACCCACTGGTGTGGCTAAAAATCATAAACACACCCCTCTCCTGCCCTCTCCTAATCTAATAAAGGGAGCACCTAGTTGTCTGGGGTTGCAGGATGTGGGGGTGTTGCTGGTTGCTCCAAATGTCCTTCTCTGCCTTTGAAGACCAGTTTGGCAGCCCTCCCCCTTCCTGCCTCAACATCTGCTGAGGGGAGATTCCCTCCCACAGGCACATTCCTTTGTGTGAAGCCAGGCCACTTCACACCTCATCAAGGCAGCTTGGCCAAGCTACTAGAGCTGGCCAATCAGAGCACAGCAGCAAAAACAATGCAGGGCTGAAATGGGCAACTTTTCAGGTAAAGTTTAAAAGTCTTTACCTGAACAAGTTACATTAAATCCAGCAACTGGGAGTTGTGGGATTTATTACAACAATTAATTTGATACCAAATTCTTGGTATGCATCATTTAAGGAGACTTTAAAAATTAAAATAAAATAAAGCTCCCCATTCTAACCTATGAAGGCCATTTACTACAATGAGGGAAAAACGAATTTGGCTGTTTTTACCTCACCAGGGCGTTTAAAACTATTTTTATAAAGTCCCTGCTTATAGTAACATGGCACCCAGCCCTAGGGGCACATAGGGCACACCTTAGGGGTGACTTATATGTAAAAATAAGGTAGTTTAAGACTTTGGAACTACTTTTAATTCCAAAGTCGAATTTGCAGATACATTTAATTTAAAAGCAGCCAGCAAGGCAGGCCTGCCTTTAAAATGACACTGGGCACCTCAGCAGTGCACCTATGGGTGCACCACCTATGCTGTGGTCCCTAAACCTACATGCCCTACCATATACTAGGGACTGTGGGGTGTTTTGTGCGTGGATGTTGTATGGGTGATGGTGTTGTGTGCCTCTGTGTGGTGGGGTTGTCTATTGCTGTGCTCTCTGTCTGTCGCCTTCGTCTATAGTTTTTGGTCGTGGGGGTTTGTGGGTGATGTGGGTGTGTGTTTTATATAGTATTGATTGTGTGGGAGTGGTGTGTGTATGTGTATCTGGTGTGTATATTTTGAATTGTCCAATGTGGCGGTGTTTTGTAGATGTGTGTGTATTTTGAGCGCAGCGGTGTGTACCGCCAATGGAATACCGCGGTTGAAAGACCGCCGCGTGGATTCATGGGTCGTAATAGCATGAGCGTGTTTCTGTTGGCGTGACGGTGGAGGATTTGTTTTCGCCAGTTTATCACTGACCTTTGGTGTGGCGGACTTGTGTGGGTGTCTGAATTTCGGCGGATTCCGAGATGTGGGTCATAATAGCTGTGGCGGAATTCCGCAGCCGCAGCGGTGTGTTGGCGGTCTTCTGCACGGCGGTAAGCGGCTTTTACCGCCAATGTTGTAATGACCCCCTTGGTGTATTCGCCAACCCGGTATCCAGAGGTGAGAAGTCCAGCGCAGTACGTAACAGATTGCAACGCCAAAAGATTCCGCATTGCAAGATCGCCATGGAAGATCCACAGGGAGAGGCGTCAGAAAATGCTCAAGCCATGTTGCAGACTGTCCAACAACAAGCCCAAGAGTTACAACAGTTACGGGCAGAGAACACTGCGCTATGACAGGTCTTGTCTTCCCGATCAATGGACATACCACCCGTATCTGCCACTACTCCTCGATATTCTGGAGATCCTCTGAAGATGAAGGAATTTTTGGACACCCTGACGGTTTTCTTTGCCTTTCGTCCACTCCAGTTTTCTTTGGATAAAGCTAAGGTGGGCTATCTGATCAGCGCCTTGTCTGGTCCGGCGCTTTCTTGGGCGACCCCTCTGGTTTCTGCAGAAGACCCAGTCCTGGCTAACTATTCCGCTTTCCTGACTCTTTTCAAACAAATGTTTGAGAGACCTGGGGTAGAAGCAGCAGCTGAAGAAGCCTTATGTGACATTCAGCAGGGTAATCAGGATCTTCTGCAGTATATAACCCGCTTCAAACAGCTGGCAGCTGAAACCTCCTGGGTGGAACGCTCCTTCATAACCCTTTTCCGCCGAGGCCTGCGTGAAGAAATTAAAGATGAGCTTGTTCATTCTTCTCCAGCTTGTTCTTTGAAGGAATTAATGGATCAATATATGAACATTGAATATAGACTTCGAGAGCGCAAGATGGAGAGACGTAGAACGCGAGCTCCATACCAGTCTGGTACCTTTCGTGCTAGCAGTCGGCGAACGGAAGATATTCCATACGAAGCCCTTGCAACTCCCCCTGGAGAACCCATGCAGATAGATCTGGTTCGTGGGCCATTGATGGAGTCAGAAAGGGAGGAACGACGACGAAAGGGACTTTGTCTGTACTGTGGTAAGGCTGTCCACCTGATCCGTAGTTGTCCGGTACGTCCCTCAAGACCTGCGGGAAATGCCAGCTCCCATCCCCTGTAAGGAGGAAGGAGACGAGAAGAGCTGAAGTACCATCAATATGTTCCTCCAAAGAAAGCATGTCCACCCTGTTTATCCTCTCGGTCAAGTTACAAAGTTCACAAGATCAAGAACACCACCTTCTGGCTCTCCTTGATTGTGGAGCCAGTGGACTCTATCCGGATGAGACCTGGGCTACGAGTAAAGGAATTCCCCACATTCTTAAAGAGACTCCTGAGCAGGTTCACACAGTGGATGGCTCTCCGTTAACCTCAGGACCTGTGGTGGCCTCAACTCCTACTCTTTGTTTGACATTTGGTGGGCATCAAGAACATGTTGCCTTTGATTTTATAGCCTCACCAAATCACATCATGATTTTGGGAATACCCTGGTTAGCCCGACACAACCCCTATATTAATTGGGAAACAAGAACTATATCCCTAACGTCTTCATTTTGTCAACAGAATTGTTATTCCACTACTTTTTATTGGACTCCCAAAAGGTCCTGTCAGTCAACTAAGGATAACACTAACTCTAACAATATGATCCATGCAGTTCTAGATTGTTATCAGGAATATATCAGGATTCTTCAGAAACCTAGTAATCCTATTTAGCCGCCTCATCGCAGTTATGACTGCTATTCCTTTCATTCCTGATGAAGTCGTCCCCTTTGGTCGAATGCATTCTCTGACAGACCAAGAAAAGAAGGTGCTAAAGGAATATTTAGACGAGAACTTGCACAACGGTTTGATTGCTTCTTCCACGTCCCCCGCTGCGGCTCCTCTCTTCTTCGTCCCAAAGAAGACCAAGGATCTGCATCCTTGTGTTGACTTTTGTGAACTCAACAGAATAACAATTAAGGATCGATATCCGCTGCCTTTAATCAGAGATATATTGGATGCCATTCAAGGAGCCAAAATGTTTACCAAATTAGATTGACGGGGTGCCTATCATCTCCTTCGGATCAAGGAAGGATATGAATGGAAGACAGCTTTCCGTACCCCTTTTGGGTACTATGAGTACCGTGTTATGCCTTTTGGACTGACCAACGCCCCTTCTGTTTTTCAATGATTTATGGATTCGGTGTTCTCTGATGTACTCAACCAATATGTAGTCATTTATTTGGATGATATCTTGATATATTCCCATGATCCTGAGCAACATATAAATTACGTCCTGCAAGTCCTGGAAAGGCTCAAGAAAAAACAATTGTTTTGTAAACCTGAGAAGTGTGAGTTCCATAAATCTGAAGTAAAGTATTTGGGGTTCTGTATTAATCAACACGGAATATCCATGGATCCTGACAAGGTCAGTGCCATATTAGATTGGCCTTCTCCAACGTCCATTAAGGAAACGCAATGTTTCCTTGGTTTATCAAACTGTTATCGTCAGTTTATTCAGAACTTTGCCCACCTACAAAGTTTCATAACACAAACAATTAAGAAAGAGAACCTGAAGAAGGGTTTCGTTTGGACCAAGGATGCTGAACGCGCATTTCAAGAACTGAAGACAGCCTTTACCCAAGCACCCGTGTTGCGTCATCCTGACAATACCAAGAAATTTATCGTTGAGACTGATGCCTCAGACAGAGCTATTGGGGCAGTTCTACTACAAAAACAAGGCACCGATGGACTGGAACATCCTATCTTTTATCTGCCTCATATCCTATCAGAGGCTGAATGCAATTATTCTGTACTAGAACGAGAACTACTCGCGCTCAAAGTAGCTTGTAAAGAATGGAGGCATTTCTTGATGGGTTCCAGAGAACCTTTTGAAGCCAGGACTGATCATCGTAATCTCCAATGTCTTTGGGGTTTTCAGTGTCGCAATAGTCGTCAGACTTGATGGGCTTTCTTCTTTAGCCAGTATGATTTCGTGATCACGTACATATATGGTTCCCAGAATTCAGTGGCAGATGCCTTATCCCGCAGATATCCTGACACAGCCCAGAACTCCTCTCCACCTCTGATTGAGTCTAGCAGAATCATCGGAGCTTCTCAATCTTTTCAAGAACGCGTTCAATCCGAGTACCAGTTTCTGTCTGCTTCAGAATGGGATAGAGTGACTCCTTTTTTGCAGAAGAAGGACAACTACTTCTATCATCAACATGCTCTTTTTCTACCTACCAAGAAAGTGCAGACAGAAGCTCTACAAATGTGCCATGATTCTTCTATAGCCGGTCATCGAGGTATCAGGAAGACCCAGGAGCTGCTTCAGCGATCTTTTTGGTGGCCTTCGCTTAAGACAGACACTGAAACCTATGTGTCAGCATGCCCAGTCTGTGCTCAGACTAAGACACCCCGAACTAAGGTGGCAGGTTTATTAAGACCTTTACCGGTTCCTTCCGCTCCTTGGTGTACTCTATCCACGGATTTCATATGTTCTCTACCTACCTCCTCTGGTAACCAAGTAACCATGGTGACCGTAGATTCATTCACCAAGATGGCCCATTTCTCAGCCTTGAAGAAACTACAGACGGCCCCAGAAATGAGTCGCATTTTTCTGCAGGATATTTTTCGCCTCCATGGTCTTCCGCAAGAGGTAATTTCAGCCAAACGGCCTCAATATGTATCACGTTTCTGGAGGGCCTTTTGAGCCTTATTTAACATTGAGATTTCTTTATCCTCTGGTTTCCATCCACAAACTAATGGGCAAACTGAAAGAGTGAATCAAGAACTTCAGCAGTATCTGAGATGTTACTGCAATGCCACACAAAGCAATTGGTCAGAGTATCTTGCTCTTGCCGGGTTCTCCTATAACAACACAATACACAATGCGACCAAGACCACACCCTTTTATTGTACCTATGGATTTCATCCGAGGAATTTCACTACTGTTTCCCGAACATCCTCTTCTGTGCCTGCTGTCACTTCTTTTTCACGACAGATCTGTCAAATCCAGGGCCTACTTCACACAACTCTCCTAGCTTCGAAACAGGCAATGAAACGAAAGGCGGATCGTTATCGACAAGCCGCACCTTTGTATCAAGTGGGCCACAAGGTGTGGCTATCTTCCAGATTCCTACCTCCCCGGTTTTCCACCAATAAGTTCAAGCCACGTTTTTATGGACCTTTTCGGATTTTGCAAGTCCTGAATCCTGTAGTTGTGCGTCTCCGCTTACCTCATACCTGGAGGGTTCATCCTGTTTTCCATGTGTCCCAGTTAAAACTCTTTGTTCCAGATCCATACCATCGCCAGTTCCAGCATCCGCCTCCTCTTTCTATTAACGGACAGCCTGAGTATGAAGTCCAGGAAATCTGTGGCTCCAGAATTTTTCGACGCAAACTACAGTTTTTGGTCCATTGGAAAGGATACCCTCTCAGTGACTGTTCTTGGGAGGATGCTTCCTCCGTCCATGCTCCCCGTTTGGTCCGCCTGTTTTTTGACAGTCATCCTGACAAACCTGGTGCCTCGGGGAGGGGACCTACTGTAACTCCGCGTTCAGACGCAGCGTCTCTTTCTGTCCTCGCGGATGGAACACGCTACCGATATTTGGAGCGCCGTTCCCCGCGTTTTTTGACTACACATTCTGGGAAGCATATATTTTGCTCCCGGTCGTGTTACACTTACCTGTAGCCCTTTTTTCTTCTTTTTTGTTGTTGGTGTGTTTGTCTGGTCTTTTTACCTGTCTCTGTCCATGTTGTGTCCATCTTGTCTTCTTCGTGTTTTTGTCCCAGCATGCTCTGTTTTTCTTTTATACTACTTCCTTTTTCCTATACTGGTCTATGGGCTCCTCCCAATTCAAGATGGTGCTCTTTCCTTTTCCTGTGATGTCACTTCCCTTTTCTCAGTATATAAGTTAGTCAGTCTTGTTCCACCTTGCGTTGCAAACACTTCCTTCTGGTTGTGCTGTTCGCTCCTGTTCTTTGTTCCTGCTTTTTGCCTTGGGAGATTTTTGCCTGTTCTTTGTTCCTGCTTTTTGTCTTGGGAGATTTTTGCCTATTTTTGTTTCCTGTTGTTTAGTCCTGTTTTTTCTTGTTTTTTCTTCAGGAATTCCTGTTTGAGTTTTTTTGCCCAGTATTGTTTTTTTTTCCCTCTGGGACTCCTTCTGGAGGGTACGGTCTGCTTTGGCATAGCCTGTCAAGCGGCACAGGGCTACTAGAAGGGGTCGCCCTTATCTGGGAGTATCCAGAACCTGTAAAAGACTTGGGGGGTAATTCTGACCCTGGCGGTCGGTGATAAAGCGGCAGCCAACCCGCAAACAGGCCGGCGGTCCAAAAAATGGTATTCTAACTCTGGCGGGAACTGCCAACACAGGCCGCCACATTAACACTCCGACCGCCACGGCGGGACCGACAAACAGCGCGGCGGTCACCGGCAACAGGCAGGCGGCAGACAATGTACCGCCCACCCTATCACAACTCACCAATCCGCCACCTTTTCCGGGGCGGGAGCTCCGCCGATAAAAAACGGCGGAAACAGACAACGAACGGGAAAACGCTCACCTATACACACTCCACGAGGAAGGAGGACAGCATGGAGCCCGAATTACACATCCTAACAGCTATTGTCTACCTGCTCATCTACCAGGAGTACGAACGCCGGCGCAGACGACAACGGTGAGTACTGCACCTACGACACAGGGGAGGGGGGAGGAGAAAATATTACGGGGACACACATGCGCCATACAACCACCCCCCCACCACAAATACCTACACCCCATTGCCGAGCAACAAGTCAGAGTGACACCACACAAACCCCCCAGAATAATGCAAAGACACAATTTAGATGTTCGAAAAAATATATGTATAAATAGCTCCATAGAAGGAATGGCAAATATGCCATATAAAAGATAAAAAAATAAGGAATGAAGATAGTCAACAAGATATCCATAGGCAAAAAGTCCTGCACATTCCGTCAAAGTTCCACAGTCCGTGGGCCAATGTGCACAAACACAAGGGCAAAGCCCACACAGGAGACCAGATACCATTGGAGAGAACACTGCAGGGGCATCAGATGATAAAAGTACAGGCACCTCAGGGGGAAGGAAAGGGGGGGCACCTCAGCCACATGAGTCCACGACGCCAGATCCACGAGGGGCCTCCATGCCCACTGTCCCATCCTGGGGGGTGCAAAGCCACAGTCCATCAGATGGATTACTGACTCCACTGTGATTGGAGGAGGCATGGTGCCCCGAGTGCTCCCTGAAGCCCTGCTCGACACTGAACCGGCACTGTCAATGGGCCAGCGGTGCTTGACAGGAAGGGCCCAGCGGAGCGGTGCTTGAGACGGCGGGGCCCAGCGGAGCGGTGCTTGACAGGAAGGGCCCAGCGGAGCGGTGCTTGAGATGAATGGCCCAGCGGAGCGGTGCTTGAGATGAACGGCCCAGCGGAGCGGTGCTTGAGATGAACGGCCCAGCGGAGCGGTGCTTGAGATGAAGGGCCCAGCGGAGCGGTGCTTGAGATGAACGGCCCAGCGGAGCGGTGCTTGAGATGAAGGGCCCAGCGGAGCGGTGCTTGACAGGAAGGGCCCAGCGGAGCGGTGCTTGACAGGAAGGGCCCAGCGGAGCGGTGCTTGAGATGAAGGGCCCAGCGGAGCGGTGCTTGAGATGAACGGCCCAGCGGAGCGGTGCTTGACAGCAAGGGCCCAGCGGAGCGGTGCTTGAGATGAAGGGCCCAGCGGAGCGGTGCTTGACAGGAAGGGCCCAGCGGAGCGGTGCTTGAGATGAACGGCCCAGCGGAGCGGTGCTTGAGATGAACGGCCCAGCGGAGCGGTGCTTGAGATGAACGGCCCAGGGGAGCGGTGCTTGAGATGAACGGCCCAGCGGAGCGGTGCTTGAGATGAAGGGCCCAGCGGAGCGGTGCTTGACAGGAAGGGCCCAGCGGAGCAGTGCTTGACAGGAAGGGCCCAGCGGAGGAGTGCTTGAGAGGAAGGGCCCAGCGGAGCGGTGCTTGAGATGAACGGCCCAGCGGAGCGGTGCTTGAGATGAAGGGCCCAGCGGAGCGGTGCTTGAGATGAAGGGCCCAGCGGAGCGGTGCTTGACAGGAAGGGCCCAGCGGAGCGGTGCTTGAGATGAAGGGCCCAGCGGAGCGGTGCTTGACAGGAAGGACCCAGCGGAGCGGTGCTTGACAGGAAGGGCCCAGCGGAGCGGTGCTTGACAGGAAGGGCCCAGCGGAGCGGTGCTTGAGATGAACGGCCCAGCGGAGCGGTGCTTGAGATGAAGGGCCCAGCGGAGCGGTGCTTGAGATGAAGGGCCCAGTGGAGCGGTGCTTGACAGGAAGGGCCCAGCGGAGCGGTGCTTGACAGGAAGGGCCCAGCGGAGCGGTGCTTGAGATGAACGGCCCAGCGGAGCGGTGCTTGAGATGAAGGGCCCAGCAGAGCGGTGCTTGAGATGAACGGCCCAGCGGAGCGGTGCTTGACAGGAAGGGCCCCGCGGAGCGGTGCTTGAGATGAACGGCCCAGCGGAGCGGTGCTTGAAATGAACGGCCCAGCGGAGCGGTGCTTGAGATGAATGGCCCAGCGGAGCGGTGCTTGAGATGAACGGCCCAGCGGAGCGGTGCTTGAGATGAACGGCCCAGCGGAGCGGTGCTTGAGATGAAGGGCCCAGCGGAGCGGTGCTTGACAGGAAGGACCCAGCGGAGCGGTGCTTGACAGGAAGGGCCCAGCGGAGCGGTGCTTGAGATGAACGGCCCAGCGGAGCGGTGCTTGAGATGAAGGGCCCAGCAGAGCGGTGCTTGAGATGAACGGCCCAGCGGAGCGGTGCTTGAGATGAACGGCCCAGCGGAGCGGTGGTTGAGATGAACGGCCCAGCGGAGCGGTGCTTGAGATGAACGGCCCAGCGGAGCGGTGCTTGAGATGAAGGGCCCAGCGGAGCGGTGCTTGAGATGAAGGGCCCAGTGGAGCGGTGCTTGAGAGGAAGGGCCCAGCGGAGCGGTGCTTGACAGGAAGGGCCCAGCGGAGCGGTGCTTGACAGGAAGGGCCCCGCGGAGCGGTGCTTGACAGGAAGGGCCCAGCGGAGTGGTGCTTGAGATGAACGGCCCAGCGGAGTGGTGCTTGAGATGAAGGGCCCAGCGGAGCGGTGCTTGAGATGAACGGCCCAGCGGAGCGGTGCTTGAGATGAACGGCCCAGCGGAGCGGTGCTTGAGACGGCGGGGCCCAGCGGAGAGGTGCTTGAGATGGCGGGGCCCGTTCAGTGGTTCTTGGCCCGGCGGGGCCCGTTCAGCGGTTCTTGGCCCGGCGGGCCCGTTCAGCGGTGCTTGCCCCGGCGGGGCCCTGTTCAGCGGTGCTCCTCCCAGCGGGGCCCTGTTCAGCGCTTCTTGCCCCGGCGGGGCCCTGTTCAGCGGTTCTTGGCCCAGTGGGGCCCGTTCAGTGGTTCTTGGCCCGGTGGGGCCTGTTCAGCGGTGCTCCTCCCGGCGGGGCCCATTCAGCAGTGCTTGCCCCGGCGGGGCCCTGTTCAGCGGTGCTTGCCCCAGCGGGGCCCTGTTCTGTGGTTCTTGGCCCGGCGGGGCCCGTTCAGCGCTTCTTGGCCCGGCGGGGCCCGTTCAGCTGTGCTCCTCCCGGCGGGGCCCGTTCAGCGGTGCTTGCCCCGGCGGGGCCCTGTTCAGTGGTGCTTGCCCCGGCGGGGCCCTGTTCAGCGGTTCTTGGCCCGGGGGGCCCGTTCAGCGGTTCTTGGCCCAGGGGGGGCCCGTTCAGCGGTGCTCCTCCCGGCGGGGCCCGTTCAGCTGTGCTTGCCCCGGCGGGGCCCGTTCAGTGATGCTCCTCCCGGCGGGGCCCTGTTCAGCGGTTCTTGGCCCGGCGGGGCCCGTTCAGCGGTTCTTGGCCCGGCGGGGCCCGTTCAGCGGTGCTTGCCCTGGCGGGGCCCTGTTCAGTGGTGCTTGCCCCGGCGGGGCCCCGTTCAGCGGTTCTTGGCCCGGGGGGCCCGTTCAGCGGTTCTTGGCCTGGGGGGCCCGTTCAGCGGTGCTCCTCCCGGCGGGGCCCGTTCAGCTGTGCTTGCCCCGGCGGGGCCCGTTCAGTGATGCTCCTCCCGGCGGGGCCCTGTTCAGCGGTTCTTGGCCCGGCGGGGCCCGTTCAGCGGTGCTTGTTCTGTGTGTCTAGGGAGCCAGACCTGGGCAAGACTTCCCGCTCATTCCCCATCCGAACTTGCGGTCGCGGCGCCCTCCTGTGATGGAGTCCTGGGCCCGTGGGTGTCGTCCGTCACACCCGGGATGGGACTGGTGGGGACCTCCTGGGCAGCTCGCCTGCTGGCTGACTTCTCCGGCCTGCTGCCCTTGCCCTCCTTCGCAGGAGCTCTGTGGCCCTTGCCTCCCTTGGATGATGTGGCAGGTGACGGGGCAAGGCTACTGTCCTTGGTGGCAGCCGTCTCAGGCTTGTCGCGCCGGGCCTTTTTCTTCTTTGTCCTCTTCCCAGGGGGGGGGGCTGGCTGTCCCCTTGCTGCTGGCCGATGTTCCTGCCCTAGGATCTGGTGGACTCCAATAGCCCTGCACTATGGTCACAGTAGATGCAGGGCTGGTGGTGGCTGAGGTGCTTTTTTTGGTCTTACCAGATGGAGGGGGTGGGTCAGTGATTGGACTGAGTTCAAGGTTGGAAAGGAAAAGGACTTGGGGAGGACAGGGACGGGTAGGTGTAGTGGGTTTGGGAGTGGAGGAAGAGGATGTGGTTGTAGGAGAGTCAAGTATGCTGTCTTTGGGTGCAGGTGCTTGTGACGGAGGCTGTCGTGAGGTGGATGGCTGTTGGGTGGGTGGCTGCCTGCGTTTGTGTGCTTTGGAAGAGGGGGTGACAGACACACTGGGAGAGGACACAGGGGACGTGTAAATGGCAGTGGGGGTGGTGACTGCACGTGTGCGGACTGTAATGGAGGGTGTGCTGGTGATGGAAGTACTGGCTGATGGTGGTGTGCATGCAGGTGTGAGTGGAGAAGTCACAGGGAGGGAGGGGGGAGATGAAGAGGTGGGGGACACAGAGGTGGTAGTGACTGTTGGCATGTCTGCATCTGGATGTTGCTTGTGTGAATGCTTGTGTGATCTGTGGTGCTTATGTCTGGATGAGCTGCCCTTGGGTGTAGAGGTGTGTGCAGGCTGGTCTGATGGTGTGGATGGGATAGGCAGAGGAACAGGAGACTGGGACTGGGTGGAGGGAGTCAGAAGAGGGAGGCTGGAGACAGGGACAATGGCTGCCGTCAGTGCTGAGGCCAGAGCGTTGAACGATCGCTGATGGGCAGCCTGACCCGAATGAATGCCCTCCAGGTATGCATTGCTCCGATGCACCTCCCTTTCTACACCCTGGATGGCATTCAAGAGGGTAGACTGCCCAACAATGAGTGTCCTGAGGAGGTCAATGACCTCCTCACTGAGGGCAGCAGGGGTAACTGGGCCAGGGCCTGAGGTGCCTGGGGCGAAGGAGATGCCCGCCTTCCTGGGCGAGCGGGCACGGAGCAAAGGCTGAGGGGCTGCTGGGAGGGAGGGGCTGGTGCGCTGGGTTGCGGCTGTACCTGTTGTGGCGGTGGGCACGGATGTTGCCGCCACCGCTAGGGAGCTCCCTTCCGAGGACGTGTCGGTGTTGCTGACGTCTCCACGGGTCCCCGTTGTGGAGCTCCACTCGCCCTCCGTCTCACTGGTGTACTCGGAGTCTGTCGTATGGCCCTCCGGGGCCATGTGAGATGCAGCTCCCTCGTGCTCCAATGCAACTTCTCCTCCGCCAGATGATGCTAATGCACACATGAACAGGAAGACAAAGAAAATGGGGGGAGGGGGTGGAGAAATGAAGACAGGTTGAGTGCATGCATTGGCAACACCGTTGTCGGAGAGGACAGACACAGAAGCCCCCTGAACTAGGCCGCGCAAGGGGGGTACACTACTCAGTTATTGTGACTAGTCCTACGGGTCTATGGACAACAAATGTACACATGGGTGAGGCCGGACCATGGATAGCTGTACTTGGCACCCTACAGAGGTGGGGGTGGGGGCACAGGGCCGTGTCTAATGGAGGGGCCTAGCTTACAGAATGCGCCCTGGCCTGGAGATAGCCACAGCCCTCCTCCCCCACCCAGACACCTTCCCTGCGCGCAAAGATAGCAGAATGTGCTGATACTCACCCCCTTATGTCTGCTGTGATGTCCTCACGCGCCCATCCAAATCGGGGTAGGCCACCGCCAGGATCCGGGACATCAGGGGGGTCAATTGGCGGCTGGCACCCCTCCTACGTTGGGAGGCCATCCCCAGCAGAGACTCGGCGGTCTTTCTGGTCCCGCAGCGGATGTCCTCCCACCTCTTTCGGCAGTGGGTGCCCCGTCTGTTGTGGACCCCCAGGGCCCGGACGTCCTTGGCGATGGCACGCCAAATGTCGATCTTCTGATGGGCGCTGACCTATGTGACATGTACAGGGTGGTAAAAGAAATTGCATCAGTTTTCTGCCTGGTCAATGTGAGTGCCCCCCCCTACCCAACCTTGCCATGTGGCACATGCTCTCATCTTTTACGTGCGTTGCACTCCTCATTCGCTCCCCTCCCCACCATCTTACATGCACCCCACTCAACACAGGCATAGCCCATTCAACGTGCACCCTGTGTACTAACCTGTTGGTCTGGAGGACCATAAAGTAGCGCATACTGGGGGAGGACCCCATCAACAAGTTTCTCCAATTCTTCGGAAGTGAAGGCAGGGGCCCTTTCCCCAGTCGCAGCAGCCATTGTATCTCCCAGACCGAGGTCACAGCAGCACTTGCAGTATAGGTCCTCTCCTGTGGATGATCAGGTCTCGAGTGATTAATCAGATAGAAAATGGCGGTCACGCCCGCGGCGGTGCGTACCGCGGCGGTGCGTACCGCCGGCGCACATCGTCATTGGCTCCTGAGAGCCATAGGGTTCAATGTTAACCAATGCTGCTTTGCGCCGCGGTCTTCGACCGCCTACCGCCACGGTGTGCCACCCAAGCGCAGTGACCTCACATCCCACTGTCACACTTCACAGGTCAGGCAGCCGCCATTTTAAGGGCCCACATGGCATGATTTCTACTGCGTCACACAGGCCTAGGCCTTGCATTGCCACTCATACAAGCCATTCAATGCATAGCGATTCTTGTACTGTGCAAGCTGTGTGAACGAACCTGTGGGTTGCTTGACTCTGTGCTCCATGTTGTCCTTCCTAGGCACCGTCCGCTGGGACTTGCAAGGAGAAGGATGAATCCTCCCGTGTACCGGCCGCTGGTGGACCTGTCGACAATGGAAGAACGACATATCATACTTACATACCGGCTTGACAGAGCAACCATACATGAACTATGTGCCCAGCTGGAGCCAGACCTGATGTCCCCCATCCGCCAACCCACAGGGATTCCCCCTCTGGTGCAGGTTCTGTCAGTACTCCATTTTTTGGCAAGTGGGTCTTTTCAGACAACAGTGGCCATATCATCTGGGATGTCTCAGCCTATGTTTTCTAAGGTTTTGTCCAGAGTGTTGTCTGCCCTGATGAAATACATGCGGAGCTACATTATTTTCCCTGAGGTGGGCGAATTGGCTACAGTGAAGGGTGATTTCTATGCCCTTGGACATATCCCCAACATCATTGGTGCCATTGATGGGACCCATGTGGCTTTGGTTCCCCCCAGTGGAAGTGAGCAGGTGTACCGAAACAGAAAAAGTTATCATTCGATGAATGTCCAGGTGGTCTGTTTGGCGGACCAGTACATCTCCCATGTAAATGCCAAGTTCCCTGGGTCAGTGCATGACGCGTATGTCATGCGAAATAGCAGCATACCTTATGTGATGGAACAGCTACAGAGACACCGTGTGTGGCTAATAGGTGACTCTGGTTACCCCAACCTGTCGTGGCTACTGACCCCAGTGAGGAATCCCCGGACCAGGGCAGAGGAACGGTACAATGAGGCCCATGGGCGAACTAGGAGGATCATAGAAAGGACCTTCGGGGTCCTGAAGGCCAGGTTTAGGTGCCTGCATATGACAGGGGGATCCCTCATGTACTCACCAAAGAAGGTGTGCCAGATCATCGTGGCCTGCTGTATGCTTCACAATCTTGCATTGCGACGCCAGGTGTCTTTTCTGCTGGAGGATGGTCCAGATGGTGGTGTTGTAGCAGCTGTGGAGCCTGTGGAGAGTGAAGAGGAGGAAGACGACTGGGACGACACGGACAACAGGGAGACAGTCATACAACAATACTTTCAGTAGCACCCAGGTAAGAATCAGCCACCCCATTTTACATTTACTGAAGGCCTCATGCGTCTCCACTGTCTGTGTTTCCCCCCAGTTCCTGTTAACTGATTTGTGACTTTCCCTTCCCTTTTCAGAGCTGTATGACCCACTGCCTGACATCAGCTTTGTTTGCCCATGGACTAAAGCTTATTGAGATTGGTATGTTGTCATCAAAAAGTAACTGGACATTATTGCACCGTTATGTGTAATACATTTGTTGAAAATACAAGCAGACTCCTGTTTTTTTAAGTGCAATAAGTGATTTATTTTAAGTGCTACATATAGGTACATGATTGGGAAACGGTGATGGGTGGGGGTGGAGTAATGTCCATGGCAGAGTCCAGTTCTCAGTCGCACAGGTGCATTGTCCATATGCCTGGGTAAGGATGGAGCAGGGGCAGTTCAAAGTTGGACAGGGTGACAATGTGGGACAGTGGGATGACATCAGGGGGTATCTTAGGCTGGCGGGGGTCTTGCAATCCTACTCTGTCTTCTTGTGAGATCTCAGGTTCCGCTTGCGGGGTGGTTCTTCTTCTGCAGGAGGTGGGGTTCTGGTGGCCTGTCGTTGTGTGGGGGCCTCCTGTCCACTTGCACCGGCGGAGGTGGTAGGCTGTTCCTAGCCTGGGCTAGTGACAGGGGCCCTTTGGGGTGCCAAATGGTCCCGCAATGTGGTGACGATCTGGGTAAGGGCCAGGACGATGGTCCCCATTGCGGAACCGATGTTCCTCAGTTCCTCCCTGAACCCCATGTACCATTCCTCCTGCAGTTCCTGGATCTCCTGGAACCGGGCCAGTACCGTCGCCATCGTCTCCTGGGAGCGGTGGTATGCTCCCATGATGGAGGAGAGGGCCTCTTGGAGAGTGGGTTCCCCGGGCCTGTCCCCCCCCTGTCGCACAGCAGCCCTCCCAGTTCCCCTGTGTTCCTGGGCTTCTGTCCCCTGGACGGTGTGCCCACTACCACTGCCCCCAGGTCCCTGTTGTTGTTGGGGTGGTGGGTCAACCTGGGTGCCCTGTAGTGGTGGACGCACCGCTGATTGACGTGTCCTGGAGACAGAGGCATGGGCCCGCTGGGTGGGAGCTGTGCTGGTGTTCCCAGAGGGGGTTGGGTCTGGTGTAGCCTGTGGCTGTCTGTGGGGAACCGACTGTCCAGAGGTCCCCGATGGGCCGGGCTGGTCATCTGGCTCCAGGGAGACAGAGCTGCTGTCATCGCTGGGGGCCTCTTCTGGGGGTGGGATGGACATCTCGGGACCCTCCGTGGCGGTGTGGTGGCGTTCGGGTCCTGCAGGGGTATAAAGGTATGGTTATTGCTTCTGTGTGTGGCATTTCGTGTGATGGGTGGGTGTCTGTGTACCCAAGTGCAGGCATTTCCTTGTGGGGGCTTTTGTGAGGGTGGCTTGTGGGGGTGATGTGTGTGTGCAGTGGGCATGCTTTGGTGATGGGTGTCCATGCTTTGTGGTCGCATGCAGGGCTTGGTGTTGGGATGGGTGGGTTGTGATGGTGAGCCTTTTGCTAGGGGTTGGTGTGATGGGGGAGGGGGTGAGGGTGGGGGTATGATTTGGCATGCAGGTGGGGTGGGGGTGGGAAGCAGTAGTGAAGATTTGCCTTACCAGAGTCCATTCCTCCACCTACTCCTGCGAGGCCCTCAGGATGCAGGATGTGCAAGACTTCCTCCTCCCACGCGGTAAATTCTGGGGGAGTAGGTGGGGGTCCGCCGCCAGTCTTCTGCACCGCAATGTTGTGCCTTGATACCATGGAACGCACCTTCCCCCGTAGGTCGTTCCATCTCTTCCTGATGTCGTCCCGATTGCGTGGATGCTGTCCCACCGCGTTGACCCTGTCCACTATCCTTTGCCATAGCTCCATCTTCCTGGCAATTGTGGTGTGCTGCACCTGTGCCCCGAAGAGCTGGGGCTCTACACGGACTATTTCCTCCACCATGACCCTGAGTTCTGCGTCACTGAACCTGGGGTGTCTTTGGGGTGCCATGGGGTGGTGTGGTTGAGGTGTGGGGTGGCGTTTGTGGTGATGAGTGTGGTGCGTGTGGTGGTGTGTGGTGTTTGGTGCGTGGATTCTGTGTGGGTGATGGTGTTGTGTGCCTCTGTGTTGTGGGATTGTCTATTCTGTGCTCTCTCTCTAGCCTTCGTTGATGATTCCGGGTCGTAAGGGCATGTGGGTGATGTGGGTGTGTGTTTTATATTGTGTTGGGTGTGTGGAAGTGGTGTTAGTATGTGTATCAGGTGTGTGTATTTCAAACTGACCAATGTGGCTGAGTTTTCTGTGTGTGTGTGTGTATTTTGACCGCGGCGGTGTGTACCGCCAATGGAATACCGCGTTTGAAAGACCGCCGCGTGGATTTGTGGGTCGGAATGGTATGGACGTATTTCTGTTGGCGTGACGGTGGAGGTTTGGTCATCGCCATTTTTTCGCTGACCTTTTGTGGATGTCGGGTTTTTGGCGGTTTGCCAGTTGCGGGTCAGAATGACTGTGGCGGTTTACCGCGGCCGCGGCGGTGTTATGGCGGTCTTCTGACCGGCGGTAAGCGCCTTTTACCGCCGAGGTCAGAATGACCGCCTTGGTGTATTCACCAACCAGGTATCCAGAGGTGAGAAGTCCAGCGCAGTACGTAACATTAGTACCCAGATAAACATTCTTGAGTTTACTCTTGTGGTTCAAATGAACTTTGCACTTACCTTGCCACTTGATAGACTGAGACATTTTATTCTGGATGTGATTATTAGTGATCTTGAACTGAACATTTATTAGAGATATTTGAACACTTAGTAGAACCAGTTGATAACCTTTGTAGGGAATATTGAAGATTGCTGGGTCCGAATATGCAACATTCATTGTAGGGTTGTCATTTAGAAGAACATGGAGTCAATTTAAGGAAGACTAATGCACTTAACATTTGAACTTTTTTGAAAGATAATTGCTTGCTATTTTATTTGCTCACAACGAAAAGACTGAAGGTGACCATTGCTGTTTTTGCAGCCGCAATTTTATATTTGACATTTTTGCATTTTACATTTCCATTTTTTTAAATACTGGTCTGAAATTAAAGAACTCATGGAGCCCAAAAGAAATAAGAGCAGTGAATATAGATACTTATGTTTAGGAGTACTAGTTGTGATAATCTTCCTGATGATTGCATTGCTTATCGGAATAGGCTTACCTACACCTTCTAGACATAAGACAACCGAATAGGGTTTCTAAGGGAAAAAGTGTAGAGACAATAGGAGGATACTTTGAATCTACCTTGACATTTGGTACAGTTTATGTCCATAGAAACAATGTGACATGTGATCTTACGCCAGTAGAAAATGAATTTTTAGGACCAGCTGAAGATAGAAGAGAAAAGGAAAACAAGGCAGTGAGAGGTGTGGTGGTAAGTAGTTGGGGAAAAGAATAATAATTCCATTCAGAAGCCAGAAACCGAGCTGTCTTGACACTAGATTGACAACATGTACAGAAATTAGGTGTATATAAATCTAAGTCGAAAACTGACATTACATTTGTTGGGATAAGTGAGTGTAGGCATGTATTTAAATTTCAGAGTAGTGGACATTTATGTTGAATGGAAAGGACCCCACATTCCAGGAGCTTATTTTAGATTATTGAAAGGAAGGAATGGGACATGTTATGTAGGAATAGTTTTTCCAAAGATTTATCATGTGGAACATTTTGGTGATCTCCTATGGGATGAGAAGTTAAATGCCTAAGTCAAGAGAGGTGCTGGTGCTTCATATATTGTAGGACATATTTTTGGTGCTATGATTCTATCTATAGGTGTGATCTTAAATGATCTGAAGATAAGGAAATTGCCAACTATTTTAAATAAGTTGTCTACAGATACTAGTATTGTAGTTTGACCCTTGCTCTAGGCAAGAATGCTGGTTTAAGGATGACTGTATTTATGTTTGTAGGCGACAATGCCAATCCTACAACAAATTGCAACTGTCGTCCTAACCGTCCCGGCTCACAAGCAGCACCTCACTAAAAACCCAAACAGTAAAAGGTAATTTGTGGCAGCTTTTACGCATGGACTCAAGTGTGGCATCTCAGGGAATGTCATGTTGAAACGGAGATTACTCGTATCTCACATAAACTCAATGTCTCAATCAAACACAGGCAATGAAGAAGATGCAGTAAAGTTTCAATAGGTTTTATTTACCAAAACTGCAATCTGCGATAAGTTGCATGGGCTGCAATGATTAGGATAATGAACAGTGCAAGAAACGGAATAGTAAAGACAAGAGTCATTAATACAAAGACCCCCACCATCACGCAATAGCACGTAATGACATGAGATGTGAAATATGTCCTAATACTCTAGCATAATGAGCTTAACCTCTAACCTAAAAGAGAGCTAGGTGTGATAAACCTAATCTGCCAATGCCATGTCCATGAGAAGACAAAGCAAAACACAAACGCTGTGGGATAGCGTAACTGGATGGACGGAATGCAGAACCAATCAAACATTCACCCCCAGTCACAGATCTGGGTTAAATCCATCCATTATTTTGCTCACCATGCCACCCCAGTTTGAACCCAGCCATATGCAAATCAGTCTTGATCCTGTTCCTCAAGGGAACAGTCCAGCCCGAACTGCCAGGCCAGGTTCTCCCTGGACCGGAAACAAGCATCCTGGGACTGGTTTCGGGGTTTCACCCCTCATCAGCCAGGCTAGCTTGAATCCAGTGGCACAGTGAGCCCGGGACCCACGTCTGGGCATACCCGGCGCACTTAGGGCGGCAAAAGCAAAGCAAAACACAAACGCTGTGGGATAGCGTAACTGGATGGACGGAATGCGGAACCAATCAAACATTCACCCCCAGTCACAGATCTGGGTTTAATCCATCCATTATTTTGCTCACCATGCCACCCCAGTTTGAACCCAGCCATATGCAAATCAGTCTTGACCCTGTTCCTCAAGGGAACAGTCCAGCCCGAACTGCCAGGCCAGGTTCTCCCTGGACCGGAAACAAGCATCCTGGGACCGGTTTCGGGGTTTCACCCCTCATCAGCCAGGCTAGCTTGAATCCAGTGGCACAGTGAGCCCGGGACCCACGTCTGGGCATACCCGGCGCACTTAGGGCGTCAAAAGCAAAGCAAAACACAAACGCTGTGGGATAGCGTAACTGGATGGACGGAATGCGGAATCAATCAAACATTCACCCCCAGTCACAGATCTGGGTTACCACCAACCCTCATTACCTTGGAATGAGGTCCCTAGCTCAGAGTCCATAGGGACACGAAGATTGGCTCAGCATCAAGGCGACATGCAGCATTGATAGCAGCAATGGCATCTGGTTGGAATCCCTCTGACTATCTATTTAAGTGAGAAGAATTTATACAGATCTGTTTGGACCGCTGACGTAGGTTTGTTCCCACACAATAGATACCAAGACATGCTTGGGACAGTAATTTATATAAACAGTTCCCTCGAAAGCGTTAAGAGGGAAAGTACCTAATGTGAACACCTACAGTTTGTTTATCTTTATCGCTTGATATTGACACCTTAGCAAGGTGGCACTGATAACGTAAACTAAAGCATGGACCTAACCAAAAACAAGGCAGCCATCTTAAAAGATTTAATTCAATAAATGTGCTAAAACAGAGAAAGCTAAGTAGGGCAAAAGTTATTTTAAGCTACACAAATTCGTACAAAAGAAAAGAGCAGAAAAGTGGAGGAAACATGAAGAAATAGAACTTGAGAACAGAGGAAACATCTATTATAGTGACATTAAGCAGTTAGAGGAGTTCAGAAGTTCTTACCTGGTTCGACCTCAGAGATTTTGACCGGTCTCATTGATATGAGAGATTGTAATCTGATGTGGTAGCTTGACACGCCATCAGAGGGGGGGGACTGATACAGCAGAGACTTGGCTGTCACCTTTTATGTCACAGTGTTGATCTACACATGACCACATTGACATTACACTGTGTGACTTTATAACAAGCTAATCGTAAAGTGGTGCATTAAAAGTCTATATATTGAGGTACATTCACTGTAGTGTAGCATTGAAACCTGTGTTGTATAACCATATTAACCAAAATATCATCATTTACGTTGATTTTGTATGTTTCCTTATGATATTAGAAAGCAGTTACTCTTGAAATGGTAATTATTCTCAAAATGGATGTGTACTAAATGTCATGGGTTAATGTTGAAATTTGTGGTTCCTCATCATATTTACTGATGTTGTCAGGTAGGTTCTCATTATCCTAATGAGACTACTAGATCTGGGTGGCAGAATCACCTGAATTGTGGGGTAGTGAGTACAATCCCACACCATGTGACACCTGTCGGCACAATCCGGGTTTTGCGGCCAACTAGCAGTACCTCATCTCCACACAGAGCGGGGATGATTGTGCAACCGGGAACATAACAGAGAAGACTCCTCAAGGGAATTGTGGTCAATCAAATCTCTTCCTTTTCTCGCAGTTACATAATTCTCACACAGACAAAGACAAACAGAAGCAGAGTATAATGCATTAAGATTTATTGAAGTAACTGCATCTTAGCTAAAATGCCATGTTTCACAATAACTAGGATGTGAGAAGTGAAACACAAAAACAGTCCCACCATACTGTCACTAGGAATATTATATATATATTTCCTACCTACTCTATGTTAGAGCAAAGGATGATAAGCCCTAATCCACCCTTCAGGTTTCCCCCTGGGAAGACATCATCCCCCATACCTGAGCAAAGACAGGGCCAGGCAGCCCTGGCCCAGGAAGGCAGAACAAAGGATTTCCTCTGAGAGAGGGTGTTACACCTTCTCCCTTTGGAAATAGGTGTGAAGGGCTGGGGAGGAGTAGCCTCCCGCAGCCTCTAGAAATGCTTTGATGGGCACAGATGGTGCCCATCTCTGCATAAGCCAGTCTACCCCGGTCCAGGGATCCCCCAGCCCTGCTCTGGCACGAAACTGGACAAAGGAAAGGGGAGTGACCTTCCCAGGGAAGGTGCCCAGAGCTCCTCCAGTGTGTCCCAGACCTCTGCCATCTTGGAAACAGAGGTGTTGGGGGCACACTAGACTGCTCTGAGTGGCCAGTGCCAGCAGGTGACGTCAGAGTCTCCTTCTGATAGGCTCTTACCTCTCTCGGTAGCCAATCCTCCTTCCTTGGTAGCCAAACCTCCTTTTCTGGCTATTTAGGGTCTCTGCTTTGGGGAATTCTTTAGAGAACGCATGCAAGAGCTCATCAGAGTTCCTCTGCATCTCCCTCTTCACCTTCTACCAAAGGATCGACAGCTGACTGCTCCAGGACACCTGTAAAACCGCAACAAAATAGCAAGACGACTACCAGCAACTTTGTACCGCCTAATCCTGCCGGCTTTCTCGACTGTTTCCAGGTGGTGCATGCTCTGGGGGTAGCCTGTCTTCACCCTGCACCTGAAGCTCTGAAGAAATCTCCTGTGGGTCGACCGAATCTTCCCCCTGCTAACGCAGGCACCAAAAGATTGCAACACTGGTCGTCTGGGTCCCCTATCATCCTGATGAGCGTGGTCCCTGGAACACAGCAACTCTGTTCAAGTGACTCCCACAGTCCAGTGACTCTTCAGTCCAAGTTTGGTGGTGGTAAGTCCTTGCCTCCCCACGCTAGACTGCAAAGCTGTATACCGCGTGATTTGCAGCTGCTCCAGCTCCTGTGCACTCTTCCAGAATTTCCTTCGTGCACAGCCAAGCCTGGGTCCCCAGCACTCCGTCCTGCAGTGCACAACCTTCTGAGTTGTCCTCTGGCATTGTGGGACTCCCTTTTGTGACTTCACATGGACTCCGGTTCACTTTTCTTCTAAGTGCCTGTTGGGGTACTTCTGCTGGTGCTGCCTGCTTCTGTGAGGGCTCTCTGAGTTGCTGAGCACTCCCTCTGTCTCCTCCTCCAAGTGGCGACATCCTGGTCCCTCCTGGGCCCCTGCAGCACCCAAAAACCTCTACTACGACCCTTGCAGCTAGCAAGGCTTGTTTGCGGTCTTTCTGCGTGGGAACACCTGTGCAAGCTTCATCGCGACGTGGGACATCCGTCTTCCAAAGGAGCAGTTCCTAGTCCTCTTCTTTCTTGCAGAACTCCAAGCTTCTTCCAACCGGTGGCAGCTTCCTTGCACCTTCAGCTGGCATTTCCTGGGCTCCTGCCCCCCCTCGACCCTGTCGCGACTATTGGACTTGGTCCCCTTGTCTTACAGGTACTCAGGTCCTGAAATCCGTTGTCAGTGCACTGCTGGTGTGTGTTCTTCCTGCAGAATCCCCCTGTGCTCTCTGGGGGTAGTAGGTGCACTTTACTCCTATTCTTCAGGGTCTTGGGGTGGGGTATTTTTCTAACCCTCACTGTTTTCTTAAAGTCCCAGCGACCCTCTACAAGCTCACATAGGTCTGGGGTCCATTGGTGGTTCGCATTCTACTTTTGGAGTATATGGTTTGTGTTGCCCCTATACCTACGTGCTCCTATTGCAACCTATTGTGATTCTACACTGTTTGCATTACTTTTCTTGCTATTACTTACCTAAGTTTGGTTTGTGTACATATAACTTGTATATATATATTACCTTCTTACTGAGGGTACTCATTGAGATACTTTTGGCATATTGTCATAAAAATAAAGTACCTTTATTTTTAGTAACTCTGTGTATTGTGTTTTCTTATGATATTGTGCATATGATATAAGTGGTATAGTAGGATCTTTACATGTCTCCTAGTTCAGCCTAAGCTGCTTTGCCATAGCTACCTTCTATCAGCCTAAGCTGCCAGAAACACCTCTTCTACACTAATAAGGGATAACTGGACCTGGCACAGGGTGTAAGTACCCCTGGTACCCACTACAAGCCAGGCCAGCCTCCTACATAGTCGCACTCCAGTTCTTCCAGTGGTGGTGCTCCGAAACACTGCATCATGGGGGTCATTACGACCTTGGCGGCCAGGCGGTAACCGCTGTGCGGCGTACGCGGCCCCCATTATGACATTCCCGCTGGGCCGGCGGGCGTAAACCAAGTTTGCGCCCGCCGGCCCAGCGGGGATGAGGCCGCAACATAGGAGCCGGCTCCTAATGGAGCCGGCGGTGTTGCGGCCGTGCGACGGGTGCAGTTGCACCCGTTGCGCTTTTCACTGTCTGCTATGCAAACAGTGAAAAGCTGGCCGGGGCCCTGTTAGGGGGCCCCTGCACTGCCCATGCCAGTGGCATGGGCAGTGCAGGGGCCCCCAGGGGCCCCAGGACACCCCTTCCCGCCAGCCTCTTCCTGGCAGTGCAAACCGCCAGAAACAGGCTGGCGGTAGGGGTGTCATAACCCCCAGGGCAGCGCTGCTTGCAGCGCTGCCCTGGCGGATTATCACCGCCGGGGCTAAAACAGCGGGAAAACGCCGGCCCCAGTGCTTCCGCCGCAGTCGTAATAGGGCTGGAAGCACCGCCAGCCTATTGGCGGTGCTTCCGTCCTTTTAGCCCTGGCGGTCTCGGACCGCCAGGGTCATAATGACCCCCCATGTGTTCACGACACAGTTTCACTGTTGGAAGCGCTTTCAATCCTCCTTGTTGTGAAGGGACAGCCGTTGCACAAAAAAAAAATACCAACAGCAAAATGCACTTATGATAGCCAATGTAATTGGGAATCCCCCAATACACTCAAAAATATTGGGTGTATGGATGAAGGTATTAAGCCAAAAATAGAGGAAAAGGTGTGAATGAAACCAGAACTAACAGCCTTAAAGATATGCGTGACCCCAATAGTACTGGCCGTGTTAAATATTCATCCCATGAGTTAACCAAAATATCTTGGAAAGTTTGTACTTAAAAGGGACTGAATCTCTGTAGATGACCTCACAACTTGAAGCGCATAGGTCTCACGCACAGATGTAAGCGCCACATGTTTCTGAAACAATAAAGCCTTGACTCTGCTCAACTTATCAAAATTTACATCTGAAGTAGAAACATGAGGCCAAATCTCTGCTACTTCCCTTTGTTTTGTAGGGGGAAAAGGACATTCCCCGCAACAGGTGACAATTTGGGAGACCGAAATGACATAAGCTATTCCGGCTGGCATTCCACAACAACTCTCACTGTTAAGTAGCACAGAGATCCATTTGAGAGCACCTGGAATGCAGGTCTAATCAAGGGGCCTAGAACTCCCTTCAGATAGCAAGCCAAGTACGCTGCTGAGGCATTACACACCCCATGCAAAGACAGCTGCTTACAAGCCATAGAATGGCTCACGGGAGTCTCACATTCACTTCTGCTAAGAAAGACCTCTTTCGTGCCATTGAAACATTTTGTACAAAAAGGGAAAATCCCACATCTCGTGTATATAACTATCTCCAAGCCTTTCATATCTGCCTTCTGGAATGTGTCTCCAGCAGCATGTGAATTGAAGTGTTGAAATAGGCAGATTAAGAACCCTGTGTATTAACCATTCAGCAGATGATATTTCAGCCACAGTAAAGGGCAACTTTTCTAATTTCTCAATGTTTAGCTTTACATAAGTTGCTTCCTTTTTAGCCATTATTTGTTGTTGCTGCGTTAAAATAAATGTTGAAAATATGTCCCTTGCGCTAATGTGTTGCCGGTGAACTACAATGTCTAATGCTTTCTGTAATTTTTCCTGATCTATTTGCCTTAACTGGGCAGCAGCTTCTAGTTGGGAAGGTTTCCAAATTTCATTATATACTGCATATAAGAAGAGTTTTCTGTGTTGTCTCCTGAGGTATAACAGGAAATCCTGCAAATCTGTATCATTAGACAGGAGACTGAGGTGTTCTTTAACAGCATCAAGTGAAAAACTTTTCAACTATTGCTGGCATAATTTTCCCACTGTATGTTGTCACTATACCCAAGTGTTCCAATGACACATAGCGAAGGTCTGGCCTATTTGTTCTAAAACACCATGTGGAATTTACAAACCGTGCATGGAACCAATTGGTGTCTACTGGCCACGATAACCACCCACCAAGACCTGAAAGTGATGTGTTAAATGTTCCATTCTGGACCTACTCATTGAGCTGATCTTCAGTTGCATTTATGTACTTTTGCCATTTGTAAAATTGTACAGGAGCAGGAATACTGGGCGCCTCCTTTTTTTCAGAATTTGTTTTTGCTAGACTTATGAGTCTGTGCACTTTGCCACTGCTACTTAGTGCTAACATGCTTCTTCTTACTCCCAAACACATGGTAAAATTGGCTTATACCTGATTGGCATATTTCATGTATTTATATGTGCCTAGTAAAATGGTACACCATACACCAAGGGCTGCCACATTAAATGCTATTAGTGGGCCAGCAGTACTTATTGTGTCACCCACCTAGTAGCCCTTCAAACCAAATCCTAAGTCTGCCATCCCCACCTTTTAGCAGCTTTAGACTGCCAATTGCACTTGGCAAAATAACCCCCTTGCCAAGCTTTAAGCTCCCTATTAGATTATATATGAACCATCCCTAAAGTAGGCCATAGGCAGCCCACAGGGCAGAGTGAATTGGAATTAAAAAGGTAGACATGTACTTTAAGAAAAACTCACACATTTGTTTTTCACTACTGTCAGGTCTACCTCTCCCATAGGATAACATTGGGTTACTAATACTTATTAACTTTTTATTTGGAGCAGGTGAGAAAGGTATGTTTAGTGTCTGAGGAATTGTAATTTAAAATCCTCTTTAACGGTAAAGTCGGATTTTAAGTTACAGTTCTGAAAATGCCATGTTCAGAAAGTTGGCATTTTCTTGTCCTAGCCATTTGGTGCCATGGCCTGTTCCTGGTCACATGACTGGGTGTAGTTGGGAGTTGGCCTTTGTATGTTCTTCTCAGACAACCACATAATAAAGGGACAGAAGGCATCTCAAGCAGGATGGGACAGAGCTGTTCACAGTCTTATTTGCACTTCAAAAGACTATGCCCTGCTCTCGCACAAAGAACTTCACTAGCCTGTTGTGCCTGCAGACAGACTGGGACCAGGGCAGAGAGGCAGAACATGTCATATACCACTGTATGTGGAAGCCTCCTGATGTTTCTCCCGCTTAAAAGGGGGTGTCAGGTATAAATTAGGACCCTCAGACCTAATCTTCAATTCACTCCTGGACCTGCAAAAGGACTTTCAGAAGACTGCCTGTGGCCTGCTGTTTACTTGAGAAGACTACTTTGCTGCACAATAAAGGACGGCCTGAGGCTTGTTCTGAACCCCCGGAGGTCTGCCTCCTGATTGAGCCTGCACTTCTACTTGAACCCAAGACTTCCAGAGTGATTCCAAGGGCTAGTTGGCTGGCCTCCTGATCAGAGCCATAGGGACAGAAAAGGCTCCAACCATCTTGATCCTGCACTGCATGAGTGAGTTCTCGAAGTGGTGGCCATCCAGTCCTGGACCCATGAAAGTGGTGCGAAAGGTGCCCAGACAGCCCAAATCCAAAACTTGGGACATTTTTGCCCAAAAAGTGCTTTGAGAACTGAAAGGAGTCCAGGCCCTACCTGATCGTCGATCCACATAAGGTTCATCGTCAGTCAGACTGACTTTCTGTAGCTCTTGCTACAATCTTCTCTGCAGCAGCAAATCGTGTTCAGTGCTCTTCACTGGAGGGGTATCCAGCCTTGTGAGGCCCTCATTGGCCACAGCCTGCAGCTTCGTCTCACTCAAGATTTTCAACTTCCAAAAAATAGACTAAGGGCCTGATTATGAGTTTGGCAGTCCGGGGACCGTCCTAGCAGTGGCAGCGGTCCAACTACGCAATATTGGCAGTCCGACTCATGTATTACGATACATTCAGATACATAAACAAAAGACTGCCACGGTCCCGCCCACACCACCAGCAAATCTAGACTGCAGTTTTGGTGAGATAGGCCAATGCATTTATCGAAGGGTGGACTGCCAGTGCAACCTCTGTCCCAATCTTGATGTTGCTTCCTGCTGACGAGACCGTGATGGTCCAACCTCCACATTTGAGCTGGCGGAAACGGAGGGATATAAGGCTGAAACTCACCTGTAGGCAGCCTCACACATCCGTTGCTGCCATGGAGCCGATCCTAGATGTCCTGCTGCTGCCTGTGCTGCTCGATGGTGCACTAAATCAACGTCGTCGTGGACGCAACCGACAGTAAGTCACTGACACTGGACCGCCACACTCTACTTAACTTGATATGTGAACACATCCCAGTATCAAGGAAAGTGATGTGTTCATAACATTGTGTCAAACAGAAAGCAAATCCATATCAATGTTACACCTGCAAATTGAAGTGACACCCTCACATTGTACACATTTTATGGCTTGTCGTGACAGAACACATTCATCTGTATGGATGTTTTACTAAACCCAAACACACCTTCCCTGCAAAATCCTTATAGTGCACTCACACATAACACCCACATTGCAAGAACATGTAAGGTAAATGGGATGCAGAATAATGTTTGTGACAAACAGCCTAAGCAGATTAGGTATGGCAGCATCAGGGAAACCCCAGGAATGCTGCTGCCATGGGACACATTTCACTTTGCACATGCCTCAAAACACTATTTGGACAGGAAAACTGTGCCTTGTGAATATCATGGACAACCAATAGCATAACCAAGTGCCATGCCCATGTGGCAAATGTGTAAGTGCAAGTCTAGAAAGCAAATACAGCAGTAACAGAATGGGTCACACATTTAGATAAAGTAAGGTTTGCGCATTAAAATGAACACATGCCCGTTCAACTGTATAGGAAGATAGCACAATTGTATACCCTCCATGTGTGGACAAACAAACCTCTAGCTTGCACACATTAAAAAAATATCCAATCTACATCAGGGGGAGAAATGTAACCCATTATATGTTATATATATATTACAGTGGCCAAGCCAATACGAAATACTTACCATATGAAACAACACCCAATGCAATGCCACCCCAATTGGATCACATCCCACACATCTATCCTTAGAACATTTCCCCTTGCCCTGGGTGGCTCTAGCACTGGTTCCAAAGTCAGATATTACCAGCTTCAGCAAATGGATCATCACAAACAAACACAACTGTAGTATGGTTGATGTGGTGGTTGTGTCTATGGGTGTTGGGGTGGTGTCTGGTGGTATGGTGGATGTGGTGGTGGTTGTGAGTGGGGTGAGTGACTGTTGAGTGCTTGCATGCTTGGGTGTCTTGTGATGTTTGTATTTATCCATTACAACGCCGTAACACTCCACCGTCTTAACAATGGACGTCTAACCGACTGCTGCTCTACATCCCCCAAGGACACCCATAGACCTTTTTCTTGCAGGAACTGCAACTTCAGTGCTGGCCACAATAAGCAGAAGGTACTCCCCACACCCGGAAACACCAACACCCACCACAACCCCATCAACTGCTTCCTCCTGAATATCTGCTCCCTCTACAAGCACACCACCGAACTCTGGCATTTTACAACACCACCCAACCGGACATCACTTTCCTTACCAAGACCTGGATAAACCCCTTCTCCGGACCGGAAATCGCAATCCTGGACAGGTACAGCATCCTAAGGAGGGACCGGCCCTCCCGCCTAGACGGAGGACTTGCCATCATACACAAGTCCTCACTACGTATTAAGGCCAACTCAGAAGAATAGTGCACCACCATGGAACACCTTCACTTCCTGGTCCACACCGATACCAACTCCTCCATCCGAGGCAACCTCATCTACAGACCACCCGGCCCCGTCCAGCATTCATTGATGACATCGTAGACATTGCCATCCCCCAGGCCCTGGCATCTGACGACTACCTCCTCCTCAGTGACCTGAATTTCCACCTTGAGGACCGCAACGATCTGAACACCACCATTCTACTCGACAACCTTGCCACCCTCGGCCGCAGACAGCTGATCACCACACCCACGCACATCGCAGGACCCACACTGGATCCCATCTTCACCTCAAGCAACTGGATTACCATCAAGACCATCTCAACCCCAGACTGGACCGACCACCCCTGCCTACACTTTTCCATCACTGCACCCAGTAGCCGCATCCGCGCCTCCAGGTGCCCCCACAAGAAACGGAATGAAATAACCAACGAGCAACCCACTAAAATTCTCACCAAATCCCTCCCACCTCCCTCAGCTCGATGACACCAACACCTCAGCGTGCAATCTCAATGCATGGATCACCGAATGCGCTGACACTCTAGGCTCCCTCCGTCTGACATCGGCTAAGTGCATACCAAAGAAAGCCAGCTCATTCACCACCAATTTCCAAGAATCCAAACGCACCCGCCGGTGCCTAGAGAAGAAATGGAGGAACAGCCAATCCAGCAAAAAACTCGCCTCTTTCAGAGCCGCAACCGCCATCCACCACCGACACATCAAGAACGTAAGAAAGAACGCACTCCAGGAATGCATCAACTCCTCCACACACAACACGAAGAAACTTTTCTCAGTCATCAACGAGTTCACAAATCCTCCCTCCAAAGCCACCAACATCCCCCTGTTGCAAGACCTCTGCGTCAAACTCGCCACCTTCTTCCACCGCAAGATCCAAGACATCTATGACAGCCTCCTCCCAGAAAACCAACCCCTCACCAGAACCTATGACGACCTACCCCCCAGAATTCACCCAGACCATCCACAGCTGGTCCACGCTCACCACAGAGGAAACAGAAAGCATCATGAACAGCACCCACTCCGGAGCCCCCACTGACCTACGCCACATCTACGAAAGAGCTAGCACATCCATCACCCTTGAGCTCCAGAACTCGATAAACCGCTACATCAACACGGGCACCTTCCCAGAGGACTGGAAACATGCCGAAGTGCCCCCCCTCCTGAAGAAACCCTTGGCCGACCCATCAGAACTAAAGAACTTCTTACCCATCTCACTGCTACCTTACCCGGCCAAAGTACTGGAGAAAGCCATCAATACACAACTATGAAATTTCATTGAGGTCAACAACTCTCTTGACAGCTCCCAGTCCGGGTTCTGCAACAACCAAAGCATGGAGACAGCTCTTCTTGTAGCCACCAACAACATACGATCACTTCTAGACCGCGGCCACACCACAGCACTCATACTCCTCGACCACTCAGCAGCCTTCGACATGGTCTTCCTCAGCACACTATGCACCAGACTCCACGACGTGGGAATCTGCAAAACAGCCCCGAAATGGATCCACTCCTTCCTGTCCAAAAGAACTCAGAGGGTCAGGATTCCACCCTACACATCTAAACCCACAGGAGTCAGCTGTGGTCTTCCCCAAGGATCCTCTCTAAGTCCAACTCTTTGCAACATATACATGACCCCACTCGCAGCAGCCATCGTCAGAAGCCACGGAATGAACATCATGTCATACGCCGATGACGCACAACTCATTATTTCCCTCACCGAAGACCCGGACATGGCCAAAAGGAATTTCCATTCAGGAATGGAAACTGTTGCCACCTGGATGAGAGAAAGCTGCTTCAAGCTCAACTCTGACCAGACAGAGCTCATCATCTTGGGAAACGCCTCCTCAGCATAGGACGGGTCCTGGTGGCCCACATCTCTCAGCACCCCACCTTCACCTACTGAGTATGCCTGCAACCTAAGCATCATCCTCGACTTCTCCCTATCTATGACCCGTCAGGTAAACGCAGTCACATCCTCCTGCTGGCACACCCTCCTCATTCTCTGGAAATTCAAATGGATCCCAGCAGACTGCCACAGGACTGTCACCCATGCCTTAGTCACAAGCAAGCTTGACTACAGCAATGCTCTTTACGCACGCACCATGACGAGAAACATCAAAAAGCTGCAACTTATATAGAACACCTCCGCCAGACTTTTCTTCAACCTCCCACACCAATAACATGTCTCCCAGCACCTGAGGCCCCTCCACTGGCCCCCGATAGAAAAATGAATCAAATTCAAGCTACTCACCCTCAAGTACAAAGCCAGACACAACATCGGACAGGCCTACCTGAACCACCGCATCTCCTTCTACTCCCCCGCCAGATCCCTCCCCTCTGCCCAGCAAGCACTGGCCCCCATGCCACGCTTACCAAAAACCACTGCCGGAGGACGGTCCTTCACCTACCTCACACCAAAGAGCTGTAACAACCTACCCCTGCAACTCAGACAAAGCCCATCGCTCACCATCTTCAGAAAGAACCTCAAGACGCGGCTCTTTGAATAAGGCTCTGTCTGTCCCCCCTTCCCCAGCGCCTTGAGACCCTCATGGCGAGAAGTTGCGCTCTAAAAAAACTGAATGATTGATTGTGCCTGGCGCGAAGGAGACAACTAACCTCTTGGGGGAGCAGGCCCGGCCAACTGGGTGGGGAGCAACAGGGAGGGTGGAGCTGGAAATGGGGGAGGCGAACAAGAATGGATCAGGTGCAGGTCCTGAATGTTCCACCACCACTAGGGAGGGACAACTGGAGGTCAACTTAGAAAAAGATGGTTTAGAGCCGGTCTCCTCCGTGGCACTACCCTCCCCTGTGGGCCACTGGGTACCTCCATGTCTGATGTCTTGTGACCGGAGGTACCATGGCCAGCTGCTTCCCCACTGATGTCTCCTCAACTTGCCTGTGATGATGCTGAAATGACAAGGACAAATAGGGTTAGTCCATGTCCCAGAACACACTTGAATAACAGCTTTGATTACAAAACATTACCATAATGTACAGTAGCCCACAGCCAGAATGTCCTCCAAAGTGCCTCCGATATTTGCAACTCCACATGCATGCATGCTACATGAACTGTAAACATTTCCACACAGGAAAATCAGAATCACAGACAACTTCAGTTGCATGAGTGAAGTTGTCCAATCACAGTATCAATGGATCAAGTAGGAAACCTTATCACCTTGAATGGTTTGGTTCTTGTAGCATCCTTCATTAACCTGTTGGCATCAAATATAATGACAATGCCAAGGGCATTCTCACAGATTCCACACAAGGTCCTGCAATCAGCAAATGTTCATATACACAATACCATATCATGATGAAATGATGGGCAAATAATCCAGCATTGTTGTAGTAAGAAGTACAGTAGCCCGAAGAAGGTGACATGGAAACACCCATGCAACACTGTAAAAAGTCACCAATGGTAGTTCTACAATACACACATTGTCAAAATAGTGTAATCGAAGTTGTACTAACGTTGCTTTGCTAGAGAACACATCTTGCACAGACAAGTACACTGGAGACAATCTGGTCAAAATGTCTGGGAGATTTGTCGACAAATATCCATAGCACAATGAATCAGCTAGGCCAAGGGAAATCACCTGTTTTGACTGGTACAGCTGAAAACACCCTTCTAACATTGCATAACTAAAAGGCAATAGTCCCTTGAACATTGTTTCCGCTCAGGGAATCTCCAAAATCTAAAGAGGGCTTTTAACATGTTTCTCAATAGAAAGGTTCATCTCTGTACCTTTATGTCATGCAAACACCGATTCCATTGGATTACTGAGTGTACACACTCACATATGATTCCAACATTTCTGCATGTCACTCCCTGATGCAAGTCAACAGTCAGGTAATTAACTTTCAACAATTAGCACTTAGCCAAATGATTCAATAACAGTGGCATGGAAATTCACGTTGTGGAAAATTACTGTAGGTCAACTTATCATGTCTTTCATTCCTACTGCAATTGTTCATGATAAATGACATGAAGTAATGGGTTAGGGTATGTGTGACTCAACAAACAGTGTTTACACACTCCTGTCTGTGGCACCACATGAAATGTATACCCATCATATGAAACTATTCAACAAGAGATTTTGGCATGCACACATGTGATGGAATCAGACATCACCCCATGAAGACAGGTAGATCATGTATGAAGCAGTAGTAGAAATGGTACTACAAAAGTGCAAGATACACATACTAACATGTAGGCACACATACTGATGCCAACAGTGATGTTACCCAAATCATTTAACTTTACATTCCCTACACCATGGGAAAGTATTGCTTAGTGTCTGCACACAAAGAACAATGTCTGCTATGTCACATGTATGATGGCCACTACCACATGAGAGACAGTAGTGAGGCACCAGCGCTCTTGAGACACTAAAGACAAGTGGCCTGTTGGGTATAATGCCAATATTCTCTCTTGAGCAGACAAATGGCTGAGTACAGTGATCTATTACCTCATGTTGTCAGAGAGTATATTGTTAGTGGACTGTACTCTGTTACTTCCCTGGTCGCTAGAACAAGAGTCAAGGCACATCACCATGCACCAACCACCATACCTACACAAACAAAAACTTTCCACATTGGCCATCTCCTATCTTCATGGGGGGATGCCTGCCTCTAACACATCAACCTGGCAATGTTACAGGTAAGACTTAGAAGACAATGAAAGACATCGCTGGGATGGGTGTCAGGGGAAGCTTCTTCTCTGTGGATGTGTGGAAATGTGGTCCACATGATGGAATATTATCCTAGTTCTGAGTGGTTTTGTGTGGTATGTACTGGTATCATAGGAAACACCTCTTACCATATGTGGCACTCCTACAGAGATGACATTCCACACAGAAAAGAATGTTTGGTCTGATTGGTTGCATGTAACAAAGCTAGTGATTCACGTCATGATCTCCTCTACTTCAACCAACTATCTGCAGTGCGGGTTATTTACTTGTGCAATAGGCCTGTACTGTACAAACATGACTTCTGAAAAGGTGACCACAGAAGTATGGGAGTAAGGGACCTGTAGATGGAGAATGACACACATTGAAAATGAGGGTCAATGGAAATAAGTACCAGGTCAGGTGGTTACCTCAGTCCCCAATCCTAATATAGTCACCGTAAAAGCATGCAGGCCAAATCTTGCTTCAGAGGACTCATTTCGGCTGCATCCAAGGATCAGAAGGTCTACAGGGAGTATGCCCAGTGCCTCAGTTGCATAGCCACAGTTACTGTGCACCAGCCTGGGCTCTGTCCCATACTGTAAAAAAACTTTGACCAGCCTTGCTCTCTGCAGGCTGAGCCTACAGAACCTACATGAACAGCACATTTCTATCACTTCCATGCATGACAGTACATCCTGTGGCCATTCTATATATGAGTTCACGGTTGTGTGGCACTCTGAAGGGCCCAATGAGTTTTACATGGGTCTCATACCACAGCTTGCCAAGGTCTGATCTGGGCTGAATGATCTGTGGTACTTTACACTTGCTCACAACATCCTCAACTGATTCAAACAGCATACATATACAGCTCATGCTGTAATGCAAATGCATGTACAGTGTTATTTACTGTCATCGGATCATCAGACAAATCATTGTTTGGCTGTAAAGTTTACTTGCATAGATATGTGAATGCAGGAGAAGGAAGATCTAGGGCTTATCACACATCACAAAACACAATGGTCATTTGAAATACTCTGAGTACAGGGCTCCACAATCCACAACCTGTATACCCTATTTACGGGCCTCAGGTTGTGACAATATGCACGAAAATGACTCACTGGGACTCAGAGGCACATTTTAGCCTCTGAGAAAGGAAAGGATGGTTTTGAACATGGTCAAATATGTATGTGAGGTAGTTACCTGTTCCTCTGGTGAGCCATAGAGCTGGTCATACAAGGGAAGGACCTCTTTAGCACGTTTCTCCAGCTCCTCTGGAGAGAAGGCATGGGCCCTTTCACCTGCTTGGCCTCGCGTGATTGCTCCCAGAGGTGGCACACAGCAGCTGAAGAGGTGGAGGTGTCGATGGCAGCAGTGACGAAGGCAGAAGAATTATTTAACAAAGTGTAGTGTACATGTATGCCACGAACATCACCGTCAATGGGCACAGCCATTGGGCCACGACCGTCACAGTCAATAATGTTAGCCTATGGCTATGTCTGCCGTAGTTGGAACTGCCTGCCATGCGTTGACTTCCGCTGGAAGCGGGAGGTTTCTAAAGTCCAATGAACGCGATCAGGCATCTGCCATTTTGGCACTTGAAACTACAGTTTTGTTGACTTTTAAATGCATCACAACATCTATCAATGTGTAGTACCATCTCAACAGATGTAAAGCTCCCTTAATTTGTAGATTCTCCTACACAGTCATCAGTGTAGTGTGTTGTTGGTCACAGATTAACTCCGGTACACTGTACCCTGCCCGTGAAGGTATTTTTCGCAGTCGGAACATACTTCACAATATGAAGGGGCACAAGAGGAGCAGATAGGTGTGTTATGTGCATATATATGTAGTAGACACATGTCTAGACAACCATGGGGATCATAGCTGGACTTGAGTAATAGACAGTTTTGATGTGTAATGGGTGTAATGTATTTCCAGTCAGTAATTTTTTGTCAAATGACTTTGGTCTTAATCAGATATGTTGGTCTGGACATAGTGACTAACGCACCAACTAATTTCATTCCACCACAGACGTGAGGATTTAGCCAACATGAAGGTTGACTTCTGAGGATTTGGACGCCTCTCATATGTTGTGGGGGCCACTGATGGCACCCATATTGCATTTGTGCCACCGCATGCCAGTGAACAAGTCTATTGCAACAGAAAACACTTCCATTCGATCAACGTGCAAGTTGTCTGCTTGTCAGATGTGTACATTTAAAACGCCTGTGCCAGGTTTGCAGGTTCAGTCCACTATTCCTTTGTAATGCGGAACAACATCATATCCCAGCTGATACCACAACTACAACCGGAGAGGGCCTGGCTTGTTGGTAAGTTACATCTGTTGTGAACTTGTGTGCAATGTCAGGTGCTACAATCACAAAGTGTGTGATTTATTGTGGCACTTATGTTTCATTACAAAACAGGAGAATCAGCATAGCTCACCCACCTTGGTTGTTAACACCGCTGAGTAATCTAACTATGCCAGGGGAAGTCCGCTTCAATGAGGTCCAGGGAAGAACATGCCGACCAATTGGATGGGCTTTTGGGCTCCTGAAGGCCAGATTTTGCTGTCTGGACAAGACTGTTGGTGCCCTCCTCTAGTCACTCAAGAAGGTGTGTCAAATCACTGTGATGTGCTGCATGCTCCATAACATCACACTGCAAAGGAACATCCCTCACATCCCAGAGGAGGGGGAGCCTGCTGTGCCACCCAGTGAGAATCTGGAAATGCCAAATGAAGATGATAGTGGTAATGAGGAAGGAGCTGACTTGCAACACGATCTTATCAGCAGATTCTTCTCATGAATGTGGGCATGTAATGAGATATCATGACTTTGACTGTACAATGAACTCTTGTTGTGATGACGTGAGTATATTGTTTTAGCAGTTCTGAAGCTGAAGATCTGCCAAATAAGGGCAAAGTGTGTCTGATGAAGAAGCTTTTGACACAATAACATTAAGAGATGTGGCTTTGTTTGTGTGAGATGTATAACATGGACAGCATTCTCCAGACATTTGCTATGTGAATTGTGTCATATGTATGGTTTCATAACTATACTGCTTGTTTTTTAATTTGTTCAGATACCTTCACGGTGACATCTTCATTTGCATTTCCGAACTGTGACATTGTGAGGTATATGATCCTGTTGGGACATACAAAGTGTACATGGCTTGTTCCTGGGAATGTAGGTCATAGACTTTGGGTGTACAAGACTTGTGCCAAGACAGCTTGTACAGTGACAATATGGAAGTTTAGAAGACTCCATTGCACTTGTTCCTTGTTGTGTGGTGGCCCTGAAGCATCATGTGTGTCATCATATGGTCAGAAAATATGTACTACTAGGCGGAATTCACGTTAGGTTCCCTTTACATTGGCTAAACATTCTTTTTGTATGAACTGTATGTAGCTGTTGAGATGTTTTATCATTGTAGGCCAAAGTGCCTTGGCAAATCACTGACATTTGTTGGTGTCATACAACTAGATGCAGAAGCACAGGGTTGTAATGGCCCTGTGATCAGAACCTGTTGTACTGCCATCTGACTGAGTCTTGTATTATATGATGTTGGATTCCTTTTCTGAGGTAGGCTATGTGACTCCAGCTGATGACATCAACCAATTTTAATTTTGCCTATTCTACAGGACAATGTCTGATATTCCATGGTCTGGAGGTCTATAACTGTAAATCTGATCAATTACCCAGTATGATTCAAACATGTAAGATTTTCTATGTTTCAGACATGTTGACAGCCTATGAGCCGAACAATGTAATACATGTTCTTCTTTGACAAGACACTTGTATGCATTTGTTTGTGTGGAATGGTTGTAATCCTGAGCTGGACACTGTGTACATGCAACATATCCCTGCTTCCACAAGTAGCTTGTCATTGTATGGTTCACATGTTCTTACATTTCTATGGGCCACATGTATCAAAGGGTTTTACCCATTCTGTGTCTATGGGAAAATGCGTTTGTACATATGGCCCTATATTGCTAAATGTGAAATTTAAGACAGCAGACAATGAGTTTGTGACTGGTAAATTTATTACAGTGCTAAGGGTGAAAAGAAACTTGTGACAAAAACTTACATAAATGAAAAGTGAAGGGTCGGTCATGATGAATTAAATCATAGGAGCAGATGCCACACCAACAGAAGTCCAAAGTCCAGAGAGCTCCTCCCATCAGAAATGGAATGGTGTTTGAGATCAGTCCACCGAGTGAATGTGTGACGCACAAAGGAGGACATTAAGGATGAGATTTCTTGCTGGCAGTGGTGGGTGTCTTACCATCCAAACCTCCTGGATTGTTACAGGAACGTCCCACTTGTGAGGAAGGGATGGGCCAGCTGCTGCAGAGGCAGGTGTCTCGGAGGGTGGTTGGTCCTCTGGCAGGGCTTCCCTTCCTGTGTCTGCCATAGATGTACTTAGGCTTGATGTAGTTGGCCCACAAGATGGGGTACATGTTGGAAAAGCCCTTCTCAGGGTTGCATGGCTGTCCCTCAGCACCGCTGTTAGGGTGCCCATGTTGAATATGTGCCTCAATATGTTGGCTCATGTCCCTAGTCAGCTGCTTGATTTCCCCAAGTTCGGTTAGCACCTGGCCCATCACGCCTTGGGACTCACGATAGACCCACAAGATTTGGCTGATGGTATCCCAGTCGTTAGAGGCCACAGTGGCCTCACTCTGATGGCCCACAGCATCCCCCACGAGCCTGTGCCCTTTGCACATGGTGCCCTCTTCAACTGTGTCCTGGACCCTCAGTATCAGGATTGTTGATTTGCACTTCAGAATCCAGGACTAGGGACACAAGATGGTACAACTGTGCTAGGTACATGGGTTGGGGGGCACGCTGTTATCTTTGATGTTGAAGCAACTTACGTGGGAGGTGTTGTTTTGGGCACAGTGAGACTCACTGTTGCCATCTGACCTGGCTGCCCAGATGGGCCAGCACTGTCATCCACATGTCCAGGAGTGGTGTTGTCACTGAGAGCTTTATCCAGAGGTGGGTTGTGAGTCTGGTTGGTGGATGATGTCTGTCCAGGTGCTGTGCCAGCTCGACCTGTTGAGTACAATGTTATTTGTTGAAGTGTGGAATCTACATCCAACGTTTTTAGTGTGACTGTAAATAGAGACCTTGGGCACTCTAAGTGGTAGGTTTGCTGATTGTGCTATGTTACCATGGTATTGAAGTTGTTGACATGACATGTGAAGCTTCCAGAAACTATTAGACTCAAGCAGCTCATTAGATGTGGTGATCAGGTGCACTTTAGATGAGGAAATAAACATGACATCCTGGAAACAGTTAAGCCAACAGAGTGGAGAAGAGACGTGTATTTGACCATTCCAAGGCCTAGTTGTCTGAGATACAGGCATACACACAACACTGTGGTATATGTAGCTGCAGCCATCATATGAGCAGTGCTGAGTCAATGTGTTAAATGCCATTACGAATCTGATGAAGCAGCTTAATGCCTTAGGAACGCTTGATGTACACACTTGTTAAGGTGCCATTCCTGTCCTCAATAATTTCATTTTGGGATACCAAGACAACAGCAAGCTAGGTAGATAGAAACATCTCTGAGTTGAGCATGATATATGGATTGCTAACTTCCATGTGAGTGAACATGATTTGAGAGATGACACACAGGTGTATTTATACAAATGCAGGAAGGCCTGTTTAGAGGTACAGAAAGAGGGCCTCCTGTTAGTTTTAGTCATGTCACTTGCTGCCTCCCCACACTACAAAAATGACAGACTCCCTGGGAGGGTACATCGTTTGAGAGATGGCACACAGGAGTATTTGGACAAGTGCAAGAAGGACTGTTGGTTAAAGATACAGAAACAGGGCCTCCTGGGAGCTGTAGTCATGCCACCTGCTGAGTCTCCACACTACACAAATGCTAAACTCCCAGGGGAGGGTACATCATTTGAGAGATGGCACATGTTGGACTTTTTTGCTTATGCAGGGTCATCCCCAATCTTTTTGCCTCCTGCCTCCTATTTTTTTCTGACCTGCTGCTGTTGGTTTTTGAACTCTGAGCACTTTATCACTGCTAACCAGTGCTAAAGTGCATATGCTCTCTGTGTAAATTGTATTGTTGATTGGTTTATCCACGATTGGCATATTTGATTTACTAGTAAGTCCCTAGTAAAGTACACTGGAGGTGCCAGGGCCTGTAAATCAAATGCTACTAGTGGGCCTGCAGCACTGGTTGTGCCACCCACATGAGTAGCTCTGTAATCATGTCTCAGACCTGCCATTGCAGTGTCTGTGTGTGCAGTTTTAACTGTAAATTCAACTTGAATCTACACTTTAATCAGATTTAAAGGTAGATTCCCTTTGGGAGCAGATGGACATGTGGTGTTTGGGGTCTCTGAGCTCACAATTAAAAAATTCATCTTTTAGTAAAGTTGATTTTAAGATTGTGTGTTTGAAAATGCCACTTTTAGAAAGTAAGCATTTTCTTGCTTATACCTTTTCTGTGACTCTACCTGTTTGTGGATTCCCTGTGTGGGTCAGTTTGACAGTTGGGCTGGTTGCACCTCACACAAAGGGAGCTGGGGTGTAGTATGCATTTCCTGATGAGCCATCTGTGCTAGGAGGGAGGGGAGGAGTGGTCACTTACACCTGAAAGGGCTGTGCATGTCCTCACACAAAGCCGTCTCCTTCCCCCTGGTGAGTGTCTGGCGCCTGGCCTGGGAAAGGCATGATTTCACATTCAAAAGAGACTTTACTTTGAAGTAGGCCTACTTCAAAGGAGAAATTGGGTATAAGAAGGGCACCCAAAACCACAGACTTTAGAACACTTCTGGAAACAAGAGGAAACTCTGCCTGGAGAATAGCTGAAGAGCTGAGGGGAAGTGCTGCCCTGCCTGTGACTGTGCTTTGTGGAGGTATCCTGCAGTTGCTGCTTCTGCCAGAGTAAGAGGGCGAAGACTGGACTTTGTGTGCCTTCCATCTTGTTAAGAAATCTCAAAGGGCTTGATTTAGAGCTTGCCTCCTGTTGTTTGAAGACTCAGGGACAGCAAAGACTTCTCTCTGCCAGCACCTGGAGTCTCTGGAGAGACTCCGGTTCTGACAAGTGGTGCCCTATCCAGTTCCTGGGCCCTTGAAAGGAAAGCTGGTGGAAATCCAAGGAAATAGACTTCGGACGATTTCGGACTGACGACGCTGCTGAATCTGGTGACACCGCCTGCAACTGACTCTGTGATCTTTGCTGGAACGTGACGACCTTCGCAGGCCTGACACCGCTGCAGATCTGCATGAATTCAACGTTTTGCACACACGCCGCGATCCCCGAGTTCACGCATCGACTTGATTTCACTCTTCACCAAAAGTACTGTACTTGGGGGTATATGCGACTCCGTGTTCGGCGCAGCTGGTGTCGGCTTGTTGGGAACGACTCAGTCACGACTCCGTGTTAACATCTCATCGAAGCATTTTGTATTTCTAAGCGCTATTTTTGAGTTTAATCTTTAAAAATTCATAACTTGACTTGTGTATGTCGGATATTTGTTGTTTTGGTCTTGCCTTGCTTAGATAAATATTTCCTATTTTTCTAAACTGGTGTTGTGTTATTTTGTAGTGTTTTCATTAAGTTACTGTGTGTGTTGGTACAAATACTTTACACCTAGCAATCTGAAGTTAAGCCTACTGCTCTGCCAAGCTACCAAGGGAGTAAGCAGGAGTTAGCTGAGGGTGATTCTCTTTTACCTTGACTAGAGTGAGGGTCCTTGCTTGAACAGGGGGTAACCTGACTTTCAACCAAAGACCCCATTTCTAACAGCACACATTTGTATTTGGACAAGTGTAGAAAGGCCTGGTGGTTAGGGGTACAGAAACCGGTCCTCCTGGTAGTTGTAGTCATGTCTCTGAAACTCTGGGTATTGCATGTTGATAAAGTAGATGAACAACACAGTGGTAGATGTGAGCATATAGGACGCTGAAGATTTGTGACAGTTTTTGTGTTATAACTTACCAGTCTCCACCCCCCCCCCAGCCTATTCCTGTCAAGCCCTTAGGATGCAGGATGGCGAAGACCTTCTTCTCCCAGTGAAAGAGTTGTAATGCAGTACTGGGAGGACCACCACCAGTCTTCAGGGACTCCATGTGTTGCCTGGAGATCAAGGAAGGCACCTTCCCACTCAGGTCATTCCACCTCTTTCTAATGTCCTCCTTTGGATGCAGGGTGGTGCTTACAGCATTCACTCTGTACTCAGAGAGCACTATGCTTGACTTGGGCTCCAAACAATTGTGGCTCTACTCTTATGATTTCATCCATCATGACTCTCAACTCATCTTCAGAAAAAACAGGGATTTTTGTAGCATGCCATGGGTGTAAAATGAAGTGGGTGGCGGGGACTTACTTTAAAAAAAGTGATTTAAGGAGTAAATGGACAAAAGTGTGTGAAATGTGTTGAATGGAATGGTGAAAAGGGGGTGCCTTATCTGTTAATGATGTGAAAAACGATGGGCTCTGGTCTCTTTCTTGCAGTGAAGAGGCAAAGGCTCATGGTCTGGGAAGGGGTGTGTTTTATAGTGTGTTTTGCGGTCGTGTCCACTGGGCCAATATATGTCAACTGTATTGTTTTTTAATACATCCAATGGGTCTGTTGCTTTGCTGAATGTGTACCACTGCTGCTGACTGCTGTCAGCTGATCGCAGCAAGGAGAACACCACGTCAACACTGTTTCTGCATTGGCTCAGTGGTTCTACTTGGTCATGATGACACAGCCAAGATTGCAGGCCACCGCACAGTTGGCAGGCAGCCATTTGTTTTGGTGGTCAGTGGTTCAGCCTACACACATCGTAATATGGAGGTCTGGAGACTGCCAGTGCAGCTGTCTTTTTGGGATGACCACCTTAGCGGTCTGGCGGTCTGACCGCCAAACTCATAATCAGGCCCTAAGTCCAAACAAAGGAATCTTCACCATGACTTTGTCCAGCGACTACTCGATGATGACCCCTCCTCTTTGGACACCGCTGACTACCTTGGCCCACTGAACTTTACCTTGTCAGACATTTTCTTCCACAATGTCTTCTAAGTCTGAAGGTAAGCAGAGACCGTACAAAATACACTTTGTGTATCTGTCATGTGCTCCAACGCGGTCTGCTTTCAACTTTGCCCCGGTTTTGCACAAATAGATGTCCGGGTTGGTGCTTTGAATCTTTAGGTGCTGTTTTACACTTTGAAATTTATTTTAAAAAATTACTTTGGTTCTAGTTATTGAATTTCTGTCATTGTAGTGTTCTGTTAAATACTTTAATATTTAATAAAATGGACTCTTTTTCTAAATTGGTGTGGAGCTTTTCTTATGTTGTGTTTTCACGTTATTACAGTTTGTGTGCTGCATAAATACTTTACACATAGCCCCTTAGTTAAGCCTGACTGCTTTTGTGGCAAGCTACCAGAGGATTAAACCCAGGTTAATTTAGTGATTTTTTGTGGTTCACCCTGACAAGGATTGTGGCTATTGCTTGAGTAGGGTTTTACCCCATCCAACCACACAAACCAATTTCTCATACAATCCCTGGATCACCTGGACTCAAGATCTGGGCAGTACAATATGGAGTCGTAGGGCCTGATTTCGATCTCGGTGGAAGGGTTACTCCTCATTCCACTTTGCACATGCCTCAAAACCATTATTTGCACGGGAACTGTGGCTTGATGTATATCAGGAACAACCAACAGTATACACAAGTGCCATGCATATGTTAGAAATGTGTAAGTGCAAGTCATGAAAGCAAATACAGCAGTACCCGCATGGGTCACATATTTAATTAAAGTAGGTGTAAGGTACATACATGAAAATGGACACATGTCCATTAAAATGTATACAATTTTATGACAATTGAACACCCTACCTGTGTGGAGAAACAGATCACTAGTTTGAACACATGAAACAAATGTCCAATCTACGTCATAGGGAGAAAGGTTACCCAATTGATGTTGACATTGGCCAAGCCAAGATTAAACACTTACCATATGAAGCTCCATCCAATGCAATGCTAGCCTTAATAAAATTACATCCCACACATCCATCCATTGAACTTTTCCCCTTGTCCTGGGTGGCTCCAGCACTGATTCCAAGGTCAGATCATACCAACCATTTCAAATGGATCATCAATCAAGGTGAAACAAACATAACTGTAGTATTTTGTCCCTAAGTATCCATGAACATCAAAATGGCAGAAATGTAATGGCAGGACTAGTGTGTAAGTAAACTAGCAATTTTGTTTTATTCCAAATAATTCAAAACTGAAGCAAAGTAAAGGCCAATGGCCAGTCCAAGCAAACAATATGTGGTCAAACACACTGCTGTGCCACTAAATGTGCCTCTCATAGCACTGCCATGTGAATCTCACCAGGAAGGGGCATCTAGTGGGCAGTCCAGGCACCTCAATGATGTGTTTTGGGAGGGGTGGGGGTCGGTTTTGGGATGGGTGGATTTTGTTTTTGGAGGGGTAGGCCTGACTTTGGGAGGAGTGTCTTTTTTCGGATTCTTTGCGGTATGGCTGGATTTAGTTGGGGAGGACCAGGTGTCACAGGGGAGGACTTGGATGTGGAAGGTATGGGTTGGGGTTTAGTTGTGGTCCTTTTGGCTTTGGGAGAGGGGTGAGTTTTACAGGGGTAAGGGCAAGCAACTTTCTGTTGGGAAATGGGTAAGACTAGGGGTTGGGAGGGTGAGGAAGTGGAAGTGTCAGGTTTAGGTGTATGTGTTGTTGGTGCTGCTGTTTGTGTGTTAGAAGTATATTTGTGTTTTGTATATGTCTGTTGTGTGAGTTCGTGTGGGTATTTGTGTTTCTTTGTGGTGTGTGATGTGGATATGCTGGGTATGCTGGGACTGGTGGATGTGTCTATTGGTATGGGTGTGGTGTATTGGGGAATGGTGGGAGGGGTTGATGTGTCTGTTGGCATGGGTGTAGTATCTGTGGGTGTGGTAGCAATGCCTGTGTATGTGGGTGTGGGGTGTGAGGGTATGGTGGGGTGGCACATGGGTGTGTAGGTGTGGCTGTGGTATCTGGGTGCATGGTAGGGGTGGTGGATAGGACTGTGGATATGGTGTCTGGGGCATGGTAGGGTGGTGGTAGTTGGGAGAGGGGTGACTGTCTGGTGAGTGGTTGCATGCTTGTGTGTTTTGTGGTGTTTCTGTTTATGTGTGCTACTTGGGGCTGTTGAGGTATGTGTATGCTTATGTGTGAGTGTGATTTGGACAGGTGTTGGAATAGGGAAATTGCATGGGAACGAGGCAGGTGGTGAGGTGGAAATATGTATGGGTGGAAGGCTGCCATGAGGGAGGAGGCCAGAGCCTGAAATTATCTCTGTAGGACCGACATACAACTGTGGACGCCTTCCAGGTAGGCCACAATCCTTTGCCCTGTACCCGGATGGCATTTAGTAGTGCCGTCCGATCCATAGAGATGTTTCCAAGGAGGTCAATAGCCTACTTACTCAGGACAGCAGTGGGAACAGGGGCAGGAGGTGAGGTGCCTAGATTGATGTAGATGGCTCCCCTCTTAAGTGAGCAGGACTGTCTAACTGGGTGGGGAGAGCAGCAGGGAAGGTGGAGATGGTAGTTGGGGTGTAGGAACTGGTTCTGTATATCACGCCACCACTAGGGAATGTTCACTGGAGCTGGACTCAGATTGCGATGATGTACAGTCTGTGTCCCCCATGACACCCCCCTCACCCTCAGGCCACTGGGTCCCTCTGTGTCTGTAGTGTCACTCGAGGAGGTACCGTGGCCAGCTGCTTCCACACAGATGTCGCCCTGTCTCCGCTGCTTGCCTGGGATGATGCTGAAATGACAAATACAAATAGGATCATTGCATGTGCTACAGCACCCTTGACCAACAGTTTGGATCAGAGAACATTACTATAATGTATAGTAGACCCCAGCTACAAGGTTTACCAAAGTGGCTCCAATATTTGCAAGGCCACATGCATGCATGCTACATGAACTGTAAACAGTTGCCCACAGTGAAGTCAGAATCACAGTGAAGTCAGAATAAAGCCAGTTGCATTAGTGAAGTTGTGCAATAACAATAGCCATGTATCAAGAAGGAGACCTTGTCACCTTGAATGGTTTGGCTCTTGTAACACACCTCAGTAACCTGTTATCATCAAATAGTATGGCAATGCCAAATATATTCCTACAGATTCCACACAAGGCCCTAAAATCAGCAAATGTTCATATATCTAATACCACATCATGATGAAATGATGATCAACTAATGCAGCTATGCTGCAGCAAGATGTACAGTAGCTGGAAGAAGGTGACACGGAAAAACTTGTGTCACACTGTAGAATCTCCCCAATTGTAACTTCTTAATATGTCCATTGTCAAAATAGTCTCATGAAAGTTTTACTAATGTAGCTCCGCTATATACAACATGTTGCACTGGAGACAATCTGGTCAAAATGTCTGGGAGATTTTCTACAAATAGCCACTGCACAATGAATCAGCTACGCCTAGGCAAATCACCAGTTGTGATTGGTACTGGTGAGAACACCATTCTAAAATTGCATAACTAAACGCCAATAGTACATTGAATATTGTTGAGGGTCAGGGAAACTCAATTACCTGAAGAGGTGGTTTAATCTGTTTCTCAATGGAAAGGCACATCACTGTACCTTTTTATGCAAACACACATTCCATTGTATTACTGAGTTTACACACTCACATATGATTCCCACATTTCTGCATGTCACTTCCTGATGCATGTCAACAGTCAGTTAATGAACCTTCACCAATAAACGTACAAATCAGTAAGATTAATAATTGAACATAAATGGCATGGAAGTGCACATTGTGAAGAATTATTGTAGACCTACCTGTCATGTCCTTCATTGCTTCAGCAAGTGGACAAGACAAATTACACTAAGTAATGGAGTAGGGTATGTCTGGCCCAAAAAACAATGTTTACACACTTCTGTCTGTGGGAACACATGAACTGCATACCCATCACATATAAGTATTTTCTAATATATCTTTGCAGGCACACATATGCAATGGAATCAGACATCCTCCCATGAAGACAGGTTGATAATGTGTGAAACAGTAGTGTAAATGATACTACAAAGTGAAAAGTACACATGACAACATAAAGGCACAAATACTGTTGGCAACAGCGATGTTAGCCAAGTTACATAACTGTATATTCCCCACTAGCCAAGGGAAAGTATTGCACCCAAAGTGCACTATATGCTATGTCACATGTATGAGGGCCACCATCACATGAGACACTGTAGTGAGGTACCAGCACTCATGACACACTGAAGAAAAAAGTGTCCTGTTGGGTACAAGTGTCACCAACAACATCAAACAACATGAGCTGATTGATCACTGTACTCAGCCATGTGTCTGCTCAAGGTAGCATATTGATAGTGGACTGGACTCTGTTGTGTACATAGTCATTTGGACAATAGGCAAGGCACATCAGAATGCTCCTATCATCAGAGTTACACAAACAATAACTCTTTGTGTGTGTCACATATGGGCCACCTCCAACATTCAGGGGGAGATGGCTACTTCTAACACGTAAATGTGGCAATGTAACATGTATTAATCTACCCAGGACTCACCCCCTTGTAGCTGCTGTGATTTCCTAAACTGGCCTTTAAGCAGCAGGTAGGTCACTGCCAGTATGCGGGCCATTGGGGGGGAGGTCAGGGTCCGGCGTGCACCCCATCCATGTTGCGAGGACAGCCCCAGCTGAACCTCCGTGAATTTCCGGGCCCAGCGTCTCAGATCCTCCCAGATTTTTAACAATTGATGCTGTGTCAGCGATAGCCCCCCAGGGTCCGCACCTTACAAGTGATGGCTCTCCAAATGGCTTCCTTCTGATGGGTGTTAACCTGTATGGATATAATAGATGAATAAAGAGATCATAAATGCATAATTTAGGATATCTGTTTGGGCCACACACATTTTGTAGACAACTAGCATAAGAATTTTTGAATTAACACATTACATGTGGACATTTCACATGCTGATGAGTACAGGGATATACACACACGCTTTTGTAGTCGTCTGCTGACGATCCACAACCCTGGTCATGACCTACATTAACTAAGCCCGATAACATAATGAAGCCCGGGGGGCCAACCGACATGTACTGTGATGTGAGACACTACGAAACACAACACACCATTGTGACCTTCTGAAGAGTAAACTACTTGTGCATGACTGTACAGACACACTGACTTATTTCATACAGTCCAAACAGGCTGCTACCATAGTATAGATTACACCCTAAGACTTAGGTGACAATGAAAGGGCTGGAATGAGTGTCACTGATAACCTACTATCTGTGGATGTGTAGACATGTGGACTACTGAACGGAATCTCATGCTACATCTGATTGAGTTTGTGTGGTCTGTACTGGTATCACAGGACAAACCTTTTACCATATGTGGCACTCTTACACAGATGACATTCAACATATGAAGGTATGTTTAGTCTAATTGGTTGAATGTAACAAAGCTAATGATTCACATGTAATGATCGCTCCAGAATTAACCAACTATCTGCACTGTATGTTTGTCACTTGTACAATAGGCCAGTACAGTGCAAACATAACTTAGAGAAAAGGGACAACAGACCTGTGGGAGTTAGGGGCCTGTCAGCAGTAAATGTCACACATTGGCAATGAGGGTCAATGGAAAGATGTAGCAGGTCAGGGGGTTAGCTCAGTCACCATTCCAAATGTAGTCAATGTGAAGGCATTCAGGTATACTACTGGTTCGGAAGACTCATTTTGGGAACCTCCAAGGATCTGCAGGTCTACAGGGAGTTTACCCTCTACATCAGTTGCATTGCCACAGTAACTCTGACCCAGTCTGGGCTATGGCCCCTAATGGGAAAACCTTTGCCAGGCCTTCCTTTCCTCAGGTTGAGCATACTGAACCAACACGAACATCACACTTCTTTATTTCAATGCATAGCAGTACATCTTGTGGTCAACCTAAATGTGAGCTCAAGGTTGTGTGGCACTTTGAAGGGTCAGTGAGGTTTAGCTAGCTTTCAGACAACAGTTTGCCAAGGCATGATCTGGGCTGAGTGATATGTGGGACTGTACACATTGCTAACATCCTCCCCAACTGCTTCTAACAGTATACATGCACAGCTCATGCTGTAATGCAACTACATTTATTTTCTCATTTACGATCATATGATCATCAAATATACCATTGTTGTCCTGAAAAGTTTACTTGCATAGACATGTGAATGCAACAGAAGGGCTTTTCATACATCACACAACACAATGGTCATTTGAAATACATGACGTACAGGGCTCCATAATCCATGACATGTACATCCTATGTATGGACCACAAAATGTAATTACAGTCATCCAAAAAATAAATCTGGGACCTACAGGTACATTGTAGCCTATGAGAAAGGAAAGGATTTTGTTGAACATGCTTGAATATTTATATGAGGTAATTACCTGTTTCTCTGGTGAGCCACAGAGCTAACCATGCACGGTAACAACCTCTTCAACAAGTTTCTCCAGCTCCTCTGGAGAGAAGGCGGGGCACTTTCACCGGCTTGGCCTGGCATGATTGCTCCCAGAGGTGGCAGACAGCAGATAAAAAGGCGGAGGTGTTGATGGCAGCAGTGTCAGGAGGCAAGTGAGTTATTTTTCAAGCCACAGCTTACAACTACACAGTCATCAGCGTGGATGGGCACAGTCATTGGCTCACGACCGTCACAATCAACAACGTTAGCCTATGGGTGTGCCCTACATGGATAAAATTGCCCACCGTGCGGTCGATTTCCATCGGTCAAAAGTCCAATATACAAGGTCAGGCATCCGCCATTTTAGCGGTTTACAGTATTGTTGACTGGTAAATGCATCATTAACACTACAAATGTGTTGTAACATGTGTAGGAAGCTGGCCTGGCTTGTAGTGGGTACCAGAGGTACTTACACCTTGTGCCAGGTCCAGTTATCCCTTATTAGTGTAGAAGAGGTGTTTCTAGCAGCTTAGGCTGATAGAAGGTAGCTATGGCAAAGCAGCTTAGGCTGAACTAGGAGACATGTAAAGCTCCTACTATACCACTGGTGTCATATGCACAATATCATAAGAAAACACAATACACATATATATTAAAATTAAAGGTACTTTATTTTTATGACAATATGCCAAAAGTATCTCAGTGAGTACCCTCAGTATGAGGATGAGAAATATACACAAGATATATGTACACAAACCAAAATTATGCAAGTAATAGCAAAAGGAAGTAATGCAAGCAATGTAAAGTTACAATAGATTGCAATAGGAGCACATAGGTATAGGGGCAACACAAACCATATACTCCAAAAGTGGAATGCGAACCACGAACGGACCCCAAACCTATCTGAGCTTGTAGAGGGTCGCTGGGATTGTAAGAAAACAGTGAGGGTTAGAAAAATAGCCCACCCCAAGACCCTGAAAGGTAGGTGTAAAGTGCACCTACTACCCCCAGAGAGCACAGAAGTCGTGATAGGGGGATTCTGCAAGGAAAACAACACCAGCAATGCAACAACAGTGGATTTCCAGACCTGAGTACCTGTAAGACAAGGGGACCAAGTCCATGAGTCGCGACAGTGTCGAGAGTGGGCAGGAGCCCAAGAAATGCCAGCTGAGGGTGCAAGGAAGCTGACACCTGTTGGAAGAAGCTTGGTGTTCTGCAAGAACGAAGAGGACTAGGAACTTCCCCTTTGGAGGATAGATGTCCCACGTCATGAAGAAGCTTGCAGAGGTGTTTCCACGCAGAAAGACTGCAAACAAGCCTTGCTAGCTGCAAGGGTCACGGTTAGGGTTTTTGGATGCTGCTGTGGCCCAGGAGGGACCAGAATGTCGCCCCTTGGATGAGGAGACAGAGGGGGTGCCCAGCAACGTAGGGAGCCCTCACAGAAGCAGGCAGCACCCGCAGAAGTACCTGAACAGGCACTTAGAAGAAAAGTGAAACGGAGTCCACCCGAAGTCACAAAAGGGAGTCCCACGACGCCGGAGGACAACTCAGATGGTTGTGCACTGCAGGTTAGAGTGTCGGGGACCCAGGCTTGGCTGTGCACGAAGGAAATCCCGGAAGAGTGCACAGGAGCCGGAGCAGCTGCAAATCACGCAGTACCCAGCAATGCAGTCTAGCGTGGGGAGGCAAGAACTTACCTCCACCAAACTTGGACTGAAGAGTCACTGGACTGTGGGAGTCACTTGGACAGAGTTGCTGAGTTCCAGGGACCACGCTCGTCCTGCTGAGAGGGGACCCAGAGGACCGGTGATGCAGTCTTTTGTTGCCTGCGGTTGCAGGGGGAAGATTCCGTCGACCCGCGGGAGATTTCTTCAGAGCTCCTGGTGCAGGGAGGAGGCAGGCTACCCCCAGAGCATGCACCACCTGGAAACAGTTGAGGATGAAGCGATACAAGGTTGCTAGTAGTCGTCTTGCTACTTTGTTGTGGTTTTGCAGGCGTCCTGAGCAGTCAGTGGTCGATCCTTTGGCAGAAGGTGAAGAGGGAGATGCAGAGGAACTCTGGTGAGCTCTTGCATTCGTTATCTGGTGAGATCCCCAAAGCAGAGACCCTAAATAGCCAGAAAAGGAGGTTAGGCTACCTAGGAAGGAGGATTGGCTACCAAGAGAGGTAAAGAGCCTCTGATGTCACCTGCTGGCACTGGCCACTCAGAGCAGTCCAATGTGCCACAAACACCTCTTTTTCCAAGATGGCAGAGGTCTGGGACACACTGGAGGAGCTCTGGGCACCTCCCCTGGGAGATGCAGGTCAGGGGAGTGGTCACTCCCCTTTCCTTTGTCCACTTTCGCGCCAAAGCAGGGCTGGGGGATCCCTGAACCGGTGTAGACTGGCTTATGCAGAGATGGGCACCATCTGTGCCCATCAAAGCATTTCCAGAGGCTGGGGGAGGCTACTCCTCCCTAGCCTTCACACCTATTTCCAAAGGGAGAGGGTGTTACACCCTCTCTCAGAGGAAGTCCTTTGTTCTGCCTTCCAGGGCCAGGGCTGCCTGGACCCCAGGAGGGAAGAAACCTGTCTGAGGGGTTGGCAGCAGAAGCAGCTGCAGTGGAGATCCCGGAAAGGCAGTTTGGCAGTACCCGGGTTCTGTGCTAGAGACCTGGGGGCTCATGGAATTGTCCCCCCAATGCCAGAATGGCATTGGGGGGACAATTCCATGATCTTAGACATGTTACATGGCCATGTTCGGAGTTACCATTGTGACGCTGTACATAGGTAGTGACCTATGTACAGTGCACATGTGTAATGGTGTCCCCGCACTCACAAAGTCCGGGGAATTTGCCCTGAACAATGTGGGGGCACCTTGGCTAGTGCCAGGGTGCCCACACACTAAGTAACTTTGCACCCAACCTTCACTAGGTGAAGGTTAAACATATAGGTGACTTATAAGTTACTTAAGTGCAGTGGTAAATGGCTGTGAAATAACGTGGACGTTATTTCACTCAGGCTGCACTGGCAGGCCTGTGTAAGAATTGTCAGAGCTAACCTATGGGTGGCAAAAGAAATGCTGCAGCCCATAGGGATCTCCTGGAACCCCAATACCCTGGGTACCTCAGTACCATATACTAGGGAATTATATGAGTGTACCAGTATGCCAATGTGAATTGGTGAAATTGGTCACTAGCCTGTTAGTGACAAATTTGGAAAGCAGAGAGAGCATAACCACTGAGGTTCAGGTTAGCAGAGCCTCAGTGAGACAGTTAGGCATCACACAGGGAACACATACAGGGCACATACTTATGAGCACTGGGGCCCTGTCTGGCAGGGTCCCAGTGACACATAGACTAAAACAACATATATACAGTGAAATATGGGGGTAACATGCCAGGCAAGATGGTACTTTCCTACAACATGTAAATATATGTTATTCTCCATTTATGTGTCATTTCTTCTACACAATCATCAGTGTAGTGCATTACTGGTAATAAATGCCATATAACAGTGGTGCACTGTACACTGCTGGTGACTGTATTTTGGTAGGACAGAACATACTTTTCTATATCTATGTGCACTTGAAGACCATTAAGGTGTATAATGTGCACATATATTTTGTAGACACGTGTAGACAACAATGGGAATTATAGCTGGATCTTGAGGAGTAGACAATTGAAATGTGAAATGTGTGTAATGGTTTTTCAGACAGTAATGTTCTGTCACATTACTTTTGTCTTATTCATCATACGTATTGCTCTGGATCCTGTGACTGATGCACCCATTTATTTGAATCCACACATAGGTACCCTCAGAGAGGGGTAATAAAAGTCTTCTAAGACAAGACACTTGTATGTATGTGTTGGTACATACATGTGTACATGCAACATATCCATGCGTACACAAGTAGCTTGATTTGCCATTGTATAGTTCATGTAGTCTTACATATCTAAATTGCTAAATATGAAATTTACTACAGCAGACAATGAGTTTCTGACTTGTTAATTTATTCAAGTGTTAAAACTGAAGGCATATTTGGTGCAAAAACAAACATAAATAGAAAGTTAAGTAATCATGGTGCATGAACCCATAGATGTAGATGCCAAATCATCTGAAATCCAAAGTCCAGATTACTCCTCCCATCAGAAATAGAAAAGGTTAGTCCACAGAGTGAATGTGTGACTCACAAAGGATGACATTAAGGTTGAGGCTTCTTGCTGGCAGTGGTGGGTGTCTAGCCATCTGCACATCCTGGACATATGCATGGAAGTCCCCGCTTGCGAGGGCGGGAGATACAGCTGCAACAGAGGCAGGGGTGTCTAACGGTGTTTCTTCCTCTGGCAGGGTCTCCCTTCCTGTGTCAGCTGCAGATGTAGATGGGCTTGATGTAGTTGCACCACAGGAAGGAGTAGATGGTGGTAGAAAATTATTGCTCAGGATTTTAAGGATGTTCATCCATACAACCCTGTTAGGGTGTCCCTGTTGGAGTTCACTCTGCCAGCCCACAGCATACCTCACACAGGCACTACCCCACAAGCTTGTGCCCTTGGCCTAGGGTGCCCTCTCCAACTGGGTCCTGGTCCCTCTGTTTCAGGGGTGGTGATTTGCACTACAGGATCCAGGACTGGGGGGGAAACAAGATTGTACTAACTGTGCCAGGTACGCAGGTTAGTGGGTATGTTGCTGACTGAGATGTTGTAGCAGCTGGGGTGGGAGGTATTGATATGGGCACAGTGAGACTCACTATTGCTGTCTGACCAGTCTGACCATATGTGCTAGGTCATCATCCACATCGACACGTCCTGGAGTGTTGTCATCCCTGAGGGCTTCAACTAGGGGTGGGTTGGGAGTCTGTTTGGTGGACAGTGTGTACCCAGGTGTAGTGCCAGTTCAACCTTTTGAGAAATAGAGTACGTTGTTATTGGTGGAAGTGTGGAATCTACATCCAAATGTTTAGTGTCACAGTAAATAGAGACCAAGGGAAATGTTAAACGGTAGGGGTTCCTGTTGTGATATATTTCCGTGGTATTGAAGTCATTGACAAGATATTTGTGAAGGTTGCAAAAATTATTAGGATTTAGCAGCTTATAAAACGAGCTGATAAATTGCATTTTGGATTAAGGAATTAACATGACATCTGGCAAACAATATAGCCAACACAGTCAAGTATTTGAGCATTTCAAGGCCTAGTTGAGTAAGATACAGGTGAACACACAACTTGGTCATATATGTAACAGTAGACATCATGTGAGCATTGCAGAGCCAATGGGCTACCTCCCACTTTCAATCGGCTGTAGCAGCTTACTGCCTTACAAATACTTAGGGGGTCATTCCGACTCCCGCCGGCGGCGGTAACCGCCCGCCCGGCGGGAGCCGCCGAATGACCGCACTGCGGTCAAATGACCGTGGCGGCCATTCTGGCTTTCCCGCTGGGCTGGCGGGCGACCGCCAGAAGGCCGCCCGCCAGCCCAGCGGGAAAGCGCCTTCAACGAGGAAGCCGGCTCCGAATGGAGCCGGCGGAGTTGAAGGCGTGCGACGGGTGCAGTGGCACCCGTCGCGATTTTCAGTGTCTGCTTGGCAGACACTGAAAATCAATGTGGGGCCCTGTTAGGGGGCCCCTGCAGTGCCCATGCCATTGGTATGGGCACTGCAGGGGCCCCCAGGGGCCCCACGACACCCGTTACCGCCATCCTGTTCCTGGCGGTGAAAACCGCCAGGAACAGGATGGCGGTAAGGGGGTCGGAATCCCCATGGCGGCGCTGCAAACCGCCGGTTTCCCGTTTCTGACCGCGGCTGTACCGCCGCGGTCAGAATGCCCATGGAAGCACCGCCAGCCTGATGGCGGTGCTTCCGCGGTCCCCGGCCCTGGCGGTCATGGACCGCCAGGGTCGGAATGACCCCCTTAATGTAGACACTTGGTAAGGTGTAATTCATGGCATCAATAGTGTTATTTGGGGTTACCAGGACAACATCAAGCTAGGTAGGGAGACACGTCTCAGAGTTAAATATGATATGTAGATTGCTCAGTCCATGAGGAGTGAACATCGGTTGTGACGTGGCTAACATGTCTTTGTACAAGAGCACAATGGCCTCTTATTTTAAGTTACAGAAACAGGGCCTCATGGTAGTTGTAGTCATGTCACTATCTAACCCCCCAACACTAGACAAATGGTAAACTCCATGAAGAATGACCATCAGTTGTGACATGGCTAACAAGTGCCTTTGTGCCAGTGCACAATGGCCTCTTGATTTGAGTTACAGAAATAGGGCCTCATCGTAGTTGTAGTCATGCCACTCTCTCTACGTCCCAACACTGTTGCCACACTGTAGTTAGTTTGGGCCATACATTTGCATGTTGACACATACCGTGGGTCCTGACATGATCTTTTGATAGTAAAACTCTTACAGACCCCATTCAAACATATGGCATGCAATGGATATTGACACATGTGATGTTATGTATGACAATACACATTGACAATCTACTGTCTCTGATACTTTCGGTATTGCATGTTAGAAAAGTAGATGAAAAACACAATGGAAAAAGCTGAGATGTGAGCATGCAGGACATTGAAGTTTTGTGACAGTTTTTGTGGTGTTACTTACCAGACTCCATTCCCCCAGCTGTTCCTGTCAAGGCCTCAGGATTCAGGATGGCCAAGACCTTCTCCCAGGGAAAGAGTTGTAATGGGCCGCTTGGAGTCTTCTGGGACTCCATGTGTTGCCTGGAGGCCAGGAAACTCACCTTCCCTCTCAGTTCATTCCACCTCTTCTTCATATCCTCCTTTGTACATAAGATGGTGCCTACAGAATTCACTCTGTAGTCAATCCTTTGCCACATTTCCATTTTTCTACTGAGAAGAGTATGTTGGACTTGGGCTTCAAACAATTGTGGTTCTACTTTTATGATTTAATCCACCATGACTCTCAACTCATCCTCTGAAAAACGTGGAATTTTAGGCTGTGACATGACTGTAAATTAAAGTGGGTGACAGTGACTAACTAAGCAAGACAAGTGATATTGGGGGGGGGAAAAAGTGTGTGAAAGGTGTTAAATTAGATGGGAAAACAGGGTTGCCTTACATAACAAAAATGAAAAAGTGATGTGTGGTCTCTGTCTTGCTGTGCTGCAGTGGAGAGGCAAAGGTTCATGGCCTGGGATGGGGTGTGTTTTATAGAGTGATTTGCAGATGTGTCTACTTGGCCAATGGATGTCAGCTGTGTTGTTTCTGAATCCAGCCAATCGGCACTTTTCTGATGCTTTGCTGAGAGCATACTACGACAGCTGACTGCCGTCAGCTAACCACCGCAAGGGGGCCGCCATGTCAACTGTGTTTTTGTAATAGGCTCAGCAGTCCGACCGCCAAATTCATAATCGGGCCGTTAGTGTCCCTATAGTTGAGCAATACACTTTTTTATATCTCGTCCCCTAGGCACTCGCTTCCCATCCTGTTGTTATAATTAACTGTACTCAGGGAACTGTCCGGAGCCTCAAGTATGGAAAATCACTTGCTTTTCCTCTGGGGGTTTCTTGCTACTTGTGAGCTAGGTGACTTGATAACTGTGCCTCTCTGCTGGGAATCAGATACCTTCCGGTACCAGGGAATGATTGTGACCCATACACCACAGAAATATATGCAGCATAATATAGGGAGGGTCACTAAGGGCCTTCGCTCATTGGTGCAATTTTGGAATTCTCTACCACTATCTCTCATGGCCCGTGTGGCTGCCGCGAAGATGGTATTTTTGCCCTGTTGCGTTATATTATTCAGCATTCATTTGACACTCTGCCCCAAACGGTTTTTCATAGTTTAAATTTCCTCCTGACATTGCTGATCTGGGCTGGCATGTTTAAATGGCTAGAAGAAGGAGGCTTGGTTGTGCCTAATCTAGAGCGATATTACTTGGCCTCCCAAATACAGCATGTGGCACACTGGTTACTAGAGGAGGGTACTTAGGAGAAGTCACTTTTGGGGGACATGGGATGGCGCTCTTCCCTACCAGGGCTCCTGATGACAGGGGGGTCGGGATGTAGTTGATGTGCCTACCTATGGGAACAAACAGATGGTTCTGGGAAGGGCCCCCTTTGCTTGAGGATATGTTTTTTTGGGATCTACTGGCCTGTAGAACACTGAGGGAATCTGTAGATCTTTCGGCCTGGAGGGCTGGAGCCTGCGAGATGTTGGGAGATCTGTTTCCTAGCGAAGAATTTATAGCTTTCAGGGCTATACAGCTATTGTGAGGGACATATACGTTTAGAGGCCTCTTAGTGTTGGGTGGGAGATGCCACTTGGTCTCCCACTTGTACAAAGACTTGAAGGGGGATCATAGGCGGAATCAGTTCCCAGCATGGGTGGCCTGGGAGAGGAGATTTGGGGCTCAAGCGGGGAATCCCCGTTGGAAAAGGATGTGTACCTTGGTGAAGACTGTGTCGAGCAATGGATGTTTTAAGCTTCCACACTTTCACTTCCTTCATCGCACGTATTTCAAGTCAAGGTTACTGCATAGAATAGACCATAGTAAGTCAGCCTCTTGCCACAGGTGCAACGCTCTGGAGGGCCTCTTTTTCACATCTGGCCTGGGAAGCCCCTGAGGTGAATGAATGTTGGGGGAAAGTATTAACCCGAATTAATACTGTGGTGTGGATCCCTGTGGATACGAACCCTGCTGTTTATATGCAGTTTGAATGGCCAAAAAATAGGCTTTAAAATCCTGCACTTGACGTCACAGTTGCCCAAGAGACAGGTGGCGATTACATGGATGGGTCAGTGCGAACCAAGTGAAAGGTGGTGGGCAGCAGACATAGCTGAATGGGCTGTAGCTGAGGAGGTCCACTTGAAGCTATGTACATTGAGGTACGGATGGGACTACTGAATAGATTTATGTACCCGGTGGGGGCAAGGTCATCCTTGTCAACAGATGATGAAGGGTCGCCAGTTATTGACGAAGAATAAGCTTGAACCGTTGTCATGATTGTTGTGGAGGGCTAAGGGGGAAAGGCAGGTTATAGTGTAGGAAAGTTATGTGAATGTATATGTTGGGCAAATCATTATTATGATGAAACAATGATTCTACTATAGGACCTTACCTCACCTTTGACATGATGGACTGTGGCCCTTGGCTATGTATCAGTTGATGCTTGTTTGTATGGTTACAAATATTAAAATATGTCTTTAAAACAAACAATGTGCCAAAATAGATATTTTTAATAGTGCTATTTTGATTATCGATATTTGTGTTTTTATTAGGTAAGCATAGGGAGGCAATATGTTTGTGAGCAATATTTATTTTCCGATGTTTTTGTGAAGCAATGTTATTAGCATCAATATTGTGTCATTGATCCATCTGCCCAACCACCCAAGTGTTTTTACAATTAATCTCATGTGCCTTCCTTCCTTTTCAGGCTGGACAACTCCATGCTGATTTATATTCTTTAAAGGTTTGCCTCTGCTATTTTTATAATAGCTTCTGTAGCACCAACAGGTTACCTTCATTCTGTTGATATCTCCTCTACATCAACCACCCGTCATTCACAATATCCATCAATCAATCAATCAATAAATGTATAAATCGTGCTACTCACCTGTCAGGGTCTCAAGGCGCTGGGGGGGGGGAGCTACTGGTCGAATAACCATGTCTTGAGACGTTTTCTGAAGGTCAGGAGGTCTTGGGTCTATAAACAAATCCTGCTAACTGAACCAAATGCTTGCTTATCTACAAGCAAGAAAATAGATGCTCAAAAGAAGCCATCACCTTACACTCTCTAAGTGTCTCAGAGACAATAGTAGGTAAACGAAAATTCACTTATTTATAACTGTGCCTCAAGTCCATTCTGAAAGCCTATTTCTAACTCCAATAGGTCATGGACTTGTAACCCGCTGGTAGCCAATGCCCTGTAAAACTTTATTTCACTCTTTATTCCCCTGCCCGGCTTGAAGAAAATCAGGATGTCTACAGATCATACCATCCATAAGTAAGCTTGCAGCACCTAGGAACTCAGGGTCTTTTGTGTTCCTTTGGCACAGGAGCGTCACCATCCTGATGCACACCAACAGTTAAACGTGGGTTTCACATCAGGTTCCCGATCTCTTCAGTAATCAATCCCACAATAGTACATGTCGCTTGAGATCAGCAGTGAACATCCTAATGCACATCCTTATTCGGATCAGTATACAGGAATATGGCTTAATAGAAGTTCCTGATTAACACTCTGTGACTTGAACTCTTCAGCTCTCGATATACTTTCCTCAGTCTAGCCTCTCCCTATAAAGAGTGATATACTATGGCCTCCAACTCCAGCAGTCCTACCGCAGTCAAAACTGCCTAAGTTATCATCAATCTCTTTGTTCCCTTAGCCACCCCTCTGTTGATTTGTGTATCCTCATAAAGGCCTAAAATAGGGCAGTGCCATGTGAGCACATACACACCATGTAGTGAGTTTAGGTCCTAGTTTCTCAAGCATAAGACACAGCTTCCCAATAAATCATTGTTTTCCCCAATTTTTAAAAGCACAGCCAAGTGTTAATGCATGGCATATGTTCATTTATATAGTGCTTACTACCCCTGACAAGGCATTGAATCGCTGTACAGTGAGTAGCATGCTACCTGGGAGCCCAAAGTTAGTGGTCAGTCCATTTGTTATTGGGGTTAGTTTTGCATGCTCAATCCATGCATTCAATGTGGTACATTATTGACATAGATTTGATCATTAGAGGTGGCAATGTGAGAAGCAATTGAATGCTTGAATTATTAACAGATATTGTTATGACTTCCAAAAAGAGCTTAAGATGGATACGGATGAGATACGGAAGGAAGCAGAGGTGCATTAAAACAATGAGGTATTGGCACTCAATTGAATCTCATTTTTTCAGGCAGGATTTTAAAGAATATAGCATGCTGAGAATTCTGCATGCAATTTGTGGATGTAAACCTGTTGAAAGAAACAGTTTTAAATTCTGCTTCTAAGGAATGTAGCTTACATAATCTTTCTAGAAGCACTTAAGAGGTGACACAGGCACTTCCCACAGTGAAAATTGAATCCCACTGCTTGTTAAGACCCTTTTACAAGTAACTATTAAGCAGTGTGACAAATCAGCTTGTCTTTACTCGTAATTATAATTTGAGAACACTCCAGAGAGACTCTTTTTATATACATACTACAGCAGTACTGTATAGTCAATTACATAAATTATAGTTACGGTTTGCACCACACATCAAATACACTCATAATGTAAAACCTATGTTATGTAAACACCCACCAACTTCAAAATATAACAAGGCAATTGATAAACGCATTGCAGCAATCATTAGTACATTCAGTGAATGTTTGTGAGCTGTTCAAAACGTGGTTGAGAAGGTGCCACACCATGTCCAGCAGAATGGATGTGTCTGAGGTCACCTTCACCTTTCAGAATCCACCTTGCTTTATAGCATGTCACGGTCTTTTGGATACCATCACTGTCAACCTTGAACAGAGTTTAACTGCACCTGTGTAACTCACTCTACATAGAAGTAGAGAAGTCACTGGTCACATTACAGAGGACAAAAGCAGCAACAATTTTGGATCTTCACAAGGAGTAAAGGGAAAATTAGATTTTTCAAAGAATCATATAGTATTCATGCACCTGTCCTCTTTGTGTCCTAAAGGTAAAATTGCCATAATCACCAGATCAATTGTGTATTGATTATTCATCTTGCAGTTGCTGGTCAGAGACACCAAACAATTCAGAACATATAGAAGTGACACAGGGAACATTACAGTGGTGACCTTGTGGTAGAATGCAGAGACATAGAGTTCTTATTCCTGGAAACAAGAGCCAACAGGCTTAGAGACAGACAGGAAAATGGGTGGAGTCTTTAAGGACCTTTGCTCAGTGGGCTTGCAACTTGACAGGGCATAGGAGGGCCGTGATATGAGTGCACAAGTGGGCCTCGTCAGTTTGAAAGCCAGAGTTCCCTGCTGTATTGTTTTCGTGGCATTTCCTTTCCCAGTTCCGAACTCTGATATGCGATGGCAGCTATGCAAAATAAAAATGACTGTGATGACTGTCGAATCCCCCCGGTATGCTATGTTGATTTGTATGGCGCACTAATCACCTGCGAGGGTATCCTGGTGCTTGGGCAAGGTCTATAAGTGTGTGGTCCCAAGGTGCTTATATGGTCTTCAGGTTCTTGTGGAACGCAAGAAGTAAGGAAGAGGCTCTAATGTGTTGAGAAAGGTCATTCCATATCTTGGGTGTAATATAGGAATATGAGAAACCACCATTTTTGCATTTGTGGATGCTGGGAGTGTGTACAGATGAGATTGAGGCAGAGCATAGGTATCTTGTGGGTTGGTTGGTATTCTGACAAAATATTGAATCAAAAATATTGAGTTGCACAAATATCGAGTTTAAATTTTTATGACACAAATATCATGAGCAAAAAAATTGTTAACAGAAATATCATTTTATGTTAAGAAATATATTTCTTTATGTGTTCAAATGATATTAAAATTGTTTATGTTTTATTTTGTGTACATGTTGTTAATGTTTTAGGTTATTTATATTTTTAATTTAATTGTAAAATACTAATTCATAGTGTTGTAGTGGATTGTGAGGTTTGTAGGGGTGCAGGGACAAGTAGGGGTACAGGGTGGGAAATAAATTAAGTATAAATAATTTATATATTTTTGGAATTACTAATAATTATTTATTTTATTATTAAGTGTGGAAATTGTGGAAATATTTTTTAAGTTGTATTTTATGTGCAGGTGGTTGTGTTTGTATGGTTATAGGGTGGAAAGTTTATTAAATTATAATTTATGAATTAACTTTTTATAAATTAATCATTATTTAATTGCTAATTAACTATGCAAATTGTGTAATTATATTTTTTTAATTTAGATATATGTTAATTGTTGGACTATAGTGCGGGAATTTAGGGCCTCATTATGAGTTGGACCACAAGCCACAAGACCTCCATGTTGCTGGTCCTAAAAAGACCGTCATATTTCAAGTTATACAGGCAGGACCGCCGACTACCAACCAAAAAAGGCCAACCACCAGCGGCACAGAGGCCTGGAAATAGGCGGTCCGACCTCCAGTGCCGACAGCACAGCGACCAACCACAATAGACACACCTGCAAAGGACACTATAAAAAACACATCCCTTCACAGACCACAATCCTTTGCATTTATACTGCAAGACAACGAAGCCCGAGCATCTTTATTTGTAGAGTATATAGATTAGGCACCCCTTTTTTCACCATCCCATGGAACACCCTGCACACACGTTTGTCCATTCACACCCTATTGCATTCCCCTTTTTAGTAAGTCACTGTCATCCGCTTTTTTTTTTTTCCACCATGTCACATCCCATAGATCCCCATTATTCTGAAGATGAGTTATGAGTCATGGTGGATGAAATCATAAGAGTAGAGCCACAATTGTTTGGAGCACAAGTCCAGCACATTCCTTTCAGAAGAAAATGGAAATGTGGGACAGGATAGTCAACAGAGTGAATGCTGTAGGCACCACCATGCACAGAAAGGAGGCGTAGGAAGCTGGCTCTGTATATACTAAATCAAAATGAAATATAGTTTGCACATGGTCCACGGGTTCCCCAAGAGGCTTGACAGAGGCAATAATATATAATACAAATGCTCAATTTGAGGTAGTGTGGTCAAGCAGTTAGGCTTACCAGAGGGTGGTGTTGAGCATTTGTTGTACATACACAAGCAATAAAAAGAAACACACATTCAATGACTTAACTCCAGACCAATAGGTTTTTATATAGAATTTTTTTTTGTTTGTTACTTTATTACTAGAACCACAAGACCCAGTTCAGAAGTAAATGCTGTTGCAGGTAAGTACTTAACATAGACATCAATGTAACTCTGTTTCACTTTAGTCAAGTAAACAGTTTTGAAGAAAACAGATAATATATATTTTAAAAATGGACAATGCATTTTCAGAACAGTTCCTGTGGGAAGAAAATAAAGTACCGTTTTAGAGGTAAGTACATGACTTACAGTTCCAGTCTCTGGGTTATAGGTAGTCCACCATTGGGGGTTCAAGTCAACCCCAAACACCCACCACCAGCAACACGGGCCGCCCGGGTTCAGAGGACAAAGTTGAGCAATTTTAGCTTGGGCTCCTATGGAGACAGGGGATACTTTTAATTTGGTCTGCCAGCAGGTAAGTACCCACGGCTCGGAGGGCAGACAAGGGAAGATTAGAGGAGCACAGGAGGGGCCCCAAGTAGGCACGAATCCCACACCTTCAGTGGCACTAGGGCGGCCGGGTGCATGGTGCAAACAGGGCATCAGGTTTCCAATGAAACTCTATGACGGGACCCCGGGAGTCACTCAGGCGCTGCAGGCAAGTTCTGGGGGGGAGGGGTGTCCTGGGCACACCACCGGTCAGACAGGGAAGAGGGCTGCCTTTTGATCGTTGCTGTACCGGGTGTGGATTCCTCCAAGGCCTGGTGGCTGCGGGTGCAGTGGGTCCTTTGGTGTTGATTATCTTCGTCCAGGGCAGTCGCAGTCAGAGGGGTCCTCGGGATTCCCTCTGCAGGCGTCATTGTGGAGGGATTTAGAGGTCAACCCAGGGTGGGCCCTTGGTCGCCGTCACCTGGGGCTCCTCTCTGGTCAGTTGGGCCACCTGGACTTGGGCCGTGGGCGTCGGGTGCAGAGTGGTTAGGACTTGCGCTTCTGGAGTGAGGTGGAAGTCCTTCAGAAGAGGTTTCTTCTTCTGTTCTTCTTTGGACAGAGCCGCGGTCCATGGGAGTTCTTGATCCTCTGTGATCCAGGAAGTCCTCTGGAGGTTTTTCAGAGGTCACTGGATCTGCAGGACGCATCGCTTTTCTTCTGCAGTTTCGTAGAAGCAGGAGACAGGCCGGTAGGGCTGGGGCCAAGTCAGTTGCTGTCTCCTTCCTTTCCCTGCTGGGGTTTCAGCTAAGCAGTCCTTCTTCTTCTTGTCACCTTGTCAGGAATCTGACTAGCATGGTTCAGGGAGCCCTTAAATACCAGATTTAGGGGTGTTTTAGGGGTCAGAGGGCAGTAGCCAATGGCTACTGTCCCTGAGGGTGGCCACACACTCCTTGTATCCACTCCCATTAGGGAGGGGGCCACATTCCTATCCCTATTGGTCCCTGTCCTCGAAACCAAGATGGAGGAGTCTGCAAGGAGGGGGTCTCTTCAGCTTTGAACACCTTAGGGGTGTTCCTGGCTGAGATGGTGACTCCTCCTTGTTTTTCCTAATTATCCCTCTGGACTTGACGCCAAAAGTGGGGCTTTGTCCGGGAGCTGGGCATCTCCACAGGCTGGAATGCCTTGGAGCATTGTAACACGAAACCTGAGCCTTTGAGGCTCACTGCTAGGTGTTACAGTTCCTGCAGGGGGAAGGTGTGAAGCACCTCCACCCAGTGCAGGCTTTGTTTCTGGCCCCAGAGAGCACAAAGGCTCTCACCGCAGGGGGTCAGAAAGGTGTCTCTCAGTGGCAGGCTAGCACAGACCAGTCAGTCTTGCCCTGAAGGATTGGGTAAAATACAGGGGGCATCTCTAAGATGCCCTCTGTGTCCATTGTTTTAATAAATCCAACACTGGCATCAGTGTAGGTTTATTATTCTGAGAAGTTTGATACCAAACTTCCCAGTATTTGATGTAGCCATATGGAACTGTTTAGTTTGTTTTGACAAACTCCCAGACTATATACTTAATATGGCCACACTGTACTTAAAATGTCTCAGAATGGACTTAGACACTGTAGGGGCATATTGCTCATGCAGCTGTGCCCTCAGCTGTGGTATAGTGCACCCTGCCTTAGGTCTTTAAGGCCTGCAAGAGGGGTGACCTACCTATGCCACAGGCACTGTTTTGTTGCATGGCACCCTCAGATGGAAGCCATGTCGACTTTGCCTTTTTCTCCCTGCCAACACACACAATCTACAATGGCAGTGTGCGTGTGTTAGATGAGGGGTCCCTTAGGGTGGCACAACACATGCTGCAGCCCTGAGGGACCTACCCTGGTCACAGGGCCCTGGGTGCCACTGGTATCTTTTACAAGGGTCTTATCTGTGTGCGAGTGGTGCGCCAATTATGGAAACAATGGCACATTTGTAGTGAAATAACACTGCTGCTGGGGCCTGGTTAGCAGGGTCCCAGCACACTCTGTCAAGTCAGCATCAATATCAGGCAAAAAATGAGGGGTGGGGAGTAACTGCAACAAGGGCCATTCTCCTACCGGAGGACATTAGGAAGAGGTGGAATGACCTCAGGGGCAAGGTCTGTTTCCTGGTCTTCAGGAACCAGCTGCAGGCCAAGAAGACTGGCGGTGGCCCTCCCAGTGCCCCATTAATACTTTTTCCCTGGGAGGAGAAGGTCTTGGCAGTCCTCCATCCTGAGAGCTTGACAAGAATACCTGGGGGAGTGAAGTCTTGTAAGGCACAACATAAAAAATGTCACCAAAATGCTATGTCATGCATGCTCTCCACTCACCAGCCCAGTGTTTACCTGTCCAAAGACCTCTATTTGGCAAATCACAATTAAAGTGCACTCACCTGGTGAGATGACATTTGTATAGTGTACTCACCTGGGGAGACTGACATGACTGCAACTCCCAAAAGGCATTGTTTCCATAAATCCAAACACCAGACCAGTGGTCACTTGTCCAAATACCCCTGTTTATTACCTACCAATTTAAGGATACACACCTGGGGAGATAACATTTTTAAAGCACTGACATGTGTACAACTCCCAGCTGGCACTAGTCCTGTAACCACAAACACTAACACAGTGACCACATGCTACGATACATTTGTTAGTGAACTCTCAATTGAAGTGATTGGTCTAGTGTGTGTAGTAGAGAGAGTGACCTGACTGCAACTCACAGGAGACACTTTTTCTAAAAACCTCAGTTTGGCAACTTACTCAGATGGGAGGATACCATTTGTCAAATGTGGGAGGTAGAGGGAGTAACATGACTACTAAACCTAGGAAGATCCTGTGTCTGTAAAACCAGCCAACAGCCCAGTGTTCTCTTGTCCTAATACCATTGCTTGATAACTCTCAGTTGAAGTGTACTCACCTGGGAAGATGCCATTTTTATGGTGTGTGTACTAGAGAGAGTGACATGATTGCAACTCTCAGCAGGCCCTGTATCTGTAACTCCAAACACCAGCACAGTGGCAACTTGCCCATATACCCCTGTTTGTCAACTCACAAATTAAATATATTCACCCTGGGGGATACCACTGGTATAGTGTGTGTAGTATAGGGGGTTACATGACTGCAACTCCCAGGAGGCTCTGTTACTGTCACACCAACCCCCAATCCAGTGCTTCCTTCTCAAGATACCCTTCTTTGGGAACTCACACATGAAGTGTACTCACCTGGGGAGGATACTACTTGTAGTGTGTGTATAGTACAGGGAGTTATATGACTGCAACTCACAGGAGGCTCTATTACTGTCACTCCTACCACCTGTCTAGTGTTCCATCTCAAACTACCCTTCTTTGGGAACTCGTGCATGAGATGTACTCACATGGGGGGAATAATATTTGTATAGTGTATGTAGTACAGGGAGTTACATGACTACAACACACAGAAGTCAATGTTTATATAACCCTAAAACCAGCCTATTGTTCCCTTGTCCAAAGACACCTGTTTGTCAACTCCTAAATGACGTCTACTCACCTGAGGGATAACATTGGAAAAGTGTGTGAACTAGATGGAATAACCCAACTGCAAATCACAGGAGGCACTATTGCTCTGCTCTAAACACCAGAACAGTGTTCATTTGTCAAAAGACCCCTGTTTGGCAACTCTCAATGGAAGTTAACTCAGCTGGGGGGATACCATTTGTATAGTGTGTGAGGGAGTGACATGACTGCTAAGGCCAGGGGGCTCTGCCACAGTCACCTTACTCACCAGCCCAGTGTCCTCTTCTACAAAGACTTCTGTTGGTGAACTTGCACAGGAAGTATTCTCACCTGGGGTGATACCATCTGTATAGTGTGTGTAGTACAGGGAGTGACATGACTGCAGGTCCCAACAGGCACCTTTTCTGTTGCTACAAGCACCAGCACAGTGGTCACTGGCCCCAATACATCTGTTTGTCAACTCTCAAATGAAGTGTGCTCACCTAGGGAGATGTCATTTATCAAGTGTATAAAGTAGAGGGAGTGACATGACTGCTAAGGCCAGGAGGCTTGGTCTCTCTAACTCTAAACACAAGCCCAGTGTTTACATGCCCAAATGCCCATGTCTGTTAAATCTCAATTGACGTTTACTCATCTGGGAGGATACCATTTGTATGATGGTAGGAAGTAGAAGGGGTATCTAGAATTCAAAGCCAAATAGGTCCTGTTCCACTAACTCCAACCACAAAACCAGTGTTAACTTGCACAAATCCATCTATTTGTGAACTCTCTAATGAACTCTCTAATGAAGTTTACTCATCTGGGAAGATAACATTTGTCAAGTGTGTGTAGCATGTAGAGTGACATGACTGCAACTCCTAGGAGGCACTGTTTCTATAACTCCAAATACCAGCACAGTGGACACTTGCCCAAATACCGTTGCTTGCTAACTCTCAATTGACGTTTACTCACCTGGGAGTGACCATGATACAGATCATGCTCAATTCCGAGATGTGTCTAGCTCCATCTTGACCTGCTGACCCAAGATGAAATTATTGAGGACAGGAAAGACACCTTACTCAATATGCAAAACAATTATCCCAAAGGCATCAAGATGCATAAAGAGAAGGGTATTGTCAGCAGACGCATTCACACTGCACTGACCACATGACTTCAGTCACATATACAACAAACTCCTGGGTCTGCCTGCATAACAATCAACTAGGCCTCAAAATGGCCAAAATTATATACTGCCTAGCCACTGTTTTGCCTACACTTGTGGCAAGATGGCATTCTCATGCCACCCTCCCAATTGCTAATGATCTGCACATAGCAGCAGCTGCTTGACTCAAATTGAATTGGTATGCTTTACAAATGTAATGTCAATTCAACCAATACCATGGGTACTTGCCACAATAGGATTAACTGCAAATTAACTTTGTACAAGGTCTATGCTTAATGTAACACTAAACTGTTGGAGGTAGATGTCACAATACAACCAATAACATTGTATCTTTCGAGCTGCCACTAGGCATACAGAGGCCACAGAAGAGACTGCAACTACCCCCCAAATGAAGCCCTCAGAGAAGAAGACACTCCTGTACATCTGGACGTGGAGGACGGTTCTAGCCCATCTGGGCAACCTGGTCAGACACCAACAGTGAGTCTCACTGTGGCCAGATCAACACCTTGCAGCCTGGTTGCCTCAACATCACAGGCAACCATTCGCTCCCCCAACTTGTGTACCGAGCACAGTGACTACCATCTTGTGCTCCCCCCGTTCCTGGATCCTGAGTTGCAGCTCAACACTTTGGACAATGAGGTTCCAGGACCCAGTGGCAGAGGTCACCCTGTGGTAAGGGCACAGAGCCGTGGGGGTAGAATGTGTGGGAGTGATGCTGTGGCCAGCAGGGTGAGGCCACTGGGGCTGCTCCTGGCCAGAACACCATCAGCCACATCTTGGGGGTCTATCAAGAGTCCCAAGGCCTGATGAGCCAGGCCTTGACCGAACTCCGGGAAATAAAACTGCTACAGAGGGACATGCATAGGTGCATGCAAGAACAGATGGAGGCCCACAATACCAGCATGGCCTCCCTAGAATGGGTGATAAGGGACATACCCACAGTCCTGAGCAGGGCTTTTCAAAACTAATCTTCCCCTTCCTTTGGCTCATCAACACCAGCCATATCTACATTGGTGTCAGACACTAGAAGGGAGGCCCTGCCAGTGGAAGAACCGGTCCCAGACACCGCTGCCTCTGTATCAGTAGATCATCCCCCACCCCTACAAGTGGGGACGTCCAGACCTCTTCCTAAGGGAACTCTCCTGTGTGTGCCACATATTCAATCTGTTGACTAATACTCAACCACTTACCAGTTCTAATTGAAGGAGTACTCTGGACTTTGGACTCCCAGAGGTGTGACATCTACTCTAATGATTTCATTCACCATGACAGACACCTTCACTTTACGTTTTTGTACTTTTCTGTACTTATTCGTTTTCTGCATCAGCATTGTAAGAAATTCATCCATCACAAACTCATTGTCTGCTTGCTTAATTTCAACATTTTGCTATGTAGAGATGTAAGACCATGTGAACCATTGTCATAGTTTGGACTCTTGCTCTGAGCAAGACTGCTGGTTTAAGGATAACATTACTTTTGTTTGTAGGCAACTGAGTCTTTCCTACAACAAGTCGCAACTGTTGTCCCAACCTTACCGGCTCACTAGCAGCACCTCACCAGAAACACAATAGTAAAAGGTGATTTGTGGCAGTCGCTTACGCATGGACTCAAAGTAAGATATCTCAGGGTTGTCGTGGTTAAACTGAGATTACCCTTTTTTCACAGATGTATTATGTCTCATACAAACACAGGCAATGACACAGATGCAGTAAAGTTATAATAGCTTTTTATTTAACATAACTGCAATTTGCGATAAGTTGCATGGACTGCAATGATTAGGATAATGAATATAGCAAGTAACAGTATTGTGAAGAAGAGAGTCATTGTTATGAAGACCCCCACCATTTTGCAATATATGAAAGAAATATATATATGTATGTATAAGATGGAATATGCTCTAATACCCTAATGAGAATAGGCCTAACCTCCTACCTAAAGGAGAGCTGGGTTTGCTAAACCTAATCTGCCAAAGCCGTGTCCATGAGAGGAGCCCCCAACCCTCGTTACCTTGAAATGAGGTCTCTATCTCAGACTCCGCAGGGACACGAAGACTGGGTCAGCGTCAAGATGACTACAGCATCGGTATCAGCGATGGTGGCGATGCCCTCTGGTCGGAATCCCTCTGTCTAAAAGTGTGATGTGTTTATCTACAAGGTCCCCTGACGTAGATGTATTCCAAAACAATAGATAAAAGGCATGCTTGGGACGGCAATTAATATCAACAATCCCTCGAAAGTATAGAGAGGGAAAATCCCTAAGTGTGAACACCTACTGTTTGTTTGTCTTTTGTGCTTGATCTTGACGCCTTGCGCAGTGACACTGATAATAAAACCCATAACAAGTGGCCTAACTATAAACAAGGCAGCCATCTTAGAAGAAATAAATAATTAAAGGGGCTAAGACAGAGCAAGCTAAGTAGGTTAAAAGTCACTAAGTGACGGGGGCACGAGTTTACAAGCCTTCGGCTAAGCTAACTCCTGCTATCCCATTAAAACAAACTACGATTCACTACACCCTCCCCATTGCCGTAACAGGTATGATGAAGTTACAGGAACACAAACGCTAAAGAAAACTGCTTCTGAACTAAAAGTCAAAGGCAAAAAACAAGCTAATAAATGAAACTAATAATAAAACAACCGCTGTGTGTTAAAATACGTTAAAATTAATCTGTCTAAAAATACATACAGAGATGTTAATATCAACTATGACAAGTACAGCAAACGTCTATTATAATTGCATAATTTGGAACCGGGAATGGTAAGCAAATTAATCAAATTATGTGTTATACGCAGGATCTTGAAGAATGTCATCGAAGTCACCAGTCAAGGACCTCAAAAATGAGTCAACATCGTCTGAAGTGAAGTCTAGTGCTGGGCGGACAAACGGATCCACAGAGCAGAAGTGAGCCATATTCACTGGTGCATCGATACTTGCTGCAGCGTCCTCATCCATGTTAGATCTTATAACGGAAGGCTCATAGGTGGCCTCGCGGAGCAACCTCAGTCTCAAGGGGCATGACCGTGTATGAACCCTCATCAGGGACATCAGCAGTTCGTGGTCCACAGGAGATGTCGGTGCAACAGCAAGACAGACCATAGGCAGATGTTCAAAGAGACACCATATGCAGCGGAAGACCGGTTGTACACACCAGAGAAGGGGCCAGAATGACAACGACCAGTCAAACTCCAGTTCCACCAGCAAAGGTGTACAGAAGATCCGGACCATGCGCTCACTGCACAGTGGAGTTGGCGGGAGCGGCTCCATTGCTCTGGGTTGCTGGAAAGAAACAACCACCGCGAATCAGAAGAAATAGCAGTAGTAGTCCGCCAATTAAAGCCAAAATAATTGGAAAGCCACCAAACACACTGGAAAAGAGAGAATGGATGGCTGATGGGATGTCTCTGAAGACAGTCTGGAAGATGGACACGAAACCAGACCCGACAGCCTTAAAGAAATGAACAATCCCAGTTGTGCTTGAAGCATTGAATATTCTGGATACCAGCTCTCCAAAGTGTTTGGGGAAATCGGTATTTAAAAGGGATTGTATCTCGGCTGATGATCTCGCAATCTGGAGAGCATACGTCTCTTTTGCGGATGTCAAGGCGACCTGTTTCTGAAACAATTGCGCCTTTAGTCTACTAAACTTGTCATAGTTCACATTAATAGTATCTATGTGGGGCCACATTTCAGCTACTTTTATCTCTCATGTGGGGGGAAACAAAACATGTCCACAGCACGTAACGACCTTCGTGACTGAGATTGCGTAGGCAATTCCAGGTCGCAAGCCGCAACAGCTTTCATCGTTGAGTACCACATAACTGCCACTGAAAAGTACATGAAATACTGGACGAATCAAGGGGACAGGAGTACCCTTCAGAAAACAGGCCAAATTTGCGACACCCGCATTGCAAAGACCGTGAAGAGACACCTGTTTGCATATCATAGAATTACAAACAGCAGTCTCACACTCACTACCGCTAAGAAAGACCTCCTGTTCACCATTCAGACATCTATAGTGAAAGTGCAACTCCCACTCTTCCTTAATAAAGCTATCTCCAAGCCGCTCATATCATCCTACTACAAGATGTTTCAGGCAGCTTGAGAAACGAAAGGTCGAAATCGGTAAATTAATAATGCCGTGCAAGAGCCAGATAGTTGAAGGACTCTCTGCTACCGTGAAGGGCAACTTATCTAATTTCTCTACTTGAAGCAGGGTGAAACGAGCCTCCCTTTTAGCCATTGTCTCTTGTTCCCTGGAAAAATTAAAAGCAGTGAATAGCTCACTCCCATTAATGTACCTCCATGGAATGTGCCCACTTTTCAGTGTCTGTAATGTCCAACCCAGCTGCATGATGGAACGTAGCTGTGTTTGCCCATGATATAATCGGGACAAGTCTGTCTGAGTGATATCAATAGCAGACGACACTATATTTGACAGTGAATAAATCCTGTTGGACAGCGTGTTCATGCCATTGTCGACAACAGCTAATGTTTTTTCCAAATTTTCCCTATCTACTTGCCTTAAACGTGCAGCAGCCTCAATCTGAGAAAGTTTCCAAATTTCATTGTACATAGCATATAAAAACCGTTTCGAGTGCTGTTTCCTAGGACCTAACAGGAAATCCTGTAAGTCTATACTGTCAGAAAGAGTGTTCAGGTGTTTCTTAACCTCTGTTAACATGTTTGTCTGCACCCATTGCTGGCACAGCTTACCCACACTGTATGTTGTAATTATACCTGTATGTTGACCTGATAGAAAGCGAGGGTCAGGCCTGTGAATGGAAAAACCCCCTGAGGAGTCCAAGAAACGCTTTTGACACTCATCAGTGTCGGTGGGCCATTCCAACCACCCACCGGGATGGGAAAGTGAAGAATTATAGGTACCAGCCTTAACCATTGCATCTAGCCTGTCTTCTGAAACATTAAGAAAGTGTTGCCAATCTCTAAATTTTGCCGGAGTAGGGATACTGGGCGTGTTTAGGTCTTTAATTTTTGCCAACCCCAGACAGGATGTCTGCTCAATAGTGTCATTTAAGAAAATCATTTGCACAGGAATCAGGCATGCTCGAAACAAAGCCTCCCTACCCTGTATCTGCCAATCTTGTGTTCCCCATACACTTTTCAAATCAATAGTGCTTTTCCAATATTCGTAACCCTCAAGCGAGAGCCGGGAAACAAAGGAATCTGAATAAATCAATTTCGTATCTGTTAGCAAAAGTTTTCTAAGTTGTGCCGGAGGTATTTTAAAATAATACGACTCTGCTTTTTTTGTATCATGCCCGGAAAAGTATGTACATTTATCGCTGTAATACTTTGGACTCCCCACCTGTGGTGTGGAACAGTGTTCCCACTGTGTGTAATTCACGAGAGGCCTATATCTAGTTGCACGGTGTAGGTAGTGATGTCCCCAATTGTTATAGCAGAACATTTCCCCATAATTCATTGTTTAGTGGTATACATCATCACTTCCAAAAGTGGAATAGTACCTCATTTCAGCTAGCATGGAATCAATTGTTTGGACATCCCAATCATCAGAGACAACATTAGGTGTAATAACATCAGACATTGTAATTTTTAACATGTATGGTATTTGAATAATCTCTGTAGGCCCATATATATCGAATGGAACTTTGTCCCACACAATCCCATCAGTAATTGGTATAGCTGTAATATTTACAGGGGACAAATCTCGTCGGACCTTATGTGAAGAATGATGTGGTGTTAAAATTTCATCAACAGGCTCCACAGAGGAGCGATCAGGAATATAGTGACCATTAATCAGCAAAAAGAAAACAGTCACAAATCCAATCCATAAAAATAATGCAATAAATGTCAAACAGAACCATAGATAGTTCCATGGGTAGATCAAATAGTTCTTTTTAAGCCATCGATACAGCTTACTACTTTTTGAAAGTTCGTTAGTCACAGTTGAAGATGAATCCGAAGGAAAATTATCAATGTCTACGAAATAGCCAGAGGAAGTCTCTGCAAACACAGGACCCACTGAATTCTGATCCACCGCTTGTGGAGGTTCTTGATAGTCATTAGTCGTGGAAGTGTTCGTGTAAAATACAGCCAAATCTTGAAGCGGGATGGTCACCGAAGATGTGACTGGAACCTACAAAAGTTCATTTTCCGCCCTCCCCATGGTCGAGGAAGTGTCTGGAACAGCAGTTGACATAGTTGCATAGTCAGTAGCAGTGATGTTCATCCTACTATGTAGATGGATGTCCTGTTGAGTAGTGAGAGGGGATCGGGAACCACCCAAGGGACCTCCTGGTCTACTGTGAAGAATCGGCCACATGGTGTAATTTGATGTTATCAATGGAGATGAATCTATTCGATTTAGAACCGGACAATGGTGGTAGGATGACAGTCCTGGTGCCTTTTATTCCCAAGACTGGTACAGGTGCTCTGTATGATGGACCGAACTCCTTTTTCACAGCGATCTTCTCACGAACCAGATCCCCAACGTTAGGAATCCAGCCAGTTGAAGTTTTCGCCAAGTCCCTTATTCCTAAGGTGGCAGCACTTGCAGACAATTTATCATCACAAAATTGTTGAAGCTCCTGTAAAACAGTGAGACGTTCTTTTATGTCAAATGGTGTTTCTGCTGCCACCATACCAGGGAATTCAAGATCGGGGACATACATAGGTAGCCCAAAGAGAACCTCATATGGAGACTTTCCCCCCAAGGACCGTCTTGGCAGATTATTCAGTGCTCTCTGGACCCCATATACGTGATGTAACCAACTGCGGCCTGAACCTAATACTCGAGCTGTTAAGGACTGCTTTAGATCCCGATTCCGCCTCTCCACGACCGAATTTCCCTCGGGATGGTATGGTGAGGAGTAATGGAGTTCAATACCCATTGTCCCCATGGTGTCACTGAATGCTTTAGAGGCAAATGCAGGGCCCTGGTCCGAATGGAATGCTGCAACCGCATATGTACCGATAAAGATCAGCAAATCTTTTATAACAGTCCGGGCATCAGCCGGCCGCTGTGGCCATACCCACAGGAATCTAGAACAGGAATCCACAGCCACTAAAATGTATTTGTATGCACCATGAGGCTGTAAGGGACCACAATGGTCTAGGTACACACACTGGAGTGGCTTGTCTGACACTAAGAGGGATGTCTGCAGAGGGCGTTTGATATTAGAGCCCTTAATCTGCTGACAAATGTCACAGCAAAGGACATACTGTTTAGTCCGTCTGCATAGACCAGGCCACCAGTATCGTTGCTGTAGAATTTTTATTGTGGCCTGTATACCAGCATGTTCAGAAGCGACACCCTCATGTGCGGCTGTAATCAGCTCTAACCTCTGGTCTTCATTGGGGATCACTCGATCTCCAACTCCAGGAATTGTTGCATAAGCAACATTCTGTGCACTGATATGGTAAGTATAGTTTGTAGGGTATCCTTTTGGAAGGGTCTTGCCTACAGCCGAAGCTTTAACGGCAATCAGTATTTCATTATCCAACCTCGTCCGAGAACGAGTCACTGCAGCCACAGAAGCCGTAGCTACTGATGCTTTGGCCGCTTCATCAGCCAATGTATTGCCGGCAACGTGTATTCCTACACGTTGGTGTTCTAATGTATGAACTACATGGACACATGGTAGCTTATCCTTAAGATCAGCCACCCTTCCCCACAACATTTTGTGTTTAATGGTGTTCCCTTTAGAATCCCTAAACCCGTTCAGTTTCCAATGATTGAGATATTTATTGTATGACTGGACGCAGTAATATGAATCACAGACTATCAAAGTCTGGCTTCCTGCCTCAGTATGTTCGAGCGCTAGAAGAAGAGCCTTAAGCTCAGCCAACTGGGCTGTGCAGTCCCCTAAGGTCTGCGTGTAGGTATTGTGAGGGTGGAAAACTCCATCTTCCATCACTACGCATACGGCTGCGCGAGCTGCCGAGTATTGATGTCTTGTACCTACAGCCGGTTGTGCTGATCCGTCAGTATAAATGATAGTAGTATAACTGTCCAGTGGCAAGATATGTAGAGGAGCGGGGTATTCCTGTTCATACTGGAGAAATTCTTGTGTCTGAAGTCTTGGGTCAAATACATAATCAACATCAGTGGCGGTCAGAGACGTTGCCCATTGAATCCAGCGTGGATGTAATGCCTTAGCGTTCGGAACGCTCGCTTTAGTGACAGCCTCTAAGGCCGGCACTGGGGAGACAACAATTATGCGTTTCCCCTGGGCAAGTAGCCTCTCTTTTATGACGGCCATCTGAACTGCTGTCAGAATCTTTTCTGTAGGTGCAAAACGTTTTTCAGCATTTGAGTATAAGTGTGATTTATATGCTATCGGCACTGTGTCACCCTCATTAAAGGTGACATAAACCCAAGGGCACCAGCAATTATTCTGATGACCAAATTTGTTTTATTGTCACGTGTGTGTAAGTGTTTAGCTTCTAGCATGTCCCTTTGTATGTCCCTAAGGATGTGTGTGTGTTCAATCGTCTATCGTCTGCTAGAAAAATTGGGCTGAATTAAGTCATAAAGTGGCTTGATGCGTTCTGCATAATCTGGAATGTATGTTCTGCCAAAATTGAAGAAACCCAGTAATGACTGTAATTTCTTAAGTGTGTTCAGAGGCTGTAGTTGAGCACACTTTTATAGGAAGTGCGGGGCCAGGCTCTTCCCCTCGTTGGATAGCTCATATCCCAGGAACAATACACTAAGAAAGGCTATTTTGCTTTTCTTAAAATTAAATTTATAACCGAGGTCTGCAAATCCTAAAATGATCCGATCGACCCTCGCAAGATGAATGTCGTCAGTGAGATAGATATCATCCACATAGGACAATGCATCGGAATCAAGCTTGTGCAAAATCGATGTTACACGGGCTGAAAAAAGGCCTGGGCAATTTTATAGCCTTGAGGTAAACGACAAAAGCGTTTCTGAGAGCCAAATGAAAATGCACTTAGGTCCCTACTTTCATGTGCTAAATTCTGGCAGAAAAATCCATTAGATATATCCAATGTAGTTTTATTTTTTTTACGCACTATATTGTTTATCAGTGCTGTGCTATGTGAATTTTGTATAGCATATGTGCGTGTATGACTATTTAAGTGTCTATAATCAACCACTATTCTATATGAGTGATCTGGCTTTGCAACGGGGAATAGTGGATTATTCATTGCCGATGTACAGGGCTCAAGCACTCCCTGTTACTCAAGTTGTGATAGTATCTCCTTCACCGGAGCTTTCGCCTCATGTTTAACAGGGTATTGTGGCTGTGGTTGGTTTGTAGACCTAACGGGAATAACATGACAAGGAGAGTCCTTGTCCCAACCTACATGATTACGGTATAGAGCGGGTGCCTGCACTAAAGCCCATTCAGCAGCATAGGCTTCTTTGGCTGCTTCTGGAACAAGATCGGAGAAAGAAGGCAAAATGACATCTTCCCCATGTGGGAGCTTGCGGACGTGTTCAGGTGGCCAGTCTCTCTCGGCCAACAGGATATCACTGGTAAGTTAATCCCAAAATATTACACTAATAATGCGTTCCACGTCCCCCTCTATCTGAATTGTTAAATCATAAACCCTATTGGGTGGGAGAACGCGGCCATCCGCTGTCTCAACCACAATGTAATCGCTAGTTGCTGTCGCATCCAGATGATCTTTCAGACTCTGGCGACATATCGTGACCTCTGCTGCGCTGTCCAACAGAGTCACGGCCCACTTCTTGTTCCTCAACAGTGTTCTCAATACTACTGGCATTTTTAATTGTCAGTGCCGCCACTTTCTTCTTTTTAAACTGCGGCTTTTGCTGAGGAGTCTTTTCTTCTTTTTTAATGGCAGACTGTGGTGAGTCTTTCTTTTCTTTCACGTATTCCGGACGTCGATCTTGACAGCCCCCTCTCTCGCTACGTTTATCCGGTGCGTCCTGAAATGAACGAGAGGGACGTGAATCAGTATATCTGTCTGGAGTTCTAATGTGCTCCCTATTTCTGAGAGTATACCTTCTTTCGGAGTACTCCGGGTGTGGAGAATCAGCTCTCTTATTTCTTTTTTCTTTGAAATCTTTTTGTTTGTCCCAGCGCTTTTTAGAGCCCTCTTGTGCCTGCTTTGTACCCTCCTTATGGGAAGTAGCTTGTAACTCAATTTTTTTAGGTTTGGCTCCCAAACTATCCCGTCCTATACTGGTATAAGTATCAGAAATTATTTTCGGTAGCTGTCTCTCTTGTTCCAAATTTGGAGTTTCCCAGAGACGCTGGCGTATTGCCAGTGCTACCGCTTCCCCTTTAATATTACTCAGTATTATTGAAGAGACAGCATCAAAGTTACGCATCAATTTCATCCCCAGATCTAAGGCCGGTGCAGCCCCATGTTTATTTTGTATTTGTTTTAACACTTCCGGTAAATTGGCAAGTGTCGCAGTACCATGTGTGGTAGTATAAACGGCAGCGAAGACTGTACCCCATGTGGCACAGTCATCCACTGAGGGAACCATCGGAAACGGCAAGCACATAGTGAGAAATTTATGTTTTTCCTGTGGTCCCGTATGGGGAAACACAGCTTCCAGCTGATTAGGTTTCTGGGCTATCCAGAACGGTATTTTTTCCCGTTCCGTGGGCACTTTACCCATAATAGTATGCACTGTTTGTGGATTAATCCCAGTAGCCAATTGATAACCACCAGCTACTGGGGGTGCTGGACGCGCTGGTGTAGTGTTCAATGTTCGCATTACGAACTGAACCAATCGTCTATATAATGCCACTAATTCATTATATAATACTCGTAAATCTGCGATCGGCATGGTCTGTATGCCTGGGTGAGGTGTATATGTGGCAAACGTAGGCCATGCAGGTCCCTCATTACTTAAAGGACCTAGCCTCAGTCGTCGTAGTACATGTGGTAGGGCACCTTCAAACCAGTTCTGATGCTCTTGATATGTGAGCGATATTTCATGATACTGGTATGCTTCGTACCGTACAGGTACGTTCGCAATTTCATATGTGTGAAATGTGTGCGTTCTTTGGTTAGCCTCAGGAAAGGTGACCCAACAGTAAAACGTTTCTGTTTGGTATGCATCAGTTGCCTCTATTATCAACATAACATCCCCGCCCTCCTCTGTAAGGCCATGCGCTAATAAATGTTGTGTAAGTGCATGTCTAGCATTCGCAGGAATGTCTATGGTATTAGCCATAGTCGTTTAGAGAAACGGAACACCAAATAGGGGAAGTTTTTCCTTTTTATGAGTTCGAGCTTGAACAACCTACAGCTTAATTAGGTGTTACCTGTTCAGCTGAGGAGGATTCTCCCAAAGACCACGGACGTCTCCGTATAACGGTACTTAGGGTACCTGTTGTCTGTGAGACAGTGATAGTCAGGGTATCCGTAAATTAGTGCCTAAACACCATCGTTGGTGGCGCCATGTCGTAGTTTGGACTCTTGCTCTGAGCAAGACTGCTGGTTTAAGGATAACAGTACTTTTGTTTGTAGGTGACTGAGTCTTTCCTACAACAAGTCGCTACTGTTGTCCCAACCTTACCGGCTCAATAGCAGCACCTCACCAGAAACACAATATTAAAAGGTGATTTGTGGCAGTCGCTTACGCATGGACTCAAAGTAAGATATCTCAGGGTTGTCGTGGTTAAACGGAGATTACCCTTTTCTCACAGATATATTATGTCTCATACAAACACAGGCAATGGCACAGATGCAGTAAAGTTATAATAGCTTTTTATTTAACATAACTGCAATTTGCGATAAGTTGCATGGACTGCAATGATTAGGATAATGAATATAGCAAGTAACAGAATTGTGAAGAAGAGAGTCATTGTTATGAAGACCCCCACCATTTTGCAATATATGAAATAAATATATATATGTATATATAAGATGGAATATGCCCTAATACCCTAATGAGAATAGGCCTAACCTCCTACCTAAAGGAGAGCTGGGTTTGCTAAACCTAATCTGCCAAAGCCGAGTCCATGAGAGGAGCCCCCAACCCTCGTTACCTTGAAATGAGGTCTCTATCTCAGACTCCGCAGGGACACGAAGACTGGGTCAGCGTCAAGATGACTACAGCATCGGTATCAGCGATGGTGGCGATGCCCTCTGGTCGGAATCCCTCTGATTATCTGTCTAAAAGTGTGATGTATTTATACAGATCTACAAGGTCCCCTGACGTAGGTGTATTCCAAAACAATGGATAACAGGCATGCTTGGGACGGCAATTAATATCAACAATCCCTCGAAAGTATAGAGAGGGAAAATCCCTAAGTGTGAGCACCTACTGTTTGTTTGTCTTTTGTGCTTGATCTTGACGCCTTGACGCAGTGACACTGATAATAAAACTCATAACAAGTGGCCTAACTATAAACAAGGTAGCCATCTTAGAAGAAATAAATAATTAAAGGGGCTAAGACAGAGCAAGCTAAGTAGGTTAAAAGTCACTAGGTGACGGGGGCACGAGTTTACAAGCCTTCGGCTAAGCTAACTCCTGCTATCCCATTAAAACAAACTACGATTCACTACACCATATGATGACCTACTTGTGCAGGGAGGGATATGTTACAGGTACACAATGCACTGCTCAGGACTACAGCCATTACACACAGACACAGACACATACTTACAAGTGTCTGGTCACACCAAACGTGTTATTCCAGTGTACAGCAGATAGGCTGTCCATATGTCTTGACTTTTTGAAACAAGAATGTGTGACTCACACTGAGTCAAAGTGCATATTCCAAGGTACGTCCCCCAGACCATGGAAGGAAGGTATTTCTCAGACATTGTCCTGTAACATAGGTAAACATTAAAGTGGATGATGTCACCAGCTTGAATCTTACCGCATACCACACCAAAGTGATCCAACCTCACATAATCCAAGATACAGACGGATGGCAGTACAACAGTCACTGATCACATGCCCATCATAATCCAATGAGCGTGCATCTGGTAGTATGACACAAACATATGTCAGTGTTGTGGCACAGTCACTTCTGCCCTGCAATGATGAAACACATCTACAGTTACATAGAGGTCAAACAAGAAGAGTGTTTTGCCATTGTGAAGGGAAAATTACTTGATTGCAATATATGACTACATATGTCATGCCCACATGATGACACACATGATGCAATCAGCCCACCACAGCACACAAAACAAGTCCAATGTGCACTTCTGACCTTCCACCTAAACACTGTGCAAGCTGTTTAGACACAGGTCTAATATCTGTGACCTACATTACCTGGAACAATCCATGTCCATTTTGAAGGTCAGAACAGCATCAGATACCTGCCAACCTCACAACTCTGAAATGCCCACATGAGGTTGTCAAGGTGAAGGTACCTGTACAAAGACAAAACAAGGAATATAGGCTTGAAAACATACCTATTACACAAATCACATAGCAAACATCTGGAAATGAAATGACATTGCAAGGAAACTGACACAAACAAAGCAAAACCATCAAGGAGGGGAAATGTCAAAAGTTAACACTTCAAGCAGCCTTTTGCTGGATATTGCAGAGTATCAGCTCCCTAGTTGTTTCTAAAACACTCAACTCCACACATGCTCACAACTACAGTTCATTGTACAGTCACAGTCATTACATCACATGATATACTTACACTCATGAAAAGTAGCTGTTGATAAAATCGTCCTGCAAGTCAGCTGCTTCCTCTTCACCACTGTCACCCTCACTTGGCATTTCAGGATTCTCACCCTGTGGCACTGCAGGCTCGCTTTCCTCTGGAATGTACGCAGAGCAATGTTGTGGAGCATGCCACAGTGATTTGACACACTTTTTTGGGTGAGTAGAGGAGGGCTCCACCAGTCCTCTCCAGATACATAAATCTGGCCTTCAGGAGCCCAAAAGCCGACTCCACTACCTGCCATGTTCTTCCATGGGCCTCACTGAAGTGGACTTCCCCGGGCGTAGTTGGATTCCTTAGTGGCGTCAACAACCAAGGACGGTTCGGATATGCAGAGTCTCCTGTTAAGGAATGGGACATATGAGCAACAATGAGTCACTCAGTTCATGCACGCTACTCTGGAACCCAACAAGAATTAGTGATGGATTAGTATCGGGAAATAATGAGTACAGTTTTAGTATTATTATGAGTTAATTTGAGCCGCGGATATGAGAGTTTGTTAGTTAGATTGACTGGAGTAATGGAGGGGTGGAGGAGGAAAGAAATCCAGAAGTGTTAATTGGGAGTATATCCTTCATTTACTCAACCCAAAGGCTTGGGATGAGTAAAGGGGGGTGGAGGAGGGAAGAGTATGTGGAAGGGTTAGGGAGAGCATAGTAGCAGTGTGAGATAAATGCGGGAGAATTTGGTAGGGTTGTGTGGGAGGTCACAGTAGTAGAGTGAGGTTTGGTGAGTTAGATGTGGAAGCGGAGGGAAGAGCTTAGGCAGAGTTATTTAGGAGATGAAAGTAGTAGAAGGGATTTGGGATGAGTCAGAGTGAGAATGGAGGATAGTTTGATAGAGACATGACATATGATGATAAGTAGATAAGTGTGATAAGATGAGAGCAGGAATTCATACATATCTAGTATAACAACCCACCCAGGAGCCATGCAATGATCCACGAACATGCCAAGCACAGGAACAACATATACACATACATACATATATATACACACACACACACACACGAATACACACACATATGCACATACAATACATAATTAGAACCATGGGTAAAAAATACTTAGTCAAACAGGTTTAAAGAGTGTGTGTGTATTTTATTGTTATGACATAGTAGCGATACATATTTTCTAAAGAAACTATAAATAAATAAATAACATTTTGATATAGGATTGCCTGTATGTGGTTTTTGAAAAGCAACAAAAAGTTGCTTTGTTTTCCTAAAATCTTTAGTTCTGTATATGTAGTACAAAAGAGCTCTTTTGAGATCTAGGGTATGAAGAGCTCTTTCTGCCACCTAACCTGGTTGTGGAAAGAAGACTGGCAATTCCACTGTTTGATTGATGTGAAAAGGAGATACTACTTTTGGTAGAAATGTTGGATTTGTTCTTAGTAGAACCTTATGTTTGTGCACTTGGAAAAAAAGGTTCTTCAAGAGTGAATGCTTGTATTTCACTAACTCTTCTTAAAGAAGTAATAGCCACAAAGAAGGCGACCTTCCATGTTAAAAATTGAATTTGGCAAGATTGCATGGGTTCAAAATGTGGTCCCATGAGTCTGGTAAGTACAATATTAAAATTCCATGATGGAACAGGTGGTGTTCTGAATGGAATGATGCGTTTTAATCCTCCCATGAAGGCTTTGATAACAGGAACTCTGAATAGAGAAGTATGTTGAACAGTTTATAAGTATGCAGATATTGCAGTAAGGTGTATTTTAATGGATTAAAAAGCCAAATTTGATTTCTGTAAATGATGTAAATAGCATACAATACCTTGTATTGATGCTGTAAGTGGATCTATGGTTTTAGATTGACAATAGTAGACAAATCCTTTCCACTTGTTTGCGTAGCACTGTCTAGTAGTAGGTTTCCGTACATGTGAAATGTAGAGATCTGCCAAACAGACAACTTGCACATTGATGGAATGGGAGTTCTTTCTCTTACAATAAACTTGTTCATTGGCCTGCAGTGGGACCAAGCCAACATGTGTGTCATCAATGGCCCCCACCAAATGAGGGATGTGTGCAAAACCACAAAAGTCAGCCTTCACATGACTTAAATCCTCACATCAGGGAAACTGGATATAGCTGTCAAGGTAGTTCAATATTGCTGAGAGGACATCCTTCAACACCAGACTGAACATAGGTTGGGAGATACCAGCATATAGGGCCATTGTATGTTGGAAGAACCCTGTGGTTAGGAAGTGCAATACTGACATGATTTGTACAATGGGTGGTATGCTGGTTGGATAACTAATAGCTGGCATCAGATATGGCTCCAACTGATGACATAAATCCAGTATTGTTTGCCTATCCAGGCGGTAATACATTATTATGTGGCGTTGCTCCATGGTCTGAAGGTCTGGCAGTGGACGATAAACAAGAGGTTCCTGGATACCTTGACAGGACATGATTTATAACATTAGTCAGTGTGTCCAAAGCAACATAGAAAATGAATGTCAATGATATCATGTGACAGAGCATTTCTGACTGGATAGACATGGCACCCAGTACACATACCAGCTCCCAACTACACAAGCGTCACATGTGACCCCCATGGTTTTCAACACGTGGCCACAACATGGATTTGGATAAAAATCAAAGATAAACTACACAATTGCCCCTCGAAATGTGACTGTGTATCCTGACCGCAAAATGAACATTGGCGGTGGTGGACTGTACCCTAATGTTAAATGCCATCTGGGCCCTACAGTATGCTACATTGGTGGTTGAGTAGAAGGACTTACATGACAAGACAAGATAAGTCTGTTTTGAGGTACAAAAACCTTTTTTGTAGGTGTGACGAAGTTTATAAAGCCCAATACAGCATTTCAGGCCTCCAAAATGGCAGATACCTGACCTACTCCACTGGATATTAGGAACCACCCGCGACCGCCGGTGCAAGTCGTCATTGCAGTAGGCAGTTGCAACTGTGGCGGACACAGCTATAAGCTAACATTGCTGCCAGTGGTGGTCACGGCCCATTGGCTCTGTCCACCAGCAGTGACAACCACATATGTGGTGGACATGACCGCCATGTTCTGCAGATTCACTCACTTCTGCCAGCAACATCTCCACGACCTGAGCTCCTGTGTGCCACCTCTGGGAGCAATCAAGCCATGTATAGCAGGTGATAGGTCCCCTGCCTTCTCTCCAGAGGAGCTGAAGAGGCTTTGGCTGAGGTCCTACCCCGGTATGAACAGCACTATGACTCACCAGAGGAGCAGGTAAGTACCTCATGTGCACAACTTTCTCTGTACTTCCCCATCCTTTTCCTCCTCACAGGCTAGACTGTACCCGTGTGCCAGTTAGACTTCTTGTGAGTCTGTTTGGCATCAACGGGATGAAGAACATGCAAGTATTGATGGCCAGTGCCATATGTGCCATATGTTACGTTCAGTCACATTGTGTAGTGTGAGGTTTTTGGGGTGCTAGATCATCCTTTTGTTGGATGCACATAACTAAGAAAAGAGACATTACTGTCATCCACTGACATCTCTTTCCTCATGATTGTTGCAAATGTCAGACAACATGTATGTGCATGAACTGTGTATGCATGTTGTATGAGTTATTTGAGAATCATGTGAGCAATGTGCATACTGCGACTGATGTTTCAAACCACATCTGGCCTTGCTAAACTAATGTGTAGAAGGCATATCATGACTCACTCTGTCCTTCAGGTTGCAACGCACACACCACATGCCAAATTGCTGTTGGCCACATGATGTACTGTCATGCATGGAAGTGATGGAAATAGAATGGCATGTAGGTTCTGTCTGCTCAGCCTGCAGAGACCAGGGCCTGTGAAATGTATATACCAATATGGAGCCTAGTCTAGGCTGTGGGAAAGTCACTGTGGCTATGCAACTGTATCACTGTGCCCACTCCCTGTACCCCTAGCAGATACTGGCATGTGGCCAATATGATGTTCTAGAGGCAAAACCTGCCCTGAATGCCTCATTTCTTTGACTAGGTTAGGAATGGTTACAGAGGTAAATCGTTTGTCTAGTCCATATGTGCACATTTTGCATCATTGTTAAGGTGTGTCTTAGACTCATGACAGGTCCTTTACTCTCACAGCTCTTGTATCACCTTCACACAGGTCATATTTGTCCTGCACAGGCTTACTGCATAAATTACAGTCCTACAGATCAGTATTTTGATTCCTGGGAGGCCATGATATACGTCTCAGTAGCTTGGTCACATAGCAGAAACTGACTGGACAATGCATGCCTTTGTATGTTGGATGCCATCTCTGTAGGATAGACAAATGTCCAAAGGTGTGTTCTGTGATACAAGTACATACCACAGAACCCACCCCCTGAAGTGGCATGAGTCAGCATTTGTTATCCCACATGTTCACACATGGACAAGGAAGACACTTTCTGGGCCCACTATGCCAGGCCCTTGATTGTTACTCAAGTGTAAGGGTGAAGTTTGTACTCTGGCAGTTGCCTGTAGTGACTATATGCAGAAAGTCATTCTCACAGAGTCTGAATGTGTTGTTTCATTCATGCCTAAGGAGTTTACCCGTCAGAAGCCACATATGTGTAATGTGTTTCATAGTGGCTCATATCACAGTCAGGTTTCTAGAGGATGTGCTACATGTTGTCAATAAGCTTGCTTAGTCATTGTAGGGCCTGTAAAGGGTAGTGGGGTAGTCTGCAGATGGAAAAATATATGTCTGTTGTCGTCCCTGTACTTATTTGCTTGTATGTGTCTCACTTTGGGAGTATTGCTAAATTGGAAAGTCCTAGCTTGATGTTACTGACATGTATGTGACTCAACCATTTGTGATGAAACTTGTGATCATGTTCTCTTGATTTGTTTTTTGTATTGATGCAGGTCAACGCCCCAACAAAAGAAGGGATTATGGAGAGCTATTGCCTGGAAGGTGCGAACCCTGGGGGTCCACAGCCAGCAGAGCAGCCGATGCAGTGACTGTCAGACCATGACCCTCCTAATGGCCCGCTTTCTGGAGGTGGCCTATCCAGAGCTTGATGGGCGTTTGAGGGCAGCACAGCAGCCACAATGGGTGAATACAGGCCATATTCCTGCCTGTCACATTGCAAGTGAATGAGTTACAATCTGACAGCTCCCCCTGACAATTAGGGATGAGCCATGTGTCACACAGTAGATAAGTGATTGTTTGTCTAGACATGTCATGTGGTGCATACTAATGTGCTTCACATACTGGCCCAGGGACCTAGGGCACAACTATGTAGAATTTGCAAACTATTTGCTCTGCAGGGATGACATATGGCTGTGTACATTGATCAACAACAACTGTTTGTTATTGTAGTCTGTGTAATTTCCGTGCAACGGACCACTACTCCTAAATGTTACAGGCCACAGGTAAGTAGGTGATGGATCACTGTCTTCAGCCATGTGTCTGGCTAAAAGTGTATATATACATCTGACACCCAGAGGCTGGTTGTATTCAGCGTTCAATAAGTGCTGGTGCCTCACTGCAGCCTGTAATGTGATAATGTCCAACAGGTATGTGACAGAGCTTACACTGTTGTTTGGATGCAGCTATAGGTCGATAATTTCCCTAGGTAAGTGGGGACTGTCCATTGACATGATTTATATGCCATCACTGTTGCCAACATTCCTTGTGCCTATATCTCAACATGTGTCCCTTTCTCTTTTAAAAACATTTATAAACTGCTCTTTCATACATGGTCTCCCTATGTTGATGGGTGATGTCTGTATTCCCTAGCATATATGTGCATAGCAAACTGTGTGTAGAATAGTACCTTTACAATGGGGGTACATTTCATACTGTGACACAGACAGGATTGTGTCACCATTGTTAATTGGCTGACACATTTCCTCATGCGTCAGAGCATGTCATTTGGTAAGCCAACAGCAGTGACAATGAGGAACTTGACAGGTAGGCCTAGAGATTACAACCACAATGTGAATATCTATGCCCTTGATGTGGCATCATGTGGAAAAGTGCACTTCACATGTGTAATGGGTAAGGTTTGTGACATGACTGTTGGCCAGCATAATGGAGTGACTTGCAGTTGTGTTTGAATCACTCGTGTTTGGATACAAGCATTCATCCACAGACAAAACAACTGGGTCTGAACGACCATAATGGAGACAATGATGTAGCTTTCAATTCGGCAACATGTTGAGTGCCTTCAAAAAGTATACTTTCAAATCTTTGGGCCTCTCCAACATCCAAGGCAGTAATGTCATCTACTGATGCACTCAGAGTATGTCATTGTAAGGTGTGCCAGACATTAGTGGTAATTACCCCGAGGCTTGCTGATTCATTGTGTTGTGGATTTTAGGGACATCTCTCCCTAAAATATTGCACATGGTGTTTACAGCGTCCATTTCCATGGCACATGTGTGGCCTATCTGAGTAACATTAATATAACCTCCATGCCCCTATTGGGACAAATATCACTTGGTGAAGTGTGCATAGTGGAATGCTTCCAGTGTGACATGAGTATTTCCATGTCACCTCCTCCATGATATTGCACTTTTGTCATCAACATGATTTTGGATCATCATTTCTTACTGGTGGGCCATCATGTATGTGACAAATAGATGTGTGCATGACCTTGTGTGGGGTCTGTGGAAAGCATCTGGCATTGGCCTACTAATGTATGTCAACAGGTAACTGAGGTCTGCTCCGGGGGAAAGCTTTGAGGGTGATGGGGTCTGCTACTTGTTGAATGCTTATTGTGATTGCACAACTTCAGCCATGCAATTGTAGTTTCCTGAGACCCTGAATTTCCTTTGGGGAATTGTTGACAGTACATATGCCATGCATATGGTCTGGCACCTATATGGGCCACTTGGGTGTAGTTTGTTGCTGGGGCCTACTTGATATCATGATAATGTTTGCTAATCACAGATGTTGTTCAAGTGTGATCATGGACATGTGATGACTCTATGTCTCTTTGTATTTGCAGCATCAGAACCGGAAAGTGAAAGAGACAGGGCACAGCTGAGTGGGGAAGCATCTGGGCATGGGACATCTGGGCAAGATACCACCTTACCAGAGGGACCCACTGGCCTGATGGGCAAGGGGAGTGCCACGTGGGAGACCAGAACATCCCCATCATTCCTTCAGCCTCTTGATTCTTCCTCCAGTGGCCACTCCCGTATGGTGGCGGACCCATCGGGCATCTCCTTGTACCATCTTTGTCCGCCATGCACCGTTCAATCACATCCCTCTGTGTTTCTCCCCACCCAGTTGGCTGTGCCTGCAAGAGGGTGGATGTCTCCGTTGCCACAGGCACCTCTGCTCCAGTCCATGTTATCCTTGCTCCCCTGGGTGAGGAGGCTATTGACCTCCTGAGAAGTATCTCTGTGGGTCAGTCAGCGATTGCGAATGCCATCCAGGTATTGACAACTCAAATACAACAAACAAATGCATTCCTGTAAGGCATTAATGGTTCAATGGCTGGCCTACAGAGATTTTTTCAGACTCTGGCCTTCTCACTGACAGCAGCCAGTCATACCCAACCTCCCCTCCCCCCCCCCCTCACTTCCCAATCCAAATCCCCCCACCCCCTACCTACACAAAGCATACAGAAAGACCTGCGTGTATCCACATCAACACACAAAAGCAGCACACACAAGCACCACAAAACACACTGGGATGTAAGCAAACAACAGCTACCCACAGACACAACAAAAGTCACCACTTCCCCAGTCACTCCCACCAACCCCAGCATCACACATATAACATCAAGCATACCCACAGGCACCACAACAACAGTCAAAGACACATTCGCCACACTCAGCATACCCACAGACACTACCCCAACAGACCCCCAGACATCCACCACAATTACCATACCAGCCGACACACAGATATCCACCATATCTAGCATACCCTCAGCAACTACCCCAACAGACACAAACACATCCACAACTCTTTTTCCCCAGCTCTTCCACTCCCCAGACCCCCAAGACACACAAACGCACTCACTCACCCACCCATCATACACCACATACACTCATTCACCCACCAATCATACACCACACAAACACAAGCATACCTCCTGTGATAGTGCGCAGAGTTTGGGGCCCGACGGGAAGTACCCCTGCGGCACTTCTCGGCATGCCAACTCTGGAGAGGAAGAGGCGGGGCCAATTCACATAACAAAACGCGGGAAGAAGCGGACGGGGTGCACGGCGTAAACAAGAAGGAAGATCGCGGAGACGGTGAACGAAAGGAGGAAGAACACAGAGCCCAGGAGCGGAAGGGAGAAGGAGCCACAGAGGACCGAGGAGACGAGCAGCAGTAGGAAGACGGAGACACAGAGGACCCAGGAAACTGATGGGGAGAAGACGTGAAGGAGCTGGCCAAGTTCTGGGAAGAACGTGGCCACGTCAGGTACGGAGGTACACACTGGGGAAGTGTGAGGAAGGGTCATAAAAGGGGCATAGAAGTAGGGAGCACTATGTTCACTATGCACTTGGTAAAACACAGGAAATAAAAAAAAAATCATGATAATACCAAGCTACACGTAATCTAGGAAAGGCACGGGGTGAGAGGGTACACAATACTAATCAAAAGGAAAATAAAGAGGAAATAGAAGGTAATTTAGAGGACAGTAAAAGAGAAAGAAAGGCCTCAGACTAAAGAAAAATACTTAAACCTAAATTACGCACTCAAGTATCCATTTCTACTTACCTGTCACAAGTGGTGTCAGAAGTAGGATCAAAAACTCCCTATAGGACAGGATAAGTAAAATGGAGGAGAAGCCTACCTTAGAAGACATAGGGGGGTCATTATTACCCTGGCGGAAGGCAGAGAAGCGGCGGTAAGACTGCCAACAGGCTGGCGGTCTTTTTTTGTAGTAATATGACCATGGCGGTTACCGCCATGGTCATCCGCCGGTTCTCCATATCCGGTATTTTGACCCGGCTTTCTGCCGTGGATTTCCTGCGGTTTGAACCGCCATGAAATCCATGGCGGTAAGCACTATCAGTGCCCCTCCCCACCCCGACCCCCAACATCACATCACCCATACCCACACGACACGCACGCAGGCACCACCTACACACTTACACGCACACACACCGACATACATGCCTACATCCACACACACAGTCAGACATGCACACCCACATACAAACATACACGCACACATCCATACAGACATACCCACAAACATACACGCACTCATTCCCAAAACACGCAACACCCCCGCAAGCATACACGCACTCACACACCCCCTCCACATACACAGACGCACACCCCCATAAACCCACACAACACCCCCACCCCCTCCCCTTCCCCTAACCGACGATCGACTTACCTGTTCCGTCGATCCTCCGGGAGGGGACGGGAGCCATGGGGGCAGCTCCGCCAACAGAACACCGCCACGGCGAATCACAGGACGTGATTCGCTGGGCGGTGTTCTGTTGGCGTGGCGGTGGAGGTGGAGCAACCTCAACTTCCCCGCCTCCCGCCAGTATGGCTGTTGGCCGCTCTCTGTCCGAAAAAGGACGGAGAGCTGCCAACGGTCATAATAGGCAGAGCGGCAAACCGCCACCACTGGCGGTCTTCCGCACGGCGGTCCCTCTGTGGTCTTGGAAAAAGACCACCGAGGTCAAAATGACCCCCATAATCACCCAGTTAGCAGAGTGCCAAAGTCATTTACAACTCATGTGGGAAGAACAAATCAAAGAGGCGAAGGAAGAGCGTGAAGCTTTACAAAATGCGTTGAAAAATCAAGCAACGATTATTGCCAATAATCAACTAGTACATGAGACTGCAATAGGGAAGCTCACCGAAACAATAGCTACAACCAGAGTTCACCCAAATGTACCCAACACCATTTTACGGATATATCAGGAGAATGATGATCCTGACGCATTCTTCACAAACTTTGAATGGGTAGCAAGTTTGACTAACTGGTCTACAGAAAGATGGGGTCAATAAATTGCTCCATTAATAACAGGCCCTCTACAGGCGGCCTATCAAGCAGTGAACCCAGGTGGTATAACCCCATATGTAGACATCAAAAAGGCTATCCTGGGACGTGAAGGATTAGACCAGGAAAGTTATTGTATCAGGTTCCGACGTACTAAATGGGTGAATCAGGAAAATCCATGTACACTTTATTAAAGGGTTCATCATGAAGCTAACAAATGGTTGAACCCTGCCGAAGCCACTAAAGAAGAAATGTTTGAAGCTATAGTAGTAGAACAATACTTAGACGCACTACCTATACCCACAAGGAATTGGATCCGACAACATCCTGGACTGGATAATGCTGCTGTGGTGGACCTAGCGTGTGCTTATCACCGGGCTCCCGACTTTCGGGGCTCCAGTACGCGACCAACCATCCCCCCTCCAATCTTTCCCTAGTAAACCATTAATGGGGTCAAATATGGAAAAACCCTATCCCTATCGAGCTCCCTTAAAAGAACCCATGATGAACCCCCAATGTTTTAACTGTGCAGAATGGGGACACATAGCACGATATTGCCCTAAATAAAGGAATCAAGGGGAGCCAATATAGATAGGGATGACCAGAGGAAGGGTATTATGGTTAGGCAATGCAATGACTCGGTACTCTACCTTTCTTCTGGTGAATCAAGAAATAAAGAAAACACTAATAGATTCTGGTTGTAGTCAGAGTTTCATCAGTCAAAAACTTGTCCGACCAGAACAATGGGTAATGGGAGAGCAGGTCCTGATCACGTGTGTACACGGGGATAGTAAAACATACCCAGTCGCTATCATACAGATGAAATGGCGAGGAGAGGAAGAATCCGTTCTCGTAGGAGCCATTCCTGATCTTGTCAAAGAACTCATTGTTGGAACTGATTATATATCCTTTCCTGAACTCTTGGACAGCCTGAAACCTAGTCATCAGACAGAATCCTGGCGGACTGAGGCACCTCATTAGAAATAGAGAACCCTTTACCTAGAAAAAAGGTAACCAGATCACAAAAACGAGAGCAAAAGAAAGCCTACTGCAGGGAAGATAATAATAGTAATGTACCTAAGCCTAGTTCCAAGAAGCTGATAGGCACAAGGTGAGAGGGTACACAATACTAATCAAAAGGAAAACGAAGAGGAAATAGAAGAAGGTAATTTAGAGGACAGTAAAAGAGAAAGAAAGGCCTCAGACTAAAGAAATAGAGGAGAACCCTCCAGTTACTAACATAAACTAGAAAAGGGGCACAGGAGAAACAAAAAGAAGACAGAGAGAGAGAGAAAGAGAGAGAGAGAGGAGAGAAAGCCAGACAGGAAAAGAGAATTAACAACCATAGACCAACATACCTTCTAAAACAGGCTTCTTGTTTTTCTCCCTCTTCCAGTGAATGTTCTTCTGATCTCTAAGGCGCCAACCTACAACCGAAAGAAAAGAAAAGTAAAGAAACCAGAAAGAAGGAAAAGAAGAGTTCCAGCCAGACCTACAAAGCTGTAGAGAGAAAACTATGAGAAAAAATAAATAATTGTGGAAGAAACTAAATAAAAAGAAAATATATATATAACACAAGCTTTATTTGGTCATAAAACCATCAAAGCAGAGAACAATACACCATATAATTACAAATCACTATTAAGAAGGAAAAAAAAAAAGTTGCACAATATAGGAACATCATTCATTACTGATGTTAAAAACCAATAAAAATATCTCAGTGTGTGCCCTAAAAAACTAAAAAAAGAAACAAAAACATACTTATTTACAAATTACAATATTTTTAAGAAGCAAATTCGTATGTACCATGCAGCTACAAGGAACTTGCTAACTGCATGAATCAAAATACCAGAAGTATCACTCTTTAAATTCCTGGGGGTAATAGCAAATTGTCTAAAACCCAACTTTTGACAAACTGGACAAAGCCATTCACATCAAGGAGAAGCATACGCTGGACAGAAGAACATAAAATGTTCAACTGATTCCAGGGCAACACTGCAGCCTGGACATAGGCTGTACACCAATGGTGTCCTCCAACTCCCAGTAAAAGACAGTAACGGTAAGCATCCGTAACGGAAGCGGACATAAAGACTCTTTTCCAGAGAGTCGCCGATAAGATCTAAATAAGGCTCATACTGGGGGTATCACTTAAAATCAAGAAATGTATTAGTCAATCATCCATGTGATGTACCAAGGAGGTAGATGTTCTTAACCTAAGACCAATAAGATGTTTTCAGGGATAGTTTATGAGCCTTCCCTAAATCCTGTGGATTCTCCCAGTAATTACCAAGTCCCAGGGTACGAAACCAGTTAGACACATGCCTAAACCATGGAATAGAGGCTGCATTAGGTCTTTTTAAGAGATCAAGAAGAGGAATCCTTATAAATAATGAGCTGAGGAGTCATCCAAATTTTTACCCAAAAGAGTAAAGGTCTTAAAGCTATCATATCAGAAATACAGTTAAAACCAAGGTCCAAAAAGATGGGAATCAAGGGAGTACAGCCTGGGCACGCAAGTAGTGCTCTAGCAAAACTATTTTCACCCACAAACAATTTAGTGGTTTTACAAAAGCACCACACCTCAGCGACGTAAGTAGCAGCATTTTGTGCTTTGGCCAAATAAATCTATATAGCCGGAGAAGCGGCTTTCGTGGCGATACTCTTATAAAAACGCAAAATGGGCCCAGATCTATATTGGAGAAGAGACACACTCTTGTTGATCTGTTCTTCCCAGTGTAATTTGTTAGAGATGTTCACACCCAGATAGTCTATCGAGCTTACATTTTCCAAAGGAACCCCAGCTAAAGTGATAGGACGTCTCCTGACTAGTCCTGGGCTAAACACCATTAATTTGGTTTCACTAACATTCAGTTCCCGCCCATGGTCAGTACAAAAAGTTATAAACTTATCAGCAAGAGTCTGGAGACCCACTGGGGTCTTTGAAATGAGAAGGGAGTCATCCGCAAAAAGCAATATAGGAATGTTTTGCGCATTTAAGGAGGGGGCATCATTTTGAAAAAGAGATACAGCATGTTCCACCTCATTTATGTATAAAGTGAATAAAGTTGGTGCCAAAACACATCCTTGACGAACCCCCCACTGGATGGCAATGTGTTAGTTCTCCTTGATTACCCTACCTCACCTGGGCATATGTGCCCTCGTGTAGGCGCTGCAAAAGATGGATTATATTCATTGGAGTACCTATTTTATATAGAACACCCCATAGTTTTTCTCTGGGAACCATATCAAACGCAGACCAAAGGTCCACGAAAGCAACATATAAATTTTGTTTGGCAAGCGTTACATATTTCCAATATAAGAGCGCCAGCCTAAAAACCTGATCCACAGTACTAGTTTTAGGGTGAAAACCTGCCTGAAGTGGAGACATCACATAATGGGTGTCAGCCCAATCTAAAAGCCTATCCAAAAGCTGTTTAGCAAACATTTTTTGGAGATTATCAATAAGGCTAATGGGTCTATAATTAACAGGAGAGCTCACTACTCCCTTTTTATAGATGGGAACTATTTAAGCCCCTTTCCAAGTAATGGGTATGGGACCCCCAGCTGCTATTGCATTAGATGTCATGTTTATATAACTGGACCAGATCACTGGTTCAGACTTATATAAATCCCCCAGTATCTTATCTGGGCCTGGGACTTTAGAGGGTTTAAGAGAATTGATTGCAGCAATTGTTTCGACCAGGGAAAAGACAATGCGGTCATCTTGACTGCGCACATCCGTTCCTAAGTCGTCAGATGGTGGCACACTCCACCCAACTGCTGCGAAGGAGAATCGTGAGTGGGAAAATTACAGGGCAGAGCATAAAGATTAGAAAAATGGTCAACCCAACTCTCAGGTTGAATATGGATGCAAATTATGCTCTTACCCCCTCTATGTCTGTCAGACAATAATTTCGAAAAAAGCACTTTATTATTATATCTAGCAGCATCTAACAGATTCTGCCAGATTAAATCATCCCAGTTTTTCTTTGCCTGTGCTATGGCTTTATAATAGGCTAGTCTGGCAGTTCTAATCGCCCCCTGTGAGCGGGATACAATGGCTAGCTTTAATGCAAGTTTAGCCTTAGAGCAATCCTTATTAAACCACTCCCTAGTTTTATGTGTATGGTCAAGTTGTTTAGTAGGAATTTTCTTATAAAAGATATTCTGTAGCTTGTGTATCATTGTCTCATGAATAGTAAGAATTAGAATGTTGACGACCTTGTGTTCCTCGAAGTTAGCCATTACATCAACAAACAATTTATAAATCTTCCTAATCATATATGGATTAGACAACAATTTCGGGCAGCTAACACAAATATGACTGTTATCCAAGAATGGCTCCGGGACAACTGTATAATAAATATTCGGAGACCTTCTGAATTAAACACTATGTAAAGTAAGGAGCAGAGAGTTATGGTCGCTGTCGTAGCGAAAATCCACCTTCATATCTTCCAGCATTGGCCATAACCTGATATCCAGTAAAAAATAATCAATAACACTAGACGACTGGCCTCGTTTAAAAGTGGAGGCAATACTTGGATCGGAACGCTTGCGGCAGTTGCAGGCCCTAAGTCCATACTTAAGACACAGTGATGTCAATTGTAGGGCAGCACAGGAGCAAATACAAAATTGCTCATTCATCAAGTGAGGAGTACCGTTAGGTCATTGCTTAAATATGAGGGTTCAAATGTGCAATTTAAGTCCCCTGCAACCACTAAGCTAATGTTGGAAGCCAGGGTGTCTAGATATTCAAACAACTGAGTCATGGTCTGTGACTCCAATCCCCACAGCACTGACCTTGCATATATATTAATTATAATTACCTTGAAGTCTCTATCAAATCCAAACTTAACACCTAATATATCCGGGGAATCGATTTTTAGTGCAGAATGGTCGCACTGCAATTTCCTGTTTAACAATATAAGTAATCCTCCCTTAGCGTGACCAGTAATACCATCTGCAGGTTGGGCCATCACATGGTATGATAAAAAACCATCCAGGAAGACAGGGTCCACAGCCCAGGTCTCCTGGAATAAACATATATCTTGCGTGTTTATAAGATTAACCCATTCAGGATCCAACAATTTCCTGCCTAGCCCAGCCAAATTCCAGGACATAATAGCGAGTTCAGCACTAGTTTCTAAGTCTCTAGGCCTGGGACACTGGGCTTCCCACAGTTGACAAGCTCATCAGACACCCCAAGCCTATCCGCAGAACCCAGAATAGGGATTGTTCCATTGGAGTCAGTGAATAGTCGATCAATATCTGATAGTAGATGGGAGTTGTTTGCTGGAAAAGCCAAAGCGCACTTGTGGCTAGTATCAGACTTCCCACCAATTAGATCTCCGCAGTTTGTGGATGAACTAGCGGTAGGCGGAGATGATTTAAGCCTAATTCCAACCCCCATAGATTTCCTGAGATAACAAGTGCGCAGTTCAAAATCAATAACATTTTCCACTAACAACCTGTCCGCAAAAAAAACAGAGATAAAATTGAAATTAGAACCAAACTGACAGCGTCTTCCCACCTCTAAAATATCTGCTCGAATAACAGAAAGACATTTTCGCTGAACTCTCAACCAACAGATGACCTTATTTATCAAGGAGTCCTGAGTTTCCACAGACCCCGGAAGCAGCTTGGGTACCTCAACCATAAATAAGGTACCTTCTTTGTTCCCAGGGGCTTGGAACTGTTTCCAGCCTGGCATAGGACGCCTTTAGGTGGCTTGGTACGTTGAATAGGGGAAATGACTGCTCCAGCCAGCACCTGGGAGCCAGCCGCCCTCGAGATCCTTGGTGTAATCAACAAATTTAGTTTTACCAGGCCTATCAGACTTGGTGAGATCCCAACCCTTGGTACCAGTGATGCACTTACGCCTTGTGGCCTCAGGGGAGGCCTGTGGTCCTTCAGTATGGAAAACAGATGGATATGTGGGGAGGAGAATGATGCCGGGCTGTAAATATTGATTGCCTAATTGAGGCCTAGGTTCAGGTACAGCAGAGACAATAGATGTTCTACCCATGACAGACAGGGGCCCATCCATGCTTGGCCTAGAACACCTATAACCACACAATAGCCCAGATTCCCTTGTTAATTTGTTCATCAATGTCAGCAGCAGGCTCTTTACTTCGTCCAATTTTAGGTGAACAGAGGACAAATCAAAGTTGCCACACAACATTGGTGGTTTTTCCATGCCCAAAGATAAGTTGGCCGCAACATCAGCATCAGCGCATGCCCCAGTATATACATGTCTAAGAATATCGCAGGACCCTTCTTTCTCTACCAGGGGCCCATACCGATTAGAACACAGGGTATTGGGAATCACCAAAACCTCAGGACTTAGAGTAAAGCAAAAGGCCTCGTGCCCTGCAGGGGGGCCACCTGTAGTACACAATGCAGCATCTGACCCACTACACTGGGTAGCGACCGGAACAGAGGATGGTTCCGACCTTGAAGCTTGGGGAATCGTCTTTTGTTCAATCTCCCTAGCTAAATTAGACGGCTGCGGCCTTTTCTTAAATATATCAGGGATTTTTATAGCAGGGGTGCCCTGTTTTAAAGAGGGTAAGTTAGAGTTACTTCTTAAAATAGCCTCCACTTCTTCAATTAGAGTATCTATATCTTCTAGGGAATGACTTCCTCGATTAGATGTAAAGCTCGTTTTATTATTAGACCGTTTTTTAGATTTGTTTTGGGCCACTAATATGAGCAGGAACATCCACAGCTTTACGCTTCCCCATCTCTAGATAACAATAAGAAGTAAACAGTAAGAGAGTATGCAAAAGCAAATGAGTCAAGCCTTTAAGCAAATCCTGGAGCGAGAACTTGCTTCCCTAGAAGCAGATGGTAACGCCCAGCCCAGCCACAATCGGGCGACGACGGACGAAGACGGGCCCGTCTTGGCCCGGTCTTCGCCAGGGCACACGCCTGGGTGCGTCTTGCACGCGTCCCACGCTGCGGGCCTGGATGAGCTTAAATGTACATGGTGACAGCAAGGGAGCCTGGGGGATGTAGTCCCACCCCAGGTTCAGCAGGGCCCAGATTCAAGCTCGACAAAGCGCGTCCCGTGCTGCGGGGGCTGGAAGTGCTTAAATGCGCACGGTGACAGCAAGGGAGCATGGGGGACGTAGTCCCTCCCCAGGTTCACCAGGGCCCAGATTCAAGTTCCACAGAGCGCGTCCCGCGCTGCGGGGCCTGAAAGCACTTAAATGCCCACGGTGACAGCAAAGGAGTCTGGGGGACGTGGTACCACCCCAGGTTCAGCAGGGCCCAGGTACAAGTTCCACAGAGCGCTTCCAGCACTACAGGTATGTGGTACTGAGGTACCCAGGGTATTGGGGTTCCAGGAGATCCCTATGGGCTTCAGCATTTCTTTTGCCACCCATAGGGAGCTCTGACAACTCTTACACAGGCCTGCCAGTGCAGCCTGAGTGAAATAACGTCCACGTTATTTCACAGCCATTTACCACTGCACTTAAGTAACTTATAAGTCACCTATATGTCTAACCTTCACCTAGTGAAGGTTGGGTGCAAAGTTACTTAGTGTGTGGGCACCCTGGCAATAGCCAAGGTGCCCCCACATCGTTCAGGGCAAATTCCCTGGACTTTGTGAGTGCGGGGACACCATTACACGCGTGCACTGTACATAGGTCACTACCTATGTACAGCGTGACAATGGTAACTCTGAACATGGCCATGTAAAATGTCTAAGATCATGGAATTGTCACCCCAATGCCATTCTGGCATTGGGGAGACAATTCCATGATCCCCGGGTCTCTAGCACAAAACCCGGGTACTGCCAAAGTGCCTTTCCGGGGTCTCCACTGCAGCTGCTGCTGCTGCCAACCCCTCAGACAGGTTTCTGCCCTCCTGGGGTCCAGGCAACTCTGGCCCAGGAAGGCAGAACAAAGAACTTCCTCTGAGAGAGGGTGTAACACCCTCTCCCTTTGGAAATAGGTCTGAAGGCTGGGGAGGAGTAGCCTCCCACAGCCTCTTGAAATGCTTTGATGGGCACAGATGGTGCCCATCTCTGCATAAGCCAGTCTACACCGGTTCAGGGATCCCCCAGCCCTGCTCGGGCGCGAAACTGGACAAAGGAAAGGGGAGTGACCACTCAGGGGAGGTGCCCAGAGCTCCTCCAGTGTGTCCCAGACCTCTGCCATCCTGGAAACAGAGGTGTTTGTGGCACACTGGACTGCTCTGAGTGGCCAGTGCCAGCAGGTGATGTCAGAGGCTCCTTCTGATAGGCTCTTACCTCTCTTGGTAGCCAATCCTCCTTCCTAGGTAGCCAAACCTCCTTTTCTGGCTATTTAGGGTCTCTGCTTTGGGGATCTCCCCAGATAACGAATGCAAGAGCTCACCAGAGTTCCTCTGCATCTCCCTCTTCACCTTCTGCCAAAGGATCGACCGCTGACTGCTCAGGACGCCTGCAAAACCGCAACAAAGTAGCAAGATGACAACTAGCAACCTTCTATCGCTTCATCCTGCCGGCTTTCTCGACTGTTTCCAGGTGGTGCATGCTCTGGGGGTAGCCTGCCTCCTCTCTGCACCAGGAGCTCTGAAGAAATCTCCCGCGGGTCGACGGAATCTTCCCCCTGCAACCGCAGGCAACAAAAGACTGCATCACTGGTCCTCTGGGTCCCCTCTCAGCACGACGAGCGTGGTCCCTGGAACTCAGCAACTCTGTCCAAGTGACTCCCACAGTCCAGTGACTCTTCAGTCCAAGTTTGGTGAAAGTAAGTCCTTGCCTCCCCACGCTAGACTGCATTGCTGGGTACCGCGTGATTTGCAGCTGCTCCGGCTCCTGTGCACTCGTCCAGGATTTCCTTCGTGCACAGCCAAGCCTGGGTCCCCGACACTCTAACCTGCAGTGCACAACCTTCTGAGTTGTCCTCCCATGTCATGGGACTCCCTTTTGTGACTTCGGGTGGACTCCGGTTCACTTTTCTTCTAAGTGCCTGTTCAGGTACTTCTGCGGGTGCTGCCTGCTTCTATGAGGGCTCCTTACGTTGCTGGCTGCCCCCTCTGTCTCCTCTTCCAAGTGGCGACATCCTGGTCCCTCCTGGGCCACAGCAGCACCCAAAAACCCTAACCGCGACCCTTGCAGCTAGCAAGGCTTGTTTGCGGTCTTTCTGCGTGGGACCACCTCTGCAAGCTTCTTCATGACGTGGAAAATCCATCCTCCAAAGGGGAAGTTCCTAGTCCTCTTCTTTCTTGCAGAACTCCAAGCTTCTTCCAACAGGTGGCAGCTTCCTTGCACCCTCAGCTGGCATTTCCTGGGCTCCTGCCCACTCTCGACACTGTCGCGAGTATTGGACTTGGTCCCCTTGTCTTACAGGAACTCAGGTCTGGAAATCCACTGTTGTTGCATTGCTGGTGTTTGTTCTTCCTACAGAATCCCCCTATCACGACTTCTATGGTCTCTGGGGGAAGTAGGTGCACTTTACACCTACCTTTCAGGGTCTTGGGGTGGGCTATTTTTCTAACCCTCACTGTTTTCTTACAGTCCCAGCGACCCTCTACAAGCTCACATACGTTTGGGGTCCATTCGTGGTTCGCATTCCACTTTTGGAGTATATGGTTTGTGTTGCCCCTGTACCTATTGTGCTCCTATTGCAATCTATTGTAACTTTACACTGCTTGCATTACTTTTCTTGCTATTACCTGCATAATTTTGGTTTGTGTACATATATCTTGTGTATATAACTTATCCTCATACTGAGGGTACTCACTGAGATACTTTTGGCATATTGTCATAAAAATAAAGTACCTTTATTTTTAGTACTTCTGTGTATTGTGTTTTCTTATGATATTGTGCATATGACACCAGTGGTATAGTAGGAGCTTTACATGTCTCCTAGTTCAGCCTAAGCTGCTTTGCCATAGCTACCTTCTATCAGCCTAAGCTGCTAGAAACACCTCTTATACACTAATAAGGGATCACTGGACCTGGCACAAGGTGTAAGTACCTCTGGTACCCTCTACAAGCCATGCCAGCCTCCTACAGGTGCAGATTCAAGTTTCACAGAACGCGTCCCACGCTGCGGGGCCTCGAAGTGCTTAAATGTGCACAGTGACAGCAAGGGAGCCTCGGGGACGTAGTCCCACCCCAGGTTCAGCAGGGCCCAGATTCAAGTTCCACAGACCGCGTCCAAAAAACAAAAATACCTAAACCTAAATTACGCACTCAAGTATCCATTTTTACTTACCTGTCATACCTCCCATACGCACGCACCCATGACATCCACACCAACACAACAGACAACTGATAGTTCGACCTCCACATCCCAAACCCGTTCAGATGACCGTCCACATGTCCCTAAGAAAGCTTTTTTGTTTGGCCTGGACCTTTCTCCTGTTCTCCCCACCCCCTGTACCAAACACAAGAGACCCCCCACCCACCTCCCAGACCGTATTGTCTACCTCCAAGGCCTCCCCTGCCCTCTGTAAGCACCCATACCTCTCCCCTGTAAGAAGAAGCCCATCCCTCTAAAAAGCAGACCACCCCTCCTGAACCCAAGACCAAACTTCCCCTCAAGTCCAATCCCCCAATCCCAGGATGATCCCTGAGGTTCCTGGCTGCACACTTGATGCCCCTTCATGTGGCGGTTCCCTGGCAGTTAGGAGTCAAGTTTTGGCACAATACTGTGCTATGATGGACTAATATGTTTACTGGCCAATGACCTTTAACTATTTGAATTTGGTTTTGAAACAAACTCAAACAGTTGTCTTTTTTTGGGTACACATTTGTCCTGCCATTCCTTTTCTACATTTATGCTGTTCCTGAGTAACTTGTATTGCCTGCCTACAATTGTGTGTATTTCAACCTGCTTGCTGATCCATTTGCTGTTGTTTGTAGTATTTGACTTTATGGGCAGTGTGGGTGTCCCTCAAGACAAGGGTATATGTTGACTGTATGAATATGTGAGTGTAAATGCATTGGTGGTGTCATAGCATTGGGTTCTGTTTGGTATGGTAAGTATTTCATCTTGTGTTGGGCAATATGAGCATGTATGGTGTTAGAATTGTTCCCCTGATATGGACTGTGTATTCATCTGATATGTGTCAGCTTGAGTTTTGTTTGCACAGACATGGAGTGTGTTCAGTTGTGCTACCTTTGTTTGCAATTGACTGTGCATGTGTCCATTTATCTGTGCGTACCTTGCAGCTAGTTCCTGTAGAGTACTACTCATGTATGCAGTTAGAGTAGTACATGCTTTGTTGACTTGCACTTCCACATTGTGTAGATAGTCATGTAATTTGGGTCTGGTATTGTTTTTCCCAGAGATACCAGAAGGACCAGTTCCTGTGCAATAGTTGTTTTATGGGCAGTCTTAATGTGATATGTGTCCCAGTGCAGCCTCCTTCCCTGAGTTCTCCTGATGGCCCCATCTCTATTGCAGTTATTGTGTGCATAGTGACTTTTGTATATTTGTCTGTCTATTGTGCATGCCATTGTCCTTCTATTGTGTTGCAATGTGTGTGATGACTGCAGGGCTGTTTACCAGGAGCATTGTTGACGACACCGTGAGGAATGTGAGTGTGTGTATTGTATTTGTATATGTGATGTTGGTGTGTTGTGTGGAACAATGTTGTGTATCCTTCACTGTACTTATGCCTAACCTGGTCAGACGTGTGTTTTTGTGGAGTGGTGTGGTGCAGAGAGTGACCTACCCAAAGAAGGTGTACTGTGACTGTGAATGTGTCCTTCTTTCTGTATGATTCTGACTGTGTACACAATGACACATGTACTTGGTGCCCATAGCTTTTCCCCCAAATCATGAGAACGACGGCGCAATGAATGGTTAATGACACAGGTAGGTGTGTATAATTACAGTTCGTTGCGACAACGGTGGTGTTGATTTTGTTCACCTTCGATGAGCAGGAGCAGCAGCAGGACATGTGTGATGGGCTCCATGATGGCACTGGACGTGAGAGGCTGCCTCCAGAGGAGTATCTCTCTTTATACTGTCCATTTCCACCTGCTGGGACTTGGTGGTTGGACCGCCGTGTTCACATTGGCGGTGTACAACCTCATAATGTGTCCAGCGGCAACACAGGCCCTGCCAGGTCTGTTCTGCCTGGCGGTGCTGGTGGGATTGTGGGATCGTAGCAGTCTTTGCTCTATAGTCCAGCTTGACTTACAATGTGGTGGTCCGACCGCTGCCATGGCGGTCGACAGACCGACAAACTCGTAATGAGACACAAATTTGGACAGCAGAGATAATAGTTTCAGCCCTACACCGTATGTGTAACTTACCCAAACGTGTCATCCCCAGAATTGAACTGATGACTCCACTTCTGAAACTGTCTGGAGGAATCCAGTTGAGGTCTGTTGCCTTTTTTTCAAAATCAGGATTGTAGTTAGTGAAGAACTCACTTTTCTTCAAGCCTTAGTAAAGTTGATTAATTATCATCAAAGCTGCTTGACAACCACAGTAGTCCAGTGATGCAAGCAACTGACACTCGCTGAGATTCTACATCCACATTCCAACCCGTGAATGTTTCCCCTCAGACTATTCTAACCATTGAGCTGCAATGCTCATACTGCACATCTTTTCCCTTTTTCTAAGGACACCAACTACACATCCTTTACCACATATTTGTTCTCAGAAACAAAAACAAAAAAAATAAGAAATAAGACGAAAATTCAAAATTAAATATATACCCAAAACATAACTAAAAACAACAATCTTTACCATAATGATAAACTTCGTAGTAGCAATACAGTTGTCTTCAGAATTATTAACAGTTTACATAACACAATTGTCTTCAGAACTATTGGCACATTACAAAGGGCCTGATTACTGACCACCAATGTGGCAGTGATGAGGCGGCTGTGAAGCCCGCAGCCTCACCACATCGTAATGTTTCCATCAGGCTGACAGGCGGAAACGTAGTATTAGGAAACAGTGCAGCAGCATTGGCTTCAGCTTCCCTAGGGAGCCAATGCCGTTGCACACAAGTACCCTCGGAATTCGCAGTCTGCAATAATAGACAGTGTGAATTCTGAGGGAGCTGGAGGGCGGTCCCTGTACTGCCCACAAAATGGTTTAGTGCTGTGCAGCCCCACTTGTGGCCCCCAGTACTGTCTTTCTGCAAGCCTTTTCATGTTGTGAACCCCACCATGAAAAGGCTGGCAGAAAATAAAGTTGTGATCGGCACGGCGGTGCCAAACTCAGCAACGTTGTCTCTGACCATGACTTCGACTGCCGTCAGCCAGTCAGGATCCCTGATCCTGGTGGTAGCGGTGGGCTACTGGCGGTCCAACAACCAAGATCATAACATAATCTTGTGGTCGGACCGCCAGAAGTGCTGCGGTCTAACCGCCACTGCGAGTTTGGCAGCCTGTGGACCCCAAACTTGTAATGAGGCCCATAATCTCTAAACTTTCCTGGGCACCTACCCTGACTCCAAAGAGTTAAACAGAATCAAAAAAGGAAGCATCAGCCATATTACCAACTGAATCACTGTCACCACCACACGAAGCATACAACAAATTTGTGCTCTTACCATCTATACCAACATCGCAATACTCAACAGATACTCTGCTTTTTAAACTAGAATTACTAGTACATTTAGCCGAAACACTACTTTGAAGGTCAAAAACGAATTTCTCTCACATTCCTCTGCTTCCTACAACTTTTCACTCTCCAGCTTTCCCATGAATACCAAAATTCTCCTAAGATTCCATATCTTTCCACCTTCACATGCAACACTTTGCTATAAAGTTAAACTACCATCACAGGATTCTATCATCTGGCAAACCCTTTTCCAACATGAAAAGGAATTTTTACCCTCAACAAATCGCAACTTTTAAACTAGAATATGAACTATGTCCTTTATAAAATCCACCAACCTTTCTTTGGTTAGAAATTCTACCAATCTTACTTTGGTATAATTCCACCCTTTCGCTGATTTTACCAAATCAACCTCAACATCATAACCATTTTTACACTCAGCGAACTCTGTCTAACTGTGAGTGAGCAGCTGGTGTTATGCTCAGCTGCCTGTTCGCACCGATTGGTGCAAGTTGCACCCTCTGCGACTGTGAACAGCACCATGCAGTCACCCATGTGCACGGCCAGTTTGTTTTTCCTACTATGCGCATGGTGCTCGGCCTACTTTTCAATACATACTTTATATTACCAATCCCTCCAGCTATTCCTTCCCTGTTTTACATTTATTTCCTTAGTGTATGTATTTGTGTTGGTGTATTTTAGGTTTTTGCCTCTTTTGGCATCTTTTGGTGACCTTTTTGTCCCTTCATTACTTTTCCTCTAACTTTTCCTAACTTACTTTCTCCCCCTCTATTCCTTACTTTCCCCGTATCTTTTTTTTATATTCTAGCCAGCTCCATGGCAGAATGTGAGTGACGAGGTAGCGCCACTGTAGGGGATGCAGTGAAGAGTACACACTGTGGGTGCCGGCACTACCAGGGGCTGCAGCCTCACACCATTTTTAGCATGCAGGAGGTGGCTGCACTTTTTTGTGCAGCGTTACTTCCCCTCCATGCTGGCAGAAGGCGGCAGGCCTGGAAGTGGGTACGGCCTGTGGGAGTATCAGCTGCTGTGAGGCAGGGTGTGCCATTGCATTTGCCTATGCACTGGAGTTTGCAACACCCAGCTGCAGCTGATATACCACTGGGCTGATATTCTTGACTGGGACCTGCTCGACCTGCTCGACGTCCAGGTTGCAGGGCTTAGTGAGTACTATTAAGTAATTATTACCAATTTTATTGCGTCCTATCCTATAATGCTTTGTTTTTCAAATAGCATGCTGCTCACACTCAGAGGTAAATTATATTCATGTAGCTAAATTTTATGAATATTATGTGATCCAATTTGAGCGAGTCAGGTGATCAATGCTACCTAGTTCTGCTTGTTGCTGTAAGCACTCACTTGGCTAATTATTTAAGAAGATATGCTGCTGACTGCTCTGTTCTCCTGTCATTAAGAAAGTGCTACTGTGGTAGTATTAGTAGTAGTAAGTAATATATATCAGTGAGTTAGTGTTCTCTGTGTCTTTCTTTTCATGTAGCTCGTACAGCCCCAAGCAATCTTCCAGTGATGTATGCATGCACCTATGATTTGAAAAGGGAAGCTGACTGACTTGGTCCATCAAAGTGGGTTGCAAATGCGATTTGCAAAGCAAAAATAATTTGTTGCAATGCATTAGTATTTCCAAATGTGGTTTAGGAAATTTGAAACAGGGTCCAGGTAAGGTGTCAGAAATTAGGAATAGGTCAACTCAACCATATAAGTATTAGTCAAGCTGATTTAGAAAATTACAATACCAATATGTTACTGCCTTTGCAAAATATTTTCTAAGAGATGAATCGTACCACTCATATTTTTTGTTATATTCTTTATTTATTACATCAGTACCCAAGTGCAAGAAAAGGGCATTAGAGGGTTGGGCAGAGGAGGGTGCCACCACCAGTGCTGCGGCGGGTGGAAGTTCTATTGCCAACACCAGCGCTGCGGCAGGTGGCTGCACTGGCCCCAATAAGTTCTTGTTCATATTTATTTCTCTAACTTTTACCTCTCCCCATTAGATAAATTTTTCCGACTTTCTCTTATGTTGTGACTTTTTTTCTAAAGCTCCACGGTCTGTCTAATGTTTATTCTTGTTATCCCGCCCTGCATTATCCTTTTTTCTATATTTCTTGTTTCTGTAGCTGACTTCCTTCTGTTTCTGTACTAATCTGTAACTTAAGCTTTCTTCTGCTTGGTTATGCAGTCCCTTTCCCCTGACTTTATTACGCCCTGTGGACTTGTGCTGTAAGACTAAGACACTAGATTAGGTAGTCTACTGTGAAGATTGCATAATTTACAGCCCCAAGCAAGCTCTTCTATGCTTGTTTGTTGAGAAGGCTTACTATTTCTCACTCATGCTCAATTGACGAGAGAGTGGCCAAGGTTATGGTGACCCCTCCCTAGTGCTGTCCATGACAGTGTAGCATGGCAGTAAAATAGTATGAGGACGGTCCCATGGAAGTTGCCAAAATTGTCAACCAAAATCAAGCCATACGTCCTTGATTGATCAATTGATCCTACCTCTTCATTGTGCTTCCAATGACTCACAGTCATCATCCTATCTCTATCCCTCCATTACCATTGGCTTGACTATTGGCTTTTCTAACATTGTCAACCAGCAAAATGCCCAAAGTGATATTTCAGATGAGAGAGGAGATACTGCAAACTCAACTGCAGTCATCTGTTGTGGTTGTATTTTGTTTTAAAAAAGGGGAGGTGTAAAATGTGTAATGTTTTTTCTGTTTGCTCAGACCACCAGTGCCAGGTCCAGCACCAATGCGCCAGATGCAGCTCCTGAATGGGGAGTCTCTGTGGCAGCAGGGGCATTGCTTGGTTATTGACAATTACTTGTATACCCACTGTATTTGTTAAATGAGGAAGATCCCAACCATCCATCATCTCCATACCCTTCCTACCCATGGCACCTTGCAAGTCACAACCTATGGGCCATGATGACCCCCCCCCAACTGCAGCATGGTTCAGTCTGGCTCTGCAGTGTTCACTGTGCAACGTGTGTCTGCTTCTGTTAATGTAGCATTCACAAAGTTTTCAATGGATTGCAAACTGAAACAAAAACAAGGTGTCTTTCTCTTCCCTCCCAGTGCCCACTCAGTCACCTCCTCTAGTACCGCACTCCTTTATTCATTCCTAAGATTGCTTCACATTGAAAAAAAAACATTTTTGGCATGTGCCAAATGTTACAGCCTGGACAAGTGGTTCACACTACATACTTCATATGGCTACCATAATGGATTTATGCCTGTTCAGATTTGACATTCATCAACTTTGAGTCTCAACTACAGTGACTGACTAATCCTAAGCTACATCATTAGTGAACCACCCTCCTCAGTATTCTATAGCAATACCTCTACCATACTGTAGACGGGTCTCCACGACCACGCCTACCTCTGCCGAGGCCTGGCACCTCGCACGCGTCGCACCGGACGGACTTACGCGTTCCCATGGAAACATGGGAACGCCGACTGACGCGCACAAGGGTGATTTCCGGAGCCCCGCATGGAGAGAAAAGACGGACTCGGGAGAAGCGGAAGGGGAGGAGTTTTCCTTCGAGACGCCGAGAAGGAGAGACGCGAGGGAGACGCCGAGACCAGAGAAGGAAGATCCGCAAGTCCTGGAGAGACGCGAAAAAGGGGGAAGTCGGATCCCCGAGACGAGCGTTTGCCGCCACAACCCTGGAGGGTCGTGGCTTGCTAAGGTACGGTCCTTGTTACAAGGACAGGGAAAACACGATCTTAATTCTAAAACGAAAGGGGGAGGAGGAGGAGGAACGGAGGGGAGTGGGAAAAGAGAGCATGTGTGAAAGGACCCAGAGGGGAAAAGACATAAAAGACGTAACCTCTACGGGGCCAGCACTAGTGAGGTATTGATTGTCACTAGTTTATTTTTGCCCTAACACAACCTCACTACCGGGCTATCTTTAATCACACCTTCCCCGTTCTTCCACACTTTCTTCCCCCTGCATGATTACACATAAACAACCCCTGTAATACCAAAAAGACTTACCTTCGTTTCCTGCTGTGTTTTGTGTTTCCGGTGTCACCTGGGAGGCCCCAAGAACAGCCATCATCGGAAGACCTAGGGAAGAGACGACAGGGACAAGAGACGAAGAAGAGGAAATTAACCGAGCGGGCCAGGATCACTCAGTGCCAGTTATTATAACCACCCTTAAATACAATAAAACCCTTGTGTGTACACTACTTACGTCTCCGACTCCTCAGTACCGCCTATTCCCCCCCACCACACATACCTACTCAAACTTTTCCCTGTACCTTACCCTGCTGCTGCAGACTTAAGGCCTGATTAAGAGTTTGGTGGAAGGTGTTACTCCTTCACAAACGTGACAGATATCCCGGCTGGCTTATTACAAATTGTAACACGGCAGATGGAATATTTGTCACGTTTGTGATGGAGTAACCTCCCAGCAAACTCTAGTCTAAAATCTAAATCAGTCCCTACATCAAGTTTCCTTTCCTTTCCTTATTGCCAGGCAAATGTATTTGATTTAAATAAATTGTGTTTGATGGTGAGGCCAGGAAGTAAAGTGGGATTAAGGACCTCATTCCGAGTTTGGCAGTCGGACCTCAAGACCTAAAAAGACCGCCATGTTGACGGTCTCTCAGACCGTCGTATTACAAGTCAAACAGGGAGGACTGCCAACCGCCAACCAAAAAAGGCAGGCTGGCAGTGGCGCGGAGGCCCGGAAATCGGCGGTCCAACCTCCAGCCCCAACAGCACAGTGACCAACCTCTGACCATATTACAACGCTAAAGTCACAGTGGTGGGCACCCATTATAGTCAGCCAATGGCTATCCGAACCACAGAGGTCAGCAAAGTAATACACAACTACACACTGGATGGATTTGAAAACAACACAGCTGACACACATTGCCACACTCGACACAAGTGCACAGCACACTATAAAACACACCCCTTCACACACCATAATCCTTTGCATTTACACTGCAACATACAGAAGCCAGAGCCAATATTTCAACACAGCAGTACAGATACTTGGCACCAATTTCTTCTCAGCCAGCACACAGCTTTGTCTAGTCACACCTTTTTACACATCCCCTCTTTAGTAAGTCACTGTCCCTTTTTGTTTTTTTTTCAAATTCCACCATGTCGCATTCTAAAAATCCACATTGTTTCTGAGGATGAGTTGAGTGTCATGGTGGATGAAATCATAAGAGTAGAGCCACAATTGTTTGGAGCACATGTCCAGCACACTCCTCTCCATAGGAAAATGGAAATGTGGAAGAAGATAGACGGCATAGTCAATGCTGTAGGGACCACCCTGCGCTCAAGGGAGGACATTAGGAAGAGTTGGAATGAGTTGAGGGGCAACGTCCACCAGCAGCAGGCCAAAAAGATTGGCAGTGCCAACTCCCCCCACCCCAGTGACCCATTACATCTCTTAATCTGGGAACAGAAGGGCTTTGCCATTCTGCATCCTGAGGGCTTGATATGAATACCTGGGGAGTGGAATCCGGTAAGTCACAACACTAAAAATGCCACCTAACTGCAATGTCATGCATGCCCATAGCTCACCTTTTTCCACTTTTAGTGTCACTCCACTTACCAGCCCAATGTTCACCTGCCCAAAGGCCCCTGTTTGGCAACTCACAATTGAAGTGTACTCATTTGGGAAGATAACATTTGTATAGTGTGTGTAGTACAGGGAGTGATATGACTAAAACTCCCAGGATGCACTGTTACAGTTACCCACACCACCAGCCCAGTGTTTCCATACCAAATACCCTTGTTATTTAACTGCCAACTAAAATGTACTCATCTGGAAGGATAACATTTGTCAGGTGTGTGCAGTACAGGGACTGACATGGCTCTGCCTCAGCAACTCCAAACCCTAGAACAATGGCCACTTGTCCAAAGACCACTGTCTGCCAACTCACAATTTAATTTTACTCAACTGGGAGGATACCATTTGTCAAATGTGGGAAGTAGAGAGAGTGACATGCCTAGTAAGGCCAGGAATGCACTGTGTCTGTAAAACCAACCATCAGCCCAGGATTCTCTTGTCCAGATAGCATTGTTTGTGATCTCTTGATTAAAGTAGACTCACCTGGGAGGATAACATTTGTCAAGTGTGAGTAGTACAGGGAGTTACATGACTGCAACTCCCAGGAAGCCCTGTTTCAGTAACACCACACACAAGCCCACTGTTCTCTTCGCCAAAGACCACTGTTTGCCAATTCCCAAATGAGGTTTACTTACCTGGGGTGATAACATTTGTCAAGTATTGGGGAGTAGTAAGAGAGAAAGGTGCTGAGGGACATTAACACCACCCCAAGCAGTGATCGACAACAACACACTACCCCTTCCTTTGGCGCATCTAAACCAGGCCCTTCATCGGTGCCAGCCACTGGAAGTGAGACCTTGGCAGGGGAAGAGCCCGCCCCATACACCCCTGGCTCTGTTGCAGCAGATCCCTCCCCACCATGCAAGTGGGATCCTCCAGCAAAACCTCCAGGAGGTGCGGATGACAAGAAACCCACCAATGCCAGCAAGTGTCCTCTTCCAAAATGACCTCCTTTGTATGCCGCACATTCACTCTGTTGACTGTACTTCAACTACCTTCCATTTCCAATGGGAGGAGTACACTGGACTTCGGACTTCCAGGGGTGTGGCGTTTACTCCAATGATTTCATCCACCATGACTGAACCCTTCACTTTTCTTTTCCATCATGCCCCAATTTTGTTGTAGGCACAAATGTTAAAAAAACACCTATCACAAAGTCATTGTCTGCTTGCTTCTGTTCCACATTTTGCTATGTAGAGATGTAAGAGGAAGACACAAGATACTAATGCAAGGAGGGATATGTTCCAGGTACAGTGTCCTGCTAATGATTACTGCCAACACACACAAACACATTGCTACAAGTGCCTGGTCACACCAAACATTGTATTACACTGTGAAGCACATAGGCTGTTGAAATGTCTGGACTATCATAGCAAAGAATGGCTGATTCATATTGTGTTAAGGCACATAAACCAAGGTACAGCCCCCGAGACCACGGAAGGGAGGGCTTTGTCAGACATTGTCCTGTAGAATAGGGACACAGAAAAGTGGATGGTGTCACCAGCTTGAGCCTTATTGCATACCACAACAAAGAAATACAATATGACATAAACCAAAGTACAAACAGAGGGTAGTACAACAGTCCCTGATCACAGGCACATCATAATCCAATGGCCATGCGTCTGGTGATATAACAAACGTCAGTGTTGTGGCACAAGCATTGTGACCTGCAATGATGAAACACATCTACAGCACCATACAGGTCATACAATAATAGTGATTAGCGTATGTGAAGGGTGAATGCCTTCCTTGCAACTGAAGACAACATATTTCATGCCCATTTGATCACACACCTGATGCAATCAGCCCAACACAGCACAATGAACAAGTACAATGTACACTTCTGACCTTCCACCCAAACACTGATCAAGCTGCCTTGGCACAGGTCTCATGCACAGCAATTCTGTAACCTACATTACCTTGAACAATCCATGTCCACTTCATATGTCAGAACTGCATCAGATACCTGCCAATGTCACAACTCTGAAATGCCCACATGAGGATGTCATGGTGAAGGTACCTGTACAAAGACAAAACAAGGAGACTAGGCTTGAAAACATACCTATTACACAAATCACATAGCTAGCACCTGGAAAGGAAATTACATTGCAATGAGACTGACACAAACAAAGTAGCTACATCACGGTGGGGATATTGCAAAGGCTAACTCTTCAGGCACATTTTGGCTGAATATTGCAGAGTATCTGCTCCAAAACACTCAACTCCACACATTCTTACAACTACAGCTCTTCGTACAGTCACAGTTATCACATCACATGACATACTTATCTTTCCGCAAGTCAGCTCCTTCCTCTGAGCCACTGTCATCCTTACTTGGCATTTCATGGGTTTCACCTGGTGGCACTGCAGGCTCCCGCTCCTCTGGGGTGTACTGGATATTCCTCTGCAGGGCGATGTTGTGGAGCATGTACCATGCCACAGTGATCTGACACACTTTCCCTGGTGAGTAGAGGAGGGCCTCACCTGTCCAGTCCCAAGACCTTCAGGAGCCCAAAAGCCCGCTCCACTACCTGCGCCTTGTTCTTCCATGGGCTTCATTGAAGCGGACTTCCCCTGGCGTAGTTGGATTCCTTATTGGCGTCAATAGCCAAGGGTGGTTTGGATATGCAGAGTCGCCTGTTAGGGAATGGGACATATGTGTAACAATGAGTTTCTCACTTCATGATTGCAGCACCTGACATTGTACACACACAAACAGGACAAATGTGACACACCAGCCAGCCAGGCCCTCTCTGGCTATAGTTGTGACATCAGTTGGGGTATGGTGATTTTCTGCATTATGAAGAAATCATGGGCTGAACCTGGATAACAGGCACAAACCTGTGAAATGTATAGATCTGCAAAATAGTCAACTTGGAAGTTATTTCTGTTGGGGTATACTTCTTCTTTGGAATGCGGTGGGACCAAGCCAACATCTGTGCCATCAGTGGCCCCACCACATGTGGGAGGTATGCAAACCCATAAAAGTCAGCCTTCAAATGGGCTAAATCCTATTGTCTGGGAAACTGGATTCAGCTGTCCAGGTGTTTCAACATTACTGGGAAGACATCCTTCAACACCAGACTGAACATAGGTTGGGACATGCCAGCTGACAGGGCCACTATATGTTGGAAGGATCCTGTGGCTAGGAAATGCAATAGTGACATGACTGGTACAATGGGTGCTATGCTGGTTGGATAACTAACAGCTAGCATCAGATCTGGCTCCAACTGATGACATAAGTCCCCTATTTTTTGTCGATTTAAACGATAGAGAAGGATTATGTGGTATTCTTCAATGGTCTGAAAGTCTGGCAGTGAATGGTATTTAGGAGGTTGTCACATCTGCCTTCTACCTGGATACCTATGCATGGCAAGACATGATTTCTAACATTAGTCATTGTGTCCACAGCAACATATATGATGCATGTCAGAGATATCATGTGACAAGGCATTTCAGAAGGGATAGACATGGCAACCAGTACATATCACAGCTTCAAATAACACAAGGGTCACATACGACCTCCATGGTTTTCTACACATGTGTACAGAACATGTATCTGGACCACCCTCAAAGATGTGCAACACAATTGCCCCTCCAAATGTGACTATATATCCTGACTGCCAAACTGACTGTCGGTGGGGGAGGATTGTACCCTACTGGCAGGGCCAGCCTTAACACTGGCAGCACCCTGTGGGACAAAAAAGCATGTAATAATATAATCACTGTTCCTCAAAATCACATTCTTAATATACACATACCACAATGATCCCCAAGCATATTATTAAACTGGTATCACATCCATCCATGCAAGCCTATGGCAAAGGCACACTAACTCTATACACAAAATGGCCTCTAGCCACATGGTCATAAAACAACAGCGAGAAAGGAGGCATGGGGAACGAATAACACATGCAATCCTACGGACAAAACACACTGGCTGAATGCACAAAATGATTGCCAGCCGCATGGTCAAACAACAACAGTGAGCAAGGAGGCATGGGGAACCAAGAACACATTTGGCCAAAAAAAGGAGGCATGGTGGTAACACTAAAGCAAACACTTACATTAATTCAGCAAGGCAAAACACAAAAATTCACTGAGCCCAAAATTTTTTACAACACACATCCTTCTACAATATCAAAAATTAGCCAACATATACACTTTTTGCAGAATAAAAATGAAATACAAACAAGAGCCAACATTTATAATTTAATCCATTGCCATCCCTGCCCTTAATGACGTTTTATTTAACCATATACCACAGAAACATTCTTTCATGTACTGATGACTAGTAGTGGGCCTACTGGCTTGATGGCCTGAGGGAAGTCTAGGCCACATAGTAAAATAAATGAATATTGCAAATGTAACAAACATGGAGAAAGGGTACTAAGCTGTGCAACAATTTTTCTTTCCAAAAGATGAAAAGTAATTGAAATGCAAAAAGAAATAACTAGGGGCCAGATGTACGAAGGGTTTTGCGACTCGCAAACGGCGAAAAACGCTGTTTGCGAGGCTCAAAAGCCTCTCCGCCATGCAGAAATGCATTTTGCGAGTCGGATCCGACTCGCAAAATGCATTTCCGACTCGCAAATAGGAAGGGGTGTTCCCTTCCTATTTGCGACTCGCAATGCTATTCAATTTCATTTGCGACTTGAAGTGGATGGTAACCCAGTCGCAAACGGGAAGGGGTCCCCAGGGGACCCCTTCCCCTTTGTGAATGGAAACAAAAATAATTTTTCAGAGCAGGCAGTGGTCCTATGGACCACTGCCTGCTCTGAAAAATACCGAAACAAAAGGTTTCGTTTTTTTTTCTAAGTGCAGCTCGTTTTCCTTTAAGGAAAACGGGCTGCAGATAGAAATAAAAAAAACTGCTTTATTAAAAAGCAGTCACGGACATGGTGGTCTGCTGTCTCAAGCAGGCCACCATCCCCGTGAGTGCCCATACTCGCAATGGGGTCGCAAACTGCGACCCACCTCATTAATATTAATGAGTTGGGTCTTTGCGACCCCATTGCGAGTTGCAGAAGGTGTCTGAGACACCTTTCTGCATAGCAAATTGCGACAGTCGTGTTAAATTAAAGGAAAAAAATATCTCCCTGGCACTGATGTGCTGCCATGGAATGCGACGCGCCCTCAATGTCTGAAGTGTCCAACCCAACTGCATAATAGACCGAGTCTGACTTTGTCCATGATATAAAGAAGACATATCAGATCGTATAATGTCTATAGCAGATGAAACAATGTTGTTAATCGTACATATTCGGTCGGACAAGGTGTGCATTCCATTATCCACAACGGCTAATGCCTTTTTCAAATTTTCCTGATCTATTTGCCTTAACCGGGCTGCAGCCTCCTGTTGGGAAACTTTCCATATTTCATTATACACTTCTTACAAGAAACGCTTCCTACGTGGTGTCTTCGGGCCTGACAAAAAAATCTTGCAAGTCAGTGTTATTAGACAGGAGAGTGAGATGTGTGTTGACTGCATCTTGTGAGGCTGATCTTAACCATTGTTGGCACAATTTTTATGTCAGCATGTTCTGGTGATATATAGCGAGGGTCTGCCCGACTCGCCCTGAAACCCCCCGATGAGGTGATAAAAAAGTTGATGACACCCGTTGGTGTCCATGGGCCACAATAACCACCCGCCTGGACGTGTCAATGAAGTGTTAAATGTACTATTATGGACCCAGTCCGAAAGCTCACTAAAAGTGGCATTTATGTATGTCTGCCAGTTATTAATTTTTGCAGGGACAGGTATGCTAGGCATGTTCAATTACCAATCGTTGCTAAGCCCAAACAGCTAGTCTGTTGTACTGATTCATTTAAAAATATCATTTGGACGGGAATGAGACATGCTCTAAACAATGTTTCTCTACCCTTTGTCTGCCAATGTTTTGTTCCCCAAACACTTTTCAAATCGACATTATTTGACCAATATTCATAACCTTCAATCGACAGTCGGGAAACAAAAGAATCTGAGTATATGAATTTCATATTAGTCAACAACATTTGCTTATCTTTAGACGGAGTTAACTTAAAATAATATGACTTAGCATTCATTTGATGATGCCCAGAAAAATACGTAAATTTATCAGAATAAGTTTTGGAACTCCCTTGCGGGGGAGTTGGGTAATGTTCCCATTGCGTATAGTCAAATATTGTTTTTGGACTACTCGCTTTATGTATAAAATGGTACCCATAATAATTATAGCAAAACATGTCACCATAATTGTCTTTGAACTGGTAAACATCTTCATTTTCATAGACTGTATAATATTGTAATTCAGTCATCATGGAATCAACTGTCTTCACATCCCAATCATCAGATACAATGCCAGGTATTACGATATCATTCATAGATAACTTTAGGACATACGGTATTTGAATGATCTCAGTGGGACCGTATATATCAAACATTACTTTATCCCACACAATCCCATCCGGAATTGGCACTGCAGAAATGTTCACAAAGAACAAGTCTCTTCGAACCTTATGTGATGAAAAATGTGGCTTCAACACCTCCTCCACCTGTTCAACCGCTGATCTCTCAGGAAGAAAATGACCATGTATCAACAAGAAAAAAGGTAATGACAAACCTTATCCAGAGAAAAAATGCTGACATAGTCAAGAAGAGCCACAGATAGTTCGATGGAAAAACAAAATACGTATCTTTAAGCCAACACATCAGCTTACGTGGACCTCGGTCAGTAGTTGAAGAGGCAAACGAGTCCGATAGACCATCGTTGTCGTTGGCAATGTACCCAGAGGCAGTTCGTGCAAAAGGTGTCGCCGTATTCATTGGAGGTGTCGGTGTTTCTCGCAGTGGTACACTGTAGATAGCACCATCCGCAACGTCAGTAGTCATGGTGACTCGATCAAATGTTTCCAAATTATTTGTTGTCAGTGGAACTAAAGCGAGATCATCTTCCACCCTCCCCAAGCTCGGAGAGGTAACAGTGTTGGTATAGATAACTTTGAGCGGAACATCTTCCCCAGTAGTGAGAGGGATTCGGGAACTACTGGACGTTCCTCTTGGTCGGCTGTGCAGAATCGGCCACATGTTGTAACTTGACATTGTCAATAGAAACAAAGCGATTTTCTTTCGCACCCGGCAACGGTGGTAAAATAACAGTCCTCATTCCGAGTATCCCCAACACAGGGACTGGTGCTCGATAAGAAGGGCCAAATTCTTTTTTCACTGCGACCTTTTCACGCACAAGATCCCCAACTCTGGGAATCCAACCAGTAGGTGTTACTGGCACATCCTTAATTCCTGTGGAGGCAGCACTTTTAGAAGAGTTATCTTCACGGAACTGTTGTAATTCCTGCAAAACAGTGACACGATAATTTATGTCAAAATGCGTTTCCGCTGCCTCCACACCAGGACCATCAAGATCCGGAACAAACATTTGTGTTCCGAACAGGCACTCATATAAAGTACGACCCCCCAGGGACCTTCTAGGCAGGTTATTTAGTGCTCTCTGAACTCCATACAGGTGGGTTAGCCAACTACGACCCGTACCTAAGACTCTCGCTGTTAAGGATTGCTTTAAATCGCGGTTTAATCGCTCCACGACAGAATGCCATCAGCAGAGCCTTCAGCTCAGCCAACTGTGCCGTACAATCCCCTAAAGTCTGTGTATAAGTATGTTGGGGGCAGAATTTCTCCCCCTCCATATAGCCTCTCACCACTGCACGTGCAGCAGAATATTGGTGTTTTGTCCCCACCGCCGGTTGCGCAGAGCCATCGGTGTACATTACTACTTGATATTGATCAATAGGCAACGTGTCACAGGGAAGAGGATATTCAACTTCATATTGCAGAAATTCTTGAGTTTGTAATTTTGGGTCAAAAATGTGATCTACATCAGTGGCTGTTAAAGAAGTAGCCCATTGTATCCATCGCGGGTGCAGTGCTTTTGCGTTAGGAACGCTCGCTTTTGTAACAGCCTTTAGGGCGGGAATAGGGAAAACGGCTATAATGCGTTTACCCTGGGCAAGAGGTCTTTCTTTAATAACAGCCATCTGTACAGCAGTGAGAATTTTCTCTGTAGGTGCGAAACGTTGTTCAGCAGCCGAATACAAGTGAGACTTGTATCCAATTGGGACTGTCTCACCCTCATTGAATGTGACATACGTAAACCCAATGGCCCCAGCTATCACCCAGATGACCAAATGTGTCTTATTGTCCCGTGTATGTAAATGTTTTGCAGCTAGAAGATCTGTTGGTAACTCCCAAAGAGTATGTGTATGTTCAATTGTCCAGAATTTACTCGAAAAATCAGGACGAATTAATTCGTATAAAGGTTTTATGCGTGTAGCATAATCAGGAATGTATGTTCTGCCAAAATTTAGAAAGCCCAACAATGATTGGAGTTTCTTAATCGTATTAGGTGGTTGCAGTTGTGCACATTTTTTAAAAAATTGTGGCGCTAGGCTCTTACCTTCATTTGACAGCTCATATCCCAGGAATATGACGCTGAGGAAGGCAATTTTTGATTTTTTTTAAGTTAAATTTGTAGCCTATTTTGGCAAACCCAACAACAATGCCGGCTACCCGTCTTAAATGTTGTAGTAACTCGTCATCCGTGAGATATAGATCATCTACATATGACAATGCTTCAGGGTCCAACCCGTGTAAAATTTCAGTCACACGAGCCGCAAACAGTCCTGGGTTATTCTTATATCCCTGAGGCAAACAACAGAATTTTTTCTGGGAGCCTAACGCACTAAACCCTGTGAGGTCCCTACTTCCGGGTGCTATATTCTGTATGGCAGAAGAAACCATTCGAGATGTCTAAAGTTGTTTTATATTTTTTCGGCACAATGTTGTTCATCAGTGCGGCGCTTTGTGAATTTTGAATAGCATATGTACGTGTATGTCCATTCAAATGTTTGTAGTCTAAGACTATTCTATATGAATGGTCCGGTTTCGCTACAGGGAATTAGGGATTATTCATCGGCAAGACACAGGGTTCAATTACTCCCTGGTATTCTAATTGCGTAAGTATTTCTCTCACCGGTGCCCTTGCTTCATGTTTTATTGGATATTGCGGTTGTGGCTGAGGTTCACCCTTAATCTGAATTATATGATATGGAGAATCCCTATCCAACCCTACGTGATTTCTATATAAGGCAGGTGCTTGTGCTAGAGCCCATTTTATGCTATAGGACTCTGCGAGTTCCCATGGAACAAGTGGTGAGAACGAAGGTTTAATAACCTCCTCCCCAACTGGGCAGGTGCGAACAAAGTCAGGCGGCCAATCCTGTTCAGCTAGCAAAATGTCATATATCTTGACTACACGATCCCAAAATATTGCATTTATAGTGCGTTCAATGTCTCCTTCCAATTGTAAAGTCACTGTATACACCCTATCGGGTTCAGAGACACGCATATCTGCTGTTTCAATTTGTATGAAGTCATCAGTTGCTTTCACCTCCAGATGCTCTAGAAGATTCCGGCAAACTATTGTGACCTCTAGCAGTGCTAGGGCCCATGTCTTGTTCTTCAAGAGAACTCTCTTCCTGTGTGGCATGTCTAACTGAGACTGCCGTCACTTTTTCTTTTTAAACTGTTGTTTTTGTTGTATCGGTTTCTCTTCCTTCTTGACAGAAACCTCTGAAGAGCGTTGTGATTCCTGCCTTGGTTTCACGTACTCTGTTCTCCGCTCTGACCGCACACCTCTCTCATTTCTCTTTTCCGATGAGTCCTGAAAGGAACGAGATTGGCGTGTATCAGTGTATTGATATCTATCAGGCGTTTTCAAGTTATCCCTATTTCTGAGATTATACCTAGTCTGCGGGGTCTCCGTGCACGGAGATTCTCCCATTTCTTTTTTAGATGTCTGTTGTTTTTTTCTCCCAGCGCTTTTTATTACCCTCAGGTTGCTGTTTAGTATTGTCTTTACTAATTTTCCCTTGAAACTGTGGTTTCTGTGGTCTAGCCCCTAGGCTATCTCGACCGATACTGGAATATGTTTCTGCTATTATTTTAGGCAGTTCCCGCTTCTGATCTAGTTTCGGGACATCACGAAGATGCATACGCACCGCTAGTGCAACTGCCTCCCCTTTAAGATTACTTAGTATTATTGAAGAAACCATGGCAAAATTGCCCATCAGTTGCATTCCCAAATCTAAGGCTGGGGCAGCCCCGTATTCATCCTGAATCTGTTTAAGCACTTCCGGTAGGTTCGCTAATGTCGGTGTACCGTGTGCCTTTGTATAGAGCGCCGTAAACACTGTGCCCCATATATTACAATGTTCCACTGTGGGAACCATGCCAAATGGTAAACACATAGTTAATATTCTATGTTTGTCCTGAGGTCCCGTATGGGGAAATACCGCCTCCAGCGTATTAATTTTCTGTGCCAGCCAAAATGGAGTCTCCTCCCGTTTGGCTGGAACCTTACCCATGATAGAGTGTACAGTCGCCGGGTTTATACCTGGAGCTACTGCTTGTAGTTGTGCTGGAGCAGCACGCACTGGGTTCGTATTCAGTGTCTGCATCACAAATTGTACTAGGCGCCTAAATGTAGCCGTTAAGTCTGTATATAAACGACGAACTTCAGCCACGGGCATATTTGCAACCGCAGGATGTGGTGTACATGTGGCCAATAAAGGCCAGGTCGGAACCTCATTACTCAGTGGACCTAACCTTACTGGCAATATTGTATGGGGTAGGGCGCCATCAAGCCAATTATTATGTTCTTGATAAGATAGATCTCTAGGTATGCGTACACCCTGTACTGGCCAGGCGCGTTCGCAACCATATATGTGTGAAATGCATTTGTATTCCCATCAACTGCTGGAAATGTGACCCAAGAGTAAAAAAGTTCTGTTCTATAGGCTGCATTGGCAGCCACCACAAACGTGACTGGACCACCCTGGATCCTAAGACCATGTGCAAGCAAATGTGCCGTGAGCGGCTGCCTCATATTAAGCGCTATTTGTATAACCTGGGGATTCGCCATTAGAAAAACAGCAATGGGTCAGAGAAGTCACACCAAAACGGGGTCTTTCCTTTTAAGGTTCAAGCTTGAACAATCATCGGCTATATGTATAATCACTGTATATCGCGGTGGTGGAAGTCCTCAGTGCCACGGACGTCTCCGTTAAAGGAACCGAGGGATCATTATAATATATGAGACCGAGAGAGACTGGTGGACCCAAAAATTAGAGCCAGACCAATCGTTGGCAGCGCCATGTCGAGTAGGCTCTCATTATCCCAATGAGACTACTGGATTTTTGGGTGGGGGACTAAGTCTAACCCACGGCAAAGGACCCTTGTCACACCAAATCCGGGTTGAGCTCCGGCTAACTAGCAGTGCCTTATCTCTCCCAAAGGGAAGAGACAATTGGGCAGCCGAGCGCATGACATCTTAGTGCTTCCCAGGGAAGTCGTGGTCACTCAGGTCCCAACCAGTTCTCTCATACACAGTGTGGTCTCATATATAAATGACAAAGGCAGTTTAAGTTTTAAAGATTGGTTTAATAAAACGACTGCATTTTAGATAACAAGGCGTGAACCGCAATAACCAGAACCATACAACACAGTAGACTGAAATAGTAACGAGGAGAGTGAAACATAAGAATAACGCTATCATGGTGCAACTAAATTACGTTCCCTCCTCTAAGTTCTATCTTGAGCACAGCATGTTAAGCTCTAAGCCTGTCTTTCAGGTTCCCCCGGGAGGACATCAACCCTCATACCTGAGCAAAGGCCTGTGATCGGGATCAGCATCTGCAACAGGGCAATCAGCATCTAGTTGTGGGTTCCTGGTCGGGATCTCCCTCTTATGTGTACCAGGACTAGGAAGTGTTTTTATAACTAACACGCCGGTGTTCTAAGAAACGTCCCTACGTAAGAATGTGTACTTTCTACGAACCCTAAAGACTAAACTTCTGCCACGTCTATCGGCAATGTACCAGACTGTATCCTTGACTGAAGCACAGAGCGAGCAAGAATGTATTGTTTGAGAACTTCAGTGCTGAAGTAAGCTAAACAGTGTGATAGAAGAAAATAAAACAAGACCGTGAAACTTGCTATTGTAAAATAACAGTGCAAGGCTAAATAAAATGCATCTAGGGCAAAGTGCACAGAGGCCTAATACTTTAAGCAAACGTGCAGAAAGCTACATTATAAATGGCTACACTACAGGACCACCTTGACAAATACACTTTAAAACAGAATGGACAGCGGCTATACAGACAAGGAGACAAGACTACGATGCCGTTAGTGACCCACATTGGCGTTAACATTACCAACAGGTTGGGCATTGTGGCTACGTTTCGGAAGGTATGGAATGGGTTTTCATCGCTGACTCAGTGATCGCACCGGACTGATATAGGACCTTCCTGGTGGAAGTGAGGCCACCAGGACTCGGGGAGGGGGATGGCGGGGGATCTTAACGCCTTTTCAACTAGAAGTACTGCGCTTGGCACTGTGCATGCTGCTGTGTTTCAGGCCAAGTAGAGAAATTCGCCCATCGCTCCAGATAATCTGGTGGGCTGGGCACAAAGGGTAGTTTACCAACTGGGGAATGCCAAAGTGGCGATCTCCATGGAGTGCCGATGTTCTATTCTAATGAGGATCGACGAGAAACCGAACGATTTGGCATCTTCTGAAGCGGTTTCAGTTGCACAGGGACTCCTCTTCAGGGGTCTCTTTATTAAGGATCTCTCCAAGTATACGGCAATAATCAGCTCCATAGACAAAGTGCAACTGTCTTTGAAGAAGGTGTTCCACAACACTCTTTTTCGAAGACCTGGATGACTGCGGGATGATTGCCAGGCTGTTTCTCACACGAATGAGACTTCTCAGATAGTGGATGCAGATATGGCCAAGTACAGTCAGCCGACACTACCTTCTACCACACCTGATATTGTGGAGGACGACACTGTTTCCCAAAAGAATATAGCAGAGGTCAACAGGGTCAAGTTTGTCTTCTGCATATGAGGATTATTATTCATTCGGAAGTGATTTTAGGGGGCAGAACACAATGGTTTCTACAGAATGACAATTGCTGACCAAAGACCCTTGTGTTTTCAAAACTGTGCAAGGCTTCAAACTGGAGTTCTATCAATCCCCTTTCCAAGTGACACCCCCCACAGAGCTAAATATTTCCCTACAAGAGCAACACGTTATCTCAGAAGAGCTTCAATCTCTCTTGTGAGATGAGGTGATTGGCCTTTCTTCCCCACATCCCGAGGGTTTCATCAGCACCATCTTTTTGATGGACAAGAAAGGAGGCGGTCCCGCCTCATCTTAAATTTAAAGTAATTCAACGCCCGAGTAGTTTACAGGCACTTTAAAATGTAGGGGATCCATCTATTAAGGTATATTCTGCAAGAGGGCGACTGGATGGTCCGCTTGGACCGAAAGGACGCATATCTGATTGCCCTATCTTTCCACCCCATCATCGATTTCTGCAATTCATTTGGCTCGGTCAATGCTTTGAGTTCCAGATCCTCCCCTTTGGGCTCTCGTCAGCCCCTTGGTGCTTCACCACACTAATGAGGCCTGTGACGGAGTCACTTCGCACCAGGGGAGTGAGTTTCATTGTTTACCTTGATGACCTGATTTTGCTAGCACAGGACCTTCAAATAATGACCCTGCACCTGTCATGGACAATTCAACTGCTCCAAGACCTGGGATTTCTTATCATACAGGCAAAGTTGAAGCTAAGGAGTTCCTAGGCTCCCAAATAGACTCAATTGACTCCCAGTTGATTTTTACGGAGCAGAAAGTCTGCAGTGTAAAAAAGGAATTGAGACTGACATTAAGCAAGCAGACAATCTCGGTGAGAGCTCTAGGATGGATAGTGGACCATTTGGTTTCATCCATCCAAGTAATCTTTCCGGGCCCTCTCCATTACAGAGCTCTTCAGATGTTCAATATTTTACATCTGCAAATGGGTCTTTCCTACTCAGATCGAATTCCTCTATCAGAGGAGGACAGAACGGAGATGACGTGGTGGCTCGATCACATGGATTACTGGAACGGCAAGGCAATATTCGTCAGCTCTCTGAATGTTGTCCTGGAATCAGTTGCCAGCAGATGGGGCTGGGGAGCCCACGCAAGTCATTGACCATGGGGGGGTGAGTTCGCTGGTCAGAGAAAGAACTTCATCCCCACATAAACTGATTACAACTCCTAGCGGGCTCTTTTCCAATCAAGAGTCTTTCCCCTCATCGGACAGATTGTTGAATTCTGCTGTGGATGGACAATATCTCAGCAGTCAGGTATGTCAACAAGCTGGGTGGTACAAGATCACGATTGGTAGCGGAGAGTTCCAAGGACTCGTGGCAATTCTGTCTTCAGCACCAGATTTCAGTGATTGCGGAATACCACTGAGAGAGAAGAACTCAGTAGTGGATTGGAATTCCAGATTTCTTCGGGACTTCATCAATTGGAGACTGCACCAGAGTGTGTTTTATTTTCACAATCGCAAGAGGGGGCCTTGTTCGGTGGAGCTCTTCATCTCCTGCCTGAACCGACAACTTCCTCAGTTTTTCAATTGGAGACCGGATCCAGAAGCAACATCCATGGGTGCTTTCCCTCAAGACTGGTCCCTCCATCGGGGTATGCCTTTCCCCAGTTCAGTCTGATACCGAGAGTCCTGGCTCAGGTGCGACAGGAAGTAGAAATGATTTAAGTGACTCTGCTATGGAGAGTACAGCCATGGTTTCCAATAGCTCTAGAGTTATCATTCGACATCCTGAGCCTGATTCTGGTTCAACACAATCTGCTTCTAGGCTGGTTGGGGAATCCGCATCTGTTGATATCTGCGGGTCAACTGCAATTGGTAGCATGGACGATTTCCGTAGTCATTGGCAAATGCCAGGCATTTCTCCACAGGCTTCATTCTACATCAAACAAGCATGGGCGTCTGGCACACACAAACGCTATACTTCCACTTGGAGAGGATGGGTGCATTGGTGTACGGAGCAGGATTCAGATCCCTTTAGAGCAGATGTCAATTTGGTGATTAACTTCCTTGCTTCTTTGGTGGCCACCGGTCTGGCTTATAGGTCTATTAACAATTATTGATCAGCCATCTCTGGGGGGAATTTACCGCTTTCAGGGAAGCCAGTGGGAGAAAACCTTGTCATGAGAAGCATTCATTTTTGTAAACCTCCATAACCCAGATACTTTTGCCTTTAGGATGTTAATGTGGTTTTATCTTTCTTAGAAAGGTGGCCAGAGAATAAATACCTTTAACACAACAACTGTCTGCCATACTGATGATGTTGCTTTGTCTGATATCATGTAAAAGGGTTTTGGTTATCCGTGCCCTTGATTTGTCTGGCAGGATTTTTTCTCCTGAGGGAGTTTCTTTCTTCATTTCTAGACATACTATAACTAATACTAGGACAATTTTGTATCTGGCATTTCCCCATAATTCTAAATTGTGTGTGGTACAATGCCTTAAACCTTATAAAGCTGTTATGAGTGAATTTAGATAGGATCCTGGAGGAGGTCAGGTCCTCATTGCCTTCAGAAACCCTTTAAGGCAGCTGTTACTTTGGTAAGATGGATGCACTGATTGCTGTCCGAAGCCAGAATAGACGTCTGCATTTTCAGAGCTCATTCGGCCAGAGGACCTATGGCTTCGAAATCATTCACTTTTGGTCCCAGATTAGAGGATATTCGCGAGACTGGTTGTCCAAATTGACATTCAAGTCTTTTTATTATAAACCGAATGTGGACAAAGCTTCAGTGGTGATAGATTGGCTTTAAGCAAGTATAATCAGAGCCTCCAGTCATGACATAGAATATAAATGTTTCTAGCTTATGCCACAAGAACTTTCAATTCTATTAAGGACACAAAGGTGAGGATTATCCCACCCTGATGTTCCCTTCATCGCGACGTAGGGGATAAGTATATACTTTTTTCTTATCAGATTGTATGATGTATCCCACCCTATGTATTTTTTGTTTAGATGGGATGTTTTTCTAACATTTGATTGCTTTGATGATGATGTTTCGGTTAACATGGATATTATGGCTTCTTTTTCTGAATTTCCAGGTTATGATTAGTAACAGATCTGGAGCAGACCAGCTTTATAGGTGGATTGGCCTGGGCAGCGCTTTGGATCCTTTCTACTTCCCTGGAGTTTTCTTCTGCTCTTTGGATGGGTTTTTCAGATGATTCTAGTTTTTTTCTCTGCAGTTCGTTGTTCATTAGTTTTCAGTTGTGGTTATGGCTAATAATCTGCAAAGAAAGAGGACACAAAATGGACTCTTTGATACTTATAAAGAATTCTTGTATATAATTGGTTCATGTGATATGGCTTACCTATTCTGACATAGGTAGCATAGTTTATTCTTTAATGTATTGTGATTGGCTGCTGAAATTTTCACAGTAATGAGAGAAAAGCATAATCCTCGCCTCCGTGTCTTTAATACAATTGAAAGTTCTTGTGGTGTAAGCTAGAAAATATTATATTTCCATGGCATCTGTGTTTGCAGATGACAACTTCCAAATCCAAGATGGATAGCGAAAATATGTACACTTCGAATCCTATTTACACAGCAACGTTGAGGAAAACCGTATGACTTAAGATGGCTGCCAATATTGTGTGCACAACAATATTTTCAGGCACACAATCTTCAGTCTGAAACAGCCTGATTCAAAATGGCTGCCCAAACACAATTCACACGTTTTCCAGTAAAATTATGTGAAAATCCAGTCCAGTAAATGTGCAGAGATCCTTAATTTTAATAAATAATGTAGCTCCTTAGGAATACACCGTACACCATAGGAAACGGTCAACAATGCTGGGTCTTCATGGCGTGTCCCAACCTCAAAGACAAAAAATAGCAGTAACAATGGTGACTTGACAGCAGCAGTACCATCAGCTCGATACGCTGAACACTACTTCGGTACTCCTTAACTCGTTGCCAATGTGCAGTAAGTGAAGAAAGCACTCTTTTTCAAGGGTTAATACAGCTAATTTATTATCAGCAAGTTATCTTGACAACCACCGTAGTACAGGGAAGCAAGCAACTTATGTTAGTGAGTCTGACCTTATTTGGTTTCTTATCTTTAATTGATATGGGGACGAGTTAGAGGTACGATGGACCTTTTGACTGCACTTAGAGTAACTCCCACCATAGGACTCCATTTCAATACAAGTCAATAACAATATCAATCAACTGTATCAATAATCTTTGGAGTCAGTAATTCCACTCACCATAACCCCCTTTGGCCATGAATAACCACAACATTATGTAAAAGTTAGAATGTGTATTTCCCTATGTCAACAATGCTAGTATCACGTAACTTAGTCTCAAAATCAAATGATATACGTACAGAAACAACACTGGTTGACCAAATCTTCTAAAGAATCTCAATTTAACCAAAGCATGAAGTATTGCGCACTCTAGAGTTACACTACAAATCAATAACAAGAACAACTGCGCAATAGAAATAACATACATTTAGATTCAGCAACTGCGTTACATCTATTAATTGTTAATAGCAACCTACTAACATTTAGGGTCATCCCTTTCTAACCTTCTGATTGAAATAGCATGTTTGGACTTCATGCAAATCAATTTAGTCAATACAAATTTGGAAAACCATCTAGCTAGGGCCCTATCAAAATTAACGGTTGGTACCTAGGAAATAAAAGACAAATTACATCAAACGATAACAATTGAGTAATACCTTTCCTCAGTATGGATCAGCAAACTGCGATTGTCTTCGTCAATTGGACATTTGTTCGGTCAGCATCAGCATTGGACCTTGAAAGGAATGGTTCAGAACTGGGGAGTCTAACTATCCGAACCATTTGTAAAGCACAGTTTAAGGATCAGCATTCAGCATCAGAAGTTTAAACATTAAAGTTAAAGATAGAATTCTCTAAGCAAAAGAATCAAAGGCAAGTACTCCTCATCGGTGGAGATGGAAAACAAGAATAGTCCCATCCCTCTCGGTGTGGTCAGGCTAAGTTAAAATCATCTAAAAGTCTTCCCACGTTGCCATTTGTCAAAGAATCGTATGTTTACATTTAGTCCAATGAAAGTAGAATTTCAAATCTAAGATATAAATAAACTGTCTTTCACACGTCGATGATTGGCTCCTCTTCTCCTGTTACCATTGTCAGACTCATCAGGTAACAATTTTGTATCTTTCTGTCCTTCAGTCAGTGCATCCGTTGTTAGCCCCTGGGAACATCGCTTTCTCACACACTAAACTTTACATTGTAACAATAGCTAATACAGCATATTCTAGCAAGCAGTTCTCAGGAGAAAAGAAAAAATCTAGTAGCGTCTGGTCAACTCAGTGGAAAAGAAAAATTCAGGTATTAAATTCTCCAAGCAAACATTTTCTCACAGCATTATCGTAACAGTACGGTTTAACATGAGGCTGTGCAACTAGGCCTAAAACCTCTCTAACTTAATACCTACAATTCAATAAAGCAAATACATAATAAGTAATCATCAATATAATATACTACTACATTAATCTAAACATGAGCACATCAATTTATTTTGATAAGCAATTAATAAGGACACTTCGTGATTAGTGACGGCCACTCAAGTAGGCACATTTTCCAAGTTGTGCATTTTTTTCTATGTTAATTCATTTTCTATGCAGATTCAACATTCAGAATACATGAATATTTATTAGGAAAAATTCAGCGTTCACACTTCTACTCGCCGACATTCTATATCCACATTCCAACTCTTAAGCATTCCACCCCAGACTATTCCAACCCACGAGAACCAATACCCATGCAACAAGAATAAGTAACATCAAACGATGTGCCCAGGGAAGTTAGCCAGGCACAATATGAATTAAGGACCCTCACTAACATTTAACTCTGTTGAGGCAGTGTCTATCCCTCTATTTTCTACCATTTCAAGGATCTGAAAAGGGTGGCCAAAGGACTCCTTCCTCAGCCTACCAGATTCTAATATGTGGCTCTACTGGCATGCAACTAGATTTTCTATCTTTACACCAACAATACTAAGCCACGTATCCTATCCATATTGATGCCCTTTTGTGTCAACAGTAGAGTAGAGCACTTTTCAGAGGCCCTGTGCAGACTGAAGATGAAATAGCATTCATCACATTGTCAGGCAGCTCATTCTGTGATGCCATGCTCATCACATAGCTGAGTGCCTGTGCCGCCTAGACCTCCAAGGTGTCTCCATGCTGGTGGCTTCCTGCAGGTGTGTTCAGTGAGCCTAGAATAGAGGGCGAGAATGGGAGCATCAGGCTCAAGCATAAGGAAAGTGGCACTGGGTGAAAGTTGTCAAACCTGGGCTTCGTCTTCCGTTCCCAAAGAATGCCATGATTTCTAGAATGAGCTCATGGTCCCGCCTTATAACATGCCTTTTCCAGAATGGTGGCCTGTCTATAGGATGTTGGCTGACGATCCCAATCAAGATGGCGCAACATCTTTTTTCTCTGATGTCAGATCCTGTTAGAACCATATGTAAAAATAAAGTTGTGCGTGAAGGATATGTTGCAACACATTTGTCCCTTATTTTTCATCACATTTCTTGACCTCTTCCATTTTTTGTCACTGATTTTTTTGCTCCCTGCAGGTAAATCTTTCTACTTGATTCTAGTTCTGTCTCTTTTCTACCACCTCTGTTTTCCCCCTCATGAGGTTTTCATGTTAGCCACACCACCGAACTCCTATGGACCGACCATCGCTGCATCCATTTCTCCTTTCAGAAGCTGGTCACTCACCACCTCACCACTAAACCCCCCGCCGCTACTGGAACAGAATCTCAACAGAACAGCTGATCTCCACCCTCACCTGGGCACCCCCTCACAGTACCCGGGACCCCAGCACAGCCACCACCTACCTGCATAAACGGCTAGAAGACTGCGCGAACACCCTCGCACCACTCAAACAACCCTCAGACTCCCACCACAGACACAAGGCCAGCTGGTTCACCCCTGACCTGCAGGTCTCCAAACAGGAATGTCGAAGAATGGAAAAGACCTGGCGCCTTGCACCCACCGAATCCAACCACACCGCCCTCAAGACTGTCATCCGCAAACATCACCAGCTGATCCGCACTACCAAAAGAACCAACTACAAAAGCCGAATAGACACCAACGCCCACAACAACAAAGAGCTCTTCGGCATCATCAAAGAACTCTCCAACCCCAGGACCTGCTCCCACGAACCCTCGCCATCACAGGAACTCTGCCACTCCCTTGCCACTCACTTCCGTCGAAAGATCGAAGACATCCACAACAGCTTCAAACCCCAGACCCATCGGACAACCACAGACAACCACGAACCCAACACATCAAACAACACCAACCCTCTTTGCTCCTGGACCCACGTCAACAATGAAGACACCATCAACACCATGGCCTCTATCCACTCCGGCTCTCCCTCGGACCCCTGCCTGCACCAGATCTAAAACAAAGCCAGCAACATCATCGCACCCCACCTCTGCGCAATCATCAACAGCTCCTTCGAGACAGCCACCTTCCCGGAGAGATGGAAACACGCCGACGTCAATGCCCTGTTGAAGAAACCCAAAGTAGAACCAGATAACCCCATTAACTACCGACTTATCTCCCTCCTCCGCTTCCCAGCGAAGGCCATTGAAAAATTTGTGAACAGCCAACTTTCCCGCTACCTGGAAGACAGCAAAGCGCTCGATACCTCCCAATCCGGATTTCGCAAGAACCACAGCACGGAGACCGCACTCATTGCTGCCACAGATGACTTCAGGACCATGCTCGACAAAGGCAAAACCGCAGCGCTCATCCTCTTGGACCGTTCCGCAGCTTTCGACACCGTCTGTCACCACACCCTTCGAACACGTCTCCATAACACCGGGATCCGCGGCAAGGCCCTCGATTGGATCTCCTCTTTCCTCTCCGGCAGAGCCCAGAGAGTCCGCCTTCCGCCCTACCTGTCCGAATCCTCCAAAACCGTCTGTGGCGTCCCACAAGGATCCTCCCTCAGCCCAACAATTTTCAGCGTTTGCATGGCTCCCCTCGCCAACATCGCACGATCCCACCACATTAACATTGTATCCTACGCAGATGACACCCAGCTGATCATCTCCCTCACGAAAGACCCCACAACAGCAACAGCAAGAAACAACATCCACAAGGGACTTCATGCTATCGCAGACTGGATAGAATAGAGCCGCCTCAAGCTAAACACAGACAAAACAGAGGTCCTGCTCCCTTCATAAGCTAACATTGGGGCTGCCCTCAAGCATTGTTTGAGGGGTAGCTGCTGATCTGAAAGGAGTCAGAAGGTCATATTTAGTATGGCCAGAATTATGATACAAAATCCTGCTGACTGGTGAAGTTGGATTTAATATTACTATTTTAGAAAATGTAACTTTTAGAAAGTGAGCATTTCTCTGCACTTAAATCCTTCTGTGCCTTACAATCCACATCTGGTTGGGTTTGGTTGATAGCTCTCTTGTGCATTCACTCAGACACACCCCGAACACAGGATACTCAGCCTCACTTGCATACATCTGCATTTTTAATGCTGGGAGGGTGGAGGGCCTGACACTTGCATGTCAAAGGACAGTAGCCTGCCCTCACACAAAGGACTGCCACACCCCCTACTGGGACCCTGGCAGACAGGATTTAACTGAAAGGGGACCTTGTGCACTTCTAAGCCACTCTTTCAAGTCTCCCCACTTCAAAGGAACATTTGGGTATTTAAACAGGGTCTCTGCCCCTACCAACTCAGACACTTCCTGGAAAAGAGAACCTGAACCAGAACCTGCATCCTGCCAAGAAGACCTGCCTGGCTGCTCAAAGAACTCACCGGTCTGCTTTCTGTGAAGGACTGCTGCCTTGCTGTTGCCCTGCTGCCTTGCTGCTCTCTGGCTGTGGTGAAGAAGTGCTCTCCAAGGGCTTGGATAGAGCTTGCCTCCTGTTCCCCGAAGTTTCAGGACCAAAAAGACTTCATCTCTACAAGGACTCCTTGTGCAACGTAATTCGACGCACAGCCTGCCAGAACCAACACACAGCCTGCACTGCAGTGAAAATGTCCCTGCACGCTGAACAGGAATGATGCAGCCTGACTTTGCATTGAGAAGATCGACGCAGCGCCAGCGCAGTGACCGGAAATTCAACGCACGGCCTCACCGGATTAACGCACTGCCGAGCCGGAACGACGCATCCCGACTTCCAGAGAGGAATCTATGCAGTGCCTGCTCTGCAGTAGAAAATTGGACACAACGCCCACCGGATCGACGCAGCTCCTTGACTTCGTCCTGTCAGTGCCGGAAATCCACGCAACGTCCTCGGGCGTCTGAAAACCCAGCAAGCCGAAGAGGATCCATGACCGAGCACTTGAAATTGACGCACAGCTGTCCCTGCGTGAAAACTGAGCAACGCATCGCCGTGTGGAGCCCGAGAAATCGACGCACATCCCTTTGTTTCCATGCTACTCCTCCACTGCGGTTCTCCGCAGAGATTTTTTCACGTGAACCAGGTACTTTGTGCTTAAAAGAGACTTAAGGCACTTTATATCACTTTTCAGTGAAAGCTCAACATATACTTATTGCATTTTAATCATTTTGACCTGCATCTTATGAGATAAATATTATATATTTTTCTAAACACTGTTTGGTGTATTTTTGTGGTGCTATATGGTGTCATTGCATGATTTATTACACAAATACTTTCCACATTGCCTTCTACGTTAAGCCTGACTGCTCAGTACCAAGCTACCAGAGGGTGGGCACAGGATAATTTGGATTATGTGCGACTTACCCTGACTAGAGTGAGGGTCCTTGCTGGGACAGGGGGTAACCTGACTGCCAACCAAAGACCCCATTTCTAACAAGTAAGTACACACACCTGTGTCATTACACTCAACAATTGTTTGTCGCGCCAACAGCCACATCAGATGGGGGAAACACTACGGGCAACAGGTACACTTGTCATTGCGTCCCACGTTGGAATCAGAAACAAATAAGGGCACATGTACAGTCACAATATGCCCCCTTAAGGCAGGTCATCCACACTGCACCTCAACACTACACAAAAACACATGTCTGCTCACCTCAGGCACAGGGACAGTGAAGTGTGCACAACATTATTTCACAGAACACCAACAACACACCAACATCATTTCTACAAATATAACTCACACACTCACATTCCTCACATTCCATGGACTGTCGTCACATTCAACACACACTGTATGGATGTTGCATGGAACACAAACACCACTCAGCCCTGCAACGGACACACACATCACCCACACTGCAACACAATGGAGGGACAATGGGATGCACAATAGACAGAGAGACAAATATCAAAAGATCACTATGCAAGCAATACCGACACAATAGGGATGGGGCCGTCGGGAACATTCTGGGAAGGAGGCTGCACAGGGACACATATCACTTTGCACATGCCCATAAAACAACATTTGCAAAGGAACTGGCCCTTAAGGTATCTCTGGGACCAACAATAATAGACCCAAATGACATGCATATCTGCACAATGTGGAAGTGCAAGTCAACAAAGCACATACAACTCCAACTGCATAGCACATACCTCTACATGAAGTAGCTGCAAGGTACACACAGCTAAATTGACATATGCACAGTCAAATGCAAACAAAGATAGCAGAATTGAACATACTCCATGTCTGCATAAACAAAACGCATGCTGACACACATTAGATGAATCCATAAGCCATATCTGGGGGACAAGTCTAACACCATACATGCTCACATTGGACAACAGAAGAGGAAATACTTACAATACCAAACAGTACACAATGCCATGACACCACCATTGTATTTACACCCACATGCCCATACAGTCAACATAAACCCTTGTCTTGGGGGACACCACCACTGCCCACAAAGTCAAATATTGCAAACAACAGCAAATGGATCAGCAAGCATGCTGAAACACACACAACACTGCAGGCAGACAACACAAATCAGTAAGGAACAGCATAAAGGTAGAGAAGGAATTGCAGCACAAATATATACCCGAAAAAAGCCAACTGTTGGTGTTTATTAAATGTACATTTTGTAAAGTCCAAGGCCATTGGCCAGTCCAAATGTTTCTGCAGAGGAACATCATGGTGCTTGTAGGAAGCTGGCCTGGTGTGTAGTAGGAACCTAAGGCACTTACACCTTATACCAGGTATCCCCTATTAGTGTAGTGCAGACATTGTCTAGAAGCCAAGCTCTCTAGAGATAGGTGTGGATGAGCAGCCAAAGCTTATCTAGAAGACATGCAGGCTCATGCAATACAAATGTAGTCACACAGTACTTACAAACATGAAAGAAAAGACTCAGTGTTACAAAAATAAAGGTACTTCATTTTAGTGACACAATACCAAAAGGTAATAGGGAGGCAACCCTCCAATAGGAGGTAAGTAACACACTAGATATATACACTACTTATCAGCAATAGGCATAGAAAGAGATAGAAAACAGTGCAAATGCAAATAGACAATAGTGACCCTAGGGGGAGCCCAAATCATATACTAAAACAAATGGAATGCGAACACAGGGCCCCCACCTAGGTAAGTGGAATGTGTAGAGGGGAGCTGGGGGTACTAGGAAACCCCAAAGGTAAGTACCACAATGCCCTCCAGCGACCAGGAAGGAAGGAGTAAGTTATTGGATTTTCTCCAAACCACCCAAAAGGAAGAAAATTAAAAAAAATGCAACACCCAGACAAGACTGCTAGAAACCAGCTGTGGATTCCTGAAGAGGATGACTTGTGGAAGAAATGGACTAAGTCCATAAGTCACAGAAGAGTCCAGGGGGAGCAGGAGCTACTACTCACCCATCTGTGGATGCAGGAGTTGGCCGACAGAAGGGCGAAGATAGCCAGGAATGCAGCCCTGGAGCAGGTGAAAAGTTCCTGGTGGATGCAGTCGATGCCCCACGCGGGATGGATGATTGCAGTCGGTCCGTGGTGTGGAAAACCCACCAACAAGCCTTGGGAAAGGCAGAAGGTGCGGTGAAGCAAAAGTGGAGCTGCTGGGGACCAGCAAGGTCCAGGAGGACTCAGCCCACAGGGGGAGTCCAGGTGGGACCCTCAACAAGGCAGAGAGTCCACAGAAGCAAAGGCAGCCCCCAGAGGAGACCCACTGGATGAGGAACCAGGAGTTGTAAAGGAGCCCACGCAGCACAACTAGAGAAGGGTCCCATGCTGCAGGAGAAGCACGCAGAGGGCTGTGCGTCACAGGAAGGAGTGCTGGGGGCTGGGGCTGGATGGAGCCTGAAGATCACTTTGAGAGATGCAAACAAGCCTTGGTAGCTACAAGAGATGTGGTGCATGGGGTTACTGTCCTGCGTGGGAAAGCAAGCGCTTACCTCCACCAAAGTCGCACAGCTGGTATAGTGTACCAAAGGTACTACTCCGGACCACCACCCGGGATGCAAGATCCACACAGCTGCGGAAGGGAAGAGATCCACGCAGCCCGTCGTCATTGCAGTTGGTGCCTGCAGATGCAGGGGAGTGACTCCTTCACTCCAATGGAGATTCCTTCTTCCTTCTCATGCATACTGAAGACTTGCCGCCCAAAGAGGATGCACAGCTGGGAAAATGTTGCAGAAGCTGGAAGTAGCCATGGAAACAATGTTGCAAGCAGAGTCTTCATCGTGGATGCAGATTGTCAGTTCCTGGAGGGTCAAGTCACTGTTTCAGTGGCTAGAAGTCGAAGTAGAAGTTGCAGAGGAGTAGTGCTGGAATCTTGCAAACCGAATCTGAAGACCCACCCAAGAGAGAGACCCTAAATAGCCCTGAAAGGGGGATTGGTCACCTAGCCAGGTGACCACCTATCAGGAGGGGGCTCTAAAGTCACTTGCCTCACCTGGCCACTCAGATTCTCCTAGAGGTCCCCGCCAACCTTGGATTGAAGATGGTAGAACGCAGGAACCCTCTGGAGTAGCTCTCTGCACCACCCCTAGAGTGGGACAGGGGAGTGGTCACTCCCATTTCCATTGTCCAGTTTTGTGGCAGTACAGGGACTGGAGGTCCCTGAACCGGTGTAGACTGGTTTATGCATGGAGGGCACCAAATGTGCCCTTCAAAGCATACTAGTGGCTTGGGGAGCCTACCCCTCCCAAGCCATGTAGCACCTATGTCCAAAGGGAGAGGGTGTTACCCCGTCTCCCAAAGGAAATCCTTTGTTTTGCCTTCTTGGGCTTTAGATGTTTAAGCAGCAGGAAGGCAGAAACCTGACTGAGGGGTGGCAGCATCTTGGGCTGCCCGGAAAACCCTAGAAGGCTAGTAGGAGAAATGCTACGGAGCACCCAGGGTGCATGGAATCATACTTCCAATACTAGGAACAGTATTGAGGTAAGATTCTGACATGTTTGATATCAAACATGAATAGGTTTGGAGTTACCATTATGTAGCTGGACATAGGTAGTGCGTCCCCGCACTCATGAAGTCCATGAAAATGGCACTGGAGTTCTTGGGGGTACCTCTGCTAGCGCAGGGGTGCCCTCACACCCAGGTACTTGCACCCTGCCTTCTGGGCTAGGAGGGCCTGCCCTAAGGGTGACTTACAGTGACCTGGTGCAATGACCTATAGTGAAAAAGGGTGCATGCACCCTTTCATGCGGGCTGCAATGGCAGTCCTGCAGAACACTTTGCATGGGCTCTCCATGGGTGTCATAACACATGCTGCAGCCCATGAGGATCCCCTGGTACCCCAATGCCCTGGGTACCATATACTTTCATGGGGGCAGTAGTATGCCAAATGTGGGGTGAAAATAACTAAGTTACTGAGTTAGAAGAAAGAAAGAATAATCACTGGAGTCCTGGTTAGCAGGATCCCAGTGAACACACTCACTGACAACAGGAAGAAAATGGGGGTAACGATGCCAAGAAAGAAGGTACTTTCCTAATGTGCTGTCACTTGACTGCTAACTGCCAGGAAACATCCAGAAGAAAGGGCATCAAGTAGGCAGGCAGGCACCTAACGGATCATCTTTGAGGCAAGGGTTCAGATATGGGAGGGGTGTGTTTGGTCTTGGTGTGGGAGGGATGGACTGCTCTTTGGCAGGTACGGTTTTGGGTGCTTGAAGGGGGCAGGTGTGACACGGGAGGACTTGGAGGTGAAAGGGAGGGGTTGGGAGCTGGATCGAGGCCTCTTGGGTTTGGGATGGGGGTGGAGGGAACAGGGGAAAGGTACCCTTAGGTACACAGGGACGGTCAGCAGAAGGTGGTGGAGATTTGGATGTCAAGGGAGTTGTTGTCTGCTGTGTCGGTGTGAATGTCGCGGGCGTGCATGTGGGGGGTGCTTGTGTTTGGGTGATGTCTGTTGCATGGGTGAGTGTGTGTGTTTGTGTGTCTTGGGGGTCTGAGAGGTGGAGGTGCTGGGGGATAGAGTGGTGGATGTGTGTGTGTGTGTTGGTTGAGGGGATGTCTGCGGGTATGATGGATGTGGTGGATGTCTGTGTGTCTGGGTGGTGTCTGAGGATATGGTGGCTGTGGTAGATGTGTGTGTCTGTTGGTTGGGGTGGTGTCTGCAGGTATACTGGATGTGGTGGGTGTGTCACTGTGTGTTGTAGGGGTGTCTGTGGGTATGCTTGATGTTGTGTGTGGGGGTGTCTGGGGAACTGGTTACTAATGTTGTATCTGTAGGTGTCTGTTGTTTGCTTGCGTGTTGGTGTGTTTTGTGATGCTTGTGTCTGTGTGTGCTGTCTTTGGGTGTTGAGGTGGAAAAGAGCAGATCGGTCTGTGTGCTTTGGGTATGTAGGGTTATGGGGGTTTTGGATTGGGAAGAGGGAGGTGGTAGGCGGACGGAAGGTAGGGGGTAACTGGCTGCCATCAATGTAGATGCCACAGTCTGAAAAGATCTCTGTAGGCCAGACATTGCACCATGAATGCCTTCCAGTAATGCCTTAGTCTATTGGAGTTGGGTTGCCAATCCCTGGATGGCATGCACAATGGCTGTCTGACCCACAGAGATACTTCTCAGGAGGTCAATAGCCTCCTCACTGAGGGGAGCAGGTGTAACAGGGGCTTGGGTGGAGGTGCCTGCAGCAAAGAAGATTACCCACCCACTTGGGTGAGCGGGCAAGGAAAACTGGGTGTGGAGCAACAGGGAGGGCGGTGATAGAACTAGGGTGGTGGACAAAGATGGTACAGGGATATGCCCCAATAGGTCCACCACCACTAGGGAGTATCCACGGGAGGAAGATTCCAATAATGAAGATGATGTTCAGGTCTCCCCCATGGGAATCCCCTCACCCTTGAGGCCACTGGGTCCCTCTGTGTCTGTGGTATCTTGTCCCGAGATCCCGTGTCCAGATGCGTCCCCACTCGGCTGTGCCCGGTCTCATTCACTTGCCGGTGCTGACACTGCAAATACAAAGAGAAATAGGGTCATCACATGTCCATGATCACACTTGAACAACAGCTCTGATTAGGAAACATTACCATGATGTCAAGTTGGCCCCTGCAACAAACTCCACCTGAGTGGCCCATACATGCACCATGCCATATGCTTGCATGCCATCTTAACTGTCAACAGTTGCCCACAGGAAAATCAGGATCCCAGACAACTACAACTGTATTGTAACCATTGAACTAGTAGGTGACCTCATCACCTTCGAAGCTTTGCCCCATGGAACATACCTCGATTACCTGTTGTCATACAATAGTAGGCCAATGCCAACTACATTCCCACAGATCCCACACAAGGTCATGCAGACATCTGTTTGTCACATACATGATGACCCAACAATAAAATATGATGCTCCAAAAATCCTGCAATGTTGCTGACAAAAGTACAATAGCCTGGAGAAGGTGACATGGAAATACCCATGTCACACTGGAAGCAGTTCCACAATGCACACTTCACCAACTGATATTTGCCCCAATAGAGTCATGGAGGTAGTACTAATGATGCTCACATAGGCCACACATGTGGCATAGAAATGGACACTATAGACATCATGTGCAATATGCGAGGCAGAGATGTCCCCAAAATCCACAACACAATGAATCAGCAATCCCTATGGCAATCACCACTAATGTCTGGCACACCTTACAGAGACATACTCTGAGTGCATCAGTAGATGCCATTAGTCCCTTGGATGCTTGAGAGACCCTGAGATTGGGAAGTACTTGTTGAAGGCCCTTAACATGTTGCCCTATTGGAAGCTACATCACTGTGTACATTATGGTCATGCAGGTCCAGGTGTCTGTCTGTGGATAAATGCTTGTACCCCAACAGAAGTGATTTCAACAGAAGTGATTTCAACATAACTGCACTCTATGATGCATGCCAACAGTCAGGTTACAAACCTTACCCATTACACATGTGCAGTGAACGTTGCTACATGCTGCCACATCAATGGCAGAGAAATGCACATTGTGGCTCAAACCTCTAGGTCTACCTGTCATGTCCCTCATTGCTACTGCAGTTGTACATGCCAAATGACATGCTATGATGCATGAGGGAATGTGCCACCTAATAAACAATGGTGATGCACTCTTATATGTGGCACAACATGAAATGTACCCCCATTGTAAATGTCTTAAATCTACACACAGGTTGCCATGCACATATATGTGTGGGAATACAGACGTCATACCATCAAACATGAAACAACAGCTTACACATGCTTTGCTAATGATAAAGGGATACATGCTGACGCATTGGTAAAAGGTAACAGTGATGGGGCACAAATCATGTCAATGGACATTCCCCACTTACCAAGGGAAAGTATTGATCTGTAGCTGCACCCACAGTACAATGTATGCTCTGACACATGTATGATGGCCATCTTCACATTAGAGACCGCAGTGAGGCACCAGCAACCATCATACACTGAAGACAACCAACCTTTGGGTGGCTGATGCCAATATTCTCATTTACCCAGACACATGGCTGAGGACAGTGATCCATCACTTCCTTACCTTTGGCCTGTAACATTGAGGCGTAATGGTCTGTTGGATAGAATTTACACACACTACAATAACAAACAGTACTTGATCACTGAACACAGCCATATGTCGTCTCGGAAGAGCAAGTTGTTTGTCGATTCTACACAGTTGTGTCCCAGGTCTCTGGGCCAATATGCAAGGCATATCAGTATACAACACATGACATGTCTACACAAACAATCGCTTATCTACTGTGTTAAACATGCCTTATCCCTAATTGTCAGGGGAGCTGTCAGAACCTCACACATTCACTTGGCAATCTGACAGCCAGGAATATGCCTTGTACTCACAACTTTGGGGCTGCTGTGCTGTCCTTAAACGCCCATCAAGGCCTGGGTAGGTGACCGCCAGAACGTGGGTCATTAGGGAGGTCATGGTCCGACGGGCACCCCGCCCACATTGGGAGGACAGCCCCAGCTGGATCTCTGTGATTTGTTAGGCCCAGCATCTAAGATCCTCCTACCTTCTCCTGCAATGGGTGCTTTGACAGCAGAAGACCCCCATGGTCCACACCTTCTTGGCGATGGCTCTCCATAGTTCCGTCTTTTGATGGGCGTTGACCTGCATGGATACAAAAGACAAATCAAGAGATTATAATCGCAAGTTTTATCACAATTGGTTGAGTCACATACATGTCAGTAACATCAAGCTACAACTTTTCTATTTGTCAATACTCCTCAAGTGTGAAACACAGAAGACAATAAGTACAGGGACATGACCACAGACATATATATATTTCCATCTGCAGACTAACCCACTACCCTGCTCAAGGCCTACAATGACTAAGCAACCTTACTGACATCAGGTAGCCCATGTTTTAGCAACCTGTGGTATGATGTGAGCCACTATGAAACACTACACACCTATGTGGCTAACGAAGGGTAAACTCTTTAGACATAAATGGACCAACACATTCACACTCTGGGAGAATGAATCACTGCATGCAGTCCCTACATGCAAATGCCAGAGGACAAACATCAACATTACACACGAGTAACAATGAAAGGACTGGCATGGTGGGTACACAAACTGTCTTCCTTGTCAATGTGTGGACATGAGGCCTAACAAATGCACACATATGCGACTTCAGGGGGTGGTGTTCTGTGCTATGTACGTGTACCACAGAGCACTCCTTTGGGCATATGTGTCCATCCTACAGAGATGGCATCCAACAAGCAAAGGCATGCATTGTATGGTTTCTGCTATGTGACCAAGCTACTGAGTCACATATCGTGGTCTCCCAGGAATCAACACACTGTCTGCACTGTGGAACTGTCTATTATGCAATACGTGTTGGCAGGACAAATATGACCTGTGTGAAGATGACAACAGAGCTGTGGGAGTAAGGGGTGTGTCATGAGTCTAAGACACACATTGCCAATGATGCTAAATGCACATATAAACTAGATTAATGATTAACCGATTTACTGAACCCATTCCTAATCTAGTCAAAGGCATTCAGGGTAGGTTTTGCCACCAGAGACTCATAATGGCCACATGGCAGGATCTTCTGGGGTACAGGGAGTGGGCACTTTGTCACAGCTGCATAGCCACAGTGACTCCCCCACAGCCTAAACTAGGTCTCATACTGGGAAATACATTTGACAAGCCCTGTTCTCTGCAGGCTGAGCTGACAGAACCTACATGACACTCCATTCTCATCATTTCCATGCATGACAGTACATTATGTAGCCAACAGCAATTTGTCATATGATGTTTGTAGCAACCTGAAGGGTAGAGTGCCTCATGATATGCCTTGAACGCAACAAGTTAGAAAGGGCAGATGTGGGTTGAAAGATCTTTGGCACTATACATATTGCTCGCATGACTCTCAACTGATTCATACAACATGCATACATAGCTCATGCTGTTATGCACATACATGTTGTCTGACATTTACAACAATCATGAGGAAAGAGATGTCAGTGGATGGCAGTAATGTCTCCTTACCTAGTTATGTGCATCCAATACAAGGAGGATCTAAGACCCCAAAAACCTCACATAACACAATGGGACTGAACTTAACATATGGCACTGGCCACCAATAACTGCACATTGTCCATCCCGTTGATGCCACACAGACTGCAACAACAGGCACACATAACTGGCACACATGGGCACATTCTAGCCTAAGAGGAGGGAAAGGATGGTGAAGCACATTTAAAATTGTGCACATGAGGTACTTACCCGCTACTCTGGTGAGTCATACAGCTGTCCATACAGGGGTAGGACCTCATTAACTGTCTCTTCAGCTCCTCTGGAGAGAAGGCAGGGGCCCTATCACCTGCTGGACGTGGTATGATTGTTCCCAGAAGCGACACATAGCAGCTCAGGACGTTGAGGTGTTGCTGGCAGCAGTGTCAGGAGTCGAGTGATCTGCAGAACATGGCAGTCATGTCCGCTACATACATGATTGTCACTGCTGGCGGACACAGCCATTGGCTCGCAACCGCCACTGGCAACAACGTTAGCCTATGGCTGTGTCTGCAGCAGTTGCAACCACCTAGCGCCATGACGACCTCCGCTGGCAGTTGCGGTCGGTTCCTAATGTCCAGTGGAGTAGGTCAGGCAGCCGCCATTTTGGCAGCCTAAAATGCTGCTTTGGGCTATATAAACTGCATCACACCTGCGAAAAAGGATTTTTGACTTCATAAACATGCTTATCCTGTCTTGCCATGTAGGTCCTACTACTGTCAGGAACAGAACCATGCCCGGTCCAGGTCCCGCCTGAAACTCTGCTGCGCGGCTCTGCAGCGCTTTCCGTGCACCACTTGTCATCCCCTCTTGCTCCAAAGGTGGCCATCAACGTCATCTGACCTGTGGCAAAGCTCACAGAGCTGCAGGTTCAGATCATTGGTGGACAATATGCACTTATCAGTGCTATTCCATGAAGGGACTACAATTCCCTTGTTTTTAGAGGCAACATCCATCTTGGGGTGTGGCAGGCCTATGAAGCCCAGCCACACCCAAGCCCGTTGCTCACTATTTTGAAGACTTCGATGCAGCCAGACCTCATGGGGGTTTCTCTGGAGAAGAGCAGAGTTCCTGAATGGCAGAGTGTCATCCAACCGAAGTATCCTTGATTCCATGGTGCATTAAAAAACGAGTAGGTCGTACTCGTAGCGGTAAGGCCTTGCTGAATCAAAGTTTGAAGGAAGTTGTTACTTCCAAAAGGTAAAGCGCCCCTTAGCATAACGAGCAAAGCGTTTCAGGCCACACTGGTAAAGCGCCCTGGGCAGGACATTTAAAAGCGCTTTACTTAACAGGAGTAAAGCGCACTTGGCATGGTATTCAAAGCGCTTCAGTTCACAGGAGTACAGCGTACTTGGCACGACATTCAAAACGATTCAGTTCACAGGAGTAAAGCGCACTTGGCACAAAATTCAAAGCGCTTCAGTTCACAGTAAGTAAAGCGCCCTTCGCACAGTAATCAAAGTGCTTCAGTTCATAGGAGTTAAGGGCTCTTGGCATGGTATTCAAAGTGCTTCAGTTCACAGGAGTAAAGCGCCCTTGGCACAGCATTCAAAGCGTTTCAGTTCACAGGAGTAAAGCGACCTTGGCACAACATTCAAAGAGCTTTAGTTCACAGGAGTAAAGCGCCCTTGGCACAGCAATCAAGGGGCTTCAGTTTACACGAGTAAAACTTTCAGGGCTAGGTGGCAAATGTGAAAACATTTCAAAGATAAGCAAATCATAGTTTCATTGTTTTTGGAAGCATAATATGTGAGATACATATTTAAGTCTTTGATGATATGTGAGATACATATTTAAGTCTTTGCTAATTTCTAGGCTGAGACCAAACCTTTTATGTTTATGAATGCATAGTAGTTGCATGATTGATGTTCAGAGTATGTCCATGGTCCAAGCTCTTGCCTTCTCAAGGTTCAAAGGTCTCAGTTCGTTCTTGTTCCACGATTCAGAGAAGGGCCACGCCCCGTTTTGTCTAATGCTCATGCCATCCTGAGGTATCATGATTTTACTAATTGTTCTTGTTTCATGATTCAGAGAAGGGCCACGCCCAGTTTTGTCTAATGCTCATGCCATCCTGAGGTATCATGATTTTACTAATTGTTCTTGTTCCATGATTCAGAGAAGGGCCACGCCCAGTTTTGTCTAAAGTTCATGATATTCTGAAGTATCATGATTCTACCAACACTTGCATTCACGGAGACGCCTTTGTCTATTCCATAAGGGTCTCAACTCTTGCACCCACGGAGACGCCTTTGTCTATTCCATAAGGTTCTCAACTCTTGCACCCACGGAGCCGCCTTTGTCTATTCCATAAGGGTCTCAACTCTTGCATCCACGGAGACGCCTTTGTTTATTCCATAAGGGTCTCAACTCTTGCAGTCACGGAGACGCCTTTGTTTATTCCATAGGGGTCTTAACACTTGCATGCACGGAGACGCCTTTGTCTATTCCATAAGGGTCTCAACACTTGCATGCACAGAGACGCCTTTGTCTATTCCATAAGGGTCTCAACTCTTGCACTCATGGGGACGCCTTTGTCTATTCCATAAGGGTCTCAACACTTGCATTCACTAAGACGCCTTTGTCTAAATGTATAATTAAATGTCAATGCTGTTATGAACAAGTTTATACATACATGCTTAACCATTTTTCCTTTTCAGATCTCTCTCCCTGCTGTTCCCTACCCTAATTCCCTTCCCCCCGACTGGCTTCACCATAACTCTGTGCTATAATAGCTTTCTGAGTTGGTGAAACCGGAAGGTGGGCTTGTTGTTCGGCAGCGTGCAGATCCAGAGGAAAGAACACTGTGACAGAATAGTGAGCCCACGAGTTTATACTTTCCTCTTGGTCTGTACGTCGGCTGATCAAGATGGCTGCCTCAAAAACCCTCATACAGGTAATTAATCAAGTGCAAAGTGCTCCTACTGAATAAAAAAAAGAAATTTCAGACAATTTGGTTGATAAGGTTCAGTGTTTCCTCACACAGGTGGAATTGCATTTTACTTGTTGTCCCTGTGCTTTTCCGGACCCATAATCTAGAATTGTATTCTTCTTATCATACCAGACTAGTGATGCCGCTATTTGGACAGATCCTTTAGTGAAAACAAAGAGTTACTAGGATTACGTCAAGGAAACAAAGACTTGATAATGTGTTTATCACATTTTAATTGGTTAGTGGTGGAAACCACTTGGCCAGAGGAAACACTAAAGAGCCCAAGAAAAAACAAAGGGGATCTCTTGGGCAAATTGACAATCCCTTCAGTCTGTTCTTGCACAAATCGCCATACCAAATATTTTCGAATCTTAGAACAACAAACTGTACAGGTTTTAATAGAGTCAGGAACAATCAAACATTTTGTGGATCAACAAACAGCACTAAATTCACAGATACCCAGTATAAAGAAAAAGGTCCCTGAAATTGTTCATGCAGTTGATGGTAGTGAATTGGCAGAAGGCCCTGTAACTATGCAAACCTCACGAATACAAATAATTTGCAAAGATGATAGAAATATGAACCATTGCAAGATAATTCGCTTCAATATAATCCAAGCACCCCAATATGGTTTGCTCTTAGGAATGCTGAGGTTAGTGTTACACAATCCAAGTACAGACTGGCGCAACCAGGTTTTACATCCTTCTTCATCTTCTTGCCTACATAAGTGTCTTCCACCAAGAGAAGACAAAAAGGAAAATCCCCAACATTCTGTTGCCACAACCACCTGCCAAAAGAGTATTCAGAATATACTGATGTCTTCTATAAGAAAGAGAACCAAGTTTTACGAGAATATCTCAATCAATGCTTAGTCAACTAACTAATTAGATCATCAAGATCACTACCAGCTTCTCGGTTGTTTTTTCGAGCCCAAAGCTAATGGCGTGCTAATGACTAAGAAAAAGATTCAAGCTGTAGCAGAGATGGCTCACAACAACTCCCACCATTCTTCTATAGACTCAATGCCTTTCTATGGCTTATGTGGATGTTGTCCCCACATTTTACCTGTCAGGCTGCCTGCTTCTGCCCAAACCACACCAGAAGTTGTGGTCAAGAGTGAAAATATGTTCCATCCAAAATGCATAGGGGCCTATGAAGTGTTTTGACAGGTGAACCCTGTAACATACTGTACAAACTAAAGTTGCCATTGTCCTTAAAAATTCATCAGGTGTTTCACACTTCACTTCTGAAACCTGCTCCTCCATTAGGCCAAGATCATTGGGAGTATGAGGTACGATCTATCCTAAACTCCGGATATCGTGGGTCTTCCCTTTGGTATTTAGGGCCTCATTATGACCCTGGCGGGCGGCGGAGGCCGCCCGCCAGGATGCCGCCCTCCATAATACCGCTCCGCGGTCAGAAGACCGCGGAGGGTATTATGAGTTTTTCCCTGGGCTGGCGGGCGGTCTCCAAAAGACCGCCCGCCAGCCCAGGGAAAAACTCCCTTCCCACGAGGATGCCGGCTCGTAATCGAGCCGGCGGAGTGGGAAGGTGCGACGGGTGCTACTGCACCCGTCGCGTATTTCACTGTCTGCTACGCAGACAGTGAAATACTAGCGGGGCCCTCTTACGGGGGCCCCTGCAGTGCCCATGCCATTGGCATGGGCACTGCAGGGGCCCCCAGGGGCCCCACGACAATCCTTACCGCCATCCTGTTCCTGGCGGGCGAGCCGCCAGGAACAGGATGGCGGTAAGGATTGTCAGAATCCCCTCGGCGGCGCAGCGAGCTGCGCCGCCTTGGAGGATTCTTAGGGGCAGTGGAAAACCGGCGGGAGACCGCCGGCTTTCCCGTTCTGACCGCGGCCAAAGCGCCGCGGTCAGAATGCCCAAGGGAGCACCGCCGGCCTGTCGGCGGTGCTCCCGCCCCCGTTGGCCCTGGCGGTTCTCTACCGCCAGGGTCATAATGAGGCCCTTAGTGTCCTGGAAGGAATACGGACCGGAAAACCACTCATGGGAACCTTTGAAAAAGGTCCATGCACCACTTTTGGTGCAACAATTTCACCTCCTCCATCCTGGTAAACCGGGACCTGGACCGCGCTTGGGAGAGGGGTGTAATGTCAGGAATAGAACCCTGCGCGGTCCAAGTCCTGTCCGAAACTCCGCTGAGTGGCTCTGCTGCTCTTTCCACGCACTACTTGTCATCCCCTCTTGCTCCAAAGGTGGCCATCAATGTTGTCTGCCCTGTGGTAAAGCTCATAGAGCTTCAGGTTCAGATCATTGGTGGACAATATGCACTTATCAGTGCTATTCTATACAGACTACAATTCCCATGTTTTTAGAGGCAGCAGCCATCTTGGGATGTGGCAGGCCTATAAAGCCCAGCCACACCCAAGCATGTTGCTCACTATTTTGAAGACTTCGATGCAGCCAGACCTCGTGGGGGTTTCTCTGGAGAAGAGTAAAGTTCCTGAATGGCAGAGTGTCATCCAATCGAAGTATCCTTGTTTCCATGGTGCATTAAAAAATGAGTAGGTCGTACTTGTAGCGGTAAGGCCTTGCTGAATCCCAGTTTGAAGGAAGTTGTTACTTCCAAAAGGGAAAGCGCCCCTTAGCATAACGAGCAAAGCGTTTCAGGCCACACTGGTAAAGCGCCCCGGGCATGACATTTAAAAGCGCTTCAGTTCACATGAGTAAAGCGCACTTGGCACGACATTCAAAGCGCTTCAGTTCACAAAAGTAAAGCACCCTTGGCACAGCAATGAAGGCGCTTCCGTTTACATGAGTAAAACTTTCAGGTCTAGGTGGGAAATGTGAAAACCCGGCATGACATTTAAAAGCGCTTCAGTTCACAGGAGTAAAGCGCACTTGGCACGACATTCAAAGCGATTCAGTTCACAGGAAGTAAAGCGCCCTTCGCACAGCAATCAAAGTGCTTCAGTTCATAGGAGTTAAGCGCTCTTGGCATGGTATTCAAAGCGCTTCAGTTCACAGGAGTAAAGCACACATGGCACAGCATTCAAAGCACTTCAGTTCACAGGAGTAAAGCGCCCTTGGCACAACATTCAAAGCGCTTCAGTTCACAAAAGTAAAGAATCCTTGGCACAGCAATGAAGGCGCTTCCGTTTACATGAGTAAAACTTTCAGGTCTAGGTGGGAAATGTGAAAACCCGGCATGACATTTAAAAGCGCTTCAGTTCACAGGAGTAAAGCGCACTTGGCACGACATTCAAAGCGATTCAGTTCACAGGAAGTAAAGCGCCCTTCGCACAGCAATCAAAGTGCTTCAGTTCATAGGAGTTAAGGGCTCTTGGCATGGTATTCAAAGTGCTTCAGTTCACAGGAGTAAAGCGCCCTTGGCACAGCATTCAAAGCGTTTCAGTTCACAGGAGTAAAGCGACCTTGGCACAACATTCAAAGAGCTTTAGTTCACAGGAGTAAAGCGCCCTTGGCACAGCAATCAAGGGGCTTCAGTTTACACGAGTAAAACTTTCAGGGCTAGGTGGCAAATGTGAAAACATTTCAAAGATAAGCAAATCATAGTTTTATTGTTTTTGGAAGCATAATATGTGAGATACATATTTAAGTCTTTGATGATATGTGAGATACATATTTAAGTCTTTGCTAATTTCTAGGCTGAGACCAAACCTTTTATGTTTATGAATGCATAGTAGTTGCATGATTGATGTTCAGAGTATGTCCATGGTCCAAGCTCTTGCCTTCTCAAGGTTCAAAGGTCTCAGTTCGTTCTTGTTCCATGATTCAGAGAAGGGCCACGCCCCGTTTTGTCTAATGCTCATGCCATCCTGAGGTATCATGATTTTACTAATTGTTCTTGTTTCATGATTCAGAGAAGGGCCACGCCCAGTTTTGTCTAATGCTCATGCCATCCTGAGGTATCATGATTTTACTAATTGTTCTTGTTCCATGATTCAGAGAAGGGCCACGCCCAGTTTTGTCTAAAGTTCATGATATTCTGAAGTATCATGATTCTACCAACACTTGCATTCACGGAGACGCCTTTGTCTATTCCATAAGGGTCTCAACTCTTGCACCCACGGAGACGCCTTTGTCTATTCCATAAGGTTCTCAACTCTTGCACCCACGGAGCCGCCTTTGTCTATTCCATAAGGGTCTCAACTCTTGCATCCACGGAGACGCCTTTGTTTATTCCATAAGGGTCTCAACTCTTGCAGTCACGGAGACGCCTTTGTTTATTCCATAGGGGTCTTAACACTTGCATCCACGGAGACGCCTTTGTCTATTCCATAAGGGTCTCAACACTTGCATGCACAGAGACGCCTTTGTCTATTCCATAAGGGTCTCAACTCTTGCACTCATGGGGACACCTTTGTCTATTCCATAAGGGTCTCAACACTTGCATTCACTAAGACGCCTTTGTCTAAATGTATAATTAAATGTCAATGCTGTTATGAACAAGTTTATACATACATGCTTAACCATTTTTCCTTTTCAGATCTCTCTCCCTGCTGTTCCCTACCCTAATTCCCTTCCCCCCGACTGGCTTCACCATAACTCTGTGCTATAATAGCTTTCTGAGTTGGTGAAACCGGAAGGTGGGCTTGTTGTTCGGCAGCGTGCAGATCCAGAGGAAAGAACACTGTGACAGAATAGTGAGCCCACGAGTTTATACTTTCCTCTTGGTCTGTACGTCGGCTGATCAAGATGGCTGCCTCAAAAACCCTCATACAGGTAATTAATCAAGTGCAAAGTGCTCCTACTGAATAAAAAAAAGACATTTCAGACAATTTGGTTGATAAGGTTCAGTGTTTCCTCACACAGGTGGAATTGCATTTTACTTGTTGTCCCTGTGCTTTTCCGGACCCATAATCTAGAATTGTATTCTTCTTATCATACCAGACTAGTGATGCCGCTATTTGGACAGATCCTTTAGTGAAAACAAAGAGTTACTAGGATTACGTCAAGGAAACAAAGACTTGATAATGTGTTTATCACATTTTAATTGGTTAGTGGTGGAAACCACTTGGCCAGAGGAAACACTAAAGAGCCCAAGAAAAAACAAAGGGGATCTCTTGGGCAAATTGACAATCCCTTCAGTCTGTTCTTGCACAAATCGCCATACCAAATATTTTCGAATCTTAGAACAACAAACTGTACAGGTTTTAATAGAGTCAGGAACAATCAAACATTTTGTGGATCAACAAACAGCACTAAATTCACAGATACCCAGTATAAAGAAAAAGGTCCCTGAAATTGTTCATGCAGTTGATGGTAGTGAATTGGCAGAAGGCCCTGTAACTATGCAAACCTCACGAATACAAATAATTTGCAAAGATGATAGAAATATGAACCATTGCAAGATAATTCGCTTCAATATAATCCAAGCACCCCAATATGGTTTGATTTTAGGAATGCTGAGGTTAGTGTTACACAATCCAAGTACAGACTGGCGCAACCAGGTTTTACATCCTTCTTCATCTTCTTGCCTAGATAAGTGTCTTCCACCAAGAGAAGACAAAAAGGAAAATCCCCAACATTCTGTTGCCACAACCACCTGCCAAAAGAGTATTCAGAATATACTGATGTCTTCTATGAGAAAGAGAACCAAGTTTTACGAGAATATCTCAATCAATGCTTAGTCAACGAACTAATTAGATCATCAAGATCACTACCAGCTTCTCGGTTGTTTTTTCGAGCCCAAAGCTAATGGCGTGCTAATGACTAAGAAAAAGATTCAAGCTGTAGCAGAGATGGCTCACAACAACTCCCACCATTCTTCTATAGACTCAATGCCTTTCTATGGCTTATGTGGATGTTGTCCCCACATTTTACCTGTCAGGCTGCCTGCTTCTGCCCAAACCACACCAGAAGTTGTGGTCAAGAGTGAAAATATGTTCCATCCAAAATGCATAGGGGCCTATGAAGTGCTTTGACAGGTGAACCCTGTAACATACTGTACAAACTAAAGTTGCCATTGTCCTTAAAAATTCATCAGGTGTTTCACACTTCACTTCTGAAACCTGCTCCTCCATTAGGCCAAGATCATTGGGAGTATGAGGTACGATCTATCCTAAACTCCGGATATCGTGGGTCTTCCCTTTGGTATTTAGTGTCCTGGAAGGAATACGGACCGGAAAACCACTCATGGGAACCTTTGAAAAATGTCCATGCACCACTTTTGGTGCAACAATTTCACCTCCTCCATCCTGGTAAACCGGGCCCTGGACCGCGCTTGGGAGAGGGGTGTAATGTCAGGAATAGAACCCTGCGCGGTCCAAGTCCTGTCCGAAACTCCGCTGAGTGGCTCTGCTGCTCTTTCCACGCACTACTTGTCATCCCCTCTTGCTCCAAAGGTGGCCATCAATGTTGTCTGCCCTGTGGTAAAGCTCATAGAGCTTCAGGTTCAGATCATTGGTGGACAATATGCACTTATCAGTGCTATTCTATACAGAGACTACAATTCCCATGTTTTTAGAGGCAGCAGCCATCTTGGGATGTGGCAGGCCTATAAAGCCCAGCCACACCCAAGCATGTTGCTCACTATTTTGAAGACTTCGATGCAGCCAGACCTCGTGGGGGTTTCTCTGGAGAAGAGTAGAGTTCCTGAATGGCAGAGTGTCATCCAATCGAAGTATCCTTGTTTCCATGGTGCATTAAAAAATGAGTAGGTCGTACTTGTAGCGGTAAGGCCTTGCTGAATCCCAGTTTGAAGGAAGTTGTTACTTCCAAAAGGGAAAGCGCCCCTTAGCATAACGAGCAAAGCGTTTCAGGCCACACTGGTAAAGCGCCCCGGGCATGACATTTAAAAGCGCTTCAGTTCACATGAGTAAAGCGCACTTGGCACGACATTCAAAGCACTTCAGTTCACAGGAAGTAAAGCGCCCTTCGCACAGCAATCAAAGTGCTTCAGTTCATAGGAGTTAAGCGCTCTTGGCATGGTATTCAAAGCGCTTCAGTTCACAGGAGTAAAGCACCCTTGGCACAGCATTCAAAGCACTTCAGTTCACAGGAGTAAAGCGCCCTTGGCACAACATTCAAAGCGCTTCAGTTCACAAAAGTAAAGCACCCTTGGCACAGCAATGAAGGCGCTTCCGTTTACATGAGTAAAACTTTCAGGTCTAGGTGGGAAATGTGAAAACCCGGCATGACATTTAAAAGCGCTTCAGTTCACAGGAGTAAAGCGCACTTGGCACGACATTCAAAGCGATTCAGTTCACAGGAAGTAAAGCGCCCTTCGCACAGCAATCAAAGTGCTTCAGTTCATAGGAGTTAAGCGCTCTTGGCATGGTATTCAAAGCGCTTCAGTTCACAGGAGTAAAGCACCCATGGCACAGCATTCAAAGCACTTCAGTTCACAGGAGTAAAGCGCCCTTGGCACAACATTCAAAGCGCTTCAGTTCACAAAAGTAAAGAACCCTTGGCACAGCAATGAAGGCGCTTCCGTTTACATGAGTAAAACTTTCAGGCCTAGGTGGGAAATGTGAAAACATTTCAAAGATAAGCAAATCATAGTTTCATTGTTTTTGGAAGCATAATATGTGAGATACATATTTAAGTCTTTGATGATATGTGAGATACATATTTAAGTCTTTGAGAATTTCTAGGCTGAGACCAAACGTTTTATGTTTATGATGAATGCATAGTAGTTGCATGATTGATGTTCAGAGTATGTCCATGGTCCAAGCTCTTGCCTTCTCAAGGTTCAGAGGTCTCTGTTCGTTCTTGTTCCATGATTCTGAGAAGGGCCACACCCCGTTTTGTCTAATGCTCATGCCATCCTGAGGTATCATGATTTTACTAATTGTTCTTGTTTCATGATTCAGAGAAGGGCCACGCCCAGTTTTGTCTAATGCTCATGCCATCCTGAGGTATCATGATTTTACTAATTGTTCTTGTTCTATGATTCAGAGAAGGGCCATGCCCAGTTTTGTCTAAAACTCATGATATTCTGAAGTATCATGATTCTACCAACACTTGCATTCACGGAGACGCCTTTGTCTATTCCATAAGGGTCTCAACTCTTGCACCGGCGGAGAAGCCTTTGTCTATTCCATAAGGGTCTCAGCTCTTGCATTCACGGAGATGCCTTTGTTTATTCCATAAGGGACTCAACTCTTGCACCCACGGAGATGCCTTTGTCTATGCCATAAGGGTCTCAACTCTTGCATCCACGGAGACGCCTTTGTTTATTCCTTAAGGGTCTCAACACTTGCATCCACGGAGATGCCTTTGTCTATTCCATAAGGGTCTCAACTCTTGCATTCACGGAGACGCCTTTGTTTATTCCATAAGGGTCTCAACATTTGCATCCACGGAGACGCCTTTGCCTATTCCATAAGGGTCTCAACTCGTGCATCCACGGAGACGCCTTTGTTTATTCCTTAAGGGTCTCAACACTTGCATCCACGGAGACGCCTTTGTCTATTCCATAAGGGTCTCAACTCTTGCATTCACGGAGACGCCTTTGTTTATTCCATAAGGGTCTCAACATTTGCATCCACGGAGACGCCTTTGTCTATTCCATAAGGGTCTCAACTCGTGCATCCACGGAGACGCCTTTGTCTGTTCCATAAGGGTCTCAACACTTACATCCACGGAGACGCCTTTGTCTGTCCCATAAGGGTCTCAACACTTGCATCCACTAAGATGCCTTTGTTTATTCCATAAGGGTCTCAACACTTGCATTCATGTAGACGCCTTTGTCTAAATGTATAATTAAATGTTGATGCTGTTATGAACAAGTTTATACATACATGCTTAACCATTTTTCCTTTTCAGATCTCTCTCCCTGCTGTTCTCTACCCTAATTCCCTTCCCCCCCGACTGGCTTCACCATAACTCTGTGCTATAATAGCTTTCTGAGTTGGTGAAGCCGGAAGGTGGGCCTGTTGCTCGGTGGTGTGCAGATCCCGAGGAAAGAACACTGTGACAACTACTCACACACCATTGTAGTATGTTGTCGGGCACAAATGGCATTTAACAGTGGGGCACAGTCCACCACCACTGATGGTCATTTTGGTGGTAGGGATATCCATTCACATTTTGAAGGACAACTGTGTTGCACATCTTTGAGTTCGACCCATATACATGTTGTGACACATTTGTGGAAAACCATGGTGGGCACATATGACTCTTGTGTTATTTGCAGCTATGATGTGTACTTGTTGCCATGTCTATCCATTTAGAAATGTCTTGTCACATGATTTCATTGACTTGCATCCTGTTGCAGTGGACATGCTGACTAGTGTTAAAAATCATGTCTTGTCATACATAGGTACCCAAGGAGTGGGGAATGTCACAACCTCCTGTCTACCATCCACTGTCAGACCTTCAGACCATGGAAGAACCCCACATCATACTACTCTACCTTCTGAAAGGCAAACAATAGTGGACTTATGTCATCCGTTGGAGTCAGATCTGATGCCAGCTATTAATTATCTGACCAGCATACCACCCATTGTACAAGTAATGTCAGTATTTCACCTGCTAGCCACATGGTCCTTCCAACATACAGTGGCCCTATCTACTGGTATGTCCCAATCTATGTTCATCCTGGTGTTGAAGGATGTCTTCTCAGCAATGTTGAATCACTTTGACAGCTCTATCCACTTTCCCCAACGTGAGGATTTAGCCTCTGTCTGCTTCACGTTTTGACTGTGTGCTGGACTCTGTTTTTGCTGTTTTGGTACTCTGGGCACTTTACCACTGCTGACCAGTGCTAAAGTGCAAGTGCTCCTGTGTAAAATGTATGAGTAATTGGCTTTTCCATAATTGGCACAATTGATTTACTAGTAAGTGCCTAGTAAAGTGCACTAGAGGTGTCCAGGGCCTAAAAATCAAATGCTACTAGTGGACCTGCAGCACTGGTTGTGTCACCCACAGTAGTAGCCCTGTAAACATGGCTCAGGCCTGCCACTGCAGTGTCTGTGTGTGCAGTTTTAAACTGCCAATTCGACTTGGGAAGTGTACCCACGTGCCAGGCCTAAACCTTTCCTTTTTATACATGTAAGGTACCCTAAGGTAGGCCCTAGGTAGCCCCATGATCAGAGTGCAGTGTACGTTAAAAGGTGGGACATGCACTGATGTATTTCACATGTCCTAACAGTGAAATACTGCCAAATGTGTTTTTCACTGTTGCAAGGCCTATCTCTCTCATAGGTTAACATTGGGGCTGACCTTAAGTATCCTTAAAGTGCAGTTTCCCTTGGAGAGAAAATAGAAATCTGGAGTTTGGGGTCTCTGGACTCACAATTCAAAAATATATCTGTTAGTGAAGTTGTTTTTCAGATTGTTAGTTTGAAAATGCCACTTTTAGAAAGTGAGCACAAAGGGTGCAGGGGTGTAGCCTGCATATCCTGATGAGCCATCTAGCCATCTTAGCTGGAGTGGAGGATGGAGTGGTCATTTACACCTGAATGGGAGGTGCCTGCCCTCACACTGTGCAGTCTCCAGCCCCCTGGTGTGTGTCTGGGGCCTGGCCTGGGCAAGGCAGGATCCTGTAAATAGAGACTGTCCTTTGAAGTTTGCCTACTTCAAAGGCAGAAAGGGATAAAAGTATTTGACCCAAAACCCCAGACTTTAGATCACTTCTGGAACCAAGAGAAACCTCTGCCAAGGAGAAGAGCTGAAGAGCCGAGGAGAAGTGCTGCTCCTGCCTGTGACTGTGCTTTGTTGGGCTATCCTGCAGTTGCTGCTTCTGCCTGTGAAAGGGGACAAGGACTAGACTTATTGTGCATTCCTGCTTGAAAAGAATATCCAAGGGCTTGAACTGAGCTTGCCTCCTGTTTTGAAGTCTCAGGGCCATCAAAGACTTCCTCTGCCAGCACCTGGACTCTCTGCTGAGACTCCTGTCCTACCAAGTGGTGCCCTATCCAGTCCTTGGGCCCTTGAAAGGCAAAGTTGGCAGAACAAGAGCTGAAAACCACGCACAAAACGCAGTGCATGGAAATGTTTGACGCACCATCTGCAACTCGGCTGATAAACGACGTGCTACCCACTTTGCAGCTAAAATCTATGCTCCGCCTGCATCGTGGCTGGAGAAAAGACGCAACACTCGCTTTTGGTTGCTGATAACAACGCAAACTCCACGCAGCGCAATTTTCTAACACTGTGAGACCGGATTTCTCACGCATCGTCCCTGGGTGTCAAAGTCATCGTGAATTGGCGGGGATCCGAAGTGCCCTGTCTGGAAATCAATGCATCTCCCTCTTGCGAGGGAGAAAAACGAATCATCGCCTACCCGACCAGAGAAGAAATGATGCACGGCCTCACTTGCGAGTAAGGAATCAACGCATCGCTGACTTTTCTGATGCACGCTCGCCCATGCGGCTTTATTTTTTACACAAACCAGGTACTTTGCGTAAAATCAAAGTTTCCATTGTTTTCTGTGGAGTAAGACTCTTATTCTTTTGACAATTCATATTTTGACCGGTGTATGTTGTTTTTGTTGTTGTTTTGGTCTTGTTTGATTTAGATAAATACTACCTATTTTTCTAAACTGGTGTAGTGCCCATTTTGTGGTATTTTCACTGCAGTACTGTGTGTGTTGGTACAAATACTTTACACATTGATTCTGAGATAAGCCTGACTGCTTGTGCCAAGCTACCAAGGGGGTAAGCAGGGGCTATCTAAGTGTGTTTCTCCATTGACCTGAATAGAGTGAGGGTCCCTGCTTGGACAAAGTGCAAACTGACTGCCAACCAGAGACCCCATTTATAACACAAAGGTAGTAATTGATATCCTTAAAGAAGAATTTTCACGAGAAGGTTTACCTAATCATTTAGTCATTGACAATGGTGACATACAACATCTCAAGAAATGCAGGACTTCCTAAAGTCCCTGCCATTGTCCATTTAAAAACAGCATCATATTTGCCTCAAGCCAACGCCCTTACTGAACGCATGAATAGGATCTTTAAGGCTTGTGTCCCAAGAGCGGTTGAGACCAGAGCGCTGTTAGCCGATGTACTCAGAGATATGTGGTGGGCACATTCCAACACACCAAACTCCATAACATCTGTCTCTTCATTTTTGTGTTTGAGAGGCAGAATAGATTGCACTAAGAGGAATCCAGCTTGGATGGATGTAGTGATTTAGAGTGAAAATCAGAGATATAAACTGGGAAGGAATATGAATGAACTTCCTGAGTTACGTAGAGCTCATCAAGAGAGATACAAGATGAGATATGATACCAAGAACATTCTCTCTAATCCTTGTTGGAGTGTTGGAGACAGAGTGCTGATTAGGAAACCTGGTTTTGGTAAGTGAAATCAGCATTCATGGGCCTGTTCCAAATTAAGGCAGTCAAACAAAATGTGTTTTTCCTAGACAATGGAGATTTTTGGAGCATGTACAGAGCAGTAAAGTGGATGGAGCCATCAACTGGTCTTGACATTTCCTGGAACATATTGCCAGCGAAGAGTGATCAAGGAAAAGTCTCACTTCCAAGTACTGTGGGACGAAGGCTGCAACACAAACCTGTGTAGTGGAAAAACTACACACAATAATTTTCATTGCTTCATTTTTGAGTGTTAATGGTTGTCAACTCTCAACATCTTACTCAGCCGCTGTGCGTTTTTTCTGTTTGCAACTCTTGCTTTATGATGTTATACCTGCTATGGTATGTTCCATTTCTACATATTGTTTAAGTTTATTTTCCACATATTCTTTTGGATTTTCTGTATAGTTATGTTTTTTTGGTTTGGGGAGGGGATGTGCTACGGGTTTTCTCATCATTGTTTGGTGATTTAGAATGTAGGTATGTAAAGTAGAACTAGGTGAAGTGAGATTTCTGAGAAGTCAGTTGGTGATGTTAAGGAAGCTGCTCTGTTCGGTTGGTTTATGTTGAATCGGATATATTGACATGTATGAAGTACTCATATAATTATTGCTTTAAACTATTTGGTTGCTTTTGCTCTTCACCTGTGAGAGAGCGTAGCATATATAATCTATCTTAACATGAAATGTTTATGAACTAATGTAAAATGATACCGCATAGAAACTGTATTAACATGTTTTTGCTAAAACGTGTGCTTGAAATGTGCCCACGGGGACTGGCCGCCAATGTATACAGGGACTAATAAAACTGACTAATAATGGTGAAATGTTTATTAAATTGTGATTTTACATTAATGTTGAAAGGCTAAATGTATTAGAATCTTGCTAATAAAGCAGTAGGCCTTAGTTAGCATGAGTCGAGGCCTAGCTGCCTGACTCTCATAATAAATGTATTTTTCTAACGTGCAGTGTGCTGACTTACTAAAGGACATGAACTCTTGTTTTCCTAAAAGTTAGAAGCTGAATGTAACTATAGTAGATCCGTTCTCATGAAATTCACCCTGCCTATAGTAACATTTTTAACTGAATGCAACAGTGTAGATTAATAAAATATACAAGGTCGCCTAAACCGGTATGGACAATGGAGCCACTGACCGAAGATGTACAAAGGACCACAAGACGATGAAATCATACCGGACATTCCACCGGCTAAAGACGTCACTCATAAGCACCAATAGAATACATGGGAACTGTTATGGGGTAATAAATTTGATGAGTTAATGTGTTTTTAATTGGTTATAGATAGTGGGGTGCAACCCTTTGTCCAATCAGATTTTAGGGGAATGAACAATGAAAAGGGGATAAAAACCCTTGTCACCAGGAAGTAAATTAGAATTAGGGAGCAGGAGAATATGAGCGGGGGAGATGCTGATGCTATTTGCTATGACCCAGGCACTTTGTCACTCTGCATAGAGACTTTGCTGTTTGGTTCTTAAAACCATTCTGTCCTTAGATTGCCCATTTACACTTTACCTCCTTATGAGGAAAGTGCCCCTTTTGCTGAAGATGAATCCTTTGATGGCTAATCAACTGATGTCCTGAAGACGAAGACAGAACCTGAGTGCTGACCAAACTTGGAGGGTAACTATATGACAATGAAATTATGATTGTCTGTTTGCTTTTCCTTTCTAGGTACCAACTGCTTATCTTTTGACAGGAGCCATAGCTATATGTTTTCCAAATTGGTGTTACTAAATTGTTTTGCATGAAGCCCAACATGCCAATGCTAATTAGAGGTTAGTTGAGAGGGGTTCACTAAACGGGTGCAAATAGACAAATGACTGAATCTATGCTTTGTTGAACAATGCGCTGATATACTCTGATAATGATAGTCTATTTTCACACCGTGCTATATTCTAATGTTTGTGATTCTTGCTTTGCTGAAATCTTATCAGAGTTGCCACATTGTGACTATGGTATTGTGTTTCTTGGTTTTGAGACTAATCAACTTGCTAGCAGTATTTTTACCAAACAGGAAATAAAATCACTAAATTCATACTAAACTGATGTGGTTATTCATGGCTGCAAGGTCATGGTGGTGTCTTGAGATTGATTAATGTCTTTGACTAAGGTGAAATGTATTATTATGATAATTGGTGACATTATTGACGTATTAATTGACATGTTGATTAGCTATCTCGTCCTAAGGTGTCTCTCAACAGGGTCAAAAGATTCATTGGCATAAAACGAGTCCCAATATGTAATAATCTATAATAAAGGGACGCGTTAACACCTGTTAACCTTACATCTGGTGCTACCTTTAGGTGGGTCTTATTGCCTTTATCGTGCAATTTTGCTATTCTTCGCCAAACCCATAACTATCCTTTTTTCTTTCATTATTTCTTTTGTAGATGTCACCCTTTGTATTAAAGTTTTATTGTATTTACTATACATTACTGTTTTTCGTGTTTGCATTCGTTTTACGCTCGGTTTCAACATTCTTCGCCCATCCCAAATTAGTGATATTTTAAACTATGAATACAGAGGGGTAACATTGAGGATACGTATTCCCATGGAAAAAAATCGTATTTAATAATGTAACCACCTCGCTGGTAAGAAAACAATATATTAGTAAAATCAGTGTATAGAAACGCAAACCTTTTCCATTGTGAAGGACTCACCTAGCAGCTGCCAAAATGTGTACGTACCGATGAAACATATTTCTGTTGCTTTCGGGGGCACACATCCAAAACACCACTCCAAGGTGGCCGCCACGTTAGATGGCGAGTGCTCCGCTCCCTTGGCTATGGTCTCGCGGCAGATGCACGCGCCGCGACGCAGCTTCCAGCTGGTCCTTCACGTCTACGCTTCCTCTTCCGGCGCCCTGCTCCCTCTTCCTCTCTATGTAGCTGGGCGGGCCCGGCTGCTCATAGACTGCGGAAGAACAGCCCGAGTAAGCAGGGTGTGATGGAGTGAAGTGCTGGAGCGGACAGTGTGCGGGCTAAGGAGCCCTGGGCGGGGGGGCAGCAACCTGTGAGTCGGCGCATAGACAACCTTCTGCCGCATGCCTTTGCAAAAGGTTCGACGGAAGCAGCAAGCCCTGGCTACGAAGAGGTGCCGCGCCCATACCAGATCGGCTGCAGGAGGGACCGCACCTCCGGCCTAGCTAGCAGAAAGGGGAACCTGCTCTGGACGCTGCCCCTCAGAGTTAGTCAGAAAAACCCTCCCGGTGCACATCAAACCGCTTCTCATGCAAAGGCCTCCTGACATAACCACTACGAGGCGCATTATTTGCACCCAATTTCTCTGGATCTGCCTTTACCCAGGAACCTCTTTGGACCTCTTTTAGTGATATTGCTTTCCCTGTCTTCATTGCCATGTTCAGAGGTCTTTCCACATAACCACGTTTTTTTCTGGGTCGACTCCAGACTGTGACTTCTCCCACCCATTGACTTCACTGTATGCAAAGATCAAGTTCTTACCAGAAGCCCTGTAGTCGAGGTTCATATTCTGTTTCGGTTTTGGGCTGCATGGATTTACAGTGTTGCTGACCTCTATCATTTTCAATTCAGTTAAGGAGTAGAGATGTTTTGCGTTTCCTGTGTCACGAATTCCGCACTGTGAAAGGAAATCAGCCTGACGCTTACAGCCACCATACCTGAATGTGACGAGACTTGCACGTTATCTTTTTTTCAATGACATGGTGTACGTGAACCACATTGGCCATCAGCAGGAAATCCTAAATTGACATGTCTGGTCCCGCTTGCTAACGTCACAAGAAAAGTGGAGCAACGGCCCCGTTTTTTTAAAGTAGTTTCTTTTTATGTTGTGTGCAGGTAACATCAAAACTAATGAGGGAGTACAAAGTTGTGGTTTTAGGGAGTGGAGGGGTTGGCAAATCCGCCTTGACTGTACAGTTTGTCACAGGGACTTTTATTGAAAAGTATGATCCCACGATTGAAGATTTTTACCGTAAGGAAATTGAAGTGGACTCTTCACCTTCAGTACTTGAAATTCTTGATACTGCTGGGACCGAGCAATTTGCTTCCATGCGAGATCTCTACATTAAAAATGGGCAAGGTTTCATCCTAGTTTACAGTTTGGTAAATCAGCAATCCTTTCAGGTAAGAAAGATTGTTTTACAGCTGAAAAAACTTTACTGTTTCTTATTTAGTAGTTGTCGCAGCAAAAAGTTACCTGGCCTTAAAGAACGTTCATTCGAGATTATCCGTTTTCTCCCACATTTGGGTTTCTGGCTATTAGGGAAGTGTGGAGTTGAAATGGTTCTCAAAACGTATGTACGACAGTAACGAGAAGCGTGCATCCAGCCCACCAGTATAATGTGTTTTTGTCTGTAACAAAAAAAAAAAAAAATGAAGTTCTCCCTATGTTGAAACCACCGTCTAGTGACTCAGGAAAATCCGGAACCTGCTAGGGTACGCACAGCATTGATCTTTTAGCACCGTATGCTTTTTTTTTTTTTTTTTTCTTTTCAAAAGGCCTTTTTCAGTAACTTCGAATCATATGAACCACCCTGCTGATTGAATATTTTTTCACTGAGAAGCCTGTATCCCCATCACTTGTATTAATGTGCCTGATAAAAAGTTATTTGAATGAATACATTTCTAGTTTGCATGATTTGATGGCCCCTTTAATAGATACTCTCAGCAATCAAACACAATTTCTCTGTATGTTTAGGCAAATCACGACCCTAGAGATTTAATCATCAGATTGCTGGTCTGTCATCAGCAGGTGGTGAGGCACCCAGCAGATAGTACGCGAGTCGCTATCTTGTGGTGTGTAAACTTGGTACTCTTGGAAGATTGATTGGAAACCATATTTTTTTTAGTAAATACTGCTTGTTGTGGTTCTTGCTGCATATTCACTCCACATACATAATTTAGTATAAACAGCTTTAATAACTTTTCCTTTTGTATGGAGTTGAACGTAAGGGGTCATTTTAGAATACATGCGATGTTTAAAGCAGTTCCACAGAGGTTAGGCAGTACTGTTATAGAAACTTTATTTGTTGAATAAGAGGTACTAGAACCTTTAGGTGTTGGTGTATAAATCTTTCCAGAAAGAGTGGAGCTTGCGACGTGTTGTAGGCCCTTCCTTTGAACCTAATAGTAAATGGATCCTGAACGTCAGAGTTTTCTCATTAGATCTGCTTCAGACAGCAAATCACTGAAATCCTTCTGCATGACAACACTGTCACCTATATCCTACTCTTCACTTCAAAAGACTAGATTAGACAGACCTCTCTGCTATCCCGATCTACTTCACCACATCCTGTACCTTCTACCATCAATTAAAACCCTAAAAAACATTTTAATCCTCATGTGCCTCCTCCCTAAATCCCCATCGGGTCATGTAAGAACTCATTCCGGCGTTGACCCCTCTTACATCAAACATCAATTCCTTGGACACTCTTCGTCAGTTATTCTTCAAAGAAGCTGTGATTTTTCACAAAAAAGGGCAAAGCCAATAGTTCTTACCTAAGAGAACTATTGGTAATGTTTGTAGCGTATTGTACAGTAGTGAAGGTGCTGTGCAGCACGGCTAAAACAAATTTTAACAAGCATTTTCAATGCAGCGGGTCTCGCATTAGCTCGAGTTAGAGCTATTAGCGTTGTAAAGAAGTTGTTTGAGTGTCTTGTTCCAAGTTGGCTAATAATGCATGGGTGGCCATCTTTGAGGTAGGTTTCAGACACAAATTATTCCATGAGCGTATGCATACTGTGTGAGGCACCAAATGCTATTTTGAGCTTTTATTTTCAAATTTAATCTAAATTTTCAAGATGACTGACAGCTACTTTCCAGCAGTAAATTAAGTGACACAAACATTCTGCTGGAGCACAAAAGAAAAGTGAGTAGCATGTTGTAGTGGTATGTAACTTCAAGGCTTTTGTAAAACAAGTTAATTTTTTGTTGAGGGTAAAATAAGAGAAAAGAAAACAGCCAGGAATGGGGTAGCACCAGATGAGCAGAGGTGGGGGGGCAGGAATGTGAGGGGTGGGGTGAGTGAACAAGAGCGCAAGGGAGAGTAGTGTGTTAGTTTCTACGCAGAGCTACAGAAATGGGCGGCCTGCTTGCAGTGAAAAGCTGCTGGGTCTTCTCACAATAAATTCAGAAATTAGATAAAAAGCATTAAACACGAAGCAGCGAGGGACTAGGAAGAATGGTGGTGAGTATATTAGATGATGAGGAGAGGCAGGGTGATGAAAGCCACATGCTCCCATGGATCACTGAAAGACTAAAGAAAATGTAGCTCTCTTAATAGATAGAACACAAGTTGTCTGTCTGGCACCTTACTTCTCGGAAACCCTCACTCACCTCAAGGTTCATCGCTCAGGCCCAATATCTTCCACACATACATATGAGCCCTCTGACCAGCATCATCTGCACATACCATATTAACTTTCTCTTCGCTAGTGGCACACAACTCATTCTATCCTCTTGGGCAAGACCTCCAACACAAGAAATAAGTTCACCACTTGTGTTCTAGAAGTTTCCAACTTGATGAAAGCCAACTGCTCCATTCTCATCGTCAACAAGACAGAAATGGTGATCTTCAGTTGCAACACCTTGGAGTGTGACTCCCAACTATTGGCTGGCTGAACTCTGATCCAGCACCCATGCCAGAAACCTCCTCCGCTGCAAACTGGACATGACTGCACAAGCCAGCGCCATCTCTGCATTCTGCTTCACTCACTGAAGTTGCTGAAGAACATCTTAAAATGGATCCCAAGCATCACTAGAAAATCTGTTACTCATGCCCTAGTCGCCATCAAATTGGACTACGGGAGCATCCTCTACATGGGGATCCGCAAGCAACTTCCACAAGATTATAAACTGTACAGAACTTGACAGCCAGACTCGTCCTCAATCTCCCACACAACTAGCATCACACCAAACCTCGGGGAGATCCACTTGTTCCTGATGCACATTTTCACTCTTTCAAACTCCTCAAACGCATATTCATGGCTCTACATAACTTTTGCGTCTTCTCCCACCATCCACCCGAACACCATCACTCCGCAAGACTACTTGCACACATCCCACGTATACTCTGAACCAGATCAGGAGAACGGGTGTTGCTTCTCTTCTAAAGCATTGAACGTTCTCCTATCTACATCGGAGCTGTCTCCTCTTGAATTCTGCAAGAAGCTGAAGAACTGGCTTTCCATTTAACTAACCCACCCTAGGTAGGGCTGGGCACACACACCTGCTCAGCGCCAGAACGCATGTGATAGTGTTGTGTAGCTATTTTAGGTATAGCTTCATGCACATTATTTTAGAACACTAGGCCTGCCGGTGTGCACTTTAACCTAGATATATTTTATTCAGCTTCATTTATTATTATTTTAACAATAGCCACTTTTGCGGTCTAGTTTTATTTCTCTCTATCTAGCTGTTTATGCTTAGGCCAGCACTACGTTCTCAAACAAGACATTCTTGTTCACTCTGTACTTCCTTCAAGGCTGCAGTAAGATAGGTTGCTGATGAATGTGGTAACATTTTGTCTCTGGTATTCATAGAAAAACATACATCCTTACATAGGGACATTTTCTCAGAACATTAGCTGTTTTATTATAAAAACACTTCCTTGTCCCTTACACGTTGGAGGGAAATTCCAGCCAGATTACCATGATTGTATGCTGATTGCTGAACGCTTTGCTACAGCTGCTTATGCAGACTTAAGGCCTTTGCTCAGGTATTGGGGATGATGTCTTCCCAGAGGAACCTGAAGGGCAGAATTAGAGCTTAACATGCTGTGCTCTATTATAGCCTAGGTAGGAATTAGTCTATTGACAATATGGTAGCTTTATTTTTATGGTTCACTCACCTTGTCACAATTTTAATCTTGTCATTCTGTATTGTCCTGATTATTGCAGTACATGCTGTGCTATCTAAGATGCAGTTGCTTCATTAAAACCTTCTTGAAACATATACTGCCTCTGTTTGCCATTGTGTATGTGAGACTAATGTAACTGAGAAAAATGGATGAGACCTGAGTGACGACGATTTCCCTGAGAAATCAACTGTCATGCACTCGGCTGCCCAGTCACTTGTAGTGGTTAGGACTCAGTCTCCCACACCGCAGGCGATTCTGCTGCTCAAATCTAGTAGTCTCATTAGAATAATGAGAGCCTACGCGACAATAGTTTACAAATAAACATACCTTAACATGTCAGCAGTAGAACAATACAGCTCTTTATTCAAAAGAATGGTAAAAAAGAAATGCTCCAGAGATGGGACAAAGAGGAGAGGGAGAAAAACCAGCAGGCCAGGAACATGTATCTGAGATAGAAAAAAAAAAGCTATCCAGTCGTGAGCAAGCAGCTGATCCAAAGCTCACTCTTAAGTGTTTTTGAATGGGAGACAAGCTCTTCAACAATGGATACCTAAAAGCTGTCCGTTGGTGAGAGACATACATACTTCATCCCGTTTGGCAAACCTAACTAGTCAGTCATTGTAGAAATTTCTCTCAGAAGCAGAACACCCTTCAACACTGTCAAGCTCTGCAGTTGTCTGCTTCCAGACCTAATTTTGATGTGTACTCTTAAGGAAAGCTGAATGGTTTAAAACCACCATTTTCTATTAATTTAAAGCCACTTAAATTGATAATTGTTCAGTCTCTTAGACTGCATTGCCAGGAGTGCCTAGCCAGACTGATGCTACCTCCAAAATTGCAAGTCTTTGGAATTACACGTTTACAGATCTTTTTGTAGAACTTTGCTAGCTTTGTGATGTGTGAAGGTTTAGAAGTGAAAAATAATGCCCCACTTTGTGGCAGTAGGAAAGTTCTTACTGCAGCAAAGGGCAGTGGGAGAACTGCTGGTACTTTTCAGCCAGGAAGGGCTCTGAGCCCCCACAACATCCAGACAGAGTCCTTTTGGTTACTTTGGGCTATCCCCTCGTCCCACCTGCCAACCGCAACTTCTCCTGAACCCGCCTCCTACCCCCTATCCCAGCACCTCAGTTTATTTAGGTGTGGAAGTGGGCACACACTTCCCTCTTAGGGATGTTCCTTCAGTGCGACGTTGTACCACGTGAGGTAGTCACTGCTGCTGGTCAAGCTCATTCACTTTGCCTTTGCTAAACATCCCCGATTTCGCTAGTAAAGTCAGTTCTTTGCACCCCCATAAGCAAGTTACAAAATTTCTATACTTGTGATCAAGACATGTACTAAGTAAAAAAAACAGAAGACCAAGCTCTAAGGAGCCACATATCCAGGATCTGGAACAACCTGATACTCTTCTACCCTTTACTTACCAAGCTGTCAACATCACTCGTTTGATTTCAGCGAAGATCTGAAAACAAATTTCTTCAAAGATCGCTTTACTATACATAGTAGTAAGGACTACCCTGCTTCCCCAGTCTTGAAGATTTGGAAATTTTGTCTGGCCTCTATCAGAACTGTCCATCAAGAACTGCTGCTTTAGTCAGTCTATGGATCCCTTATTCTGCTCATTGAATTGCATCAACCTTTAGATCATGTTCCACCTCGTGTGATCCTGTGAAAAGCCAATGTACATTTTTATGAAGATTCTTTAGTTACCTCTTTCTGTTCTCGTGGGTTTCGCTCCACCTGACTATCGGAAAGAGCCATAGCAAAAACCCTCGTGCTCTCTCCTACCTAGCTCCTAAAACCTTGAACAACCTGCCCATACACATCCCAGCGCCTTCTCAGTTTTTGAATTTTGCAAGAAGTTGACCTGGCTTCTCACGTTGCCCCTGCCCTGGCTCAACCCATATAGCTTCTGCTTCTGCGCCAAGCTTCCCTCCCAGGCAAGTAGTGTGGTATTCAAATACACATAGTATGCAATGTGGATCCAGTGGCTGCAAAATCTAAAGCTTTCCCAACTATCCTCTCCTGCCTACAGTTATTTCTTCAGTCCATGCTGGTTCCATAGGAGTCTTTTTGTTGAGCTAATTTGATAGTAAGAATCTGCATTCCTGACACCACCCAGCTGACCTGCTGCACTGGACCTGCAGCTCTACCTGCGTGAGCTCTGCTGGAGTGAGGTCTTGACACCCAAATGGTGCTTTCCCAGGTCCTGGTCCCTTGGCTGGCATCAGTTGAGTTCCAAAACTTAAGGTGAAATCCTTACGTTTTGGGTTTATGATGACTACAAACGGGCTATGGCGACCACCAATGCGAATCTCTGGTGAACCCAACTCTTTGCGTTACAGTGATTACTATCCGCAGAACTCCCCCGCTCCTCGTGGCCTCCTCCACTACAAGTGGAACTCTGTGTCAAATGTTGAGAATCGGGCTTGAGTGGGAATAACCCTGTTCCTGTTTCTGACACGCACTACATTGTGGTTAGCTTGATTTTGTGACTTTCTTCTTGTATAGCAGGGCCAGATGACTGCAAATGGCGATGTGTGCTATTAGGTGCTGTATCTAGCTAAAACTTTTAAAAAAATGCATATCCCTAGTCCTACTGATTGGATTTTTGTTGTTCTGGCATCTTTTTCTTTATTAACATTTATTCTATTTTTCTACGTTGGTTTGGGATTTGTCTTGCTCTTTCACTTTATTGTTTGTGTGCTGCATAAATACGTAAGCAATTACCTCTAAGTTTAATACCGACTGCTTTGTGCCAAGCTACCAGAGGATAAAGCGCACATTAATTCAATAATGTTTTTATGGTTCTTCCTGAGAAGGATTGCAGTTGTTGCCCGAGAGGGGGCTTTCCCCTATAAATTAATAACCCTGATTCTTACAACTAGAATGTCATGTCCTTCTTTTTTTAATTGTTAATTTTTTTATTTTAACATCCTACTCCTAATACTAATGGCATCTTCTTTCACCCAATTCATTTTAAATAAATCTGGAGGAAATGCACCATCGTCTCTATCTGCAGGTAAGCGAGACAAACAGCCTGCAGCTTTCTTCCTAGCTCCTGAAAAATATTCTGCCTGGAAGTTGAATTCTGCCAGCTCTTCATGTCTCCTTTTCACGCTAGAAGTGATTATTTCACTACTTCTGCTAGAGAATACTTGGACTAAGGGACAGTGCAGTGCTTTGACCGAACTGTGAACGTACGTCAGCATAAGAAAAATGTAGTGATGTATCACCAAAACACATGCCAAAGCTTCTGGCTCAGTTATAGAATGATGTTCATCTGTGTCTTTCAGGGAACAGGAAGTAAAGGCACCTACCACATGATGTACATATTGAGAAAAAACTGCATGTCGCTCTTCAAGCTGGTATCTGTAGTGAAGGCTGTTATACGCCCATAAGTGTCCTAAAGTAGGCCGTTTTCCTATTTCTCTTTTAATAGAACAAAAGACTATATAAAACTTTTCTGTCTAGGAAAATGACATTCCGTTTTCAGAGTTGATCCTGGACCTAAACTTTTCTTTCTTCACTACCAGTCCATTGTCTGGTAAGTGTTTTTTTTTTTTTTTAATATTAAAAAGTCATCCTGGAAAAAAAAAAAAACCACATGAAATTCACTTCAGTGAAATCTTCATTATTCTATGAAAGCAAGCAGCTTTTGAAGCCAGACCAAAAGACGTTCTAATGAACCTAGAAGTCTTGAGAGCCTTTACAAGTGAAATACAATTAACCTAGCTTTACTCCGTATCGACAACGTCTCTGAAATATTTTGTAAAGGTTGGTGATCTACCTGTATCCGCTTGTTAAGATTGTGAATATCTACACACAAGCTTATTTTGTTTTCTCCATCTTAGGATGCTAATACCACAGGCGTGAGCCATTCTTATAATTATTTCTTCCAACACCTCCTGGTGTGATAGTTTTTTAAAAGTTCATTTTGAAGTGGTTCTAGCATTAAATGTGGAACTTAGCACACTTTATTAATTATAGGTTTAGCACCGGTTTTAAGAGTAATTCTGTGTTCAAATCACACATCAGCCACTAACGTCCCCTGTTTAGGAGCTTTAAAGGTTATACCCATGTCACTTTGATGTTGCCACATTAATAGATTGTCTCCCCTTTGGGGAACATAAAATTATAATAAGCTTTCACATTTGAAACCATTTTTTCATCCCTTTGACCACATTTTCAACATTCTTAATCCTCTCAGATGTACAAACATGAGCATAATGACCCATCTCCACCTTTTTTGCATGTTGAAGATCTCTTTCCACATGATGGGCCACTAGACGTATGTTTTGTATTGTCACACCTACAACATTTATATTTTGACTCTCATGTTTCTAAAGTAAGCTTTGACTTCCCCTCCCATATTCATTTTTTTCACACCTCTTCCTTCATCAGATCCAGTCATATTTCCTTGAATAATCTCTCGCACTCTCCCTCCAGGTTGATTTTTAGGGTTGAGCGCGCAGAGCGCTCTGTGCCTGTTGTTACCTTTCTAGGGGCTGGTAACCACGCCCATCAGTTTTGGTTGGTTCGTGGGCTTGCCTTTTTAAAATTTGCTTGATTTGATTAGTGCACATGTCATGCCTTTTCCGGTGTTAAGCCCTCCTCGAGCACACTAGCCAACTACTGAAAACATGTAAGGCTACATGTTTTCCCTGTGGTTTTTGGACTACTTTTTCTTTTTTGTTTCCTACGCAGTGGGATCTCGCTGGGCAGTAGTCAATCACTTGACATGACATCAATTCTGTTGCATGGATAATTGCACTTTTGCCGGTAACATGGATAATTGCACTTTTGCCGATATGTTTCACTGCAAGCTAACTTCTGTTTCCCTTTGTGTGTTTGCTTCGCGCTCATGGTGGCCATCTGCTCGCTTATGTGAAACTGTTTATCTTTTCATTTTCAGTTTGTGGCAAGAAAAGTCTGGTTAGGAGTTTACAACGCTAATAGCTCTAACTCAAGCAAACACGAGGCCCATTCCATTGCAAATGCTTGTTGTTAATTTGTCCTCATTTCCTTCATCCAACTTGAGGTATTCACCCTTCAACAAATTCCACAGCGTCTTTGAGGGATGGATTCCTTGCCAATCTTACCAGTTGATCCATTAAAAGAGTGAGAAAGGTCGCTGGAGCCCATACCAATGTTTTTAAACAGACAATATAATTGTTGTCTCCACCCCTAACCACAAACAACATTTATATGAGTGCTAAAGTGACTTTCAAGCATCTTCACTGACATTTTGTAAATATCCTTGTATTTTTTTTCTCTCCATGTTCTATTGGAATTTCATCAGTGCTGTCATCTGTTTCAACTTTCAGTCCTTCAATTTTGCAGTAGCACACCTTTGTTCTGCTGAAAACGTTTCACTACCAATAAAAACTAGATATGAATAGGTCTATTCCATTGTTTCAGTGGAAGAAATGCACCACCTTTGATAGAAATGAAAAAACCGACTGACCTAATTCCAGCTGCAATGGAAAATGAATAGTAAGCTTGGGGGTGGGTGGGGGTAGTCCTAACCTGTTCCTTCAGTACATTTTTTTAAATAACTGCCCATAGACATTGTTTTCAGTAAGAGGTAAATCATTTTCTATAGTAACTGTTTGAAATTTTCATATGCAGGCTTGTTCGATTAGTATTTAGCAGCAGTTTTAAGTATGTTTATCCAAAACATCATGCTCAGTGGAGTATAGCATTTAATTGTTCATCTGTATCAATTCGCCTCTGCTTCTTTTTTAAACTACTTTCAGTTGACTAAAATATGTACCATTTGTTGTGACTACATCTAAAATGGCTACTTGCAGCATACTGATGTTGCCATGTAGCCGAGCCTCAGCCTGCGATGTGTGGGTCAGCCAAGCTTGACATGCAGAGCGCAAGAAACAGTGTGTGAAAGTAAGAACCTGCTTATTGGAAATTTAGTTGTAGCGCAAGGCTCTGTTTACATGCTTAAACATGCTTGATTGCAGAAATTCGCAGAACTGTCATCCAGATTGTAACAACTGTGATTAAAGTGCAGTGCGCTTCTTAATAATCCAGTAGCCAGTGCATGTTTTTTCCTGGGTCTAAGAATAATCAATGTCAAATGTGGGTTCTTTCAACTATAGACGTGCCTGTTTATCAGTAGTAGCCTGTCTACTCTCAAATTCTCTTTGCCACCTTTGGTCTGTAGTTTATATTTCATAGACAACATCATGACTAATAGGAAGAGCAAACCAAAGCTAAGGAGAATGTACTAAAGTCGATCACACCAATCTGGAAACGGCATGTAAAAAAACAATGGATCCAAAAGGCAAAACCTATTGCCTTTGCTAGTGCTTGCTCTAAACATTGTGGACGTGGTGCTGCACTGTACTCTGATCTGACTCAGAATCCAAGAAAAGTATGTATATTTTTTTGTCTAACTTGGATTTGGGCTTGGGGAAAAATAACAGTGGACAGGGCGGTTGTTCAAATCTACCTTTTTAAGTTACAAAAATAAAAAATATATATATACTGTACAGTTTGAGGGATACAGCCTTTCACTAAGTGTGAAATACCCCTATATGTTTCAGGACTGCTTAGATAATCCTGGATGGATTTTTTTTCAAGATGTTCATAGTTGTTTAACACTTATGTTCAAATGTGACAGTCTGCCAGCAATGCTGCTCAGACCCAACTCAGAGGTGCTACTCAAATGTACCTATTTTGTGGCTGCCACTGTTTGCATAGTCGTTCCTGATTGCTAGAGTTTCATGATAGTCTTGATCAAAACCCATTGCTGTACCAGTTAGACTTATCTCAACAACAACCTTCCCAGAATGGTATATTGTGTTCTTCTCTGCAGTGTGACAGTGGTACTCACAAAATACAGGTAATGACATTCCTAAAAGCAGCATTCTTTAGATGTATTTTATCACCCTGGGATTAATGGTGTTTATTTTTTTTTTTTTATTTTTTTTTTTTTTTAAAGCAGTTATTAGAAATTGAAATAACTTGTACTGTTGTTGTAGCTTGACTCTTGCACCAGGCAAGACTGCTGGTTTAGGGATGACAGCACATTTGTTTGTAGGTGACTAGGCCAATTCTACAATAAGTCGCAACTGTCGGCCCAACCCTCCCGGCTCACAAGCAGTACCTCACCAAAAGCCCAAACAGTGAAAGGTGATTTGTGGCAGCCTTTACACATGGACTTGAGTGCGACTTCTCAGCAAGGTTGTGGTTAAACGGAGATTACCCTTTTGTCACATAAGCAACTTGTGTCAGTCATACACAGGCAATGAAAGAGATGCAGTAAAGTTTCAGTAGGTTTTATTAACAAGTCTGCAATCTACTGTAAATTGCATGGGATACAATGATTCGGATAGGGAACAATACTAGAAACAGAATGGTAGAAGGACCCCCTCCATCTTGTAAAACATAAGATGTAAAGTAGGTGTGACATAAATCCTAATACCCTATCATGATGAACCTAGTCTCTAACCTAAGAGAGCTTGGTGTGTTAAACCTAATCTGGCAGTACCATGTCCATGAGAAGAGCTCCCCCACCCCCTCCACCCTCGTTATCTTGGAATGAGGTCTCTAGAAAAGACTCTGTGGTGACACGAAGACTGGGTCGGCTTCAAGGCGACGTAGCATGAATAGTATCTGGTAGGAATCCCTCTGATTTATCTAGTCTGTGTAAGATGTATTTATACAGATTTTGAAGGACTCCCAACGCAGGTTTGTTCCCTAACAATAGATCAGAATTAATGCTTGGGGTGGCAATTATATAAACAATTCCCTGAAGTTACATTATGTTACTGTCACATGAAAGTGGGAAAGTACATGATGTGAATACCTACGTATCTCATTTATCTTTGAGGCTGATAATGATGCCTTTACAGAGTGGGACTGATAACGTGAAACTAAATCATCTTCCTAACTACAAACACAGCATCCATCTTGGAAGAAATAATTAAATAAATGTGCTAAAACAGAGCAAGCTAAGTAGGTTAAAAGCCACTAGGTGACGGGGCACTAGCCTGCAAGCCAAAGGGTAAGCTAAACTCCTGATTCCCATTAAAACTAAATAGGATCTACTACACCCTCCCCATTGCCGGAACAAGAATGGCACCAGACTAACGACCCCAGAGAAAGTGAATTAACCCAAGCTAAAATGCTCTGGACTAAAACAAGCTAAAGACATTAAAATATAACTAAAATCGAATTAAAAATAGCTAAAACATACAAAGAGACACAATGTCAGCGAGGACAAGCACAGCAGGCGCAATTTAGAGGCAATGTTAGGAAACTTTAAAACTTTGGAATAGGCTAATGGTCAAATGTATTTAACAGTAGCCATGATCTTGAAGAATGTCTTTGAAGCCATCAAAAGGAAAGGCATTCAAGAAAGAAGCCACACAATCGGATGTTAGATCGATGACAGGATTGGCAGACTGATCCACGGAGCAGTAGTGTGCAGCAGACTCAGATGCAGGATCTCCTGCGATTGCAGCACGGTCTAAAGTGCCCAAAGCAGCCAAACAGTCCACCAAGGGCTTCTATGTGGCCTTGCGAATGGGCCTAAGTCTCATGGGGCACAACTGTAGATGAACCCTCATCGGGGACATCAGCAGTTCCTTGTCCACTGGAGGTACTGATGGAACGGCAAGGCACACCGAAGGTCGATGTTCAAACAGGCACAAGGTGCAGTGAATTACTGGTTGCACACACCATAGGACTGGTAGGAGTGACCATGACCAATATGTTCCAGTTCCTCCAGCAGCGTAGCTCCAAAGAACTGTACCATGCAATCATGGCACAGCTGGGCTGGTGATATTAATTCCAGCACTCCACCTTGCTGGGAAGGCACAGCCAATGCATATCAGGAAAAACAGCAGAAGTATCCCACCGATCAATGTCAGTCATAGGGAAGCTGCCAAACACCCTTGAAAAGAGTGAATGGATGGCTGAAGGAATGACTCTGGAGACAACAGCCTTAAAGAAATGGACAATCCCTGTAGTGCTTGAAGTGTTGAAAATTCTGGAAATCAGCTCTCCAGAGTGCTTGGGGAAGTTGGTATTTAATAGGGATTGTATCTCGGCTGATGAGCTAGCTATCTGGAGAACATATGTCGCTCTAGCAGATGTCAACTCCTCTTATTTATGGAACAGAAGCGCCTTTTAGTCTGCTCAGCTTGTCATAATTTACATTAGTAGTGTCAATGTGAGGCCCCATTTCTGTCACTCTTATCTCTTCTACGGGAGAGGCGAGGAATAAAACATGTCTGCAACACGTTAAGATCTTAGAGACTGATATTGCATAGGCAATTCCTGGTTGCATACCGCAACAGTTCTGGTCATTCAGCACCACATAACTTCCATTCGAAAGTACATTAAATGCAGGTCAAATCAAAGGGGTGGGAGTACCCTTCAGAAAACAGGCCAAGTTTGGGACCCCTGCAATGCAAAGGCCATGAAGGGCAGGGATAAAACATGTCTGCAACAAATTACGATCTTACAGACTGAATTTGTGTAGGCAATTCCTGGGCGCATACCGCAACATTTTTGGTCACTCAGCACCACATATCTTCCATTCGAAAGTACATGAAATGCAGGTCAAATCAAAGGGGCGGGAGTACCCTTCAGAAAAGAGGCCAAGTTTACGACCCCCGCAATGCAAAGGCCATCATGAAGGGACACCTGTTTGCAGATCATTGAATGTCTAGCAGTAGTCTCACATTCGCTTCCGCTAAGAAAGACCTCTTTCGCCGTTCAGACATTGATATTCAAAGGGCAACTTCCACTCTTTATTAATACAGCTATCGCCTAGACAGGCAGGATGTTTCGAGCCTTTCTAAAAACGAAAAGTGGAAATTTATAGCTTTATAATGCCATGTAGGAGCCAAACTGTCGATGGACTCTCTGCAACTGTGAAAGGCAGCTTTTCTAGGTGAAGCATGGTGAAACTTGCTTCCCTTTTAGCAATTGTCTGTTGTTCCCTGCACAAATTAAAAGCAGCAGACAAGTCACTATTGTTAAAATATTACCATGGAACGCGGCAGTTTTTCAGAATCTGTTGTGTTCAACCTAACTGCATTGTGGAACGCAGCTGACTTTGTCCATGGTCTAAAAAGGACATGTCAATTTGAATGATATATATCGCAGATGGCACTGTTATTAAGGGAATAAATCCTGTTGGACAGAGTGTTCATGCCATTATCGACAATAGCTAAAGCCTTTTCTAAATTTTCTTTGTCTGTCTGCCTTAAATGTGCAGCAGCTTCTATTTGAGAAAGCTTCCACATTTCATTGTATATGGCATAGATTCATCTTTTTGAGCGTGGCTTTCTTGGACCTAACAAGAAGTCCTGCAAGTCTATATCTTCAGAAAGAGTATTAATGTGTTCCTTAACTGCTGTTAAGGTGTTAATCTGTAACCATTGTTGAAACTACTTACCCATACTGTATTTAGTAATTATACCTGAGTGTTGACCCGAGACAAAGTGAGGGTCCGGTTGGCTAATCTTCAAACCCCCTCGGAAGTTAACAAAACGTGCCTGACACCCATTTGTGTCCACTGGCCACAATAACCACACGCTGGGACTGGAAAGCAAAGAATTATAGGAACCAGCCTGAACCTTTGCATCTTGTTCTTCCTCAGTGACGTTCAAGAAGGACTTCCAATTGGTAAATTTTGCTAGTTTCGGGATACTGGGCTCATTAATTTCCTTCATCTTTGCTAACCCTACACAGGATGTCTATTGAATTGTGCCATTTAAAAAGATCATGCACAGGAATAAAGCCTTCCCCCCTCCCCCCCCCCCCCCAACACCCTGAATTTGACAGTCTTGTGTTCCCCATACACTCTTTACATCAATAGTGTTCTTCTAGTATTTGTAGCCTTCAACTGCAAGTCAGGAAACACAGGAATCTGAATAAATACTTTTTGTGTTAGCAAAATGTTCCTAATTTTAGAAGGTGGTATCTTGAAATAGTATAACTCTGCATTCTTAATGTCATGCCCAGAAAAATAAGTGAATTCAAGCGAATAATGTTTTGGGCTCCCCACAGGTTGAGTTGAACAGTGTTCTCACTGTGTGTAGTTAACTATTATTCTGTGTCTAGTTGCACGGTGCAAGTAGTAATGTCCCCAGTTATTATAACTGAATATCGCCCCATACTACGTTGTTGGTGTACACGTTATCCTTTTCAAATACAATGTCTTCCTTCATTTTGTCTAACATGGAATCAACTGTTTGAACATCCCAGTAATCAGAAACAACACCAGGTGTATTTACACCAATCATTGAAATCTTAGACATATGGAATTTGAATGATCTCAGTAGGCCCCGTATATATCAAATGGAACTTTATCCCACACAATCCCATCAGAAATTGGCACTGCTGAATTTTTCACAAGGGATAAAACCTCTTCGGACCTTATGTGAGGAAAGATATGGAGTTAAGACTTCATCCACAAACTCCACCGAGGAGCGTTCAGGAAGGTAATGAGCATTTATAAGCAAATTAAATAGTTATTTTTAAGCCATATGTACAGCTTACGTGTCTTTGAAACAGTTCCAATGGCAGGTGCGGATGAAGTTAAAGAAAAGTCATCAAGGTCAATGAAGTAACCAGAAGCAGTGTCTGCAGCCACAGGAGCTGGTGCATTACTGGTGGATGGATCCACTTCACGTGGAGGCTCGTAGTCATCAGTTTGTGTTGTGTTGGAATAAAAGACAGCCAAATCATGGATAGGTGTTGTCGTCGAGGTGGTAACAGGAATCGTCAAGCTCATTTTCTGCCCTCCCCTTGTTCGAGGAGGCATTTGTGGCATCGTTGGACATGCTTGTGTCGGTTCTTCTTTGAAGAGTTATGTCCTGTTGGGAAGTCAGAAGGGACTGGGAACGACCAAAGGGATCTCTGGGTCTGCTGTGCAGGATCGGCCACATGATCAAGTTTAATGTTGTAAATGGAGACAAATCTGTTTGTTTTGGAACCAGGCAGCGAAGGTAGGTTGTCAGTTCTGGTACCTTGTATTCCCACGACTTGGACCGGTGGTCTGTATGACGGGCTGAATTCCTTCTTCACAGCAATCTTCTCATGATCCAGATCCCAGACTCTTGGAATCCAGCCAGTGGAAGTTGTTGGCAAAACCCTTATTCCTAAGGTGGCAGCAGTGGCAGATGATTTATCATGAAATTGTTGGAGCTCCTGTAAGATAGTGAGATGTTTATTTATGTCAAAAGGTGTATCTGCTGTCCCCAAACCTGGGCCATCTAGATCTTGGACATAAATAGGTATCCCAAAGAAACCTCATATGGAGTGCGTTCTCCCAAGGACCTTCTTGGCAGATTATTTGTGCTCTCTGGACCCCATATAGGTGATGAAGCCGGCTGCAGCCAGAACCTAATACTCTAGCTGTTAAGGACTGCTTTAGAGCTCGATTCCTCCTTTCCACAGCTGAATTTCCCTCTGAATGGTAGAGTGAGGAGTAATGGAGTTCAACGCCCATCATCCCCATGGTGTCCCTGATTGCCTTAGAGGCAAAGGCAGAGCCCAGGTCCGAATGGAATACTGCAACTGCATACGTACCTATAAAAATCAGTAAGTTTCTTATAACAGTTTGAGCGTCAGCCGACTGCTGTGGTCATACCCACAGGAATTTAGAACAAGAATCTACAGCGACTGAGATGTATTTGTGTGCACCATTAGGTTGTAGCGGACCACAGTGGTCCAGGTACACACATTGTAGTGGCCTGTGGGACACACAGAGGGATGTCTGTGGAGGGCGTTTGATGTTTGAGCCCTTTATCTGCTGGCAAATGTCACAGCAAAGGACATATTGCTTGGTCTGTTTATATAGACATGGCCACCAGAAGGGTTTCTGTAGGAGTGTTATTGTGGCCGCAACACCATCATGTGTAGAGGCGACACCCTCATACACTACTTTTATTAGATCTAATCTCTGTTCTTTGTTGGGGATCATTCAATCTCGAACCCCAGTAAGTGTTGCATAGACAACATTCTGTTCAGTGTTGTAACAGTATTTTGTAGAGTATGCTTCTAGGAATGGTGTGTCTTCAGCTGAAGCTTACACAGCAGCCAAAATTTAATTATCCAATCTTGTCTGGGCAGTCACTGCAGCCACAAAAGCCGTAGCTACTGCTGACTTGGCTGCTTAAACAGCCAAAGTGTTGCCACTAACGTGTACTCCTACACATTAATGGCCCAATGTATTGACTACATGAGCACTCTGTATCTTATCCTTAAGATCAGCCACCCTCACCCAGAGTGTTCTGTGTTTTATGGTGTTCCTTTTGGAGTCTCTGAACCCATTCAATCACCAATGATTAAGGTAATCATTATAGGACTAGATCCAGTAGTATCAATCACAGACCAAGTGAGTTGTCCTGGATCCGTATGTTCTAGCACTAAGATATGGGCTTTCAGTTTAGCCAGCTGGGCTGCGCAATCCCATAGGGTCTGCGTGTAGGTAGTGAGTGTGGAATATACCAACCTTCAGCACTCCGTTCACAGCTGCGCAAACGGCTGAGTATTGATGTTTGGTACCTATGGCTGGTTGTGCTGAACCATCAGTATGACAGTATGGTATCTGTCTAGTTGTAAGATGTCTAGAGATGCGGGGTACTCCTGTTCTTACTGGAGGAATTCTTGGGCCTGAGGTTTTGGATCAAAGATGTAATCAACATCGGTGGCAGTCAGGGAGGCTGCCCACTGAATCCAGTTTGGATATAGTGCCTTAGCGTTAGGAACGCTTGCTTTGGTGACAGCCTCTAAGGCTGGCACCGGGGTAACGACAATTTGTTTCCCTTGGGCAAGTGGCCTCTCCTTAATGACTGCCATCTGTACTGCAGTACTGCAATATTTTCAGTGGGTGCGAAACGTTGTTCTGCATTGGAGTAAAAATGTGATTTATAAGCTATATAGGCACTGTCACCTTCATTAAAGTGAGTTAAGTGAACCCAATGGCACCAGCAAATATTCTGATGACCAAATTTGTTATGTTATCACAGGTGTGTGTTTTGCTTCTAGTATGCCCTGTTGCAGTCCTACTGTCCAGTGTCTTCTAGGAAAATCAGGGCGTATTAAGTCATAGAGTGACTTGATACGTTGTGCATAGTCAGGAATGTAAGGTCTGCCAAAATTAAAGAAACCAAATAAAGACTGTAGTTTCTTGATAGTATTTGGTGGCTGTAGTTGAGCACACGTGCGGGGCCAGGCTCTTGCCCTCGTTTGATAGCTCATGTTGCTGAGACATGCTATTTTAGTTTTCCTAAAATTAAATTTGTAACCAAAGAACGATCTGCAGGGGTGTGGAATTTATTAAAATATCTACTTGTCCAGGGGACAGGCTGCTTCTCAAATCTACTTGTCCTGTAAAAAGATCTACTTGTCCCTTTGGTGCCATGTAGTGTGGCGACAAATTATGGCAGCAATCTCATTATGTAAGAGCTCTGATAATAGCCTCTCTGATTATGCCAGGGCTACTACCATAGTAGGGCTTGAATACTTGCAGTTTCAATCCCTACTGTAGCAATTTCCTTATTTTGCCACCTTTCTGCAGATCTGCATACTGGGGCTGGAGGAAGCAGTAAGCAATAGTTCCAGGGCTGGAATGCCTTTGAGTCTGCAAACCTACTAACCTGCATGCTTTAAAGATTTTCACCAGCTTCTCTCTAATATTTTCCCATAATAAGAAAGGTTGGATATTTACTCCTGACAATGGCAGAATTAGAACTTCTTCCAGGGTTGGGAAGAAAGTGGCCGGAGAGAAAATGAACTTGCAAATGCTTAATAGATTTTCACATGAGCAAATCTACACATGCGTATTTACCCATGCTAAAATACAGTTCACAAATATTTTATAGGGGTACGACATATACCATGGGTGCACTTTTGTGACTTTCTTTAAGAATTTGGGGCCACATGTAGGTGGGTTCAGATTTGCGACCCGCAAATTGCGAGTCAGAGCGACTCGCAATTTGCGAGTCGCAAATCAGAATGTAGGATGGTGTCCCTGACACCATCTGTGATTCGCGAGGGCTTCGCAAATGCCCACCTAATGAATAATCATGAGGTGGGTCACAATTTGCGACCCCCTTGCGAATAACGGCCCTCGCAGGGATGGTGGCCTGCTGGAGACAGCAGACCACCATGTATGTGACTGCTTTTCAACAAAGCATTTTTATTTTTTTTTGTAATGCAGCCAGTTTTCCTTAAAGGAAAACGAGATGCATTACAAAAATGAAAAAATGCTTACAGTGTCATTCACAATGGGGAAGGGGTCCCATGGGGACCCCTTCCCTTTTGCGAAAGTGTTAGCACCCGTTTGAAATGGGTGCAAACTGCAATTGGTTTGCGCCCACGTTCGTGGTCACAAAACAATCCTACATTGCACTGCGAGTCGCAATTAGGAAGGGAACACCCCTTCCTAATTGCGAGTTGCAAACCTGTTTTGCGATTCGGTAACCAGGTTACTGAATCGCAAAACTGGGTTTGTGCATCGCAATGTGCTTTTTGCACGTCGCAAACAGCAAAAGTCGCTGTTTGCGACATGCAAAAAGCTACCTTCATGTGGGTCTTGGTCCCTAATTAGGTCTGGTGTTAACAAAGACATTTTGTTTTTATTAAACTTCTATTTCTCGCTCTTTTGGCTGGCTTTACTGTGAGTGATCGCATTCTGCTTTTCCACAAGGAGCATATTGGCACACAAAGTAGTTTTGATCAGTGTCAGGAACTACAGTGGCAATCAGTGACGTAACGAAACTTGAGGGTGCCCCTTTGCAAAGAACATGGAGGAGCCCCCTCTCCAGACTCACTCAGGGCAGGTGCTGTGCTGAAGGGGCCCCCTGGAGGGCGGCTGCGGGGCCTTTATTATGCCACTGGTGGCAACATGTACTTTTAGAGTTCAAAAACTTTTTAGTTTTTTTTTGCCAGTGTTTGTTACAATGTTGAGGGCCTGGTAGCTCCCACAACAATAAAGTGTTACAAAAGCCATGTCAAAACAAGACACGCATTGATGAAACTAAAAGACTTATACAAATATGTCAGATCAGTTGGCTTTGTCAGTGTTTGTTTATTTTCATGCTTCCCATATTCGTGTTGAAAATGGTTACACTGATTTTCCATTAGAAATATGTTTGGGAAATACTAGCATGCATCAACACATTTAACTAAATGACACTTCATTTGCATCTAATCAGAGAGCATTCTGGGAGCATTATACTTAGCCTCATAGCCTAAACCTTTCAAACATGTGTGTATACACGTTTTTTTTTGTTGTACTGGAACCAACGTCAGTAGTGAAGTGTGACCTTAAAACATTTATTTACAGCACTCACCCTAATAATGAAGGCTTTCAAATAATGAACCATAAATACAAGTTCGAACAGCATTATCTTTTGGAAACACATTACCTCAACTGCAGAGAGTTCCACTCTCTGTAAACAGGCAGCCAAAGGGTTTGTGCTGCAGAGGGTTGGGCCTACTTGTCCCAAGGACAAAGTAAACATAAAAACTTGTTGCCCTTGACCCCAAACAAGATGTTCCGGGCGTCGGCTGATAGGAATTCCACATCCCTGATCTGATCAATCCTGGCAAGATGATTGTTGAGGTTGTCATCTGTGAGATAGATGTCATCCACATAAGACAACTCCTCAGTGTTTCATGGGCTGTGAACAGCCCTGGGCTGTTCTTTTAGCCTTGGGGTAAACAGCAGAAGTGTTTTTGTGAGCCAAATGAAAATGCACTTGGGTCCTGTCTTTTGTGCGCTAAGTTTTAGCAGAAAAAAACATGGGAGATTGCCAAAGTTGTTTTGTATTTTTATGCATTATGTTGTTAATTAGTGCTGTGCTGTGTGAATTTTGTGTTGCGTATGTGTGTTATGACTGTGTCTGTAATCTAAGTATATTCTGTATGAATGGTTGGGTTTTGCAACAGGGAATAACTGGTTATTTATTGCTCCCCTGGACTTGAGCTGAGTGAGGATCTCCCTCACTGGAGCTTTTGCTTTGTGTTTAACAGGATATTGTGGCTGGGGTGTAGACCTAATAGGTATTACATGGCAAGGAAAATCCTTGTCCCGACCTACATGATTGCGGTATAGTGCAGGTGCCTGCGCTAAAGCCCCGGTAACAGCGTAGGCTTGTTTTTCCGCCTCTGGAACAAGATCAAGGAAAGAAGGCAAAATTACCTAATCTCCATGTGGGAGCTTACAGATGTGCTCGGGTAGCCAGTCTCTTTCGGCAAGTAGGATACCACAACTAAGTTCATCCCAGAATATTACACTTATGGTGCGCTCTGTCTCCCTCAATTTGGATATTTAAATTACAAACCCTGTCGGGTGGGAGGACGCACCCGTCCGCAGCCTCGACTGCAATAAAGTCACTAGTTGCTGTCGCATCCAGATGATCTTTCAGACTCTAGCGACATATCGTGACCACTGCCGCGCGGTCTAGCAGTGTCACTGCCCAGGTCTTGTTCAACAATGTTCTCAAGTGTACTGGCATTTTTAATTGACAGTGCTGTCACCTTTTTCTTTTTAAACTGTGACTTTTGTTGTGGAGACTTCTCTTGTTCTTGGTCTGAAGACTGTGGTGAGTCTTTCTTCTGTTTCATGTAGACAGGACGTCGCTCTGACCGGACCACTCTCTCGCTAGATCTGTCTAGTGCATCCTGAAAGGAACAAAAGGGCTGTGAATCAGTGTATCTGTCAGGAGCTTTTATATTTTCTCTCTTTCTGAAATTATATCCTCTTTCGGAGTTCTCCGGGTGTGGAGAATCTGCTCTCTGACTTCGTCTATCTTAATTTTTTTTTATTTTTTTTATCCCAGTGCTTTTTACAACTCTCCAGTGCTTGTTTAGTACCTTCCTTAGGGGTTGTACTCTGTATTTCAGGCTTTTTCGGCTTGGCTTCCAAACTGTCCTGTCCTATACTGGTATAGGTGTCGGAAATTATTTTCGGTAGCTGTTTCTCCTGTTCCAAATGTGGAATATCTGGGAGCTGCTGGCGTATAGCCAGTGCTACTGCTTCCCCTTTGATGTTACTGAGTATTATTGAGGAGACTGCGTCAAAGTTACACGTTAATTTCATCCCCAAGTCTAGGGCTGGTGCAGCCCGGTGCTTATTCTGAATTTGTTTGAACATTTCCGGTAAATTGGCAAGTATCAGGGTACCATGTATGGTAGTATAAATATCTATGGGACCTAATCTCATGGGTTGTATTATGTGTGGTAGGGCGCCATTAAACCAGTTCTGATTTTCTTGATGATTAATTAGTGTTTCAAGATACTGGTATGCTTGGTACAGTTGTGGTGCATTTGCAATTCTGTATGTGTGGAACGTGTATGATCTCTGGTCTTCCTGAGGAAAGGTTACCCAGGAGTAGAATTTTTCTGTTTGGTAAGCTTCACTAGCTTCTACAATGAATGTGACATCCCTGCTCTCGTCTGTTAAGCCATGCAACACTAGGTGCAGTGTTTAATGCTTGTCTGGCATTCTCAGGAATGTCTATGGCGTTAGTCATATTGTGTAATGGGTAAAGAGATGAAACACCAATTGGGGAGTAAGTCCTTTTAATAGTTCGAACAACCTAGTTAGTTGCTCCCTGTTCAGCTGAGGGGGATCTTCCCCAAGACAGTGGACATCTCTGTATAATGGTACTTAGGGTACTTGTGTGTGAGGCAGTGATAGTCAAATTAGTGCCTAAACACAGTCGTTTGTGGCATCATGTCATAGTTTGATCCTCGCTCTAGGCAAGGCTGCTGGTTTAGGGATGATAGCACTTTTGTTTGTAGACGACTGGGCCAATTCTACAACAAGTCGCAACTGTCAGCCCAACCCTCCAGACTCACAAGCAGTACCTCACCAAAATCCCGAACAGTAAAAGGTGATTTGTGGCAACCTTTACGCATGGACTCAAGTGTGACATCTCAGGGAGGTCGTGGTTAAACGGAGATTACCCTTTTCTCACATAATCAACTTGTCTCAGTCATACACAGGCAATGAAAGAGATGCAGTAAAGTTTCAATAGGTTTTTATTAACAAGACTGGAATCTACAGTAAATTGCATGGGCTGCAATTATTAGGATAATGAACAATGCAAGGAACAGAATGGTAAAAACGAGTCATGAATACAAAGACCCCCCACCATCTTGCAATAACATAAGATGTAAAGTAGCTGTGAAATAAATCCTAATACCCTAGCATGATAAACTTAATTTCTAACCTAAATAGAGCGAGGTGTGCTAAACCTGATCTGCCAGTAAAATGTCCGTGAGAAGAGCCCCCCAACTCTTGTTACCTTGGAATGAGGTCTCTAGATCAGACTCCGTGGTGACATGAAGACTTGGTCAGCATCAAGGCAACGTGTAGCATAGACCGCATGGATGGCATCTGGTAGGAATCACTATGGTTTATCTTGTCTGTGTGATCTGTATTTATACACATCTTGTAGGACCCCTGAAGTAGGTATTTTCCCATACAATAGATAAGGCATGCTTGGGGCAACAATACCTAAACAATTTCTAGAAGAGTTACATTATGTTACTGTCACAAGAAAGGGGGAAAGTACATGATGTGAATACCTATGCATCTCATTTATCTTTGACGCTGAGAGTGACGCCTTTACAGAGTGGCACTGGTAACGTGAAACTCAAACATCTTCCTAACTATAAACGTGGTAGCCATCTTGGAAGAAATCAGTCTTAGCAAGCTGATTAGGTTCAAAGTCACTAGGTGACGGGGGCTCAGTCCTGCAAGGCAAAGGGTAAGCTAAACTCCTGATTCCCATTAAAACTAAATAGGCTCCACTACACTGTAAGCGCGCTTGAGTCGCCTAACATATATATTTATATATGCATAATTATCAAAAACAAGGCTGCTTTCAACAAGAGGTTCAAAGTGACATGATCAATGAGAGTGAGACTAGTGTTATCTGTGTCACTTGGAACCAGGGATGGAAATTGAATAACATAAAAGGACATGCTGTCCAGTCAGAACAAGGTTGCAGACTTGCACAACCCTCCTTGATTCTAGGCCCAAAGCACTTGCACAACATTGGGCTGCACATCAAATTGAATTATACTTTATTTCACAAATGTGTTAAAGAATGGCATTCTTTTTCTGGCACCCCCTTCAAGGAGTATGTCCGGGAAGAAAGTGTCTCTCTGTATTGTAATATCATAGATACCATGTTTGTATAGGTTTGCAATTGATTTAGGATGCCCACATTTGCTTAACCACACACCATACACATTCTCATGTCACAAGCAACAGAATCCAACATTTGATTTGTGGATTCTTTTACGCTGGTCTAATATCAGACCCTGGGTTACAAGGATACCATCCATCTTTGGCCTTGGCTTCTTTTTCCATCTTGTGCCTTGGTTGCCTTTTTCCATCTTGATTTTCCCCATCCAGTTTCAGTTTGCGCATTTTTCTCTTACATCCTTTTAGTGCCTTGTCCACTATCTAATCCCTCTTGCATCACTTGTGCCTTACCTCCATTTCTCAATCAATCTTGTGCCTCACTATGTTGTTTCATGTGGTTTGGCTTACTCGTCTGTTTTGATTCTTAACATATACCCCTCTCATTTTCTTTTGGGCATCGGGGTCCCTCTCTGTTCTGTCTTGTTCCTTGCTGTCATTGCTCGTGCATTGCTTGTTTTGGTTTCCTTACTTACAAGTCTACTGTCTTTTTCCTGTCTTTACCATAAAGTTTCTCTGTACCTCTACCATCCATTGTGTTCCTCAATGCCCTTGAATCACTTGATCCCTCTGCTTACTTATCCATCTCGTTGTGCCACAGTGATTGCATTTTTGTCTATATTTTGGCACTAATTTATTTTGTGCCATATTCCCCTCCTTGCTGTTTGTCTCTCTCACCCCCAGTCTGTTCTATTTTCTTGTTACCTTTCCTCTGGTGCTTGGTCCACTCATCTGAACCATCTAGGAAACTCAGATGGTGGGATCAGGATAGGCATGAGGCAAGTACCAAATTTGTCGCCATTCTCGGACAGTATTCCTTGGTATTGGGGTGTGGTGGGCTGGTGCAGTGTTTGAGAGGGCAATATGTGTTGTTCAGCCTCCTCTTGATCTTTGCTACTCTGTCATCATCAGGAATTGCAAATTAAATGGGAAAGATTGGGAATAATTCAAGTTTCTCCTCTTCTTCAATTGTCCATCATTTCATATCTTTAAATGGTGGGCTGGGAAAAGATGGTGGATAGGGTAAAACAGCCGCTCTCGCCCACATCAACTGAAATAAAACAATTGCACTTATGGGAGTAGCGAGGGAAGAACTAGGAGCCATAATGGCTGATCCTAGCTCTTCCTATAGGCACTCCCATCACCCAGTTCTGAAGAGGTGCCCCATAATTGGGCCCTCAAATATGCAGACTTTTGTCAAGGTGATGTCCTCGACATGTCAGTTTATAAATGAGGTTGCTTCATCAATAAGTCACCTGGCACCTTGAAAAGGATTAGGTACTAGCAAACACCCAACCTTTTGCTATACCCAAAGAAGCTGTAATAATTGTGCACATCTTGAGGGTGATATTTCACATTAATATGTTATGTATGCCTCTTGAAAGTCTTGCTTTATTTTACTTGAATTTTGTAGCAGTCTTCATCACTACTTATGCCTGATTTTAAAAAAAATCCTAGTTTTTTTCATTCAATGTGATTTTTTTTTTTTTTCAAACTTGCAGTGGCTTTTCATCCACATTGTTTTATTATGAATAGTATTCTTTTGAGTTGGAGAATTTACTGCAGTTTATTAGTGAAGTGGTCAGTTGAGCAATGTGACTCCACATAATCCACAGCTTGCAGATAATAGATGAAATGTTTTTTTCCCCTACATGCTTTGAGCAGATCATTTGGTGGTTCTTCGCAAAATGGCCTTTTCTAGTTGCAGACTTTGTGAAGGATTTATTCTTCAAAGGTTGATACAGAAGACAAGTCCAGTGTTGAGTGTACGTAGCTAGAGATGGAAGACACCGGATTTCTTGGTGGATCAACTGATCAAAGTTTAATTGTGAAAATATAATCTCTGAGCACAGAAGTGATTTAAAGTGACTCTCCTTGCTTTTCTTTTGGTCTCCTGGTGCCTTTTGTAGATAATACTTGCACACTTATGCTTTAAATTCCTTTGTAGGCTTGTTGCATAAGACCTGATGTCTTGGAAGTAGTTAAGTTGATGAGTGTACGAGGCATCCT